>NC_058081.1:143254659-144591760 GCF_014858855.1 Bufo gargarizans
AATCCACAGGTGCTATTCAGGCAGGTACGCACTGAAAAGCACTTGGAGGTCACAGCAAAAATAGTGCACGGACCAATTTGTGTCCGTAAAAAAAGGATGGGAGGGGGGTGGAAAGGGACAAGGGATCTGGAACAGCTACAAATGACAAAAAATCTGTGCAGCTATTCCAGATGTTGTTGTTATTTTCAGCAGCAAAAGGGTTAAATTTGTAGTGGTGGTACAGCACAAGTCCCAGCAGAACAGATCCTCTGCATGCAGTAATCAGCTAGAATGGCTGCTTGCAGGGAAGTTCAGCCTCTTCCTGTGCAGCTATAGCGCTGCCATGGGCTGGAGCGTTGTTCCAACCAATCGCAGCGCTGGCAGGGGACCCAAAAACTGGTGTCCCCTGCCTCACCTAGGATGTGACCGGTGCTGACCAGTTAAGCAACATCCACCGTCCCCTGACCTCCACCCGACCCTCTCCACAACTGCTGACAGCTTCCTGGGCTGCGATGTGACCAACACATTGATCAGCCAATTGCAGTGCTTGGAGCTGCAAGGGGGTGGATCGGCACCATGCTGCTCTTTCCTGGCATGGCCAGGCCTGCTAGTAAGAGCAGCCATGGTGCAGCGATTCCACCCCGATCTTCCCCCAGAGACCCACAGACCTCATGAAGTACATGTATGTCATGGTTCTTTAAGTCCCGTCAAAATATGACGAACATGTACGTCATGGGTCCTTAAGGGGTTAAAACAGCACACAGCAGCTATGGTGCTCGCGATCAGCCGCCATATTTAAATAACCACCCACCAAGGTATATTTACCTTGGGTGGTCAGGAAGGGGTTAAAACATTGTACAGGGAGTCCCCTTGTAGCAGTAACCGCTGCTCCTCAATGATCCGCAGGGCGGTGTAATGTGCGCGTCCGTTAGGCCATTGTTGGTGTCGAGGGCAGTGAGCGTTGGAGGCTTCATCCGAAGTCGCTTAGTTCTAAACTTAGGAGAAATACTGTACAGTGATTAGTCTCCGTACAGTATTAGAATGTATGGGCTCCGAGGAGCCAAAGTAAGTTATTCACGAAGTTGCGCGATACTTTATTGAATAACTCAGGTAGATACTAGACGGGACCGAAACAGAGTTCAGTTTCTAGTTTTAAAGTGTTTTTCAACTTTAAAAATCAACTACCTGAGTTATTCAATAAAGTATCGCGCAACTTCGTGAATAACTTGCTTTGGCTCCTCGGAGCCCATACATTCTAATACTGTACGGAGACAAATCACTGTACAGTATTACACCGACGTTTTGAACGAGGAAACTTAGGATAAAGCATCTGAAGCTCGCTTCGCTCAACACTGCGTCCGTCTCTATGCACAGCTACAAGCGCCTAGAACACAGAAGAACTGGAAAAAAATAAATAAAAAAATGAATGAACAAAAATATATAGAATACATTTTTTTTGTTTCAACAATAAGTTTTTATTAAAAACAGTCAAACAGGCAGCTTTTACTTTGACTTGTACAGTAGAAAATATATAAGAATAAATATCGGTTGCGGAGAACATACAGAAAACCTGTTCTATTCAGTAAAAGATGTCACATACAACGTGGCCTCCCCAGATAGCAGCCCGAAAATAAAATCACACTGCACCCCCCCTCTGCATACAAAAATCACACTGCACCCCCCTCTGCATACAAAAATCACACTGCACCCCCCCCTCTGCATAAAAAAAATAAAAATCACACTGCACCCCCCCTCTGCATAAAAAAAAATAAAAATCACACTGCACCCCCCCTCTGCATACAAAAATCACACTGCACCCCCCCTCTGCATACAAAAATAAATCACACTGCACCCCCCCTCTGCATACAAAAATCACACTGCAACCCCCCCCTCTGCATACAAAAATCACACTGCACCCCCCCCCCCTCTGCATAAAAAAAAAAAAAAAAAAATCACACTGCACCCCCCCTCTGCATACAAAAATCACACTGCACCCCCCCTCTGCATACAAAAATCACACTGCACCCCCCCTCTGCATACAAAATCACACTGCACCCCCCCCTCTGCATACAAAAAAAAATAATCACACTGCACCCCCCCCCTCTGCATACAAAAATCACACTGCACCCCCCCTCTGCATACAAAAATCACACTGCACCCCCCCCTCTGCATACAAAAATCACACTGCACCCCCCCTCTGCATACAAAAAAAAAAATCACACTGCACCCCCCCTCTGCATACAAAATCACACTGAACCCCCCTCTGCATACAAAATCACACTGCACCCCCCCTCTGCATACAAAATCACACTGCACCCCCCCCGTATACAAAATCACACTGCACCCCCCCCTCTGCATAAAAAAAAAAATCACACTGCACCCCCCGTATACAAATCACACTGAACCCCCCCCTCTGCATACAAAATCACACTGAACCCCCCCTCTGCATACAAAATCACACTGCACCCCCCCCCCGTATACAAAATCACACTGCACCCCCCCTCTGCGTAAAAAAAAAAAAATCACACTGCACCCCCCCTCTGCATACAAAATCACACTGCACCCCCCCCCTCTGCATACAAAATCACACTGCACCCCCCCCTCTGCATACAAAATCACACTGCACCCCCCCCCCTGCATAAAAAAAAATAAAATAATCACACTGCACACCCCCCCTCTGCATACAAAAATCACACTGCACCCCCCCTCTGCGTAAAAAAAAAAAAATCACACTGCACCCCCCCCTCTGCATACAAAATCACACTGCACCCCCCCCCTCTGCATACAAAATCACACTGCACCCCCCCCTCTGCATACAAAATCACACTGCACCCCCCCCTCTGCATACAAAATCACACTGCACCCCCCCCCCCTCTGCATAAAAAAAAATAAAATAATCACACTGCACCCCCCCTCTGCATACAAAATCACACTGCAACCCCCCCTCTGCATACAAAAATCACACTGCACCCCCCCTCTGCATACAAAAATCACACTGCACCCCCCCCTCTGCATACAAAATCACACTGCACCCCCCCCTCTGCATACAAAAATCACACTGCACCCCCCCCTCTGCATACAAAAATCACACTGCACCCCCCCCTCTGCATACAAAAAAAAATAATCACACTGCACCCCCCCCCTCTGCATACAAAAATCACACTGCACCCCCCCCTCTGCATAAAAAAAAAAATCACACTGCACCCCCCCTCTGCATACAAAATCACACTGCACCCCCCCTCTGCATACAAAATCACACTGCACCCCCCCTCTGCATACAAAAATCACACTGCACCCCCCTCTGCATACAAAATCACACTGCACCCCCCCCCCTCTGCATAAAAAAAATAAAAATCACACTGCACCCCCCCCCCCTCTGCATAAAAAAAAATAAAAATCACACTGCAACCCCCCCTCTGCATACAAAAATCACACTGCACCCCCCCTCTGCATACAAAAATCACACTGCAACCCCCCCCTCTGCATACAAAAATCACACTGCACCCCCCCCTCTGCATACAAAAAAATCACACTGCACCCCCCCTCTGCATACAAAAATCACACTGCACCCCCCCCCTCTGCATACAAAAATCACACTGCACCCCCCCCCTCTGCATAAAATAAAATAAAAATCACACTGCACCCCCCCTCTGCATACAAAAATCACACTGCACCCCCCCTCTGCATACAAAAATCACACTGCACCCCCCTCTGCATACAAAAATCACACTGCACCCCCCCTCTGCATACAAAAATCACACTGCACCCCCCCTCTGCATACAAAAAAATAATCACACTGCACCCCCCCCCCTCTGCATACAAAAATCACACTGCACCCCCCCTCTGCATACAAAAATCACACTGCACCCCCCCCTCTGCATAAAAAAAAAATCACACTGCACCCCCCCCTCTGCATACAAAATCACACTGAACCCCCCCTCTGCATACAAAATCACACTGAACCCCCCCCTCTGCATACAAAATCACACTGCACCCCCCCTCTGCATACAAAATCACACTGCACCCCCCCCGTATACAAAATCACACTGAACCCCCCCTCTGCATACAAAATCACACTGAACCCCCCCCTCTGCATACAAAAATCACACTGCACCCCCCCCCCGTATACAAAATCACACTGCACCCCCCCTCTGCATACAAAATCACACTGCACCCCCCCCCTCTGCATACAAAATCACACTGCACCCCCCCCCTCTGCATACAAAATCACACTGCACCCCCCCCTCTGCATACAAAATCACACTGCACCCCCCCCGTATACAAAATCACACTGCACCCCCCCCTCTGCGTAAAAAAAAAAAAAATCACACTGCACCCTCCCTCTGCATACAAAATCACACTGCACCCCCCCCCTCTGCATACAAAATCACACTGCACCCCCCCCCTCTGCATACAAAATCACACTGCACCCCCCCCCGTATACAAAATCACACTGCACCCCCCCCCTCTGCGTAAAAAAAAAAAATCACACTGCACCCCCCCTCTGCATACAAAATCACACTGCACCCCCCCCCCCTCTGCATACAAAATCACACTGCACCCCCCCCCCTCTGCATACAAAATCACACTGCACCCCCCCCCTCTGCATACAAAATCACACTGCACCCCCCCCCCCTCTGCATACAAAATCACACTGAACCCCCCCTCTGCATACAAAATCACACTGAACCCCCCCCCCCCCCCCCATACAATATTACTCGGCCCCCCTGCACACAATATTACACAGTCGTCCCCCCATACAATATTACTCAGCCCCCTGCTCACAATATTACTAAGGCTACTTTCACACTAGCGTTCGATCGGATCCGTCTGCATTATATTGGCAAAAAAAAGCTGTGTGAAATTAGCCTGAGCGGATCCGTCCAGACTTTTACATTGAAAGTCAATGGGGGACGGATCCGCTTGAAGATTGAGCCACATTGTGGCATCTTCAAACGGATCCGTCCCCATTGACTTACATTGTAAGTCTGGACGGATCCGCACGCCTCCGCACGGCCAGGCGGACACCCGAACGCTGCAAGCAGCGTTCAGGTGTCCGCCTGCTGAGCGGAGAGGAGGCTGAACGCCGCCAGACTGATGCATTCTGAGCGGATCCGCATCCATTCAGAATGCATTGGGGCTGGACGGAAGCGTTCGGGTCCGCTTGTGAGCCCCTTCAAACGGAGCTCACAAGCGGACAGCCGAACGCTAGTGTGAAACTAGCCTAAGCCCCCCTGCTCACAATATTACTAAGCCCCCCTGCTCACAATATTACTAAGCCCCCTGCACACAATATCACACAGTCCCCCCCAATACAATATCACTCAGCCCCCTCCTGCACACAATATCACACAGTCCCCCCCAATACAATATCACTCAGCCCCCTCCTGCACACAATATCACACAGTCCCCCCCAATACAATATCACTCAGCCCCCTCCTGCACACAATATCACACAGTCCCCCCCAATACAATATCACTCAGCCCCCTCCTGCACACAATATTACACAGTCCCCCCCAATACAATATCACTCAGCCCCCTCCTGCACACAATATCACACAGTCCCCCCCAATACAATATCACTCAGCCCCCTCCTGCACACAATATCACACAGTCCCCCCCAATACAATATCACTCAGCCCCCTCCTGCACACAATATTACACAGTCCCCCCCAATACAATATCACTCAGCCCCCTCCTGCACACAATATTACACAGTCCCCCCCCCCCCCCCCCCCCATATTACAATGCCAGGATAACTAGCGTTCGGGTTTCCGTTCGTGAGCTCCGTTTGAAGGAGCTCACGAGCGGACCCGAACGCAGCCGTCCAGCCCTGATGCAGTCTGAATGGAGGCGGATCCGCTCAGACTGCATCAGTCTGGCGGCGTTCAGCCTCCGCTCCGCTCGCCTCCGCACGGACAGGCGGACAGCTGAACGCTGCTTGCAGCGTTCGGGTGTCCGCCTGGCCGTTCGGAGGCGTGCGGATCCGTCCAGACTTTCAATGTAAGTCAATGGGGACGGATCCGTTTGAAGATGCCACAATGTGGCTCAATCTTCAAGCGGATCCGTCCCCCATTGACTTTACATTGAAAGTCTGAACGGATCCGCGCAGGCTACTTTCGCACTTGCGCACTTGCGAATTTTTTTAAAGTTATTAATGCAGACGGATCCGTACTGAACGGAGCCTCCGTCTGCATTAATATGAGCGGATCCGTTCAGAACGGATCCGCCCGAACGCTAGTGTGAAAGTAGCCTAAGGCTCCTTTCACACTAGCGTTCGCTGGTCCGCTCGTGAGTTCCGTTTGAAGGAGCTCACGAGCGGACCCGAACGCAGCCGTCCAGCCCTGATGCAGTCTGAATGGAGCGGATCCGCTCAGACTGCATCAGTCTGGCGGCGTTCAGCCTCCGCTCCGCTCGCCTCCGCACGGACAGGCGGACAGCTGAACGCTGCTTGCAGCGTTCGGGTGTCCGCCTGGCCGTGCGGAGGTGTGCGGATCCGTGCGGATCCGTCCAGACTTACAATGTAAGTCAATGGGGACGGATCCGTTTGAAGATGCCACAATGTGGCTCAATCTTCAAGCGGATCCGTCCCCCATTGACTTTACATTGAAAGTCTGAACGGATCCGCGCAGGCTACTTGCGCACTTGCGAATTTTTTTAAAGTTATTAATGCAGACGGATCCGTACTGAACGGAGCCTCCGTCTGCATTAATATGAGCGGATCCGTTCAGAACGGATCCGCCCGAACGCTAGTGTGAAAGTAGCCTAAGGGAATCTGAGGTTTTCTGACAGAACACCCCACCTCAGCAGACAGTTCTCGATCCCCCTCCTCTCAGCATGTCCACAGCACATGTACCTCCAGCACTGACAGACACTCTCCCCTCTCCCCTCTCTATCAGTGGTGACCTGCTCTGCAAACAGCCTGATCTCTCCATCTGTCATCATAAGACGATTACGCCTATTTATGAATATTAATTATTGAGATTTGCATAAATATCAATAATTAATAGCCGCTGCCCATTCAGTCACATGAGTGACTCATGACGTCTGAAGGTCTGTTTCTTGATAGGAGTTTAACCCCTTAGTCCGTTTTGTGTCTGGAGTTTAGCTGAGAATAAAATAAGAGGGCACATTGAGGGCTGCAGGGGGAGGGGGAGGATCGGGGAATCTCAGAAGTCTGACACAGAGTAGGAGCAGGGAAGCCTGTGGCAGGGGCTGACTGGGCATGCGCATTTACACAGCAGCCAATGGACGGATCTTCTCCATGTCTCGTGCAGCTATGGACGGACTGTCTGCACATCAGAACGAGGCTCAGGAGGTGTGGCTTCAGATTGTTTAAAAAATAGGCATATCTTCTTAAAGACATATATTAGGAAATGTCTTTTTTCCCTGCCTCCCACACAGTTGCTGAAAATACATGCAGAGTGGCCAACCCCTTTAAGCCTGGTTTGAGTGGAATTGCAATATTTTCTGTAACGCTTCATAGAAGGAGGGTCATAAACATTGGGGCAGATTTACAAATTTGTCTAAAACTAGGACATTGTAAACTTAGAAATTCCTACACTGTCCCAGATTTATCAGTGGCCGATAATGGATGATAAATCTGGTACACCTATATAATATGTAGCTTACACCACCTATTTGTTGACTTGGTTTTACCCCCAAAATGCATCAGAAGTTTGGAACTGAGCATGTGCTTTCAACTCAGTGAGCTGGACAAAGAGTTTAGAAAAAAAAAACAGCAGGTGGCGCTATACAGATGCATTTCAGTGAATAACTCAGCAGTTATACTAATAGGGTGATTTATCAAGCTGGTATAAAGTAGAACTGGCTTAGTTGCCCAAAGCAACCAATCAGATTCCACCTTTCATTTTCCAAATGGGCTTTAAAAAAATGAAAGGTGGATTGGTTGCTATGGGCAACTAAGCTAGTTCTACTTTACACCAGTTGTACACCCATACATTTTAAATTAAATGCAATTGCAAAAGAATTCAGATCCAGTTGTTGGTTTGAAAAAAATAGAATATTTTTTTTCGGGGGATAACCCCATTAAGCCATACTCCTTCTCCATGAAGCCCCCTTTCCACTAAGTCATGTCCCCTTGTTGGGCAAGGCATAAATAGGTTACAAAAATGTATAAGACGTTGATAAATGGGATGCGAAGCATGTGTGCCAAATTTTTGTTGTAAATTGTGCTGTTTTAATAGTCAATCTGCCCCGTTGTGTCTTTGGACAAATGGAAATCCTCTTGATTGATCAGAAGAATAATACTTGAGTTGGTGCCAGTGCAGTGTTTTGTAATTCAAGTGAATGTATGCAAATTTTTGAAGCATACAAATTAATTTACTTTGGAAATAGCATTACAGAGGATGCTTCAGCTCTCCTGACATGTCTGTTTCAGTAACTAATCCTATTCCCCACAGTATCAACATTCTGGAGCATCTTTTTCTATAGATCTACATTGTGCTGTTCCTCTGTTATCCCTGCTGGAACTTTTATATATTTTTTTTAAAATAAATTGACACCTGGGTGTTATTTTATGAAGAATACAAAGTATTTTCGAAAATGGACATTTCAGGAGAGTGCATGGTGCCCTTCATTCCCTTCAGTTCAGTTTTGTCCCCATTGACAATGAATGGGGACAAAACAGAAACATTTTCCCTGCTATAAAGATCCTATGCGGGATCTCAATAGCGGAAAGGGAAAGCACAGGTGTGAAAGTATCCTTCCCTGGATGGATTCATTTTTTTTCATCACATTAAGCCAGGAATCAAAAAAAAAAAATCTCTAAACATGGATATACACAGGAAAGAACAGAGAGGTGGAGTAATAAATTGCAAAACACCAACAAACAGGGGAATGGTCTTGGAGAAAGAGTCCTTAATTAGTTTACAGATAAGCTGTGTGAAAGTTTGTTAGTCTCTGAGTTTAGAGAGGAGACACCCCCTCTTTCTCCTCAGATGTTGTGGCAGGCCATAAAACCTTGAGACAAATTCAGTCCTGTGTTGAGTGTGTCAAAGACTGTCTTTAATTAGTATTCCCAAACTTGTCTATCCCTTTGGGATTTGAAATGACCTGGTAAATATATAATGGAGTTAGGAAAAATTATTAAAAGCCTACCTGCACAATCTACAAAGCTTCTAGATCTGATACTGGGCAATCCCAGAATTGGAATATTCTGTATGCTTCCCAAGATACATAAACCTGACAATCCAGGGAGGCCCATCATCTCTGGTGTGGGAACCCTCACCAAAGAAATCTCAAGCTGGGTGGTTGGGATCCTTAATCCACTAGTAAGAAGTACCACCAGCTATCTCCAAGATACTGTACCACTGACCTACAAAAAAAACTATCAAACATAGTTCCCCTCCCTAATGGTGCCATCCAAGCCACTATGGATGTGGAATCATTATATTCTAACATCCCACATGAGGATGGCCTCACGGTCTGCCAGGTGTATCTTGAGGCTGCAAACATTACTTCGGAGTCGGTACTAAAACTCACCAAGTTTATCCTAACACATAACTATTTCCGGTTTAGTGAGATGATATACCTATAGTGCATGGAAACCGCTATGGGCAGTAAAATGCAGCCACAGCATGCTAATCTCTTTATCGCAAAACTAGAAGGTGATTTCCTGGTGTCCTGCTCCACAAAACCCTTGGACTACTTCCGCTACATTGATGACATACTAATTGTCTGGACCGACTGAGGAACAGCTACTAAGGTTCCTCGAGCGTTTCAACAACTTTCATCCCACCATAAACCTGACATTGAATTACTTGCATACAAAAATCAACTTTCTGGACACCACCATAAGTATTCGAGACACATCCCTATATTGAAAACCCATTGATCACCCTACATACCTGAGATGGGATAGCTTCCACCCCAAGCATATTGAAAAATGCCTTGTCTACAGTCAGTCCATCAGATACAATCGTATCTGCTCTAGCCCAACAGACAGGGATGAACACTTAGGCCTCCTTGAGAGGAAATTTTTAAAGCAGGGCTACCATCCTACCACAACTAAGGACCAAATCAACAGAGCCACCAGGATCCCCAGAAACCAACTCCTGGAATATAAACAAAAAGAAGTCGATAACCGTGTACCTCTAGTGGTGACTTACAACCCACAACTAGAGATACTAAGAAAATCTGCAAAGAAACTACACCACACGCTACTCAAAGATGACCGTCTCAGGACAATATTCCAAGACCCTCCCATACTATGCTTCAGACAACCTCCAAATTTAAGAAATCTGATGATCAGGAGCTCACTAAACTATTCACATGTTCTACATCCTACATCCCTTTTGGAGAGCATCAAGACTTCTCACTACTGGCTAACACGGTACAAACCTTTTTATTTTGTCCATCACATTATATACACTGCTTGTTTCCATGGTTACAACCACCCTGCAATCCAGTAGTGGTGGTCGTGCTTGCACACTATCGGAAAAAGGGGGGTGGGGTACTTCTGAGGTCACCATTCCCGGCTAGAATACAGCTACAATCTTGGCTTTAAAATAAGACCAAGAATGCGTCTCTAGTCACGATCTAGCCTATATTAGGTTGTATATACTGCTCTAACTTCAGCCTATATGCAGGAGTGTGGCGTTGGTCTGGTCAGGGACAAGCAGGCCTTGTGCAGGGAGAGGAGGAGGCTCACAGATGTTCCTTCTGTCCCTCTATAGGTTTAGATTAACCCAGAGAGGGGTGACATTAAATGTTCATGTTATCATCCTCATATCAATCATTATACTTGCTATCTGGTTGTCACATATTCTGTTGGAGGGAGGGTTCTTTCGGAAAGGAAATGAAAAGATGAGCACTTACCTAATCGCTCCTTTACATGGAATTAGCTGTTTTAATTCTCAGATGCTGGTGTCAATGCTGACCATGGCAACTAAGTGTTTTTTGACAAAAACGGAACAAAAGTAGCATAAAAAATGTCTCCCTTTTACAATGTTCTACTAAAGAAAATCAACAGATACACCATATCTGTAACAGTCTACTATAAACGTAATACATTTCTTATTGGTCATGGTAAACATATAAAAGTTTGTTTTGCAGGCAGTTAAACATAATATCTATATTATTGTGGCATCATCAAAATACTACTGACCCCCAGAATATCATGCAACACTACTCTCAAAAAGTTAGGGATATTTGGCTTGTGGGTGAAATTTCAGGATGAACCTAAAATGCACTCTAACCTGGTGAACTTAATGTGACCTTCTCTAAACTTTTGAATGCACATGTCCAACTGTTCAATGTTTCAGTACTTTTCAAACAACTTGCTGTTTTCTAACGAGGAGCTTAACGGCAAAATTCACAACGTATTTGATCCATGAATTACCCAATAACATTCCTGGTTCAATTAGAATTGATATTTAAACAGTCCTCCTCATCATGCTGTTCACATTTTGACATCATGAGACCAAGACGACAGCTAACAATTGATCAACAGTACCTCACAATTGAGAGGCTTCTAGCAGGATGTTCTCGGACAGAAGTGGCCACTGAGCTTAGAGTGTCACAGAGTGTCATTAGCAGTTTGCAACAGAGATACTGACAGACTGGAAGAGTCACAGAAAGGCATAGAAGTGGACATTCTTTGGCACATCCCAAACTGATGACCGCGAACTGGATGATCAATTCCACACAACTACAGGCACATTTAAGGGAGGTGTTAGGCACCAAAGTGTCACTTTAGACCACTCAAAACAGTTTACAGTACATAAGCATAATCTGCGTGTTAGACAACCTGCAAGGGTACCTGACCACACCACTGGGCACAGGCGTCATCGTCTTGCATGGGCCAGGGAGCATCTACGCTGGACGAGGGACCAGTGGGCCTCAGTGCTGTTCACTGATGACAGTCGATTCACACTCAGCAGAAAGATGGCTGTCAACGATGTTGGAGATGTCAAGGAGGGTGCTATGCATCAGCCACTGTTGTCACCAGACAAGCCTTTTGTGGTGGTGGTCTTATAGTGTAGGCAGGTGTGTCTAGTCAATACAGAACTGCCCTACACGTTGTGAATGTTACAGTGACAAGACCATAATACTTGAATAACATCAGTAATCCAGTCATTGTGCCTCTACATGAACAACACAGGCCTAATTTCATCTTCATGGATGACAATACGCCACTCATCGAGGTCACATCATTAGGGAACCGCTACTGGAGACTGGGGTACCTCAAATGGAGTGGCCTGCACTTTCTCCAGACCCGAATTCCATTGAAAACCTATGGGATCTGCTGAGTCGCCGTGTATAGGCTCTTAACTCTGTACCCCAGAACCTTAATTACCTGAGGGCCGCTCTTCAAGAAGAGTGGGATGCCTAGTCTCAGCAGACAATAAGTCGACTTGTGAAGAGCATGAGACGTCATTGTCACGCTGTAATTGATGTTCAAGGCCACATGACAAGTTATTAAGGCATTGAAATTTTGTGGGGGGGGGGGGGGGGGTGTATACACCACTGTTGTTGGCTTTTGTTTCAATAAATTGTTTTAGAAGAGGAAATCACCATTGTATGTATCTACCTAATTAAATCCTTACTTTCATGATATAATATCACTGTAGCGTGAACTTTTTATGTTTTCCATAAATTCCACCCAAAAGCCAATATCCCTAACTTTTTGTGAGTAGTGTATTTGTACCACAGGGTAATTGCTGTTAAAATAAATCCCAAAAACAAATGTGAAATTTTTTATATTTTTTTTTTTATTCCCCCCTCCCATCCCCAAAAATGTAATAAAAGTTGGTTATTTAATACATTGTGTGTCCCCCAAATTGGCTCCTATTAAAACTAATACAATGATCTTGAAAGAAAAAAAATTAAAAGTTATGACTGCTGGAACACAAGAGGAAGTTACTGGCTCTTAAAGGGGGTATCCCTTGATTAATGAAAATCGGACATCGTACAGTACATGGCAATCCCTTTCTAACAAAGCTAGAACTAGCCCTGTACCTCACATAGATCCAGAGAGTCATTGCTCTGCAAGATTTATATCAGGTTTGCAACTCAAGGGGTTGTGTCTCTTCTGCTACAACTCATGAGGTGTTTCCTTTCTGCTGCAGTTCGTGCCCTATCACAGGTCAGAAGGCAGTTGAAGGATGAAACTGATAATGTGTATCCACCTCAGCAAAGTGGACAGAGAAATTAGAAAAAAAAACCAGCAGGTGGCGCTATGCAGATTCATTTTATTGATTAACTCAGTGGCTGTACAAAATTTTTAATTACATGCAATTACAATAGTATTCGTATCCAGGTGCTGGTTTTAAAACTGAAGAATATTTTTTTGTTGGACAATACCTTTAAGTCTAAAATTGGGGCTTAAAATACATTTAACACCTTAACGACCCAGGACGAGAATGCTCGTCCTTAAACGCCGGCACTTAGCGCTCGAGGACGAGCGCTCTCGTCCTGCACTCGTTCCTCCCCCCGCGTGCGGTTCCCCCCGGTCAGCAGCAGAGATGCGGCGGTTACTGACGATAATGCCGGTGGATTAACAGTTCAATACAGCACAATACAGATGTATTGTGCTGTATTGAAACAAGGATCAGACCCTGTCCCATAGTGGGACAAAAAAAAAGTGGAAAAAAAAAAAAGTATAAAATTAAAGTTTAAAAACAAAAAAAAAATTTCAAGTAAAAAAAAAAGTCCTTTTAAAAAAATAAAGTAAAAAAAAAAATAGGGAAAAGACATATTAGGTATAGTGGCGTCCGTATCGACCAGCTCTTTAAAAATATCACCTGACCTAACCCCTCAGATGAACACCGTAAAAAATAAAAACTGTGCTAATTAAACAATTTTTGTCACCTTACATCACAAAAAGTACAACAGCAAGCGATCAAAAAGGCGTACACCCTCCAAAATAGTACCAATCTAACCGCCCGCAAAAAATGAGCCCCTACTTGATACAATCGCCCAAAAAATAAAAAAAAACTATGGCTCAGAATATGGAGACACTAAAACATATTTATTTTGTTTTAAAAAAGCTGTTATTGTGTAAAACTTACATAAATAAAAAAAAAGTATACATATTAGGTATCGCCGTGTCCGTATCGACCGGCTCTATAAAAATATCACATGACCTCAGGTGAACACCATAAAAAATAAAAACTGGGTAAAAAAAAGTGTAATAGCAAGCGATCAAAAAGTCATATGCACCCCAAAATAGTGCCAATCAAACCGTCATCTCATCCCCTACCTAAGATAATCGCCCAAAAACTGAAAAAACTATGAAATCGGTGTGTAAAACTTACATAAATAAAAAAAATTATACATATTAGGTATCACCGCGTCTGTGACAACCTGCTCTATAAAAATACCACATGATCTAACCTGTCAGATGAATGTTGTAAATAACAAACAAAGTGTAATATAGAGCAACCAAAAATCCTATGTACCCTAAACTAGTACCAACAAAACTTCCACCCTATTCTGTAGTTTCTAAAATGGGGTCACTTTTTTGGAGTTTCTACTCTAGGGGTGCATCAGGGGGGCTTCAAATGGGACATGGTGCCAAAATAACCAGTCTAGCAAAATCTGCCTTCCAAAAACCGTATGGCATTCCTTTCCTTCTGCGCCCTGCCGTGTGCCCGTACAGCAGTTTACGACCACATGTGGGGTGTTTCTGTAAACGACAGAATCAGGGCCATAAATATTGAGTTTTGTTTGGCTGTTAACCCTTGCTTTGTTACTGGAAAAAATGGATTAAAATGGAAAATTTGCCCAAAAATAGAAATTCTGAAATTTCATCTCTATTTTCCACTAATTCTTGTGGAGCACCTAAAGGGTTAACAACGTTTGTAAAATCAGTTTTGAATACCTTGAGGGGTGTAGTTTCTAGAATGGGGTCATTTTTGGGTGGTTTCTATCATGTAAGCTTCACAAAGTGACTTCAGACCTGATCTGGTCCTTAAAAAGTTGGTTTTTTAAAATTTCTGAGACATTTCAAGATTTACTTCTAAACTTCTAAGCCTTGTAACATCCGCCAAAAATAAAATATCATTCCCAAAATGATCCAAACATGAAGTAGACATATGGGGACTGTAAAGTAATAACTATTTTTGGAGGTATTACTATGTATTATAGAAGTAGAAAAATTGAAACTTAAAAATTTGCAAATTTTTTAAAATTTTTGGTAAATTTGGTATTTTTTTTACTCCATTTTACCAGTATCATGAAGTACAATATGTGACAAAAAAACAAGGCGTTTTAAAGTTATCACCACATAAAGGGACACTGGTCAGATTTTCAAAAAATGGCCTGGTCCTTAAGGTGAAAATGAGCCCGGTCCTTAAGGGGTTAAGGAACCTGAGTTGTCCTCCAGTCACACTTGTATATTTAGACGTAAATCCAAAATGTTTTTTATTTAAATTGACATTTTCTGGAGATGTATTTTAGTGTGGTTGTTATGCCTTATTCACACAGTATTCGATCAGTGATTTCCTTTAGTCAATGTAAGCCAAAATCAGGTGCGGCTCTAAACAAAAAACAAGTGCAGATCTTTCCCTTATATCTTATGTCTGTGGAGGCTCCACACCTGGTTTTGTCTGACAATCACTGATGGACGTCACTGACCAAAACACTGACGTGTGATTGAGGCTTTAGAGGGGGTTAAACATATTATGGTCTTTTTCATGCAAGAAATATAAATTTTGGCTTTTCTCTTTCACCTGTTTCCGCTCAAAATATTCTATATATTAATGTCTATCCTTTAAATGCAGCCTCCAGAGCGTCAGATTGTGGTGGGAATTTGTGCCATGACTAAGAAGTCCAAGTCAAAGCCCATGACGCAAATTTTGGGGCGCCTGTGCAAGTTTGAGTACATCACTGTGGTTATCATGTCTGAAGACATTATCCTAAATGAGCCTGTGGAGAAGTGGCCCATTTGTGACTGCCTTATCTCTTTCCACTCCAAAGGTAATGTCTCCCCTGAGTGGTCCTGCATGCTCCTGACAGCTTGTCCTGCTCTTTTTAGTGTGGCTTCAAAGTCAGATCTCCTTTAATAATTAAATACATCTTTCCTGCTAATCGGTTAAATTGGCCAACTGTACATCTAATCGGGGGTATCTAGTAACGGCCTGTGAACTGTGAAGTGCCACTGCGAGCTGTTTTTCATGCTTGTATGCATGCACACATTGCTTTATGTTATTAGGACAGGCTGGCCTGCAGGAACTTCTTATCACCGTTCACTTTCTGTTCTTCTGATCCTTCAGAAGAAAAAAAACGGATCCGTTATTTTGAGCATCATTTATGATCAGTTAGCATCAATTTGTGTCTCTTCAGTCACAGATCAGTTATTTTTGAATGGAGAAAATGTACTGCATGCTGATTTCTGATGGAAGTGACACAAACTGATCATAACTGCCGCAAAAAAAAAAAAAAGACAAATCTGGTATTGTAAGTGCTGAAAGTAAGTAACTGAAACTAACTGAGCACGACCGATGCTTAAAATAAAGGATCCGGAAAACAAAATGGTGATGTGAACCCGACCTTATAGAAAAACAGCATAAACTTATTAGAACAGTGAGAAAAGAATGAAAGAGGTTTCCCGAGATTTTTATACTGATGACCTATATCGACGTCATCAATATCGAATCGGTAGGGGTCTGACATCCGGGACCCTCAGCAGTCAGCTGTTTTGAGTGCCACAGCTTTCTCTCAGCTTACCAAGCACAGAGCCATGCATTATATAGCGGCAGTGCTTGGTAGCAAGCTCAACCCCATTCACTTTTATGGGGGTCAGCTGCTCCTAGACCACGTGACACATGAACATGCCTTCTCAAACAGCTCATCGGTGGATAGGTCATCAGTAAAAAAATAAATAAATCTCGGAAAGCCCCTTTGAGGTCTTTACCAAATCAGGCTTTGTTAGCTCATTTATCAAAACCGAATAAGCATGTATGGGTTGTATGGGAAAATCTCTAAGTATTGATCATCATTAGCATTTACACTGAAGAATTATTGTTTGGTTCTGAATGGCATTTACTTTTGTGAAGACAAGCCTTATCTCAGTTTGACCCCTGATCGACAACTATGGACCTGCAGGTTCTGTGCTTGCAGTATTTGCTGCCATACAACACACCTGTACATAAGGATTATGTCCATAGGAATCTCTGTTCTCCTTCCTAATTGATAGATCTGCTTCAGCTCCAGTATAGATTATATTGTAGATGTACATACTTTGCTCAGTGAAAACAGTTTACATACATGTAACTAGCAATCCCTTTTCCCCTAGGATTTCCACTGGATAAAGCTGTTGCTTACTCAAAGCTCCGCAATCCATTCTTGATCAACGACTTGGACATGCAGTATTTCATCCAGGACCGGTAAGTTATTGTGATCTTTGATTTACAACCCCAATTCCTAAAAAGTTGGCTTGCTGTGTAAGATGTAAATGAAAAACAGGATGCATTGATTTTCAGATGTTGAACTTGAAAGTTTGACATTTTGCCATTTCATGAAAAAAATAACCAATTTTAGAACTTTATGGCAGCAACACATCTCAAAAAAGTTGGAACAGGGCCATGTTTACCATTATGTAGCATTCCCTTCTTTTAAAAAGAATCTGCAAACATCTGGTACCTGAAGAGACGAATTGCTGGAGTATTCAGTGGATTCTTGCCTCCTGAATTTTGGTGCAGATTTGTCCCTTCTTGGCACGGTGTCCAGACAGATACCACTGGAAGCCATGGCGGGTGTCTGCTTGAGTGGGCCCACGGCATTCAGCGTGAAAACACATAAGCAGAGGCAAAATCTGTCATTTGAACAGACCCTTAGAATAAATGACATGGGGTTTAAAGGGACTTTCCAAGTATTTGTTACTGATGATCTTTGGATAGGTCATCAGCATCTGATCGGTGGGGGTCATCCACCTGGGACCTCTGCCAATCAGCTGTTTGAGAAGGCAGCGTTGCTTCCAGTAGTGAAGTGACCTTTTTCAGCTTTTCCTATACTGTGTGTTGTCACATTGTAGTGAATGGGGCCGAGCCCGATACCAAGCATAGCTATTATACAATGTGTGGCACTGTGTTTGGTGAGCATGGACAAGGCCTCGGGGAATACTGCAAGCACCAGTGCCTTCTCAAACAACTGATAGGCAAAGGTCCCGGATGATGGGTCATCAGTACAAAACACTTGGCAAACCCATTTAAAGGGGTTATCCCGTGACTAATTTAAAAAAATTTAAATCAGACAACATATAGTACACTGCAACCTCTTTATAACAAATCTACAACCAGCCCTGTACCTCACATGGATGCAGAGATCTCCCCAATCATTGCTAGATTTATAGCAAGCTGACAGCTCAAGGGGAGTGTCTTTTCTGCTGCAGCTAAGTGGGCGTGGCCCGGCTCTCCCTATCAAAGCTCAAGGGGAGTGTCTTTTCTGCTACAGCTTAGGGGGCGTGTCTCAGCTCTCCCTATCACAGCTCAGGAGGCTGTTAAAGGATGAAACAGCATGTGCGGCCTTCTCAGTGAGCGGGACCAAGAAATAAGAAAAACAACAAACTGCAGGTGGCGCTATATAGATACTTTTTATTGAATAGCTCACTGACTATACTAAATTTTTAATTACATGCAATTACAAAAGTGTTCAGGTCCAGGTGGTGGTTTGAAAACTGTAGAATATTTTTTTTCATGGGACAACCCCTATAACTGCCTCAGGACCGCCGTACGCAGGATTGCGTCCTGGCGGCGGCCCTGCTCTTCTGGGTGGACGCATATACGCATCCTCTCGCGATAGCCGAGATTTCCTGTGAACGCGTGCACACAGGCGCGCGCGTTCACAGGAACGGAAGGTAAGCGAGTGGATCTCCAGCCTGCCAGCGGCGATCGTTCGCTGGCAGGCTGGAGATGCGATTTTTTAAACCCCTAACAGGTATATTAGACGCTGTTTTGATAACAGCGTCTAATATACCTGCTACCTGGTCCTCTGGTGGTCCCTTTTGTTTGGATCGACCACCAGAGGACACAGGCAGCTCAGTAATAAGTAGCACCAAACACCACTACACTACACCCCCCCCCTGTCACTTATTAACCCCTTATTACCCCTGATCACCCCATATAGACTCCCTGATCACCCCCCTGTCATTGAACACCCCCCTGTAAGGCTCCATTCAGACGTCCGTATGATTTTTACGGATGCACAGATCGGATCCGCAAAACACATACGGACGTCTGAATGGAGCCTTACAGGGGTGTGATCAATGACAGGGGGGTGATCACCTCATATACACTCCCTGATCACCCCCTGTCATTGATCACCCCCCTGTCAGGCTCCATTCAGACGTCCATATGTGTTTTGCGGATCCACGCATTGATCAATGACAGGGGGGTGATCAGGGAGTCTATATGGGTGACCACCCCCCCGTCATTGATCACCCCCTGTAAGGCTCCATTCAGACGTCCGTATGTGTTTTGCAGATCCGATCCATGTATCCGTGGATCCGTAAAAATCATACGGACGTCTGAATGGAGCCTTACGGGGGGGGTGATCAATGACAGGGGGGGTGATCAATGACAGGGGGGGTGATCAGGGAGTCTATATAGGTGATCATCCCCCTGTCATTGATCACCCCCCTGTAAGGCTCCATTCAGAATTTTTTTTGGCCCAAGTTAGCGGAAATTGTTTTTTGTTTTTTTTTCTTACAAAGTCTCATATTCCACTAACTTGTGTCAAAAAATAAAATCTCACATGAACTCGCCATACCCCTCACAGAATCCAAATGCGTAAAATTTTTTAGACATTTATATTCCAGACTTCTTCTCACACTTTAGGGCCCCTAAAATGCCAGGGCAGTATAAATACCCCACATGTGACCCCATTTCGGAAAGAAGACACCCCAAGGTATTCCGTGAGTGGCATATTGAGTCCATGAAAGATTGAAATTTTTGTCCCAAGTTAGCGGAAAGGGAGACTTTGTGAGAAAATACAAAAAAAATAAAATCAATTTCCGCTAACTTGTGCCAAAAAAAAAAAAAATTCTATGAACTCACCATGCCCCTCATTGAATACCTTGGGGTGTCTTCTTTCCAAAATGTCACATGTGGGGTATTTATACTGCCCTGGCATTTTAGGGGCCCTAAAGCGTGAGAAGAAGTCTGGGATCCAAATGTCTAAAAAAGCCCCCCTAAAAGGAATTTGGGCCGCTTTGCGCATCTAGGCTGCAGAAAAGTGTCACACATGTGGTATCGCCGTACTCAGGAGAAGTTGGGGAATGTGTTTTGGGGTATCATTTTACATATACCCATGCTGGGTGAGAGAAATATCTTGGTCAAATGCCAACTTTGTATAAAAAAATGGGAAAAGTTGTCTTTTGCCAAGATATTTCTCTCACCCAGCATGGGTATATGTAAAATGACACCCCAAAACACATTCCCCAACTTCTTCTGAGTATGGCGATACCACATGTGTGACACTTTTTTGCAGCCTAGGTGGGCAAAGGGGCCCACATTCCAAAGAGCACCTTTCGGATTTTACCGGTCATTTTTTACAGATTTTGATTTCAAACTACTTCTCACGCATCTGGGCCCCTAAAATGCCAGGGCAGTATAACTACCCCACAAGTGACCCCATTTTGGAAAGAAGACACCCCAAGGTATTTCATGATGGGCATAGTGAGTTCATGGAAGTTTTTTTTTTTTTTGTCACAAGTTAGTGGAATATGAGACTTTGTTAAGAAAAAAAAAAAGAAAAAAAATCATCATTTTCCGCTAACTTGTGACAAAAAATAAAAAGTTCTATGAACTCACTATGCCCATCAGCGAATACCTTAGGGTGTCTACTTTCCGAAATGGGGTCATTTGTGGGGGTTTTCTACTGTCTGGGCATTGTAGAACCTCAGGAAACATGACAGGTGCTCAGAAAGTCAGCGCTGCTTCAAAAAGCGGAAATTCACATTTTTGTACCATAGTTTGTAAACGCTATAAGTTTTTTTTTTTTTATCAGAGACATGTAGAACAATAAATTTTGCGAAAAATTTATATATGGATGTCGTTTTGTTTGCAAAATTTTACAACGGAAAGTGAAAAATGCCTTTTTTTTTGCAAAAAAATCATTAAATTTCGATTAATAACAAAAAAAGTAAAAATGTCAGCAGCAATGAAATACCACCAAATGAAAGCTCTATTAGTGAGAAGAAAAGGAGGCAAAATTCATTTGGGTGGTAAGTTGCATGACCGAGCAATAAACGGTGAAAGTAGTGTAGTGCAGAATTGTAAAAAGTGGCCTGGTCATTAAGGGCGTTTCAGCTAGGGGGGTTGAAGTGGTTAAATTACTGAGTGTATGATGCATGGTGCATTCACTACATTGCAGCCAATTCAGAAATTTGAACCCAAGTCTTTTTACATTGGAAGTCTTTCTGCCTATCACACACTCTGTTAAATAAAGATTTTTTGCCCATAACAAGTTCTTGCTTTCATTCTTGCTGTCTATGATTGTTGTGATTGTGAGGGGCTGAGCAAGCTATCATTAATGTGATCACTTGTACCCCCCTCCTCTAATGCATTTTACATTATGTCCTGTCGACAATCCATTTTTGTGACCTCATAAAAGATGTCACCCACCAACAAACATGTAAAAGGCCCTTAAACTTTGTTTTCCTTATATTTTAAGTACAGACAGAATATTGAAGTACTGACCACTGAAGTGAAGCACCCATTCTTTGCAGTCTAATGTCAAACTATTTTTTGTCTCTTTTTCTTCCTTTAGGAGGGAAGTATATCGCATTTTGCAGCAGGAAGGAATAGATCTTCCTCGATATGCTGTACTTAACAGAGATCCTGACAAACCAGATGGTGAGTTTACATTTCACATCACATATATGGCCGCTGCTAACATTAGCTAAATGCTAACATTTTTTAAGTGGGAACAATTGCAGAAAAACTACTAGGTTCAAACTCCCACATTGTGTTCATCGATGGGGTGTGCTCCCTGTTATGGTCATGTGGCACTGGAGAAATGACTTGCACAGATTGGACTGCACGCCAGTATTGATGCCTCTTCCCTCTTGTGTAAAGAAATAAATATTAATTGGAGGCTTTATTCACAGAATGTAACCTAGTGGAAGGTGAAGACCAGGTAGAAGTAAATGGAGAGATCTTCCCTAAACCCTTTGTAGAGAAGCCAGTTAGTGCTGAAGATCACAATGTATATATCTATTACCCAACATCGGCAGGAGGTGGCAGCCAGAGACTCTTCAGGAAGGTATGGAGTTGGAAATGTAAAAGTTGCAGAGACTGTGGTTTCCTAGATGATGTTTTATCGTGTAAAAAAATTTCACATACTGCAATAAACTGGAACAAATCCAGCTTGTCTACATCTTCTGCATTTGCCTGCACTAGCATTACTTTCCATCCTTGTTATACCTTATTATCATTTATATTTTAAATTTCAGGGCAGTGTACATATTATTCGGGTTTACATGCATAGTATAAAACAAAAACACGTACAAACAGCATTGACTGACTAATGCTGGATTTCCATGGCACGAATATTAGGTCGATTATCGGGAATGGATGTTCCTACAAAGTCCATCTAAAGGTGCTGCAGATCACCCGATGAACGAGCTCATTCATCGGTTGAAGTGATTAAAGGTGCAGACACCTCAATCATCGTTCCTGGGCACCAGATCATACAGTCAAAACAGCACTTTGCTGCCCAGCAGCAATAATTTTGTATGCAGACAAGCTATAGCAGTAGCGATTGCTTATCCTCATACTGTGGAGGTGATCGATGCATGTAAATTCAGCTCTTCACCTCCACTTAACGAGACGCTGACTGTCTGACTGTCGGGAAGGAACATTTCGTTCCCAACAATCTGCTGCTCCTCGGGCTGTGTAAATGCAGCTTTAGGCTGGGTTCACACCTGAGCGTTTTACAGAGCGTTCCTACGCGCTGTAAAACGCTCAACAAGGAGAAACCAATGCTTCCCTATCGGCATGGTTCTCACCTGGGCGTTTTACAGCGCGTACGATCGCTCTGTAAAACGCCCGACGCCCCAAGAAGTACATGAGCTTCTTTGGGGCGTCTTGTCGCGCATTCCCGTACATAGACTTTCGGGAACGCGCGACAACGGGCGTTCGCTTGTCTCTGTATGCGCGATTGCAAACGCCGGTACAATCGCGCATACAGAGCGCTTTATCGCAAAGGCTCAGGTGTGAACCCAGCGTTAGCGACAGGTACAGAGGGTGAGCAAATCCTGCCCCTGAGGGTGTACAAGGAAAGGGGAAGGGAACAGTAGGTGAGGGTGGAACCTGCTCACATGGCTCTGTAGTGGCAGCAGGTTATTGTAGATTGTAGGCTTTCCTGTAGAGGTGATCTTTGAGTTTCAAAGTAAGGGGGATGTACTTGATATGTTATAGATAATTGTATGATAAGCAGGAGAACAAAGAAGGAGGTCTTGTGAGGATTGGAGGTTTTATCTGGAGAGTTGGTCAGTGATGTAAGGAGTGGGCAGTTTGTGGATGGCCTTGCATCTTATTGATAGTATTTTGGACTGAGTTCACTGGGCAATGGGGAGCCAGTGAAGGAATTGGCAGAGGAGAGAGGTGGAGGAGAAACAAGGGGAGAGGGGGATTAAATGGGCAGCTGAGTTAAGGATGGATTGGAGAGACAGAAGAGTGTTAGATTGAATGTCACTGAGGAGGATGTTGCAGTAGTCTAGGCAGGTGATGATGAGAGCATGTACTAGCATTTTAGGCTACTTTCACACTCGCGTTTTGGCTTTTTGTTTGTGAGAGCCGTCTAGGGCTCTCACAACCCGTCCAGAACAGATCAGTTTTGCCCTAATGCATTCTGAATGGAAAAGGATCCGCTCAGAATGCATCAGTTTGCCTCTGATTAGTCTCCATTCCGCTCTTGAAGTGGACACCAAAACGCTGCCTGCAGCGTTTTGCTGTCCACTTGATTAAACTGAGCCAAACGGATCCGTCCTGGCACACAATGTAAGTCAATGGGGACCGATCCGTTTTCTCTGACTTAATCTGGCACGATAGTAAACGGATCCATCTCCCATTGACTTTCAATAGAGTTCATGACTGATCCGTCTTGGCTATGACGCATGCATGCGGTTGTATTATTGTAACGGATCCACCCAAAACGCGAGTGTTAAAGTAGCCTTAGTTGACTCATGGTTGAAGAACAAGTAGATACTAGATATATTTTTCAGTTGGAGGTGGCAGAAGATGTTAATGCCTTGGAGTGGTATGAAGGACAAAGCAGAATCAAATGTCAAATCCCAAGGCGGCAGAATTGTGAGACTGGAGAATGTATGGTGCTATTAACTGTTATTGAAAAGTCTGGGGATAGGGGAAGGGGGGGCTGAATGACATGGGGCAAGGATGATAAAGTCTGTTTTATCCTGTTGAGTTTTAGAAAGTGAGAGGAGGAGGAGGATATAGCTGATAGACACACAGCAGGTAATTGCCTGTGTCTAATAGTCTGCAGTCAGGTTGCTACAGCAGTGCCAGACCTCCCTGACTGTTTCCTTAAGGACCTGGCAGAGCGCTTATACAATGAGAATCCAGGTAGCAGGGAAATAAATATATTTAGTGTAGCTAAAGGGCCTATGATGTCACCAGTAGGAGGAGTCAGACCTCTAAGAAGAATAGAACTACAGTGGGTACTGTACACTGAATTGTGATGTTTATTGTAATGTTTATACTACTATCCTGTGACCACACGCACCATTGCTGTTTTTTTTAATAGTCGTAAGATGACGTCATCTACCCTAGACTATTAAAGTTTGTGACATTGACCCCTCCACTTTATTAAACTACCAGGGAATTTATTTTTTTTCAGATAATTTTTATTTGACATTTTTTGAAAATCACAAAAATACCAAGAATACATGCAACAGTTGATAGCAATAGAATGATAGCATTACATGATCGGCCAAAGAATTACTTCCATGAGTATACAATATGACAGCCGGCATATCCTAAGATACACATAAGATCAAGTAATCTAGTTACACAGTATACCATGTACAAACCACATTTCCATCCATTATAATTAAAGAACATGGGACCAACCCTCCCTACCCAACTAAAACCCACTCCCCCCCCCCCCCCCCCCTTTACCCGAGCGATGGAACGAATCCAGAACTCCAACATCGGTTATCTTATTAATATATCCAAAGCATAGCCAGTAGTGTACTTCTCCTATCTGTTTAACATTCCACTTTACACCCATCCTACGTAGGACTGAACACTTTCATACATCGTGCATCTATAGCTAATTAAGCGCAAGGAAAAAGAACGCACACAAAAACTGGGGCAATGTCACTACCTTCCCATAATCCAACTAAGAAGAGAGGCTAATCCAGGCACTGTACCCTAAATTTCTCCCAATTATCCCATATTTTGTTAAACTTCGTTACACATTGTCTTTTGACATATACACCTTTTTCTAAGTGTATTATTTCTGACATCCTACTGAGGAATTCTCCCCTAGACGGTGGTTGAGGTCTAAGCCAGAATCTGGCTATTAGTTTCCTAGCCTGGAATAGCAGACGCTGCACTGCCAGACGATGATAACGATTTTTGACGTCTAATATTCCTACTATACACGTTCTCGGACCAGGCGGAATCGTGATATTAAATGCACCTTTTATTAAGACCAGAACCGAGGACCAGAAATTCCGGAGCTCCGCACAATCCCAGAACATGTTCAACAAGGAAGCAGGGCTCATGCCACATCTAGGACAATCCGCATCCTCCCGAACACCAATCCAGCACAAAAACTCTGGCGTCCTATACACCCGGTGCAATAAAAACAACTGGGACATACGCTGCCCCTCACAAACTGACAATTGTGGAGTGATCGCTAAGAGAGACTTCCACTGCTCTTCTGAAATCGGCCCAACCTCGCTTTCCCATTTAGATTTAACTGCTAAAACCCCTTGTTTCATCGACTTCACATATAAGTTCCTGTAGGTAAAAGATATTAGACCGCTCGAGGAACTATTAGTAAGAAGTTGCTGAAACAACGGAACCGTAGTGCATTTCAATGATACAGATTTAGCCTGTGTCTGAAAGGCATGCCGTAATTGCAGAAATTGATAGAAGGCCATGTGTGGGAGACCGAATTCAGTTCTCAACTTTTCAAAGGACTTAAAACCATCAGCACTCTGTAGTTGACGTAGATACCTCACTCCTTTACGCTCCCAGGGTGAAAAGCCATCCAATTGAAAAAGTTCAGGAAGATGCGGATTCCTCCAGATAGGGGAGAACCGCGTAAACCCTTTCACTGATAACAACGCCCGACATGTCTGCCAAACTTTGTGTATCATGGAAAGTGTGGGATGTCCCGACAGCTTACCAACAATTCCACTATTCTTCAACAAAACCACCGGAGAATCGTGACCAATAATGTGTGCCACCAATCTGGCTGAGGCAATATCTCCAGGAGTCCTCCCCCATCCCCTCAACTATTGCAACTGCGCCAAAATGTAATAAAGCCATGCATTCGGTACTGCTAGCCCTCCCTCCTCTATTCCTCTCTGCTGAGTGTCCAGTCTAATCTGTGCTTTTTTATGGCGTCAAATCAGATCCCTAAATAACCTATCAATTTTTATGAATATCCTGCGAGGAATCCATACCGGGGAGTTATGTAATAGATACTCGAGCTTAGGCATGAGAATCATTTTAAGAAGGTTACTCCTCCCGATTTCAGATAGCAGCAACTTGCACCACGCCTTAATTTTATCCAACCTTGTGATTAAGAGCAGCTCTATATTAAGTTTAATATAACTGTTAGGATTCGCTGTAACTATTATCCCCAGATACTTGACCTGATGCGCAATTTGCAATGGACAGGATTTGGGGACGAGAGTCACAGCAGAATCATCTAGCGGCAAGAGAATGGACTTGTCCCAGTTGATATGGAGCCCAGACCTGTCACCAAATTCCCGTATAAGTGCCATGACAGGACTTGTCCCAAGACCCACAGGGATACCCTACAATCTTATCAGATGAACGCAACAGGCAGGCCAGTGGCTCAATTGCAATAGCAAACAGAAGGGGGGAAAGTGGGCATCCCTGACGTGTCCCTCTTCCCAATCTGAATGACTCCGATGTTCCCCCATTCGCCCGTATCCTAGCCGAGGGGCCGTTGTATAACAATTGAACCTAGGAGATAAAGGTCCTCCCAAATCCCATGACCCGCAACACCTCCCAAAGATAGCTCCATTCAACGCTATCAAAGGCTTTAGCCGCGTCCAATGAAAGAATGGCATGACCTCTGACAGACTCAACTCTTCTCTGAGTATTAAGAAAAAGGCGTCTAAGATTCACCGAAGTAGATTTGACAGGCATGAAACCCGCCTGATCACTATGAATAATAGTGGAAATGACAGACTGTAGACGAATAGCTAAAACTTTCGCCAGAATCTTAATATCAGAGGTCAGCAGTGAAATTGGTCTGTACGAGTCAGGGGATCTGAGATCCTTACCAGGTTTGGGCAGGACCACTACAATAGCCTCTTTCATAGAAGCAGGAAGATTCCCTGATTGAAAGGAATCATTAAAAACTGACAGTAATTGGGGCATAAGGACATTACTATACTTTTTAAAAAATTATATCGGTAGTCCATCAATACCTGGCGCTTTTCTCATTGGGAAATGACTGTAGGGCTAATTCCAACTCCTTAAGTGTTAAAGGACCTTCTAACCATGCTACACTTGTCACTGATAGTCTCGGGATCTCAATCTCTGTAAGATATTCAGCTATATTTGTAGAATCCACCTGTAATTTAGTTCTATGCAGGGATTCATAATAGTTGTGGAAAACTGACAGAATCTCCTCTTCTGACGTGGCAAGAGAGAACCATCCATCCTCTGGATCGACAATATTTTGGACGGTCCCTCCTGGGGTCTAATTACCCTTGCCAGTAACTTACCCGAACTTTCCCCCGCCTCAAAATACTTTTGTTTTACAAAAAACCTGCGATTGTCCGCCGTTTGCAATATATGCTGCTTCAACCCCGCCTGAGCTGCTATAAGGGAGTCTTCACTTGCCCTGTCAGGTGTATTTACAAACCGTTCCTCCGCCTCCACTACTAAAGCTTGCAGCTTTTTCAGGGCTTCACGAGATTTAGTTTTGTGTCTGCTAATCTTCTGAATGTAAAGGCCTCTAAATCTAGCATACGCTTTGCAAGTATCCCACACCACGCCCACACTCGCCGACCCAGCATTTTGCGCAAAGAACTCTTTCAATTCTTCCACCATGCCATTCTCCCCATCTACCAGCTGCAACAAAAACGGGTTAAGTTTCCATGTCCCGACCAGGGAAGTTTTAAGTAGAAGAAAATATTTATTTTCTAATTTCCTATAGTCTAAACCTGGGGGGCATCTTATTTTCAGGTTTGTCTTATAGTCTGAAAAATATGTCTTAAGTACTCAGTGATGAACAGTGACATGACAGGATTCAGCATCTGTCCGCTGCAGCCAATCGCTGTCCTCAGTCTTGCTGTAGGCTGCTGAGGACAGTGATTGGTTGCAGCGGCCATGTGCCATATCCAGCCACGTCACCCATACTGTTTGAAAACAAATAGCGGCAAGAGGGCCTGAGGAGTGCTGTATTAAGGGATGAGTATATGATTTTTTATTTAACACATTGTAGTGGTTGTCCGAGATTTTTAATTATCTTTGACCCCATTGTTTTCAGGAAAAAACCCTTTACAAATGGAATGGAATCAAACAGAGTTTATAAAAAAAAATGACTCTTCATTGTGCAGTGTATTTGCTTTATTTACATAAGACAGACTTCCCCTTTTTAAAGTTAAAGTAATCTTGCAGAGTTGGACCTTGATTTCACCCCACATCAATACAGATTGCCTGATCTGTTGCATGACTTACAGAAACAGCGCCCAATGGACCCCATCGACTATAATGAGGTCCATCAGACTTCCATTTGTGGGACCTGACATTTTAACTCATAAAATAGCATAGCATTTTTACCAAAATCTGCAACTCTTGGCAGAGCCTCCAACACCGATGTGTACTAGGTCTGTGATATTTTGTATGGGTTTTACATTGTTGCTTTTCATTACAGATTGGCAGTCGCAGCAGTGTTTATTCTCCAGAGAGCAGTGTTAGGAAGACCGGATCTTATATTTATGAAGAATTCATGCCAACTGATGGGACTGATGTTAAGGTATGAAGTGATGCATGTATCTTGCTTATTGGAATGCTGACAGTCAGGAAAAACCTAACGTTGTTGATCTTTACATGTCGTTTAGGTATATACTGTTGGTCCAGATTACGCCCATGCGGAGGCCCGCAAGTCCCCAGCTTTGGATGGAAAAGTGGAGCGTGACAGTGAGGGGAAGGAAATCCGTTATCCGGTCATGTTGACTGCCATGGAAAAACTGGTTGCTCGTAAAGTATGCTTGGCTTTTAAGGTAAGTGCAGTATTTCCAGTTATGTTTTTAAGAAATGTGATGACATAAAGTAGCACTTCCACACAACTTTTTATTCTCTGACCTGTTAGGCTACTTTCACACTAGCGTTCGGGTCTCCACTTGTGAGTTCCGTTCAAAGGCTCTCACAAGCGGCCCCGAACGCTTCCGTCCAGCCCTAATGCATTCTGAGTGGATGCGGATCCGCTCAGAATGCATCACTCTGGCAGCGTTCAGCCTCCGCTCCGCTCAGCAGGCGGACACCTGAACGCTGCTTGCAGCGTTCGGGTGTCCGCCTGGCCGTGCGGAGGCAAACGGATCCGTCCAGACTTACAATGTAAGTCAATGGGGACGGATCCGTTTGAAGATGACACACTATGGCTCAATTTTCAAACGGATCCGTCCCCCATTGACTTTCAATGTAAAGACTGGACGGATCCGTCTGAGGCTACTTTGACACTTAGACATTTTTTTACAATATAATGCAGACTGATCCGTTCTGAACGGATCCACCGTCTGCATTATATGAGCGGATCCGTCTCAGACGGATCCGCTCTGAACGCAAGTGTGAAAGTAGCCTTAGAAGGGTACATGATGTAAACTATAGTGAGTTATCCCCTCCCTTCTTATCTTCACCTGTGTTATTTGATCTGATTCTCTATTGACACAGGATGGAGAATAAAAAGGTCTGAGAATATTGGGTTCAGGACCCAATAGAAACCTTAAAATGACAAGTTAATGTTTTTAAACATTAGGTAAGAGACAAATTCAAGTGATGTGTGACCCTGATGTCTGACTCTCCTGACTAGTCAGCATCGCAATGACTTTTAGGTTCAATATACTTTTAATATGCTGAATCACATAGATGAAGAAAATCCTTCAGGTTGCTGTTTAAACCATTAGCTCAGTGGTTTAGACGGTTGCCTCACATGCAGTGTTCTTGGGTTCAAAACCTCTATTAGTCTTAAAGTTTTTTTTTTACATTTTATTGAGCCCTAGAAAAGAGACAAATTCAAGTGATGTGTGACCCTAATGTCTGACTCTCCTGACTAGTCAGTGTCGCAATGACTTTTAGGTTTACTGTGTATTTGTCTTCTGAATCACATAGCTAGAGAAAATCACTACCTAACAATAGGTAGACCTGTGGCTTACTGGTGGATTGCCTGACTCTCATGCAGTGTCAAGGAAAAAAAAAGCTTAGATTTTATTTTTTTACATAAAACAGATGACAGAGTACTGCAAGTAGTCCTTTTTTATTCTATTAAAGAGTACATAGGCAGCACTATAGTAAGGGCAGCACTCATTTACTGTATCTTCATCTATTTCCAGGTGACTGAAGGCTATTTTGTTTTCTGTTGTCTTGAGTCACTGTACAATACAATAATGTATTCTTATTTCTTAGGAAGGGGTCTAATTATCAGATCTGTAAATCACTTTATTGAAATTATTTGTCGGTATCCAGCCAAACATAGATATGCCCACTAGGGGTCTCACTAGTCCACTGTGGTTAGGCATGGTCCAGCTCTCCCAGCAAATACAGGCAGGAGCAAGTGTGGGCCTGTTCTGGAGTAGCTGATGAGGAGACTTGCCAGATTCACAGATCTGCAAACCAGCTTATCTTATTGTAAATGTGCTCTCCCTCCGCTATCTTACATGGCTTATACATTGATTTCCTCTCTCAAGTGTGTATGCAGTGCCATATCAGCAGGAATCAAAAATTTTCTGGTAGTTTTGAAAACTGTCTAGTCATGCTGTTTTTGCTGTATAGCTTCCTCTAATTTGTTGTGCAGTTCCTATAATAAGCATGTTATGTATCATATAAGCCAATTTTTTTTTTACCAGTTATGAGATACATCATGCCTACCTACTGTCCCTCTTTTTCGACCAAAGTCCCTCTATCTTTTGCAACGTAAAAAAGTTGTCCGAGTTCAGCTCTGAGCCCTGTATTCACTCATATAGCCTGTAAAAGTTGAGCATCAGAGCTCCCCCTTGCTCTGCATTGCATAGCGCAGGACAAGGTCTTTTTCTTTACTACCGGTGACGTACTAGCAGTGAGCCCAGTGATTTCACTGTCACAAATGGGCGATTTCCATCGCTGCCCTAGGCTTTTTTAGAGCCTAGGGCAGTACTGTAGACTGCCCATTTGTGCCAGTGACATCACCGGGCTCACTACTAGGCGGAAGTCTCTACCTAGCATACTCATGTAAAGCCCTTTAAGACCTGTGTGTAAAATGGCAGTAAATATCCCTTATGGTTTTTTTGATTTTTGTTGTAGTTGAGAAGAAGCACTGATGTGATGTGTAGCAACACCCTAAGGGTAAATGCACGCTATCAGGCATCTTGCACACAAACGTAGGTGTCCCGTTACCATATTGCGGACCGCCATATGTGTATCCGCAATACACAGGCACTGTTCCGTGTGCATTCCGAATCACTGATGCAGACCCATTGACTTGAATGGGCCCACAAATCCGGAACTGAGGCACGGAACAGAACCCTACGGAAGCACTATGGAGTGCTTCCGTGGGTTCCGTTCCGTGCCTCCGCACCGCAAAAAGAACGGAACGGAAGGATCGCGGACCCATTCAAGTGAATGGGGTCGTGATCCGCATGCGGCTGGCCCACGGTTAGTGCCCGTGCATTGCGGAGGTGCCAGTAGTTAATCCCACACTGATCAATATTATTAGTGCACACACCATTGGTCCAGACAAACACTAGACTAGACTGGAACCTAGGCACAAGAACAGGAACCCAACCAGAACACAGGACACAGTTCAGAAAAGACAGAACGGGAACCAGACAAGACCCAGAACCAAAAAAGCAGGTGCCTGTTCTATATGCAGAGTTAGTCCATGGATGAACAGACAGAGCTGCACAACAAGACAGAGAACTGACAGATAACTAGACCCTATGAAGATGCTGTTACATAGCGGTCCTAGTCAGAGCTGCACACATGAACTAAAATGTCCTCCCTCTGGAGAACCAAGATGACCAGGCAAAGAACATGAAGGTAAAACATAAACAGGACAGGATTAGAAGCAGTTAAGCACTGCCAGACTGACGTGAACAAGGATACAGGCAAAACATGGTAAAACAGCAGACTGACATGAAAGCAAGGAAACATCAATACTTTACCAGGTGACACAACTGATGGCAAAACCCCCTCTGGGCCAGCAGCAAAGGTGCTGCACTTAGCAAGGCTCAAGGACACAAACACAGGCAACAGTGAACAAAAAGTGGACCACAGCCCCAAGCAACCAGCATACAGCGTAATTGGCCTGCAGCCAGTACGCGAGAGAGAAGGCAGCCAGCCTACACGGCCACAACTGTCACAGTGAACTGCCCTGTGACATCCCCATATAGAAGAAACGATTTATGAATGTAAATACTGCCTTCATCTCTGCTGATGATCATGCAGTTATCAGAAATGTTTGGTTTCTTGTAAATAATCTGCAGAATCATCTGTACGTGTAAATGAACTGTCAATTTGTACAACTCTTCAAGACAACATTCCTGCACAGTTTGCTAGCTATTTTACCTTGTTAGAGGTCTCCCTACATAACAAAAGCAATACATACCTTCTTTCAGTTCCTTTTTTAATTCATCGTATTTCGATAACACATCTGATTTTCTATCCGCGGTTTCAAAGTCTGTTTAAAAATATTACAATAAAAACAATAATGAAGCAACTATAGGACTGTGATTTGTACAACATACAACAATGGTGGTGTTTATTGCATCAGTCAAAAAAAAAAAAAAAAGGTAGTTTACAATGCACTATTAAATGCAATAAAAATGTATTGCTTTCTGTGGAATGATGTTGTATGGCACTTGTGCTTTAATATGGTTTCTCGCTGTGTGTTAAATTGGTTCTCCAGGTTCAGGGCTGAACCCAGCTATAAGCTTTTTTTATTCTTTTGCTATATATATTAGAGGAGCATCGGAGCATTTGCAAACCCGTGTTTGTTTTGAGCCGGTGACGTACCTGGCTTCACATCACTGTACTAGGCAGAGACTTCTGCCTAGCAGTGAACCTGGTGACATCACCAGCACAAATGGGTAGTCTATAGCACTGCGCTAGGCTGTTTTGGAGGAAGGAAGTCTCCGACTAGCATAGTGATGTGAAGCTCAGTGCATCACCAGCTCAAACACACACAGGCTAGTGCAGTGCAATGCAGCATGGTAAAGGGGAGCATCGAAGCAAAGAAATGCTCTAGGAGCGCCGCGGACTTCTCACTGTTTACTGCAGGCTCATAACTAGTATCGCTGGAATGGAGCTTAGCCGCGCCCAGGCCAGCGATACTAGCTGTGACGTCAATGGGCCTGAGGGAAACAGAGGAGGCCATGGCGCTCCTGGGGCACCGCTGCCTTCTCAAACAGATGATCTATCCAGAGAATAGATCATCAGTAAAAAAAAAGAACTCCAAAAGCTCTTTAACCACTTCAACCCCTCTAGCTGAAACCCCCTTAATGACCAGGCCACTTTTTACACTTCTGCACTACACTACTTTCACAGTTTATTGCTCGGTCATACAACTTACCACCCAAATGAATTTTACCTCCTTTTCTTCTCACTAATAGAGCTTTCATTTGGTGGTATTTCATTGCTGCTGACATTTTTACTTTTTTTGTTATTAATCGAAATTTAACTACTTTTTTGCCAAAAAAATGAAATTTTTCACTTTCAGTTGTAAAATTTTGCAAAGAAAACCGACATCCATATATACATTTTTCGCTAAATTTATTGTTCTACATGTCTTTGATAAAACAAAAATGTTTGGGTAAAAAAAATAAAAAATGGTTTGGGTAAAATTTATAGCGTTTACAAACTATGGTACAAAAATGTGAATTTCCGCTTTTTGAAGCAGCTCTGACTTTCTGAGCACCTGTCATGTTTCCTGAGGTTCTACAATGCCCAGACAGTAGAAAACCCCCACAAATGACCCCATTTCGGAAAGTAGATGCCCTAAGGTATTCGCTGATGGGCATAGTGAGTTCATAGAACTTTTTATTTTTTGTCACAAGTTAGCGGAAAATGATGATTTTTTATTTATTAATTTTTTTCTTACAAAGTCTCATATTCCACTAACTTGTGACAAAAAACAAAAACTTCCATGAACTCACTATGCCCATCACAAAATACCTTGGGGTGTCTTCTTTCCAAAATGGGGTCACTTGTGGGGTAGTTATACTGCCCTGGCATTTTAGGGGCCCAGATGCGTGAGAAGAAGTTTGAAATCAAAATCTGTAAAAAATGACTGATGAAATCCGAAAGGTGCTCTTTGGAATGTGTGCCCCTTTGCCCACCTAGGCTGCAAAAAAGTGTCACACATGTGGTATCGCCGTACTCAGGAGAAGTTGGGGAATGTGTTTTGGGGTGTCATTTTACATATACCCATGCTGGGTGAGATACATATCTTGGTCAAATGCCAACTTTGTATAAAAAAATGGGAGATATCTCTCTCACCCAGCATGGGTATATGTAAAATGACACCCCAAAATACATTCCCCAACTTTTTTACAGATTTTGATTGCAAACTACTTCTCACGCATATGGGCCCCTAAATTGCCAGGGCAGTATAACTACCCCACAAGTGACCCCATTTTGGAAAGAAGACACCCCAAGGTACTGCGTGAGGGGCACGGCCAGTTCCTAGAATTTTTTGTCGCAAGTTAGTGGAATATGAGACTTTGTAAGGGAAAAAAATTAAAATAAAAAATCATCATTTTCTGCTAACTTGTGACAAAAAATAAAAAATTCTAGGAACTCGCCATGCCCCTCACGGAATACCTTGCCCCTTTGCCCACCTAGGCTGCAAAAAAGTGTCACACATGTGGTATCGCCGTACTCAGGAGAAGTTGGGGAATGTGTTTTGGGGTGTCATTTTACATATACCCATGCTGGGTGAGAGAAATATCTTGGCAAAAGACAACATTTCCCATTTTTTTTATACAAAGTTGGCATTTGACCAAGTTATCTCACCCAGCCTCTGGGCTGAAAGAAAAAAATGAACGGCACAGATTTCTTTATTCGCATCGATCAATGTGGATGAAAAAATCTGTGCCCCCCCAAAAAAAGGAGGGGAAAGGCGTCTGCCAGGATATAGGAGCTCTGCCCAACATCCATACCCACTTAGCTCGTATGCCCTGGCAAACCAGATTTCTCCATTCACATCAATCGATGTGGATGAATACATCATTGCCGGGATTTTTTTATATACAAAGTGTTTGCCAAAGCAGATGAACACCGCCACCTCCTCAGCATATGCCTCGGCAAACGTATCTTTTACCGCAGAGGAGAAATCTCGTCTTGCAGTGCCGCATACACCGACTTGTGTGTAATCTGACAGCAGCGCAATGCTTCTGTCAGAATGCACATCAGTGCTGCAGCTAGTCGATCGGTTGGTCCACCTGGAAGGTAAAATAAAACAGGCCGCAACGCAATAAATTTTATTAACTTTATAATAACTTTAGAACTGAACATATAAACTTTTTTTAACTTTTGAAACAGAACTTTAACTTTTTTGCTTACTGGTGTTTTTTTTTTTTTTTTTACCTTTGTAGGACAAACCTCTCCTTCCCCATGGGACAATGTGCAAAGCGCAAATCACCCAGAGATGTGGCGAAGTACATTATGCACTTTGTCCCAGGTGAAAGGAGAGGTTTGCAGCAGCTCTGTGTGTAAATGGGCCCTAATAGCCCTGTGTGCCTGTCATCTAAGATGCAATCCCTATGCGAAGTGTACCTGTGTATGGTACTTCCGGAAACACTCTCCAAAGCATAGGGAAGGGTGATCAGGGCAGTCAGGACAGAAATAGCGGGTGTCACGCCTTATTCCACTCCTGCTACAGACACAACATCTTTTTCGGGGTGACGGTTGGGTTGAGGTACCAGGAACGACATTGGGGAAATGTCGCTCGTGTAGACGGCTAACTACACTGGTGGATGGGGCCACGGAACCTCCTGGGTACAGGAGATTCTCGATGATCTCTTCCTGAAATTTGAGGAAGGATCCAGTTCACCCAGCCTTACTGTAGAGAACAAAACTATTATACAGAGCCAATTGAATCAAATATACAGACACCTTCTTATACCAGCGTCTGGTGCGTCGGGAAACTAAATACGGAGACAACATCTGGTCATTGAAGTCCACCCCTCCCATGTGAAGGTTATAGTCGTGGACTGAGAGGGGCTTTTCAATGACGCTGGTTGCTCGCTCAATTTGTATTGTCGTGTCTGCGTGAATGGAGGAGAGCATGTAAACGTCACGCTTGTCTCCATTTCACCGCGAGCAGTTCTTGGTTACACAAGGCAGCCCTCTCCCCCCTTGCAAGACGGGTGGTAACGAGCCGTTGGGGGAACCCTTCGCGACTAGTTCGCGCGGTGCCACAGCAGCCAATCTGTTCTAGAAACAAATGCCTGAAGAGGGCCACACTTGTGTAGAAATTGTCCACATAAAGATGGTACCCCTTGCCGAATAAGGGTGACACCAAGTCCCAAACTGTCTTCCCACTGCTCCCCAGGTAGTCAGGGCAACCGACCGGCTCCAGGGTCGGTGTGGGTATAGCCTGTGGCCCTTTCACAGAGCTTATACAATTTGACCCCATACCGGGCGCGCTTGCTTGGGATGTATTGTTTGAAGCCAAGGCGCCCGGTAAAAGGGACTCGTCTACGCAGATGTTTTGCTCAGGGGTATACAAATCTGCAATTTCTGGTTGAAGTGGTCTATGAGGGGCCGAATTTTGTGGAGCCGGTCAAAAGCTGGGTGGCCTCTGGGATGGGAGGTAGTGTTGTCGCTAAAGTGCAGGAAACGCAGGATGGCCTCAAAACGTACCCTGGACATAGCAGCAGAGAACATGGGCATGTGATGAATTGGGTTCGTGGACCAATATGACCGCAATTCATGCTTTTTGGTTAGACCCATGTTGAGGAGAAGGCCCAGAAATATTTTAATTTCGGAAACTTGGACTGGTTTCCACCGGAAAGGCTGGGCATAATAGCTTCCCTGGTTGGCGGATATAAATTGAGTGGCATACCGATTTGTTTCTGCCACAACTAAGTCCAAGAGCTCCGCAGTCAAGAACAGCTCAAAAATTCCCAGGGCCGAACCGATCTGAGCTGTCTCAACCCGAACTCCAGACTGGGCGGTGAAAGGGAAAACTACAGGTGCGGCTGAAGTTGGGGACTGCCAATCAGGATTTGCCAGCACCTCAGGGATTCTAGGGGGTCTACGGGCCCGTCTGTGCAGTGGCTGCGACGGAGTAACTACTGCACGTGCCACCGTACCAGCTTCAACTGCCCTTCTGGTGCTCGCCACTTCACCATGTTGTACGGCAGTGCTGGTACTAGGTCCAGGGAGGGCTGCGCTGCTGGTGTATGCCTCACCACGTAATCCAACAGCGCCAGCCCCGCTCTGCTGCCATTGAAGCGGATCCTGCACAACCTGTGGTCTAGCGACACAGGGCCGGGTACGCCTGGTGGTATCAGGGACCTCAACCTCCTCGTCCGAACTTTGGGTCAGACTGCCACTGCTTTCTACAGGTTCATATTCTGACCCGCTAGATTTGTCAGATGAGGGTTCCCATTCCTCATCCGACTGGGTCAGAAGCCTGTAGGCCTCTTCAGAAGAATACCCCCTGTTTGACATTTGGGCAACTAAATTTAGGGGTATTCCCTGAGACTACCCAAGAAAAAAAGCAAGCCTGTCTTACAAATGGGAGGCTAGCGAAGTACCGGAGGCCGCTGCGGCTGAAAAATATCAAAACAGATTTTTTTTTTATCGCTGCAGCGCGTGTAAAGTGATTGTGCAGTGATCAAAAAATTAAATATTTTTTGTCACTGCGGCGGGGCGGGCGTGGGCGACCGATCAGGCCTGATCGGGCAAACACTGCGTTTTGGGTGGAGGGCGAACTAAGGTGACACTATTACTATTATAGATCTGACTGTGATCAGTTTTGATCACTTCCAGATACTATAAAAGTACAAAAGCTGATTAGCGAATAAGTGACTGCGGTGCGGTGGGCTGGGCGCTAACTGATCGCTAAACTACCTAACCAAGGGGCCTAAACTATCCCTAAAACCTAAGTCAATACCAGTGAAAAAAAAAGTGACAGTTTACACTGATCACTTTTTTCACTTTCACTAGTGATTGACAGGGGCAAGAAGGGGTGATCAAGGGGTTAATTGGGGTGCAGGGGGGTGATCTGGGGCTATGTGTGGTGTTTGGTGCTACTCACTGTGAAGCCTGCTCCTCTGCTGAGACCAACCGACGAAAAGGACCAGCAGAGAAGCAGGGAAGCCATTTAACACATCATATTTACTAATATGATGTGTTAACTGGCTTCTGATTCGTTTTTTTTTTTTAAATCGCCAGCCTGCCAGCAACTATCATTGGCTGGCAGGCTGGTGACGTGACCCCCTTTGAACTTTCGCTGGCCCGCGATGCGCTTGCGCGGGCCGGCTAAGCGCGTCATCTCGGTCTCGCGAGATGACGCGTATATATGCGTGACTCTGCGCAGCGCTGCCGCTTCCGGAACGCAAATCTGCGTTAGGCGGTCCGGGGGCGGTTAAAGGGATTCTGTCACCTCTCTTTACCCTATAGAGATGCGGACATGCACGGCTAGATCGCCGCTAGCATGTCCGCAATATACCTGTCCCATATCTCTGAGTGGTTTTATTGAGTGTAAAAAATGATTTTTATATGTGTGTAAATCAGCCTGGTAAGGAGACCAAGGGGCTGTACTAACTGTTCTGGAGTCCAGCCACCGCCTGTGAAGGAGCCCAGCACCGCCTGTAACCAGGAATCTCCTCCTTGCTCACAAAGTCAGATCACCCTAATCTCGCGATGCGCAGTGCCAACATAGTGTTCCTTCCCTGTGCTGGTATCAGCCCCAGGGAAAGAACTGTGCAAGCTCGTGCATCGTGAGCAAGGAGGAGATTCGTGGATAAAGGCTCTGCTGGGTTCCTTCACAGGGGGACATTGCTGGGTTCCAGAACGGTTAGTACAGCCCCTTGGGCTCCTTACCAGCTTGTATTTCCTGGGAGACCTGGACCATGCCTAACCACAGTGGACTAGTGAGACCCCTAGTGGTCATATCTTTGCAGCTTATATTTGGCTGGATGCCGACAAATAATTTCAATAAAGTGATTTACAGATCTGATAATTAGACCCCTTCCTAAGAAATAAGAATACATTATTGTATTGTACAGTGATTCTTTCAAGACAACAGAAAACAATAAAATAAAAAAGGACTACGTAAAGTAATCTGTCATCTGTTTTATGTAAAAATAAAAATTCCAAGCTGTGATTCAGAAGACAAATACACAGTAAACCTAAAAGTCATTGCGATGCTGACTAGTCAGGAGAGTCAGACATCAGGGTCACACATCAACCTGAAGGATTTTCTTCATCTATGTGATTCAGCATATTAAAAGTACACTGAACCTAAAAGTCATTGCGATGCTGACTAGTCAGGAGAGTCAGACATCAGGGTCACACATCACTTGAATTTGTCTCTTATCTAATGTTTGAAAACATTAACTTGTCATTTTAAGGTTTCTATTGGGTCCTGAACCCAAAAACTCCAGAGTACCAACCAGCAACCTAACCACTAAGCTATGCCCTCATATAATACACACACCTCATATAATAGCATTTCAGACACAAAGCTATAAGCTCTGCTTTAGACTTTCATTGGTTGGTTGATTTCCCATACAAATACACAGTATATCTATAACTCATTCTTACTTTGACCCTGACCTATGAAGAGCATAAGTAAAACTCAGATGTCAAAGTCAAATATCAAAGTCAGGGTCAGGTGTCACACTGGCATTATTCTGATACTTGACTATGATATCTGAACATGTCCTAAAATGAACACTGTATTTCTGAGTCCTGTTGCCTTCTCTGTGCTTACCAGGTACTGTGCTTTACATTGTATAGCAGCTATGTTTGGTAACGCAGCTTAGCCCCATTCACTTATATGGGACTATGCTGCACCTAGGCCACGTGACTGATGAACGTGTCATCACTGGGCCTAAAGAAAGAAGTGAGAAAATCAACCTGTCTGTACAGCATTAAAGCTGAACCCTGACATATCCCCTTCTTCACCCAGGCAGCGCCTCTTGAGTGGAGCATCGGCGCATTTCATGGTCCGATGCTCTCCCTTGCTCTGTGCTGCATTGTGCTGGACAAGGGCTGTTTTGTTTATATTTATACACTGCTAGGTGGAGGCTTCCGCCTAGCAGTGTTGCCGGTGTCCTCACCAGCACTAGTGGGCAGGCTTTAGTGCTGCCCTAACCTGTTTCACAGGCTAGGGCAGTGCTAAAGCCGCCCATTAGTGCCGGTCTCTGTACAGCATTAAAACGAAGTTGGGGAACAAATCGACTTCGGATCTTGGATCCGAAGCGCCATTCGCTCGCCCTTAGTTTTAAGGTAATGTGATGTACAGATGATGAAAGTGCATTATATCTGTTTGTTTAATACACCAAATGTTCATTCAGTGCACTATGGTATTTACTTAGCCATTCCTTTGCAATGACTTCTACGCAGCATAAATAGTATAGTCCCGCTACAGTAACTCCATAGAACACCAGTCGAGCTTGCACTTGCTTTTTTGTTTTTTAATAGGGCGCTTGTAACTTTGAGTTTTTCAGAAATTTTCATATTAATAACCTTTTCTCAGGATAGGCCATCAGCTGTTGGAAGAAGCTGCGGTGCTCTGTTGAGCGCCACGGCCTGCTCTCGGGCCATCAAGTACAGTGCCATCAACCTGATAGCGGCTATGCTTGTTATCGCAGTTTAGTCCCATTAACTTGTATGGGACTGAGTTGCACCTAGGCCATGTGACCGAAAAATGTGATGTCACATGGCCTAGAAAGAGGCTGTGGCCAGGAGTTGAACCCCCACCAATTACATATGGATGGCCTATACTGAGTATAGGCTTTCAATAAGAAAATCTGTGAAAACCCCCTTTAATTAGCAAAGCAGTAGTGCACGGGATTCTGAATCGTTTGTCAGATTATATTTGCCTTTGTTTAATGCATATTGAGTTTCAGGATTAAAGGGAATCTGTCCGCAGATTTGTACCTATGAAACTGGCTGACCTGTTACATGTGCACTTGGCAGCTGAAGGCTTCTGTGTTGGTTCCATGTTCATATGTGCCTGTATTGCTGAGAAAAATGAAGTTTTAATATATGCAAATGAGCCTCTAGGAGCAACAGGGGCGTTGTCATTACACCTAGAGGCTCTGCTCTCTCTGAAACTGCTGCGCCCTTTCCACTGTGTTTGATAGGACCAGGTGTGATGAGGACTGGCCCTGTCAATCCAAGTGAAGAGAGCACAACACCCCCGTTGCTCCTAGAGACTAATTTGCATATATTAAAACATCATTTTTAGGTACAAATCTGCTGACAGATGCCCTATAACAGTCACATTAATATTGGAAAAACCCACCCAAAAATGTCACTTTTTAATTGTAGATTTTGGAATTGCCTGAAGTAGATATAGTTGGCACACAGCTCAACGACTGAAGTGCGTTTGAACCCATTAGTGACAACTAATTTTAGTCTTAACATTTTTCCCCTTATGTGCTCCAGCAGTCATAACTTTTAAATTTTTTCTTTCTTTTCTTCAATTTAGGTGTATGAGACTTTGAATTTTGCAGGACAAGTTGTAGTTTTTTTAGGAATATTTTTGTGGTACATATATTGTATAAAAAAAATAAAAAATTTTAACATTATTTTGTGAAATTTATTTTTATAGTGTTTAATGTGCGGTGAAAATGATAACTTTATCCGGTCAGTCAATATGATTATAAAGATAACACCTTTTTTTTTTTTTTTTCCCTTCGTAGGCTGTGAGCTCCCCCTCCCCCAAGCTGAAGGAAGTAGGGCTGCTCTAACTTTTCATATCTTGGGCTGCGTAGCAGCTAGAGATATGGGCCTAAGCTTTAAAACAAGACCAGAATCACTGCATTATTTTCTATATATCAGGGGATGTAGCTAAGTCGGGTTGGGAGTGAAAGCAGGTGAAAGTGTTTTCAGCTGCTTTCACTCCTGACCTGGTTTCTAACAGCTATAATGGCTATCATGCTATACATCTGACTTTAAAGGCTGGATTGCCAGCTTTCAAACAAGAGGTGGCCCATATCACAAGCAGCTACCAATTCCAATATATGAGGGGTTAAAGTAGCCCTCCCCATCTCACTTTGCTGCCTGAGCTCCGTTTGAGCTAAGCTGTTATAGGGGGTTGTATTCCTATGGGATAGGTCATCATTATCAGATCGGCCAGATCGGAGGGGGGGGGGCGACTCCCAGCTCCCCTGCCAATCAGCTGTTTGAAGAGACTGCGAGTGCTGCCTACTTTTCATTTTTTACCTGCTCACGGTTGCAACTGCAGGTGACCAGGTCTAATTACAACTTCTCCATCCGCATTCACTTCAATTGGATGGCTTCTCCCTATTCGCTTGAACAGGAAGGAGCCATCCCGTTGAAGTGAATGGGGACAGAGCAGTACTGCTGCAGTTGTGACTGTGAGCAGGTAAACAATGAAGAGAAGGCAGGGCTTGTATGAGCACTGCAGTCTCTTTAAACACCTCATTGGCAGGGGTGCTGGGAGTCAGCCTACCACCAATCTGATATCGATATAAAAAAACGGACAACCCCTTTAAGTGCTTTTCTCAAAGCCTGAGCACAGCTTGGGCAATAGTTATCAGAGCATTTGTTTGTGAGCAATTTATCAATAACTGAATATCTTTGTATCTTCAGCAAACCGTCTGCGGCTTTGACTTACTAAGAGCCAATGGGCACTCTTTTGTTTGTGATGTCAACGGTTTCAGTTTTGTGAAGAACTCCATGAAATACTATGACGACTGTGCCAAAATACTCGGGTATGTTTCTAGCTTTCTGCTAATATTGGCTGAAATTGAGTATACAAACAGTGTTGAAAAAATGTAAAGCGAAACCATAATTACTAGCTTCTGTATTGCCCCCAGTGTTTACACTCTTAAAGGGGAACTAGGCCTTGAAAAACTTAGTGGGAGAATTATCAAACTGGCGTAAAGTAGAACTGGCTAAGTTTCCATAGCAACCAATCAGATCCCACCTTTTATTTTTCACAGCTCCTTTGGAAAATGAAAGGTGGAAACTGATTGGTTGCTGGGGACAACTAAGCCAGTTCTACTTTACACCAGTTTGATAAATGTCCCCCATATGTCATCCAAATACACTTAATGAATGATATACACAATGCTATTTCTACAAAATGCTCCCCAGACTTATCAAGCGAGAGACCGTGCAAAGGAAGCACTTTGTTTCCCCTAGTACTCCTCATCTTCGGCTACAGAACGACTGAGTTTTACCTAATGCACAGACATTGAACAGGAAGTTCAAGAGACGGGTGGGACTTAACCACACTGACTGAAGTGCCTGCTCTGCTCTAGGAGTCCCTGTCCTTGGTCCCCACAGACACTTTCTCTCCCACTCCCCTGAGATCTATCATCTGCCTCCCTGCCTGCTCACTCCACTCCAGCCAATTTTATTTCACCCCATTCACCCACAGTCAGCTCAGCATGGAGATAAGTGGTGAAGGACCTGAGGAATATGCTGTGTGCTTGTCATAGGTTAGTGTTTCCCTCTGTGAATTGTCAAATACTAGGAGTTGTAGCTTTTTCCTTATGCTCACTTCCTGTAATGTCCTCTGATAATAACCTAGGAATGCTGGGAGTTGTAATTCTCTCCTACTATATCCCACTGTATGTAGTGACCACTAATGTCCCATAATAACAGTTTGGACATCCTGGGAGGAGTTGTTGTCTTTTATATCTCTCTCCCTATATTGTCCACTGATGCCCCATGATAACAGTCTGGACTTGCTGGGAACTGGGAATTGTAGTTCTATCTTCATCTATTTATAGTAACCAAATCTAACTAATAAAACTATTAGTAACTAGGAGATTCCTTCCAACAAAATAGACACACTCGCTGTTTAGGCTCGTGACACACTAGGGTTTTTACTGTATCCGGCAGGGTTCAGCAAAAACGCTTCCGTTACTGATAATACAACCATCTGCATCTGTTATGAACGGATCCGGTTGTATTATCTTTAACATTGCCAAGACGGATCCATCATGAACTCCATTAAAAGTCAATGGAGGACTGATCCGTTTTCTATTGTGGCAGAGAAAACTGATCCGTCCCCATTGACTTGCATTGGGGGTCATGCCGGATCAGTCTTTCTCCGCATCCCAGGATGGAAAGCAAACTACAACATGTTGCGGTTTGCTCTCCAGTATGGGGACGCAACTAAACGGAACAGAATGCATTTTGGAGCATTCCGTTCTGTTGAGTTCAGTTCAGTTTTGTCCCCATTGAATGGGGACAAAACTGAAGCTTTTTTTTTTTTTTCCCCCAGTATTGAGTCCCTATGACTGAACTCAATACCGGAAAACTAAAACGCAAGTGTAAAAGTAGCCTTAGACAAGATTTATCCACACTAAACCCCTCCTATACTTCCTTCATTGCGTCTTCAGTGTCTGCAATTGTGATAAGTGATGAAACAAGAGAAAATAACAAATAAGGAGATTGTTACGTTTTGTTGGTTGTTCTTTTTTGTGTGTTTGGATTCTGACTTTAGTTCCTCTTGCCAGTACTATATTTCATATAATTCTGGGTTCGGTCTATATCTTGTACAGGTCATTTGTCATCCAAAGTAAAACATTATTTCTGCACAAAAACATAATGAACATTTTGTTTTGCAGTAATAATGCCAGTGTAGGTTCTAATGCAGCTATGGATGGATCTATGTGTGTGTGTGTGTGTGTGTGTGTGTGTGTGTGTATAATATAAATATAATGTCACACATACATGCTTCATATATATTTATAATTTGTATATGTAAACTGGTCAAATTTGTTGTGCTTATCATGCTCTTTTTATATGCTTATAGGAATATAATAATGAGGGAACTTGCTCCACAGTTTCACATTCCCTGGTCAATCCCAACAGAGGCAGAGGATATACCCATTGTACCAACTACATCTGGCACAATGTGAGTTTCCTGATACTCGTATTAAGTTCCCTTTGGGTTAGCGTATGAAAGAAAACAAAATATCAGTCCTGTCTATTTGTGTGAGTAAAGTTGGCCACACTCATTATATAAATGTTGACCACGGCCACCACTTTTTAATGTGTTTTGGGAACTCCTGACTGTCCCCCAATGGCAGATGTCGGAGGATCTGCTATGTTCGATTTCAACTGCCTGGTCCTTTTGTTCACGAGGAGATAATTCACTGCCAAAGGTAGCAGCTTGCTCACCTATCCATGTTCACAACACACGCATGCTTGTCTGACAGCTATGTAATGTGTATGGCCAGCCTACATTTTCTATATGTAAGATCCTGTTTAACCCATAAGTGGCTAGAGAGATAATAGTGTTTTTCCATTATTGGGTGGTACTTGCCTGCCAGCTTCTAGATAGTGGTGGACATCAGGTGCTCCATGTACCATGGAGGTGGAAATGTCATGTGGCTAAGGATAGACCATCGGGCCTGGCAAGAACCCATCTTCTTCCACCATGACCTGTCCATTAGAAGGTTTTGAAGGACAGAAGATTGCCAGAAACTTTAAACTATTTCAGTCTTTTTTTTTTTTTTTTTTGAGAAATCCTGGAATGGTAGATAATGGCTCCTGGCTGCTGAAATAGTACCGGTAATTTATATATAATGCAGCTTTAGTTGTTGGTCAGCCATCTTTCCCATACCATATGTGCTACTGATAACTGTGCATGACGTTAATCTTTGCTTTATGCAATATTTTAGGATGGAGTTGCGATGTGTAATTGCAATAATTCGTCATGGGGATCGGACGCCAAAGCAAAAGATGAAGATGGAGGTTCGGCACTCTCGGTAATGGCAACCATGCTGCTTCTATATAGCTTGCAAATGATGGCTTTTCTTTCCATATAAATGACTTCTGCTATTAATTCAGGACATTGATACGTGAAGATTGTTTAAGACACTTTGTTGGAAGCAGAGTCTTTTTGTGTAGGGAAACACTTTAAAAGGCCTTTATTTCACATAGCTTGTATCTTTGTCTTCAGGTTCTTTGAGTTATTTGAACATCATGATGGGTACAAAACAGGAAAGCTCAAACTTAAGAAACCAGAGCAACTACAGGTACGTTAGTTCGCAGAGTTATTTAAAAAAAAGTCTGTAGATTTTCAGTCTAATCTTCCCAACAACACTGTTGTAGCTATGGCGGTGTACATACTTATCAGTGGTATTGCTTGTAATAGTAATTCTGTATTAAAGGGGTTTTTCAGTGTCTGGATATTGATGAGCTATCTTCAGGATAGGTCATCATTATCAGCTCAGCAAGGATACGACTTCCAGCGTCCCCACTAGGGATGAGCGAATCGCATAAAACTTCGTTAGAATACTGTACGCAGTGAGCACTCCGTACTTTAGTAGAATGTATTGGCTCAGATGAGTCGAAGTTATTACTTCGCGTAGTCTCGCGAGACTTCGGGTAATAACTTCGGAAATTAATTTCTCCTGTTAACCTTTTACCAAACTCTGTTTCGGTTCCAAGTTGTACCTTGGAGCCGAAACCAAGTTCGGTAAAAGGTTTTTAACAGTAGAAATAAATTTCTGAAGTTATTACCCGAAGTCTCACAAGACTTTGAGAAATAATTTATTGGCTCCTATAAGTTGTAAGTTATTACAATACTGTACGGCGTACTCGTTCCGTACAGTATTCTAGCAAAGTTTCATGCAAATCCTCGGATATTTCATCGAAAGTCGATTTGCTCATCCCTAGTCCCCACCAAACAACTGGTTGAACAGGCCCCGCTGCTAATGCAAGTGATGCGTCCACTTTATTGTTTACCTTCAAGCCATCTAGATTGTAGTAGCCATTCAAGTGAACCGGAGAGGAAGGCATAATTACACTGTACTGCCACTGCAATCTAGACGGCGTGCAAGTAAACATTACAGAGGATGCAGTGCTCACACAAGCGCTGTGGCCTCTTCAATCAGCTGATCAGTGGGGTGCTGGGAGTTGGACCCCAGTGATCTGATAGTGATGACCTATCCTGAATAAGTCAGTAAATCAGTATCCTGACACGGCACAACTCCTTTAAAGTCAATCTGCCAGCATGCTTTGCTGCCTTTGGTATTGGGATAGGTCTGCTCTCCTTTTAGCTGAAACAATATTGACTATTAGGAGCTATCAAAGAATACAGCTGTCTCCTAACTAACTTAATGTGGAATGATGTATGCTAAAGATGCAGAGCAGAGACCCTAACTCTGCCATTTTCTCTAGATCCATGTTTCTCAACATTTCTAAGCACCCTTTACTTAAATGAGCTACCCCAAAATACATAAAATTGACGCTAAGGGTATGATCATACAATGCAATGCATCTGTTCTAGCTTCTGATCCAAATGAATGAATAGGCACCAACCACCCTGGCACCGATCATCATGCAGTCTGTGTTTATGTTGCTGCAGATATTACATATGCGTACAGACTCATGACCACTGCAGCCATCCAATGGTCACAATGGTACAATGTTGAAGTCTTGAATTAGCATCTGCAGTGCAGGATTATAGGATTCTTAGTGAGTACTGAATGTTCCCATTTCTTTATTGGACCATAGGTTTCTCCCACTAGAGTTTTTATTTTTTATAATCTAATACTCAAAAACACCTTTGCACGAGGACAGTGCAAGTTCTCACTACAGACATGGTTTGCAACCCTGTGCATTGAATATCGTCATAATAATAACTACGTTTATATTATTTATATGGAGACTGAAATCTCATGTTATGTCAAACAGGAAGTGCTCGATATAGCAAGACTCCTGCTAGCAGAACTTGGAGCCCATAATGATTGTGAGATCGAGGAGAGGAAATCTAAACTGGAACAGTTGAAAACTGTGCTGGAAATGTAAGTAAAACACTAACTAAGACCTCTGGATGGCCGTATGGTCTTATATTTGCCCTGCTTGCACATGATGAAGATGGAGAACTCCAAAGCTACTGTATAAAAATGAATTTATTGGATGTGGATATATTGGATCTGGTTATGCTTAACTTCTTTAGGACACATGATGTACCGGTACGTCATGTGTATTTCCGATCACCGCCACCCGGCTAAATGCAGGCACCTTGGCTAAATGCGCGGGGGGAGGGGTCCTGTGACCCTCCCCCCCCCCCCGTGTCGGTGATCGCTGCAAACCGCAGGTCAATTTAGACCTGCGGTTTGCGGCTCTTACATGTGGCGGCGGGCGCAGGTGCTATCGGGTCCCTGTGTGGCTGTAGTGGGGACCTGATGGCATGGAAGGCAGCGTGATGCCTAAGGAAGGCATAGTGCTGCCTTCCGGTGACGAGCCTGTGAGATCCAGCCCAAGTAAAAATATACAAAAATGTAATTTTCCCCAAATAAAGTAAAAAAAAATTGGTAACATATTAGGTATCGCCGCGTCCGTATCGACCGGCTCTATAAACATATCACATGACCTAACCACTCAGATAAACACCGTAAAAAATGAAAACTGTGCTAAATAAATCATTTTTTGTCACCTTACATCACAAAAAGTGTAATAGCAAGCGATCAAAAAGTCATATGCACCCCAAAATAGTGCCAATCAAACCGTCATCTCATGCCGCAAAAATCATACCCTACCCAAGATGATCTCCCAAAAACTGAAAAAACTATGGCTCTCAGACTATGGAAACACTAAAACATGCTTTTTTTTTTTTTTGTTTCAAAAATGAAATCATTGTGTAAAACTTAAATAAAAAAATAAAAAAAGTATACATATTAGATATCGCCGCGTCCGTGACAACCTGGTCTATAAAATACCACATGATCTAACCTGTCAGATGAATGTTGTAAATAACAAAAAATAAAAATGGTGCCAAAACAGCTATTTCTTGTTACCTTGCCTCACAAAAAGTGTAATATAGAGCATCTAAAAATCATATGTACCAACAAAACTGCCACCCTATCCCATAGTTTCTAAAATGGGGTCACTTTCTTGGAGTTTCTACTCTAGGGGTGCATCAGGGGGGCTTCAAATGGGACATGGTGTCAAAAAACCAGTCCAGCAAAATCTGCCTTCCAAAAACCGTATGGTATTCCTTTCCTTCTGCGCCCTGCCGTGTGCACTTTAGGACCACGTATGGGGTGTTTCATAAATATTGAGTTTTGTTTGGCTGTTAACCCTTGCTTTGTAACTGGAAATAAAATATTAAAATGGAAAATCTGCCAAAAAAGTGAAATTTTGAAATTGGATCTCTATTTTCCATTAATTCTTGTGGAACACCTAAAGGGTTAACAACGTTTGTAAAATCAGTTTTGAATACCTTGAGGTGTGTAGTTTCTAGAATGTGGTCATTTTTGTGTGGTTTCTATTATGTAAGCCTCGCAAAGTGACTTCACACCTGAACTGGTCCTTGAAAAGTGGGTTTTTGAAAAAATTTCGGGGAGTTTTTTTTTCTCCCAGGCTGTGAGCTGTGCGCTGCGATTGGCCAGCGCTGCAGCCTAGGAGAAGTAGACGCCCACAGGACAAGGGCTGACACCGCCTACTATAACTTACAGAGCGAAGATACCGGAGGGCATAACGGGAGAACGGAGCAGTGCCCGGGGATAATAGTAAGTGCAGTGAGATCCCCGGGCGCCGCTCACCATGTCAGCATACTTAGTTCACATAGTTTTTCCAGGTGAAAGGTCCTGTTTAAGGTGAAAATGAGCCCGGTCCCTAAGGGGTTAAAGGCTATGTACACCTTTGACATCAATTTATTTTTATGATTGCATGTAATTTTCAATGGGCCTTTATCAAAGATATTGAATTGTTCAGTCAAAAAGGGTTAACTGTTTTTCTAACTGTGTGACTGGTACTTTTACTTTGTGCCAATTGCCCTAAAGTGTTTATAATGTCAGAGAGCAGAAATAAGGAGTCCGTCTGCTCCTCAGATGACGGAAAAGACAAAAAATCCACAGGCAGCTAGTAAAGCATGCCAGCTCAGTACAGAAAAAAGGATTCCATATTTGTTAATAAAGACCAATTGAAAAAACGATTTTTAGCTCAAAATAAGTATAATGCAATAATAATAAAAAACATTGCCCCCAAAGGTGTGCATGGCCTTTAACCGCCTCCGGACCGCCTAACGCAGATGTGTGGTCTGGAGGCGGCATCGCTGCGCAGACTGACGCATATACACGCCATCTCGCGAGACGCGAGATGACGCGCTATGCCGGCCCGCGCATGCGCAGTTCGGGCCGGCATTTCGTCAGGGAGTAAATCGTCATCAGCTTGCCAGCCAATGATCGCGGCTGGCAAGCTGATGATTTTTAAAAAATCCAATCAGAGCGCCAGATAGCAGATCATATTAGTAAATATGATCTGTTATATGGCTGCCTGCTCCTCTGCTGGTTCTTTTCGTCGGTTGGATCCAGCAGAGGAGCAGGCTACACAGGGAGTACACCAAACACCACACACTAGCCCCAGATCACCCCCCTGAACCCCAATTAACCCTTTGATCACCCCTTTGATCGCCCCTGTCAATCACTAGTGAAAAGAAAAAAGTGATCAGTGCAAACTGTCACTTTTATTTTTTTTTTCACTGGTATTGACCGTTAGGTTTTAGGTATAGTTTAGGCCCCTTGGTTAGGTAGTTTAGGGATCGGTTAGCGCCCAGCCCACCGCACCGCAGTCCGTTATTCGCTGATTAGCGTATTGCTAATCAGCATTTGTACTGTTATAGTATCTGGAAGGGATCAAAACTGATCACGGTCAGATCTATAATTGTATTAGTGTCACTTTAGTTCTCCCTCCACCCAAAACGCAGTGTTTGCCCGATCAGGCCTGATCGGTCGCCCACACGTGCGTTCGCCCACACCCGCCCCACCGCAGTGACAAAAATATTTTTTTTTTGATCGCTGCACATTCACTTTACACGCACTGCGGCGATAAAAAAATATGATATTTTTTATCAACCGCAGCGGCCTCCGGTACTTCGCTAGCCTCCCCTTTGTAAGACAGGCTTGCTTTTTTTTCTTGGGTAGTCTCAGGGAATACCCCTAAATTTAGTTGCCCACATGTCAAACAGGGGGTATTCCTCTGAAGAGGCCTACAGGCTTCTGACCCAGTCGGATGAGGAGTGGGAACCCTCATCTGATGAATCCAGCGGGTCAGAATACGAACCTGTAGAAAGCAGTGGCTCTCTGACCCAAAGTTCGGACGAGGAGGCTGAGGTCCCTGATAGCACCAGGCGTACCCGGCCCCGTGTCGCTAGACCGCAGGTTGCGCAGAATCCGCTTCAAGAGCAGCAGAGTGGGGCTGGTGCTGTCGGATTACGTGGTGAGGCATACACCAGCAGCCCAGCCCTCCCTGGACCTAGTACCAGCACTGCCGTACAACCTGGTGAAGTAGCGAGCACCAGAAGGGCAGTTGAAGCTGGTACGGTGGCACGTGCAGTAGTGACCCCGTCGCAGCCACCGCAAAGACGTGCCCGTAGAGCCCCTAGAATCCCAGAGGTGCTGGCAAACCCTGATTGGCAGTCCCCAACTTCAGCCGCACCTGTAGTTTTCCCTTTCACTGCCCAGTCTGGAGTTCGGGTTGAGACAGCTCAGATCGGTTCGGCCCTGGGATTTTTTGAGCTGTTCTTGACTGCGGAGCTCTTAGACATAGTTGTGGCCGAAACAAACAGATATGCCACACAATTTATAACCGCTAACCCGGGAAGCTTTTATGCCCAGCCTTTCCGGTGGAAACCAGACCAAGTTTCCGAAATTAAAATTTTTCTGGGCCTCCTCCTCAACATGGGTCTAACTAAAAAGCATGAATTGCGGTCATATTGGTCCACGAACCCAATTCATCACATGCCCATGTTCTCTGCTGCTATGTCCAGGGCACGTTTTGAGGCCATCCTGCGTTTCCTGCACTTTAGTGATAACAGCACCTCCCGTCCCAGAGGCCACCCTGCTTTTGACCGGCTCCACAAAATTCGGCCCCTCATAGACCACTTCAACCTGAAATTTGCAGATTTGTATACCCCAGAGCAAAACATCTGCGTAGACGAGTCCCTGATACATTTTACCGGGCGCCTTGGCTTCAAACAATACATCCCAAGCAAGCGCGCCCGGTATGGGGTCAAATTGTATAAGCTCTGTGAAAGGGCCACAGGCTATACCCACAAATTTCGGATCTATGAGGGAAAAGATCAGACCCTGGAGCCGGCCGCCCTGACTACCTGGGGAGCAGTGGGAAGACAGTTTGGGACTTGGTGTCACCCTTATTCGGCAAGGGGTACCATCTTTATGTGGACAATTTTTACACAAGTGTGGCCCTCTTTAGGCATTTGTTTCTAGAACGGATTGGCGCCTGTGGTACCGCGCGAACTAGTCGCGCGGGCTTCCCCCAACGGCTCGTTAGCACCCGTCTTGCAAGGGGGCAGAGGGCCGCACTGTGTAACGAAGAACTGCTAGCGGTGAAATGGAGAGACAAGCGTGACGTTTACATGCTCTCCTCCATTCACGCAGACACGACAATACAAATTGAGCGAGCAACCCGTGTTATTGAAAAGCCCCTCTCAGTCCACGACTATAACCTTCACATGGGAGGGGTGGACTTCAATGACCAGATGTTGTCTCCGTATTTAGTTTCCCGCAGAACCAGACGCTGGTATAAGAAGGTGTCTGTATATTTAATTCAATTGGCTCTGTATAATAGTTTTGTTCTCTACAGTAAGGCTGGGAGAACTGGATCCTTCCTCAAATTTCAGGAAGAGATCATCGAGAACCTCCTGTATCCAGGAGGTTCCGTTGCCCCATCCACCAGTGTAGTTAGCCGTCTACACGAGCGACATTTCCCCAATGTCGTTCCTGGTACCTCAACCCAACCGTCACCCCGAAAAAGATGTTGTGTCTGTAGCAGGAGTGGAATAAGGCGTGACACCCGCTATTTCTGTCCTGACTGTCCGGACCACCCTGCCCTATGCTTTGGAGAGTGTTTCCGGAAGTACCACTCACAGGTACACTATTAGCATAGGGATCATCTCACCAGGACAGGCACACAGGGCTATTAGGGCCCATTCACTCACACAGCTGCTGCAAACGTCTCCTTTCACATGGGACAAAGTGCATAACGCACTTCGCCACATCTTTGGGCGATTTGCGCTTTGCACATTGACCCATGGGGAAGGAGAGGTTTGTTCTAAAAAAGTTAAAAAAAAAACACCAGTAAGCAAAAAGGTTAATGTTCAGTTAAAAAAGTTAAAGTTTATATGTTCTGTTGCAAAGTTAATAAAATTATTGCGTTGCGGCCTGGTTTTTTCTTTTTTTTTTTTTTTCTTTTTTTACCTTCCAGGTGGACCAACCGATCGACCAGCTGCAGCACTGATGTGCATTCTGACAGAAGCATTGCGCTGCTGTCAGATTACACGCAAGTCGGTGTATGCGGCGCTGCAAGACGAGATTTCTCTGCAGTAACAGATATGTTTGCCGAGGCATACGAGCTGAGGAGGAGGCGGTGTTCCTATGCTTTGGCAAACACTTTGTATGTAAAACAAAATAAAAAATCCCGGCAATGATTTATTCATCCACATCGATGTGAATGGAGAAATCTGGTTTGCCAGGGCATACGAGCTAAGTGGGTATGGATGTTGGGCGGAGCTCCTATGTCCTGGAAGACGCCTTTCCCCTCTTTTCATCCACATTGATCGATGCGAATGAAGAAATCTGTGCCGTTCATTTTCAGCCCAGAGGCTGAACGGAAAAAAAAATCTCATTACCTGTATGCTCAATATAAGGAGAATAGCAGAAACTCCTAATGCTGGCCATACATGTAATGATTGCGGAGACCCTCAAATGCCAGGGCAGTACAAACACCCCACAACTGACCCCATTTTGGAAAGAAGACACCCCAAGGTATTTGCTGAGGGGCATAGTGAGTCCATGAAAGATTTACATTTTTGTCCTAAGTTAGCGGAAAGTGAGACTTTGTGAGAAAAAAAAAAAAAAAATAATAATTTCTCGCCCAGTTTCCTTGGGGGACACAGAAGACCTTGGGTATAGCTCATCTCCATAGGAGGCGTGACACTAAGTGAAAACTGTTAAGCCCCTCCTCCACAGCTATACCCTCAGCCTGGAGAGAGAGACTGCCAGTTTTTGCTTAGTGTCCAAGGAGGCAAGACACTCCCTGCTCTGCAGGGCTGTTTTCTCGTTTTAATTTTTGATTTTTACTTTTTTCTTTTCTTTTTGTTCCAGAACATCAGGGACAACAGAGACGCACTAGACCTCTCTGTTTCTCCCGGGGTCGAGCTGCGCCAGTGCCGGTCATCCGCACTGCTGCCTCCCCCACAGAAGGCAAGGTGGATCAGGGCAGCCCAGCTCCCCTACATCCCGCCAGCACAAGGGTCGCCCGCACGCCAAGTCCCTCTTCCAGCGTCCTGCCACTACGGTGCCAGTAGCTGAAGGGGCGACCCTGCTGGAACGGACCGAGGGTGAAGACGGCTATGGTGAGGGATAGGCTTCTCCACCCCTACGTCCCCCACCCCTCACCCCACCCCGGTCTCCGGCGTGCCTGACCCCCATACTGACAGGGCCTCTGGACCCTTTTGTCCCTGCTAGCCCTAGGCTGGCCCCTGGCTGCCACAGGGCGACATTCTGCTCCCATAGGACATTGGCACCCTTCTTCCTGCAAGAAGAATGCCTGGGGAGCTGCAGAGGTTCGCACCTAGCTGCCCCTGACGTAGGGGTTAGGCAGGCTTCCCACCCTCACAGACCCGGTCTCAGGGTCCCCCTCCCTCTTACCGGCCACTGCTTCAGGGCCAGAGGGCCCGTGCCTTGCTGCCCCTGACCCATCACGGGCACCGGTCCGGTCAGCACTAATATTCCGGTGCGGCCGGGCGCCGCAAAAGATTTTAGGCTCCGCGGCTCCCGCGGCGGTCCGCCATTCCGGGCCCCCTTACTTCCGGCCGGCGGGGTGGGCTCCCACGGCCAGCGAGCCACCATTCCGGTCCCTGTCTCTTCCGGCCGGCCGGGTGGGCTCCCGCGCCGGCAAACCGCCATTCCGGGCCCCTGTCTCTTCTGGCCGGCGGGGTGGGCTCCCGCGGCCGGCATTGGGCTATGCCCCAGCAGGTGGCGGTCGGCGGGGCTCCGCTACTTTGGTCCCAGGCTTCGGCCTGCTGGGCCGCAATCCCGACCGGCCCGCGGGGTGGGCTCCCGCGGCCGGTTTGAAGCGCCGTTCCGCCGCAGGTCCCGGCGGTATGACGGGCCAGGCGCCGCAATTTAGCCCCCGGCTTCGCGGCCTACTAGGCCGCAATATTCCGGCCTCTGGTGGAGGGGGCGGGAACTTCTCCAGGCGCGAATTTTCCCGCCTGGAGGTTCCTCCGCCCCCAGGGGATCGCACGCCGCCCTCCAGGCCGGATCCCTGTTAACCCTTTGGGTGCAGGCCGGCTCCCAAAAATGGGTCTGTATAGTTGGCCCCCCTTTTTTCTCCTGTCTCTCAGGGCCCCTATATGGTGGCTCCCCTTTAGCCTCAGAGGCTGAGTTTAAATAATAATAAAAAAATTTTTTAAAAAAATGAAATGAAATGAAATAAAATAAAATAAAAATAATAGATCATGATTTCTATTGGGCTGCGCTTGACGCTGCAGCCTCATCAGTAATGCTGCATGTCTGCATGACCTCTTTCCACAGGCGGCATGGTGTTGCGCTCCCAGCCTGCGTCGCTGCTAAGGCATTTCCCCTTTTAGGCGGTTTTCTTGCCTCTTCCAGGATACGGCGCTGGCCAAGTGCATTCGGCCCTCTGTAGGCAGCATTCATCATCTCTCCAGTTATGGTGCCTGCCATGTGCATCCCCCCCCTCCTAGGCGGGCTACTGCACTCTCCCTGGCTGGCCATGTGCATGACCCCCTTCTTAGGCGGAATGCTGCACCTTCACCGGATACGGTGCTGGCCTTGTGCACGACCCCCTTCCATAAGCGGAACGCTGCACTCTCTGGATTTGCTGCCGGCCATGTGCGTGACCCCCTTCTGTGGGCGGAACGCTGCACTCACTGGATTTGCTGCCGGCCATGTGCGTGACCCCCTTCCTGGGCGGAACGCAGCACTCTCACTGGATCTGTTGCCGATCATGTGCATGACCCCCTTTTTTAGGCGGGATACTGCACTTTCACCGGATACGGTACTGGCTATGTGCACGACCCCCTTCCATAGGCGGAATGCTGCACTCTCGCTGATGTGCTATGATGTACTTATGTACTATGTTATTATGCTGCACTCTCGCTGATGTGCTATGATGTACTTATGTACTATGTTATTGTGCTGCACTCTCACTGGTTGCGCTGCCGGCCATTTCTTAGGCGGTATGCTGCACTCTCATTGGATTCCCTGCCGGCCTTGGGTATGCCTCCTTCCCTCAGGCAGCATACATACATCCCTCTGTCTTTGGGTGTTTCCTCGCAGGTACGTTGCTGGCCACGTGCATGTACCCCATACATGGCAGGGTGCTTGCACTCTCGCTGGATCCGCTGTCGGCCATAGGCATGACCCCTCTTCCGTAGGCGGTGTACGCACTCTTGCTGGATTCGCTGCCAGCCAGGGGCATGCCTTCCTTCCTCAGGCGACATGCACGCGTTCTTAGTGACTGTGTTTGTCTCTCGCCAGTACGTTGCTGGCCATGTGTATGACTCCCATGCATGGCGGTGTGCTCGCACTCTCCCTGGAGGAGATGCTGGCCATGTGCTTTACCCCCTTTTTTTCTGGGCGGTGTGCTACACTCTCACCGGATACATTGCTGGCCATGAGAATGGCCCTCTAACATGGGTGGAACGCTTGCACTTCCATTGGATACGGTGCTGGCCTTGTGCGTGACCACCTCTCACTTCAAGGGCAGAATTTGGCACGCTCATGGGATTCACGGCTGTCCTTATATGGCTGGGCTGGACTTGTACATGTCCCCATTCATTGGCAGAGTAGTTACTCTCTCGCTGAGTTCAGTGTTGGGTGTATTATTGCACACTCATTTAATGCTAGGATACCCCTGTGCATGTTCCCCTTTCACTAGGTGGACCTCCTGCGTTCCTGCTGGTTTATAGGGTATGTCCTGCTTCTCTGAAGTAGGTTCGGCCTTAGGCATCACTCCCTTTTGGGACGGGTCTTTGCACTCTTGCCAACTGCAGTTGGCCAGGTACAATTTCCCCCCTTTCGGGGTGGACTGATTGCGTTCCATCGCATGCTATACTGGTTTTGTGCATAACTCCCTTTCAGGTTGCACTTTGCGATTCCGTACATGCTGTGGCGCTCTGGGACGAGCCCCCCTTTTTTCTAGGTGGGTTGGCCTTCTCGCTGCTTGCGGGGCTGCTCGTTCGTATGCCTCACCTGCTTCCTGCGGCATACCTTTGTTTCTTGGGAGACGATGCTTGCCGCCAGCCTTGCACTCGTCCCTAGGGAGTTCATTCTGTCCTCCTGACCGGACAGGCTCTATTTCTCTCTGCTGCACCGAGCTGGGTGGTGCTCATTCATTTAGTTGGCCTTTCATTCCAGGGAGTGTTCGTGGGTCCTAGATGCATGCCCTTTGCGTCCTTCTGCAGCATTGCTTCCCTGCGCTAGTGGTCACATGGTCGAGAGTGCTGTTGTCTGCGGCGCCTCTCGAATTCTTCATTGGCGCTGGCAGGACTGCGGTTCCCTTGCCTGCCGCAATTTCCTCCTCTTCGGATGCAGTGTGGTATGAGTCCTTCCTCTTGGCGCCTCTACGCTTCTGTCTGATCTGCTACCGGGTTCGGGCTGCTCTTCTCGGGACGGTCACCCAACTTCTCTTGGGTGCTGGATTACCCAGGTCCGGAGGACCTCCGCCTTGGGTTCTTCAAGGTATTCGCCTTCTGCGAGGCGGTGGACCGGGCGTCTCACAGTGTAGCGGGTTCTGCTTTTGAGCTGTCCTATGGCTTCCCTGTTGCCCACTCCTCCTCCTTTCGGTTGGAGGGTGTTATGTCGGCCTCTGTCTCGACTGCCTCTTTTCGCCGGCTTTGTTTGGCTCCCGCTCTATACAGATCACTCCGATGTGGCTTCCCGCCAGACTTCGGAGGCTGTGTTTTCACTGTCCTCCCCTCTGGGGTGAGCATGGTTGTTCCTGTGGATGGTTCCGGTGTTCCTTTTGGCCTCGTACTGTCTCCCTTGTTCACGCTGGCTGTATTAGCTGTGTGCCTATTTACCGAGTCTACCGCGTTTTGTCCTCCCGCTGGGTGCAGATTGCGTGGCCCGTTCTAAGACGATGGTCCTGATGTAGACTTACCTTCTCGATAACTTGGGGGGACTACCTTTTCGGTTCAGATTGTCCTTTGATCCCACACAGGGGCTGTACAACGTGGTTACATACGCATGGACTTTAGCCTGCCTTCTCCTGGCATCTGGCGGATCCTTTGGGTTCTTTCCATCTGTCCTTCTGCTCCCCCATTCGGGTGGATGCGGGTCAACGTTGTTCGAGGGCCGACGGGGCTAGTTTTGTCGACCCTTCTGCCCGTGTTACTGGTCTGCGCCTGTTCTCATTGGGTTTTCGCCTGCTTGCCAGGCGACTCCAGCGGGTTCACTGCTGTCCACTCCTGGCTGTGTCTCGTCCAGGATCTGTCGTAAGACTTAGGGTTTTTTGTCTGGGGTTCTGTGGGAAGCTGTGCATTCCCCACTCTGAAGTTCTTTCCCCATGGTTCTGTCTTTTAGTTGAGGTGTCAAGTGTCGGCGCTGTTCTTCCTCTTCCAGCGTTCCCGGCCCTCTGGGCCTGCCAAGACCTTCTTCCTCGGAGTGGCTCTTTGGTTCCTCTGTACTGTCCTTCGGTGACGCCCTGGGGACTATATCCTGAGCTCTCGGCGCTCCAATCTTGCCCTTGGAGCCGTTACAGGAGTTCTCTCTATCCTTCTGTCCTGTACGGTTGTGTTCCGTATCAGTCGTGTCTCTGACGGGTGCCGGCATGGCCCCCTTTTTTTGTTACGAGCTTTCTGTCTTTTCCAGGACAGGGCTGTTCTGCATCTCGTTTCTTCCTTCCTTCCTTCCTTCTGAAGGTGGTGTTGCCTTTCGCTTCAACACCTCACCTATTTGGACGTTGTTTGGGCCTGGCCGTTTTTTACTTGGAGATCTCCGACTCTTGCAGTCGTTCGGCCTCTTGGGTTTCCAGGAGGTCTGTGCATAGGGTTGACAGACTCCAGGGTGGTTTTCCTCCGCTTGATCAGATTGGCTATTGCTGAGGTTACCGCACCTAGGGCAGGATTCTGTCTTTGGTGTCACCGTTCCTTTCACCAGAGCGGTCGGTGCCTCCTGGGCCGGAGGCATTGGGCTTCGGCCGTGCATTTGGGCACGGCGGCCACAGGTCTGCCTTGCACGCCTTACTGAGTTCTACAGGGTGCATACTCTGACTTTGGCAGATGCTGCCTTACCCCGCCTGGGTTTACAGGCGGCGGTTCATTGATGCCTTTCGGGTGCTTCACCTTGGTGCTGTGGTCCCTCCCCCTTTTGGACTGCTTTTGAACGTCCCAAGGTCTTCTGTGTCCCCCAAGGAAACTGGGCGAGAAAACGAGATTTTTGTATAACTTACCAGTAAAATCTCTTTCTCGCTCTTTCCTTGGGGGACACAGCACCCACCCATTAATTGTTTTTTCTCTGTGCGTTTTCCGAGTTTTTGTTACCCGTTGGGTAGTTGGCTTGTTGGTTCCTTGTTGGACTTTGCCTTTTCTCACTGCTTGGACACGCAACTGGCAGTCTCTCTCTCCAGGCTGAGGGTATAGCTGTGGAGGAGGGGCTTAACAGTTTTCACTTAGTGTCACGCCTCCTATGGAGATGAGCTATACCCAAGGTCTTCTGTGTCCCCCAAGGAAAGAGCAAGAAAGAGATTTTACTGGTAAGTTATACAAAAATCTCGTTTTCCGCTAACTTATGGCCCAAATTTTTTTTTCTATATACTCGCCAGGCCCCTCATTGAATACCTTGGGGTGTCTTCTTTCCAAAGTGGGGTCACATGTGGGGTATTTATACTGCCCTGGCTTTTTAGGGGCCCTAAAGCGTGAGAAGAAGTCTGGGATCCAAATGTCTAAAAATGCCCTCCTAAAAGGAATTTGGGCACCTTTGCGCATCTAGGCTGCAAAAAAGTGTGACACATCTGGTATCGCCGTACTCAGGAGAAGTTGGGGAATGTGTTTTGGGGTGTCATTTTACATATACCCATGCTGGGTGAGAGAAATATCTTGGTCAAATGCCAACTTTGTATAAAAAAATCATCATTTTCCGCTAACTTGTGACAAAAAACAAAATTCTAGGAACTCGCCTTGCCCCTCACGGAATACCTTGGGGTGTCTTCTTTCCAAAATGGGGTCACTTGTGGCGTAGTTATACTGCCCTGGCAATTTAGGGGCCCATATGTGTGAGAAGTACTTTGCAATCAAAATGTGTAAAAAATGGCCTGCAAAATCCGAAAGGTGCACTTTGGAATATGTGCCCCTTTGCCCACCTTGGCAGCAAAAAAGTGTGACACATCTGGTATCGCCGTACTCAGGAGAAGTTGGGGAATGTGTTTTGGGGTGTCATTTTACATATACCCATGCTGGGTGAGAAAAATATCTTGGTCAAATGCCAACTTTGTATAGAAAAATGGGAAAAGTTGTCTTTTGCCAAGATATTTCTCTCACCCAGCATGGGTATATGTAAAATGACACCCCAAAACACATTCCCCAACCTCTCCTGAGTACGGCGATACCAGATGTGTCACACTTTTTTGCTGCCAAGGTGGGCAAATGGGCACACATTCCAAAGTGCACCTTTCGGATTTCACCGGTCATTTTTTACACATTTTGATTGCAAAGTACTTCTCACACATATGGGCCCCTAAATTGCCAGGGCAGTATAACTACGCCACAAGTGACCCCATTTTGGAAAGAAGACACCCCAAGGTATTCTGTGAGGGGCACGGTGAGTTCCTAGAATTTTTTATTTTTTGTCACAAGTTAGCGGAAAATGATGATTTTTCTTTTTTTCCCTTTTTTCCTTACAAAGTCTCATATTCCACTAACTTGCGACAAAAAATAAAAAATTCTAGGAACTCGCCATGCCCCTCACGGAATACCTTGGGGTGTCTTCTTTCCAAAATGGGGTCACTTGTGGCGTAGTTATACTGCCCTGGCAATTTAGGGGCCCTAATGTGTGAGAAGTACTTTGCAATCAAAATGTGTAAAAAATGGCCTGCGAAATCCGAAAGGTGCACTTTGGAATATGTGCCCCTTTGCCCACCTTGGCTGCAAAAAAGTGTCACACATCTGGTATCGCCGTACTCAGGAGAAGTTGGGGAATGTGTTTTGGGGTGTCATTTTACATATACCCATGCTGGGTGAGAAATATATCTTGGTCAAATGCCAACTTTGTATAAAGAAATTGGAAAAGTTGTCTTTTTTTTTTTTTTACAAATAAAGGTGAAGTATATCGACTCAAATTTACCACTGTCGTGAAGTACAATGTCTCAAGAGAAAACAGTCTCTGGAACGTTTTTACTTTATCCAAGCCGTTCAAAGTTATTACCACATAAAGTGACACATGTCAGATTAGCAAAATTAGGCTCTGTCAAGAAGGGGGTAAATGGCCCGGATGTGAAGTGGTTAATGTGTACCTATCCATTCATAGTGACATGTCAGAAGTTTTGGAGTCCAGCTGAGGGCTACTTTCACACTGGCGTTTTGGTTTCAGCTTGTGAGATCCATTTCAGGGCTCTCACAAGCGGTTCAAAACGGATCAGTTTTGCCCTAATGCATTCTGAATGGATAAGGATCCATTCAGAATGCATCAGTTTGCCTCCATTACGCCTCCATTCCGCTCTGGAGACGGACACCAAAACGCTGCCTGACGATGCGGAGGCAAACAATCGGTTTTCACTGTCACAATGCAAAACTGATCCGCACCCCATTGACTTTCAATGGTGTTCAAGACGGGTCCGTTTTGGCAATGTTACAGTTAATACAAATGGATCCATTCTGAACGGATGCATGCAGTTGTATTATCTGTGCGGATCTGTTTGTGCAGATGCATGACGGATCCTCACAAAACGCGAGTGTGAAAGTAGCCTTAGTGATTGTTGTTAAACTCTGTACCCAGACTCTCATTCCGACATATGAAAAGTTTTAGGCTACCTTCACACTAGCTGCCGGATCCAGCAAAAACGATTATGTTACTGATCATAAAACCATCTGTATCCGTTATGAATGGATCCTTTTGTATTATCTTTAACATAGCCAAGACAGATCTGTCATTAACTCCATTGAAAGTCAATCACTAAGGCATAGAAATTCTGCGGAACGGGTGTGGACCCATTCACTCTCTATGGGGCAGGAATGGATGCAGAGAGCACACTATGGAAAAAAACAGAACATGTCCTATTCTTGTCTGCAATTATGGACAAAAATAGGCAGTTCTAAGGGGTTGCCGGCCGGGTGTATTGCAATACACCACGGACGTGTGAATGGACCCTAACTATCAATCATTAGATTGCCTATTGTGTTCATTGATGTCTATATAGACCCCATTGAACACTTCATTTGCACTATACCAATACAACGCTGCCACCTAGTGGTCTATATTGGTATAGTCATCTAATAGGCACCGAAGCTTGCTTGAGGCTTCAGCCTATTAGATCAGTGTAACAGATTTCCTGATCTCAGCCGGAGAACGCTATTACCGGAGTGGAAGTGCGCGACTTCCGCTTCCGGACTGCTCAGATGCCGTGGTCACATTTGACCAAGGCATCTGAAAGGGAAAATGTATGCGATCAGCCTTATGATTGATCGCATACATGTGCCGTGGGTCTCTGCTATTTAAAATAGCAGAAACCCAACTGCTATGGCGCCCGCTGCAGGTGACAACCGGACTTCCGCCGTATATGTACGGCGGAGGTCCTTAATTAATGTTAATATACTGGCACCACTTTTCAATCAGAAGCACATAAACAGCTAAAGGACAGATTTTTACATTTATAAGGATATATTTTTTGAACAATGCATTCAAATTCAGAATATTCAGTAACTTTCTAAATATTGGGGGAGATTTAGCAAAACAGGTGCAGAGGAGAACTGGCTTAGTTGCCCACAGCAACCAATCAGATTGTTCCTTTCGTTTTCCAAAGAAGCTGGAAAAATAAAAGGTGGAATCTGATTGGTTGCTATGGGCAACTAAGCCAGTTTTCCTTTTCATGATAAATTTCTCTTACTGTGCTGTAATTATCCACTGCCTGTTTTCAAGGTTAAAGGGGTTGTCTGTTTTGTTCATATTGATGACCTATCCTCAGGATGATAGGTCACTAATATCAGATAGTCTTGACGAGAAAGCAGCGCTCATACAAGCACTGTCTTCTCTTCACTGTTTACCTGCTCACCTTCGCAACTGCAGAGGTGAACAGTGTAATTCAAATTAGGCCATCCCATTCTCTTCTATGGGCCGACTCCTTCCTATAATTAGGATCTGATATTGATGACTAGGGGTGAGTGAATTGACTTTGGATGAAACATCCGAAGTCGATTTGCATAAAACTTTGAGTATTGTACGGAGCGAGCTTCGTACAGTATCAAAATGTATTGGCTCCGATGAGCCGAAGTTATTACTCGTGAGACTTCGCATAATAACTTCAGAAATTGATGTATACTTTAAAAAAAATAAAAAATTTCTGAACTCAGGTTCTGTTCCAAGGTACAACTTGGAACCAAAACCGATTTCGGGAAAATGTTTTTAACAGTAGAAATTAATTTTTGAATCTATTACCCGAAGTCTCAATTAAGCGAATACATTCTATTACTGTACGGAGCTCCTGCTCCGTACAGTATTCAAACAAAGTTTTATGTAAATCGACTTCGGATGTTTCATCTGAAGTCGATTCGCTCATCCCTAATAATAATATATTGTACTTTTATATCGCAGTGATGGTTCAGGAGCTGTGTCCACGCCATCACTTGCAGGTGCCTGTTGTTACCTCACACACCCCACTCTAATGACTGTGTTTGGAGATGACTGAAATCCTAGTCATTTAACCCCTTAGATGCCACAGTCATTGTGGACTGCAGCTTCTAAGTGATTAGAGAGAGGGAGGGGGCTCCCTCTCTCACTCCATCGCCCCCCTCAGAGTGTTGAGGGGTTGCCAGAACCCCCACGATCACGAGAATGGGGGCCCCTGTACCCCGTAGAACCCCCTGGTCTGAGTGGCTTTTCAGCAATGCACACCACCCCTGCATCCATTTTTATGGGAGCAGCTGTAATAGCTGTGCTCTTTGGGGGTTCCAATCAATAGGATCCCCCCCCCCCCCTTTCCCCGTTCTGATAGTTATCCCCCTATCCTGTGTATAGGGAATAACTTATTATAACCGGCTGACATATTTACTGTAACTGACATGAGGCACTGTCTTGCAGGTTATTGTATGAGTGATAGAGGTTCAAGTCCCTTACTGATTTTATGTTATTATGTTTACAATTTACTCACTTTTCTGTAAGCAGAATGCAACACATAGTAGATCAAGGAGTCAATGCGATTTTGAACGCTGTTAAAGAGGACCTGTCACCTCTCCTGACATGTCTGTTTTTACAAGAAGAAGAAGAAGAAGAAACATTATTGTCACTGTAGTGGTAGTCCAGGCCTGAGAGCTCCTTTTTGGAGCCTTGGAGGAAACCCACCCAAACACAGGGAGAACATAGAAACTCCATGCAGATGTTGTCCTTCGTTGGATTCAAACCTATGACTCCAGTGCTGCAAGGCACCAGTACTAACCACTGAGCCACCGAACTGCATGTTAAAAATTCAGCTGAAACTCTGTAGGAGTGGAGTTCATGAGGAGACATGAAGTACAGAGAGGAGGTGAGGATGTGAGTAATAAGCAGCAGCACTTGTATGCAGTCTCCATTACCACAGCCCCACATTACCACAGTCTGTCCTGTCTGTACTTCATGTCTCCTCGTGAACTCCATTCCCACAGAGATTCAGCTGAAGATCTTATCCGCTGTAGTCAGGATCCTAATCCCTGACAAGGAGAGGGTGGTGAGGCAGCTCTTTACCTCTGTGATGTGAAGTAACTTGTCCTGCTGTGTGATTAGGACAGGTTTTATGTGTATTAATAGGACAGTGGATCCACAAAACACGGACAGCGGCAATGTGCGTTCCGCATTTTGCGGACCGCACATTGCCGGCACTAATAGAATATGCCTATTCTTGTCCGCAATTGCGGACAAGAATAGGACATGTTCTATTTTTTTCGGGAACAGAAATGCGGACCCGGAAGTGCAGGTCCACATTTCCAGAGCCAGGCCGCACATCGTACGGCCCCATAGAAATGAACGGGTCCGCAATTCCGTTCCGCAAAATGCAGAACGAAATTGCGGACGTGTGAATAGACCCTTACCCTGCTTTCACACCTGAGCGTTTCTCAAACGCGCGTAAAACGCGCGTTTTTGTCACGCGTTTTTTGTAATAGTAAACGCGCGTTTGACGCGCGTTTGTGCCATTGACTGCAGTGTCCTATGGCCACAAACGCGCGTCAAAACGCCCCAAAGAAGCTCAAGTACTTGATTATGCGTCGGGCGTTTTACAGAGCGATCGTACGCTCTGTATCAGCTTATAAGTATAGAAAAAGATCTTGATCTGCAGGGTACATCCTTGAGACAGCAGAATGGGGACCAGAAATTTCAGAGTAGAGATTATCTCTGCTGGCTCATGATTTTCCTAAAGGTCAGAACAACTTGCTCAACCAGCTGCACCAACAAACTCCGTTGATCTGATGTTAGGGATGTGTCAGAATCCAGGAAAAACACTCGGAGCTTTGCCAGCTGTTAATTTTGACCACCAGCTGTATTTTTACGACGGACAGTCGTTTATATATATTTATATTTACAGTGCAGGTTTATGCCAGCTGCTAAATGTGGTATGTCCTGTTGAGCACCCAAAAGAGAAGACGTCAGCGGTTTCTCAATTATTGCTATGTCTAGAACAGAGGCAAGTGCACTGCCTCTATTGCTCCCTCTGGTCACATAACTGATCTCATGTTCGCTAGATTTAGCACAGCCCTAGCAGTGACATCTGTCATTCAGAGGACCAATTTCCACTGTAAATGGAACTTCAGGTCATAGAAAAAAATATAGCAAAATAATAAACTCTCCCATTTGCCTATTGTGATCTTTCTGGGAAAGCATGGTTTAAAGGGATTGCGCAAGAATGGAGGGAGGGTGGGGGGGGGGGGGGGGTAGCAATTTGGCTGGACCTCTAAAAGAAAACTTACCTGCTTTCTGGTGCTAGGTCCCCGCTGCTTTTCCTCCAGGCCTCAGCTGCTTTTCCTAGGCTCTCTCGCTGAAAACACCTGGTTTGACATTGCCAGAGCCAATTACAGAAATACATCTAAATTAGGCGAATTTATGGCGCAGATTGTGGCCCAAAGTCTCTTTGCGCTGCAATCTGCGACTTTTCCCTGCTCACGCCAGATCTTCAAAAGTGGGCGTTGGGGGGAAAGAGGCTGGGCCAGCATCATTTTGTATGCCTGTTTTAGGCGTAGAAAATAGTCTAAATCTACTTCGGCATGGGAGCTGGCATAGATTTACAATCGGCGCTGGCCTATACATAACTTCAGCTGATCCACTGCCAGCACAGCCCTTATTAAGACCCGTGTCTAAAACGCTGGTCTTAATAAATTACCCCCTATGAGTATGAAATAAAATAGCTAGAATGCGAAAAAAAAATCATATCTATTTTACAAAGTACAAGCCTCTTATTTGTTAAAAAGGGCCATCTGTTAAAAAATATAATAGTAAAAAAAGCCATATTGGTTATGTAAAAAATGCCCCTAAACTCAGGTTGATTTATGCCCAGTTATTGATGGCCTCACTGGTGTGTCCAGTTGTGCTAGGATCTTATACTTGCTGTTTAAGAATTGGTGGTTTGAGGGAGCAAACTGGGTAATTGTCCCGGGCCCGTGTCCTTAGGCGCTATCAATAGAAGGAACCTCAGTAGGAAATTTACATAGGCCTCATGCAGACGGCCGTTGTTTTGGTCCGCATCCACGGCTTGGATGCGGACCCATTAACTTTAATGGGGCCGCAAAAGATGCGGACAGCACTCCGTGTGCTGTCCGCATCCGTTGCTCCGTTCCGTGGCCCCACAAAAAAAATATAACATGTCCTATTCTTGTCCGTTTTGCAGACAAGAATAGGCATTTCTACAATGGGCCTCCCATTCCGTTCTGCAAATTGTGGAAGGCATTGCGGACTGCAAAAAACAGAACGGTCGTGTGCATGAGGCCTAAAAGAGCAGAAGCTGTCAACGGACAAAGCATTCATTTATACAGCTGCACAGTCCTCTTTTTTGGCTGTGCATTAACCTATATGATCAGGAACATGAAGAAGTGGTAGCTTTAATGGAGTATTCTGGTGCAATCATTTTTAATAAAATGGGGTCAGTGAGGGCAAAATTAACAAACAGCAAATACCTTACAAATCCCACACTGCTGCCCCAGTCCTTCTCTCCAATACCGTTCATGGGTCAGCATGCTTAAGGGCTCTTTCACACTTGCGTTCTTTTCTTCCGGCATAGAGTTCCGTCGTCGGGGCTCTATGCCGGAAGAATCCTGATCAGTTTTATCCTAATGCATTCTGGATGGAGTGAAATCCGTTCAGGATGCATCAGGATGTCTTCAGTTCCATCCGGATCCGGAATTAATGCCCATTGAAAGGCATTGATCCGGATCCAGCCTTAAGCTAAACGTCGTTTCGGCGCATTGCCGGATCCGACGTTTAGCTTTTTCTGAATGGTTACCATGGCTGCCAGGACGCTAAAGTCCAGGCAGCCATGGTAAAGTGTAGTGGGGGGCGGGGGAGCAGCATACTTACCGTCCGTGCGGCTCCCGTCATGGATGGCACGTCATCCATGCGCATGGGGCGCTCTGACGTCATTCTGGAGCGCCCCGGGAGCCGCGCGGACTATAAGTATACCGCTCCCCCGCTCCTACTATGGCAACCAGGACTTTAATAGCGTCCTGGCTGCCATAGTAACACTGAAAGCATTTTGAAGACGGATCCGTCTTCAAATGCTTTCAGTACACTTGCGTTTTTCCGGATCCGGCGTGTACCTCCGGCAAGTGGAGTACACACCAGATCCGGACAACGCAAGTGTGAAAGAGGCCTAAAACGGTTTTGCCTGCCCACTCAGCCAGTGCCTGGCCGCAGAGGTTACCCGCCTACACCAGTGATTGGCTGAGCAGGCGTCCAAGCTACTTCCAGCTCAAGACAGTGAAGTGTGAACCAGAACAGAGGACACACAGCAATATTGGGATGAGTAAAGGTAAGCAAAGTAAGTACTCGCCCCATTTTTTATTTAAAATGATCACACAGAAGACCTGTTAAATAGTTAACATCATTAGCTATTGTGTGGGCATTGTATGACATTATTTGGACACCAAATGTGACTACACTCTATGGAGAATACTGAATGTTATATTTAATATATAGGATGCCCTTTATTTCATTTCTGTTTTCTAGGTATGGACATTTCTCTGGCATTAATAGGAAGGTTCAGCTGACATACTTGCCACACGGTCATCCAAAGACCTCCAGTGAGGATGAAGGTAAGAGTGTGAAGTATGATTATATGTAGAGATGAGCGAATTTCATATTTTGACATTCGTTTGCGCTTCGTTTGGTGGTAAAAGCAGAATTGCTTTATGGATTCCCTTAACACGGACCATAACGCAATTCTATGACGGAATGCCTTTAGAGGCATTCCGTTATTCATTCCGTCATAATAGAAGTCTATGGGCTGCATAACGGATCTGTCCCGTTTCCCTGCATAACGGAAACTGGACGGATCCGTTATGCAAGCCATAGACTGCTATTATGACGGAATAAACAGAATTGCGTTATGGTCCGTGGTAACAGAATCCATAACGCAATTCTGCTTTTACCACCAAACTAAATGTCAACGAATTTTATAACCTGATATTCGCTCATCTCTAATTATATGCAATTGTTTCATCTTTTATCCCCGCTTTACCCTCTATTGGTTCCTGTGTATGCCTCGGGATCTCCAGGTACTTTGATCTTCCAGAGTAGAAAAACAGTTTGGGTTTTCATTTTTCATCTTAATATGAGTGTCTATTAATTTTCTGTAGCCCCTCCAAAAATTCGCAGGCCTGGTTTAGTACATACTCTGTGCAGTGCTGCATCATTTGCCATCACTGTAAAACCTATAAAAAGAAGTGATATGACATTGTGGAGATGTAAAGTATTTCTGAGATGGCTGTGAAGATTCTCTAATTTCTCTACACAGATGCCCGCAAGGATTCCCCTTCTCTGTTGCTGGTTTTGAAATGGGGTGGTGAACTTACTCCAGCTGGGCGAGTGCAAGCAGAAGAGCTTGGGCGTGCCTTTCGGTGTATGTACCCTGGGGGGCAAGGTGTGTGCTTTTTTTCCTTCTCTTTCTGCATTTTTCCTGATGGTATTTTGTTTTAAGGGTGCATTTACACAACCGTATAAATGGATCCACATCCGTTCCGCAATTTTGCAGAACGGGTGTGGACCCATTCATTTCGATGGGGCCGCAAAAGATGCGGACAGCACGCTGTGTGCTGTCTGCATCCGTTGTTCCGTTCCGCGGCCCCACAAAAAATATGGAGCATGTCCTATTCTTGTCCGCGCTTACGGACAAGAATAGGCATTCTCTATATAGCACTGGCCATGTGCGGTCCGCAAAATGCGGAACGCACACAACCGATATCCGTGTTTTATGGATCTGCAATTTGCAGACGGCAGAACACTTACGATCGTGTGACTGCACCCTAAAGGGAACTTTTACTTCTTAATAAATGTACCGTATATACTCGAGTATAAGACGAGTTTTTTGGCACATATTTTTGTGCTCAAAAAGCCCCCTCGTCTTATACTCGAGTCTCGATTTGGCCGACCCGAAAATGCCACTGCAGCGAGCGGCCCGGCCGGTGCGTGACTGACGTCACTTAGTAACGCTCTTGCTTCCTGAAGTGGGAGGAGCGTTACTAAGTGATGTCAGTCACGCACCGGCCAGCCAGCTCCCGCTCGCTATAGTGCATTCATCGTGACAGTGAGTACAGAGGCTGGCCATTTTATCAATAGGAGAGAGATTGTTTTACACAGGAGTAACACTTTACATGCAAAGGCAGTTATGTGCGCAGTTTAGGACACGAGGGGAAACATAGGGCCATGAGGGGGACCAACATAAGATGCTATATGTCTTATGCTGCCCCCCCCATGGCCCTATGTGTCATAGCACATATTCCCTATAACAGCGTCCTCCACAGATCCACCCCATAACAGCGTCCTCCACAGATCCACCCCATAACGGCGTCCTCCACAGATCCACCCCATAACAGCGTCCTCCACAGATCCACCCCATAACAGCGTCCTCCACAGATCCACCCCATAACAGCGTCCTCCACAGATCCACCCCATAACAGCGTCCTCCACAGATCCACCCCATAACAGCGTCCTCCACAGATCCACCCCATAACAGCGTCCTCCACAGATCCACCCCATAACAGCGTCCTCCACAGATCCACCCCATAACAGCGTCCTCCACAGATCCACCCCATAACAGCGTCCTCCACAGATCCACCCCATAACAGCGTCCTCCACAGATCCACCCCATAACAGTGCCATCCACAGGTCCCCATAAGTGTCCTCCACAGATCCCCCATAACACTGTCCTCCACAGATCCCCCATAACACTGTCCTCCACAGATCCCCCATAACACTGTCCTCCACAGATCCACCCCATAACAGTGCCATCCACAGATCCCCCATAACACTGTCCTCCACAGATCCCCCACATAACAGCGTCCTCCACAGATCCACCCCATAACAGCGTCCTCCACAGATCCACCCCATAACAGCGTCCTCCACAGATCCACCCCATAACAGTGCCATCCACAGGTCCCCATAAGTGTCCTCCACAGATCCCCCATAACACTGTCCTCCACAGATCCCCCATAACACTGTCCTCCACAGATCCCCCATAACACTGTCCTCCACAGATCCACCCCATAACAGTGCCATCCACAGATCCCCCATAACACTGTCCTCCACAGATCCCCCACATAACAGCGTCCTCCACAGATCCCCCACATATGCTGCATTTCCCACCCTAGTCTTATACTCGAGTCAATAATTTTTCCCATTTTTTGGGGGTAAAATTAGGGGCCTCAGCTTATATTCGGTTCGGCTTATACGCAAGTATATACGGTAGTTTAATTTGTTTGAATTGAAAATTACACTTTATTATATACGTTCTCTCACCATTACATGTTCCCTTGTTGTTTAAATCTGTCAGGCCATGTGAAGCCCAGCCTGTTTTTACTATGCTCAATCCACTTTTTTTTATTTTATTTAAATCTAAATTTGGTGACATAACGTAAAAAAAATAAAATAAAAAAATGTAGCCACAGTGTCGCTCGATTGCCAACTTTTGCACAGCAGAAAATGGGCTTTCACAGATAAATTCCAGAGGTGGGAGACACACATTTGAACCTTTATGGCATATCTTATCGATGTGAGAACCTGTTAACTTGGTTCACCTGAATTTCTGGGGATGAACTAATATCCCTAAGGCATTGGTGCACATGCACACGTCTTTTGGACAGTTTAAGGTTGAGTTCACACGGGCGAGATTTCCGCACGGGTGCAATGCGTGAGGTGAACGCAATGCACCCGCACTGAATCCGGACCCATTCATTTCTATGGGGCTGTGCACATGAGCGGTGATTTTCACGCATCACTTGTGCGTTGCGTGAAAATCGCATCATGCTCTATATTGTGTGTTAATCACGCAACGCAGGCCCCATAGAAGTGAATAGGGCTGAGTGAAAATCGCAAGCAAGTGCGGATGCGGTTCGATTTTCACACATGGTTGCTAAGATGACAGTGTATTCACTGTATTATTTTCCCTTATAACATGGTAACATAATTATATAACATGATAACAAGTGAAAATAATAGCATTCTTTAATACAGAATGCTTAGTACAAGGTCGATTGATTAGGTCGGTTAAAAAATAAAAATAAATTAACTCCCCTCCTCCTCTTGATCGCGTAGTTGCCGATCTCTTCTTACTTCTTTAATCATGAGCTGCCGGCTAAAGGACCTGTGGTGACGTCACAGCACATGGTCCAATCACCATGGTGATGGATCATGTGATTGGACCATGTGATGAGCTCAGTGACATCACCACATGTCCTTTGACAGGTCCTGAAGAAAGAATAGGAGACCGGCTGCTACGCGATCAATTGGAGGAGGTGAGTTATTTTTTTATTTATTTTTTTAATCCTCGAATGACCATGTACTAAGCATTCTGTATTAAAGAATGCTATTATTTTCCCTTATAACCATGTTATAAGGGAAAATAATTACATCTACACACCACCTAACCCAAACCTGAACTTCAGTGAAGAAGTTCGGGTCTGGGTACCCTCGTGATAAAAATTGAACGCAATCGCAGTCAAAACTGACTGCAATTGCGTACCTACTCGCGCGGGTTTGCCGCAATGCACCCAGGACGCATCCTGAACAAATCCGTCACGCCCGTGTGAACCCAGCCTAACTTTGCTGACACTGGAGAAGTGAATACATTGGAAAATGATAATACTGGAAGATTTGCAGTTTTGACAATGGTTGCATTATCTGTGCACAGTTTAAAAAAAAAAAAAAAAAAAAAAAAAAAGTATTCAAAACCTCCACAAGGAAATACATCTTGGGATGTGTTCACAATTTTCATTTTTTTTCTTTTGGAGGTATCTATCAGAAAATATGTTTTCCTCAACATATACCTCCGACTGAAGCCTTCACTTGTATAGAGCCGTTGTGTGCCACATGATATACATTTCTACGCTTTCCCACGCAGTGCATACTGGTCCAGCATATGCTAAAACAACACCCTTTTAGCACACGCTAGGTGCATGGGGGCCCATGGATGCATTAACGAACAAATAGGAACTTGGAAGAGACTCTTAATAAAACTATATCTATCATTTTCGCCTATATCTATCGATATGTATATTGATTAAGATAGGAAAGCTTAAATGTTTTAACCTTTGCACTGCTGGACCGTTGCTAGCCTAAAAAGTGCTTATGTGTGCAAGCCTTTCTTTCTTTCTCCAATTCTGTCACTATACCGTAGGTTTAATAGATCATTTTATAATGTTCCTTTGTATGATGTCTCGCCCATGTGAACTGGTCATATCCTGCTGGTGCCTACGTGCATCTTTTCGTAATTGTTTTTGATTTATGTTCTTTCAACCTATCATTCTAGTAGATGGTACCATTACGGCTTTGGGCTGTAGTTCCCCTATAGAGTTTGGTAAGAACGATGAGTGACCGTGTGATTTGCACAGTCCCTATAACTGCATCGGGGAAAGCCCTTCCCTTCAACTAAACAGTGTACGGTGTATACTGTGCCATACAACTAATTTCTTTACTAATATTTAACATTCCGCTCTTAACGTTATTGTTGTATTTCACAAGTCCAGGGAGTCGTTTTAGAGCATACAACGTGACATATTGGACCAGTATACACCTATACATTTGTGCTAGAAGTATATGTTCTCTGACTGTATGCTACAGTAATTTAAATGGATACATACGAAAAAGTCATTTAGGAAAGCCTAAATGTGAGGACCTACCCTAAAAGAAGCTTTGTGCACCTCTTATCTGCTATTTGTTTTCTGCAGTTTTAGCTGCTTTGAGTTCTGCTTTGTTAGTGCTGAGCTAGAGTTGGCGATCGCATGGGCCCCTCTGGGTAATGGAGAGGCATGGCATCCCACTGCCCAGATTTGCTATAATTAAGTCAGAAAAGGACATAAATGATAACTCAAATCTATGCCATCTCCTACCTTTCTGCCTCATGAATGGTCAGAGATGCATCTAATTTATTCAAAGGCATGCTACTCTTAATAAATCAGACGCATCTCAATCAAGCGTACTGATGATTAAGGCTGCTCTATGAAGTGCTAGTCTTGTTGATAAATCCCCCCCCCCCACCTTTGTCTCATGAGTTTAAGGTTTTTTACAATTAGTCTCATCAGAAATCAGGCTTCTATCTGTGGCCCAGCAAGTTTTTATGCCACATCTCTGCTTATTCAGATTGGCTGCTGATAATAAGCTCTAGCCCACTGGTTCCATTACAGAAGGAGGGTAACCATTATAATGTACATTAAACTAGACTGCCAGTAAGGCCTCATGCACACGGCCGTTGTGTGTTTTGCGGTCCGCAAATCGCGGATATGCAAAACGGATGGCGTCCATGTGCGTTCTGCAATTTGCGGAACGGCAAGGACAGCCATTGATATAACTGCCTCTTCTTGTCCGCAAAGCGGGCAAGAATAGGACAGGTTATATTTTTTTGCGGACCACAGAACAGAGCAACGGATGCGGACAGAACACGGAGTGCTGTCCGCATCTTTTGCAGCCCCATTGAAGTGAATGGGTCGGCATCCAAGCCGCAAAAACTGCGGCTCGGATGCAGACCAAAACAACAGTCGTGTGCATGAGGCCTAAAACGAAGAAAGTTGTGAGGTAATTTTAATATATGTACAGGGAGAAGCAAATGAATCAAGAGACGACCTATTTTTAATAAATCCTTAAATCATAATTGCACTTTATATGAGAAAAAAGTGGGCCAGGAATGCTGCATTTTGCTATTAGATTCGATCTATCGCCAGAGATACTATCAGACTATATTCAGACGCCTGTAGGTTATTTTTGTTTGTTAATACATAAAACATCTTTAGGCTCTGTTCACACTGTAATCATAGCTTCTGTTGACACTTTCCTCAGTCGATATTATAACTGATCCGAATGGAGCACAATGGATTCCCATAAAAAAATTTGACTTTTAAACTTCTAAGGTAGCCCAACAGCAGGGGTGAATGGCAGTGTGAACATTGCCCTGCTTTGTGTTTAACTGGAGCTTCTTTAATTTAACTAACTAATCAATTTAACGCATTTTTTTACCACACGAGGTGAATCCAGATTTCAGATAAACCATATTTATTTACAGATTCCTAATAAATTAGGCTTGCACGAAGATTTTCTGGGCACCCCGACAATACAAAATTAATGTGATTCCAACATCATTGCTGGTCTAGGGTGGTACAGGGATTAGTGTATTTTCTCTGGTGGTCTATGGAAGTAAATTGTTTAGATGTTTAATGAGTCCTTCATCTCTCCAGGCTCCTGTGCTGTCCCTGCTGGAAAGGGAACACCATGTTTTCATGCAGTGTCCTCTTTCTGCTCAGGGCTAGAAACTGTGGGGCTATGACCATTACCAAATACTATTACCATATATATTAATCCCAAATACATATATTACCAAACAAAGAGCTTTATGAGCAATAAGCCCGACCACTAAGGGTCTGTCCTGGAGCCTTCACTAATCTCCTTGAGAGGTAGATTGTAAAGTTATGTAGTTATGCAGGTTATTGGGAACAGTGATTGTGACATACAGTATTTCTTGTACAGTGATAGTGACATATTTCAATGGAGTACATGTAGTAAAATTTAATCAAAGAGAGAAAAATAAACTGATTTAATGGAGTTATCCCATGAAAAATATTAATCACCTTTGCATAGGTGATAAATGTGGTAATGATGGGACCTACACCAATAAAAAGAACTGGAACCCCAAGCCCACATTCTAGAGGACTTTAAATGTAGTGGTCGTAATGCATGCGCCCTGCCGTGCCATTCAATGTGCATAGGCCTTCTGTACTTGGCTATCTTCATCAGCCCCATAGACATTTGGAAGCAGTGTGCATGCGTGAGCGCTGCCCCAATCAAAAGGGATACACTGGACCCCATTCTCATGGTTGTACCCCAGCAATCCTACATTTGTCGCCTATCTTGTGGATTGGTGATGAATGTTTTCCATGCGATAACACCTTTAATGCTATATATCTTTTAGAACAGTAGTGGCACATATGTGCAGTAAGAGATGGTGGGTCAAGGTGATGGGTGCATGTTATAGATATACATTCAATGAATGGGAGCAGTGCTGCTGTAAGAAGGCACAGCGGATGGAGCTTGGTAGTTTTGTTGCCAGGCTCTTCTGAAAACTGCTGATCAGTGGGGTGTCAAAAGTAAGTACGTCCTGGACAACCACTTTAATGTAAAGTATTTACCAAGTTATTAAACCATTCAGCTGAAGGTTGGACTTTTTATTATATAAGTATCAATAACACGAAGCCAGAAAATCTCCTAAAGTGTGAAGCTTATTGTGGTGCTCTATTTCTATTTGTGTTCAGCACAGTTTATGTAAAGAGGACCTGTCACCGCTCCTGACATGCCTGTTTTAATAGCTTCATGCATTCCCCATGTAATAACAATTCTGGAACATCTATTCTTATGGCTCTGTGTCGTGCCATTTCTTTATTATTTCTACTATAAGTTATGAATGAATTGTTAGCAGTCTGCAGTAAGGGTAGAGAGGGGTGGTAACGAGTTGGGGGGTGTACCTGCACAGTCTGACTCTGTCCAATCAATTCTGCTATTTTCAGTCTGTGCAGGCACACCCCCCAACCTGTTACCCCCCCTCTGTACCCTTACTGCAGACTGCTAGCAATTCACTCGCAACTTCTAGTAGAAATAATAAAGGACCGGCACAACATAGAGCCATAAGAATAGATGTTCCAGAATTGTAATTACATGGGAAACACAGGTAGCTATTAAAACAGACCTGTCAGGAGAGGTGAAAGGTCCTCTTTAATGTTATATATTATTTGGCCGTAGTCCTGACTTTTATGATACTTTACAGGAGATTATGCAGGGTTTCCAGGCTGTGGACTACTTCGACTGCACAGTACCTTCCGCCATGACCTCAAGATTTATGCATCTGATGAAGGACGGGTACAGATGACTGCTGCTGCTTTTGCCAAGGTAGAAATTACAAGGGTTGGACAGTGTTTTCACATACATTGAGATGTTTCCAAAATCAATTCTACATTATGGTACAGATATTTCAAGGACATCTGCTCTAAGTAAAATGGACATTGTAAGTATTTATGTAAATGACAGGAAGAGTATTTTTTAACTGAAATTTAAGTATGGGACTTGAGTACAGAGTGACTGAAAAGCATGGTTAGGATGTTCACTCCCAGTCTCTTTTGGGGATTTCTTACCTTCCTAAGCCAGGAGTCTGGCTGTGATAGTGATTAAAACCCCACAAGAGTAGTGTTTGTGGCTCCAAGAAGGAGGACCAGCTTGTCTGAACTTAGACACAAACGATGAGAGATGTGTGGGGAGAAAAGCCTGTTTGTGACAAGAAACTAAACATAAGAACAAGGGGCACAATCTGAAATGAAGTGAGGGGAGGTCCGAAAATATTATTTTTAATGAAGAAATTGCTTGTTGCTTAGTGGATGCTTGGAACAAATGTCCAGCAGATGTTGTTGGAAAACCATCAGTAAGTGAATTTGTACATTCCTGGGATAAACGTATCCATCTTAAAGGGGTTATCCAAACCTGAAAAATCTAGCCACAATGCCTGGGCCCCCCATACAGAGAATACTTACCTGGTCCCTGATGCCTGTGTCCTATGTATCCCTCCAGGCCATTGCTGCATCTCCTCGGCAAGCAGATTACAACATCCATCAACGGGGGGAAAAGTGCAGCCAATAGCAGGCTGCAATGGTGACCTGCCCTCTTGCATTACGTTTGACGAAAGGGGAGCATGTCAGTAGAGCGGCCTGTTTTTGGATGCTCCCTAGACAGCCCTCCTTGCCTGTCGATGGATGTTGTGATCTGCTTGCCGGGGAGTTGCATCGACTGGGGTGGAGGGATCCAGAAGGGCATGAGTCAGTGACCAGGAGAGTAGCATTGCAGATAAGGATCCCAGATCGCTAGTTTTTAATTTTCCTTTTGCCCCCATACTCTCACTGTCAGCATTCAAAGCTTTGCTGAAATACACAGACAATGTCTGATAGGTGTGGGTCCCACCTCTGGGACCCACACCTACAATGAGAACGGAGCAGGGAGAGCTGTGGATCGAGGACCCCGGATTTCCCAGGGGTCGTCCACCACCAAGCGCTGCTCCCATAGAAGTGAATGGGAGCGCACCGCACACACGCAGCCCCAGCTCCCATTCATTTCTATGTTGCAGACGGAAATAACCGAGCCAGTGCTCGGCTATTTTCGTCGGCCCCATAGAAATGAATGGAGGTGGCTAAGCATGTGCAGTGCGCCCTCCGTTCATTTTTCCGCTCCGTTATCATTGTAGGTGCGGGTCCCAGAGGTGGGACCCGTACCTATCAGACAATGGGGGCATATCCTAGCGATATGCCCCTTTTGTCTGTGATGGAGATACCCCTTTAAGGGGTTACGGTTGCAGAGTCTTGAAAATCATTTACAGTGTAGTAAGTTATTACTCACTGCCATGTGATCTGTAATGGTTCCCATGATTTATTATTAATTAGGGATTCAATTGCCTCCAAGATATGAAGGACTGAAGTACTAGTGCAATTAGGAAAGTTATATGACACATGACCACCAATTTACACATTATTACAACCACTGTATGGGTTTGTAGCTAAGCATTCAAGAGAAGGCTCTATTCTTATCGGCCATATACTTTGAGCTTTCTGTTTCAGCCACAGCTCCGTGTGCAGTACTGTGATCCAGTTTCCTGATAAACGTAAAGTCCTTTGTATGAAAGTGCAGCCACTGACGTAATAAAATTGTTTTACAGGGTCTTCTGGCTTTAGAAGGAGAGCTTACTCCCATTTTGGTTCAAATGGTGAAAAGCGCAAACATGAACGGTCTCCTGGATAGTGACAGTGATTCCTTAAGCAGCTGCCAACAAAGGGTGAAGGCTCGTCTCCATGAGATCATGCAGAAGGATGCAGAGTTCATAAAGGAGGACCAGGAAAAGGTAGTTTGGGGTCTCTGGGTTAGACCAACCCTGATTTTTGCATATCTTTCTGAGATTAGATGGTGCAGAGTATGTTGCCGCTGTATATAGAATGGGAAATAATAAGTTACATTATCATGCCCTTCTATACAATATGCATTTGCATGGCAGTGATAAGGTAAAGTTGAATACTGAATGGAGTTGTTCTGCTGAGATCTCATTTCATAGCTTGGTAGCATCCGGATTCCCATCATTTCCACCCCGTAGATACAGATATTGACAGCCACAGGGTAAAATTAAAGAATTTATCTAGTACAACCCTTTCTTTCAGTTCAGCAGATACATGCGAAGTAATTTTGTCTATAGCTGTAAGTGTGACTAAAGTCTTGGGTTCTTCTATTTATCGGTCTGTAGCTGGCCCCTACAAGCAGCAGTTCTCTCCTTAATTCTATGGAGTCAATAAAGAACCCTGTGAAGACATGCGACAAGGTGTTTGCACTCATTGAGAGTCTCACATGTCAGCTCCATCAACGCTTAGAAGATCCTAAATTTGCAGGTGAGCTGCAGGTTTTTGTCATATTATGAAGCAATGTATAATTAATACCCCAGTTTTATAATCTGTCTCCGTAAGGTGGCCGGGGGTGAGGCGCTACATTGTCACACTGTCTGTAAATTACAGTAAATATAAGGCTACTTTCACACTAGCGTTCGGGGCTCCGCTTGTGAGTTTCGTTTGAAGGCTCTCACAAGCGGCCCTGAACGCATCCGTACTGCCCTAATGCATTCTGAGTGGATGCAGATCCGCTCACAATGCATCTGTCTGACAGCGTTTGGCCTCCGCTCCGCTCAGCAGGCGGACACCCGAACGCTGCTTGCAGCGTTTGGATGTCCACCTGGCCGTGCGGAGGCAAACGGATCCGTCCAGACTTGCAATGTAAGTCAATGGGGACGGATCCGTTTGAAGTTGACACAATGTGGCTCAATTTTCAAACGGATCCGTCCCCTATTGACTTTCATTGTAAAGTCTGGACTGATCCGTCTGAGCAACTTTTCACACTTAGAATTTTTTCTAAACTATAATGCAGACGGATACGTTCTGAACGGATCCCATCGTCTCCATTATCGAAGCGGATCCGTCTGTGCAGACACCAGACAGATCCGCTCTGAACGCAAGTGTGAAAGTAGCCTATAAGAATACTCCTTTAAAGGGGTTGTGTCACTTCAACAAGAGGCATTTATCAGGTAGAGAGAGTTCATACAAGCCACTTACTAATGTATGGCCATGCTTACCTACTATAGAAAAAAGCACAAGCCTATGTGGGCTCCCACGGTCCTGGCCACTAGAGAGGCCAGCACTTTTTCCTATAATGCGCAAACACAGCCACCACTGCAAGATTGCAGGGTGGTCGTAACCATGAAAACAAGGAGTGTATAATGTGATGGAATTTTTTTTCCAGCCAGCAAAGGAGGTAATATGGATAGTAACAATACATTCGTAAGTTCCTGGTATTAACGTTCTCTACATGATAAATGCCACTTGTTGAAGTGAGCCAACACCTTTAAATCTGTGCATCTTAATTCTAGGCAGGGGCGTAACTACCATAGCGGCAGACCAGGCGACTGCCCAGGGCAAAAGGGGGTCCAATCTTAGGTGGGAGTACCTTCTCTTCTACTGGAGGTGAAAACTTGGTCAGGACTCTACCCTCTAAAGGGACAACTTTTAGCAAATGAGGCAGTGGAAAAATGGCCCAAGGGTCATTGAAAGGGGTTTAGGCAGAAACCCTTCTGTCCTGTGTGAGGGGCCTGGTTTGATCCTTGCTATGGGGCCCTTACTTCTCTATGTACACCACTACTTCTAGGAGTCTACTAATAATGGTTTTGCCCCTAGATCTTCAGTTATATCATAGTGAGACTTTGGAGCTGATGTTACAACGATGGAGCAAGCTGGAGAGAGATTTTCGCATGAAGAGTGGACGATATGACATCAGCAAGATTCCTGATATTTATGATTGTGTCAAGTACGATGTTCAGCACAACAGCTCCCTTAACCTGGAAGGGACTGATGAACTCTTCAAGCTTTCCAAATCATTAGCAGATGTCATCATTCCTCAGGTAGGTATGGTAATACCACATTTTTAAGTTGTGCTACATTTGAACGATAGAAACCCCCTTTTTTTTTTTGGATAAATCAAACTTTTTGCCTTACCACATTCTAGTCCCGCTAGGGGCATGATGCACTGCAATACTTCTATAATCAGTGTCTTATGGCTGTCAGTGTAGTGTTAACAGGCATCACATTAGGGCCAGTCTGATAGAAGTACAGAGGTGGCAGACCTGGGAGCGTTCATTAATAGGGTTTTTGGTACTGACATATTGATGACCTATCGGAGATCAGTGGAGCTCGAACACCTGGCACCCCCACCCCTCAGCAGAAGCTGCAGGTTCAGATTAAACCGTGTACAGAGCTGGAACACCACAGCTTTGTACACTGTGTAGTGGCCTTTCATGAGTTCTTCAGCTCAACTCCCATTGACTTGAATACAAACATTAGCTGGAGTACCAGAGAATGGCCGCTTCACAGCAAATGGAGATGTGGTGTTACATCTATGTACACTGTTTACCTCTGAAACATGTGGCCGCCGCTGATAGCTAATCCGTGGGTGTGCCACACTCCTTCCGATCTCCTATTAATGATCTATCTTCAATATGTTGCTCCGAAAAAACTCCAGTTGGGGGTGCCAATAGGGTGACAGAGAGAGACCCCCCTGTCTAATCACGATTGACCACAGTATCTGAGGGGCTAAACAGCTGGCTCTAATCCTGGCAGTTGCTGCAGGATGTTAGTGGTATGTTATATCTGTTACGCCTATTGCTGACAGCGCTGGCTCAGCTTCTCAGCCTGCACTCTCATATATATTATATATATATATAGAGCAAGCCCCCACGGGCAGGGCCCTCTCTCCTTCTGTACCAGTCTGTAACTCGTCTTGTTCATGCTTAGTGTAATTGTCTGTATTATGTATGTATACCTCTTCTCATGTGTACAGCGCTATGGAATGAATGGCCCTTTAATAATAAATAATTATATACACACACAAAACACTTCACTTTAACTATAAGATAACAGGACTAAACATTTTATAGGAAAAATGTCATTTTGTACACATGTCCCACACACACAAGCACTGGTACGTGTGTTTTAGTTATATTACAAACATATTTTTAAAAATTCAAGTCATGCTCTGTTCTGTGTTTAGGAATATGGCATTAATAAAGAGGAAAAACTGGAGATCGCCATGGGATTTTGTCTTCCATTAATTAATAAGATCTTGCTGGACTTGCAGAGAACGCACGAGGATGAGTCTGTAAATAAACTGCACCCACTGTGAGTTACGCCATAATAACATTCTTTCACAGACAATGGCTGTATGCATTGTTAGAGGCATTTCTTTACAACATAAAAGTCCCTTTACATGGGACGGTACAGCAGCAGATTGTCAGGAAGGAAGCGTTCCTTCTCGAAAATCTGCTTCTTGCTGGTAGAGGAGACTTCTGCATTTACATGCACCGATCTCCAGAGTCTGGGGAGGAGTGATCGCTAATACCATTGCTCTTCCCCGTACTGAATAGTTGTTTGTCGGCAGCAGATCATGATTACACAGAAAGATCTGCTGCCGACAAACAGTGATTTTTATGTGTGCTCAAATGATAGGATTACCTGATGAACGACCGTTAGTTCATTAGGTAATCAATGGTACATTTACACCACCAGATAATCGTTAACAAGCTTTACTATGAACACTCGTTAGCGATTAACGTTAAGATTCTCAGTGTAAGGGGTCCTTTAAGTGGAATGTCACACCTAGCACTTGATTATATATCTTTCTCATCCACTATGTTGCCATTTGCTTCAGATTGTTTATAGCTGAGATGGCTAATCTTCGGCACTCCAGCTGTGGTAAAACTATGAATCCCAAGATGTACACTTGCTTGGCTGTTCTCAGAATCTCATCCATATACAGTGGCATTGTTTCTGGGCAGCAGAGTGCAGTTTACACCACATGATCTGCCAGAAACCATGATTGAGGTGCCTGCATGAACGATGCTTTTCGCTTGTTCACTGGGTGATCTTCGGCATCTTTAAATGGCCAGATTATCAGGAACGAGCTCTCGTAGGAACGTTCCTCCCCAATAATCTGCTCAACAATCAGGTGGTGTAAACCCACATCAAGTCTGTGAAAGTTTATAATATATGATGTGTCATAGTCTCTCAGTCAAAATAGACTCCTGCCCCTGACACAGTCTGCCTTGATCAGATCCTCACGTCTCGTATTTTATCTCATTTGTGATGCAAATTACAGTGCTGCACATCTTTGGATGAGTGTTTGGCTGTGTCTGATTTTTCACTTTATATCTTGTTTTTTTAGCTATTCAAGAGGAGTCCTTTCTCCGGGGCGTCATGTGAGAACACGTCTTTACTTCACCAGTGAAAGCCATGTGCACTCTTTGTTGAGCCTTTTTCGTTATGGGGGACTCTTGGATGTGAGTGTGTGGAACAGAAATTGTTTTAGTTTATTGTGGTAAATGTTACTATTGGTTTATAAAAGTCCAAATTGACCTCCACACCAGCAGGATGTGCGTCGTATTAATGGATATGGCGCACAATGCTGTTGGATAGAGATTGGCGCACCATTATTACTATGCATCAAAAATTAGCATTGCATATTGAAAAAAGATGCCTGCATTGTGTGACATTTTGGATAGCAACACCTTTTACATATGCACGGGGAGAGGTCTGATTGACATCTATAGATGGTGAGACATTTTATTGTCTCTGGCACAGCGGGGTCCCTGTCAGCACTTTTTCACACAATAGCAATTAGACTTTCCACCATTCTACAGTATCTCAACATTAATTGCCATCTGTATTCTTATAGTTAAGTTTGGCAGATCATAAAGGGTGAAAGCTTTAAAATACAATACATAACTGGTTTTAATAGCTCAAAATTATTATATTTTTTTTTTCTAGGAGTCTAAAGATCAACAGTGGAAAAGGGCAATGGATTATTTAAGTGCCGTCTCAGAGCTAAACTACATGACACAGATTGTGATTATGCTGTATGAAGACAACAACAAGGTGAGTTTGATAAAAAAAAAAAGGATGCAGTTATTTGTCAAACAGCACGGATGGAAAACAAATGGGGAAAAAAATTACCATTTTATGTTGTGTGTGTGTGTGTGTGTGTGTATATATGTATATATATATATATATATATATATATATATATAAAAAATAAAGCAGCACTCCAGTGTGGTGAAAAAAGAAAGCTATTTATTCACCCTGTAGTGACGCGACGTTTCGGCTCCAGGCTTGAGAAAGGCTTCATGTTGGAGCCGAAACATGGCGTCACCACTGGGTGAATAAATAGCTTTCTTTTTTCACCACACTTGAGCGCTGCTCTATTTTTTATTTTCTATTATCCAAGGACGCTTTTCCTATTGGAGCTTGCACCCAATTTTCCATTTCAAAAGGTTGGTGCTGCCATTTATTATATATATATATATATATATATATATATATATCTCACTGTACTGTTTAGTTGCTGGTGTTCTGGGACAGGTTTCATTGAATCCATTTTATTTTTTATGAACCCGTCAGGTTATTAGCATCGGATCGGAGAGGATCTGACATCTGGGACTCCTGCCAATCAGCTGTTTGAGAAGGCAGCAGCGTTCCTGTGAGCACCGTGGCCTTCTCGCAGCTTACCAAGCACAGCGTTGTACATTGTATAGCTGCTGTTCTTGTTTGGCACGCTCAGCTCCATTCACTTATATAGGGCTGAGCTGCGCCTTGTCCATGTGACCGATGAGTGTGTCATCACTGGCCTAGAAAAAGCTGAGAGAAGACAATGGCGCTCAGTGCTTTCCCAAATAGCTGATCGCCAGGGTGTCGGCTCCCCACTCATCAGATACTGATGACCTATCCAGAAGATAGGTCATCAGTATAAAAAAACTTATCAAGATTGGACAAGTTTTGAAAATTCACAAGAAGATATCCAGGGATGCTAATGATCTTAGATTTTTCTTTCTTATAAAATAGATTATTTCTCAAAAGGAAATTGAGGTGGTGTTAGAGTTAGTAGGTTACAGACTAGTCTTGTACAAAAGGTGGCCACACACTGGAAATGTCAGCCGAACGCACATTCAGTTGACAGCAGTTTCTGCCAGCTCCACCCTAACCATGTAAATAGAGGAATAGGCTGCTGCCAGCCCTCACCCACATTTGCTTTTCTCTTATGGAAACAAAGGCTTGGACCAGTTGAAATCCTGCTTATCCTCCAACATGATTTGTCGGGGGAAGGTCTGGAGACACCCAATACATATTAGATGACAGGCCAATGCTGCTGAGCATTGTCTAATACATGAAATCAAATGGTATTTATATGTGTCCCTTTAAAGGGGTTGTCCGGGTTCAGAGCTGAACCCGGACATACCCTTATTTTCACTCTGGCAGCCCCCCTGAGGCTAGCATCTGAGCATCTCATGCTCTGATGAGCTCCCTTGCCCTGCGCTAAATCTCGCATGGCACGGGCTCTTTTGTTTTCAATAAGACACTGCCGCGCGTAAACTTCTGCCCGGCAGTGTGTTCGGTGACGTCGCCGGCTCTGAGGGGAGGGCTTTAGCGCTGCTCTAGCTGTTTTACTGGCTAGGGCAGCGCTAAATCCCGCCCATCAGTGCCGGTGACGTCACCGGGGTTCCTGGCAGCCCCATGGAGAGCCCCGGTACGTCACAGGATCTCCACAAAATGCCTTTCCCCTGCGTGATTTAGTGCAGGGCAAAGGAGAGCATCGGAGCATGAACTGCTCCGATGCTCATGTCAGGGGGGCTGCTGGGGTGAAAATGGAGGGATGTCCGGATTCAGCTATGAACCCGGACAACCCCTTTAATTAAACACTTATAAAGAACGGGCTTTTGAAACGTCTTTTGAAGCGAGAAACTGGCCCTGCTGCTCCAGAGGTTCCACTCTCCATATATTTAAAAAGCCATACATCTCTTCTGCATCTGCACTTGGCCAGTATGAGGAGGAATGGTGCAGGTGCGAGATTGACGTTGCCAGATGAGATGTCTGGCCCTGTCCGTCAAGGGGGAGTAGCTTGAGCAGTGGGGATCAGACCCTCACTGCTCAAGGAAACAGATTTTTGAATTAATTTGATTTTATACAAATTGATTTGCTCATCTCTAATAGCAACTAATTACTACACAGCTTTTTCCATTTCAGAAGATGTTTCTAATACAATTGCTTACACGATGTATGTTATATTGGTACAGTGGTCCCTCAAGTTACAATGTTAATTGGTTCCAGGACGACCATTGTATGATGAAACCATTGTAAGTTGAGTAATTGGTTCCAAAGCTCCAAAATGTCATCCACGATAAAAGAAAATGAAGATTCAAGAAAAATAAGCAGATAACTAAGACAGATAATACAAGTCCTTACATATAACAGTCAGGTATAGCTGCTAACTAGCAACTAATACAGCTATTTTACCAGAGAAGTGGCCTGGATTGGTTGGATCTGAGTCTGAGACATTGTCTGGTTTCAACTTACGATTGGTCAGAAAAGACCATTGTATGTTGAAAATATTGTATCCTGAGGGATCACTGTATATGGGGAATAGTGCACAGGATACATGGCTGAGCTTCCCATCCCATCACCCTCACCTTTTTCTGTATTTATCCGTTTTCAGGATCCTTCTTCAGAAAAACGATTTCATGTTGAGCTTCATTTCAGTCCAGGAGTCAAGGGCTGTGAGGAGGATGAAAAGGCCCCCCTGGGTTTTGGATTTCGGCCAGCATCAGCAGAAGTAAGACTGCCTTCTGATTTGAAGAGAGGATTTGCAAAATTTGAGTGTGCAGGAATGCGGCATAACCATGTTTGTCACTTCTCTACAGTATTAATCTGCCCTTCGCCACTATTTGTTCAGTGTTTCTAAAGACCAAAGTAGCGTTCTCTTGATACTATTGTATTTATGTTCTGTATTTTAGTTTAGGACTTAAATCATGGACTGCTTGATCTGAGTTATGATCTGTAATCAGGGAACGTTTCATAACTGCTTTACTGTGCCGCCATAGATTTCCCTGACAGATATATTCTCCAATTACTGTGGTTATTCTGGATCCATGTGGTGAACATTGCATTGACATACCAAATGTCGAATTTATTATGTGTTTTGGATACTTCTTGCTTCTCAGCAAGTTATTTTTTTTTATATGGAGTTTTTGAAGCCAAAACCAGAAGTGGATTAAAAAGAGGAGTCCTATCTGTCCTTAATGTGTTGACTCCTTTAATGGTCCACACCTGATTTTGGCTTCAAAAACTCAAATTCATCAGAACAAATGATCGAACAATCAACTCTAAAACTTAACTTTAAATTGTATATTAAAGCTGAAGTCAGATCAATATCCCCAATGTTAAAAATCATGTGCTGCCACGCCTAACAAGATCAAAGCAAAACGATACACAAGGTAATGTAGTAACTCAGTCCATGAAACTGCAACTCGAATAATGCTACTTTCACATTAGCGTTTCTATTTTCCGGTATTGAGATCCATCATAGGATCTCAATACCGGAAAAAAATGCTTCCGTTTTGTCCCAATTCATTGTCAATGGGGACAAAACATAACTGAACAGAACAGAACTCTCCAAAATGCATTTTGTTCCGTTTGGTTGCGTTATCATACCGGAGAGCAAACCACAGCATGCTGCAGTTTTCTTTCCGTCATGGGATGCGGAGCAAAACGGATCTGACACCATAGAAAACAAATCCGTACCCTTTTGACTTTCAATAGAGTTCATGACGGATCTGTCTTGGCTATGTTATAGATAATACAACCAGATCCGTTTATAACGGATGCAGATGGTTGTATTATCAGTAACGGAAGTGTTTTTGCTGAACCCTGCTGGATCAAGCAAAAATGCTAGTGTGAAAGTAGCCTAACCTAGTGAAAAACGGACAAGTCTTACCGATATTGATAATTTAATTGTTATTCCTGAGTTGAAGCTTCCTGTATGCTGATGTACTGTATATGGCTGGGCCAGTGTATGGGATGCTTGCTCTAGAATTCTCTGACGAGCCTATTACACCCTAATGACCTCTTAATACAAGGGCGGTCCCCATCCAGAACCTGTCCCTGGACGCCCCTACTCGAGGAAATGCTGTCAATACCCCAGCAAGGAACTATTGATGTGCTTAAGTCCCTATACTTTTCATCTGTAGATAGCGCCCAAAATAGTCAGAGGACAAGGCGTAAGGAGTGCAGCTGTTTAATACACTGGTGGGGTCATTTATCAAACTTGTGTAAGGTAGAATTGCCTTAGCTGCCTGTAGCAACCAATCAGATTCGACCTTTCATTTTGAAGATAAAAGGTGGAATCTGATTGTTTCTAAGCCAGTTCTACTTTACACCAGTTTGATAAATGACTTCATGTGTGTCCAGAGCCACTGAGTATGACCGGGGGCTCCAAGTATGAAGTGCTGCAGTGATATCTGGCAGTCAGCGCTTAGCCCTGTATGTTATAGGCAGTTACTGCGCATGCCTCCCGACATCATACCTGGAATCACAACCAGTTACCCACAATGTACAAGGTGGGGACATGGTGCGGCAAGGGGATGAAGCAGCATTTTGGTTACTCGGTAACAGACTATGAATGATGTACGTTACAGCGTGTGGGTATTCCCACTAATAGATTTATACACAATGTAGCATGGGGATGGACATTTAGTAGCAGAACCGCTACCCACAGGATAATGATAGTCGGCTGACAGTGACCATAAGTGCCTAGTTCCAGCCAACAAATATGTAGCCTATCACAATTTAGTGATTTGGGCTAAAATAATAAAACGTGAAAGATCTCTCGTTAACCTTACTTTAAAAAGAGGAGAGGTCCGTAAAATATCATGTGCAATTTAAAATGTATGGGGGAGTCCCATCTAGTTTAAAATAAAAACAGAATATGGGATATATGCTAAATTGAGCTGTTAAGTCTTTTTGGGCTGGGCGTCTTTAATTCAAAGCTCCACCAGGTTTCCCTCTGGAGATTCTTCCTATCCCTATTTCCTCCCCTGAGGGGCCTCCAATCCGCCTCTGTTCCCATTAATTTAATCGCATTACTGTTTCCTTGATGTAGGTCTTTAATAGGTCTTGCCACTGCTGTATTCTTTTTATTGAGAATGTCACCTAAATGTTCATCCACCCGTCAATGAAATTCATGACAAGCTTTACCAAATGTTATCAAATACATGGGGCCTTGTAACTTACCTGCAGTTTACATAATTATGTATCTGGTATGTACATGCCATCTCTGAACTTGTGAATACCTTGCCTGTTTGGATGTTATTGCAAACTCAACATCGGCTGCATCGAAAACATTGTTTCACCAATCTTTTTAACCAGGTCTTGGATGTTTCTGTAGTAAATTGTGGCTGTGTACCAGGGAGTCCCTTAGGCTTCTGCCTCGCCTGTAAGTGATCAGTGGTCTCTTCCCAACTACCTCCCATAGAGTCCATGAGCAAAATGTCCCAGTGTTGGGAAACAATCATCCTAATCTGCTTAGACGCCACATCATATGTTCCTATTAATCAGATGGTATGTTGGTTAACTTCAGATTTGACCCTTTTTGTCTCCTGGCCTTCTTGAATGCTTTCCTCGGTTACCTATCAGGGTAACCTCGTTCTTGAAAACGTACCCATAAGTCTGCAACTTAACGGACAAATTCCTGCTTAAACAGTTATTCCCGCTCAAGCAGTTATGCCTCAGTCTGAGGTACTGTCCTGTCGGTATCCCAAGTTTAAGGGGGTAGGATGGTCAGTTTCGCACCTAAGCAAGAAGTTGGTCGCGGTGGGTTTGCGGTAAATACTTGCTTGTTTTTTTAACTCTTTAAATATCAAAGAATGGTAAACAATACGCTTGAATCTCCCAGGTAATTTTAAAATTAATACAATTGTAGTTTATGTGTTGTACAAAGCCACCAAAATCCCGTTTGGTACCCCCCCCCCCCCCAGATTACAAAAAGGTCATCTATAAAGCATTCCCACATCATAAAATTACTTGTGTACATATGAGCATTGGATAATGTTAATGATGATGAGCACAAATTTACCCATACTTTCCAGAATTTTTTAAGGCATCTCCTGTTTTTGAATATTATATTTTCTAGAGGAACAACCTGATTTACCAAAGATTTCCATTGTCCCACCGTAGGTGGTCTTATCTGCCATCCATCTGAGTGCTATTGCTTTCCTAGCTAGGAATAAAGTTTCCTCCAGAAAGATGCTAATGTGGTGCGTCCATGTCTCATCCTCCAATATCCCTAGTAAGCATACTTTGGGGCATAGCGGTATCGAATTTGGAACCATAGTGGTTAGGACAGTTATAACTTCCTGTCAAAAGGATTTAATGTAACTGCATTCCCATATCATATGCCAGAAATCGCCTGTTGTGAGGTATTCTGCCCATTTTATATAGTATGGTAGGAGTTAATGAACTCCTGTGTAGTATAAATAATTAAGTTACTCTCTTGTGGGAATTTCTAACTATCTTCCCATCATTCTTCTGTAGTAAGCTAGGGAATGAACGCTTTCCATTTATCCTCCACTGTCAATGAGTGTAGAGCCATTCGATTGCCCAGAAGATGTGTATATAGGGCTGATATAATGCCCCTTGGACCTTGTGTATTGAGTATCCCTATTAACGGTGTGTTGATTCGCTCTGGTGGTTAGGATTAGCGGGTGCAGCACAGAGGCAAAGTACAAGTTTTTGGTTCAAAACATCAGTGTTTATTCACACGTGAAAGCAAAACTAAAACGCAAGTAGCTTGGTGATCGTTCACAAACATAGTTCATACAAAACAGTCACCTTTTCTCGTGGGTGTTACTTCACACCCTGTTGGAAGTTCTGCTTTGTCAAGTCCACAGGCAGGCGTTAGGCTGCCTGTTCGCCTTCACAAAGGTCTGAGCCCTCCAGCCCGGCTCAAGCCACGGATCCCAACACAGGCCTCACATCACAGTACACAGACCTCCTGAGCTCCATTGTCAGACAGAGGTAATCCTCCCCACCTGGCAGTGCTGGCTGGTTTTTATGCCTGGCGAAACCCAGCCTGGAACATGGGGATTAGTCACCCACCCAGCACTTTGACTACTCCCAGTAAGAGCCATCCCAGATCAGCTATTACAGCCATACTAAGTATCAAGGTGTCAAACAGCAACTGACACATAAAAACCGTCTTACTCCACCGAGGCCAGGAACCTCGGTGACACGTACCTATCATCCACGATGATTCCTTGTACCTTCTTACAACATATATGTAGAGATGGCTCTTTTGGTGCCCTGGAATTGTGCTTGGAGGGCATGTCGCACCTGTAAATACCTAAAGAAATTAGTTCATAGGATCCCAAATGAGTATAATACCCCCTTGTCATATAAATCCTTCAAGGTGAGTATTATGTATTCTTACCAAATTGTTATCCCTTCACATGCTTGTATATGTGGGTACATTGGATTATCCCACAATGGAATGACATCTACAAAATCCTTATAGTTTTGGAATTTCGCAGCATTCCATACCTTATGTGCTAATCTATGTACTTGTAGGGCTTGTTTGGGGCATGATTTTATATTTTCCAGTACTGGCAACATTGTATTGAGATGCAGGTGGTATTTTAAATAATATTCTGAGTTTAGTAGCTCAGCCGGTGACACCCAAGTTGTCAAGTACCTCTACTGTCCAGCCAAAAAATATAAGTGAAAGTCAGGCAGAGCCGCACCCCCCTGCTTCCACGTTCTCTTCATCGTTCCAAAAGCTAGTTTCCGCCTTTCCTTTCCCCATATAAAGGCCGTCATCAGGGCATGCAAGCGGTCAAAAAAACTACGTGGGATGGGTATACATGCATGTTCTAATAAATATAAACCTTTGGGCAAAAGGATATAAGGCATAAGGGCAGATTTAGACCAAAGATTTCTCTACATCATCCATGTACAGTATTAAGTCATCAGCATATAGTCCTATTCTGTCCTCTCTTCCTCCCATCACTATTCCCTAAAATATTGGGTCCTGATGAATTTTAAGAGCAAGATGTTCTATTGCCACTGCAAATAGGAGGGGTGACACGGGGGCTGCCCTGCCTTGTTCCCCTGTTTAGATGAAACGCTGGTGAATGTAATCCATTAACCAATATATTGGCTTTAGGATTCCTGTATATTATATGGATCTATTGAATAAATACCTGACCAAACCCAAAAGTTTTTAGTATGTCTACTAGATATGGCCATTCCACTGAATCGAACAGCTTGGCTGTATCTAATGAGGCTAGAGACCATCGTTTATGTTCTTCCACTCCTATTTGTGCTATAACTTGTGCTCTTCTGATATTGCTGGACGTAGACCTGCCTGGGATAAAACCAGTCTGGTCCTCATGTACTATAAAAGTTATCACTTTATTCAGTCTATTAGCTAAAATCTTGGTAAGTATTTTGTAATCACTATTGATGCATCAAACAATGAGTCTTGAAAGCGACCATGTTTTAATGATACTTTATACATTTAGTGTAATTGCGGTCCCATAATGTCTATTTATTTAGAGTACACCTCCAGCAGGATGCCGTCTGGACCAGGAGATTTTCCCAAGTTTAACCCTTTTATGGCCAGTTTTACTTCCTCTAGTGCAGTGTTTCCCAACCAGTGTGCCTCCAGCTGTTGCAAAACTACAACTCCCAGCATGCCTGGACAGCCTTTGGCTGTGTGGGCATGCTGGGAGTTGTAGTTTTGCAACAGCTGGAGGCACACTGGTTGGGAAACACTGCTCTAGTGTTATCTCTTTGTCTAGAAGTACTCTACCCTAGTCGCTTAGATGCGGACCTGTTACTTCCTGAAGATATCTATCTAGTTCAAGGTTAGTGTACTGTATCATGGGAGTTATATAAGTCTTGGTAGAATTCTTTGAATCTATTTATTATGCCATTAGCCTTCTCCACCAGAGCTCCTTCTGCAGTTTGTATGCGCAGTACCGATGGTGCTGCCGTATTCCTACGTACTACTTGAGCTAGTATTTTGCCTGCTTTATTACGGAGTTTAAAATGCTGTTTAAGAAAGAACAGTTTACGGTCACTTTTCACTTTAAAATATATCATGTATTTCCTTCCTTTCTGCATCCAATCCTTCCTGTTATCCCCTGTGGGGTTAGAAGTATAGCGGCTCTTTGCCTCTTTACATTGGCCACTCAGCTCTTCCTCTTTGTGCTGCATAGCTTTTTGTAACATAAGATATAGAAGATTTAAGGCACCCTCACAAATAAGCTTTCAACGTCTCCACTACCAACAATTCATATGTCCCATCATCATGTATTTCCAAGAACATATTAAGTTGGTCTTAGATACTATCATTGTTTGATATTAAAGTTGACCAAAAGGGATGAATGCGCATCTTATTACTCTGCCTCACTACATCAGGCAACGATAGTTTAGCTATTACTGGTGCATGATCCGACATTCCTTGTGGTCCATACTGGATATCCACCAGGTCAGGATATGTAGTTTTTGTGCCTAGTATATAATCTATCCTTGATAGCGCTCCCCTTGATGGGGTGAAGCATGAGTACTCTTCTTGTTCGGGATGTCTCTCCCTCCACATATCTACCCATCCCATTTCAACCTTGCTAAGACGGTGTTGGACTACTTCTGGCCATTCCCACAAGTTGGGTTCTGAAATCTGTCCAGCGATCATTCATCACCATGTTGAAATCTCCCAGACATATCATTCTGGCATTAGGATTTTGTGCTATAAACTCTGCTGCTGCTTGTAGAATAGAAATGTTAGCAGGTGGAGGGTTTTATATATGTTTATCACTATATATGGAATACAATTAATGTGTGCAAAGACTAAAATATATTTCCCATCAGGGTCTATCACCATTTGTTGTACTTCCCATCTAAGGCCTCGTTCACATCAGCGTTCAGCCTTTCCGTTCTCCTGCTCCGTTATAGGAGCAGGAGAACGGAAAGGACGGATTGGGCACATAACTGAGACGAGCGGAGCCTACGGACCCCATAGACTATAATGGGGTCCGTTAGGTTTACGCTCAGAAAATGATTTTGGAGCGGAGACAAAAGTCCTGCATGCAGGACTTTTGTCTCCGCTCCAAAATCATTTTCTGAGCGTAAACCTAACGGACCCCACTATAGTCTATGGGGTCCGTAGGCTCCGCTCGTCTCAGTTATGTGCCCAATCCGTCCTTTCCGTTCTCCTGCTCCTATAACGGAGCAGGAGAACGGAAAGGCTGAACGCTGGTGTGAACTCAGCCTAATAGCGCGATGTATTAAGAATGACACCCCTCTGGAATATGAGTTCCCATATTAATTTGCAGCCCATTGTACCCAGGGTTTCCTAATCCCCCCTCCTGTATCTACTGTTAAATGTGTCTCCTGTAATCCAAGAATATGGGAGTTATATTTGCGAATATGAGTGAATACCGCTATCCTTTTCCTAGGGCCTCCCAGACCTCTCACATTCCAGGACATTACTTCTAGGACCGCCATGATCGCTTCTTTATGCTAACTGCAGGATAATTATCCTTTAAAGTGCTCAGGCAATTCAATACCATATTCCACTTCGTAAGCAAATGTGTTCTGTGTTTCCCATACCTATTATTGTTGTACCATACCTTATCAAAAGAAATCAACATATAACATAACAGAAAAAAACAATACCGTGAGTACTGTATATAAGTTGCAATAACTTCCTTAGTAGCCGTGTGGTCTGGGGCCTGCATAGTACAATATGGTGTGATACATATGCAGGTGTCTGACCGGTCTCCCATACTAGTGCTAGTGTTTAGAAACTGTAATATTAACTATTGCTATGAACAGTGTCAGTTAACTCTTAATTGGGTAAGGTTGCAGACAGATTACTATACCAGCAGACTCATTTGCATATTATGAAGTTCAACATGTCTGTCGTTTAACGAGTCCTCTTGGAGAAAAGAGGTGAAGTCAACTCTGAGGCTTTGGTATCCGTCACGAATTGGGTGATCTTCTTGGTCGCTTGGATATGTATTCGTCTGCCTCACGTGTATCGGTGGAGAATAAGGACTTCCCGCCATCCACTACTCTTAGGCGTGCAGGGTACTCCATGGAGTATTGCAAATTAAGTTCCCTCAAGCGTCTTTTAAAAGATATAAAAGTAGCTTCTTTCTTCTGCAATTCTGCAGAAAAATCTGTGAATAGCAATATGTTTGCATTGCCAAGTGTGATGGTTTGTTTATTTCTCGCATGGCTAAGGATGAGATCTCTGTCCTTTCAAGCATTCGTGCCAGGAGGGGTCTAGGAGGAGCTCTTTGGAGTGGTGGTCGGGTAGGAACACAGTGGTCTATCTCCACCGCATAGGCTATAGAGAAGACCGCATCAGGAAACGTTGATCTAAACCACTGTTCTAGAAACGTGGCTGGGTCTGAGCCTTCCACTCTTTCTGGCATGCCCAGGATCCGAACATTATTTAGTCTGGCCCTGTTTTCCTGGTCGTCGCATTTTTGTCTCCATAAAACCACCGAGCCCTCTATGGCTTGAACTCTTGCTGTTTTAGAGGTCTCGTAAGGTCTTCCAGAGCCGAGACCTGTTCCTCATTATGCTCTCTCTCAGTTGCTGGACATCATGATGCAGGAGCCCCAGGTCTACTCTCACCTTTTCTATTTTGCCTGTAAGTGATGTTTGACATGTTGTTATAGCAGCCATAAGTTAATAGGCTACTTTCAATGTAAACTCTTGGTTTTGCTGTGTCCTCTGTCAGAGGCTTCTGTTCTGATTGCCCTTGAGTATGATGCACGTGGCGATGCGGCTGCAGCGGCACCATGTTGGGCCTCTTGCCTGGCAAATTTTTTCAGCCCCTCTGCCGCTGCTTGAGCTTTCCTCAGGCTCATTTCTTGTCTCCATGTTTTCCTCCTTCTGGTATACATTGACCAAGCTATGATGGCTGGAGGATTTGTACCAGGGTGATGCAGGATGTTAGTCGGGAGCCGGAGCAGATCTTAGACTTGTCTGGTCATGTCGGCAGTTGGCAACTCCCCCAGTTTTTGTAATTTTATTTATTTGTTTATATAGCCGGAAATAAAAAAAATCCTAATATACATGTTTTAAAAATTCTACGTGCATACCTTTCTTATATCGGGTGGTTGACCCCTATATGCAGTAGAATGGTAATTCGCATGTATCAGTCCTGTGTAATGTATTCATGACCTAACTGAAATATGGCATCAGTCATGTGACACTCTTCATATCATATAATCCCTGACATTCAGTAAGCAGAGGTGTTACATGACATACCTGTGCTGGGTCTGAGCACAGAACATATCCATAGGTAAATAGGACTAGTGGTGGAATAATGATTTTTATTGTGGTTATTACACTGTATTTACATGGCGGCCTGTTTCCAAGTGATATTGTAAAATCTTTCCCTAGATGTAAAATGGTTGCTTGTCTCTAAGTGATGCCATATGGTTAATAAAGTTTAGTGTATAGAAAAAACAAACAACACACACAGATCTGCTTCTACACAGACACTCACACACATGATGCGATACTGCTGCAGGTATAGTAATACTGTACATGTTCTGCTCCCTAATACACCACTATTCACCTGTTAGGTACCTGAGCAGTTATATGCAAGCCAGGTGACATGATATTTTTGAGGGTTACATGACGGCTCACATGACTGAGGCCATGTTTAGTCCTATCCAGCTAAAATGGGCTGCACTATTTGTTTAATTTGGAAAAAGGCTACTTTGTGGTTATAATTAAGATCTGCCAGCAAACATTTAAATAGATGTATATTAGAAAATTGTTCAATATCCTATTTTCTAAATAAAAGAAATTTAGTCATTAAAACCAGAATACCTCGTTATTTCCAATTGGTTCAAGGGGGTGGGATCAGCAACTAGCTTTTCATATCCCTCACAGTCTTTCATTATATTCCAGCACATCTCAGTATATTTAGAAGTATACTTTGCCACTACATTTCCCCCTTTATCAGAGGGTTTTATGGGTTTCAAATGATCGTTTTCAAGGGCTGTGATCGCTCTGCACTTCTCTGTATGGTCACCAGGTTCTTTATGGTACGGTTCAAAAACATATCAATGCAAAGAGATGTCATTGGATGGAGGCATACTGCTGCTTTTTTGGAGGTTTGTGAATGGTCTCTACCCTCCTAAGCTCCCAAAGTACAGTGTTATTTTAGCCTAGATCACTAAATTGTGATATTTGTTGCATATTTGTTGGCTGGACCTAGGCACTTAAGCTCACTGTTTGCTCACTATCATTATCTTGCTGGTAGCTATTCTGTTACTAAATGTCCCACAACCTGCCACATTGTGTATCCGGTCTAACTGTTAGTGGGAATGCCATATATACGTTGTCCCCTTCACCATGATGAAGAGTACATGTTACCTAGTGAGCAATTGCTTGTGCTTAGTACTGATGTCAACGGTGATTCCGGCAGTGACTTGGGGGGGTATGCCGAGTCACTGCCTATAACATACAGAAATATGTGCTGACTGGCAGATATCATAGCGGTACATGAGAATTGGAGTCGGGCTTAACCAGTGGCTCTGAAGACACATCGTCTTAACCAGCCTCACTTTTTACCCCTTGTCCGCTGACAATTCTGGAGGCCACCTACACATGAAACATGTAGGGACTAAAGCGCATCAATATTTCCTTGCTTGGGAATTGACATAATTTCCCTGACTGGGGACATCCAGAGCCTGATAACAGGGACAGGTTCCGGACTGTGCGACCCTTGTCAGGGTGATTATTCTGTATTAGGAGGTCATTAAGGTGTATTATTATTCAGGGAATTGTAGGGCAAGCATCCCATACTCTGACCCACCAAAAACGTCTATGGCCATGTGCAAGAGCCCTAAGACTGTTCGTTTTTTCACCTTGCCGCAGAGATGAAGCAATGTTTATCTGACTAGGTTATTCAAGTCAGTTTCATGGACTGAGTTTTCTGTACGTTGCCTTGTATACCGCTTTGTTTTTATCTTGTTAGGCACATGATTTTTAACACTGCGGACATTGATCTGACTTTTAATGGTATATTAAAACTAAAGTTTTAGTGTTTGATTTTTCCACTATCTGACGAATTTGTTTATTGGTTTCCTGACATGGTTTACCCTAAGGACCAGTTCACACAGAGTTTTTTTGGTTCTGATTTTGGAGTTTTCTGCTTCAAAATCGGCTCCGAAAAACGGCTCAAAACAGCCTCCCTGCCATGTCAATGGGAAGCAGCACTTGTGAAAAAGAAGCATGGAAGAAAGAAGCAGCATGCCCTGTCTTGATGTTCCTATCTTTAATAGAAGAATGCAAAGCATTGTGGATTTAATTCTCTTAAAATTCCAATATTTAATTATCTCATCATTAAAAGGGCAATACTTCAACCATTTTCAAGCCAAGACATGTGCAGACATGTAACCCGTGTGCTGCACACAGCAGTTATTCAAACCTGGAGTCTGTAGACCACACCTCCGTGCAATGGGAGTTGCATATCTTAAAAAATACATCAAGTGTACAAAGGGTCACGTGTTCCTCAGCCCCAATTTTGGCACATAGTAAGCCAAGCAATAGGTGTATAAAGTTGGACAAAATTGATTGGCATGTCTAGCAAGGTGCATCAGATTTATCATACAGCTTGAGCCACTGTGATAAATTTGGCGCTTCTTTGCCTAAGTTTACACCGTCTAAATATTAGACAGGATTAGTAAATCTGTCCTGTGTGTTTCTCCTTCCCATAGAGTGAAGACAAAAAGACAGATCAAGGCAGTATGGAAGACTTATCCAAGGTTAAAGGTAAAGATGAGGTGGACAGATCCATATTGATGTCACCACTGCCCCCCGAGCCAATCAGCATTCACAGGAAGTCGCCCCTTACCAGAGCTCGGAAAACTGGGTCAATGGAGGTAAACTCATTAACAGGGACTCGTACATTATTTTTTACCTTTGTACTGTGAAAACTGTAAACTGTTTGTGAAAACGCGCTTACAGCATAATGTTGATAATGGAGTCTTTTGCCTCATAATTGACTTTTCTAAATAACCATGCTCTCATGGAGAGAAATAATGCAAATCAATGTAGTTGGAATTTTACAGTATGTGTTTTTCCTGTACTTAACCAAGGTGGGCTTGTTATGTTCTAGTGAGGGCAGCTAATTTTGTACTTGGAAATGCGACCAGTTTTGATTGATTCGCTATGTTTGCTGTTCACATTTCTCAGTTAAATGAGATTTTAAGACCAATCTCAATATTTGGTTGTTTTTCCCATTTCATTTGCAAGGTAAAACACTTAAAAAATGTGATCACATTCTTCCCTGCAGTACAGTATAAAAGGTGTTTTTCCATAAAAAAAAACCTTTATGCCACATTAATATTTCTTATACGTGAAATCTTTTTTTGATCTGACAGCTTGGACCCTCCCCTCAATCCCATGAACAAGGGTTCTCAGCCCCAATTTATGGTGGAAAAGTCAATGCACGTGTACAGACACTCTCTTAGTTTATGGAGACAGCCCAGTGATTATGGTCACTTGGATTTGCCATAAAGGTTTTTCATGACAAAACCTGTAAAACCATAAAGGTATTGGTACAATATGCCATAGCATTCTGATTGGTCCCCAATGATCATAAGAACGAGGACCAAGGACCCTTTGGCATTTTCCCCTTTACAGCCTCGTTTCTGGCTACCTGCTTTAGAGGAAACTACAGCACAAACCTAATCAAGTGAATGAATGGCAGAGGATGACTGGCACAACTGTTTAGGATAAAATTTGGAGGTGCCACACTGCACCCTATAAATTCTGAGGATCAATGGGGATCAGACCACCACAGATTAGAAACTGATGGCGTATCCTAGTGATTTGCCATCACTTTCTATGGTGGAAAGCCAAATATTGATCTTCAATATAGTTCAGCTACATGTAGAAACAATGGCTTGAGCTATACTGGGTCATATTTCTTCAATATTCATAAACAGAGTAAAGATTATCTTTCTGTCAGTTTTTGGTTTATGTGTATCTGATTAATCTCTGGCACCCCCATGGTCAACTGTTTTCAACAGGTGCTGGAAATAAAACAGTGCATGGAGCTGGAAGCAGAAGGCTGCACCCACTGTGTAGTGGCTGTACCGGTGTACTGCAGTTCAGCTGCCATTCTAGTGATTGGTAGCTGAACTGCCGTACACTGGCATGGCCTCTGCACAATGGATGGAGCTACTTCTGGCTCCTTTAACTGTGTTTTCTATGGTGCCAGAAGTCAGACACCCATGATCTGATATTGACGACCTGCCCTAAAGGCTAGGTCATCAATATCTATAGAGTGGAAACCCCCTTTAAAAGTGGAAAACTGATTGCAGGCACACAGTGAGCCATGTAAATGTTGTTTCATTATTTCATTGCAAATGAATAAATCTTTGTCCTTGCACTTACATATAGACATACAATGCTTTCGGAAAGTCTTCAGACCCTTTCACATTTTTCACATTTTGTTCAGCTGCGACCTTGCCGTCATGGAGGATTAGCGAAAAAGGAATTACCGGTAAGACTAATTCAGTTTTTCCCCTCCCCTCCATGACGGCACCTTACTTGGAGAACTAACAGATTAGTCAATTAGGGAGGGACAACAGCTTGTAAAACTTTCCTACCGTAGGATAGGTCTCTTTTAGAATCCGTATCTATCCTATAGTGTTTTACAAAGGTATGCGGATTCGACCAGGTTGCTGCCCTACAGATCTGCTCCAAGGAAGCGGATGCTTCTTCCGCCCATGAAGTCGATACTGCCCCTGTTGAATGAGCCTTGATATTTACCGGGGGTCGCTCTCCTATTGCTATGTAGGCCTCTGAGATGGCCGATTTTAACCACCGTGTAATAGAAGGTTTGGACGCTTTTAATCCCTTCCTACCCCCTAGGAATTGGACAAAAAGGTTATTGGATTTTCTCCAGTGTTTAGTTTCTGATATATACTTCAGAACACATCTTCTGACATCCAAAGTGTGAAAAACCTCTTCTTTTTTAGATCTGGGATTTTCACAGAATGAAGGGAGAACCACCTCCTCCATTCTGTGGAACTCCGAGACAACCTTAGGCAGAAAGGAATTGTCGAAACTTAGAATTATTCTGTCGTCCCTGATCGTCATGAAGGGCTTTTTAACTGAGAAGGCCTGTATCTCGTTAACCCTACGTGCAGAAGTAATGGCCACTAGGAATACTGTTTTAAGGGTCAGATATCTGATATTTGCTGACTCTAAGGGCTCAAAGGGGGGTTTTGTAAGACCGGAGAGGACAGAATTTAAATCCCACGGAGCGACTAGAGGTCTATTCCGGGGTCTGAGTCTGACGGTTCCCTTCATGAAGCGAATGATCCACGGATTAAGAGCTATTTTTTCATCTAGGTAGGTACTTAATGCTGAAATTTGAACTCTAAGAGTACTAGGTTTTAGCCCTTTGTTAAAACCTTCTTGAAGGAAATCCAGAATAGACAGAATACACCCCCTGGAGCTAGAGGTATTTTCTGAACACCAGGAAACATATCTCTTCCAGATTTTACGGTAAATTTTATTAGTAACCTCTTTTTTGCTGGCTACCATGGTATTAATTACTCCGTCCGATAAACCCTTAGATTTTAATACTGCCCTTTCAGGATCCAAGCAGAGAGGTGCAGACTTTGCGTCTTTGGGTGGAAAACCGGCCCTTGAGAGAGGAGGTCCTCTGACCAGGGCAAAATCCAAGGATCCTCCCTGGACATCTTTGCCAGGAGAGGAAACCAGGATCTCCTCGGCCAGTTGGGAACAATCAGGATTACCTCGGCCCTTTCTTCTTTTATTTTCCTGAGAACCCTCGGAATCAGGGGTAGAGGTGGGAAACAGTATGCCAGTTGGAATTTCCAAGGGAGAGCTAGCGCGTCTGTTCCTGCACTCCTCGGATCCCATGGATCCAGGGAAAAATAGGTTGGTAATTTTGCATTTATTTTGTTTGCAAAAAGGTCTATTTGGGGAAGACCCCACCTTTGTGTTAAGGTCTGGAAAATTTCCTCCTTTAAACTCCACTCCCCCGGATCTAATCTCCTGCGACTGAGGAAATCCGCCTGTATGTTTTGCGTCCCTTTTAGAAAAACTGCTGACAGGGAGAGGAGATTCTCCTCCGCCCACAGGAAAATCTTGTTGGCTAGGGCTTGTAGTTGTTTGCTTTTTGTTCCTCCCTGGTGGTTTATATATGCCACTACCGACTTGTTGTCGGATCTTACTTGTACGTTGGACCTTTCCAACTCCTCTGAGAAGTAACTCAGAGCTTCCCACACCCCCAGAAGTTCCCGGTGATTTGATGAGTACCTCTTCTGAGACTGTGACCACTCCCCTTGGGCTGACTTTGTTTGAAGATGTGCTCCCCAGCCCCAAAGGCTGGCATCCGTGGTGAGGATCACCTGATCTCTCACTACCCATGGAACTCCCCTCTGTAAATTTAAGTTTACTTCCCACCATTTTAGCGAGGACCGTATGTGATCCGGAATTATTATAAGACTGTCCAGGGAATCTTGTTTCCGGTTCCATACTTTTAACATAAACGTCTGAAGAGGACGGGAATGTATTTGCGCCCACTTCACTGCCGGGATACAGGCTGTAAAGGTTCCTATCAGGGCCATCGTTTGTCTTTTATGGTGTGGGATCTTTGTTGCCTGAACCGTTTTACTTGGGATTGGATTTTTGGGATCTTTTCTGCTGGTAAGAAGCATTTTTGGCTCACCGAGTCTATGAGAATTCCCAGAAAAACTATCTGTTGCGTGGGAACTAAATGGTTCCTCCAGTCTGTCTATCGTTTTGGATAGATTGGACTCTAGGTCTTTTCGGGAGTCCCCCACTACCAACAGATCGTCCAGGTATGGAATTATCATTATTTTTTCCTTTCTCAGAGGGGTTATTGCCTCTAGCATAATTTTTGTGAAAAGCCTGGGGGCAGTCGTTATCCCAAAAGGTAGAGCTTGGAACTGGAGATGTTTTAGCTGCCCTTGGACCCATACCGCTATTCTCAGGAATGGTTGAGACCCTGGATGGATGGGTACGTGAAAATACGCATCTTTCAAATCTATGGATGCCAGAAACGCCCCTTCCTGTAGAACATTGACCGTGGTTCTTATAGATTCCATCCTGAATTTTTCGTACTTTATGGACCTGTTCAGGGCTTTCATATTTATAATGAGACGCATTTTCCCGTGTTTTTTTTTTTTTTTTTTTTTTTACCAAGAATACCCTGGAATAACAGCCCAGACCGACTTGGTCCGTAGGTACCGGAACTAAGACGTTCATCTGAACTAAAAGTCCGATTTCTTGCTCCATGCCGAGCTGGAGATGTTCCGAGCTCTGAACTGGGGTCTGCATAAATAGGGGGGGGGGGGGGGCTCCTTACAAAGGGAATACTGTACCCCTTGCTGAGAGTATTCAGTAACCAGTGGCTGCAAGAGTATTTTTCCCAGCAATCCACAAATTTCCCCAGTCTTCCCCCCACTGGGGCTCTGGCGTCATTTTTTGGAAGGTTCCTCGGAACGGGGAGAGAACAAAAATCCCTTCCCTTTCTGTCTTCCTGATCTCCAGTTTTCCGATTTACTCCTTTTATTTTGAAAACTAAACTTTTTTTGGGGACGAAAAAAGGGAGCTTTCCTCTTCTTTTTATCCTCTGGAAAATTCTTTTTAGAATCAGACGCTTTCTCTAGGATTTTATCTAAATCCTGACCAAAGAGAAGGTTACCATGAAATGGAATGTTACATAGTTTCGCTTTGGAACCTGTGTCACCAGACCAAGCTTTTAGCCAAAGTGCCCTCCTAGAGTTATTGGCTAGAGCCGTAGCTCTTGCGGCCAGCCTGACAGAATCCGCTGTTGTGTCTGACAGAAAATCTACGGCTTTTAATAAAAGAGGGAAGGAGTCTGCAAAATTTTCGTATGGGGTATTGGACTTCAATAGTATCTCTAGTTGTTCCAACCAATTTTTTAGAGATCTAGCCACGGACGTGGCCGCAATATTAGGTTTAAACAAAGCCGCGACCGCATCCCAGGTTCTTTTAAGGCTAGCATCCACTTTTTTGTTCATAGGATCACGCAGTGATCCTGTATCTTCAAATGGTAAAGAGGAACCCTTAGCTAATTTGGAGAGTGACACGTCAATTTTAGGACAAGTCAGGAACGGGGACAGTTCTTCTTCGTCAAAAGGAAGCCTTTTCCTAATTGTTCGGGGCAGAAAAACCTTCCTGTCAGGATTTTTCCATTCCCTCAAGATAAGAGACTGCAGATTTTTGTGTACCGGGAATGCCCTTTTTTTTTTTTTTTCCTGGTTTCTAATACTGAAAACATTTTATCCTGGGCGGACTTATGTACTTTTTCTTCCTTAATTTCCATGGTATCCCTAACCGCTTTTAATAGATCCTTTATATCGTCAGATGAAAATAGATAATTTTTAAAATCTTCATCAGAGTCGGAATTAAAACTATCCTCCTCGCTATCTGAAGAAACATCAGAGGAAGATGAAGAGGTTTTTAAGGGGGATCTTTTCCTAGGCCCCTGTTTGGAAGTAGATGGGACGTTAGCGGCTGCAGAAAAATCTGAGAAAGCGTTTTTTATTTCCTGCTTAATCAGGCACTGCAATTCCTGTTTCAGGGACGGGGCTTCTTCCCTAACAATGCTATCAATGCATTTCTCACAAAGTTTTTTTAGCATAGTTATCGGGGAGTTTGGCCGAACATACGCGACATCTAGGAACTTTAGATTTCGGCGATATTTTAGGCCTTACAGAGCTATCCTTGTCACTCTTCCATACAAAAAAAGGGGAAAGATGAGAAAGACTTAGTATAGTGCAAGCAGCATTCCATACTCACAACCTGGATGTCACTCACAGCTACAGGTTGGTCCATAGCCTCCTCCTGATCCATACGTGCGGATGTCTGAGGCTGCAGGAAGCTTGCAACTGTCTGGTCAGAGGCCGACATCCGACTTGACCATGGCGCCAGATTTTGAATGTACGTGTGGCCGGAAGTCCTCCCCCTGACCTCCGACGTCATCCGGCCGGGCAACTCTCCGGCTACCTCAATTAGGCCCCCAGATGACGTCACCCGCCGGAGCCGAGAATCTCGGGCAGCGGGCAGCCTGGAAACCGGAAGTACTCCCTGAGTGTCCGGTTGCCGCGGCCTGCCACTACGCGCTGGCGCGCGCGAGTTTTGAAAAGGGGACCGCGGCAGGCATCCATGGAACGGACTTACTTGCCCAAGGTAAGACCGTGGCTGGCGCAATGCACCCGCCCTCCGCGAAAAGCTCCCGACCGGAGCACAAACGTAGTCCTATCCTCCGCCTGGCAGGGACAGGAAGACACAGAAGATAAGTGAGGAGGCGGGCCCTTTTGAACCTTCCTGTCCCTGCCTGGCTGGAGGAGGAGGATAATCTCCAAGTAAGGTGCCGTCATGGAGGGGAGGGGAAAATATAGAATAGGCTCCCTGTTGGAGATGTGGCAGTATGTCACGGAATGTGTACAGGAAACAAGACAACACAAAATGAATATACAACTCACTGGATCCAAAACTAAGGAACAAAAAGGGAGACCCCTGCATAAGACCTTGCTCTCTCCCTTACTGCTCAGCCTATGCGAAAATCCCAATGGTAGATGATCGCATATCCTCGTACCTCGACTGTATAACACCTGAACACCCTACAATAGTGAGGGGACACGACCACCGGCTCCCTGCACTAGATACGGAGGGAGTCAGGGTCACCTGGGATCCAGCAAACAGAAAAACACAAATGAATGCACAACACTTATATTGTAGAAGACTGAGAAGTAGGATCAGCATGCACACACACTCCAGGAAGTAATATAAACCGCAAACTGATGCACTATGGGGAGGAATTTAAAGGGATGCAATCAGTACAACTACATGACAGCTGAGAGAGGCTAACGAGATGAGGAACTGAAAGCAAAACAAAGGAAGCTCAAGGAGGAGGTTCTGAAAGGCATCTGTCCGAGCTTCTCAGATGTCTAGTGGTGACACAGTAACCATGGAAAGTATACTTAGAACCAAAAGTGCAACTTGCAAGGCTCTGGGAAATAAAAGCAAATAAAGAACCCTAAGAAGAAAACTGAAATGGTAAGAGGGAAGAAAAAGTTCAAACTTCATCTTTTGGCATGGTTAGTAACAGAACATCTATAAAGACGGCAGTCAGCGCTTATGTGGGTGTCAACCGTGGTCCAGGTTGGTGGAATCGGAGCAGGAGTCTTTCCATTCGGCAAGTATGGAGGATGTAAATCTAGGTGCAGAACTCCTGAAGATCTTCATTGGATCGTAAGACTGTTGATTTCCGATTTTTTATGTGCTGTCAAACTAGAGGGAAAAGTACATCTGTAAGGTATCGTCTGATAATGAAGCAGTTCCAGCAAAAGTTTTAATGCTCTTCAATTTTGGAGGGTGGATCCATGATAAATCCTGAAAAATGAACACCTGGGGTTCTTGGAAATCAAGGGAAAACAAGCTTCAGCCTGAAGTCATTAATGTAACATATGATATCCCGTGGGGCACCCTCAAAGTCTTTGGACGTAGGGCCTGTTGAGCTCGATCCATCTTGATAGTTTGATTCAGCGGGTGTTCTAAGATAGTATTGAAGATGTGTTGTAATAAAGCAGGTACATCTTCATCTCCCTGTGATTCAGGGATCCCCTCTCACTCCGATATTATGCTGTCTCCCTCTATTGTCGAGGTCCTCCACAAGTTCTTGAAAGGAAGTCTGGTCTTGGAGATGTCATATAGCTGTTCTGGAGGCATTGTGATCTTCCTCAAGTTGATTAAGATGAAGGCCTACATTTTGAACATCTTCTCTAACCACTACCAATTCAGCTTTGAAGGCATCCCTTAATTCTGAAATGAGAGTGTGAAAATCCTTTTTCGTGGGGAGTTGTCGACTATGGCCAGTTAGGAGGGGTTTTACTGAGAGGGTGCAAACCTTTTAGAGTCGTCAACCTGCATCTGCTCGCCAATGTGGAGAGGCGCATTAGATGTACGGAATGGCAAGGATCCAGAGTGCTCTAGACTTCACAATGACCCTAAGTACACAGCCAAGACCACACAGGAGTGGCTTAGGGACAACTCTATAAATGTCCTTGAGTGGCCCAGCCAGAGCCCTGACTTTAACCCAATCTAACATCTCTAGAGGGACCTGAAAATGACTGCTCACAAATGTCCTCCATCCAACCTGACACAGCTTGACAAAATCTGTACATAAGAATGGCAGAAAACTCCTAAATCCAGGCGTGCAAACCTTATGGCATCATACCCAGGAAGACTGAAGGCTGTAACCGCTGCCAAAGGTGCTTCGGTTAATAAGGACCTTTCACCTGAAAATGAAAGTTAAACTAAAGACATAGCGTTACTTACATGCCCCCGGTATTGCTTATTCCTTCATTAATTTTTCAATCTGTGCCCCGTTTGTCCGCGCTGCCCCCCGGAATATTTGCCGCCTTGTATGCTAATGAGCCATTCGGCTCAACTGGGCGGGCCTTCAAAAGTTCTCCTGGGCGTGTCATTCGTCTTCCTGGCACGGAGCGCATCCAGGGAGAAGATGTCAATTTTGTTGCGGCAGAAATTGAATTTGTGCATCAAAGCTATTATTAAGGCATATGTAATTATTGCCAGTTGGAGATGAGATATCCTTCCAAGTCTGTGGTTACTCTGTGTATATTTGATTAAACATGATTCAGAGTAAAGTGGAATTATGGATATTATTCTTTTGCATTTTGATCTTTGTTGTGCTTGATAAACTTTTGTCATCATTGATTTGACAATTTGTCTCACATGCTCCCATTTAAGGTATAATACCATCCTAGCAATATTCATATCTCAAACCTCCCTTTTTACAAGCACATTTTTGTGAGCCATTTTAAGAGATCCAATCCTCTTTATCATAGCCCTTGGCACAGCATAAATTATAGCCATAGCCTTCAATGTTTATTGTTTTTTTATCCTGATCTTGGTGGTATTTACCTTTGCACTTTACAAGAGATCATAACAATTTTTCCAGAACTCCTTAAACCATTTTTCCCCCTTAAACAGTACTTGTGGGCTTTAACATCAGGGTTAGGCCTCATGCACACGACTATAAACAGCGTGTCCACAATATAGAGGTACCGGCTTTGTGTGCACCGTATCACAGATGCAGACCTATTCACTTGAATTGCTCCGTAAGATACGCGTGGTGTGGAACGGAGACATAGATCAGAAGCCCATGGAAGCACTACAGAGTGTTTCCATGGGCTTTCTGTCCATACCAACACACAGCAAAAAAGTAGTGCTTGCATTAGCTTTTTTTGGGTGCAGACCATCATTCCGGATCGCAGACCCATTTATGGTTGCGTGCATGAGCCCCTAATGTTGTGTTCTGTTTTTTTATGTTGTGTTATGTTGTGTTCTCAATTTTTTACCTCCTAATGTATGAAGAGCCATCTCTGTTGCAGAAGTGTCCGTATTGTGTTGCCATTGGTTATTGAACTAGTGGGTATTTCATTATAATGTGACCCTACAGTAGTGTGGAAGCTTAAAGGGGTTGTCTGGGCTTTTAATATTGATGCGCAGGTGCCGTCTTCCTTTTCTCTTCCTGCTCTCTGCTTTATGTCTATGGAAAAGCAGTGGTGAGCAGGAAGAGAGAAGGGAGACAGCTTGTGCGCACTGCACACGCCGTCTCCTCATACAGCTTATCGGTGGGGGTGCCGGGTGTCAGGCCTCCGCTGATCTGATATTGATGACCTATCATGAGGATAGGTCATCAATATTAAAAGCCTGGACAACTCCTTTACCCTTTATATTTCTTCTGCCAGTTGTAATTGGCCTGAAACCTTCCTGTCCACGGATTTGATTTCAGGTGATGAATACCAAAAACATAGGGAATTTGGAGTTCATGCCACAAAAAGGGCGTCGGAGGAGAAGATCAGGAAAACCCAATCATTCTCCATGTTCCATCAGCCTTCAGTCCAGAGCCATGTCCATCACTAACCTGGCATCATGGCGACAGGTGTTCTTTTTCATTTTTACATTGAGTTCATCAGCTACCTGATTCCCGCTAACTGTATTCCTGAATTTTCCACTTTCACTTAGCTGCTGGATTCTCTCCTTTTTGCTTGTTTCAGTTGAATACCTCAGATGTAAAATGAAGGAAGTAATACTGGCTCTGAGAATCTATGAGCAGCTTTGAACTGCTGACAGTGCTAGGTAAGGGCAATACAAATGGATCTTCGATTATAAATAGTGCTATGTATATAAACTTTTTTTATTCTGCCAGGCTGTTCTCCTATGGGGAAGAGGAGGCTGAGCCCAACCCAAGCGGCTGAACCGCATCACAGCGCATCCCTTCTGCCCTCAGTAGTGGCTGTAGTGGTCTCCTGGTTAGATACAGTCAGTCAGGAGCACAGGGGCGGGGCTGTGAAGCAGCTCAAGGCAGAGAGTAATTCACAGTGAAGCTCCACCCCCTGCAAACCTGCAGGAGCAGAATCTGGCAGAATAAAAGTTCATATTAAAACTACTCCTGATAATCAAAGTTCCACAAAAATTATATTTGTACTGCTCTTCTAATCCCCTACCTAGTGCTTTCAGCAGTTTAGTCTGCTGACAGACTCCCTTTTCAATATTAACATTGTAAAAATGTACAGATAACTTTTAGTCTTAAAGAGGTTATCCCATGACTAATGTTAAAAATAGAAATCAGACATCATACAGTACATGACAGTCTCTTTCTAACAAAGCTAGAACCAGCCCTGTGCCGCACATGGATCAGAGATCTGTGGACCAGAGATCTCCCCATTGCTCTGCTAGATTTATATCAAGCTGGCAGCTCAGGGGTGTCCTTTCTTAGGGTGTGTGTCTTTCTTCTGTAGGTCTCTCTTTGTCACTGCTGGAGGTAGTTGAAGGATGAAACTGTGCATGTTTGGCCATCTCAGTGAGCAAGTCAAAGAAATATGAGAAGACCAAACAGCAGGTGGCGCTATACAGATACATATTTTCCGGTATTAAGATCCGTCATAGGGTCTCAATACCAGAAAAAAACGCTTCCTTTTTGTCCCCATTCATTGTCAATGGGGACAAAACGTAACTGAACAGAATAGAATGCTCCAAAATGCATTCCATTCCGTTTGGTTGCATTCTCATACCGGAAAGCAAACCACAGCATGCTGCAGTTTGCTTTCCGTCCTGGGATGTGGAGCAAGACGGATCCGTCATGACCCACAATGCAAGACCAGTTTTCTTTGACACAATAGAAAACTGATCCGTCCCTCATTGACTTTCAGTGGAGTTCATAACTGATCAGTCTTGGGTATGTTCCAGATGATACAACCGGAACCATCAATAACAAATGCAGATGGTTGTATTATTAGTAACGGAAGCGTTTTTGCTGAACGGATCGAGCAAAAACGCTGGTGTGAAAGTAGCTTAACTCAGTGACTATGCTAAATTTGTGCAATCACAAAAGTATTTAGATTCAGGCGCTGCTTTGAAAACTAGAATATTTTTCGTGGAACAACTCTTTTAGCCAAAAGATAGTTCCCTTTAGTGTGCAGCAGTATTTCTAGTAGGCTCACATAATTGCCTAACAATGAAAAAAAAAATATATATATATACAGGTCCTTCTAAAAAAATTAGCATATTGTGATAAAGTTCATTATTTTCTGTAATGTACTGATAAACATTAGACTTTCATATATTTTAGATTCATTACACACCAACTGAAGTAGTTCAAGCCTTTTATTGTTTTAATATTGATGATTTTGGCATACAGCTCATGAAAACCCAAATTTCCTATCTAAAAAAATTAGCATATTTCATCCGACCAATAAAAGAAAAGTGTTTTTAATACAAAAAAAGTCAACCTTCAAATAATTATGTTCAGTTATGCACTCAATACTTGGTCGGGAATCCTTTTGCAGAAATGACTGCTTCAATGCGGCGTGGCATGGAGGCAATCAGCCTGTGGCACTGCTGAGGTGTTATGGAGGCCCAGGATGCTTCGATAGCGGCCTTAAGCTCATCCAGAGTGTTGGGTCTTGCGTCTCTCAACTTTCTCTTCCCAATATCCCACAGATTCTCTATGGGGTTCAGGTCAGGAGAGTTGGCAGGCCAATTGAGCACAGTAATACCATGGTCAGTAAACCATTTACCAGTGGTTTTGGCACTGTGAGCAGGTGCCAGGTCGTGCTGAAAAATGAAATCTTCATCTCCATAAAGCTTTTCAGCAGATGGAAGCATGAAGTGCTCCAAAATCTCCTGATAGCTAGCTGCATTGACCCTGCCCTTGATAAAACACAGTGGACCAACACCAGCAGCTGACATGGCACCCCAGACCATCACTGACTGTGGGTACTTGACACTGGACTTCAGGCATTTTGGCATTTCCCTCTCCCCAATCTTCCTCCAGACTCTGGCACCTTGATTTCCGAATGACATGCAAAATTAGCTTTCATCCGAAAAAAGTACTTTGGACCACTGAGCAACAGTCCAGTGCTGCTTCTCTGTAGCCCAGGTCAGGCGCTTCTGCCGCTGTTTCTGGTTCAAAAGTGGCTTGACCTGGGGAATGCGGCACCTGTAGCCCATTTCCTGCACATGCCTGTACACGGTGGCTCTGGATGTTTCTACTCCAGACTCAGTCCACTGCTTCCGCAGGTCCCCCAAGGTCTGGAATCGGTCCTTCTCCACAATCTTCCTCAGGGTCCGGTCACCTCTTCTCGTTGTGCAGCGTTTTCTGCCACACTTTTTCCTTCCCACAGACTTCCCACTGAGGTGCCTTGATACAGCACTCTGGGAACAGCCTATTCGTTCAGAAATTTCTTTCTGTGTCTTACCCTCTTGCTTGAGGGTGTCAATGATGGCCTTCTGGACAGCAGTCAGGTCGGCAGTCTTACCCATGATTGCGGTTTTGAGTAATGAACCAGGCTGGGAGTTTTTAAAAGTCTCAGGAATCTTTTGCAGGTGTTTAGAGTTAATTAGTTGATTCAGATGATTAGGTTAATAGCTCGTTTAGAGAACCTTTTCATGATATGCTAATTTTTTGAGATAGGAATTTGGGGTTTTCATGAGCTGTATGCCAAAATCATCAATATTAAAACAATAAAAGGCTTGAACTACTTCAGTTGGTGTGTAATGAATCTAAAATATATGAAAGTCTAATGTTTATCAGTACATTACAGAAAATAATGAACTTTATCACAATATGCTAATTTTTTGATAAGGACCTGTATAACTCCATGTCAATAAGTGTCTCGTCTAAGTGATCTGAACGAAGTGCTTTATTGTAAGAGGTTCATTGTGCTCTGCTGTAAGGCGCATGCATATGGTTCAAAATGTGGGCGCTTGCTACAGATTGATGCAGATTGATTATTTCAGCATTAAATAGACTACCTTGCATGTTCTGTATTGATCTGTGTTTTTTCATCAGGTTTTCATCTCTCTTATTATGTGTGTGCAGTCAATATTGTTTGACTGTTATTTTGGACTCTCTTTGATATCTCCATGTTCCAAACTGAAGAGCAGCATGTTGGCCAGCAGGTGGCAGGCTAGCATAGGAGATCAGCAATTAGAGAATTACTATACTCCTTATGGGAGTATAGTAATATTCTCTAAAAAAAAAACTAAGTAGTGGACATTGTAGCCTCCTAGAGGGAGTTGAAAAAATGTAAATAATAAAAATGTAAATACATAAGTAATAAAAAATATAAACATCATGGGCATCACTGCATCTAAAAACTATTAAAAATATAAAAATATTTTTCCAATACGTTGAATGGCATAACGGAAAAAAGTATCAAAATGGCCAAATAACTTCGGTATTTGATTTTTAAAGTGGAAAACCACTTCAAAACCTGGATCCGAACTCTGCTTCAGTTCCGACTGGTACTTTGGAACCGCAGCCGAATTCGGATCCAAGTTTTTAAAGTGGTTTTCCACTTTAAAAGTCAAATACCAAAGTTATTCACTGAAGTCTCGCAAAACTTCGCAAATAACTCACTCTGCCTCATCGGAGGCCGTACATTTAATGCTGTACGGAGACGGATCTCCGTACAACATTAATCCGAAGTTTTGAGCAAAGCTACTTCGGATCTAGGATCCGAAGCTCACTTCGCTCATCACTAATAACAATACATTATTGATTTGTATTAACTTTTTCTATATAATAAACGCTATTTGCTAAAGTGAGACGACCCTTTTAGGGAGAATGCATGAAAATCCCTCAAACAAGAATTGAAAGACTCCTGTCTACAAAAAGCATTTACAAGCTGCGATACTTGCCAAAGAGGGTTCTACTAGGTACTAACTATGCAGAGTGCCCAAACTTTTACTTTGGGCCCTTTTCCTTTTTTTGTTATTTTGAAAATGTAAAAGTTGAAGAATTTTTTTCTTCTTCTGAAAATACAAAGGAAATGTGTCATCTTTAACTTTATGCTTTTTGGAGATCATTTCATCTTCAACTTGCTTAACTGTGCCCAAATGTTAGCATGCCACTGTATCTTCACAGCCTCTCTGTAAATTATGTCATCGGTTTTCATAGATTGAATCGTGCATGAGTAGAGGAAATCATGAGTCTTGGTGGTGCTATAGTAAGCAGGGCTTTTGAGTGACAATTGTTACCACTGGAAAATATGTTATTTTTTTCTCAACTAGATCAATAAAAAAAGTGAATGTTTTTGCAGACTAGTGCCAATGAAAAGCAGTAATCGGTCTCACTTTATAGCTTGCTTAGCAGAATCTGATGAGCTATCATAAATGCTTTTGTAATAGTCATTTACTTTACTGGAATATTATCCTTTACAGACCCAAATTTTACTTACCTGTAGTGTAGGCCAAGATCTAATAGGGATACTTACAATGATTTTTAACCATGTGGCTTCACTTGCGTCCTCTGCCATGCCAATTTTAGTTTCAGACATTGACCAGGAGTAGATATATTCCCCTAAGACCTTGTGTAAATTCAAAATGATGTAAAAACTGCAAGATTCATAGTGTCAATTATACTATCAGTTCAGGCTATGGGAGAGCAACTATCAGATTTGAACCTATGAGGCTTAGCTCTCTTTGCAACTGCTGCACCTTCTGCACTTTAACGGGGCCATACATTATGATGTTTTCACTGCCTGACCCTCTGCTGGTTTAATAATGTAAAATATTTTTGTTGGACAACCTCTTTTAAACCCTGCACCATGTTTGTTGCTTGTTGTGGACCCGTTCTATTTTACCAGGGTCTTTTTGTAGGACTACTCATGGTCTCTTTGTAGGCTGTAAACATGGAGACACCTAAATCTCCATAGCATCTGTACATACAAAGCAGTGGTTGATTTACAGTGAAGACTATTTGCAAGGTATATTAAAGATGCATTGGATCAGTGACTGCATGGTTGCAATATTTGCAAAGATGTTCATTTGTATATACCGTTCTCTAATACGTTTTTGGCAGTTTGGGCAGATTTATCATAGATTAAAGCTGTGGGTAATTTCAAATAATTTTCATTAACACTACATGTGTAATAATAATAATAATAATTAGCATTACTTAATCCCTTCCAAATTGTTGATAGCTGTTTATTGGTATTATGTAGTTAAAGGACTTATTCAGTTTCTGGGGGAAAAAAACAAAGAGCCATAAATGTGATAAGAAAAAAGCAATACTCAATTTAAGACCAAGGCAGTCCTTGGCGGAGCTTTCCATCTGAATACTGAAACTTCCGATTTTTCTGCTTTAGAATAGATGTATATCGGCCAAAGCTGCCAATTATTTAATGTGTATGGGGCCTGTTGGGTTTTCCTCAGCCACCAGCTATCTAACCAGCTTTGGCCTCGGGTCCGTCCCGCTGCTGTGGTTAGGCTCTCCCACACTTAGCTTATAGCCTGTTTGCCTGCTCGTTCCTCTCATGCCTAATACCACGGCTATCTTTTTTCCCTTCCTAAGGCTACATTCACACGACTGTATGAATTTAGCATCCCCAAAATGCGGATCCGCATATTTTTTTTTTTTTGCAGAACCAGTGTAACAATTCCTATCCCTGTCTGCAAAACGGACAAGAATAGGACATGCTCTATATTTTTTGCATGGCTGCAGAAAGGACATACAGATGCGGACAGCACACGATGAGCTATCCACAGTTTTTGCTGACCCATTGAAATAAATGCATCCTCACCCAATACGCAAAAAAAATGGAACTGACACGGAAACAAAATATGCTTGTGTGAACGTATCCTAGTATAAACCTCAGAGAAACATTTGCTGTGGTGTACCTTGCTTGTTTTCCTGTGTACATATTCCTGACACTGCTGTCTGAGAGGGAAATGTTACTCCTTTCTGGTTTAAAGGCTTCATTGTCATTATCTCTGACCCCCAGGTGCTTTCAGAGACCTCTTCGAAATCTGGTGGGTACCGTCTCTTCACTTCGTATGCCAGACAGCCGTCAGACATGAAGCAGAGTGGTTTAGGTATGTTGGATTTCTTTATATTTTTCTTATCACAAACCGGATAAAAAAAAGAAGAAAAATTGGCAGTTATTAGACTTTAGTGTAAACAGTGAACATGCACATATTTTACCACTTAACCCTTCCACTGCCAAGGATGTATTTAATGCCTCATGATTCTGAATGCTGGCTAGGATAGTAGGTCTAGATCTTGGTATTATGTAAAAACTCAGAATCTTAGCTTTCGAAGGATAACAGGCTTAATAGTTGTAATATTCCAGGTGCAGTACTAGTTTCAAGTAGAAAATACTGCTTGATAAACCTGGTTCAGTGTCTGTATCAGGCTACATTCACACGAACAGCCGTAATCAGAGCCAGTAGAGGTCTATAGGGCTATTTACATGGCCATTTTTTTTTTTATGGACCGTGAATAGCGACTGTAAAAAAATAATAATAATTGGACATGTCTGTTTTTAACTGCCATTTAGACAGGAGTGCATTCATCTAACAGCCGCTACAAACGGGGGCATTATTAGTACTGGGAGACACTAATGGGGGCTGTGACTGTACCCTAAGAGAGGGCTGGATAGCTGCAAGGGAAATGAGAAGAAAGATCATCGCCTGTTACTGCCATTTCTCTCCCAGTACAGCCTCCAATGACTCAGGGGATGATGCAGAAACTTTTCTACTTGTTATCACCCCTCTTATTTGTCAGAGCATATATGTGTTCTCTTAGGCAAAGTTCACACTACCACTAGAGATCTGGCAGGCTGTTCCAGCAGGGAATCTTTTGGGGTCTTTGTTATTTACTAAAATGGTAAAAAGAGAAGCAATACCTCTAATCATCCAGAGGTAGGCTTACGTTTGGTCCATGGCATTCAAACTTTATTCATGAAACTGCTGGACCACATTTCACCATCTTTCTGTATGATGTGCGCACTGGATCACAGAAGACACTAGACTTCGGAGAGATAGTATTCTATGTTCCACTATATACATCTAATCACCTTCTGTGGCTGAATAGGACAACTGTACTCTCCATACTCTCCGGATTTTTATTGGCACTTGGATTGTGGAGATTTAGTTCTGGATAATATGTTGAAGGGGTTGTGCAGGCCGATTATATATCTGATCGCTCAATGCCTGGTCGATGTCTGATCAGCTGGGGGTCTAACACTTGTGACCTCTGCCGATCAGCTGTTTGAAGAAGAGACTGCACTCCATGCTTCTTCCTCTTCATTACACTATGCGTTGTCTCCCCTGTAGCGGTGGTGTAGTATAATTTCAAGTACTCACTCTATTCAAGTGAATGGAGCTAGTGTCACTTGAGAGATGACAGGCAGTGTAAGGGCTCATACACGGTCATAATTTCTGTCCGCATCTCATCCACGATTTTTGCGGATCAGATGCAGATTCATTCATTTCACTAGGGATGCAAAAGATGCTGAGAGCATGCCGTGTGCTGTCTGCATCCACACGCCCGTTCCCCAAAAAAATATATAAATGTACTTTTCCTATTCTTGTCTGTTTTGCGGACAAGGATATAACATTTCTACAGAAGTTAATAAAGAAATGGTGGCATGCACTCGGTCAGGGTCTGTGTTTTCTAGATCCCTTTGCATGAGTCCTAATAAAGAGGAAGCTGCACTCGCATGGAGCACCACCCCCTCTTCAAACAGATGGTCGGCGGGGGTGTCGGGTGTCAGACTCCCGCCAATCAGATATTGATGATAGATTAAAATTTCAAAAAAGTACCCATAAAAAAGTGAAATGCTGGGAAACAATTCATGCTTCAGGTATTAAAAGTGTGAAAACTGTCCCGGCAATTGAAGGGGTTATCCAGGAAATGATAATGATGATCTATGCTCCGGAAAGGTCATCATTATCACATCAGCAGGACTCCAAGTGCCAGCTCCAATCAGCTGTATTAGGGACTGGACATCTTTATAGTGGTAGTGCTTCGTTTTGAAGCTCAGCCACATTGACTTGAATGGGGCTGAGCTGCAACTAGGCCATGTGACCGATATACAGTGATGTCACTCGCCTATGAAGAGGCTGCGGCGCTCAAAGCCTTTTCTAACTGCTGATCGTCGGGGGTCCCAGGTGTCGCACCCAGGCATATTTGATGACCTATCTTGAAGATGTCATTATCTTTTCCTGGATAACCCCTTTAACCCCTATGACCAGTGTTGCAATAGTTTGGTAAGCCATATTTTATACGGTATTTCTGGATGTTCTCTGATGAATTTCTCTTGATGTCTGGAAATATTTTTGTCATCAATGAGATAAATAGTGTTTTCTTCCTACCTGAAGATTGAGATTAAAGCAAAGGATATGCAAGAGTTTAATGAAGAATTGATAGTTAGGCCGCCTTCACAAGATCAGTATTTTGCACCATTTATAAGCCAAAACCAGGAATGGACCCTACAAAGAAAAAGTATCATGGAAATATGTGCTTCTTCTGTGTTTTGGACCCAAATAAAGATGCAAAATACTGACCAAGTATTGACAGTGTGACAGTGGCCTTGCAGAGATTTTATTGTCCTGGGATATATCTTTTCAGTATACTGTATCAGGGAATTTGAGCTTCTAATAGGTAATTGTGTTTTCATACTACATCGTAATTCTGGTAATTTCCTTTTTGTATGATTTTGTACTTGATGTTTTTGTATGTTATATGCATTAACATGTATGTTTTCTGCATGTATGATATATAAGATAAAGCAGCACCATACAACTGATGAAAATGTTATACAGGGTGCTATATTATATATGTTATAGAGATAGTTGGCTTCTCCCTGGCACCTTTCTCAAGCCTTTATGGGTGGATAATAGATGGTATTATTTTTGAGTACATTTTGTGAAGTGCTGCCAGTTTAGCATTTTATTGTATATGTGTCCATTCTATGTTCTTTACAAATACAAAGAAATATATTTTCATGAATATCGGGCAGTAGAACATACACTGCCCATCCCAAAAAAAAAAGTTATTGGACCACCTTTAGCTTTGATTACGGCATGCATCCGTTGTGGCATTGTTTCGATAAGCTTCTGCAATGTCAGAAGATTTATTTCCATCCAGTGTTGCATTCATTTTTCACCAAGATCTTGCATTGATGATGATAGTCTGACTGCTGCGCGAAGCCTTCTCCAGCACATCCCAAAGATTCTCAATTGGGTTAAGGTCTGGACTCTGTGGTGGCCAATCCATGTGTGAAAATGATGTCTCATGCTCCCTGAACCACTCTTTCACAATTTGAGCCCAATGAATCCTGACATTGTCATCTTGGAATATGCCCGTGCCATCAGGGAAGAAACAATCCATTGATTGAATAACCTGGTCTTTAGTATGTTCAGGTAGTCAGCTGACCTCATTCTTGGAGCACATACTGTTGCTGAACCTAGACCTGACTAACTGAAGCAACCCCAGATCATAGCACTGCCCCCACAGGCTTGTACTGTAGGCACTAGGCATGATGGGTTCATCACTTCATCTGCCTCTCTTCTTACCCTGATGCGCCCATCACTCTGGAACAGGGTAAATCTGGACTTATCAGACCACATGACCTTCTTCCATTGCTCCAGAGTCCAATCTTTATGCTCCCTAGCAAATTGAAGCCTTTTTTTCTGGTTTGCCTCACTGATTAGTGGTTTTCTTACTGCTACACGGCTGTTCAGTCCCAATCCCTTGAGTCCCCTTCGCATTGTGCGTGTGGAAATGCTCTTACTTTCACTATTAAACATAGCCCTGAGTTGTACTGTTGTTTTTCTTCGATTTGATTTTACAAAACGCTTAAGTGATCGCCGATCACGATCATTCAGGATTTTTTTCCCGCCACATTTCTTCCTCTAATACCATGGGTTCCCGCTATTCTTCCAGTTTTTAATAATGCGTTGGACAGTTCTTAACCCAATTTTAGTAGTTTCTGCAATCTCCTTAGATGTTTTCTCTGCTTGATGCATGCCAATGATTTGACCCTTCTCAAACAGACTAACATCTTTTCCACGACCACGAGACGTGTCTTTCAACATGGTTGTTTAAGAAATGAGAAGCAACTCATTGCACCAGTTGGGGTCAAATAACTTATTTTCTGCTGAAAGATAATTCAGTAATTATCCAATAGGAGGCTCATAACTATTTGCTTAGTTAAATCCAGGCAGTGTAGTTCTCTCTTGAGATATTTGATATGTGTGCCTTACTTTTTAAAGTATTTCCCTTTCAAGATAAATGTAGACTGTAACCCTTGTTTTCCCTTGCTTTTCTTCTGTGTGCATTTACTGCCCTAAAGCATTGTTTCATGTATATGATACACATGTATATTCCTATACTGAAACAAATGTACCATATCACAACTTATCAAGAACATTAGTATATTCATGACACATTGTAGAAACATCAAATATCGGTACCATTTATTTTATGGCTCCATCTTAATCTGGGCAAGCCGTAAAAATACAAAATTTCTCAAAAACAAAAATGGAGAGTATGCTATTTTAAAAATTGCATAAACAGCTGTTCTTTATGGGTAGTATCAATGCTGGAATGCTCCTTGTGGCTTTCCTTTCATAAACTAACCTTAACCTGAAGCATTATCGACCCTATTAACCACTTCAACCCCGCTAGCTGAAACCCCCTTAATGACCAGGCCACTTTTTACACTTCTGCACTACACTACTTTCACCGTTTATCGCTCGGTCATGCAACTTACCACCCAAATGAATTTTACCTCCTTTTCTTCTCACTAATAGAGCTTTCATTTGGTGGTATTTCATTGCTGCTGACATTTTTACTTTTTTTTTGTTATTAATCGAAATGTAACGATTTTTTTTGCAAAAAAATGACATTTTTCACTTTCAGCTGTAAAATTTTGCAAAAAAAACGACATCCATATATAAATTTTTCGCTAAATTTATTGTTCTACATGTCTTTGATAAAAAAAAATGTTTGGGCAAAAAAAGAAAAATGGTTTTGGGTAAAAGTTATAGCGTTTACAAACTATGGTACAAAAATGTGAATTTCCGCTTTTTGAAGCAGCTCTGACTTTCTGAGCACCTGTCATGTTCCTGAGGTTCTACAATGCCCAAACAGTAGAAAAACCCCACAAATGACCCCATTTCGGAAAGTAGACACCATAACGTATACGCTGATGGGCATAGTGAGTTCATAGAACTTTTTTTTTTTTGTCACAAGTTAGCGGAAAATGATGATTTTTTTTTTTCTTACAAAGTCTCATATTCCACTAACTTGCGACAAAAAATAAAAAATTCTAGGAACTCGCCATGCCCCTCACGGAATACCTTGGTGTGTCTTCTTTCCAAAATGGGGTCACTTGTGGCGTAGTTATACTGCCCTGGCAATTTAGGGGCCCAAATGTGTGAGAAGTACTTTGCAATCAAAATATGTAAAAAATGGCCTGCGAAATCCGAAAGGTGCACTTTGGAATATGTGCCCCTTTGCCCACCTTGGCTGCATAAAAGTGTCACACATCTGGTATCGCCATACTCAGGAGAAGTAGGGCAATGTGTTTTGGGGTGTCATTTTACATATACCCATGCTGGGTGAGAGAAATATCTTGGCAAAAGACAACTTTTCCAATTCTTTTATACAAAGTTGGCATTTGACCAAGATATTTATAACACCCAGCATGGGTATATGTAAAATAACACCCCAAAACACATTCCCCAGCTTCTCCTATTTAAAGCCAGGAGTAATGTCACCTTTTTCTCCTTGGTAAGTCCCTGGGTCCGGCTTCTAGCCACTGAACACGGATCCCTCCTCGCTTCAGTTGCGTGTTCCCGCACACTCCTTTACAGGCCTCAGCACACAGCCCAGCTCACCTCCACTTCTCACTCGCACAGCCAGAGAACAAAGAAGCTCCACATTGCGCACCACACCCTTGTTGCTGGTCGGGTTTTAACCCTTCCCTGCAAAACCTGGCCTGGACCGTGGGGAGACGGGCACCCGCCCGCATATCTGCCTGCTCCCAGTAAGAGCCAGCCCGGATCCACAACCACTGCAAAATGCACTTTTCCGGCTCTTACTCCACCGGGGCCAGGACCTCCCGTCTACCACCACCCCAGGTACTCTCCTACAGCATGTAAAGTTCAACATGCCCGATACTGTTTTTATCGGAAATCTGTCGGGGGAGAGTCTGAATGTAGTCATACACATGAGAAATTCTGCTGGCTTGCCAATATTGGTGGGTTCGGCCGCCTTGATCTGATGTATATGAGCACCTTTAAAAACCATACGCATCCGTACTGCCCCAATGCATTCTGAGTGGATGCGGATCCGCTCAGAATGCATCAGTATGGCTCCGTTTGGCCTCCGCTCCGCTCAGCAGGCTGCTTGCAGCGTTCGGGTGTCCGCCTGGCCTTGCGGAGGCAAACGGATCCGTCCAGAGTTACAATGTAAGTCAATGGGGACAGATCCGTTTGAAATTGACACAATATGGCTCAATTTCAAACGGATCCGTCCCCCATTGACTTTCAATGTAAAGTCTGGACGTATCCGTCTGAGTAACTTTCACACTTAGAATTTTTTCTAAAATATAATGCAGACTGATCCGTTCTGAACGGATCCCATCGTCTGCATTATAGGAGCGGATCCGTCTGTGCAGACACCAGACGGATCCGCTCTGAACGCAGGTGTGAAAGTAGCCTAACAAAACAGCTTTCTATTCTGGGTTTGGTCTTGTCCAGCCTATATTACATTCTGGTAACCATCTTTTTCTGTATTTAAGTTTAATTTGACAGTAGGTAAGTAATGCTACTTTATAGATTTTCAGTAATTTAGATTTTCTTTTATATTTATACTCTGACTGTATTATATGTGTGTGACTTTACTGTATTTTCTAGAATGGGAGTAGCTCTGTCTCATTGTTTGGAAATACTGAACCAAAATACAATGCATTGGGAAAGTATTCAAACCCATTCACTTTTTTCACGTCTTGTTATGGTGTGGCCTTAAAACAGATTGGTAGAAATTTTTTGCTAATTTATTAAAAAGAAAAAAACTAACATTTTGCATGGACAAAAGTATTCAGACCCTTTGCTTTGACACTTGAAGTTTAGCTCCGGCGATCTCCCATTTCTCTTGATCATCTCCGAGATGTTTCTACACTTTGACTTGAGTTCACCTGTAGGTAAACTACAATTTATTTGACAAGATTTGGAAAGACCCAGCCCTGTCTATATAAGGTTGACATGTCAGTGCAAAAACCAAGCCATGAAGAGGAAAGAACTGCCTATAGAGCTTAGAGACAGGATTGTGTGGAGGCACAGAGAGGGGGACAAACAATTTCTGCTGCACTGAAAGCTCCCAAGAGCACAGTCTAATTAAATAGCCGAAGTTTAGAACAACCAGGGCTCTTCCTAGAGCTAGCCACCCCAACAACCTAAGTAATTGGGGGAAAAGTCACTCTGGCTAAGCTCCCAAAAAAAGCACCTAAAGGACTCTTGGATTGTGAGAAAGAAGATTCTCTGGTCTGATGAAATAAAGATTGAACTTTTTGGCCTAAGTTCTAAGCGTCATGATTGGAGGAAACCAAGCGGTGCTGAATACCATCCTACAGTGAAGCATTGTGGTGGCGGTGGCATCATGCTGGGGGGTGTTTTTTTTTTAGCAGCTGGGGGAGACTGGTCAGGTTTTAGTGAAAGCTGAATGGAGCAAAGTACAGAGATGTTTTTAAAGAAAACCTGATCCAGAACACTCTGGACCTTCGAGTGGGAAGAAAGTTCACCTTCCAAGACGATAACCCTAAGCACACAACCAAGGCAATACAGTAATGGCTTAGGGACAACTGTGTGGCTGTCTACCCATGGTCCCCATCCAACCTAAAACAGTTTCAGAGGATCCTCAGAGAAAAATGGCAGAAAATCCCCAAATCAAGGTGCGCACACCTTGTGGCATCATATCCAAGAAGACTGGCGGCTGTAACCGCTGCCAACGGTGCATCAACTTGGTACTGAGTGAAGGGTCTGAATACTTACAGTGGATATAAAAAGTCTACACACCCCTGTTAATATGTCGGGTTTCTGTGATGTAAAAAAAGAGACAAAGTTAAATCATTTCAGAACTTTTTTCATCTTTAATGTGACCTATAAACTGTACAACTCAATTGAAAAACAAACTGAAATCTTTTAGGTAGAGGGAAGAAAAAATACTAAAATAAAATAATATGGTTACATAAGTGTGCACACCCATAAACTAATACTTTGTTGAAGCACCTTTTGATTTTATTACAGCACTCAGTCTTTTTGGGTATGAGTCTATTAGGATGGCACATTTTGACTTGGCAAGATTTTCCCACTCCTCTTTGCAAAAACACTCCAAATCTGTCAGATTGCGAGGGCATCTCCTGTGCACAACCCTCTTCAGATCACTCCACAGTTTTTCAATCGGATTCAGGTCTGGGCTCTGGCTGGGCCATTCCAAAACTATAATCTTCTTCTGGTGAAGCCATTTCTTTGTCGATTTGGATGTATGCTTTGGGTCATTGTCATGCTGAAAGATGAAGTTCCTCTTCATGTTCAGCTTTCTAGCAGAAGCCTCAAGGTTTTGTGCCAATATTGACTGGTATTTGGAACTCTTCATAATTCCCTCTAGCTTAACTAAGGCCCCAGTTCCAGCTGAAGAAAAACAGCCCCAAAGCATGATGCTGACACCACCATGCTTTACTGTGGGTATTGTGTTCTTTTGGTGATGTGCAGTGTTGTTATTGCACCAAACATGTTTTGGAATTATGGCCAAAAAGTTCAACCTTGGTTTCATCAGACCATAACACCTTTTCCCACATGCTTTTGGGAGACTTCAGATGTGTTTTTGCAAAATGTAGCCTGGCTTAGATGGTTTTCTTTGTAAGAAAAGGCTTTCATCTTGCCACTCTACCCCATAGCCCAGACATATGAAGAATACGGGAGATTGTTGTCACATGTATCACACATCCAATACTTGCCAGATAGTCCTGTAGCTCCTTTAATGTTGCTATAGGCCTCTTGGTAGCCTCCCAGACCAGTTTTCTTCTCATCTTTTCCTCAATTTTGGAGGGACGTCCAGTTCTTGGTAATGTCACTGTTGTGCAATATTTTCTCCACTTGATGGTGACTGTTTTCACTGGGTTCCATGGTATATATAATGCCTTGGAAATTATTTTGTACCCTTCTCCTGACTGATAACTTTTAGCAATGAGATCCCTCTGATGCTTTGGAAGCTCTCTTTGGACCATGGCTTTTGCTGTGGAATGCGACTAAGAACATTTCAGGAAAGACCAACTAGAGCAACTTTATTTGGGGTTAATCAGAGGCCCTTTAACCTGTAGAGAACTTGCGCTGTACATTTACGGCGCAGATGTCCGTGACTTGAGGACCAGCGCCATACATGTATCCGCGGCAGGGGTCCGGCAGTCGCTGATAGCCGGACCCCTGCTGCAAGCGCCATCATCGGTAAAATCACTGATGCCGGCGCATTAACCATTGATGTACTGCGGTTAACGCTGATCGCGGCACATGCTATATCCTCGCGGGTATCGGAGCTGCCATCGGGTCCCCGTGCTGCTGTGACGGGGATCCGATGGCATAGAAGGCAGCGCGATGCCTTCCTTAGGCATTGTTGCTGCCTTCCGGGGGAGAGCCTGTGAGATCCAGCCCCCTGGATCTCACAGGCAGGAAGCTGTATGTATAATACACACTGTATTACACATACAGCCAATGCATTCCAATACAGAAGTTTTGGAATGCATTGTAAAGGGGATCAGACCCCCAAAAGTTGACGTCCCAGAGTGGGACAAAAAAAATTTGAAAAAAATAAAGTTTACAAAAAAGTTAAGTTTCAAGTAAAAAAATAAACTAAAAATATCCTTTTGCCAAAATAAAGAGAAAAAAATAGGGGAAAAAAGAAAAGTACACATATTGGGTATCGCCGCATCCGTATCGACCGGCTCTATAAAACGAACACATGACCTAACCCCTCAGGTGAACACATCACTAAAAGTGCAACACCAAGTGATCAAAAAGGCGTATACCACCCAAAATATTACCAATCTAACAGTCACCTCATTCCACAAAAAAATGGGCCTCTACCTAAGACAATCGCCCAAAAAGAAAAAAAATCTATGGCTCAGAATATGGAGACCCTAAAATATATATTTTTTTATTTAAAAAATGCTGTTATTGTGTAAAACTTAAGTAAATAAAAAAAGTATACGTATTAGGTATTGCTGCGTCCGGAACAAGCTGTTCCATAAAAATACCACATGACTTAACCCTTCAGATGACAACCGTAAAAAATAAAAAGTGTCAAATCATTTTTTTGTCACCTTACATCACAAGAAGTGTAATAGCAAGCGATCAAAAAGTCATATGCACCCCAAAATAGTGCCAAACAAACCGTCAACTCATCCCGCAAAAATCATACCCTAACTAAGACAATCGCCCAAAAACTGACAAAACTATGTCTCTCAGACTATGGAGACACTAAAACATGATTATTATTTTTTTGTTTCAAAAATGAAATCATTGTGTAAAACTTACATAAATAAAGAAAGTAGACATATTAGGTATTGCGGTGTCCATAATAACCTGCTCTATCAAAATATCACATGACCTAACCCCTCAGGTGAATACCATAAAAAAAACTGTGTAAAAAAGCCATTTTGTGTCACCTTACATCACAAAAAGTGTAATAGCAAGCGATCAAAAAGTCTTATGATTCCTATAATGGTACCATTCAAACCGTCATCTCATCCCGAAAACAAGACAGTCACTCAAAAAATAAATAAAACTAAGGCTTTCAGAATGTGGAGACACTAAAAAAATATTTTTTTCCCCAAAAAATGCTTTATGTAAAACTGAAACATCAAAAAAAAAGTAGTCATGTTTGGTATTGTCGCGTCCGTAACAACCTGCTCTATAAAAATACCACATGATCTAACCTGTCAGATAAATGTTGTAAATAACAATAAATAGAAACTGGTGCCAAAATAGCTATTTCTTGTTGCATTGCCTCACAAAAAGTGTAATATAGAGCAACCAAAAATCATATGTACCCTAATATAGTACCAACAAAACTGCCACCTTATCCTGTAGTTTCCATAATAGGATCACATGTTTGGAGTTTCTACTCTAGGGGTGCATCAGGGGGGCTTCAAATGGGACATGGTGTCAAAAAACCAGTCCAGCAAAATCTGTCTTTCAAAAACTGTATGTCTTAGCTTTCCTTCTGCAGAATGCTGTGTGCCCGTACAGTGGTTTACGACCACATATGGGGTATATCGGATTGTACTATCCTGGATACGTCCTAAGTAAGGCTACTTTCACACCTGCGTTCAGGTGTCCGCTCGTGAGCTCCGTTTGAAGTGGCTCACAAGCGGCCCTGAACGCAGCCGTCTGGCCCTAATGCATTCTCAGTGGAGGCGGATCCACTGAGAATGCATCCGCCTGCCAGCGCTCAGCCTCCGCTCCGCTCAGTGAGCGGACACCTGAACGCTGCAAGCAGCGTTCGGGTGTCCGCCTGGCCGTGCAGAGGCGAGCGGATCCGTTCCGACTTATAATGGAAGTCAATGGGGACGGATCCGCTTGAAGATGACACCATATGGCTCAATCTTCAAGTGGATCCGTCCCCCATTGACTTTCAATGTAAAGTCTGAACGGATCCGCTCAGGCTACTTTCACACTTAGAAAATTTTTCTAAGTTATAATGCAGACGGATCCGTTCTGAACGGAGCCACCGTCTGCATTAATATGAGCGGATCCGTTCAGAACGGATCCGATCGAACGCTAGTGTGAAAGTAGCCTAAGGCTTTGTCAAAATATCTGACATAGTTTAAGATTATATATAGATGGGGTAATATTTTAACTAATGACAGTAAAAGTTTCATGTGAAAGGTCATTTTTCTCTGTGATACATTAAAATGGAAAATCTGTAAAAAAGGGAAATTCAGAAATGTCATCTCTATTTTCCCATCAATTCTTGTGGAACACCAAAAGGGGTTAACAAAGTTTGTAAAATCAGTTTTGTATACCTTGAGGGGTGTAGTTTCTAAAATACTGTCATTTTTGGGTGGTTTCTATTATGCAAGCCTCACCAAGTGACTTCATACCGGAGCTGGTCCTTAAAAAGTGGGTTTCGAAATGTCCTGAAAAATTTCAAGATTTGCTTCTAAACTTTTCAGCCTTCTAAAGTCCCCAAAAAATAAAATGACATTCACAAAATGATCCAAACATGAAGTAGACATATGGGGAATGTAAAGTAATAACTATTTTTGGAGGTATTTCTATCTTTTATAAAAGTAGAGAAATTGAAATTTGGAAACTTGCTAATTTTCCAAATTTTGGGTAAATTTGGTATTTTTTTTATAAATAAAAATACATTTTTTGGACTCAATTTGACCACTGTCATGAAGTACAATATGTGATGAGAAAACAGTCTCAGAATGGCTTGGATAAGTAAAAGCATTTTTAAGTTATCACCACATAAAGTGACACATGTCAGATTTGCAAAAAATGGCCTGGTCCTTAACCCCTTAAGGACACAGCCCTATTTCACCTTAAGGACCAGGCCATTTTTTGCAAATCTGACCAGAGTCACTTTAAGTGCTGATAACTTTAAAACGCTTTGACTTATCCAGGCCATTCTGAGATTGTTTTTTCGTCACATATTGTACTTCATGACACTGGTAAAATGAAGTCAAAAAAATTATTTTTTTTGCACCAAAAAATACCAAATTTAACAAAAATTTGGAAAAATTTGCAAATTTCAAAGTTCCAGTTTCTCTACTTCTGTAATACATAGTAATACCCCCAAAAATTTGGATGACTTTACATTCCCCATATGTCTACTTCATGTTTGAATTATTTTGGGAATGATATTTTATTTTTTGGGGATGTTATAAGGCTTAGAAGTTTAGAAGCAAATCTTGAAATTTTTCAGAAATGTACAAAAACTCAATTTTTAGGGACCAGTTCAGGTCTCAAGTCACTTTGCGAGGCTTACATAATAGAAACCACCCAAAAATGACCCCATCTAAGAAACTACACCCCTCAAGGTATTCAAAACTGATTTTGAATACGTTGTTAACCCTTTAGGTGTTGCACAAGAGTTATTGGCAAATGGGGAGGAAATTTGAGAATTTTATTTTTTTGTCTAATTTTTCATTTTAACCCATTTCTTCCACTAACAAAGCAAGGGTTAACAGCCAAACAAGACGGTATCTTTATTGCCCTGACTCTGCCGTTTACAGAAACACCCAATATGTGGCCGTAAACTACTGTACGGCCACACAGCGGGGCGTAGAGTGAAAGGTGCGCCGTTTGGTTTTTGGAAGGCTGATTTTTATGGACTGGTTTATTTACACCATGTCCCATTTGAAGCCCCCTTATGCACCCCTAGAGGAGAAACTCCCTAAAAGTGACCCCATCTAAGAAACTACACCCCTCAAGGTATTCAAAACTGATTTTACATACGTCGTTAACCCTTTAGGTGTTGCACAAGATTTAATGGAAAATAGAGATACAATTTCAAAATTTCACTTTTTTGGCAGATTTTCCATTAAAATTTTTTTTTTCCAGTTACAAAGCAAGGGTTAACAGCCAAACAAAACTCATTATTTATGGCCCTGATTCTGTAGTTTACAGAAACACCCCATATGTGGTCGTAAACCGCTGTACGGGCACACGGCAGGGCGCAGAAGGAAAGGAATGCCATACGGTTTTTGGAAGGCAGATTTTGCTGGACTGTTTTTTTTTACACCATGTCCCATTTGAAGCCCCCCTGATGCACCCCTAGAGTAGAAACTCCAAAAAAGTGACCCCATTTTAGAAACTACGGGATAGGGTGGCAGTTTTGTTGGTACTAGTTTAGGGTACATATGATTTTTGGTTGCTCTATATTACACTTTTTGTGCGGCAAGGTAACAAGAAATAGCTTTTTTGGCAGCGTTTTTTATTTTTTTATTTACAACATTCATCTGACAGGTTAGATCATGTGGTAATTTTATAGAGCAGGTTGTCACGGACGCGGCGATACCTAATATGTATACAATTTTTTTTATTTATGTACGTTTTACACAATGATTTCATTTTTAAAACAAAAAAAATGTTTTAGTGTCTCCATAGTCTAAGAGCCATTGTTTTTTCAGTTTTTGGGTGATTATCTTAAGTAGGGTCTCATTTTTTGCGGGATGAGATGACGGTTTGATTGGCACTATTTTGGGGTGCATATGACTTTTTGATCGCTTGCTATTACACTTTTTGTGACGTAAGATGACAAAAAATGGCTTTTTTTACACCGTTTTTATTTTTATTTTTTTACGGTGGTCACCTGAGGGGTTAGGTCATGTGATATTTTTATAGAGCCGGTCGATACGGACGCGGCGATACCTAATATGTATACTTTTTTTTTATTTATGTAAGTTTTACACAATGATTTCATTTTTGAAACAAAAAAAATGATGTTTTAGTGTTTCCATAGTCTAAGAGCCATAGTTTTTTCAGTTTTTGGGCGATTATCTTAAGTAGGGTCTCATTTTTTGCGGGATGAGATGACGGTTTGATTGCCACTATTTTGGGGTACATGCGACTTTTTTGATCACTTTTATTACCTTTTTTTGGGAAGTAAGGTGGACAAAATTTCAATTTCATCATAGTTTTTTATTTTTTATTTTTATGGCGTTCACCGTTCGGGTAAAGTAACATGACCGTTTTATAGATCAGGTCGTTACGGACGCGGCGATACCAAACATGTGTAGGGAATTTTATTTTATTAATTTTTAATCAGTGATAAATGTGTTTTTTGATTTTTACCTTTTTTTCACTTTTTTTTTGACCCAGACCCACTTGGTTCTTGAAGATCCAGTGGGTCTGATGTCTGTATAATACAGTACTGTACTCTATAAAGGGCTCTGTACTGTATTTTACTTACACTGAACAGATCTATGCTTTCAGCACAGATCTGTTCAGCACCATGGACAGCAGGACGCCTGAGCAGGCGTCCTGTTGCCATGGGAACCTTCCCCGTCTGCTCAGTTATGGTCAGAACTGCGCAGACGGGGAAGGGTAAGGACGGGGCTCTGGGGGGCTGCCTGGAAGCTCTCTCCCTCTCCATCGGGGGGCTGCAAAGGCACTGCAGCCCCCCGATCGGAGAGGGAGGGAGCTCCCTCTTACTGTTAACTTTTTCCATACAGCGGTCCGTACGGACCGCTGTATGGAAAGGGTTAAACGGCTGACATCGCATCACCGATGTCAGCCGTTTATACCAGGGTGCCAGCAATGTGCTGGCACCCTGGTATACCCACTGTACACCAACGATTACGCAATAGGAGGCGGGCGGGGGATCGCGATCCCGCCTGCCGCACCGCCCGCCGCCCGCACCGCCCCCCCCGCCCCCAACACCCCCCCGGCACCGCCCACCGGGCTAAAATCATTCAGAGGTGCAGGGGGGGGGGGGGTGATAAATATATATTTTCGCCACACTAAAGTTTCTGATCGCCGCGGTCAGGGACCGCAGCGATCAGAAACTGCAGAAAGCGCAACAAACCGCAGGTCTGAATTGACCTGCGGTTTGTTGTGATCGCGGACATGGGGGGTCACGGGACCCCCCCGCGCATTTAGCCGAGGTGCCTCCTCAATGATTTGAGCAGGCACCTTGTTCCGATCACAGCCGGCCGCACGGCAGTGATCGGAACAACACATGACGTACCGGTACGTCATGTGTCCTTAAGGACTCGGGAAACATGCCGTACCGATACGTAATGTGTCCTTAAGGGGTTAAAGAGGACCTTTCACCGATTATTACACTGTGAACTAAGTATACAGACATGTAGAGCGGCGCCCGGGGATCCCACTGCACTTACTATTATCCCTGGGCGCCGCTCCGTTCTCCTGCTATGCCCTCCAGTATGTCCGCTCACTAAGTTATAGTAGGCGGAGACTGCCCTTGTTCTTCTGTAGCGCTGGCCAATCGCATTGCAGAGCTCACAGCCTGGGAGAAAATAACCTCCCAGGCTGTGAGCTCTGCGCTGCGATTGGCCAGCGCTAAAGCAGAACCAGGGCAGACTCTGCCTACCATACCTTAGTGACTGAAAACTCCGCCTACTATAACTTAGTGGCCGGAGATACCGGAGGGCAAGCGGGAGAACGGAGCGGCGCCCAGGGATAATAGTAAGTGCAGTGAGATCCCCGGGCGCCGCTCTACATGTCTGTATACTTAGTTCACAGTGTAAAAATCGGTGAAAGGTCCTCTTTAAGGTGAAAAATGGCAGGGTCCTGAAGGGGTTAAATGATGGCAGGTATATGCTGACTCCTATTTAGCATGATTTTTTATGTGATTGCTTCATTCTGAACACAGCTACATCCCCAGTTATAAGGGTGTACACACTTATGCAAGCACATTTATTTAAGTTTTTTTTTGTTCCCTCCGCCTAAAAGATTTCAGTTTGTTTTTCAATTAAGTTGTACAGTATATAGGTCACAATAAAGGTGGAAAAAGTTCTGAAATTATTTATCTTTGTCTCCTTTTTTTACATCACAGAAAACATTTTAACAAGGGTGTGTAGACTTTTTATATCCACTGTATGTCAATGCAAGATTATAGATTTCTACTATTCTATTTTCACTTTGTCATTATGGGGTATTGACTGCAGAATGATGGGGGAAAATGTTGAACTTTTTTATATTTTAGCACAAGGCTGCAACATAACAAAATGGGAAAAAAGTGAAAGGGTCTGAAAACTTTCAAATGCACTGTATACTGCTATCTTCTCAACACATTTAATATTCAAAAAGCTTTGGTTTATATTGTTTTCTGTGGAATTTGTTCGTATAAAGTCGTTAGGTTCCATCTTTATCACTTGTTTGCCTTGGGTTCCCCTTTATTTGGACATCCGGTTGGTTTCCGTTCTTTTTGTTCACTTCTGTGAAATGCTAATAAAATCTTTCTTTTTAATTTCTTTTTTATCCCTTTTTATGATCATTGGATCTATATTCCCAGTATTTATTGTTCCCATATGTGGTGCATACATTGCCTTCTGCAGGCATCATGGTATAAAGCAAGGGAAGCTGAGTAGATTGATGTATAGCTTGTAATTTAGTATATTACAGCTTGTAATTAAGACGTTTAACCCCTTAACGCATAATCACATACATGCACGTGATTGGCGTTAAGAGGTTGTTATGACAGCCTGGGGCGTTGTCATAGTGAGCTGCCTGTGAAAATTCCATAGTATTGTTTATGGGACAACAGATTAGGAGATCGCATGTACTAAAAAGTACAGTTAAAAAAAATTATATTATATATTAAATTATATATATTTAAAAATCGCCCCCAAATTCTTTACATAAAATAAACAATTAAAAAAGCATGCATCATTGGTATCGCTGTGTCCAGAATTTTCCAATCCACTAAAATATAACAATATTTATCGTGCTCTGTCGCAGAAAATTACGTTTATTTGCGGCAAAAACTGTCATAGGATATTCTGAGGGTTGTCCAGCAAAAGATGAAATCTTTCCCACAGCTGTAATATGCTGTGAATTTTCCACATGCAGTTCTGCTGCAGAAAATCCACAGTGTATTCTCCCCATGTGACCATACCCTTATGATTGATGTAATATTGCTAGGTTATGTCATTGATATTTAATTGGAGCAGGTCCTACTACTGCTGAGTCAAGGGGCTACATTGTTGAGCCACAGCCCTTTCAGCGTTTATCACATTTGTCTGCGCTTTGTCTGGCATTGCAACTCAGTTGAAGCCCAGCCCTATTTACTTTCACAGAGCTTGCATTGAAAGGATTGGCGGGGATTTGGGATGAGCGAATCGACTTCGGATGAAACATCCAAAGTCGATTTGCATAAAACCTAATTCCAATACTGTACGGTGCAGGAGCTCCGTACAGTATTAGAATGTATTGACTCCGATGAGCCAAAGTTATTGCTTCGTGAAGTCTCGTATGATACTTTGGGTAATAACTTAATAAATTAATTTGTACTGTAAAAAGCCATTTCCTGAACTCAGGTTCGGAAGGTACCACTCGGAAAATGTGTTTTACAGTACAAATTAATTTATGAAGTTATTGCCTGAAGTCTCGCAAGACTTTGCAAAGCAATAACTTTGGCTCATCGGAGCCAATACATTCTAATACTGTACGGAGCTCCTGCTCCGTGTTATGTGAATCAACTTTGGCTAGCTCAGAGGTAAAGCCCGCCCATTAGTGCCGGTGATGTCACCGAGAACACTGCTAGGTGAAAGCCTCTGCCTAGCATTGTAAAAATATTAACAAACAGCCCTTGTCCTGCACGATGCAGCACAGGGCAAGGGATAGCATCGGAGCATGAAATGAAAGATGTTTTGGAGAGAAGCTGGCTGGCAGGTCACGTGACCACAATTCTGAGAGCGCTAACTGGGCAGAATTCAAAATACGAGTAAATTGAAAAGTTGCTTGGGCGGCGACATTAAGGCTATTTAACTAATGTTTTAGGTGTCAGATAAGCCCTTTAAGACTGCTACAGAATTATTAGAACTGTAAAACAGATGTAGCCAAGTTGAAGACGTTCTTTAAGTATTTGGGGCAGGTTTGGAAAAACCGTGAAACATATTTAGGGTTTTAAAGGGGCACGGAAACTAGAAGTATGTGATAAAAGTATACAGGTGATAATCTTGCACCCGCTGTGTGCTAGTATGCATTTTCTGCATGTTCCTGAAACAAACATTTAGGAATATTGCAAAGAACAGCTCCTGATTAGCAGTTCCATCTGGCTGGAGGTTGTCTGAGGGGTGGAGATTATGGGGCGTAAAGAAGTTCTCCAAGATCAGAAAACCCTTTTGATATGTTGATGGTTTGGTGCAAGGGATAAAAAAAACAAATATTACCTGTCACCATTGCTTTAGTGCCAAGCTTCCCCTCCCCTGCTTATGATCCCTGCCAAACCAGTATTGTAATATGCCATCTAAAAACACATCACTTCTGCCAGCTGGAACCATAGGTGAGAGTTTGGTGCTGGTGAGAGGTGAGTGATTTTTTTTATTTTTTATTTTTTAAACCCTTGCACATATCAAAACATATGAAAAGTTTTTTTTTGTCCTCTGCAGAGTGGGGGAGGCTCCCATTCCACCCTGTTGTGTTAAAACATAGGACAGTGAGAAGGAGTGGAGAGGGTTATGGATGAGCTCTTGGTTCACACAGAGAAGAAGTCTTTATATATTTCTCAATGTGAGACAAACCATGATCAAAGGAAGTGGGACAATTTATGGAAGTGGGAAAATTTATGGAAGTGCTGGGCTATTTTAACAAAATGTCCTATCTCAGTGATGGCGAACCTAGAGCACTTAGAGCTCTCTTTGTGGGCACCCGCACCCTGGAAAAAGTCTATGGTGTACCAATATACTCTGGACTTTACCAGCCATTCATCAGCGCTGGGCACACTATGAACAGCACGGACAGCACATTGAATGTAAGCAGGTCATTATACTTAAATGATAAAGTACATTGAAAATATACTATACTGGACTGTAGTATTCAGGATAAATTGCCGTGTTGGCACTTTGCGATAAATAAGTGGGTTTTGGGCTGCATTTTGGGCACCCGGTCTCTAATAGGTTCGCCATCACTGTCCTATCTCCTTTTTTCTATAGTCTGTGTCTGTCCATAGACTGTCTGGTATTCCAATTCTCCCCCATTCACCTGAATAGGGATGAGCTGCCATACCACGAACAGCCTATAAACACATATGGAACTGTTTCTGTCTATCATCATGGAAACATCTTTGAGAAGTTGAGTTTACAACGCAATGTTGGGTATAAATATTACTTTTGTGGAGAGCCTTCTTGACACAATAACAATTGCATGTGCTCCCATTACTTTGATACATATGTGAAATGTACAAAGTAAAAAATATTGCCTTTAACACTTGATTATTAAACTTTTGGAAAATACTATGACTGCCATTCATAGTGCTAGACAAAATGTAGCTTTTTCTTTGACACATTGAAGTCTCTTTGTGTCTCTTCTTGCACAGTCAGATTAGGTTATTGTTTTGTATCGGTTCTTTATTCTTTGTCCATATGTATCAGAGTCTTGCTCTTGTATTGTATGATTTGGGATTTTCTGTTTGCTGTGTCTCACCAAAGAATGTGTACTAAATTGTGGTATAACAATGGTGTTTCACTATTTTCAGATAAACATCAAATGTACTACATATGGGACGATGACTACCATTAACCAGGGTGATTTCTATTTAATGGCATGTCCTAGATGTGTGTGAATACTAATCCCGAATCCCAACCTTTCCAGGATCACAGTGCACTGGTCTGTTCAGCACCACAGTGCTGGGAGGCTCCTCCAGCGCCCCAAATCTACAGGACTACGCACGCAGCTACCGCAAAAAAATCAGTGCCGCTGCCAGCCTGACTTACAAAGACGGTACGTGTATTCTAAACCAAGTGCCCTCTGTATCCCAACCGTGTGTTTAATTTCTTGGCCCTGGAAAGGGGGAAACATTTGCATGTATCAAATCCTGCTGAATGTCACAATGGCGTTACGTGTCCTGGAATAATGGTGGCGAATTACAGATGGTATATCACTGCTAATGTGGATGGGCTGAACATAGATAAAATGTTAGTCCATGCAAAAAAGAAATCCTTTTGGAACTCTATATTTCTCTCTCTTTTTTTCTTCAGAATTATCTGCAGCTAATCATTTCCTAATTTTCAAAATGATTGTGCCGATCCTTTTGCATGTGCAGGTGCCTGTAGTACATATATTTCCGTTGTCAAAAACATGGTATGTATGTGACTTGGGCTTAATGCGTACCTGAGTTTTCAAAAGAAGTTTGCATAATGGCTATGCTTCTTTGTGCAATCATAACTATGAAGAAATGGGTGTTTTTTTTTGGGCTTCCCTAAATGTCTTTTTCAGACTAATTATCCCCCTCTTTAGCTGCACAGTCAGATACATTTCTCTCAAGCAGAAGAGGTCTCCCTTCTGTGGACTCTGCCAGCACTGTACTGCTGTGAAGTCCTTTCCCTTACTTCCCACTATGTTTGTTTTCAGCTGTGGTGCTCCCAGAACAGATAAGGGGGTAGAGATCACACTTAGGCTACTTTTACATCTGTGTTTTCCTTTCCGGTTTTGAGATCCGGCAGATGATCTCAAAACTTGGAGGGAAACGCTTTCATTTTGTCCCCATTCATTGTCAGTGGGGACAGAACTGAACAAACTGGAATGCAGTGCTCCAGAATGCATTCCGTTCCATTTTATTGCGTTCCCATGTGCTTTGCCTGATAAAAGTGTTGCTAACACTACTACGGAGCACTCACTAGCACACAGACTAGGACCTTAAGTGAGTTAAAGTAAAACAATTACTTTATTTATGATAAATTGTAATAAAATGATGGTTGACAATAAGAGTTATCGTAATTATAAAACTACAGTTATCTTGACTATCATGAGTAAGTAAAGCATCAATACATCACCCGATATTGTAGCATCACCCGTTGTGGGATTCCAACAGTCAGCAAGGGGAAGAATCTGGGAACAGCGCACATCTGCCGCATCTTCAACGAATCCCAAATTCCCCTTGGAAACCCCTCTGTTTTATACCATGTATAGTTAGATGAGCCTGTGATCTAGGTGTGTCTGCGCGTGATCACATTTACTTCATCACGCGCAGGAAAGAAATACTTGCATAATAGCTCATGGATACTTCATATGGCTATACGCAGTTACTTACCTTCTTGCTCAGAACATCTTGTTAACAATGTATCATAAGTCTTGTTCCGTCCGGATCTACGTTGTTTTTCTGAACTCCAATACCCTCTGTATTTTTCTATTAACACATGGCTATACTAGCTAGGGTTTCATGTCTATTTGAGTGTCAATCACCATTACCCCAATCAGTCTTATGCATTCGTATCACATTTGTATCACATTTTTGTGTGTGTCATTGGATACTGAGCAATACGGATCTGGCATGAAACACAATGTAAGTAAATAGTGCCAGATAAAAAGAAAAATTATATGAAAAAAACAAAACAAAAAAAAAAAACTGATACAGTGCACGTTGACTTAAAATGGTTTCAGTGCCGTATCAGTCTTGTTCATTTTGGAGATAATACAACCGGATTTATTCTAAACGGATGCAGACAGTTGTATTATTGATCTGCTAAATCCATGACGGATCCAGCAACAAACGCGGATGGGAAAGTAGCCGTACAGAAAGGCAGGAGCCTCCTGTGAATTTTGAAGCTGTGTTAAAGCAGTTCATTTTTCAGGCTCAGGATCTGAGCTAGACACCCCACCTTCCTCTGAGCCATCTTCTGTTTCTTTTTTTCGAAGGATGAATTCTTCCTGACAATGTTTCATCCAGGTGGATATTTTTTAAATTAAGTGATTTTAGAAATTTGCTATTTACACCATTCTTAATTAAATGAAATTGTGTCAAAGTACAGAGACTCTATAAAGAGGTTTCCTAGTTTGCATCAACACTCTTAAAAATAATCATGTATGCAGGTAGCTGTATTTTTGTAATACATTTATTTAGCTTTATTGCTCCTATCTTCTGTTCTGGGCTGTGGTCCCATCAACATATCCATGCATCTCATGGGGGTGTCAAAACACCAACAGGGCCAATGATAGGGATGTGTCTGTAACTATCTGGGTGCGAGGACCTAAAAACTAGCTGGCTGTTGTTAGGGGCTGTCCTAGGGGATTGTCTATGTAACTAGCGGGGTGCGAGGAGCTATAAACTAGCTAGATGTTGTTAGAGTCAGTGATAGGGGAGTGTCTGTGTAACTAACAGGATGGGAGGAGCTATAAACTAGCTGGCCGTTGTTAGGGGCTGTCCTAGGGGAGTGTCTATGTAACTAGCGGGGTACGAGGAGCTATAAACTTGCTGGATGTTGTTAGGGTCAGTGATAGGGGAGTGTCTATGTAACTAGCGGGGTGCAAGGAGCTATAAACGATCTAGGTGTTATTAGGGGCAGTGATAGAGATGTGTCTGTGTAACTAGCTGGTGGGAGGAGCTATAAACTAGCTGGATGTTGTTAGGGGCAGTGATAGGGGAGTGTCTATGTAACTAGTGGGGTGGGAGGAGCTATAAACTAGCTGGATGTTACAAACTCATATGCTACTTGCTTGATTTAGATTTATTGTATTTATTTTTTTGCATTTAGTCAGTGCTGCCAGTAATTTACTTCTGATACAGTTTTATCATTATCCATAGATACTTTCCCTTAAAATAAATATTTGGATATACATGATACATAGATAAGGCTGAGATGGATAGCTATGTATTGATTTGATATACACAGTATTAAATCATTTATTACTGTGTGCTATTAATTTAAAGCATAGTGCCCGCCTCCAAAAGAGCCTAGGGCAGTGCTATACACTGCCTATCTATGCCAGTGACGTCATCGGGCTCACTGTTAGGCAGAAGCCTCTGCCTAGCTTAGTGTTGTAAAGCCTGGTAAGTCACCTGCTCACAACAAACAAGGGCTCCAATGCTTCTCTCATATATACTAAGTGAATGCAGAATAGGTGATAACCGGGTTCAACCCCTTTAACTTTGTATTGAGAACACTTGGGGTGCATCCACACATTCAAGTTTTTTTATGCAGTCTTTGAAGCCAAAACCAGAAGTGGATTAAAAAAAAAAAGTGGAAAAGTCATATCTGACCGTTTCTCCCCTTTTGTGGTCCACCCCTAATTTTGTCTTCCAAAACTGTATAAAAAAAAAAATGAATGTGTTTCCATACCCTTAGGGTGCTAATACACATGCGGATAGAGCTAATTGCAGGACTGCACCTACTCTGCTTGCTTTGTTTCAAGTGGCGGGTCCAAGTGCAGCACAGATATTAGAGGTAACGATAGTATGGTACCGTGGCTTGAGCCTAATTAACGACCTGATAAAACTGGATTAAACAATTATGTGGAATGAAAAATAATATTTCACTTTAAAACCGATATCCAGTTTGCTCTTCAGTGTTGATTTGGCTGCCCCTGTGTCTGCAGATCTATTGAGAATCGAACAAGATGGTCAGCAGTGAACTGCATATCCTTATTAACAAAATTACTGCTACAGGTTTAAAAAATAAATCCATATTTGACTTGCTGACATGTTATCTTATGATACTGTTTAGTATTGTGCTTATGCCTTTTATTAATTAATTCTCTGTTTGAGAATTTCTATTATTGCTCATGTTGGGCCTAGATAGACACTTTTCAAAAAATATACGCTCATCTTTCATCAGTCTCTGCATACTTCCCTAAAGACACTTTGGGGGGAATTTAACCACTTACCATCTGGGCCATTTTGCCCCCTTCCTGACCAGGCCTAATTTTGCAAAACGGACATATCTCCCTTTATGTGGTAATAACTCTGGATCGCCTTTACTTATCCAAGTCATTCAGAGATTGTTTTCTCGTGACACATTGTACTTCATGACAGTCATATATTTGAGTCAATATATTTAACCTTTATTTATGAAAAAATCCCAAATTTACCAAAAACTTTGAAAAATTTGCCATTTTCTAAATTTTAATTCCTCTGCTTTTAAAACACAAAGTGATACCTCCATAAAATATTTATTACTTAACATTCCCCATATGTCTACCTTATGTTGGCATCATTTTTAAGAAAATTGCCAAAACCCACTTTTTAAGGACCAGTTCAGGTCTGAAGTCACTTTGTGGGGCCTACATAGTAGATACCCCCATAAATAACCCAATTGTAGAAACTACACCCCTCAAGTTACTTAAAAACGATTTTACTAACTTTGTTAACCCTTTAGGCGTTCCACAAGAATTAAAGGAAAATGGAGATCAAATTTTTAAACTTCACTTTTTTGGCAGATTTTCCATTTTAATCCAATTTTTTCTTTAACACATTGAGAGTTAACAGCCAAGCAAAACTTAATATTTATTACCCAGATTCTGCGGTTTACAGAAACACCCCACATGTGGTCATAAACTGCTGTATGGGCACAAGGCAGGGCGCAGAAGAAAAGGAACTCCACATGGTTTTTAGATGCCATGTCCCATTTGAAGCCCCCCTGATGCACCCTTACAGTAGAAACTCCCAAGAAGTGATCCCATTTTGGAAACTAGTGGATAAGGTGCCAGTTTTATTGGTACTATTTTTGGTTACATATGATTTTTTGATCATTCATTATAACACTTTATGGGGCAAGGTGACCAAAAAATTGGTTGTTTTAACACAGTTTTTATTTATTTATTTTTACAGCGTTCACTTGAGGGGTTCGGTAAAGTGACAATTTTATAGAGCAGATTGTTACGGACGTGGCGATACCTAATATGTATACTTTTTATTTATTAACGTTTTACACAATAATAGCATTTTTGAAACAAAAAAATATGTTCATTTTTTGCGGGATGACTAGTGACTTCCACAGTGGCCTGACCCATTAAAAGTGACCTCAACAGAGGCCCACCCCCTTAACAGAGACCTTCACATCCTCCTGCCCCATTAACAGTGACCTCCAGAGTGCCTCAATCCCTTAAGGCCTCTTTCACACAGGCGTCATTTTTTTGGCCCGGATAAGAGCTGGGTGCGTTGCGGGAAAATGCGCGATTTTTTTCTGCGCAAGTGCAAAACATTGTCATGCGTTGCACTCGCGTGAGAAAAATCGCGCATGTTTGGTACCCTAACCCGAACTTCTTCATAGAAGTTCGGGCTTGGGATTGATGTTCTGAAGATTGTATTATTTTCCCTTATAACATGGTTATAAGGGAAAATAATAGCATTCTGAATACAGAATGCATAGTAAACCAGCGCTAGAGGGGTTAAAAAAATATAAAAAATCATTTAACTCACCTTAGTCCACTTGCTCGCGAAGCTGGCATCTCCTTGTGTCTCCGCTGCTGATGAACAGGACCTGGGGTGAGCTGCTCCATTAAATACAGGTTAAGGACCTTCGATGACGTCACTCCGGTCATCACATGGTACGTCACATGATCTTTTACCATGGTGATTCACCATGGTAAAAGATCATGTGATGACCGGAGTGACGTCATCGAAGGTCCTTAAGCTCTATTTAATGGAGTAGCTCACCCCAGGTCCTGTTCATCAGCAGCGGAGACACAAGGAGATGCCGGGCTTCGCGAGCAAGTGGACTAAGGTGAGTTAAAATTTATTTATTTTTTTTTAACCCCTCTAGCGCTGGTTTACTATGCATTCTGTATTCAGAATGCTATTATTTTCCCTTATAACCATGTTATAAGGGAAAATAATAATGATCGGGTCTCCATCCCGATGGTCTCCTAGCAACCATGCGTGCAAATCGCACGGCATCCGTACTTGCTTGCGGATGCCATCCGATTTTCACACACCCCATTCATTTCTATGGGGCCTGCGTCACGTCAAAATCGGAAAATATAGAGCATGCTGCGATTTCAACTGAACGCACAAGTGATGCGTTAAAAACATCGCTCATGTGCACAGCCCCATAGAAATGAATGGGTCAGGATTTAGTGCGGGTGCCATACGTTCGCCGCACGGATCGCACCCGCACGGAAAACTCGCCCGTGTGAAAGGGGCCTAATAGTGGCCTTATAACGGTGAAGAACTCATGATAATGAGTTGTTATGGAAACGTGGTATGTCATTTAGGATATAACTGCAGAACCTGCAAGCTTCAATTGGCTAATAAGGGTCATGTGATGGTGCCATATTTGCATTTTTTGGAAATATCTCGAACGATTTGTCCTAGAGAACTGAGACCTTTATGAAAACCTTCCCAGGCACCCGAAGTACTTATCTGCCAAATCTGGTGTCCAGAGATTCAGACGTTTGGCCATGCGTATGGAACAGAGAAATTAATTTTTATACATAGAAGAGATTTACATTTGTCACAAATTACAGAAATGCAGATTCTTGGAAAACTGACTTTAAAAGTTCTCCTCATGATAAATCTTTGTTTCCTGCAGAACTGAATATCATAGGGTTGTATATTTAGATGCATTCTCACAACCTGATGTCTCCCTGAAAAGTAGTAAAACATAATGCATTAGGTGAGAAGGAACAAAAAACTGTAACTCTAAAAAGAAGTTCACACACAGTTTTGCTGATTTTTGGAGCTTTTCTACCTCAAAATCAGCTTCAAATCAGCTCCAAAACACCTCATAAAACATACTCTTGGGGCAGAATCGGCACCGAATCTAACATTGAAATTAATAGGAAGCAGAAAAAACTTCCATGAAAATCCATGGTTTTTTTTTTTTTGCGTATTCCACAAGTTTTTAGGCGCAGATCTTCAATTTTTTTTTTAAGTGTGTATTTCAAAATCAGTTGTGTGGACTTATCTTACAGTTCCTTGTATTTTTGGGTTACGCTTACCATGATCTGCACATTTGACCTGTAAATGACCATGCATTACTATCCAGTTCCCTAACCTTCCTCTTCGATAATCATATGTGTGTTGCAAGTCATTAACATTATACTGTTATATTTTTTTTCTAAAATCAAATATACCAATGTGATTATTTGGTAGGGGTTATACAGTCCTGATCAAAAGGTTAAGACCACTTGAAAAATGGCAAAAAATCATATTTAGCATGGCTGGATCTTAACAAGGTTCCAAGTAGGGCTTCAACATGCAACAAGAAGAAATGGGAGTGAGACAAAAAAAAATTTGAGCATTCAATTTAATGAAAACAACGAATAAACTGAAACGGGCTGTTTTTCAGCTGATCAAAAGTTTAGGACCACATGCCTTTAAAAGGCCAAATCTGTGCAAAGATGTGCATTCGTTGTCATTTTCTGTCAGGTAGTCACACGTTGTGATGGCAAAGGCAAAAAAAATCTCCCTTTTTGAACGTGGTCGGGTTGTTGAACTGCATAAGCAGGGTCTCTCACAGCGCGCCATCGCTGCTGAGGTGGGACGCAGTAAAACAGTCATTTGGAATTTCTTAAATGATCCTGAGGGTTATGGAACAAAAAATTTAAGTGGAAGACCCAAAAAAACTTCATCAGCACTGAGCCGGAGGATTCAATTGACTGTCCGTCAAGACACTGGACAATCCTCGACCCAAATTAAGGACCTTACTGGTGTTGACTGCAGCCCCATAACCATGACTTAAGGGCTTCAAAAGCAAAAAACATCTTCAAAGACCTTGTCTCCTTGAACGCCACAGAACTGCTCGTTTGAACTTTGCAAGAGAGCACCAAACATGGGACATTCAAAGGTGGAAGAAAGTTTTATTCTCTGAGAAAAAAATTAACCTTGATGGTCCTGATGGTTTCCAATGTTACTGGCATGACGAGCAGATCCCACCTGAGATGTTTTCTACGCGCCACAGTGGAGGGGGCGTCATAATGGTCTGGGGTTCTTTTTCCTTCAGTGGAACAATGAAGCTTCAGGAAGTGCAGGGGCGTCAAACGGCCGCTGGCTATGTCCAGATGTTGCAGAGAGCATTCCTCATGACTGAGGGCCCTCGTCTGTGTGGTAGTGACTGAGTTTTTCAACAGGACAGCGCTACAGTACACAATGCCCGCAGGACAAAGGACTTCTTCCAGGAGAATAACATCACTCTTTTGGCCCATCCTGCGTGTTCCCCTGACCTAAATCCAATCGAGAACCTTTGGGGATGGATGGCAAGGGAAGTTTACAAAAATGGACAACAGTTCCAGACAGTAGATGGCCTTCTTGCGGCCGTCTTCACCACTTGGAGAAATGTTCCCACTCACCTCATGGAAACGCTTGCATCAAGCATGCCAAAAAGATTTTTTGAAGTGATAAACAATAACGGCGGAGCTACTCATTACTGAGTTCATGTTTGGAAGTTTGATTTCATTTTATTTTTTTTTATTTTTTTTTATTTTTTTTGAGGTGTGGTCCTAAACGTTTGATCAGCTGAAAAACAGCCTGTTTCAGTTTATTCGTTGTTTTCATTAAATTGAATGCTCAAAAATGTTTTGTCTCACTCCCATTTCTTCTTGTTGCATGTTGAAGCTCTACTTGGAACCTTGTTAAGATCCAGCCATGCTAAATATGATTTTTTGCAATTTTTCAAGTGGTCTTAAACTTTTGATCAGGACTGTATTAGGATGATAAAGAGGTGACATGGAAATTTTTCGCTATAAGGCTAGGGCTACACAGTGTCATTGGTTGTGGTCAGGATTGCAGAGTAGTTGGGATCCCATAGAAGTGTATGCAATCACTGCTGATCTGCAGTCCTGGCCACGGCCAATGTCGCTGTGTAGCCCTAGCCTTAGTAGCACAGCATGTGACCATTTCTCCCACAATGTATATAACAGTCACCTATTCAGCTCATAATCTATCCCCTCTTATCAGTCCTAATGTTTCATTCTGTGTGACCCACACACAAAACAGGGCAATGCTAGTGGTGTTCTTTTTTCTTTTTCCAGTAGTGTATTTGTGTATTTTGAGGACTTTATTTTTATTGGGTTCGTGTTTGTGTCTTCTTTGTCCTGTTATGGTGATGATGATGGTATACAATAATTTTGTTTATCTATAATTCTATTGTTTTACTATATATTAGACTGATGATCAGAGAAGGACTGATTTATGTTGAGCGAGTTAAATTTGATTTATTTAGAATAATCTGGCCATAATATGTGTATGTGCTAAAAGTATACTTGCATGTAGTTTTAACTAGACTAGTTGTAAATTACATTTTATAGACACACAAAAATACTTACCCGAGGCCTTCTCAGATGTAAAACCGACTGCAACCCCTGAAATGAACACCTTCATTAACCATTTATACCATTAATTAAAGCTATTTTAACCATGGATGCCAGTTTGTAAAAGTGGAATGATAAGTGGGCACGTAAAATATATACATTTTATTTTCTATATTCATTTAAAAAAATATATTGAATCCATTATTCATATAATATGTAGTACATTTTGTATTATCATGTGCACTTAAATAGACTGTATTATCACCGAAGAAGTGAATGTGTAATCTTCTGAGCCGTCTACTTATACCGTCATAAGGAAGCAGAGGAAATTCGTCTTGCAAAAATGTTAAAGAAGAACAGTTTAGATGATAAACATGCTGATGGTAGATTTCGATCCTTTTATAATGTGAATAGCAGTAATGGAATGTGCTTAAGCCTCAGAATAACCACAAACGTAGGGTATCAAAGGGGGGACAATGACCTGGGAAGGAAAGTGTTTCCCACTACACCCCACCGAAAACTAAAAGCCCCACTAGCAGCCCAGCTCGTTTCTAGCAGGCCCTAAAACAACCTTTACTAATTTATGTTAAGAACTTAGTGCCAAAGATTGAAGCGTAAAGTGTATTGACTGTATTAGGCCTGGTTCACACCTGAGCGTTTTACAGCGTGTACGAACGTGCTGTAAAACGCCCTACACCCAAAGAAGTACAGGAGCTTCTTTTGGGCGTATTGTCGCGCGTTCACGCCCTTAGACTTCAACTGGAACGCGGCAAAATTTCTCCTTGTGTGCACGTAGGTTATCGTACATGGCCCAGAACTGTCCTCTTTGCTGTCGGTTCGCAATCACAGGATGGACCCAGAACCGTCGCCTGCTCAGTCTCCTTCTCCTCAAACGCATTATATGCACTGCTGCAACTATTGTTGCAGTTCGTCGTCATTTGCAGCGATCCATGGTTTAATAGACTGCAACCAACACACTCTCCTCTGTACATAAACACACAGGAAAGGGTGATGGTGCTCCGTAGGAAGTCTCTTTCATTGGACACCTCAGTGTAGACATGGCTGTTTTTCATTGGACGCCTCTGTGGTCAATCGCAAGAACGCGCGTACGACGCGCGTTTCCTATTTCCAAAAACGCGTTGTAATACGCCCCGAAAATGTTCAACAAAAACGCCCGTATCAAATACGCTCAAGTGTGAACCAGGCCAGGAGAGGAATCTGGATTCAGTCCCTGAAATTAATTTACAGTACTGTCACAAATGAATTACAATCCTAAATCCGCAATCGTGCCCCCAAACGGTTTGCCTCTACAGCGGCTTCTAGGGGTAAGGGACACAGAAGGTTCAACCAGTTAATATATGAATAATGGGAAACCTGCACATTTCCAGTTTTCCAATGAAATGGTCTTCAGAAAACATTACATAACTAACTGGAGGAACTTTTTTTGTTCAGGTGTCAGCATGGTAGAGACTGGCATTTAACACCGTTGTTAGGACTGAAGATAGAAATGACAATGTTCAGATCTCGGGATCAGCAAAGTTTGTTTTAGACTTTTTCCAGTGTTTTCCAGGTTTGTTTGCTGTGCTTTATCGCAGACATTAGCTTCAGCTTTGAAATGCTTTTATGATTTGTAGATATAAGATTTAATATGTGTGTAACCATAAATTACATAAGAACGTTTGCATATCCGCTTGATTCTAAGGACCTGCCCCATTGGCGCCAGAGCATGATGTCTTGTGTAGTTTGCATTTTACACATTTAACAGTTACCCCTTAAATCTGCCATACACATTCATTATCTGTCAGCCAAATGTTTGCTAAGCCGACGGTTCTCCCTCCAGACTCCCCCATAGATATCCACATTCGGTTCAACACAACCTGTATGGGTGTTGAATAGGGAGAAAGCAGGTGCTAGATGCCTGTAGCATCTGCTTATCTCCTGGTTTAATAAAAGGATCAAGTGAGTGAATATATTCAGTTCACTATATACTATCCTTCTCTCCTCCAATATCATCTAATGTGTGCATGGGGGCCTTTAATGTCTGTCTGTAGATTTGATTCTTAAAATGTGCAATCTTGCACAGTCATACATATTGCTTAGGGTGTACATGAAGGTTGGTGTATGCTTCCCCAGCTCAAAAATTGCTCAGTCCCTTGTCTAGTTTCCAGCATCTGCGGTTGCCCAGAGCAAGTGCTCAGTCCTGAGAATAGGTCATCAAAATCGAAGTCCCAAAAAACCCTGTTAGCACTAATAGTAGACTCTGAGCCAACCAAATCGAAAAATAAATAGTCATGTAACAGATCAAAACAAGCCAAGATGTGAAACGGACCATTGGTCTGTAGAAAAAGGGGTGGGGTTCAGTAGTCAACAGTCAAAGAACAGACGGTCAGAGTCCAACCCTAATGCTTTGCTCCAGTGGGGTGGAGGGTATGGCATAGTATTCCTGCATTGTAATCATAGGATAGGATCAGAAAAGTTTCATAAAACATCAAATAAAAAGTTATGACTTATCAGTGACTGGTGAAATGGATGCAGGCCACAGAGGACATTCCGGGACATGATTCTTTGTATTGGACATGGAAGAATATTCTATGTAGGTGCCATGCAAATTAGGTGAAACTGGCCTTTCAAGGTTTGTGTGTCATGAGAAACTGTCCTATCCAGTGGTATGGGCCTCTCTATTATACAGAGTGACTAATGACAGATGTGAGAAACGCATAACTCCTGAGAACATGAAGGCTATTCAGGTCTAAGCTTACTACAACATGTGAGAGCGGGTTTTGATAGTACCTTGGTATTGGAACCACATGTCACAAACAAAGCCGCTGTTGCTTGGCATTGTTTCTGACCCTGATATGCAAAACATTAGCTGTGGGATATACTTCGTCTAGCATTTTATACGAAAAAAAGTTCAGCTTAGGCAACAGATGTAGCATGTAAATGTCCTGGAGCCTCCCTAGAATGGAGTATGTTATGTGCTCTCATCTAAAAACCAACTATTATATCTAAAGATAATTATGAAACCCTATCCCTTTTGGTCTTGCTCCTCCTCTTTACTTCTCGGCTGTAATTCCATGTACTAAGTGCATACTATGCATATGTTGTTCTTGTGTGGCACCTGGCAACTATTCTGAGCATGATCTAGCCACATAAACTTACCCATTGAGTACCTTTGCTTTTCTCATGCATGTGGCTTTTGATAATAATGCCAAAGCAACTGGATGCAGTTTGGCTTCTAACACAAGTTGCAGTATGTTGTCCCGGGATCCTGTTGGTGTTTGTATGTGCCTTGTCTTAGTGCCCAAGATCAGAATGTTAATGCCGATGCTTGTTTTTTTTTTATTTCCTCAGAACTGTTGTCTATGCCAGCTGTAAAAAGATTTTCTGTGTCGTTTGCAAAGCATCCGACTAATGGTACGTTTGCTTCCTTGATTTGAAGTGTTGCCTCACACTATTAACCCCATTTTTATTTTTCCGTTTTTCCTTTTTCTGTCCATTTGCCATCCAACAAGTCTTGTTCGTGTTGATATTGTGATGTGGACTCTTCCTCTCCTTTTTACCATCATTTTTCTTCAAGTACGTTCATGTCCTTTTATGTCATATTTCCTCATCCTCATCTACCAACTTTATTCATTAGTAAACAACATATACAACAAGCAATATTCTGTAGCCCAGGATAAAGGAAACACCATGCATTAATTTGTTTGCTGGTGTCTGATACGGTATTGTACTAGGCCCACGGTTCCAGAATATTAATTACAATATAAAAGAAAACAAAAAAGGATTTATGAAAATTTGCCCTGCTTATCTGAAAAATTCATTATATATATATACCCAACCTTTTCTTGTGATTATAAAGGAGATCTAGCTTTGCCATTGAAAGTTTCCTTTACATAACTTTTGTTTGGTATAATAAACTAGTGTGATTTAAATATTTAACTTTAAAAACTTTAGAAGCTTTAAAGGATAACTGTCATGTTTTCATAAAAAAATCTATTTTAGCATATGTTACTGCTGCAGCAGCATTATGCATAAAGCAATATTTAGTTTCTTCACATCCCCCTATTTTCCTTGAGTTTCCCCTTAGTTACGGCTGTCTTGAATCCTACAATATGAGGATCTTCTCAAGATTGCTCCTCTGCCAGTTCTCTGAGGCCAAAACTGCCTTCCCTTACTTCTAATACATACTTGCTGTAGCCAGCCAATCAGATTGGATTACTGAGAGACACGCCTCCTCACTCTGAAGCCTAATGGAGGCATGCAGTGTGAAGGACCGCCCCTCCGTCTTCTTGTCTTCTTAGCTGGAGACAGACAAGCAATAGCAACTGTCTTTTAAGGGAGCAGTGGAAAGGGACAGGAGACATTAATGAAAGCTGTTATTATAAGGTAATTACAGATCTTTTAGCAATCACTGACAGACTAACTCAGGTATACATGCCTAGCTCTAATGAACTAGCAAATAAAATAAAAATATGACAGTTATCCTTTAAACTAATTCCGGTACCAGGTAGTGTACTAAAACACTGGTGCAAGCTTGTCTTTCTTAAATGTGATCTGATATGCCAGTGCTTTCATGTGTCCAGTGCGCAGTCCCATACCTAGTAAGTGCTCAGTCTCATTAAATCTTGTTCTCTTGCTTGCTTTTAATTGTTCCAGTGATGTCCAGTGCCACACTCTCCTGCACTGAAATAAAGGGCAAGAGGAAGGCACTTGCCAGTTTTGAGACCGCCTAATTTTATTGCCATTGGACCTCTGTCCAGGGACACCAAATTACTGTCTGGTGCTGGAATTAGTTTAAAGTGGTTTTCCTGGAGTTTTACACTTACCTATTCTCTGGATAGGTCATCAGTATCTGATCGGTGGGGGTCCGACACCCAGGACCCTCTCCAATTAGCTGTTTGAGAAAGCATGGGCGCTCGCAGCAGCACTTTGGCCTTCTCTCAGCAAACCAAGCACAGCACCATACATTGTATAGCAGCCGGGGTTGGTATCGCAGAGCAGCACAATTCACTTCAGTGGGGCTGAGCTGCAACTAGGCCATGTGACTAATGAACAGGACATCACATGGCCTAGGCAAAGCGGTTAGACGGCTCTGCCACTACTGCGAGCGCGGATGCCATCTCAAACATCTGATCGACAAGGGTCCTAGGTGTCGGACCCGCATCCATCAGATACTGATGAGCTATCCAGAGGATACATCATCAGTGTAAAACTCCTGGAAAACCCCTTTAATAGGCAGAGGAGAGCAGACAGTCTCCCTTTAAATTGTTGCTGTTACCCTGATCAAATATATTTAAGAATCCAATAGACCCTAGGTTATGCATGTAGCACGTTTAATACCTACTGCTCTTTGGAAGCTGTTGGGGTCTTTGTTGTGACAGCTTAGTTAGTATAACTTTTGTAAATTAGAGGAAGAACTGTTTATACCATTAAAAGGCGATAAATACAACTAAGCATGCCATGCAAAATCAAGTGATTGTCCATTCCAAAATACTTATTTTCAAACTTACAGAACATTTTACATATTTTATTTGTTGCTTTGTCATGTGAAATTTTTTAGATTAAATTTGGACCAGAAATCAGCTCATAGTGAAGCTGTAGTGGATGCTGCCTCTTGAGAGAGTTTCTCTGTTTTGGCTAATAGAAGTAGTCCCTCTATTGCGTCAATTCGTTTTTTTTCCCCTTATTCTAAAGAATAGAAGAGTTAAATCCTTATTCATTTAATTGAAGCATTCATTGAAAATAACGTAACTTTCTAATAATTGTTCTATTTTAATGTTGTAATACACTCATTGACAATAAATAATGCATCAGGAAGGAGTTATTGGAATGAAACTTTCTATATGTGAATTTAATGATGATATATGTAAGTGATTACAATATCAGAGCAAAACAATAAGTTTATTGAGGAAAACTAGTAACCTATTGGGCCGCTTCTAGCCTGGATACAAGATGTAATACGGTTGGCCATGGAGACATACAGTTTCTGTATTCTGGGCATGTCGGCCCTGCGCAGTCATAGGTTGCTGAAGGTGGTGTCCCAGCTAGTCCCATAAATGTTTGGTGATAAATCTAGAGAAGCGGCAGGCCAAGTAAGTGCTGCAGTCTAGCAAATACCATCTTGGAAAACCCTTGCAGTTTGTAGGCAAACATTAGCAAGACAGGTGGCCACAGGATGTCCTGTGCATATCGCTGAGCTGTTAGTGTCCCCCATATCACTACTAGGGGTGACCGACTGTCATATGTGATGGCTCCCCAGATCATCACACCAGCAGTTGGGGTACTGTGTGGCTCCATAGCAAAGGCAGGTTGAAATGCTCACCACAAGGCCTCCATACTAAAACGTGACTGCTGTGGGATCCCAAACAGAACTTGGATTTGGTGCTAAAGACAATACAGTTCCAGTGCCTAGCAATCCATGTTTCTTGTTCATGACACCACTTCAAACTAAAACAATGGTGGTTGGCTGTCAATGGCAGGACTTGTAATGGGCTCTTTGATGTCAAATTTCCCTCTGCTAAGTGCTGGAAATTGTCTTGACAGAGACAGGGGTGTGTAATGAATGTGTCCCCTTTGTCTGGATGGTGGACAATAAAACTGTGGGAGGTGCTTGTCGACAGATCAAATGATCCTCCCTACTGTGACCTGTCTGGGGACGTCCGTATGTCTCGGTACGTCCGTGACAGCCCATCCTGCTTCTCTGTCCAATGATGCACCTTCTCTTAAAGTCTGTCAGTTGGGCAAAATGTCTTTGAGTGCGTAGTAGATGCATGTCTAGCAGTCAATGATCCCTCATCTAAAGGTACACTACTCAAAAATAGCCTCTGAAAGCCTTTGGGGGAAACACTTTTATGCCCAGTGTCTAATCAGACCACACTTGTAATCATTTACATATCTGCCTGAGACACAGCTACATGCTGAGCTTTCCAGCAATCTGTTTTTTGTATCGGGGTGCGTTATTTTTTTGTCAATGAAAGTGTTTTTATAATACTAGTATACAGATGTAATATAATAGTAGAAACTAAGCCATGTACTTTTCTAAAACAACCTGAACATATTCCTATCTTTTTCTTAGTGAAGTAGTTGCTTTAACTAAAACATCATCCTTCTGCTCTGTTTGTTAAGGTGCTTTTCTTTTCAGGGTTTCTTTTCAGATTTTATTAATTTGAGTCTTTTATTTTCTCAGTTGTTTCTTATTTTGTGGCACAATCTTTTTGCTTTGTTCCTGATAGAATTAGGTTGTCAGGTGCAAGTGGACTATAAACCTAAAAGCTGCAGTAAAAAAAACACTTTTTTTTATATAAACGATTATAATTGATTGGCTGAATGTTGTGTAATTTACATTTTTAGAATTCTAAACTACAACTTATGAAAATGTAGGGCCCGTTCACGCGATGGAATTTGAGCGTCAAATTCTTCTGCATATACCGCGGCAGTAACTGCTGCGTTTTCTGCCACAGTTGTCTACTTTGGATGCCAAGGACCCGCTTGCTCTATATAGAATCTAAACAGCGAGTGGGCACCCACAGCTGTCCGCACACTGCGCCAAGAAGAGACATGGTGTAGTCACAGCTTTAAACAGCCAGCCCGTGAACTGCAAAGTTGCCCCCCGTTGAGAATATTAGAAGGCAGAGACCACAGATCCGCTGCCGGAATTCCCATGTGTGAATGGGCCCTTAAACTGTTATCTCAGCTGTTTTATTTTGTTTTTGTTTTTACATTTTGTATAGTTTTTTGGCATTTAGTGCAATCCATTTGTTTACTGCAGCTTTTAGTGGTTTTCCCTTTTCTGGGTAATAAAATCATTTTAGGGCTCACTATAAGGAGAAACTTCAGCATATGTAAGGTAATTCATATACTGTATATTCCTGCGTATAAGACTACTTTTTAACACATGAAAATCTTCTCAAAAGTCGGGGGTCGTCTTATACGCCGGGTGTCGTCTCATATGCCGGTATACAGCGTGCTGAAACTTACTTCCTAGCCGGACTGGAGAAGCTGTCCTTCTCCAGCTTCAGGGACAGGCGCCCTCTAGCTGAGCCACCGCGTGCTGCATCCCGGCCAGCCGCTCCTGAAGCAGCCCCCTCTTTCTGCTCTCAGTGGTTTTCTCATGCCGGCAGTATCACATTGCGTACTACCGCTCAGATCGTCTTGAAGACAGGGAGGGCTGGGCAGGCAGGGAGAGCTGACCCACCCAATCCAAGCAGGCTCTGTATGCGGTGTGCACAGAAAATACCGGTACATCGCTTGCTGTGAATGGCTGGTTGTTGTATACTGGGTTGGATTGGCGATTCTGAGGGAAGGCAGGGGGGGAGCAGGAGCATCTGCACTTCAGCCAAATCTAATGTTGGCGGATCTCTAATGAAGTTTGGTGTGCATCTTATCTGTGGTGAAAAAACAGAGTCTATCTGGGGAGCAGATACATGTGGTGGTGAATACAGTACAACACCAGTATCTGTACCTGTACATACAGTACAGCACCAGTATCTGCATCGGTTCATACAGTATAGCACCAGTACATACAGTACAGTATACAAATGGCTAACAGTCAAGACCCCATCATGGCTCTACCAGCAAGAAGAAAGAAATATGAAGCCAGTTTCAAATTTAAAGTTGTAAACTTTGCCATGGAACATAATAACTGCGCTGCTGCAAGACAATATGGAGTAACAGAAAAGATGGTTTGCGACTGGAAAGCAAATTAAAAGCATTAAAGAGTATGCCAAGGGGCAAGTTTGCATTAAGGAGCGGCACCCCACATTGGCCAGAACTCGAAAAACATTTAGCAGACATGGTGAATGAGCATCGCCAAAACGGTTATGTAGTGACACAAAATAAAATACGTTTGTTTGCACTTCAGTGGCCAAATCTAACCCAGATCACAGCAACAGATTTAAGGCCACTGCATCCTGGTGTACTAGATTCTTGGAAAGGCATAGTATGGTACTGAGGCAAAAGACTAAAATTGCACAACAATTACCTGCAGATCTTGATGCCAAAGTAAATGTTGTTGGAGGGGTAGTCTTATACGGCGAGTATAGCCCAAACCCTATATTTCAACTGGAAAAGTTGGGGGTCGTCTTATACGCCCAGTCGTCTTATACGCCGGAATATACGGTACTTTCTTTAGTTCACATAGATTTTTTCTATTTATAAAATTTTACTGTGTTCCAGAAGTTAGCATTTGTATCCTGCACAGACATTGCCATTTGGCATTTAGACGTAGTGTGTATGTACACTAGGCATCAGTATTTTATGATGTACGTTTTATTTTAAAGGCGTTATTCCATGACTAATATACAAAATAAAAAATCTGATAGTATATGCCGATCTCTTTCTAACAAAGCTAGAATCGGCACATTTTTTGCTCTACTAGATTTATATCAAGCTGGCAGCTCAAGGAGAGTGCAGTTCAGAGAGCATGTCTATTCTGCTACAGCTTTCTACCTATCACAGCCCAGGAGGCAGTTGAAGGATGAAACTGAGCATGTGCTGCCTTCTCATTGAACTGAACAAAGAAATAAGAAAAGAAAAAAACAGCAGGTTGCGCTATACAGATACATTTTAAAGAGGACCTTTCATCGATCCTGACATTGTGAACTAAGTATGCAGACATGGAGAGCGGCGGCCGGGGATCTCACTGCACTTACTATTATCCCTGGGCGCCGCTCCGTTCTCCCGCTATGCCCTCCGGTATCTTCGGTCACTAAGTTATGGTAGGCGGAGATTTCGGTCACTCGCAGAGCTCACAGCCTGGGAAAATAACCTCCTAGGCTGTGAGCTCTGCGCTGCGATTGGCCAGCGCTACAGAAGAACAAGGGCAGACTCCGCCTACCATAACTTAGTGACCGAAGATACCGGAGGGCATAGCAGGAGAACGGAGCGGCGCCCGGGGATAAGTGCAGTGAGATCCCCGGGCGCCACTCTCCATGTCTGTATACTTAGTTCACAATGTCAGGATCGGTGAAAGGTCCTCTTTAATGAATACATTTGTGGCTACGTTAAATTTTTTATTACATGCAGTTACAAAGGTGTTCACATACTAACCCAGCTACTAATAAACTAATTTATCTAGTCAGGTTGAACATAGTGTTTGAGCTGCAGTCAACATATTATCGAGTAGGAGATGAGCAGACTGATGAATACTTTATGGGAAAAGTTTCAGTATAACCTATTTTATTCATTTGTACTCCTGCCGATCCTGGGTTAGTGAAGTCCAGGAGGTGGTCCTATCAGTGACTGAGAGCCATCTCTGTATGCAGTCATAGAGGGAAGGTCCTATCAGTGACTGACAGCCATCTCTGTATGCAGTCATAGAGGGAAGGTCCTATCAGTGACTGACAGCCATCTCTGTATGCAGTCATATTTAGAAGCCTGTCAATAACTGATAGGACCGCCTCCTTGATTGCAAAGCCCAGAATGAGCAGGAATTTAACTGCATAAAATACAGAATATACAAAATCCTTTCCCATAAAACTATATATCAATCTGCTCTGCTCCTCCTGCTCTAGACTGTGACAGCTTATACATTGCATTTTCCTGGTGGTAGGTTCCCTTAAACATTCCATTTTGAATTGTTTAGTTCTTAGTATTGTTTGTCAGCATTTAGCTTCAGCCTCTACGGTAACATTTTTGGTAAAATTGCGACCTTGCCATGACTTGGATGTAGGGCTGGGCGATATGGCCTGAAATCTATATCGCAATATAATTTGAAGCATATGCGATATAACGATATATCACAATATATTATTTTCTTCTGTATGTATACAAATTATGTATACAAATTCATCATCCATGTCCCCCAGCCAGCGTCATCAGCCCCATGCCATTGCCGTTTGCCATCATCCACCCCCACACCCCCCGGTAGATTGGGGCCCCTGCTAATATACTTACCTTTCCTGCAGGGTGCGCGGCTGGCTGATGGAGTCCGCAGGAGACGGACCACGTCTTCTTACCAGCATTCACTGGTAGGGACCTGACGACACACACAGCGTCAGCCAGCGTGCTGACGATGTTTGCACGCAAGGCCCTGCCCAGTGCAGCGCGGTGCAGAGTCGGGAGGCCACAGAGCGGTGAGTGAGAAGCACCACGGAGCGGTAGTGAGGCCATCTATCGCGATATGGCGATATAGCTAAAATCTATATCGTTGACCGAATTTATGGCGATAATATCGTATATCGTTTATATCGTCCTCCCCTACTTGGATGTGACCTCAGTGTTTAGCTATGAGGGAAGAAAGTTGTAATTCTTGTGAATCACATAGAACTTGTTTTGTGCGAGTTGTGGTAATGCTGCATTTTTACTGCCAGTCACATCCTTATTAGTTACTGAGTACCCTAGCTACCTTTATTGAAATTCAAATTACTCTGTCGGAATTTGACCAAAATACTTAGGCTACTTTCACACTAGCGTTTTTTGCGGATCCGTCATGGATCTGCAAAAAGTTTCCGTTACAATAATACAACTTCATGCATCCGCCATGAACAGATCCGGTTGTATTATGTCTTCTTTAGCCATGACGGATCCATCTTGAACAGGAAATCACATTGTATGATTTTCAAAGAATTTATTTGTCTTGCACTGCTCAACATAAGTATTTGAACACCTGAGAAAATCAGTGTTAATATTTGGTACAGAAGCCTTTGTTTGCAATTACAGAGGTCAAACGTTTCCTGTAGTTCTTGACCAGGTTTGCACACACTGCAACAGGGATTTTGGCCCACTCCTCCACACAGATCCCCTCTAGATCTGTCAGGTTTTGGGGTTGTTGCTGAGCAACACAGAGTTTCAGCTCCCTCCAAAGATGTTCTATTGGATTTAGGTCTGGACACTGGCTCGGCCACTCCAGAACCTAATATGCTTCTTACGGAGCAACTCCTTGGTTATCCTGGCTGTGTGCTTCAGGTCGTTGTCATGTTGGAAGACCCAGCCACGACCCATCTTCAATGCTCTGACTGAGGGAAGGAGGGAAGTTGTTGCTCAAAATCTCACAGTAAATGGCCCCATTCATCCTCTCCTTAATACAGTGCAGTCATCTTGACCCCTTTGCAGAAAAGCACCCCCAAAGCATGATGTTGCCATCCCGATGCTTCACAGTAGGGATAGTGTTCCTGGAATGCAACTCATCCTTCTTTTTCCTCCAAACACGGCGAGTGAAGTTTATACCACATGACTTTCTCCCATGCCTCCTTTGGATCATCCAGATGGTCATTAGCCAACTTCAGATGGGCCTGGAAATGTGATGACTTGAACAGGGGAACCTTTGTGCAATGCATGATTTGAAACCATGACAGCGTAGTGTTCTACCGACAGTGGCCTTTGAAACTGTGGTCCCAGCTCTCCTTATCTCATTGACCAGCTCCTCCCTTGTAGTTCTGGGCTGATTCTTCACCTTTCTTATCATCAGTGATACCCTACGAGGTGAGATCTTGCATGGAGCCCCAGTCCGAGGGAGACTGACAGTCGTCTCCTCTTCCATTTTCTAACAATTGCTCCAACAGTTGATCTATTTTCACAAAGCTGCTTGGCAATTGCTCCATAGCGCTTTCCAGCCCTGTGGAGGTCCACAATTTTGTCTCTGGTGTCTTCTGACAGCTCTTTGGTCTTGCCCATGGTAGTAGTTGGCGTCTGACTGTGGGGTGGACAGGTGTCTTAAAAGAGCTCAGACAGGTGCTACCAAGTTAGATTAATGAGTGGAGTAGAGGTGGACTTCTTAAAGGCAGGGGTAACAGGTATTTCAGAGCCAGAATTGTTGCTGTTTCTCAGGTGTTCAAATACTTATGTTCAGCAGTGCAGAACAAAAAAAAAAATCTTTAAAAATCATACAATGTGATTTCCTGATTTATTTATTTTTTATTCTGTCTCTGAGTGGGAATTGACCTACAATGTAAATTTCAGACCCCTCCATGATTTCTAAGTGGGAGAACTTGCAAAATTGCAGGGTGTTCAAATACTTCTGTTCCTCACTGTATTTATACTAAAGTAATATTTAAGTATTTTCATTTTTTTAATTCCCGGAGAACCCCTTTAAGGGTAGATGTGCCCTGTGCATACTAGGCATGGATTTTCCATGCGGATATTCATGTGGAAAATCCAAAGCGTAATCTAGTACCAGCTAAATAGTAAAAAAAATGGGGCAGAATTTTTCCACTCAGAAAATGACCTGCAGTGTGGATTTTGAAATCAACAGCATGTCAACTGTTTGTTCAGATTCCCAGGGGAGAATCTGCATCAAAATCCACAAAACATGTAGATTTTGGTGTGGAAACGCAGCAAAAAGCGCATGGAACATCCGCATAAAAGTAATGCATAACCTACACTCCTGTGTGTGTATACCCTAGTATTTCTATGTACAGAGATGCTCCTGGCCATCTGAAAATTGCACCACATCCCCATTAACTTGAATTCAGTTTTGTATCAATTTCCTGCAAAGCAGCTGGTTGGGAGCTCCGCTGCACTTGGTGTGTGCCAGAGGGACCTTGGTCTCCCGATATGTGGGGTTCTAGTGATTTGTGAGGGTCCAGTGGTTGGATATCATCTGATCATAATGTTATGGCATATACTATCAGTATACTATAATAGTATACAATGGGAGTAGCCCCAATAATGTATTTGAGACAGTCTGTGAGAAGCAGTAAGGTGGTGCAAGTCTGTATATTGTTTAATGGCAAAGATATTAGCTTCATCACACTCTCTCAGCTCCCATGGTTGTCTCAGGAGAAAATTATTCACCATAATATAGATCTTATATGAACCTGTATAAAAGAGGAACAGGCAATATGCTAGCCATGACAACTGAAAGATTGATGCGACGCCGCAGGGGTTTTCTCTTACTACAATACTGTAAATAAAATAGACACCTATAACTAAACAGCCCCATAGAGATGAAGGCAGCACACAAGCATGTCTGCCTCCCCATTCAAACTGGGCAACACATGCCATCGTTCTCGTGATCAGTGGTACCCCTGCCAATCAGACACCCCTATCATGTGGACTGGGGATAAGTTGTAATGGGACAACTGCATTAATCATGATCTGTTTAGTTTAAGGGCTGTTTCACACGATCGGATGCTCCGTGAATGACAGCCAAGACCCGATGCAGACTGCAGAGGCACGGAGCATTAACATGATTGATAATGCTCCGTGCCTCTGCAGTCTGCATCGGGTCTTGGCTGTAATTCACGGAGCTGATGTCACGCACGGCATCCGCTCGTGTGAAACAGCCCTAAGGAGGTATTCCCATGTCAGAGCAGCTCCAACCCTCTTCCCTGCCAGAAGTAGTCAAGACTATGGAACAGCTGAGCGAGATCTGCTATGCTGTTTGTGTAGCTTCAATACAAGTGAATAACAGTGTAGCACATCTGTGGATAACGTATAAATGTTTGAAATGGGAATAGAATTTAGGGATTACACCTCTAGCTGCCATGATATGGGTGAATTTTCTATTTTAGATCAAGCAAATATTTCTGTAACTAAAGTGACACATTATTAATATAGAATACTTTTTTTGTATAAATTATACAGTTTTCCTAAATAGATGTGACACCTACATTGGATGAAAAGTGTATTAAAGTGGGAAACATTGAGGTTATTTGGCTCTCAGCCGATGACTGTATTTGAATATAATATGGCTGGCGTGACAAATGTATAATTTTCTGGAAGAATTTACTTTCCAGTAAAACACATTTGTATATTTGCTTGTCTACCTGAGAAGCCATAGTTGGGTACTGTTTCTCCCTATGGAAAGCGCCAAACACACATGAGGAGTATTGAACACCAGTCAACATCCTAAGTTTCTACAAAAAATATATATGAAAATTTGTACATCTTATATCTACTGGCATCAGATAGGCTTAGCTAATTTGAACACTAACTTAAATATCTTTCCCAGAAACCCAGAGAAGCGTTGCCTGGCCCTTAATAAACTCTGCACACATACTACACATACTAGGCGCTCTTTGTAATCTGATAGCGCACCCACCAGACAACACATATACTGTATATTGACAGGAAACCCAGGGTATCTTACTAGGCTCTCTCTCACACATAGGAGACCAGAGAGTGTTTATACAGGTGAAACTCGAAAAATGTAAATATCGTGCAAAGTTAATTTATTTCAGTAATGCAACTTCAAAGGTGAAACTAACATATGAGAGACTCATTACATGCAAAGCGAGATATTTCAAGCCTTTTATTTGTTATAATTTGGATGATTATGGCTTACAGCTTATGAAACCCCAAAGTCTCAATTTTAAGGTACCCTTTGCTTAGGGGGTATGGATCAATTAGCTGACTAGAGTGTGACACTTTGAGCCTAAAATATTGAACCTTTTCACAAAGTTCTAATTTTAAGCTGCATTAATGCAATTCCTTTTAATTTGCATTACTGAAATAAATGGACTTTTGCATGATATTCAAATTTTTCGAGCTTCACCTGTATACCACTTTTTAGCGCCATTGGAGCATATTTGATTCACGCGAAACAAATCACAAAGAATGGCCAATGGCAGATGGGGACGAGCCCCCCCCCCCCCCCTGCACAGGGAGAAGCAGCAGTGATGGTGCGGGGACCTGGAGCGGCTTAGGGAGCCAGGTAAGTAGAATCAGCGTGAGGGACCCGGCATATGGGGGAGCATTTGTTAGTGTTGGAAAAAGCCTTTAAAGTTAAAGCAGAAGTGCAGAAATCATCCAAGTGCAACTTTTACATCTCCACTTATTCTGATAAATGGCTAAATGTTTTTCCATGATAAAGGTGTACAAATGCATGGTGTACAACTTTTTCTAGTTGGGGGCCACGTTGTCAGACTATACCAGTTCTAAAAGATAAAAATAAAACTTAAAGGGTTATTACTAACTGTTTAATACTGTATTTATTAGCTTTAAAAGCTGTTATTGGGATGGCGTGATGACGTGATTGCATCGCGTCTCGATCTCCCCCCCGCTGGCCTCCTCCCTCCACGCTCTACATCGGCTCCGGCTCCATCCTAACAGCTGACGCCGAACAACCAGCGTCGCGCCGCACAGCTGAACTTGAAACCCCGAACCAACCCGACTGGCTCCTGGCTTGGCTCCTGGTCCTACTCGCTGGCGGATCGTGGGTGCTTGCTTCCTGAGCGTTTGGTCCGGGATCGCCTGCTCTCCTGTTTCGCTGCTCCGGAGACCTCCTGCCTTCTTCCCTCGTTGGTTTCCTCCTGTGCCTTGGTCTGGGGTCTGGCTGCTCTGCCTGCTGCCTCGCTCTTGCTGATGTGCGGCGGTTTTTTTTTGTGGCCTGTTACCTCCTCGATCTGCTCGATACCTGGACTGCTTGCCCTTCTGGGGCTCGGTGAGAGCTCCTGCCTGCTTTCTCTCCGGCTCTGATCAACTGTATCGTGTCGTGTGTGCACCGGGACCGAGGCTCCTCCGGATATGTGAGAACACTGCTCCCTTGGCTTTCTTTATTGCTGGTTTTTTCTGTGTTGTGAAAAGGAAAGAGGAAAAAAAAAAAAAAAAAAAGAAATAAAAAAAAAAAAAAAAACAAAACAAAGATAAAGCAAAGAAAGAGAAAGAATCGGGAAAAGGGGAGAGGATAAGAGAAAGGAGAAAAGGAAAGGAAAAAAAAGGAAAAAAGGGGGAAAAGAACAGAAAGAGAGATAAAGAAAAAGGAAAAAAAAAAAATATATAAAAGGGCAGGAGGAGAGGGAGGGGCCGCCATCTGGACTACTTTTTGCTTGGGTGATTAGCGAGGCCTATTTGTCCTCCCATTTTGTGGGTCGGAAAAAAAATAAAAAATTTTTCCTGCTTGGCTGGTGATGTTCATTGGGTCTGCGGGCGTATCGGATACACGAGATTATCGCTATATATGATTTCACCCTTCTTTTCCTTTGCCATCACTGATTAACCCTTCTGCTATATCGAAGTGGAAAGGGGGGGGGGGAAAGGGAAGAGGGAGAGGAAAGCAGGAAGGGGGAGAAAAATGGCCCCAAAACGACGGTCAGTGGACCTTTCTGTAACAAAGTCTGGATCTAAGACCCCAGATAATAAAATTGACAAGTTCTTAAAACCGCCCCTCTCAAATGAAAATAATTCAGTTAAAACGAAACTCTCTTCTAAATTGAAGAAATCCGTTAAGCCTCCCCAAACTGACGAACTATCTGATGACGGATCAGCAGAGACAGGTCAGGAGGCGGTAGAGGAAAGTCTCTCTGCACAATTGAGAGCTGAACATGAACCCGCAGTACTTAATAAAATTCTCTGTGCTGTGGAAAATAATGGTACCCTAGTGCAAGGGATGTCTATCCAACTGGGCTCAGTACAGAGCGATATTACTTTAATAAGAGATGATCTGGCTAAAATCCGTGACCGAGTCTTCAACGTTGAAAAAATAGTCGACTCATTGCAAACTGACATAAATACGCTAAAGTCTAAAACCGCTCTTCTCGCCTCAGAAAATCAATTATTACAAAATAAGATGGAGGACCTTGAAAATAGGTCCAGGCGAAACAACGTTCGTATAATTGGCTTCCCTGAAGGAACCGAAGGTCGACAGCTAGAGGAACAACTTAAAGAAGTGGTCTTTAATAACCTTGGGAGCGACTATTTCTCCCCTATGTTTCAGATAGAAAGAGCTCATCGAATCCCAGGAGGGAAACCTACTCCAGGGAGGCCGCCGCGGGCAATCTTAATGAAATTACTATTGTCTGTTGATAGAGATATGATACTGAGAAGAGCAAGAGAATGTACACCTATTGAATATCAGGGCACCAAATTGCTCTTTTTTCCTGACTTTGCTCGACAGACTCAGGAAAAGAGAAGAAATTTTATAGAGATAAAGAAACGTCTGGCGTCTAAGGACATTAAATACTCGCTACAGTATCCAGCAAAATTAAGAGTGATCCATAACGGGATCTCACAATTTTTTGAAAGACCACAACAAGTGCTAGAGTGGATGGAGCAAACGGGTCTATGATATTATACTCTGTAAATTATGATGGAGGGGGGGGTAAGGCTAGGGAGGGGGAGAACGGCCAGAGGTTAGAGATTCGCTGACCAGCTCGGGCGGATCAACGGAGAGGGGGGGATGGGAGGGAGCAGGGGGAGGGAATCCACCTTGCAGGTTTGGGGATGTGTGTTTTTTTTTTTTATTATTTTTTTTTCTGTCTTTTTTTTTTTTTTTTTTTTTCTGTCTTTTTTTTTTTCTGTCTTTCTCTTGCTACAGTGAAGGATGCCCACTAGGATTGTAACTTGGAATATCAGAGGGCTTGGGGAAAGGGTCAAAAGGCAAGCTATTATGGATGCACTTAAAAGATACCTTCCAGCAATTATTTGTATGGTAGAAACCCATCTTACTAAAGAAACCGTGTCCCGCTTGACAACGGGATGGTATTCTCAATCTTATCACTCTACTTTTAGCAGCTCTTCTAGGGGCGTCTCAGTTTTGATCCATAATTCTGTGGACTTTACCCTTATCAAATCCTATATAGATGACCAGGGCAGATTTATCTTTTTGCATGGTAAGCTGCATGGCCATAGTTACATTCTTGCTTTCTTTTATATACCTCCGCCCTTCTCAATGTATCCACTGGTCCAGCTAACACTTTTTTTTGAAGGGAGATCAGAATGCCGGCTAGTTCTGATGGGGGACTTCAATGCAGTAATGGACCCCAATAAAGATAGATTCACATTAGATGCAGAACGCGCGAGGAATTTATGTACCTCCCCGTTGCCACAATTCTGCCAGGAGGTTGGACTGGTGGATATATGGGAACATCTTGGCGGAGGTAAGCGAGTATATTCTTGTGTTAGCAGGGGTGGTAGAGCAATGTCTAGAATTGATTTAGCATTTACTAATGAAGATAATCTGTGCAACATCCGTAAGATACGATATGGGGTAAGAACAGTCTCGGACCACTCACCCGTACTGGTTGAGGTTTGCACGGGGAAGAACAAGGACAATAGGGGGCTAGGATTCAAGCTGAATCCATATTGGTTTTCTATTATGGATAATCTTCAGCCCACTAAATCATTGATATCCTCCTTTTGGGAGGTGAATCGCCCCTCTGCTAACATCAATATAGTATGGGATGCCCTGAAAGCATATCTGAGGGGGGTTTTTATAAGTGAGATTGCTGCAGTAAAGAGAACATAAAAAAAAAAAGAGGAGGAACTGACCAAGGCTGTTGCATGTACAACTGAGCAATTTACCGGTCAACCTACTGAGCATAATAGGGAGGAGATGCAGAAGGCCAGCTGCTCCTTGGACAAATACATAACAGAGAAAGCAAATCATAGAGTATTCTTCAAGGGTTTAAAATATTTTTCGGAGTCTGGACGCCCTGGTAGGTTGCTAGCTAGGATAATCTCACAACAGGACAAAAAAAATCAATCTATTGTCTCGATCCGCAATACAGCGGGGGAAATTATAACAGATCCAGAAGGAATTAGGGACACCTTTCTACAATATTTTACCCAGATATACAGTCCCTCCTCTGGCTTGCCACCCGACCTGGCGACGCGGTTCCTGGAAAGGATCTCACTCCCCGTTTTAAACGAAGCCCAAATAGAATATCTGGAAGAGGAGTTATCCCTTTCGGAACTTCAGGAGGCTTTGGGATCTGTCTCGGGGAATTCGTCGCCAGGGATGGATGGCCTTCCATATGAGGTTTACCGCAAGTACAGCGATGTGATTCTCCCCCAGCTGTTAGAGGTCTTTTCTCAGGCAATACAGGGAGGGAGCTTACCATGCACTATGATGGAGGCTCTTATTGTTTTAATTCCTAAAAAGGATAAGGACCCGATAGAAATGAGCTCCTATAGACCAATCTCGCTACTAAACACAGATGCCAAGCTACTATCTAAAGTTTTGGCTAGGAGGCTTTCACGGGTTATATCCACTATTATCCACCCAGACCAAAATGGCTTTATGCCAAAAAGGGGCACCCATCATAATTTGCATAGGCTATTTATGAATATTCAGTCTCCGGGGCGTGGTGCCCGCTCCATCCTGTCGCTGGATGCCACCAAACCCTTCGACAGGGTGGAGTGGACTTTTCTCTGGGAGGTGATGAAAAAAATGGGCTTTGGCCCTAGATTTATGGCGATGGTTCAGCTATTATATAGTTCCCCAGCTGCTAGGATCAGGATTAATGATACGATCACAGAGAGTTTCACCCTAGGAAGAGGCACCCGTCAAGGCTGTCCTCTCTCCCCCCTTCTTTTCAATATTTATATTGAACCCTTAGCAGCCAGTATAAGGCAGGATTTGCAGGTGGCCGGCTTTGGTATAATGGGGAAGCACGACCGTGTATCTCTCTATGCAGATGACATCTTGGTCTTTCTTCAGCAAACAGAAACTACTCTCCCTCGTATAATGGATTTGGTTGGGTTTTTTTCTGCTCCGTCTGGCCTGGAGATCAATTGGGAGAAGACTGTTCTCCTCCCTATAGACGAGCTGCGAGGTGACTGGGATAACCAGTTAACAGTCTCTGAATCAATAAAGTACCTGGGGATTTCAGTTTCTGCCAAACCTCAGGAATATCTACAACTTAACTTGATTCCCCTGCTGATTAAGCTGAGGGCTAAAATCAAGATATGGCAAAAAATTCTGCACACAAGAGCTGATAGAATTTCTTTAATAAAAATGGTAGTACTGCCCCAGGTTCTTTATGTCCTGCGCAACTCGCCTGTATGGATCGCAGATAAGTATTTTAGACTAATTGAGCGGATGCTTAACGACCTATTATGGGGGAGGAAGCGTGTTAGATTGAAGGCGCTCTATTTCTCTATGCCTTATAATCAGGGAGGCCTTAACCTCCCTTATTTTAGGGGTTACTTTATGGCCTCTCAACTCTGCCTTTTTAGTGACTGGGAAAATAGCCATTTCTGCAATAAAGTGGTGAAAGACTCAGGCTTTACGGATTTCTTTACTGTATTGGAGTCCGACTATCTATTAAATATACAGACCGGGTATACACTTTTCTGCAGAATGGCTATAAAGACCTAGCGGGTCATTAGGAGTTGGTGTGGAGTTAAGGCATCACTTATTTGCACCCCATTGTGGCATAATCCAAAGCTAGTGAATTTAAGCGATCTGAATTGTTGCCAGTATTGGAGGACTAAGAAGGTTCAGTATTTACATCAGGTGGTTAGTGGTGGACAAATTCTGTCCTCGATGGAAATAGGGCACAGAGCAAATTTGGGTGAGGTGGCCTGGTACGCATATTTCCAATTGAGGTTTGCACTTTCTAGCACTCTGAATAGTCACCTTCTTCTTATAGATACTCCTGAATTCCTACACGATTTTATTATTAAGAAAGCCGCCACGAAAATCAAAATATCACATTGTTATAGACACTTAATGAAACATTTTTTTCGGGGTCTTCTTTCTCCAGGACAGAAGTCCTGGTCTTTGTTACTTTCAGAGGTGGGTCCCCCAGATTGGGAGAATATAGGGGATAGTTTAAAATATGTTTCACATAATTTTAATCACACTGTTGTACAATTTAACATTTTGCACAAAATATATGTGACACCTCTGTGGCTATATAGAAGAGGACTTAGAGCCTCCTCTGATTGCCCACGTTGTGGCGACTCCGAGGCAGACCACTTACACCTGTTTTGGGATTGCCCAATGGTGGGTAGTTACTGGAGATCGGTCCAGACCACCTTGGCTTGTAAACTTAACATTGTTGTTCCTCTGTCTCCCAGGATATGGGTCTTGGGAGACCTATTGGAGGTTAATTATCAGCCCATAAAACGCCAATTATTGATCAAAGTTAGGTTCCTGGCTAGGCTTCTTGTCGCTAGACTATGGTTTAGCTCCTCCGCTCCAGACTGCAGCAACTGGCTGGCTCTGGTCGAGAAAGTGAAAAGCTATGAGAAGATTCTGTACAAACAAAGAGGATCTTATCTAAAATGGGGTAAACTGTGGGAAGAGTGGGACATGGTTTAATTAATTTGGAACTTTCCTTTTTTATTATATACCTTTTTTTTTTTTTTTTTTTTTTTTTCTTTCTTTTCCTGCAAGGTTGGGAGGTGGGGGATAGGTGGGGTGGGTTGGGGATGATTTCAGAATTTATAATATTATAAATGTTATGCGGATATGTATTTTTGCATTATAAATAAAATATGGAAATTTAAAAAAAAATACTGTATTTATGGCATATTGAACATACAGTATATACCATAAGAGTCTGGGTACACTTCCAGAACTCCTCTCTAATAGGAGAATACATGAAAAATATATGCAAGCAGCCACAAGACATAAAAATACATGTCTGTTACCAGATAAGGGGAAAAGTAGTAGGGCACACCACTATTCGGTTCCACACGGATAATTAATATAAACAATATTTATTAGTAATATACACTATTAAATAAACATACTTAAAATACACAAGCTAAAATTAATAAAAATGTTAAATACAATAGTATCAATGCTGTATTTTGACCAAAGTTTGTTGTATGGTAAAAAAGTGTCTTTCCAAATGGGTTATTTAACCCGATCAATACCCCAATAGGTAAGGTCGCAAATAGTAAAGGTGAACTTGATATTTGGATACAGTTTTTGAATAGTCACTTGTATCTGTGCGACTTAGTAGTCGTTACACTTATATTGTCGCTACAAAGTTGTTGCCTGTTATTAGGAATAAGCCGGAGCTGTTTTACTCACAGTTATATACGAAGTGATGCCGGCTTTTGTTGCATCACTGGTGGCGTCCCACGTGTGATGAAATTCTTTTCATGAAATGAAGCACAATACCGTAAGATTAATAAGCGCTTAAAAAGAAAGAAAGACGCGAGAGATCGGTGAATTTTGGCTTATAAAAGCAAAGACCAGCCGGATATCTGCCTCCCTGGAAAGTCGACTCTTCTGGTAAAGTCTATCGCTGCGAGATATCCACTAAAGACGCAGAGGGAATATATTACCGATCGACTTCCAATACAGTACGGCTATATATAATCACCGAGGATCCCGAATCCGCACTGAACTTAGTTGGAATCAAATCTCCACATACCGTATCGCTGCCTGTAAAGAATTTCATCACACGTGGGACGCCACCAGTGATGCAACAAAAGCCGGCATCACTTCGTATATAACTGTGAGTAAAACAGCTCCGGCTTATTCCTAATAACAGGCAACAACTTTGTAGCGACAATAGAAGTGTAACGACTACTAAGTCGCACAGATACAAGTGACTATTCAAAAACTGTATCCAAATATCAAGTTCACCTTTACTATTTGCGACCTTACCTATTGGGGTATTGATCGGGTTAAATAACCCATTTGGAAAGACACTTTTTTACCATACAACAAACTTTGGTCAAAATACAGCATTGATACTATTGTATTTAACATTTTTATTAGTTTTAGCTTGTGTATTTTAAGTATGTTTATTTAAGTGTATATTACTAATAAATATTGTTTATATTAATTATCCGTGTGGAACCGAATAGTGGTGTGCCCTACTACTTTTCCCCTTGTTTTCCAATATTTTTAGAGGATTGGGTGAATCCTCTCTGTAGGAGCACCCATACAATTTTTGATTATACAGGTGAGCCCTCTCTAAATATTCGTATTTTAACTATTTTCTGTTACCAGATAGTTGGGGGTTGTTCAGATCGGTATCAAGGGTTGTGCACCTCTACTTTAGGCCTCATGCACACGACCGTTGTGTGTTTTGTAGTCCATAAATTGCCGATCCGCAAAATACGGATGGCATCCGTGTGCAATTGCGGAACGGCATGGACAGCCATTAATATAACTGCCTATTCCTGTCCGCAAAACGGACAAGAATAGGACAGGTTATATTTTTTTTGTGGACCACGGAACGGAGCAATGGATGCAGACAGCACACTGAATGCTGTCCGCATCTTTTGCGGCCCCATTGAAGTGAATGGGTCCGCATCCAAGCCGAAAAAACTGCGGCTCGGATGTGGACCAAAACAACGTTCATGTGCATGAGGCCTAAGAGGATAAAGATCATGAGAGAGAATTACTCCAGTACAAAACTTCTCTCTCTTTATTCTTGCACCCCAACTGATCAAAAGCCTTGTCGCTGTAACATAGCAAAAGTTTTTTTCACAGTGCAAGTACACCTTAAAGAGCCTCTGTCAGCATGATCAACACTGCTAGGATTCATCATGCTGATTTAAACCAATACCTTTCTTTTGTCTGTATGTTAAACAGCTGCAGAGATACCTGCAAATGAGCATGTTGGAGCACCAGAGGGCAGGACTGAAGCCTTGGAACACTGTTTTTAATACCCCTCTACTCACCACTGCCATTTAGGGATAGCCATCAGCATGCTGTTTCCTAGCATGTACATATCATATACAATACTTACTATAGCCTGACCACATTGAGAATAATGGTTTTCTATGCTTAGAAAGCTAATACATATTACTGGTTTATTATTCACAGGCACAATATATGGTTATAAAGACACCAGCCATATGTATTAGCTTGCCAAGTATAGAAACCCACTCTTCTCAATGATATGAGGCTACAGCCTAGAAGTAAGTGGTCAGTTTTGCATGTTCCCAGGAGAGACTTCTGGATTTTTTTCTTTGGTTATTTTTTTCTCCCTCATTTAACTCACAATAAAAGGCTATAGCTTTGCTATGTTGAAAATAGACGTTTTCTATACTTAGAAAGCTAATACATATTAGGGCTCTTTCACACTTGCGTTCTTTTGTTCCGGCATAGAGTTCCGTCGTCGGGGCTCTATGCCGGAAGAATCCTGATCAGGATTATCCCCATGCATTCTGAATGGAGATAAATCCGTTCAGGATGCATCAGGATGTCTTCAGTTCAGGACCGGAACGTTTTTTGGCCAGAGAAAATACCGCAGCATGCTGCGCTTTTTGCTCCGGCCAAAAATCCTGAACACTTGCTGCAAGGCCGGATCCGGAATTAATGCCCATTGAAAGGCATTAATCCAGATCCGGCCTTAAGCTAAACGTCGTTTCGGCGCATTGCCGCATCCGACGTTTAGCTTTTTCTGAATGGTTACCATGGCTGCCAGGACGCTAAAGTCCTGGCAGCCATGGTAAAGTGTAGTGGGGAGCAGTATACTTGCCGTCCGTGTGGCTCCCAGGGCGCTTCAGAGTGACGTCCGGGCGCCCCACGCGCATGGATGACATGATCGCATGGCACGTCATCCATGCGCATGGGGCGCTCTGACATCATTCTGGAGCGCCCCGGGAGCCGCACGGACGGTAAGTATACTGCTCCCCCGCTCCCCACTACTACTATGGCAACCAGGACTTTAATAGCATCCTGGCTGCCATAGTAACACTGAACGCATTTTGAAGACGGATCTGTCTTCAAATGCTTTCAGTTCACTTGCGTTTTTCCGGATCCGGAGTGTAATTCTGGAAAATGGAGTACACGCCGGATCCGGACAACGCAAGCGTGAAAGAGGCCTTACTGGTTTCTATAATCTTATATAGTGCCTATTAGTAAACCAGCAATATATATTAGCTTTTTCTCAATTTTGTAAGGCTATAATGCCAATCACAAACATTTACATGATCAGTTGTGACCACAGCATCTGAGAGGTCTTTCCACAAATAACACTCCCCAGGTCGTAACTGCGTGGAGATCAAGGAAGCTGTTTGGTTGCCATGGCAGCCTCAGGCCCTCAGAAGGATGCTACGCCTGCAGTCTAGGGCGGAAGTGATCTGATAATTACATATCCTCTAGGGGGACTAAAAATATAAATATTTCCCTCATATTAAAAATGTAAAAAAATAATAAAATAAATATATGTATCGCTGTGCTTAAAAACTCCTGTACTATTAAAATATATAAATAGTTATCCCGTATGGTGAATGCTGATTCGCCATTTTCTTGTTGCTTCACCTCATACCAATCCTAAAATGACATCAATAAAAACTATAGACCGTTCCGCAAAAAATGATGGAACTATAATGGGGGGGTCAGAAAAGGGCAGTGCAAAGTAAAAAAAAAAAACTTTTTCTAAGTTTATTTTAAGTATTAAAACACAAGAAAAGGGAAAAACCAATAAATGTGGTATCTCTGTAATCGTACTGACCCAGAGAATTAAGGTTACAAGTCTGTTTTACCACATAGGAAACGGCGTAAAAACCAAACCCATAAAACTATAGGGGAATTTTTCTTTTTCCAGTACCACCCCATTTGGATTTTTTTCCTGCTTCCCCCTATATCTTATGCAACATTTAAATGGCGCCATTAGAAAGTGCAACAAGCCCTCATATGTTTATGTGAGCAGGAGGAAAGACGGGAAAAACAAAAACAAAAAATCGTGGTGTCAGGAAGGGGTTAAATATTGCATATAATTGTCATGTATGTGGTAATGGATATTGACACAATTTTTAACAATCTTCAGTTGTGTGCCTGTGTTGAGCACCAGCCCTCTGCCTCGGTCAAACAACCATTTTAACAGCTTTAAAGCAAATATTGTAACATTTTAATGGTTGATACTATTTAATATGCTGTAGAGAAGAACAGATGCGTTTACAGTGTTAACTTTGGTCATCCACACGCAGCTAGGCTCAGACAATAGTCAAGGTGACTTGTGTCATTTTAGGTCACACCGTTGTGTGTGGGAGGGAAGTGTGTTGGATGGGAACTATAGTAACAAGAAAACCAGCAATGGGGGGTCACTGCGGCACATCCAGTTATGCTGCCTTGTGCTGCTTTTAAATGTGCAAACAAATAAAACAACTTATTCTGAAGCATTAAAGACATGTTATTTCAAGGTTCTTTTTAGACCATTTAATTCCATAAGTACAAATGCTGTACATCGTGTATTTTAGGAGAGGAGAAATTATTTGCTAGCTATTTGTTTATTGTACAGTAGCTGGTTATTTTGTATGTTTTGTATTTTTAAAATGTTTTGTGGGGTTGCTACATTGGTGGAACACACTGCCTTCGAGCATGGTGTACTTTACAGTATCTGCAGTAAATGGGAGGTACTGTAATGGTTAGAGAAATGTCAGTAGACTAATACAATCTCCAGGAAAAGATGGAGTGTAGCTCCATCCATAGAAAACAGAGTGGAATCAGAGAGATGCTTGCAGAGCCATACAGTGTATGTGGAGTCACATTATTATGACCACCAGTTAAAATCCAGAGTAACCGCCACATGCAGCACAGACAGCAGGTAAATGGGCTGGGAGTCACTTAGTAAGGTCCCGATAGGTTGTCACAGGTATCTGGATGTATCTGGAGTGAGGAAAGAATTATGGGGCCAGGGTAGTACTTGGAAGTCTTGGTAATCCTCTTCCAACCAATGTTTGACAATTCTAGCCATGTGTCACATTGTCTTGCTGGAAGATACCATCCCAAGGAAGACAATCAGTATGTATGTATGTACGTGATCTGCAAGGGTGGATTCATATCCAAATCGGTTAAGAACGTATTCCACGTGAATGAGTGGGCCCAGAGAATAACACTGCCACTGCCAGCTAGTTTTCTTCCAGCAATGGTTGCTGGGTGTTTTCTCATGTTTCTCGTCTGACATGGTGACATCCATCTATTCGATGAAGCAAAAAACGCGAGTCTTCGGAGAAGACAACCTTTTGCCGATCGGCAGAGGTCTGCTGATGCAGTTTCAAAAGCAGAGGTGCTGTGACCATCCATCTGCTTCCAAGCTCCATATGCAGTAGGGTTTGCTGAAGTGTGATACATTTTCACCACAGCAGCACGTTATCATTTCACTAATTGCACAGCTTCACAAAAGCCAATAATCATCCTATTTTGCAAAACCCATTTTACCTGTGACAGGAATGAGGGATATTTGTGCAGTGACAGCCACACACCTTATATACCCACCGAGCCAGCTCACAACACGTGACTTCCTTCATAAGCTACACACTGCCAACCCTGAGAGTAGGAAGGGTTCATAATGTTACTGTGTATACAGGATCATTATCTTGCAATGTCAAGGCCTCCAGTGGTACGTTTCAGCAGTCATTGCCCATCCTATGACAATTAAATTACTCTGCTCAATCCATCCTAGTCTATTCAGCAAAGCTGACAAGTGAGCATCAGCATATTGTCTGTGCTTCAGTGGCTGTTGTAAAAACTGTAATACTGTAGTTCAAAATTTGTCTTTTTATGTATAGTCACATTAAAAAAAACGCATTGTCTGAACATATTTCCTTAGGTCCAAAGGAGTGTGGACTATCGGGATTTTGTGTTTGATATGGATTCTTGTAATTTTGGAAAGTTACCTGTAAATGGCTACTTGATTCTAATTAAAAATTGTTTACGGTTTCTCAGAATTAACCAATATTATGACCATGTATGTGAATGGGGAGTGGGAAGTTATGTCTCATTTATAGACCTGTGAAGAATAACAAACCCATTGCAGATTTCAAACTTTATTGCATGTTCAGATTGCCCCAGATTCCACACTGAAGAGCTCAAATGAATCCCTTTGCCTATGGCCCATTTGTACTGTGGGACTATACATAATTTCCCCTGAAGAGGATTGAGTACAATTGTGCAGAGGTCAATCTTTCACTTAGCTTAGGGCATGTAACAGAGGCCCTAATGTCAGTCTGACCCATAGCTGAAGGTAGGAAACGGTTGGCAATTGAGCTTCCGACCTGCAAAGGGAACTCTCTAATGGGTGTAAAGGCTTTTCTGCCTCATGTTTGCCCCCTTTTTTAATGGGTCTTTTAGACCATGCATTGCTAAGGGTACTTTAACACTAGCGTTTTCTTTTCCGGCATAGAGTTCCGTCACAGGGGCCCTATACCGGAAAAGAACTGATCAGCTATATCCCCATGCATTCTGAAAGGAGAGTAATCAGTTCAGGTTGCATCAGGATGTCTTCAGTTCAGTCATTTTGACTGATGAGGCAAAAGAGAAAACCGTAGCATGCTGCGGTTTTATCTCCTGCGAAAAAAACTGACGACTTGCCTGAATGCCGGATCCGGCATTTTTTCCCATAGGAATGTATTAGTGCCGGATCCGGCATTCAGAATACTGTAATGCCGGACCTGTCCTTCCGGTCTGCGCATACGCAGACTGAAAAAAAGGTGAAAAAAATAAATGCCGGATCAGTTTTGCCAGATGACACCGGAAAGACGGATCCGGCATTTCAATGCATTTATTTGACTGATCAGGCATTTTTAAGACTGATCATGATCCTGATCAGTCTTACTAATGCCATCAGCTGGCATACATTTTGCCTGATCCGGCAGGCAGTTCCGGCGACAGAACTGCTTGCCGGATCTCTCTGACGCAAGTGAGAAAGTAGCCTAGCCTCTAATTTTACATTAACATGTTTTTTTTTTTAAGATGACCAAAACATTATGGTCTCCTTACTAGAGACAAAATACAAATACAGTAGAAATGTGTTAGTAATGTGATGTACCATAATTCTTGTGATGTAACAGCAATCATATGATGCCAGCAGTGTCAGCTACGTGTCATCAGCCACTCATCTTCTATCACATTCCCAATTTTGCTTCTGTTTTACAAATTATCAGTATTATGTACTTAATTAGGTAATCGGAACCATTCATACTGTTTCATTCAGTTTCTGATACAAAATATCAAATTCTAGCCTAGTCCCGGTCACTTCTTCTTCAAGCCTCTTATCACACATTACTCATACCATTCGTCTTTTCTACCCTTGCCACTGTAATTAAACTCCTCTTCTCATAGAGCAGATAGGCAGCTTCTTGAATCATTGCTGAACTCCCTCTCTCGATTTATATGCTCCTCCAGCTGACATCAGCAGAGAGGTAGGAAAGGGCAGCACTGATTTCATGTCTCCTCTTACCTTACTATGCAGTGAAAAGAATGAGTTGCAGCTTGCAAGTGAATGCCACTACCAAAGACCGTGGAGCACTCTTTTTTTTTTAGATTGGACAGTCAAATTTTCAAATTTATGTGCTAATTTTAAGAGGTTATAAGTGGCTCACTTGAGGTGCAGTATAGGCATTCAGAGATCTGGCAGGCTGCTCCAACACAGAGCAGCCTGCTAGATCTCACAGGATCCGGTGTTGCCAGATCCCCATTTACTCCAAGGAGGTCCGGTGGCAATCCGGCCGATTTCCGGCATAAATGCCAAGTTTTGGAAAGCGTTGAATACTGGTTTTTGTCTGGCCAACAGCTGGTATTTGCACTGGATCAGGCCGCCAGATCTCCTAAATGTGATGTGAACGCAGCCATAAAGAACTTTGGTTGCAAGCTACATCAGTTTACAAAAAAGTTATTTGGCAGTGTATAAGAAGACACAAGTTGAGTGACTATCTTCAACATGTTCCAACCCACTATGCCAATATATATGCTTGCGCACAGGAAAATGAAAGATATTGTAGCATCAGTCTAGAGTATATGAAGAAGTGTAGAGCGATGGCATTGGTTAGATTTGTAACGTTCTGTAACTGGTTTGCATCATCCCACAAATAGATTGCCTTATGTACAACATTGTGAACCTAGGTCACTCTCAGTAGCAAATTGAATGCTGAAACAGTAGGTCATAAAGGTAACATTAAACTCTGCATTTTAGCTCCATGCTTCATACCATGTACATTTCAGCATTTTACAATTGTCCTTTAATCTTGACTAATTGCTGTGTCCGTAGGAATTGTTAGAATGTATCTGTGAAAAAATAATGATTTTAGATATAGTAGTTAAAGGGGTTGTCCAGCTTCAGGAGAAAACTGGACAATCCTCGGAAACTGCCTGCAGTAAAGAAGTGATAAGTACTTACCTGACAGATCCTGTACCTCTGCTCCAGTTCTGCCGCCTGGGTTTTATTTACCCAGCTGCAACGTTGATGTCGTGTCAACAACACATGACTACTGCAGCCAAGCGTTGGCCTCAGCATAGGGTTGGACGATATCAAAAATATTCCCACAATATCACTATTGTGCTAAATTTCATAATGATGTTATGTATCGTGATAAATACCCAATTTAGAAGGAAAAATCACTCAAAACGTCCTGGAAATTTGGTGACAGACTCCATCCACTGTCCTGTCTGGTCCTCAGACACCCCAGACTTGCTTTCTTATAAAGGCTACAAGAATAAATTATACAGTATTGAGCTTGTACAGTATAATGCCTCCATGTTGCCCCCATACATTATAGTAATACCTCCTTGTAGCCCCTCTGTTCCACACCATGTAATGAGCCCCGGGCCAGGGAGTGAGCGGCTAACAGGGCTTTCACTCTCCAGCATCTACAGCACAATGTATATAGTATATATATACAGTTATATGGGATACAGCACAGTGTATACAGTTATATGGGGTACAGCACAGTGTATACAGGGTGCAGGGTCAGTGTCTACAGTTAGATGGGGTACAGCACAGTGTATGCAGTTATATGGGGCACAGCACAGTGTATACAGGGTGCAGGGTCAGTGTATATAGGTATGTGGGGTACAGCACTGTATATACAGGGTGAAAAGTCAGTGTATACAGTTATATGGGGTACAGCGTCTGTGTATGCACTGACCCTGCACCCAATTTAGCTATGTACACTGACCCTGTATACAGAGTGCAGTGTATGGAGTACAGCACAGCTTACATGGTCGTTAAATTGTCCTTCCCCCTCCTGCCCCACATTTCACTCCCAGCAGCCCTTCCTCAGCCTCACCTGCACTTCAGTCCCATCGTTATCGCTCCTCCTGTCCCGCTGTTCTATGGTTGCTGGGTGAAGCCTCCTGAAACTGAACACCAGTCCATGTAAGTGCGCAGCATACTGCTGTTTTAGAAGTGATCAGTGCGTGACTGCCCCTATGACATCCCTAAAATACCGCAGTATATCAGGAGTGTTGCTCCAGACAAGGGCATGTGACATCACAGTTGCAGTGGGGTAAATGGAACCATGTCAGGAGAACTGGAGGGCTGCCGTGGGGGTCTGTCAGATAAGTACTTACCACTTCTTTATTGCAAGCCGATCCCAAGGGTTATCTTGTTTTCTCCTTAAACCAGACAGCCCCTGTAAAGGGAATGTCTCATTTGATTTTAGTATTATTAATTAGATGTAAGTCCTTAGAAGCAAAAGGGGATTACATTTAAATTTAGCTTTATCATTTAACTAAATCCCCCTGGAGCGGCCATACTGAAAGCACACACTTTAGTCCTATATTGTCTATATGAACTGTGCAGCACGTTGTATGCACTTTATGGCAGCTGAAAAGAAAGGGAGTTGATTGACATAGAAATGCTATAGATTATTACAGTCTCCCTGAAGTAATGTTTCACTCCCCCCCCCCCCCCTGTTTCTGAAGAGCAGGGAGCCACATAGGACATGCATGCAGAGCCTGGGGCCCGGAAAATGGGCCCGTTATCGGGAACAAACGTTTATACTAATGCACACTCACTCATACTATTTGGCATACACCGTGTAAAGGTGTATGAAGAATGAACGGTAGTAATAATAATTGTTCATTCCCCATTTATTTTGCATACAGCCATGTGACATGCCCTTTCAAGGGAACCTGTCATCAACTTTATGCTGTCCATACTAACAGCAGTATAAAGTAGAGACAGGTGAGTTGATTTCAGCGGTCTGTCATTTAGAAGTTAAAAGTAAGTGGTTGCCGAGAACCAACATCACAATCATTGCAGACTGGGCCTGGAAAAGAGTCCCGGCCACCTGAGAAGAGTCCTGGTTAGTCATAGATTCCTGCTCTCCTGCCCACCTGCTGATGACTGACCGTCTTCTACCTAGTTTTCTCCCTTTCTCTCTAGGATATAACGGCCAACCATCAGCAGACGGGTGAGAGAGCAGGAGATTAGGAATAACCAGGACTCTTCTCAGAGACTTGACTCTTTTCAAGGCCTGAGAGGCAATGATTATGAGCCACCACTTACTATTAGCTCATGAGTGACACACCGCTGACATCAGCATTTGTGTCACTAATTTACGATGCCCTCAGTGAGGTCAGCATAAAGTTGATGACAGGTTCCCTTTTAAACAAGCACCAGTTGATTTGAGTTGCATTGATCAGGGTTCATTAATGGTCCAACTGGCCCCTTATCTGTGTGTAGTGGCCTTATCTAGGCTTCCATCAGTACAATAGAGTTCTCTTACCTACCCCTAATGATTTTGAGAATTCATTGCGAGGTGGCCATACACATTCAGTGAAGTCAAGTCAACCAAGTTCTGCACCCTCAGCCAGATAGATGTCGAGGTAAAGAATGAATGGGCATGTTGTCTCTCGGCATCCCCGATCATTTGTTCCTTTGGAAATAACTAGAGGAGTCTCCCCCATTGAGAACACCTGCATACACAGCAGAAGTATATGACCACCTTTATTCAGTAAAGCAGACAGTGGAGCCACAGAAAAAGAAATGTCAGCTCATTGTGACTGCTCTAATGACTAATGTGAAAATTGGAATATTTCAAGATTTGTTTTATATAAATAGACACATAGAAAGAAAAATAAAATTATGTTTATAATAAAAATAAAACTGATTTAAGTGTATAAGAACATGTTCTTATCTGATGATACATTCCCTTTAAGTAGTTTATAAGTAAATGCAAATGGTTGCCTTTGATGTATGTGTGATGCTTTACATTACATTGTAAATAGTAACAAATTTAGAATGAATATGAAGTCAGGCAGTGATATATATCACCCACATAGCACAGCTTTTAGAGCGGATGTAAAGTATGTACTAGCATTGCATTCACTAGGGAAGAAACAGCTGAGACTACTGTATATGGCTGCCAGAAAAGGTGATTGTACCTTTGTTAAAAACGAAGACTCAGAAGTGCTGCTCAGAGAGCTCTGCCCCTTTGGCTAAACCGGATTTGCTTGGCCTTTCGAGTGTGTGGAGTATGAACCTTATATCATTTCTATGGATCAGTATTCTGCACACTTGAGGAGCCAAGTAGATCTGATTTAAAGGGGTTTCCCAGGACCCCTGTCGATCAGCTGTTAAACAAGCTGCTTTCTCTGTGCTTACCAAGCACCGCACTGTGCATTGTATAGAAGCTGTGCTTGGTATCCCTATTGAAGCGAATGGGGCTGAACGCAATACCAAGCACAGCCACTATACAATATACAGCACTGTGGGTGGTAAGCTGTGAGAAAGCTGCGGCGCTCACGGGAACATGCCTTCTCAAACAGCTGATTGGCGGGGGTCCCCCACTGATCATATATTGATGACTATCCTGAGGGAAAACCCCTTTAATGCAAAATAGGCAGAATTCTCTGCTTTTGCACCTTTTTTTTCTAGCAAAGGTTCCTTTAAGATCTTGCATCAATACTGTCTGAGAAAAAAGTGTCCCTGATACAGTCCCTGTGCACGTTGTAGTTAAAGTGTAACTGTCATTCAAAGGCTTTGTTTTTGTTTGTTTTTTAATTTGTACATGTACAAATTGTATCTGAAGTGTTCCTTAGCAGCGCTCTCTAAATAAGCATTATTAAGGAGTATCCCCAGCATACTGAATAACGAGCCGCCGGGAGAGGCAGTCAGCGCTCACTATTGACAGTAACATAGAGACATTATATATACTGTGGGGGACATTTATCAAGTTTGCCATGCCATCAGGCTCACTGCTAGGCGGACGTCTCCGTCTCTCATACCCATGTGAAGCCCCGTACGTCACCGCTGCTAAAAAGCCTTTGGCCTGCGAGGTGCATCCCAGGGGGAGCATCGGAGCAAGAAATGCTTCGATGCTCCACTTATACATGCTAAATGAGTGAGGATGAATTTACGTTCGCATTCAGCTCTTTATATATTCGTCAATAGAGCCTCACCCATATATTCGTAATGGAAAGGTGCTCGTGTCGTGGTATTGATACACCCAATCAAATATATGAATTAGAAATTTTAGTCGCTGTACGACAGGCACTCAATATCTTGGGACCATCAAGAAGTTGCGATAAATATGTAGAATTTATTAGAACACTATTAAAAATTAAAAAATATATTAAAATATTTAAAATGCCCAAATTAGATCCAAAAATAAATACAATGTGTAAGGTATAAAAATATAGTGATAGCATACAAGCAGATTTCAATTGGGCAGCGCTTCACATTAGGCGATAGTTCACATTAAACACAGAAAAAAATCCATCTGTTTAGAAGCTTATAATAAATATGGTAAGTATGCAAAAAGGGGATACAACAAAATATGCTCTCTATTCGGATTAGCACCTCCAACATCTTATATGTATATTTCTTTGCAGTTTATAATTTGTTCTTCAGGATTCACTTTATAGTAACCTTATTGTCAATCGGGCATGTACGTGATTAGTGATAGTAGTCTCTCCAATATAAGTATTAGTATCAATAGGTCGGGTGCGTATTTGTATTACCCCTCTCTTGTCGCACCCGTCTTGTGGGACGCCACAACATACTGGCGGGGAGTAACTACTTTTTACTATACCAACTACTAACACTGGAGATGTATGACGCTCTATTACTATTGATACTAATACTTATATTGGAGAGACTAACAAGTGATCACCAACTATCACTGATCACTTACATGCCTGATTGCCAATAAGGTTACTATAAAGTGAGTCCTAAAGAACAAATTATAAACTGCAAAGAAATATACGTATAAGACGTTGGAGGTGCTAATCCGAATAGAGAGCATATTTTGTTGTATCCCCTTTTTGCATATTTACCATATTTATTATAAGCATCTAAACAGATAGTTCACATTAAACACAGCAAAAAAATCTATTGCCTAATGTGAAGTGCTGCCCAATTGAAATCTGCTTGTATGCTATTGTATATCACTATATTTTTATACCTTACACACCGTACTTCTTGATGGTCCCAAGATATTGAGTGCCTGTCGTACAGCGACAAAAATTTCCAATCAAACACTTGTGGGTAGAGTTGAAGAAAAGGCTGTATTCGTACCCAAGTGAGTCGACCAGTATGCACCAACATTGGGAACGTGTAGAAGAGATCCGGGACCAGATTTCGGTGGAGGCATGCTGGAATCTGATCAAGAGCATGCCCAGAAGGATTCGGGCAGTGTTTAAAGCTAAAGGTGGATTTACAAAATAATGACATGAATTAAAATTTAGAATTTTAAGAGCAAACAGTAACAATGCAGTTACATGACAAGAATCTGCATAACTAATCATATGCTAGATAGTTGCAAGGCCAATTTATGTATGAGATAGCCAAGATCATTGTCTATAAAATGATGGTAGTCTAATGTTCAAAGCTGTGGATAACCTGAAAGTTTTTAATCAAAGTGATTACAGATTTGGTCAGGATCACTAAAGTGACCTTTGACAAGAAGTTGTTAGTGTCCATTTAAAACTGTCACCAAGACCATTGCACATGATAAATGTTCCTCCTTTATTTATGTATTCAGTACACAGTTCATTGCTGTGCTATGAAGACAGGTTTTCCTTAGCAACACCCATTTAGAGAGCGCCGCTAAAGGGCAGTTGAGAGCCAATTTTTTCATACAAATGTACAATTTCCCTTAATAAAGTATATTAGAAAACCTTTTCATGTCACTTCCCCTACACATTACAAAAAAAGTTCAATGACAGTTACACTTATATCCATCCCAACTCACCACAGTAAAAAATTGTGACACCCATTTACACATTCTGTAAGATTATCTTCATGTATCACAACACAAAGCGAAACAGAGCCTGACCAGCATCTTGTGGGGCACTGTTCTGGGACATTTTTTTAGTTTCCTTTTAAACCGCAGAAACCAAATAATACTGGGCAGGGTCTGTTTAGGTAACCTTTTGAGCTTACATTTGGCACTTTTGTATCATGCTCCAGATGTACAGTACATTTTAGGCAGGTTTGGAAAAAATGCAGCAAAGTAAGAATGCTTTCAAAAATAGAAATGTTAATAGTTAATTTTTTTTATTAATTAATAAAATGCAAAGTGAATAAAAAGAGAAATCTAAATCGGATCAATATCTGGTGTCACCATCCTTTGCATTCAAAACACCTTCAGTTTTTCTAGGTGGTTCCAAACATGTTGGGTAACTAACCACAGATCTTCTGTGGATGTTGGCTTGCACAAATCCTTCTGTCTGTTCATGTAATACCAGATAGTGTAGGTGATGATTAGGACTCTGTGGGAGCTATATCATCACTTCCAGGACTCCTTGTTCTTCTTTACTCTGGAGATATTTCTTAATGACTTTGGCTGTATGTTTGGGGTTGTTTTGCTACTGCAGAATAAATTTGGAACCAGTCGGATGCCTCCCTAATGGTACTGCAAGATGGATAAGAGTATCGCTATATTTCTTAGCATTGATGACACCATTAATCCTTTGCCAAACAAAATGCCTTGTATTGCAGCCATATATTTACTTCCATTCGAAATTGAAAGATGCCATCAGCTCAGAAATGACAGAAACCGGTGAGATCTAGTTACATGCATCTACTGTTCAGAGAGGTCTTCATGGAGGATTTGCTGCCAAAAAAAGCCATAGCTTTTGATGCGGCAACAAAGCCAAGCAACTCAGCTATCCACAAAAACATAGGAACTGGGGTGCAGAGCAATGGCAGAAGGTGATCTGGAGGACTGATGAGTCAAAATTTAGAAATATTTGATTGTAACTGAAGGCAGTTTGTTCGTCTTCAGGCAACAGTGAAGCATGATGGAGGCTCCTTGCAGGTTTTGGGGCTGTAGTTCAGCAATGGATGATGACATGATTAATGGTGTCCTCTATGCTGAAAAATACAGACAGATTTACCTATCATTCATACATATATCTGATTGGCTCCAGAATTTCTTCTGCAGCAGAGCAACAGCCCCAAACACAGTCATGTCCTTAAGAACTATCTTCAGTCTGTCTGGGATTACATGAAGAGAAAAAAGTATTTGAGCAAGCCTACATCAACAGAAGATCTGTGGTTAGTTCTCCAAGATATTTGGAATAACCTCCCTGCTGAATTCCTTCAAAAATTGTGTGCAAGTGAAGAATGCGGTTTTGAAGGCAAATGGTGATCACACCAAATACTAATTTAATTTAGATTTCTCTTTTCTTCATTTAACTTTGCATTCTGTTAATAAACATAAACTATTAACGATTCTATTTTTGAATGCAAAATATATATATTTGTACTGTTGTTGGCCAGTAAATAGAAGATTTAAATAAAAAAAAATTGTTTCCTCCGAAGTTGATACCCTTTAACGGCTAACTGAAAAGATGACAAAATTACAGGTTTTCAAGGCCACTTGGGCCAACGATGAGATGCCTGATAAAAGTGGCCCAAGTAGCCTCAAAAGCAGATTTGTCATCATCTTTTCAGTTAGCCATTAAAAGGTATCAACCACTGAGGAATCTCATTCACTTTTTTTTTTCTTTCCATTTTTGAAAGCATTTACTTTTCCCTATTTTTTTCCACATTTGCCTAAAACTTGTGCACTGCATTTGACAGTATGAGTATACAGTTGCATATGTGCCATTTACTGCCCTATCCCTATTTTGTAACTCATAAACACAACCACAGGCTAGTTGCATATGTGTTGGGACACCACAATGTGGGAAGCCGCCACCATCCACATAGCCTCAAGAATATAACATTTTTTGCCATGTTATTTGATGTATAAGTGAGGCCAAAGCACTCTTAAAAGAGCGATGAAAACAAGCAGCAATATTTTTGAGTACACACAGTTTTTTTTCCGATTATCGCATACAATATTTCGATAACATCTTAATGCCATGATATTAATAATTTACTATGCAGCTTTTGTTTTCATGCTATACAAAATGTTTGACATACAGAGACAAGAAAAGGCCAGTTAAATATTCTGAGCAATGTTTGGGTCTCTCTTGCCTTAGTTTGAATGTTTTTATTCTTTTAGCATGGAATGCAAGGATCCTTCATTTAAAGGCTTTACACGTTCCCAGATACCTTGTCACATGTTTATTTTGCTTTTCTTTTTGACTGTTTTGCCATCTTGCCATCCTCACGCTTCTCTTTTTCCTTGTCGCTTGTTGTGGGCTACTTTTCTCTAGAATGCCTGGAAGACCACGAGGTCGCCCAGCTGCTGCGTAGCTTTTCCTCTGACTACCCTCAGTCTCGGAACGTCTTTCTGGATGGGGCCATGGCCCACCACCTGCACCAATGCAACTACCATCTCCGCCTCTTCAAGAACTGGCTGATATCGGGCCAGGACGATTTGGAGTGCCTCTACGGTACTGCACGCTTGCCTCTGTGCCTTCAGCTATGGGGGCAGAGGCGGTTCCTCTGTCTGCTTTATGGAATGCAAAGTGCGCTGAAAAAAATTCAGATGCCCATAAGACAAAGCAAGCATATAAATGTCTGTCTGGTCATTAACCTGCATTTATACCCCAGTGTTTTTTTCCAATGGTTTGCTTCCTGTGCATTTTTGTGTTGCACTGAGTCATATTACTCCTTAAGTTCCAAGTTTGCACTTAAGAGCTTTGCTTGGTTGCTGTGTTTGAAATGAAATATTCAGTCTAGAATTTATTTAACATAAATGTAAAATATGAGTGTAAACTGAAGTACTATGAGTCCTTTGAGTAAAGATTGGAGTGGAATAACCGCCCAAAAGCAACCAGTCATGTTTCGGCATTTATTAGAACTGATTGGTTGAGGTGGGCAGCTGTTCCTCATTATATTAGGACTGGTAGGTAGGTGAGATGGTGATAATTACATGGCCACCATCATGAGAAAATACATCGACAACTATGCGTATACTTGGTGGCGTCAGAGATATATAGCTACATAGAACTGTTATTGATGGAATCACATTTTTTTAAAATCTTTCTTATAAATATTAATAAGGTCTTTACAGCGAACAAGTCAGTAGACTTATGCTGCCCGAACTACAGGCTCCCAAGTTACCAACACCATCACCACTGAACTGCTGCGGTTTTAAAACAGGCCGGGCACAGGGAATGTTGTTCCTAGGGTGGCTCCTGTCCGGCTTCTTTCTACTTGGCTCGGCTTAGATGACAGGCCTCCCTGTTTTGCATATAGGGAGGGACGTGTCGGTCAAACAGGAAGAATATGGAGGGATGCCATCCAGCAGTTTTCCCTGTACCTGGTTTGTTTTAACATCTTTGAAATGCTGCAGCATTTTTTAGAATAAAATATATATGTTGATGTTCCATCACTCCAGAGCTATACATTGGTTTTTGAAATGTGGCAGGCAGTGTTTCATGTTGCTCATGCATAGAGCAGCGTGAATCTACTTGGCAGGTTCCCTTTAGGTGTATGGTTCACATGTGGCCGATTTGCTGCAAACATTGCTGACTGTCCCATTCACCTGAAGGGTACTTGCAGACATCCAAAACCATACTGTAGAGACAAAAAAAAAATCAACATTGTGAACTAAGTATCATGACATATACAGCGGCGCCCAGGGATCTCACTGCACTTACTATTATCCCTGGGCGCCACTCCGTTCCCTCGTTATGTCCTCCGGTATGTTTGGGGACTTGGTTATAGTAGGTGGAGTCTGCCCTTGTTCTGCTGGGCGTCTCCTCCTCCTAGGCTGTAGCGCTGGCCAATTGCACTGCAGAGCTCACAGCCTGGGAGAAGGAGACGACCAGCAGAACAAGGGCAGACTCCGCCTACTATAACCAAGTCCCCGAACATACCGGAGGACATAACGGGAGAACGGAGCGGCGCCCAGGGATAATAGTAAGTGCAGTGAGATCCCTGGGTGCCGCTTTATATGTCATGATACTCAGTTCACAATGTTTGGACCGATGAAAGGTCCTCTTTAAAGAACTGATATTCAGTACAAATTTTTTGCACAGATTTGTTTGTGAATATGTCCTTATTTTCCACTAGTTTTGCATAACAAATCATATTTTTTCAACCTAGATCTGAAATTGTGCTGTACAGTCAAATGCTTTTATCTCACACGGGCCTCTTAACAACTGTCCTTTCGGTTTTACTTGTTTTGACGTAAACATATAAATCAATGCAAGAAGTTGCTGATAATTGCTTCATTGTTTAAAAGGTGTTGTCCCCTTAAGACAACTTATCGCCTATCCACAGGATCGGTGATAAGTGTCTGATCAGTGGGGGGTCCGACCACTAGGGCTCCCACCAATCACGAGAACAGGGGCTTGTGCTTCACCGTTTGAATGTAGCGGTGGTCATTCATGTGCGTTGTCACTCCATTCAACTTTGTTGGAGATAACCAAGCACTTTTACTGTGCTATCTCTGGCAAAGTTGAATGGAGCTCAGACACGCATGTATGTGTTCCGCTTCATTCAAAAAGGGGAATATGTGCCCTCATGGTCGGCTGGGGCCCTAGCACATCAGACACTTATCCCCCATCCCTGCATTGTGGAAAAGTTGTCTTAATGGAGTAAACCCATTAAAGCATACCTGAGTTTTCAAAGAAAAGTTTGCGTAATGGCTTTGGCATAATGGCTCAGTCGTTTGTAGTCATAACCGTGAAGGAACAGTTATGTTTGGGGTTCCCTAAAGTCTCTTGAGCCACATTATTCCTTGTTTCAGCTGCACAGCTAGATGCATTTCTCTCACAAGTGGTGGGTTTCTGCCTTCTGCCAGTACTGTTTGCAGTGACCTCATTTGCCTTATTTCCCACTATGTCTGTTTTCTTCCAGGGAGCTAAAAAATCTGATAATGAGGGGTAAATCAGACTTAACGAATGGCAGGAGACTCCAGTGATGTTTAGAGGCAGTTCTTTTATCAGGTTCACAATCTCCTCTACCTCTGACACTCCCCCACTTCCTCTCGGACACTCCCCCACTTCCTCTCAGCTTTTACCAGAGACTGATCTTGCCTGACAATAGGCAGTGGACAAATAACAGTGGACAGCAAGTTAGGTGGAAATTTGACCCCCTAGTGGCCATAACTTTACAGCTTATTTTTATTTTTTATTTTCAGGTGGATGCAGGCAGATTTCTTAAAGGCTATGTACACCTATGGGGCATTTTTTATTATTGCATTGTACTAATTTTGAGCTATAAATATTTTTTAAATTGGTTTTTTATTAAAAATAGTCTTTTTTTCTGTTCAGAGCTGACATACTCTAGAAGCACCCTTTAGATTTTCTGTCAGACCAGGAGCAGACAGACTCCTTATCTTTGCTCTATGACCTAAACACTCATTTATAGCTCAGTTCTTATCTTACTGATAAGAATGTGGCCTAAATAAGTGTTTATGACCTTGGTAGTTTAGAGCTCAGGTTTATTAGATGACAGGCACAAAGTAAAAAGTACCAGTCACACAGAGAGAAAAACAGTTAACCCTTTGTGACAGAACAGCTCAATATTTTTAATAAAGGCCAATTGAAAAAATGATTTTTAGCCAAAAATGAGTAACATGCAATCATAAATAAAATTGCCTCCAAAGGTATACATAGCCTTTAAAGGAAGTGATTAAAAATGTGCTATTTACACCATTCTGATGTTAAATTGTTTGAAAGTACATTGACTGAACAATATACTAGCTTAGTAACTAAGTGGACCTTTGAAGCTATTAAAGGTTACATTCAGCCATAGCACTACTATGTAGTACTGCTCTGTCCTACCGGTGGTTCTCAAGGAGTTTCAGGTCTACATATTCATTATGTCACCAGAGAAAAACAGTGCTATAATATAATGGGAGCAATACCATCAGGGTGTAATACAGATTAATGGGAGCTGTGATAGAAGGTGTGCTACTCTCACTGTTCTACCTGAATGCCTTGGCTATAAAGCTTACAGTTTCTATTGTAGCAAGAAAGGGTGCACATATGTCAGCTCATGCCAGAGCTGGGCACAACTGATATGTGTGCTTAGCATTTGTACACTTTAGTGCAGTCATACTCAACCTGCAGCCCTCCAGCTGTTGCAGAACTACAACTCCCAGCATGCCCAAAGAGCTATAAACCTACAGCAGGGCATTGTGGGAGTTGCAGTTTTACAACAGCTAGAGGGCCGCAGGTTGAGCATGCCTGCTTTAGTGCATAGGTCCAATGTCCATAACCTGAAAGCAATGGACAAAAAAATGCTACATGATACTTTTTTTTTTTTTTTATCCAGCATCAAAAGCCATGTGCCAGATGCTAGGAACTATATACTATGGGATCAGTTCTAGCATTGGTTTCCCAATGCTGGTGTTTCTGTACTACACCAGAGGGAAATTGAGCAGTTAAGTATACTGAGGGCGGGAGATACAAGGGTGCACAGACTGGCATGGGCCCGCCTTCCGTGCTCATTTGCATATGGATAAAAAGTACTTTTTTTTTTCTCCATAATGAAGCAACAAATCACGTAATCATTACATTTAACCGATTTAGTCCTAACGGGCATGGTGCCTGGTTTAACATCAAAATTCTTGGTAACAAAATTCCTTTAAATTAATCAAAATAAAAAAATATCTTTTAATTACAGGATGCTTAGAGCATAAATACCTAAAGTGCATTTTTTCCCCACAAAAGTGTTGTATAATATTTGGATAATATTCATCATAAAACAGTGATTGGGAGGGTGCAGGTGCTAAAGAAAAACAAGCTGCCAGTTTTCTTTCCTGCCACCTAAAAGACCAGGTTACATTCTGTTAAATGGATTCATTATATTGACTCCAATGGAGCTGAGCCGCAATACCACACACAATCCATGGACAAGTGTGGTGCTGTTTGGGAAGAAAGCCCTGTTTTTCTAATCCTGGAGAACACTTTTTTAATTGTTCTACTTGCTACAAGTAGTTATTATTTTGATCCTATAATTAATGCAACTAAAATCTTAGCATGGGGTACTCCATAATTATATATAAATGGGTTAACAGTGATGGTCTTGGAAAATAAAAGATCTTTCATTTAGCCACAGCATACAACACCCTAGGGGGTTTCTCTTCCTAGATCTACATCTAAAATCTGATCCGTATGAAATTGAAAAAAATAAATACTTGGTACTGCCAGGCCTTCTGATCTCTCAACTGCCCTCATCCATACACATGAGATTAAAGTTGGACAAAACGGTGGCATTCTAGCCGATCATTTTTTGAAGACATGAATGAGTGGTCACAATGGCCGACTGCAGCTTTTGTCTCCCAAAAATGTGATCTGCCAGGTTGTCAAATTTCAGCCATTTTTGTCTGAAATTACATGTGTATGGTATGTTTAGGTGAATATGGATGACCATTTTTCTTTGTGCTCAAGGACGAGGGAGTTCCATATATTTTTTTTTTAAGCTGACATGTTATTGATCGTTTCTGTGAACAATTCCAAGGATGACCGATTGGCCACAATGCATCAGTGTATGCTTAGCTTCCAGTCTGCCTTAAATGACAATAACTGAAAGGAGAAGTAGTAGCTGTGCTCCACTCATGACATGTATTTGCCCACTTCCGTCTGTACCAATTAAATGCATAACTGTAGATCCCAGTTGTGGCCAGTTATAAAGCTGCGCCACTGGACAAAAATCTATTTTTTTCTTGTTTTAATTATTTTTCTAGGAAATGTTCCTCAGTCACACAGTGTAGTTTGAACAGTTTTTGCCAAACAATGAATGGGTCATACAGGGAGAAGTTTATAGAGATGCACTCCCAGTTTAGAAACCACATTTAAAATCTACACCAAATCCGGATTGTCTGAATGAGGCTTTCATCAGGTCTTGAGAACCATTTTAAGATGATCTGGTAGCAAGTTCTATATATAGAAACATTAGCTAAATTCTGTGGGTACTTACTGCTCCAGCTAAGGTCATAAACCACAATTTCCACATTTTAATTGTTTGTGGTGTTAGCAAATAATGAATCATCCAAGTGTCTACAGCATTGTGTTGCATGCAGACATGGTTTCTATTTCTCTGAAAGACATACTATAAAGATATTAAGTATGATCATGTTGTATGAACCTGTCTGAATGCATAAAAATATGGCTTGGACTTGAACCAGCAGTTGTGTGTCATGTATATAAAATCGTGGCTGTTATTGGGCATAAGCAGGATTTTCCAGAAATTAGGTATCCTTTGTAAAATGTAATAACTAGAAGACGTATTGTCTGGGAAATGTTTTATGGTTCTCTTTCATTAATGTTGTCATTTAGGAAAGGAATATGTAGAAAAGTTGGAAAGTTGTATGAAGAAGTGTTTCAGTGGTCCTAGGTCTGACTCTGGACTAAAGTTTCAGACGATGGGTAAACTTTGTACCAACCCATCTTTCATTACAGCCCATACATGTTTTTGCAGTGGTCATTAACAGGCTTTAAACCTGCACATAACCTTTTAAAGGACATGCAGGCTTAGTCCAGCATGGATACTGTACTGTACGTGCTGTAATAGCCAAGATGGGAGAAACCTTTAGGCTAGGGCTACACGGCAACACTGGTCACGGCTAGGATCACTGAGTAACAATGATCCCATAGAAATGAATGGTATCGCCACAGCAGTCGCAAGAAATCCAACACGCCTGGATTTCTTGCAACTATTGCGGATATCCCATTAATTTCTATGGGATCAATGCTGCTCAGGTGTCGCCATGTAGCCCTAGCCTTTTAACCCCTTAGATGCTGCATGGTGCCAACCTCATTACATGGTAGCTTGGTGTCTAATGAAGGCTTACCTTGTATGCCTCCGGCACAGTTTAAGGCCTCTTGCACACAAACTTATTTTCATTCCGTCTCTGTTCCGTTTTTTTTTTTTTTTTTTTTTTGCAGACCGTATACGGAACCATTCATTTCAATGGGTCCGGAAAAAAACCCAGAAGGTACTCCATGTGCATTCCGTTTCCGTTCCGCAAAAAAAATTGGAACATGTCCTATTATTGTCCGCAATAAGGAAAAGGATAGTACTGTACTATTAGGGGCCAGCTGTTCCGTTCCGCAAAATACGGAATGCACGTGGAGGTCATCCATATTTTCTGTCGATCCGTTTTTTGTGGACCGCAAAATACATACGGTCGTGTGCAAGAGGCCTAACATATTTCTTGTCAGTTAACTACTGACAGTATAATGCACTGTACTAGAAAAGTAGTACAGTATATTATGTAAGCGATCAAAGACTTATAGTGGGACAAATAAGTGGTAGAAATAACATTTTACGTTAAAAAAATCCCAATTTAAAAGTTTTAAATGGAACAAAATTTTAAAAATAAAATGCTCTTCACATATTTGGTATCAACGCATCCATAAAGACCTGAACAATACAGTTATCACATTATTTATCCTGCACATTTAACATGAAAAAAATTAAATAAAAAATAAATCAATGCTAAAACTGCTGATTCTTGCTAATTTGCCACGTACAAAAGGAATAAAAAGCAATAAAAATGTCTTATGTACCCCAAAATACTAAAAATGGAAGCTACACGTCAACCCACAATAATTTAACCCTAAAATAGCTCTGTCAAAAGAGAAAAGTTATACAGTAGGTCTTGAATTATCATGATGCAAAAGCATTTTATTTGTAAAAAAAAAAAGGGGGGGTTTTATTAACCATATTTATTTGGTCTTTTTCAAGTGTAAAAAGAACTCCTGCATTCCAAATGTCTTAATCAGGATACAAAGTGGATTTTGTTCATATGCGGCTGCACATGTGATGTTTCGGTCCCAATCAGCCCCATATGAATAAAGTACGCTTTGCATCCTGAATAATCAAACTGGATGAATGGGGTTGTAAACCTAGTGGTACAAGCTATTTATTTATTATTATTTGGTATTAATGTTATCATACTGACCCAACGTGAACGTAGAAAAAAAATTAAAAGGACAATGGCCGAAGTTTTTTTTTCCTATCCCCTCCAGAAAGAGTTAATAAAAGTTAATCAGTGAGTTATGTGTACTGTGACACAGTGAAGGGAATGGTATGTTCCTCCCAGCGTGTGCTGCTAGGCTGATTTGCAGCCAGGTGGGGTCAAATATCGGACTGGATTTTAATTGCCGGTCCTGGTTTTTGGCAGCACCTGGCTGTTCTTAAATAGGCAGCTGGGCTCAGCAGTAGGATCTCTGTGTTTGGGATCTGAGGCTTGGTGTCAGGTTGGAGGGCTGAGACCCATGGGCCAAGGAAACAGGCCCCCTAAAGGCTGACGGGGGCTGCTGGAGGCAGAACTGACATCAAGGTGACTTGTCTTATATTAACTTTCCAATTTGTGTGAAGTAACACCAAGATGTACTTTCCATTGTGTATGAAGTAAACACCAAGACTGCGAAGTAATGCATTGTTTTATGCATTTGCCTCGTGTGAATAAACACTGAAGGTTTGCGTCTTTTGTCTTTGCCTCTGTACTGAGTCCGCTCACCCTATCTACCAGAGCGAAACCCCACAATTGGTGGAGGATGCGGGCAAGCACAGTGAGGCAGGCGTGATCGCCGAAGTATTATTTTTTCATTTTTGCTCCGGGCACAGTTGTATGTCTTGCATTAAGCCCGCTGAATTTCAGCCCGTGACCCTTGACAAAATGGAGGCTAACCAGCAGCAGCGAGAAACCAACCTGCAACAATGGGAGGCTAACAGACAGCAGTAAGAAACAAACCAGCTGCTGTTACAACACCTGATGGCTATACAGACGGCATGATGTCCGGGAAGCGGTCTGTGTGGCGATCCCCAAGATGACACCCTTAGATGATGTCAAAACCTACCTGGCGATGTACGAGAAGGTGGCCACAAGGGAGAAACTACTCCGAGACCAGTGGGCTGCGGTCGTCGCTCCTTTCCTAGCAACCCGATTCTCAGCGGGTGTATTTTGACTTGCCGGACGATCAAGTGGCCGACTACTAGAAAGTAAAGGGTGAGATTCTGGCAAGAAAAGGGTGAATGTGTTGGTTCGGGCCCAGCGGGTACATCAGTGGGGGTTTAACCTGGCTGAGCCCGCAAGACCCCAGTATTATGACTTATTTCACCTCTTGCAAAAGTGGCTACAGCCTAATGTGCTGAGTCCCATGGCTATGCTGGATCGACTATTAGCTGATATGTCCTAGAGGGCTTTGCCACCCCCGCTCCAGCATTGGATCGGCCACGTGTCTCCTGGCAATGCTCTGGAGATGGTTTAACACTATGAGGCTACTAAGAATCTAAAGGGGGGTTCTTTTGGGAGGGTGTCAGTCAAACCCCGGGAATCTCCACCCCAGGCCCGGAGATTTGAGCCGATGAAACCCACCCGGGATGTACCCACTATGGGCTTGGCTCCGTTAGTCTGCTGGCAGTGTCAGGAGCCTGGTCATGTAAGAGCTGACTGTCCTCATCAGGTTGAGTCCATGGGCACTAATTGTGGTTACCATCAGTCGCTATATGCCAGGAAACTGTGTGCCACTTGTGCCAGGTGGAAGTGGGAGACACTCAAGCGGAGGCGCTGCTGGACTCCGGGGAGCCTGTTGACCCTAGTAATGGCTATCCTAGTGTCCACTGAGTATACTGGCCAGAAAGTCTGGGTGATGTGCATCCATTGAGATTTAAAAGACTACCCCACTGCGCTGGTATCTTTAGCCACTGTAGCTGGCAAGTGGACCCACGAGATGGAGAGTCGCAACAAACTCATAATAGGGAGAAATTTTCCGGGCTTCCCGGCCCTATGGCCGGTTGTGAGAGTTACTGATACCCGTGGTCAGGGGTAAACCCAGGAGATTGGCCTTGTTCAGGACGAAGGCCAGAACCCTGGGAACCTGAGGCCAAAGGGCCAGCAGTAGGGGTGACCGTCACTTTGGTGGAAGAGAGAGAGCCAACCCTGCTGAGTATGATGGTGGGAGACGTGGAGGACTTGCCACCGGGTCCTGATTTGGCAGACCTCAATGTCTCCGGGGAAAATTTTGGTACAGCACAACACCAGGACCCAACCCTATCCCGAACCACAACAATCTGGGGCCGAGTCGATGTTTCTCCGCTTTATGGTTCATCAGAATATGCTGTATCGGGTAAACCAGCTGCAGGGTGAACATATTGAATAGTTGTTGGTGCCCCAGTCTTATCGCAAACTCGTGTTAGAATTAGCCCACCAACATGTTCTTGGGGTTCATCTGGGAATGCAGAAAACACAGGACTGGATATTACAACGGTTTTACTGGCCCAGTGTGTTTAGAGAGGTGGACGAATTTAGCAAGTCTTGCCCGACCTGCCCAACAACTAGCCCCCAGCACCTTTTCTGCAACCCCTTAGTACCTCTCCCGATCATTGAGGTACCGTTTGAGCGAATCGCTATGGACCTCATAGGTCCAGTACCGAAGTCCGCTAGAGGACACTAACACATCTTGGTTGTCCTAGATTACGCCACTCGGTATCCGGAGGCGGAGCCACTGCGACATACATCGGCCAAACTTATAGCTAAAGAGTTAATAGAGATGTTTTCCCGAGTGGGGCTACCTAAGTAGGTTCTGACTGACCAGGGGACCCCTTTTATGTCCAAGGTCATGAGGGAACTCTGTAAGTTGCTGCACATCAAACAGCTACGGATGTCCATTTATCATCTGCAAACTGGTGGTGTCTAAGGATGGGAAGGACTGGGTCCTCCTTTTGCCCTATCTTATGTTCGCAGTGCGAGAGTTGACTCTACTGGGCTACGGTGGCCGCGCCATTGACAGGGCTCTTAAAGAGACGCAAGTCAGTGATGGTTCGCTGGGATGATCAGGCGGAAGAGGCTTTTTCTGCTTTGAAGTCGGCCCTGTGCGGGTCCCCGGTTTTGGTGACGCCCGACTTCAAAAAAGGAAATTTATTGTACAGATCGATGCCTCCAAAGTAGGCCTCGGTGCTGTACTGTCTCAGGAAGTCAACGGGGAGGAGCATCCTCAGCCGTAAGCTCACCCCAGGTACAGTATAGTGGAGAGAGAGTGCCTGGCTATCAAGTGGGCACTCGAGTCTCTCCGTTATTATTTGTTGGGGAGAAAATTCCGCCTGATAACCAATCACTCCCCTCTCAAGTGGATGAGCCAGGCCAAAGACAGAATTGCCTGGGTCACCAGATGGTTCCTTTCCCTACAGAACTTTAAATTTACAGTGGAACACAGGGCAGGCCGGTTGCAGGGAAACACGGATGCCCTGTCCCGAGTACATTGTCTGGTGAGTGTTCACCCCCTCAGGGTTAAAGGGATTCTGTCACCAAGTTTTGGGCTATAGAGATGCGGACATGCACGGCTAGATCGCCGCTAGCATGTCCGCAATATACCTGTCCTATAGGGCTATGTGCTTTTATTTTCTTTAAAAAAGGATTTTAGAGATATGTAAATTAGTCTTGTAGGTGTCCAAAGGGCTATATGAACCTTCCTGGTGCCCAGCCACTCCCACCTGTGAAGGAGTCCAGCACCGTCTATGTCCTCCGAATCTCCTCCTTTCATCAACGATAGATTACCGTAATCTCGCGATGTGTGAGCTCGCGCATGCGCAGTTCTTTCCCTGAGGCTGATGCCAGCACAGGGAAGGAACACTATACCAGCACATCGCGAGATTACGGCAATCTATTGTTGATGAAAGGAGGAGATTCGGAGGACATAGGCGGTGCTGGGCTCTTTCACAGGCGGGCATGGCTGGACACCAGGAAGGTTCGTACAGCCCCTTGGACACTTACAAGACTAATTTACATATCTCTAAAATCCTTTTTTAAAGAAAATAAAAGCACATAGCCCTATAGGACAGGTATATTGCGGACATGCTAGCGGCGATCTAGCCTTGCATGTCCGCATCTCTATAGCCCAAAACTTGGTGATCGAATCCCTTTAAACAAAGGGGGGGTATGTGACACAGTGAGGGGAATGGTCTAGGAAAACAGGTATTTCCCTCCCAGCATGTGCTGCTGGGCTGATTTGCAGCCAGGTGGGGTCAAATACCGGACTGGATTTTAATTGCCAGTCCTGTTTTTTGGCAGCACCTGGCTGTCATTAAATAGGCAGCTGGGCTCAGCAGCAGGATCTCTGTGTTGGGATCTGAGGCTTGGTGCCAGTTTGTAGGACGGAGACCCATGGGCCGAGGAAACAGGCCCCCTAAAGCCTGCTGTGGACTGCTAGAGGCAGAACTGACATCAAGGTGACTTGTCTTATATGAACTTTCCAATTTGTGTGAAGTAAACACCAAGACTGCAAAGTAACGCATTGTTTTGTGCATTTGCCTCAAGTGTGAATAAACACTGAATTTTGAGCGAAACCCCACAGTACCTATAAAATGGTGCCATTAAAAACTTGTCCCACAAAAAGTTACATTGATGGAGAAATTAAAAAGTTATATCTCTTGGAATGTGCCAATAAAAAAATTGCTTGGTCACTAGGGTCAAATTAGTTATTATATAAAAATCATTTATCACCTATCCATGGGACAGATAGAGCGCTGTCTGCATCAGCCCGCATCAGTCCCTTAGTCCCCTTTCTGAAAGGTTTGTTCCCCCTGTCTCTCCATCAGGCCCCCATGCTGCAGTGACAGGGGGGGGGGGGGGGGCGATGGCTGCCATGGCCTCGCAAAAGCCTTGGGGGTCTACCATTTACGGAAGCATATGAGACCTAGGCTTTGTCTTATAGGCACACTGTCACAGTGTAATGCTGACAGTCAATCTAGTACAATACAGCATGTATTGTACTACATTGAAACAGGGATCAGACCCTGAAATGTTGAAATCCGTGGACTGGGACATGTTACTCCTTCCTTTCTGCAACCTGCCATGTGCCCATACAGCAGTTTACGACCACAACTGCAGAATCAGGGTAATAAAAATTGAGTTTTGTTTGGCTGTAAACCCTTTCTGCCTTACAGGAAAAATGGATTAACCCCTTAGTGACAAGCACATTTTTTTTAAATCACATTCCAAAAACTATTACTTTTTAGTTTTTTAATCAATATACTTGTATGAGGTCTTATTTTTTGCAGGACAAGTTATAGTTTTTAATGCACCATTTTGGATACATGTAATGATTGATTAAAGCAAGCTGTTTAGCTAAAACCCCCTTGGTTTACATCAGTAAAAAGGTGTATTAGTGGTCACTAAGGGGTCAAAATTGAAAATCTGTAAACAAGTGAAATTTTTTACTTTCTGCTCTATTTTCCTTTAATTCTTATGGAGCACCTAAAGGGTTAACACATTTTGTAAACTCGTATTTGAATAATTTGAAGTGTGTAGTTTCTAAAATGGGTGGTTTCCATTATGGAAACCCCAAGTGACCTCATAATTGGTCCTTTAAAAAAGCGGTTTTGGAAATTTTCTTAAAATTTTTCGAAATTGCATCTAAAAGGGCTGTTTCACACGAGCGGATGCAGTGCGTGGCATCCGCTCCGTGAAAGAGTGCCAAGACCCGCTACGGACAGCAGAGACACGGAGCACTAACATGACTGATAATGCTCCGTGCCTCTCTGTGACCTCTTTACTACGAAATCACGGTGACAACTTTATCTCACTGTGATTTTGTAGTAAAGAGATCACAGAGAGGCACGGAGCATTATCAGTCATGTTACCGCTCCGTGCCTCTGCAGTCTGCATCGGGTCTTGGCACTCTTTCACGGAGCGGATGTCACGCACGGCATCCGCTCGTGTGAAACAGCCCTAAGACTTCTAACGTTCTAAAAAAAACTAAAATGATGCCAACATAAAATAGACATATGGGAAAAATGCTTAAGAGCAGAGCAATTGAAATTTTCAAAATTGAATATTTTTACAAAACTTTGGTATATTTGGGATTGTGGGATTGTTTTTTAATATAAATAAAGGTGAAATATATTGACTCAAATTTACCACTGTCATGAAGTATGATGTGTTATTATGAGAAGACAATCTCAGAGTGGCTTGAATAAGTAAGAGTTGTGCTTCTTCTAGGGCAGTGGTGGCGAACCTATGGCACGGGTGCCAGAGGCGTCACTCAGAGCCCTCTATGTGGGCATCCGCACCCTGGTAAAAGTCTATGGTGTACCAAGACTTTTCCTGGCATTCATCAGCGCAGGGTACGCTATGAACAGCACAGGCAGCGCATTAAATGTAGGCAGGCTATTATAGCTAAATGATAAAGTACATGGAAGATATACTATATTGGACTGTAGCATTCAGGTAAAATTGTCGTGTTGGCACTTTGCAATAAATAAGTGGGTTTTTGGTTGCATTTTGGGCACTCAGCCTCTAAAATGTTCGCCATCACTGTTCTAGGGCTTCTCAGGGTGCCTTCCTCTCCAGTAACTGTGGCGAGAGGAGAGATGAGGAGGCAGCTGCCAGCTAGGAAATGCTTTATTACTTCACTCTACAGTGGTAGAGCCTCATCCTACTAGAAATAGTGTCAAAAGTGCTAAGTGTAGCAGAGCTAAGAAACTGCAGTTTAGGTGTGTCCTACATCCAGCAGGAAAAAGCAAAGCAGCGTGATGAAGGTAGATAGAAGCATTTTTCTTCAACAATATATATTGCAAAGTTTCTTATATCCACCTGTACTATTCATTTATGGAAAGTTGTTTTATAACTGGAGGTATGCTTTAAGAAAATGAGCTGGAAACTAACAGATAAAGCAAGTCCTTCCAAATAGTAGTCAGAAATAGCGGCTGGACGCTGTAGATCAGGGTCCTGTACAGTACGCACAATGAACCTTAATGAAAAATAAAATGGAGGAGCCCTCACTTGGCTCTCAAAGGATCGACTTATCCTGGCACAAGTAATAAGCGAAGCAGTACAGAACATGTAGTACCGCACTGCACTTTAGAAAGGCTAGTGCACTTACTGTAAGGGAAATAATGCTAGTTGGCTATATTTTCCAGGCCATCACACATGCCAGTGGTTGGTGCTGTAGACAGGTCCTTATTAGTACAGGGTATTACTCTGAATGGCTAGGTGAGATACCTTAGAAACAAGGAGTGGAAGGAAAGCAAGCACATAGGACAAAGAAGGGGTTGTCGAGGTTAAATTAAAACTCCAGGGACAGAATTAAGTGTGTTCAAATAACACAACTATTTTCACCTGCCACTACCAGTGTCACAGTCTTGTCCTGCTCCAGTAACCTCATCTTCCTGGTTGCTTCAGTGACCTCCTATACACACCAGGTCACCATGCAGCCAATCACTGACTTCAGCCGGATAAGGCACGTCACTGCTGAAGCCTGTGATTGGCTGCAGTGCTGACTGGGTGTGTACTTCACCCAGAAATACAACACAGACAGTGAGGACCAGAGCATGGTGCAGGATGCGTCTGGGGAGAGAAGAGGTGAGTTTTACTTCATTTGTTATTTTAGCATTTATGGGGTCATTTATTAAACTGGTGTAATGTAAAACTGGCTTAGTTGCCCATATCAACCAATCAGATTCCACCTTTTACTTTTCACAGCTCCTTTGGAAAATGTAAGGTGGAATCTGGTTGCTATGGGCAACTAAGCCAGTTCTACCTTTGATAAATGACCCCATTAGCATTTACTGTTGATCCCAGAATTCTAATTTGATAACTCCCTTTAGGACAGCTATAAGGAGTCTAGCTGTATTATTTGCTGTACAGTAGAGAGCAGGAGCCTCATGAATGATTCAAATATGAAAGGGGATGGGCAGAAATTCAGCACCCTTATATGATACTGTCATTGGTTAACCTATTAGTGACCATCAGTATGCCTTTTTACAGCGGTCACTAATGAGTAGCCAATAGTGACCACGCCATCTATTATTTTATTCAGTATGGCAGCCAGGGGCCTAATGAAGGCGTGTACTGAGTGATTGCTAATCAGTATAAGCCATACAGTATATTATAGACGTGATCAGAAGATCACATGTCAAAGTCCCTTGTGGGTCTAATAAATAAAAAATAAAACATAAAAAAAAATACTCTTTTCTTTATTGAAAAAATGCTAATATATAAAATCCCCTACACCTATTTAGTATTGCGACGTCTGTAACGCCACCCACTACACAAGTATCACATAATTTATCCCGCATGGGGAACGTCCTTAAAAATGGAAGAAAAAAAATACGAAAATGAAAAAAATTGTTTGGGCATAAAGGCCCAAATCAGGCTGATCACTAAAGGGTTTTAAAAACCTTCATAATCGCAGTGAAGCGAGAACACTGAAGAGCACATGGCAGTGGGTTTTTAATGAAGTATAACTAGTGGATTGGGGTTCCTTGCACTATTCTGCCCAAACCATGCATACAAAGCCTTTTTTGTAGGAAGTCTGTTGACTTGATAATTTGCCATATTAATAAGCAGGCGTATTAATAGTTTTTTTTTATTACAGGATTTGAGGGATGCTCAATGGTTCCTACCATCTACCCACTGGAGACACTTCACAACGCATTATCTCTCAAACAAGTCAGCGAGTTCCTAACAGACATATGTAAAAAGTTTGCCGAGGCTCATTCAAGAGGATCAGCAGGTATAGTACATTTACCTTATTATTGGATATTTTTTCAGGAGGGGATGCTCATGGTGTAAAGATTGAGTCTGGAGGGGCTGCCCTGAATAAAGCAGCTGCGGTGCCATATTTCATACATGTTCTGCATGGTGCTGCATCGGAGCCCTGGTATAACAAGTCATCACAAGGGCTTCTCAACAAAAACTGAACAAAACATCTAACAAAAGCGACATAATAAGTCTATTACAACCCTGTCAATGCATTTCTTAAGATTGTCTGGAAGCAGCCAGCTTGTTAAAAAGTGGGCAAGTGGTGAGCAAGATGGATTCGCTGTACATTTGAGTGCAGATTCCATACAGCTCATCTGCAGCAATCCACACAGTACAATACATGTGGATAGGGTTTTCAAAATCTCAATCATACATAGTGGAAAAATTTCACACGGAAATCTAAATATGTTGCAAAATTTTGGCTGTGTAAGAAAAAAAAAGAAAAAAAAATTTGACTAAATATGTCTTTTCCTAACTCATTTGGTGGGCTATTCTATCAGAATACATTGGGTAATCTATATCAGATCAGTAGGGTCCAACACCCTGGACCTCGTCTGATCAGCTGTAACCTTGTAGCTCTGGTGCCGGAAGTACACGAATCTGCAGCACTGCTCAAATTCATTTCAAAATAGACCTAACCAGGCTAAAACTGTGTCTTTATGGCCTCCATCAGGTCTGTATTTTTCTGGAATATTTTTTGTGGAGTTAAATAGTGTAGAAGAATATGCCGTTTTTATACAATAGTATACATTAAAAAAGTATATTTTTTATTTTACTAGAGACTCATTCCCCCTGTACCCCACTGTAGAGGTATACATCACAGTTTTTGGTTAGAGGTATCTATGTTGGGAAATCCTCCTGATGCCTACTTCCAAAGTAAGCTCCGAGCATGATGCAAACAGCCCAAGATGTTTCATAGGTCATAGTTATCAGTGAAACACTGAGATCTTACTATATACAGAGTGGTCAACCTCATATCCAAGATTTATGAGATTTCACAATAATATCTGCTCAGAGTTCTATTTCTGTAACAGTCGAATAATTGCTACTATTTACTCCTTTATACCAGCAGGATGTGACTCCATGATGAATCAGTCTGCTGCAGGAGATGTCTATCTGCCACACAGGATTCTCTCGTCATCTTCACTTCCTTTACGACACCGCTCAGAGCGTCCTCCTTGGTGTAAGTACTTTTTGTGCATATGTTACTATATCAAAATTAAGTGGACGTGTGAGATGTATAGAATCTGCATGTAGTATTGCTATGAAACACTAGATTAAGCTTAAAAGGGTTTTCTGGATTTTTATGCTGAGGATAGGTCATTAGTATCTGATCAGTGGGGGTTCAACACCCAGGACCCCCGCGATTAGCTGAGAAGGCACTGGCCGCCATAGCCTTTTCCGTGCTTACCAAGCACAGAGCTGTACATTGTCCAGTGTCTGTGGTTAATATCATGCTCAGCCCCATTTACCGATGAATGTGTCGTCACTGGCCTAGGAAAAGCTGTGAGAAGGCCGCAGAGCTCAGAGGAGTGCTGGTGTCTTCTCAAACAGACGATCAGATACTTAAATAGCTAAAATGACAATGAAAGGAGAAGTTATCATTATGGGAGATTTCAATCTTCCAGATATAAACTGGAAAAACAAAATAGCAAGTTCTACCAGGAGTACAGATATTCTAAATTCCCTACTGGGGTTATCCCTACAACAAATGGTTGAGGAGCCAACCCGGAGGGAGGCCATTTTGGATTTGATATTCACAAATGGGGATTCGGTATATGATGTCATTGTCGGCGAAACCTTGGGATCTAGTGATTACCAGTCAGTGTGGTTTAATATAAGAACTGTGAAAGAGCCCCACCACACAAAAACAAAAGTTTTAGATTTTAGAAAAACAGACTTTTCAAAAATGAAATTAGTCATAAATGAGTCCTTATCAGACTGGAACGGATTACATGGAGTCCAGGAGAAATGGGACTACTTAAAAGGTGCATTATTGAAGGCAACAGAAAATTGCATTAGACTTGTCAGTAAAAGCAAAAAAAGGAAGAGACCACTGTGGTACTCAGCAGAAGTGGCCCAAATCATTAAAAATAAAAAGCTAGCATTTTGTAATTATAAAAAAAAACAGAGCAATGAAGATAAGGAAATCTACAAGATTAGGCAGAAAGAGGCCAAGCAAGTTATAAGAACTTCTAAAGCTCAGACAGAAGAAAAACTAGCTCAGTCTATGAAAAAAGGGGATAAGACATTCTTCAGATATATAAATGAAAAAAGGAAATTAAAACAAGGAATAACTAAATTAAAAATAAAGGACGGAAGGTATGTAGAAGAGAATAAAGGGCTAGCCGACTGCCTTAATGAATACTTCTGTTCAGTTTTTACAAAAGAAAAAGAAGGAGAAGGACCTCCACTAGAAAGGATGACTATTAAATCGTTTGATGCATGTGTCTTTACAGAGGAAGATGTTCTAAGTTTGCTGTCTAAAGTGAAGACAAATAAGTCACAGGGGCCTGATGAGATACACCCAAAATTATTAAAAGAGCTTAGTGGTGAGCTGGCAAAACCGTTAACAGATTTATTTAACCAATCATTAGTAACAGGAGTCGTCCCGGAAGATTGGAAATTGGCAAATGTCGTGCCCATTCACAAGAAAGGTAGTAAGGAGGAATCGAGCAACTATAGACCAGTGAGTCTGACATCAATAGTAGGCAAATTAATGGAAACCCTATTAAAGGATAGGATTGTGGAACATCTAAAATCCCATGGATTGCAAGATGAAAAACAGCATGGGTTTACTTCAGGGAGATCATGTCAAACAAATCTTATAGATTTTTTTGACTGGGTGACTAAAATAATAGACGGTGGAGGTGCAGTAGACATCGCATATCTAGATTTTAGTAAGGCTTTTGACACTGTCCCACATAGAAGACTTATCAATAAACTGCAGTCATTGAGCATGGACTCCCATATTGTTGAGTGGATTAGGCAGTGGCTGAGTGACAGACAACAGAGGGTTGTAGTCAATGGAGAATATTCAAAACAAGGTCATGTTACCAGTGGGATTCCACAGGGATCTGTACTGGGACCAATTTTGTTTAATATCTTCATAAGTGATATTGCAAAAGGCCTCGATGGTAAGGTTTGTCTTTTTGCTGATGACACAAAGATATGTAACAGGGTTGATGTTCCTGGAGGGAAACGCCAAATGGAAAAGGATTTAGGAAAACTAGAAGAATGGTCAGAACTCTGGCAACTGAAATTTAATGTGGATAAGTGCAAGATAATGCACCTGGGGCATAAAAACCCAAGGGCAGAATATAGAATATTTGACACAGTCCTGACCTCAGTATCTGAGGAAAGGGATTTAGGAGTAATTATTTCAGAAGACTTAAAGGTGGGAAGACAATGTAATAAAGCAGCACGAAATGCCAGCAGAATGCTTGGATGTATAGGGAGAGGTATAAGCAGTAGAAAGAGTGAAGTGCTTATGCCGCTGTACAGATCACTGGTGAGACCTCACTTGGAGTATTGTGCGCAGTACTGGAGGCCATATCTCCAGAAGGATATAGATACTCTAGAGAGAGTTCAGAGAAGAGCTACTAAACTGGTCCATGGATTGCAGGATAAAACTTACCAGGAAAGGTTAAAAGACCTTAATATGTATAGCTTGGAAGAAAGAAGAGACCGAGGGGATATGATAGAAACTTTTAAATACATAAAGGGAATCAACTCGGTAAAGGAGGAGAGCATATTTAAAAGAAGAAAAATTACCACAAGAGGACACAGTTTTAAATTAGAGGGGCAAAGGTTTAAAAGTAATATAAGGAAGTATTACTTTACTGAGAGAGTACTGGATGCATGGAATAGCCTTCCTGCAGAAGTGGTAGCGGCAAATACAGTGAAGGAGTTTAAGCATGCATGGGATAGGCATAAGGCTATCCTTCATATAAGATAGGGCCAGGGACTATTCATAGGATTCAGATATATTGGGCAGACTAGATGGGCCAAATGGTTCTTATCTGCCGACACATTCTATGATGACCTGTCCTGAGGCTAGGTCACCAATATTAAAATCTCCAAAAAAAACTTTTTTTATTCATTGTTATCCTTTTTCAGTCTATTGTGGCAATTGGTGGCATGGTGGATATAGATTTTTATGTATGTTATTGTAGTTTTGTTATGTGACATGTTGTTATGGAGGACCTCTTGGTGGATGCTGTAGTTTTGGAACCTATATTGACTTCAAATATTTCTCTGTGTAAAACTGTACATCTAATACTTTATACTTTTTGCAATTTAATGTGTGCACATCTAAAGGCCTTCATACACATTCATTAGCTGTTGGACAAACTATTGTTCAGCCAACAACTATCTCTCCTAACTCCCTCCCGACTGCCCCATACACTTTCAGTTCGGGTGAATGTGTATGGTGTTGTCAATGCAGAGAGATAAGAGCCCCTACCAGACACTTCTAAAGGCAGCATATCTCCTGGGAGAACAAAAGGATCGGGAATAAAATATTCATTCTGCCTGAACCCTTTTTTCCCCCCTCCGCCCCCGACATCATCTGTTGAGGGAGGGTCTAAAGCTCCTTCTACACATTAGACTATTGTCTGAACCCACGACTCTAATGTGTATGGAGGCCTATAGGGCTCTTTCACATCTGTGACTTTCTGTTCTTCTGATTGATCAGAAGAATAATACAAATTTAGAAAAATGAATCCATGTTTGAATGTGTGCTCTAGAGCATCCATTATGCTCAGTTAGTGTTCGCTCTATCATGTATCCGCAATTTTTTCTTTCCCCGCAAAAATGACAGAAAGGACCTTTCTTTTTTCCCCACGTGAAAGTCAATGGATGATGGGTACAAACAGAATATATGTTCTGTTGGCATGCATCATTCGATCTATTTATCAAGTCAGTTTTTTTCCTACTTCTGCTCTTCTCATGGATCAGAAGAATGGAAAGCTCAACGCAGATGTGAAAGGACCCTTACAGTTTACTTTTTACTACTTGTAGAGTACTGTTATGAGTTTCAGTTAATAATATCAATAAATGGTAACGCATACCTTGTATTGTCTTTAACAGATAGCAGTGGTCCATCCAGCACTGTGTCAAGTGCAGGACCTTCATCTCCCACCAATATGGACCTTTCAGCACGTTTTAACTTTAATGAAAAGACACTTAACGAAGAGCAAGGAAGAAAGGTGAATCTTGACAATGAAGATTTAGTCAGCAATCATAACACACCTCCAGCTGAAGAACCTCTGAAGAATGACCCCTTGTGTCTGTCACTACTGCCTCTTTGTGACATGCCAACAGCATCACAGCCTTGTGTGGAAGATGAGGCTCCTTCTGAAACAGAACCAGCAGGTGAAGACTCACTTCCAAATGAAGATCCTATAGCTGCTACGACTTCTACAATATGGAACAGGGACACTGATCGTCAAGTACTTCAGCAGACGGCGTTAAATGAGCAACTGTTAACGGAGCTATCCATACACGCAAAGGAAACCTCACTTTAAATAATAGATTAATGGGATCAGTCCCAATGTGGTTCAAACAGTAGAGACAATTTCCCGTCAGAAAAATAACTGACTTGAGACATTTTAATATTTCATAGTTCTTCATGGGGTCAATAAATGTAATGGGTGCCTAATACGCCCACAAAGGACATACTGTATGTGCTTGAAGAACCACCTGGATTAGCTTCTGCTGTTTGGTTGTAGAGAATCGACCAATGTAATTTCTAAGCTGCTAGAGAATGATTTTTACAGAGTGTAAGATTCTGCTGCTGGCTTCAGCCTTCAACCACTGATTTACCATCCTGTGGTCCAATGCCTTGGACTTTAACTGAACATGTTAAACTCTGGACTGCTAGCAACACATACAGTTGGATAAAACCTGTTTAGTTACACTCTGCATTACAAATGTTTGCAGTCTAATGTGGCTGGTTTCTTTACGTGAACAGTTTGGACTTTTGCTTGGTATTAGCACCAGTAGAAATCTTCTGACAGCAGAGTAACTCGCATGTAGAAATCTGATGATTGTGAACTTGTGTGCTATGACATACTGAGGAGCCACTGATCTACATCTTGAGCACCAGCTTATAACATGCTCACATTGAGGAGATGTTTTGCGATGATGACTTCCTGACTACTCTTGTAGTGAATGAAGATCTTTCATTCATTCATTTATTTATTAACCTTTATTTTTGTATTCATCTATATTCCTTTCTTTTCCCTACACACTGACCTATACGTCCTAGCAATGCTGGTAATGATGGTATGTTCATATCATTCAGCATTGCAGAATAAACTGAAGCGAAGTGTAATACAGGATTGTTTGGATTGTCTGCGATTTGATGTTGATGGCCTATCCTCAGGGTAGGTCAGCAATATCTGGTCAGTCGGAGTCCGACTCCCGGCACTCCTACCAATCGGCTATTTTAAGAGGCCACGGCACTTTCGTGATCGCTGAGGCTTCCTCACAGCTTACCCATCACAGTTTACACTGTATAGTGACGGTGCTTGGTACTCCTGCTCAGTCCAATTCAGTTGAAAGGGACTGAGCTGTGCCTACGCCATGTGACTAATGAACGGGATGCCATTGGCTTAGGACGAGGCTTCAGCACTCACTGGAGCTCCATGGCCTCTTCAAATAGCTGATCGTCAGGGGTGCCAATGATGGAGGATAGGCCATCAGTATCAAAATCTCAGACAACACCTTTAATTATGGTTTTGAAACTACTGAATGTTGTTAGTTCTTTCAAAAACTTCAATCTCTGGAGGACTGTGTTAATGGTATTGTACCATGTTATTAAGTACAGTACTCGGATACTCTTCTTGTGAACACTTGCCAGACACCTTGAAATTGAAATTAATTTTGTGGAGTTTGGTGTCAGTACCTTGAAGGATTTATGACTGAAAAATGTCTGCACTGAGCTATTACGTCATACACTATTTGCATTCTACGCTCTTGTGGTATGACTGGTTGTGCCAGAGAGAAGATAGCTAAAAAGTTATTTTTGAATGTGTATGTTAGGGTCTACATCCAATGGCTGACTTGCATTCATTCTGCCTACTTTGGTAGACTGTATGTAGAATATACTGCCGAGAGTCCCTTTTTTTGGACAGACAGAGATTTATACTAAAGCAGCTAGAGCATTTACGGCTTTGTATTTTATATATTGGTTGGACTTTACAGGGTGCATTTGAGTCCTGATTAATACTTGAAAATAACTACTGGGCAAGAATGTTTTCTTGCATATGGTTCACAGTCCACTTATCGAACAAAAGTTTAGGTGCCAAAAGTTTATAATATTAATAATACTGTCTACTTTCTCAAGTATTGCTAGGAAAGTAAAGAAAATCTGCTAGTACTGTATAATAAAGGAATAACAACCTGCAGCTTTATACGAGACATTGGACAGACTTACTAGAATGCATCCTGTGCTGTTATACTTGTCCGTAGATTATGGCTACCGGTTTTGATGTACAGTCATTTGGTTTTATAAACATACAGGAATATTTTTAATGCATTTAAAGCATTCTTAAATTTTTTTTGTTACCTTGTTAAAATAAATTTTAAAGAATGACTGCTAATTTATTGTAAAAACTAAAAATATAAAAATAAAAGTTAATAATGATAAACTTTAAATAAAACCGGAAGCCCTAATTGTAGATGAGAAATAGTTTATCAGATTAGTTGAAGAGAAAATGCTATTTTTAAACAAATCTATTACAATTTAAATGAATAAATCTATATTATATGTGTGTTTATGTAAAAACAGTTGTCCAGTGTATTTCTCCATACTGTCTGGACCATGTTACCACTGTGCTGAGTACAGGAAGTTTGTGTCTGCTTTAACCCTCTGTGTTTGGGATCCATAGGTGTTATGTATGGCTGCTCGGGCTTTGTACACATTGTAGATCTATTTTGTGCGTGAGTATGCTGTAATTTGTCACTTTATGTTGTGATTATGTCTATCATTGTTTTGCTGCAGTATGTGTAAGTTATACAGTACATGCGTTTTCTGTGCTGGCGATACACAATAGGCTTCTTTATTTGAAGGGATATACAATTTAGGAAACAAGGGAATACGTGTTGTACTTTCTTTATGTCCTATTTACAGTGGAACATCTGTTGTTTTAGTTAACATACATAGTGTGCAGAAAAAATGCATTCGAAGATATGAGGGAAATTGCGAAAAAATCCAATCTGATTAGAAACAATCCATCCAATGCTTATATTTGGGACTTTGTTCACACATTGTAGGCAAAGTTCCTGCCACTATTCAGGTTTGGGCTACTTTAACACTTGTTTTTGCCTGATACGGCATGGATCAGCAAAAACGCTTCCATTACTGATAATACAACCAACTGCGTCCTTGATGAACGGATCCGGTTGTATTATCTTTAACATAGCAATGATGGATCCGTCATGAACAGCATTGAAAGTCAATGGGGACGGATCCCTTTTCTGTTGTGTCTGAGAAAACGGATCCGTCCCCATTGACTTGCATTGTGGGTCATGCCGGATCCATTTTGATCCGCATCCCAGTACAAGCTGCAGTTTGCTCTCCAGTCTGGGAACACAACCAAATGGAACGGAATGCTTTTTGGTGCACTCCGTTCTGTACAGTTATGTTTTGTCCCCATTGACAATGAATGGGGACAAAACGGAAGCATTTTTCTCCGGTATTGAGATCCTATGACAGATCTCAATACTAGAAAATGTAAACGCAAGTGTTAAAGTAGCCGAAGAGCTCTAGTTATGATGATGGTCTGACCTGTATAAAAGGAAGGGTAATCGGGACACAGGCACATAATGACGTCCAGAAAATTAGTATTTCAGGTGAAAGAAAAATACAGATTTTTTAAAAGAAAATTCGGCATTTCTTCTTTTTCCATATTTTTACACAATGTACTTGTGAAAATAAATTGGAAATAATTCTTTCAACCTGGACCATCCATAGAAGAAGTAATGCAAACCACAATTTACTGTAATATATAGTCTTAAGAATGTGTTTTGGTCATATACTTACTGTCACCTAAAAACTGCCAGGAAGTGCCCGCTCTACTTTAGTATACTTAGATCTAGCAGTTGGCCTCCTTGTTCAAGTTTCATTTTTTGGGTCGTTATAGGGGAACTTCAAAGGCTATAGACACCTTTTGGGGAGGACATTTTTGTATTGCTTCATACTTAATTTAAATGGGTAGAGAGAGAGAGGCCTACAGATCAAGCAGATAGCTTGTGAATTACACCAGTAGTATCATTATGATGCAATAAAAAAGTTATGCATAGCCCTTGATATTGATGGCCTAACTTTAGGATGAGATTGGTGAGGTTCCGACTCCCTACAGCCCTACCGATAAGGTGTATGAAGTGGCTGCAGCTCTTGGCCTCTTCTTTTCCAGACAGTGCGCCATACATTCTGTAGTGGCTGTGCGTGGTGCTACACATAGTTCCATCCCATTAATTTGACAGAGCTACAATACCACACACAACCACTACAAAATGTACAGCACCATGGGGAAGATTTATCATCTCCTTGCCCAAAAAAGTAGTGTTAAAAAGCACAGGTGTGTGCCACATTTTAAAATTTTGTTGCATGTGGCTTTTTTACACCGTCCTCGCCACATTTCCAGAAGGTGTGGAAGGGGGTGTGGCAGCCACCGATCTTCATTTACGCCAGTTTTCTGGCACAAATTTTTTACACCGTCCTCGCCACATTTCCAGAAGGTGTGGAAGGGGGTGTGGCAGCCACCGATCTTCATTTACGCCAGTTTTCTGGCACAAATAAAGCCAGAAATCTACAGCAGCTCAGAGCTGTTCAAGATTTGTATTTAGGCACAGCCTCCAGCAACTCAGGGAATATCAAGACTAGGAAAGAGCGAATCGAAAGAGCGTACCTTTGAACCGAACCCAAGTTCAGGAAATGTTTTTTTACAGTATAAATTGATTTCTGAAGTTATTATGCAAACTCTCGCGAGACTTCGCGAAATAATAACTTCGGCTTATCGGAGCCACTACATTCTAATACTGTACAGAGTGCTTGCTCGTGCAGTATTGAAACAAAGTTTTATGCAAATCGACTTTGGATGTTTCATCTGAAGTCGATTCGCTCATCCCTAAACCATTGCAGAAAGTGCTAGTCTTAAGAAATCTCCCCCTATGTCTTTTAAACAATGAAGAAGCTGCTGCGTTCGCCCAATAGGCAACTAATATATTTAAGTCCCAGAAAACCCCATTTAACAGAGGATTCCCTTTGGGTGAAAAGATGCATAGCCTTGCACACCTGACTTACAGACAGTAAGGCCTTATGCACACGACCGTTCCATTTTTTGCGGTCTGCAAACCGCAGATCTGCAAAAAATGGAAGCAGCCTGTGTGCCTTCTGCAATTTGCGTAACGGAATGGGCGGCCCTTTATAGAGATGCCTATTCTTGTTATATTTTTTTTGCGGGACTACGGAACGGAGCAACTGATGCGGACAGCACACGGGAGTGCTGTCCGCATCTTTTGCAGCCGCATTGAAGTGAATGGGTCCGCATCCGAGCCGCAAAAACTGTGGCTCGGATACGGACCAAAACAACGGTCGTGTGCATGAGGCCTATGAATGTGTGCGTTTTCTGAGCTGACCACAAATTTTAAGATTATCTCATATTTTTTAACCTTTTTAACAAAATTTGGTACTTAGTAATATAAAAATTATGAAGTTCCCCTATGTTTATTGCCCATAACTGTGTCAGGAAGCCCCTGTTCCTATCAAGGGTTTGTCCAGATTTATGTAACAGAAGCTTAATTGTATGTCACAGTTATGCAACTTACTAAGATATTTTGTGCTTTATTTCCACACTATGTTCAGGATCTTTGCTTTTAGGAAAAGAAGCATTACTTTTTTACATTCATTAGGCAAAATACCCATCATTACGCAGCCAGTTGTGCAGCCAGTACTTATTGATGACCTATCCTCAGGGTCTGACTCCTGACACCCCCACTAATCAACTGTTTGAAGAGGAGGCGGCGCTCGTACGAGCACTAATTCTCTTTAAGATTACACTGTGCATCGCCTCGGCTGTCTCTCCGCAGTGTAATTACAAGTGCTTGTTCCATTCACTTGAATAGGACAAGTACTTGTAACTACACTGGAAGCGAGACAACGTGCAATGTAATCTTGAAGAGGAAGTAGTGCTCGTACAAGTGCTGCCTCCTCTTCAAACAGCCGGTAGTCAGACCGCCACCGATCAGATATTAATGACTTATCCTGAGAATAAGTCATCAATATGTACTAGCTGAACAACCCCTTTAAGCTTTATTAACATAAGGCAATAAAACTCCATTAAAGGGGTGGTACAGGATTAGAAAAATATGGCTGCTGTCTACACGAAATAGTGCTATGGCTGTTGAAGGTTTTATTTGCTTTTGCTGCTTTGAAGTGAATGGAACTGAGCTGCAACAACGAGGTGCGGCACTGTTTTTGGAAGAAAGTGGTCTGTACACCCACTTGCAGCTCTCATCATCCTATGTATTAGACCTTGATACCACACCCTTAAATGTTTTAGACCTTGATACCACACCCTTAAATGTTTTTTGCCTATTTCAATTTTATCATGAGAAGGTGCAAAATAATGTATTGTTCCTATTTATTGCAAGTCCTATATCTAAAATACAGCGTTTTCTATAATTGTATGTTTTTTCATAGTTTGAATTCTATACTAGGTCTGGGCAGAGTACTGTATACAGAGATTGCCTATGCCACATTAAAGCCATATATTTTAATAAGCTCCTGTATGAAAGCGGACTGAAGTAAAATATACGGTACCTTAAAAAGACTGAAAGATTTCTGTTAAAACCACTGTTTATTGTATCTCATTTCTCCATGTTGCTTATGGTACAGTATTCTTGCTAAAAAAAAAAAAAAAAATTATGCACTCATGTCTTTTAGTAACCGTAGAAAGCTCACAAATGGCTTCTTGTTGAAATGCTGCGATCCTGTGTTAAAGCAATAAAGTTGTGTTAAAACACTTGTGCAAATCTCCTTTCGTGTCATATGTTTCAGGTTTGTCTTTGTAGAGTTAGAAAATGGACATGAATCTCTGCAATTACACATCATTTTAGCGCACCGCCTACAGAGCAGATCCAGACCATATAGCAGTAAAGATGCACCATTTGAGAAACTGAGTTGCCTGAATGTTTTCAGCACAAAATTCCTGCTTCAGTGACTGTAGGCTTCACTACTGATTTTGGCTCACAATAAATGACCAAATAACTGAAGTGTGAATTCTGCCTTACAGCCATATTTTATGTAGGTGACATGTATTGCAGGTTATAGTGTAAAGATCTGGAGTGCAGAGGTTGCTGTCATACCTAAGCCCTGGTGCTTTAGGCCCCTTTCACACGGGCGAGTATTCCGCGCGGGTGTAATGCGTGATGTGAATGCATTGCACCCGCACTGAATCTGGACCCATTTATTTCTATGGGGCTGTGCACACGAGCGGTGATTTTCACGCATCACTTGTGCGTTGCGTGAAAATCGCAGCATGTTCTATATTCAGTGTTTTCCACGCAACGCAGACCCCATAGAAGTGAATGGGGCTGTGTGAAAACCGCAAGCATTCGCAAGCAAGTGCAGATGCGGTGTGATTTTTACGCACGGTTGCTAGGAGACGATCGAGATGGAGACCCGATCATTATTATTTTCCCTTATAACATGGTTATAAGGGAAAATAATAGCATTCTGAATACAGAATTCATAGTACAATAGCGCTGGAGGGGTTAAAAATAATAATAATTCAACTCACCTTAATCCACTTGATCGCGCAGCCGGCATCTCTTCTGTCTGTCTTCTGTGCTGTGTGCAGGAACAGGACCTGTGGTGACGTCACTCCGGTCATCACATGGTCCATCACATGATCCATCACCATGGTAAAAGATCATGTGACAGAGTCATAAATAATATGATTAATTTTAATCAAACCAGCCTATTTCAGGACTCCTGTCTTCATACATGGCAGATCTGGGGGCTTTTCTAGGTCCTTATTGCTCCCACACAGGGGGCAAAAATCTCCTGAGATGTTCACTTTAATGGTCTTTTTACACAGACTGACAATCTGGACATTTGTTAGGGATGAGAATTTTTTTAAATGCTGTTTCCCAATAATTGGCCTGTGTAAAAAGTGCAGCAATTACCCCATGAATGAGCAACTGCGCATGATCATGTGTTCCGGCTTCTTGTCAGCAGGTTGTGCTGTGTAAACAGGGATCTGCTGCCCATAAACAATGATGCTACATGAGGATAATCATTCACTGTTGCAATCCCTCGTCTTCACACAGAGATGACTGAGGCATGTAAATGCAGTTTTCAAGTCCCAGTTATTCTGATCATTTTGTTCATTCCTGATAATTGCTTGCTAAATTGGTCTGTTTAAAAGGACCTTTACTCTCCTGTGTTCTGTGACTAGAGCTCCTTTCCAATGGACCAATTTAGCAGGCAATTATTGGGAGTGACCGCCAGCACCTTTTACACAGGGCAGTTATCAGGAACGAGCGTTTCTACAAACGCCCATCCTGATTATCGGCCAGATTGTGGGTCCGTGTAAAAGGACCTTTTAGACCATGTTAATTCAAATAACAATGAGAAGTATCTTTTCTAAGGTTCTGGTCACACTAGTATTAGTTCTGTCAGGTCTTTGTTGCTTTTAGGCAGTGAGAATAGCGTAGCATGCTACCCTATTTTATCCAATACAAAAACACTGATGCCTGAATCTATGAAATTGATCATACTGGATCCATCATATGTGATCCCACTATGAACAGAGCCTAATAATATAAAGATGAGACTGAAAATTACAGATGGAAATAAAAGCTTTTGCCTAAAATCTGTGCTACTATAGTGATTGTTGAGGATGTATTGTATGCTTACAAAAAGTAATTTCCCATTAAGGACCCAATTACGTGTAGGATAGTCAACTTGTCGTTTTGTGCTGCTGGTATGGTGTGTATTATAATACTGGTTGCAGAGATACATCAAGCTGGTAAAGCACAGATTCAGGTCGGTCAGCTGGTACATGTCCAGAAATCAAGGGGGGGCGCAGAACACTGGTTGTTGTGGTGAAGGAATTACTTCTTCTTCACGGGTAATTGCCTTATTTCTTCAAGGACTGTTGATGTAAGAATTTCTTTTCTTATCTAAATCACCACTTCTGCTGAGGATCTTTGTTCTTGTTGCTAAGTCACCAGTTGCCATGGAAATGGCTATTTCGCCTGCTATAATAATGGCAGATTAAAATCCATCTTCCCTGTAAAGCAGGGGAGCAGGCATGCCTGTCCTGCCGCACTCCTTATTGGAACGCAGTATTGCACATAAGCTTCACTGGTCCACTAGGGATTGTGAGATGAAAATGCAAATAGAGATGGCTGGGGAGGTTTGCAGGGCTGGCATGATCAGCGCTAGAGGGAGACATTACATCAAACACAATTAGTCAATTTCCCATCGTTTACAGAAATTTATTATGCTGAAATTCTGCAACACTTCATGTTTAAAGGTCTGGCTCCTTGGTGTTGTCTGGGAACACAAATCAGATTTTCCTGAATTTTATTTCTTGTAATAGAATGTTAGGTTGGTGGTCCATGCCTGCCACACTAATCACCATGCTTCCTGGGCCCGTACTCTGCAGGTTGAGGCCCGCACACTCCCTTGCTGCCTGCCAGTATTTGTGCCCTTCAAAATTCTTGGGTATTTGACATCCTCTCTAGTCCTTAAATGTCTGAGCTTTAAGGTTCCCTGATGATGAGCAAAGGCTTTTTTTTGTTTAAAGTCTAGCAAGTCTGTCAGTTTTTCCTGTTTCTCCTACCAGCCACGCTACAAGTGTGCCTTCTGAATTGCTAATTCTGCATGCGTTTTCTGTATACTGAGCTCCTATTGCTTGCACTGGAGCCCCTGACCTCAGTTGGTCAGCTGCCAACTACACCGGGACTATCCTAAGAGGTAGCAATCTGGTTGCTTACCTGCAGCAAAGGCCAAATCCCTGTAAATGGGTTAAAGGGTGAATACCAGGGGAGCACCGGAATAACGAGCTTATGGTTAGCCCAAAGCCAAACCACTTAGTTGGCACAGTTGGTCCACACTGATCCATAACATAGGATATGTGATTTCATCTCCTTTTTGTTATTCTCTTACCAGCAATGTGTAAGAACTGTCCTATCCCATCTTTGCTTAGATTTAAAGGGGTATTCCAGCTTCAGAACATTGATGGTTTATCCTCAGGATATTCTATAAGCATCAGATTGGTGCAGTTTAACACTCAGCACTTGAAAAGGAAAAAGCAGTAATTACCCTGCACCGCCACTAATATGTAGACAGAGTGCAGATAAACATGGAAGAGAATTAAATACTAGCCGAAGGTAACATTGACGGCCACCAATTATGTCAATGTTGCTCTGTATAAACAATAACGACCAGAGTTTCATCTCCACTGAGAACAAATTAAAACTGAATCTTCAATAATTAGTCGTAAAAGGCACATTCAAGTGTTTGTCCAAGTAAAGTAAACCAACAAAAATAACCTCAAATCAAAGTGAGTAAACTGAAGTAAAATTGCCATTGTAAAAAAAGGAACCGTCTTACCACTCCAAATGTCATAGATGATGGTAGAAACCATTCCAATGGTGGGAAAGGGCAGTATAGTGTACAGGTGAAACTCGAAAAATTTGAATATCGTGCAAAGATCATTTATTTCAGAAATGCAACTTAAAAGGTGAAACTAACATATGAGAGACTCATTACATGCAAAGCGATATATTTCAGGCCTTTATTTGTTATAATTTGGATGATTATGGCTTACAGCTTATGAAACCCCAAAGTCACAATTTTGAGGTCCCCTTTGCTCAGGGGGTATGGATTAATTAGCTGACTAGAATGTGACACTTTGAGCCTAGAATATTGAACATTTTCACAAAATTCTAATTTTAAGCTGCATTAATGAAATTCCTTTTAATTTGCATTACTGAAACAAATGGACTTTTGCACGATATTCTAATTTTTCGAGTTTCACCTGTACTACCCCAGTATTTCCTAATAGGGAGACCCTAATCTAACCAGCTGGTTAGTGGAGCACAGCCCTGACAAGGCGATCCCTACAATCTACCTAAAGTCGCCCACAGCGACACAGCATTTTGATTGAGCTACCAAATCACCTAGATGATGAATGGAGCAGGGCCAATTATATCTATAAAGTTCTGTATCTAAGATGACTTTAGCTAGATTGTTGTATTTTAGTGTGCCTTTTTACGACTAATTATTAAAGGTTAAGTTTCAAGTTGTTCTCAGTGGAGATGAAACTCTGGTTGTTATTAAGTTTGGAAGAAGCTGCAGTGCTCAGACAAGTGCAAAAGCCACTTTAAACAGCTGATCGGCATGGGTGCAGAGAGTTAGCGCTCCACCAATCTGCTATTGATAGACTGTCCTGACTGGTCTTTTTATGTAACGATGCTTACATAGCATGAGAGTATATATTTTAGTATCTAGCTGCATAGAAAGCAATATAGAAAGCGCTCTTAACACTGTATGTAGCAACATCTTTTCTATAAAACGTGCACTGTGTGCCTTCCCATTAGGGATGTCGTTATAGGGATTGCAAAGGTGGTACTTATGCCTTTGGGCATCCAGAGACACCAGTATCTAATGGCACATGGTAGCTGGGCAACCAGATTTTTACATTTTTCTAGAAAAAAAATAGAATGAAACACCGGCTTTTAGATTAAGTGGCATTCCCCTTATACAATTTTACTCCGAAAAATAAAATCCCTTGTGATAGCAACTATAAATTTGCTACATCCTGCGGCTCATAGTATTTTCTACCTACTGATAGGTATACAGGACGGTGAATGTACCGTGTTTTCTGATTGATCAGCCGTTACCATGCCTCATTTACTATGCAAGGACATACAGCAATGCTCATAAGTCTTGCAGGTTTACTTGATTTAATGAGGTAAAAACAAGGAAAAGATCATTACTCTCCTGCCGTGAGCTGGTTCTTATGCAAATAGCGACATTAGATTTGGCATAATCTGGAGACATTAATAAATGACTCTGAATGTGCCGATCCCAACCAGACTCCTCTCATCCATTCATCTCCACTAATGTATCCTAGATGTCTTGTATATATAGCTTTATCGCTCTATAATCATTGCTTACAATTTAAGGTCAATACAAACCATAGAGTATTTACAGGGATATATAGGAGCAACTGTCGGTTTCTTGAATTGACAGGACCAAACCTATAATAAATAACTCAGTTCATGATAAATCCTCTACAATTTGTTAGACTCGTGCGGAAGGAGATTTTCTGAATACAGTTCTCTTTAGAGACAAATTAGTTCAAGCCATTTAGTTTGTTCCACAAGTACTGTGATGATGGCAAGTAAAGTGAACACCATCTGAGGCATACTATTCAAGAAGATATCAGTGAGAAATGATGGCAAGTAAAGTGAACACCATCTGAGGCATACTATTCAAGAAGATATCAGTGAGAAAGAGGTTTACCAGTGGTGGTGAACTTTTAAATTACAGAGGCCTCACATGTGGCCTTAAAAGTGTACCTGGAAGAAAAAAAAAAAAACTGAAGCAGTAGATATCTGTAAAGAATAAATCAAGGCAACTGGACGTACTGTAGATTTCTTGAAAACGTTTCACTCGTTCTTCCAACGAGCTTTCTCAATTCTGAGTGATTGTACAAAAAATTCTGGGAATAAATAAAAGGAACAGGTCACACCTTTGAAGACAGTCAAGTACGTGTTTTGGATAAGGAGGCTGATTGGTACAAACCAGGCGTGAAGGAGGCCATCTACGTAAAAATGGAGAAGCCAAGCTTGAATAGAGGTGGGGGGGTTAGACATCTATTGTCTGCCACGTATAATGCTGTCTTGACACCTTTTTCTGGGAAGTCTTTATCACCTACTGACTCCAATTAGGATAATGGAATCAACACCTTTGACCCAATGCTGGGTCTAATTACCAGATGTGGATTCAGTTACATATTTATTCCCAGAATTTTTTGTACAATCACTCAGAATTGAGAAAGCTCGAAGAATGAGTTAAAAGTTTTCAAGAAATCTACAGTACGTCCAGTTGCCTTGATTTATTCTTTACAGATATATACCATGACCTGGATAAATGAGAACCTTCACAGACATACTGAAGCAGTAGGTCTTTTTGGGTTTCCCTAATGTCTTTTTCAGACTAATTTTCAATCCCCTCTTCAGCTGCACAACTAGATGCATGTCTCGCAAAAGCAGTGGGCGTCTCCCTTCTGTGGACTCTGCCATCACTTTACTGCTGTGATGTCCTTTCCCTTACTTCCCACCATGTTGGTTTTCAGCTCTAGAGCTCACAGAACAGGTAAGGAGGGGGAAACCAGAAGCAGTTATTTTATAAGGTTCAGGATTATACACATTCCAGCTATCCCTCCTGACTCCCACATACATGTTTGGTGTATGTGTTGTGAATGGGAGGAGAGGCCAAAGCTGCTGCCAGGTGTCTCTGGTGGAGATGTATCTCCTGGGAGAACAAAAGTAGAGCACTGCGACTGTCATGACATGAAGGGTCAACTAACTTTTGAACTGCAGAATTAGTCTGGCAATAAAACAAGTTAAATAACTTATTACTGGCAAAGTAAATTCTCATTAGGACAAGGAAGGGGTAAGATTTCTTCCTACTTCTGTTCTGGAAGCAGATTATTTTATATACGGTAAGTAGATATTGGTAAGTAAAATAACATTTGTTTATATGAATTAATTATTTTAGGATAACAAGATTTCATCAACCTAATGCAGGTCGTGACCATAGCATACACTATAATTAACCAAAGGGACTGCCCTGTGAGGGTCCATAATGACTATGGGTATGTGGCCTCAGATGGAAATCCACAAGCTGCAGTGGGTATAAACTTCACCTTAAATGCATTGTACATATCGTCAACTAATTTCCCATTTTCTGCTTCATGTCCTAATATTCTATAGCCTCAGGTCATATAATAATTATGGAAATAAGGAAAGTCAGAAACTGTCCTTATTATTTGGCTAAATGTGTTCATCATGAAGCTTGTATAGTATTGTAGGTGCAATTTGGCATGGACGGATCCCCTTCGCCTTGGGGCTCGCAAAACCATATCCTATATCAGGGAAAGTTACTGTATGTTATGTGCTTTCTCTATACTAAATATACTTCACCACCTCCTCTCATCCAGGTAATTTCTTGCATGTATCACTAGCTGTACATATTCACTGCCAATGTCGTAAGTATTTGTAAATATACCCCAGGTTTAATAGAAACTATTGAAATGTTATCAAAGTTATTTGTTCCCCAATTATTTGTTCAAAGTGTCTACAGTAGCTGTAGATGAGGCTCTTACTGTATAACAATGTATTTGTTATTCCATATTTTACATCCAGTTCATCCTGGGCTCTGTCCTCCTTTGAATGGAAAACTTAACGACGGTCCTACTTTTTTTTGTGGTGCGGAGGCACGTACAGTAAACCCATGGAAGCACTCAGTAGTGCTTCCGTGAGCTTCCAATCCGTGCCTCTGTTCCGCATCTCCCGGATTGCCAACCCATTGAAGTAAATGGGTCTGCTATCTGTGATGCACACTGCCGTTGTCCGTGTATTGTGGGCCGCAATACGGCCACGGCCGGCACACGGTCGTGTGCCCTAACTCTTAAGCCTCGTTCACATTTCAGTGTTTGATCAGTGATTTCCATCAGTGATTTCTGAGCCAAAACCAGAAGTGAAGCTACACATACATAAGGTATAAGCAAAAGAACGGTACCTGTTCTGTGGTTTTGACCCACACCTGGTTTTGGCTCACAGATCACCGATGGAAATCACTGACCAAACCTTGAAGTGTGAACGAGGCCTTAATGAACATGTGGATATCAAATAATCATTCCTATTTTAGTGCCTTTGTGAGAAAAAAGATTAGACTTTAACCCTGCTTTCACACCTGAGCGTTTCTCAAACGCGCGTTTTTGTCGCGCGTTTTTATGCGCGTTTTTTGTAATAGTAAACGCGCATTTGACGAGCGTTTGTGTGATTGACTGCAGTGTCCTATGGCCACAAACGCGCGTCAAAACGCCCCAAAGAAGCTCAAGTACTTGATTATGCGTTGGGCGTTTTACAGCGCGATCGTACGCGCTGTAAAACGCCCAGGTGAGAACCATTCCCATAGGGAAGCATTGGTTTTCATGTGTTGAGCGTTTTACAGCGCGTTTGAACGCGCTGTAAAACGCTCAGGTGTGAACTTAGGGTTAGAGTAGCAGGCATGGGACTGACAGAAACATTTTAGGACAAGAAGTGCCTGAAAACTAGGCTGAAAACCAATGATGTGGCCATATATGTGCAGATTTGGTTTATGTATAGGCTGTGGTGCCCTATGCAAGAGGTCAGTTTAGAGATGGCCATACGTATTAGTTGAATGTCAGTAGGACAGAGCAACCATCTAATGTGTATGGAGGTGCCCTAAATGTCAAGTAAAAGAAGGGTTGGCATGTTGGATTTGTTTCACAGAAGATAACCCCCTGCCATAAGTGTCTGGCAGTAAGTCTTGAGTCACCTGTGTGAGAAAAGTGCATTACAAATGATTGTTGTTGAAATTCAACATGCCCAAAACTTTTTTCCACATCTCCTGGATTTCTGAGATTTTAATATTGATGACCAATCTTCAGGATATGTCATCAATATCAGATCAGCCGCACTTGCCATCTCAATTGCGGCATTGAGCAGGTGTAATTACACCTAAGGGCTCCTTCACACTTGCGGCAGGACGGATCCGCCAGGCTGGTCTCCCTGTCGGATCCATCCTTCCGCTGTTTCGCCGGACCACCGCTCCGTCCCCATTGACTATAATGGGGACGGGGGCTGAGCTCCGGCGCAGCACGGCGAAAGCCGCTGGACTAAAAAGTCCTGCATGTCCGACTTTTTAGTCTGGCGGCTTTCGCCGTGCACCGCCGTGCTGCGCCAGAGCTCAGCCCCCGTCCCCGTTATAGTCAATGGGGGCGGTCCGGCTAAACAGCGGAAGGATGGATCCGACAGGGAGATCAGCCTGCCGGATCCGTCCTGCCGCAAGTGTTAAGGAGCCCTTAGACGTCCCATTTTCTTCTATGAGACGGCTCCTTCCTACTAAAGTGTATATAAATGGGACAGCTTACTTGTAATTACACCTGCTCACCATTGCAATGTTGACGGCGTGGAGATAAACAATGAAGGGAAGGCTGCACTGACAGGACGAGTGTGTTCTTTTCATACAGCTGTTCGGTGGGGTTGCCAGGTGTCAGACCCCCGCCGATCTGATATTGATAACCTATCCTGAGCATAGGTCATCAATATTAAAATCCTGAAAAACCTCTTTAATATGTCTGGGTCGAGTCAAAAGGCTAGTAGTCAGCATCTGCTGACTTTACTCTTACAGTATGTCACAAAAGTCAGTACACCCCTCACATTTTTGTAAATATTTTATTATATCTTTTCATGGGACAACACTGAAGATCTGACACTTTGATACAATGTAAAGTAGTCAGTGTATAGCTTGTATAACAGTGTAAATTTGGTGTGCCCTCAAAATAACTCAACACAGTTGAACATGGCACCTAATGGCAAAGAACTCTGAGGATCTAAAAAAAAGAATTGTTGCTGTACATAAAGAAGGCCTAGGCTATAAGAAGATTGTCAACACTCTGAAACTGAGCTGCAGCACGGTGGCCAAGACCATACAACGGTTTAACAAGACAGGTTCCACTCAGAACAGGCCTCGCCATGGTTGACCAAAGAAGTTGAGTGCACGTGCTCAGCGTCATATCCAGAGGTTGTCTTCTCAAAATAGACATATGAGTGCTGCCAACATTGCTGCAGAGGTTAAAGGGGTGGAAGGTCTGCCTGTCAGTGCTCAGACCATACGCCGCACACTGCATCAAATTGGTCTGCATGGCTGCTGTCCCAGAAGGAAGTCTCTTGAGGGAACCATGAATGCCAACATGTAATGTGACATACTGAAGCAGAGCATGAATCCCCTCCTGTCGGAAACTGGGCCACAGGGCAGTATTCCAACATGATAACCACCCCAAACACACCTCCAAAACAACCACTGCCTTGCTACAGAAACTAAGGGTAGAGGTGCTGGATTGGCCAAGCATGTCTTCAGACCTAAACGTTATTGAGCATTTGTGAGGCATCCTCAAACAGAAGGTGGAGGAGCACAAGGTCTCTAACGGTAACCAGCTTTGTGATGTCCTCATGAAGGAGTGGAAGAGGATCCCAGTGGCAACCTGTGAAGCTCTAGTGAACTCCATGCTCAAGAGAGTTAAGGCAGTGCTGGAAAATAATGGTGGCCACACAAAATATAGAAATTTTGCCATTTTCACTTAGGGGTGTACTCACTTTTGTTGCCAGCGGTTTAGATATTAATGTCTGTGTGTTGAGTTATTTTGAATGGCACACCAAATTTACACTGTTATACAAGCTGTACACAGACTACTTTACATTGTATCACAGTGTCATATTTTCAGTGTTGTCCCATGAAAAGAAATAATAAAATATTTACTAAAATGTGAGGGGTGTACTCAATTTTGTGAGATACTGTATGTGAATGGTCACCTTTTCTCCCTCTCCCCACTGAATATAGGGGATTGGGAGGAATAGGTGTCAACTGAGCTATGTTAGCCAGCATAATGCACTATATATAACTATGTGACCTACACCTTATAGAAGACTAACTGCAGTCAGAATATCTGTCATCCTCCCCATCCTGAATGTTAGTTGTGTTAAAAAATGTTCATCAGTATTCTGCATTTGCATCCTGCAGGGAACTGGTACGGTATTTTGACCTTGTATCAAAAAAGTGTGGCCTTCTTCTGTAGTATGAAGTCATTTTGATCACTCTTAAGTGTGTTTTATTTTAGAGGAAGAAAAAGAAGTCAGTAAAAAAATATATTTAGCTACAGTTGTGTTCAAAATAATAGCAGTCAGACATCACTAACCGGATCAATCACTGTTTTTGGTAGAAATCATATTTCTACATGGCAAATAATTTACTAGCAGGTGTTGTAGAGTCTAATAGAAATCCAACAGACCCAACAGTCATGACATGCATGCTGCTGATTCTCTGTAATTCAATCACTTATTGAAAGGGGCATGTTCAAAATAATAGCAGTGTGGAGTTCAATTAGTGAGGTCATTCATTCTTTGAAAAACAGGTGGCAATTATTGCCCTTATTTAAGGAAGGAGGGCAACAAATGTTGTACATGGTGGTTACAGTGCATGCATCTATCTGAAATTCTGAGGAAAATGGGTCGTTCCAGACATTGTTCAGAAGAACAGCGTGCCTTGATTAAAAAGTTGATTGGAGAGGGGAAAACATATAAAGAAGTGCAGAAAATGATAGGCTGCTCAGCTAAAATGATCGCAAATTCTTTAAAATGGCAACCAAAACCTGAAAGACGTGGAAGAAAGCGAAAAACTACAATTCGAATGGATAGATTAATAGCCAAAATGGCAAGGACTCAGCCAACAATCAGCTCCAGGAAGATCAAAAAAGGTATAAAGTTACCTGTGAGTACTGTTACAATTATAAGACACCTATGTGAAGCCAAGCTATCTGCAAGATGCCCCCGCAAAGTCCCACTGTTGAAAAAAGACATGTGCTGAAGAGGTTACAATTTTCCAAAAAGAACATTGACTGGCTTAAAGAGAAATGGCGCAACATTTTGTGGACCGATGAAAGTAAGATTGTTATTTTTTGGGGCCTAGTGGCCGGAGACAGTTTGTCAGATGACCCCAAACACTGAATTCAAGCTACAATACACTGTGAAGACAGTGAAGCATGGTGGCACAAGCATCATGATATGGGGATGTTTCTCATACTACGGTGTTGGGCCTATTTATCGCATACCAGGGATCATGGATCAGTTTGAATACATCATAATACATGTAGAGGTCATGCTGCCTTATGCTGAAGTGGAAATGTCCTTGAAATGGGTGTTCCAACAAGACAACGACCCCAAACACACCAGTAAACGTACAACATCTTGGTTCCAGCCCAACAAGATTGACGTTATGGAGTGGCCAGCCCAATCCCCGGATCTTAATCGAATAGAAAACTTGTGGGGTGATATAAAAAATGCAATTTCTGAGACAAAACCAAGAAATAGAGAAGAACTGTGGAATGTAGTCCAATCATCCTGGGCTGGAATACCTGTCACAGGGGCCAGAAGTTGGTTGATTCCATGCAACACAGATGAACAGCAGTTCTCAGAAACAGTGGTTATACAACTAAATATTAGTGATTCAAAGGAAAGCAAAATCTTCAAACATTTTTCAGTTTATATAGTGAATGTTTGAGTTTGTAAAGAAGAATACAAACACTGCTATTTTTTTTGAACAGTCTAATATTCACTTTTCTTCAATTTTTTTTTAGAAGAGCAACACAAATTTGATATATTTTATGCCACTGGCTTAGGTGGTGTTTTGTTCCGAAGATCAGTGCCAGTATTTTTTTTTTTACCAGCAATTATAATTGCTGGTAATATTTTCTCTCAAGCAGGGGCGTAGCTATAGGGGGTGCAGAGGTAGCAGTCGCTTCCGGGCCCAGGAGCCTGAGGGGGCCCAACGACCCTTGTGCTGCATTAGAAGACACCGGTATTATAGAAAGTGCATGCTGGTCAAGTTACACCTCTGGCTGGAGGGAAGAGGTTAGGTCAAAATGGAGGGGAGGGGGGATGCTGCTTAAATTTTTGCCTCAGGCAATATGAAGGCTACATGCTTCCCTGCCATTGGTCACAAAACACTGAGGGAATGGGGGCCCAAGCTGAGCTCTTGCACCAGGGTCCATGAGCCTTTAGCTACGCCCCTGCTCTCAAGGTCTTCGCATGTGTGGCGGCACGGCATCACCCAGGCCCTGAACATTTTCCATAAAGGGAAGGAGCAGCAGAAGAACGTGCTCAAGTAGGGCCATGAGTTCTTTCTACAATAGGGTAGATTCACCCGTGTATTTACATACAGTGGAAGTCCCCAAAATCGTATCTATGAAAAGTCCAGACCAAGTAGGAATTGGATAAGAACATGTCTCCAAGACCATGCCCTCTTTATATCTTCTCTATCACGGCTACAAACATAATACCAGATAGAAAGGGTTAACTTTGGTAAGTCTGAGTCTTTTGATTTCCATGTGAGAAGAAATCTACTTTAACGGCTGTCAGTTTGTGTGGCGTGTTCATGGTCTCCAGGTTGCTGTATGCTGTAATATTCCCACTGTAGAAAACTAAAGGATTAGTATTCTTGGCATACTTTCCTGGTTCTCGCTGCACCTCCCCCAGCTCATTTAATTCCATATCACACGTCTGCTTAGAGCAGCCAGGCAACACACATCCTCCTGCCTGAGTGACTGAGAATTTGGATACAGAGAATTCACCATGTAACCCATCACGCATCTTTTTCTTGACAATAAAACCGCTGCTGAGATTCACTGCTTTGTGCAAAGTGTACCGCTCTATAACTGACTGGTTACTCACCTATCCCACCTGAGCTCTGTGCTCTCGCACCTATACTTGTAATAAGCGTGAACTCATTTTCTCATGGCATAATACCATGCGCCTTAGGTGAGAAGTGGGTGTTCATAGAGATATGTCACACTGTTATTATTAACCTATTCTCTCTCGGGTAAATGACTAAATTTGACTGCGCTCAGGTTGGTTCAAGGTGAAACGTCTTGATGAAGTTCTTCAGGGATCTTATTCTGCATTAAAATCATTTTATGTACACTGGGTCATCTATGGACATAGAGTTCTACATTTCACCTTGCTGCCCAGTAAATTATTTTTACATGTAAGACCAGACACCTCCAGATGGTAAGAAAAATTCCTTATCCATTAATGTCTAGACAAATGTGCCAGCGTGCTGCCTGCACTCCTGGATATTTGTATGCAGTCTTTTCTCCAAATGTGATGTATCATCGCCACTGAGATTCCAGATAACACTGTAATGTATTAGGCCAGTTCTTGGTATGAAGTTTTTATGTTCAATCTCTTTATAATGTGCTATCGTAGGGTGTGCCGATGTTAGGAGATACCCTCAAACTGTCCTTGATCCTCTTCAGAGTGATGACCTGATAGGCTAGTCCTATAACTTTTCATAGCAATATTGCAAATGTTCTGTGGGCCGTGCAATGAAAGGAGGACACACCCTGGTTCTGGGGCCCCTGCCTGATAGTATTTGCGGTGCCTGTGATGTTAAGTGTTTGTATGGGTGCAAAGCAGGGCGTGGAGGGTGCAATGGCCAGCATATGTCTGTCTTTACTGAAGTGCAAAAAATGAGTTGTAGTACATCCAATGCTAGCAAAACACAGTTCTTGCAATATACAGGGCAAATCTTCCCAGATGATTTTGTATGGATTTGAGCAAGGATGGAAATTATTGTACTCTTTCCTGTGTATCTTTGTCAAGTCTCTTCCTGCAGAATCCATAGCTGGCAATCTGTGTTTTGCAATCGTGCTTGTAATTAGCAACTGAGATGTACAGGTTTTTAGATAAATGACTGGCCAAGTCGTGTCCAGATGTGAAGACTGTCTTAACAGTAATTCCCCTCCCTGCAGTCAAGTCTAAATAGCTTAGGTAGCAGGATACTTTACTGACTCCAGCGCTCAGCCATGCAGATTTCTGAACCGTCTTGTCTCTCTCTCTCTTTTCCTTTTAGTAGATCACCTAGATCACCTGATGATTAGCATATACCAATACGGGTGACAAATACAGGATATCTTAGTACAGGACCGATAGTAGTCCTAGGGCTGGATGTTCCAGACTTATCAATATAAAACGACCGGTAACCGTATTTATCATCTAACCATGAATAAGATGGACTGCTAGGTCCCATCCTAAGATATTGTATATTTGTCACCCATATGGGTATATGTTTAGTTTTGTGATTACTGTAGGGGTCTTTAATTTTTTATTTTTTTATATTGAAATAAAGATTATAGTTTTATTGGTTAGGGAGGTTTTTTTCTTTGGTATTTGTTTCCCTTCCATACATTACCATACTGGGAATACATGACATTAAATAACATGACAAACATACCGTAAGCATGGAATTTAGAGATACGGTGTATTCCTGTGAATTGGGGATTACCTGTTATAAACAGAATACTCCTTTAACCCTAAGCAGTGTCAGTGATCTGTGAATCAATATATTTTGTGCCTGGAAGATATTCACTTTCTGATTTACTGTAGTTGGAAATGGAAGACTTAATCATGTTCATTGAGCGTGAGTAGGTCAAATCAATTGATGTAGAGGGTCCCAGATGTTTACTTGTACCAGAAATGATGGCAATTGTGATTGTGTTCTGTTCCTATGCCTCTCTTGGTTTGTCCTACTGTGTTGCCAAAGTAACTAGGACTATTAATAAACTTTTATGGTAAACAGCACACACTGCAATACATCAGCACACAGTAGAGCAACAGCAACTTATGTCAGCTTCAAACCAACATCTGAAGTAGGACCTCATGGACCTTATTGCTATCTCATCTAATACTTGTAACAATAAGGATCCCAGTTAAAGATGCAGTAGCTTGAACTATAATGAACAGAAGTATGTACTGGACTAATGTATGGGTAGGGTGAGCCTACAAACTGTATGGGCAGGGGGAGGCCATACTTAGTTTTGCTATGAGACCTGTGCATGCCCTGTTTACAATGGCTACAATTGTTAGTCAATACTCCTGTTACATATGTAACAGCCAAAAGGGCAATGACACAGAATAGATTTTTATGCCAACTCTTTTTTTTTATTAACATCTTCACAGATTTCTGATGATATTCTGAATTTAAATTGCTTACCCTATTATAATTCTCCGCCAGCTCTTATCTATTGTTCTGAAAAAAATTAGTGAGAGAGATTAAAGTGCCATCTGGGAAATTCAACCTAAAGGGATTGCCAAGCTTTTTCTAAATTCTCTCCCCTTCCCTGCCCAAACTGTGGCATCAAACATTCTTACCTGCTCCCTGCTAGTCAGTTCTGGCTTCTTCAGTCCACTGCTCTCTTCACCGAAACTTCTGGCATGGACAGGGGTCATGTGTACCAATGACAGGCCAGAGCAGCATGTCCATCAAGCATCACGTCATCGGGTCACCTGCTGCTTGAGAGACACATCATCATGACGGCCAGCCATTGACTGCAGCGGCGCATTTGACCGTTGTCTGTGCCGGAAGTTTACTTGTGGGTATTGGAGTGCAGTGAAGACAGCAGTGAGCCACAACTGAGCAGCAGGGAGATAATTATACTTGACTCCACAGATCTGGTGGGGCAAGGGAGAATTTAAAATCTTATAAAAAGCTGGACAACTCCTTTGAGTAGTATACAGCACATGCTAGACTAATGCTAGTCAGAGGTGTGGACCCATTCTTTGTATGCAGCTGACAACAGATTTTTGTTTCCCCCTAACAAGTTAGTGATTCCATAATATGAATTTTTATAAATGTATGTTCCCGACTCAAGATGAAATAGGTAATGTACAGTATGTTTGGAGGTATCCCACTTCTGTATTACAGTACAGTTTTTTTCAAATAAACATTTAAGAAAAGGACAATCGCAAGTATGAACCCACAGTCCTTTTCCAAACCTCTAGCTGACACAGTCCTCCCATCTTTGGATGAGGACTCTAAAAGCCTTAGCAGAGGACTTCTAAGACACATGCTGTAGATTGGCATCTCAACCAAGAAAAGACCCTCAGGTGTTATAAAAATTATTTCAAGAACTCACCCTATTCCTCAAGAAGGAATTTCATTCTGCACATCACAATCTTTAAAAGCACATATCGGTGTTTTACCAATACCAGTCAATGACTCTTCTATCTCTTCCAATTACAGACTTATGTAGGACATTTATTATCCCCGTACACCCTAATTGTGCATAGTTATGTGGCTTTTTGAGATTAGGAGCCCCTCTCACCACTTTTCCAAAAAGGCTGGTAAAGATCTCAATTTTAGTGCACGGATGTGCACAGATGTGCCACAAATATTAATAACACCAATGGTGGATTGGTTAAGACGGGCTTGTAATACACCGGTGCTCCTATGTCCCTGCTTAATGTAGATATAATGTTATTTTCCAACACACTGGCCTATAGGATTGCTCCTTTCCTCCCTTCGATCATACATACAGATCAAGTTGTTTTGTGAGGGGGCGGGAGGAATGAGACAACAGTAATAAAATTCTTATAATGGCTACAGCAATAACTTGGTCACTTGTCTCTTTTTCTCCTTTCTGTAGACAAGGAGAAGGCTTTTGACTGTGTATACTTAGGCTTTATGATAGTAGCCCTTAATCCAATAGGTCAAGGACCACTCTTTATTCACAAAATTCATGTACTATATACAGTACATGTCTTACAGCCCATGTTCGAATTAAGGTATAAAGTGTACCTATATCAGTTGAAATGACAGAAGGCACTCTCACCTTTGCTTAGTGATGAAAAATCATAAAAATTACAATATACACAATTTCAATATTGAGATACAGAGATACTTAATATAAGCCCTCACTATATGCGTATGATCTACATTGTATTTCTCATGCCCAGCACTTATGTGAGAATGAAACATACAGTATAGTCAGCTAGGTAATTTTAAAGTTTATTATACCAGCTGGGATAGTGAAGCATGTAAAGTAATTGAAAATGTTCCCCATCCAGTGGCAGTCAAGTGCTAGCAAATATTTGGTTATATCCATTACATGGTAGCCAACCATACCAAATTATATGCACTCAGTTATCAAACAATGTCATGGCCTAGAAGGCTAAACTTCCTCAAAATGGAAAAGGAAGATGAGTGCGACAAACCTATGACATTTGTAATTGATGTTTTGTGTTTATTATATTCATGCTCAGTGTTTCAATGAGTTAATGGCCAATTTGTAGTGTGTTGGCCCAATGATGACCTTCTGGTTTTGGCCTCACATTCCTTCTCTGAAGCTGGGCAAGGCCAGTGGAGGATTATGAGATCGTTAGGCTCCTTCTTGCCTTTGTTGGCAAGAGGCTTTAGGTGAGCCTGAAACCTATTTTGCTCCTGTCACTAAATGGATTGGCTGTAAGACAGGACGCACCTGATAACATTATCCGTTAACCATCTGATTGAGCCCAGGGGAAGAGTATGTGAGAGTGGGACCATGCTATAACATCAGAATTTGAATCACAACTCCCTGGATAAAAGACAATCTTCACTGGCAGGAATACTTGAACCACATCCTTTAGGGACATGAGTTTAGTTTTATGTAATCCCCTTTGTATTGTTCCTTTCTGTAACTTGTATGCACTGTTATTAAAGTATATTAAACCATTATGTTTAATAACTGCTATGTTGTCCGGTTAATGGAAGCCCGCTATATTTGGTTTGCAATCTACTCTGTGTAAGGCAGTGTATTGGCTCAGCTATAGAACACCTGAGAGTGGTACCTTCTGCAGTTGCTGCGCAGTGGGTGGGAATACAGTATTCCTAGCATAGAAGGTAAAAGTCCCACCAGATAAGGGGTCCCATAAAATACAGTAGAGTATACGGCTTTGTATAGCCAAGATGGCCCTCTGTATCAACCCACAGGTTAGAGAGCAAAGGACTAGTCAAAGAGTGAATGAAAGGTGGCATCTAGTGTGCTGTGACAATAATATAGGCCTAAAGTAGGATTGCAGACTGGGAACCCTTGCTAGGAACGACAAAAAGCATGCCTCAAAAAGCATACATCTTTGCATAAAAGTTTTTGCTTAGGAGAATAACTACAAAACTCTGACCAGGTATTATAGATTCCTAACAGAACTCCACAGACTGAAAGCGGCACGGTACTTTGTTTGGTGGGGTTGTGATAAGTGTGAGACGGGACAATTCAGACAGTCTCTTTACCCAGGGTTTATTGGGCATACATGGCAAAATGATACAGGCTTGCTTCAGCAAACAAAATAACAGTTCATGAAAATAACAAAAATGCAGTGATCTAGGCTTCTTACCAGCTTGTAGGTTTTCACCTGGAGATTCCACTTTGTATAGTGGTCTTGTCCGTGGGTCTTTCTCTCAAACCAGCAGACACACCCTGCTCTCTGGCAGCGTGCCTTTTAAAAAAATGTATTCGTTTTCCACCTAGTTGAGGTAGGAACATCCGGGATGGAGTATGGGAGTGACCTTTCCACCAAAACTCTTCAGTCACTCCTAAATCCCGGACCCAAACTCCAGCTACCACAAACTTAGTGATCTAGCATCAGTGGTCACAACCTACCTCCTGGACTTATATCACTGAGAGCAGCAGCCTCAGTGATACATACTGGCCATCAATGACCTTACCTATTGAATGCTTACATATCCCCCCCATCCCGCCTAAAGCCCCCCCCCCCGCTTGGCACCTTCTGCAACAAAACAGTGGACCCTTGACAGGGCATCTGCATCGATATGCAATTTACCTAGCCTGTGTTCTACCACATAGTCAAAGATCTGTAATGCCAGGAACCACCTTGTTACCCTAGCATTATTTCCCTTGTTTTGACTCATCTACTTCAATGGGGCTTGGTCTGAGGCAAGTCTGAACTTCCTGCCTAGAAGGAAATTCTATTGCCAGACACTCTCATTCCACAATAGAGCAATTTCTCTCACAGGAGTTCAGTTTTCTACTTAAATACATGACAGGATGCTCTTCTCCATTAATTTCCTGGGACATAACAGCCTCTAGTCCCACCTCTGATGCATCTGTCTGCACTACAAATTCTTTGGAGAAATCTGGCCCTATCAGCACTGGTTGTCTACACAAAACGGATTTCAGTTCCATAAATGCCATTTCTGCCTCGGGACCACCGAACCATAATCAACTTTTTCCCTTTTGTGAGGTCAGACAAAGGGGCTGCAACACCGGCAAAGTTGGGCACAAACCGCCAGTAATAACCCACTATACCTAAGAAAGCCCTCACTTGCTTTTTTTGTAAGAGGCCGTGGTCAATTCTGTATGGCATCTACCTTATTGGCTTAGGGTTTAATCATGCCTCTTCCCACAATGTAGCCCAAGTATTTAATCAACACGTAGATAAAAGAAACAGCGGCACTCACCAATATTCTTTCTGCAGCTTTTATCGATCGATTAAAACACGATGGATGCGGGTACAGCACAGCAAAAGGCAACAACAGTTTTGCTCTTCCTGCGCTTCCTCAGGCCTCAATGTGATGATGCTGGCGCATACACGTAAAATACCCTTACGCCAGCTACATCACCATCACTACATAAGACAACTTAAAATAAAACAGTACAAAAACAAAACTATACAAATACTGCTAAATCGTTCTTATCATTTAACCCCAAAGGACCCATTGCATTTGTCTTGATAATCCATGAAGCTTCTCTTTGTAATAGTATACGGTTTCTGTCCCCACCACGATCTGGGACTTGCACTATCTCTATTCCTGCACATGTCAATACATAATTTCTCCCTTCATGTGCTTCATGTACATGTTCTATCAATCTAGATGCTCCTATTCTTGTCTCTATGGACCTCCTATGTTCCCTAAATCTCACATGCAGACATCTTATAGTTTTTCCCATATACAATTTACCACAAGGGCAAAAAATGACATATACCACAAATTGTGTCTTACAGAATATGAAGTGTCTCACCACATGTTCAACCCCTCCTATCTTAAGATGCTTACGTCTGCACATAAATCTACACATGGAGCAATGCCCACAACTAAAATTACCTCGTGGGGTATACTTCCCTAGCCAATTCAAGTCCTCTTCTTGGAAGTGACTTCTTACTACAAAACCCTTCTAATCCTCCTAAAACTGATAATGGGATTAAATTGGGTTTTCTCCTTTAAGGACTCATCCTGGGCTAATACATGAAAGTTGTTTAAAATGGCCTTTTTAATAAGAGGAGCCATTGTGGTGTAATTAAAAATAAAAACCGGTCTCTCACTTTTGTTTTTACCTCTAATCTGTCTATGTTTACGTTTAAAGAAATCCCCTCGTTCTTGTACAAGGGCTTTCCTATAAGCAGAGTCTATCACATTCTCTGGGTAATCTCTCTGCAAAAAACGTCTTTTTAACTCCTTAGATTGTTCAATGAACTCATCCCTATCAGGTATTATCCTTCTAAGGCGCATGAACTGTCCATACAAGACTGCCAATTTCACATGGAGCAGGTGGAAGCTACCATAGTGCAAGAGTGAATTTCTGGAAGTGGGTTTCCTATAAGCATTTGTATATGGTTCACTCTGGGCAGTGCCGACCGCCTTCTACATATTTATGTAGCCCAAGTATTTAGCCTGCTCCATACCTATAGCACACTTCTCCGGGTTGGTGTAAACCCCGTTTTTCTAAGGGAGTCTAGGACGGCCTGGACTTTACTTGAATGGCTTTCCCAATCCAGGCTATAGATGACAATGTCATCCAAGTAGGCGGCTGCATATTCCCTGTGGGGGACCAAAATGTCAATGTCATTCATTGCCCTTTGAAATGTAGCAGGGGCTCCTTTCAACCCAAATGGCATTCTAACATAGCAAAAACGCCCTTCTGAAGTAGAAAATGTTTTTTTCCTCTTTGGTCTCTTTTGACAACAGTAATTGCCAATAACATTTGGTGAGGTCTAATGTGGTTATGTATCTGGCTGGACCCAATCTTTCAACCAGTTCATCCAGCGCCAGCTTCCGGGCTGAACCATTCACTTTTGGACCTTTCAATTACTCCCAACGTTAACATCCTCTGAACCTTGTCTGAGACCGCCTGTCTATGGGCTTCTGGGATGCGGCAAGGTTTTACCTTAACACTTACATAGGGCTCAGTAATGATATCATGTTCCACAACATTAATGCAACCTGGTAAGCTGGAGAATATGTCCTTGTTATGTTGCAACACCTCCTTAGTTTCCTGTTTTTGGGAACAAAATAAGGAATTAGTAATTGTCACCTTCTCAAACTCAGGCTCATAAACAGTAGGAGAGAAGAGCGTAGCCGACAATGACTCCCGTTCTTTCCAAGGCTTTATCAGGTTTACATGATATATCTGCACTTGTTTTCTTTTACCTGGCTGATGGACACTGTAAAATCAACCTTTTCCATTACCTCAAAAAGACCTTGCCATTTAGCCAAGAAATTGCTCTCAACTGTAGGTGCCAAAATTAATACCCGATCCCCCGGCTTGAACTCTCTAATTCAGGCAGAGTGGTTGTACACACTTCTCTGAGCTTCTTGTGCCCTCTGGAGATGTTCCTTGACTATGGGCATCACCTTGGCAATTCTTTCCTGCATTTGTACAACATGATCATTTACACTTCTGTTTGGAGTGGCTTCAGTCTCCCATGTCTCCTTAGCTACAGTTGTGTTCAAAATAATAGCAGTCAGACATCACTAACCTGATCAATCACTGTTTTTTGGTAGAAATTATATTTCTACATGGCAAATAATATACTAGCAGGTGTAGTAGAGTAATAGTAAACAGACCCAACAGTCATGATATGCATGCTGCTGATTCTGTGTAATTGAATCACTAATTGAAAGGAGCATGTTCAAAATAATAGCAGTGTGGAGTTCAATTAGTGAGGTAATTCATTCTTTGAAAAACAGGTGGCAATTATTGCCCTTATTTAAGGAAGGAAAGCAGCAAATGTTGTACATGCTGATTACAGTGCATTTCTCTATGAAATTCTGAGAAAAATGAGTCGTTCCAGACATTGTTCAGAAGAACAGCGTACCTTGATTAAAAAGGTTAATGGAGAGGGGAAAACATATAAAGAAGTGCAGAAAATGATAGGATGCCCAGCTAAAATGATCACAAATTCTTTAAAATGGCAACCAAAACCTGGAAGACATGGAAGAAAGCGAAAAACTACAATTCGAATGGATAGAAGAATAGCCAAAATGGCAAGGACTCAGCCAACAAACAGCTCCAGGAAGATCAAAGAAGGTCTAAAGTTACCTGTGAGTACTGTTACAATTAGAAGACACCTATGTGAAGCCAAGCTATCTGCAAGAAGCCCCCGCAAAGTCCCACTGTTGAAAAAAAGATGTGTTGAAGAGGTTACAATTTGCCAAAGAGCACATTGACTGTCCTAAAGAGAAAAGGCGCTTTGTGGACCGATGAAAGTAAGATTGTTATTTTTTAGGGTCTAGTGGCCGGAGACAGTTTGTCACATGACCCCCAAACACTGAATTCAAGCCACAGTACACTGTGAAGACAGTGAAGCATGGTGGTGCAAGCATCATGATATGGGGATGTTTCTCATACTGAGGTGTTGGGCCTATTTATCGCATACCAGAGATCATGAATCAGTTTGAATACATCAGAATACTTGAAGAGGTCATGCTGCCTTATGCTGAAGAGGAAATGCCCTTGAAATGGGTGTTCCAATAAGACAACTACCCCAAACACACCAGTAAACGTGCAACATCTTGGTTCCAGACCAACAAGATTGACGTTATGGAGTGGCCAGCCCAATCCCCGGATCTTAATCCAATAGAAAATTTGTAGGGTGACATCAAAAATGCAGTTTCTGAGGCAAAAAAAAGAACTGTGGAATGTAGTCATCCTGGGCTGGCCTGGAATACACATATTTGATATATTTTTCTTCATGTTTTGATTTGGAATAGAATGTGTAGTGTTCCCAATGCATTTGCGTGTATGAAAATAAAAGCTATTTAGAAGGATTTTGAGCTTTATTTACTTTTTTAAACACACTGCTTTTATTTTGAACACAACTGTACATCAAGCAAACCCCGGGGGTGTCTACCATAGAGCAACTCAAAAGGCGAGAACCCTGTAGAGGCTTGAGGAACTTCCCGGACTGAGAACAACAAATATGGCAACAAGCATTCCCAATCCATTTTCGGCATTGCCTTCAATGGCATTTTTCGGCATTGCCTTCAAGGCTTTATTGAACCTCTCTACAAGGCCATCGGTTTGTGGATGGTATACTGAGGTTTTTAACTGTTTAATCTTCAGTATTTTACATAGCTTGTTCATAACCCTGGACATAAATGGGGTCTCCTGGTCAGTCAAGATTTCTTTGGGGAGTCCCACACTCTTGCATATATGAAACAATCCTCAGCAATAGACTTAGCGGAGGAGTTTCTTAAAGGCACTGCCTCTTGGTATCGGGTAGCATAATCCAGTACTACTCAAATATACCGGTGTCCCCTAGTCGATTTGTCTAACGGTCCCACTAAGTCCATTTCGCTCTGTTCAAATGGCACTTCAATAATGAAAAGGGGCACTAAAGGACTTTTGAAATGAGACACCGGGGCCTTTAACTGGCATGTAGGGCAGGATTTACAGTAGTCTTCTATTTCCTTATAACATCATAACCAATAGAACCTCTGAAATATCCGTTCCCGGGTTTTGTCTGTACCTAGGTGACCCCCCAATACATGAGAATGAGCCATGTCTAGCACCATTTTTCTATAGGGCCCTGGAACCACTAACTGTTCTATCACCTCATCACCAGTGGTTCTCTTTTCTTGCCCACTGCCACTTGCCCCCAATCTCCCCCAGGTTTAAACTACCTCTTACTGGGCTCAGCATAGACCTTGTGGTTCCATGGAGCTGCCTTTACTTTATCTGCCCCAGCAAGGAGGTTCTCCGCTGTGGTATACCTTTCCACAAGGTTTACCAGCTGGTCAGTATTCTGGGGATCTCCTTGGGCAACCCAGCTCTGTACTGGCACAGTAAGAGAGTGAAGATATCGACCCCACCAACACTTATTCCACAATCTGCTCTGGGGAAGATGACTGTGGTTGTAACCACTTCCGAACCAAGCGGAATAGGTCAAACATCTGTGACCTGGGCGGCTTGTCTTTGCAAAAATTCTATTGTTGTACCCGCTGGGCCTGGAGAGTGGGACTCACCCCAAGGCGAGCAAGTATTTCAGCTTTTAGTTTGCGGTAGTTCTTAGAATCCTGCAAGGTGAGGTCATAGTAAGCCTTCTGTGGCTCTCCAGTCAAATTTGGAGCCAGCACTTCAGCCCACTGTTCTACAGGCAGTTTTTCTCTGTCTGAAATTCACACAAAGACAGTCAAATAAGCCTCCACATCATCCTCAGTCGTCATTCTTTGTAAGGCAGACTGCACAGTTTTCCGCACAGCCCCTCCAGAACTTTTCCCAGCCACATGCCCGGTCACGGTGTCTCCTAGGGCCACAATTTGCTCTGTCATCAGGCGGTTAGTCTCCTGTTGCTGTGCATTAGCCTTCCATTGAGCCTGTAAAACCTCTGCATGAGCCCTTTGATGCTGCTCCAATGCCTGTCGCTGCTGCAGATTGCTCTGCACCATCTCTTTAATGAGATCCTCCATTACAAAAGACTCTTGTTACAATTCTGCTGCTGCTTTAACCAAAGACATTTACCAGCTAGTAGTTTTGCAGACTTCACCAATAACAGGTATTCATGCCGTTGCTCCTAACAACCAACTGTGCCCGCATCCTCCATCATATGTGAGACGGGGCCATTCAGACAGTCTCTTTACCCATGGTTTATTGGGCATACATGGCAAAACGATACAGGCTTGCTTCAGAAAACAAAATAACAGTTCATGAACATAACAAAAATATGCAGTGATAAAGGCTTGTAGGTTTTCACCTAGTGATTCCACTTTGTATAGTGGTCTTGTCCGAGGGTCTTCCTCTCAGACCAGCAGACACACCCTGCTCTGTGGCAGCGTGCCTTTTTCATTCGTTTCGACCTAAATCCTGGACCCAAACTCAAGCTACCACAAATTCAGTGATCTAACATCACTGGTCACAACTCTTTTCTTGTAATTTGGTTGTATGCAGAGAAGATGTTATCTCAAAAAAGTTTTATCTTTTGTAAGCATTAAATGGGTAAGGTCATTGATGCCCAGTATGTATCACCGAGGCTGCTGGTCTCAGTGATATAAGTCCTGGAGGTAGGTTGTGACTAGGGATGAACGAATCGACTTCGGATGAAACATCCGAAGTTGATTTGCATAATACTTTGTTTGAATACTGTACGGAGCGAGCGCTTTGTACGGTATTAGAATGTATTGACTCAGACGAGCCGAAGTTATTACTTTACGAAGTCTCGTGAGACTTTGCATAATAACTTCAGAAATTAATTTCTGCTGTAAAAAAACATTTCCCGAACTCGGGTTCAGTTCTAAGTTGTCCCTTGGAACCGAACCCGAGTTTGGGAAATGTTTTTATAAGTTGACAACTCCCAGTGGCAGGTAAACCATAGAACATACTGTGGAAACTTCCTGGTGGACCAATGCGCAGAACCCTCCTCATGGCTGCCGTCCATATATTTAACAATAACGCTATGAATGTCAGGTCCTTATGTACCTGGCCAGCAGCCAGAAAGGTCTGGATGTTTAGGTTGCCTTCCATTTCATTTGCCCTCCTCAGGACAGCTATACAGTTTAAAACTACCATGGGGCACAGAAGCCAATGGATCCATGCCCACCCTCACAGGCCACAGACCACTAGGACTGAAACTTATGGGACCACAGAACAATGGTGCAGGCAGCACAATTACATCCTAGGTGCATTATTAGGACTGGGGGTACTATACAGTACAGACCAAAAGTTTGGACACCTTCTCATTCAAAGAGTTTTCTTTATTTTCATGACTATGAAAATTGTAGATTCACACTGAAGGCATCAAAACTATGAATTAACACATGTGGAATTATATACATAACAAAAAAGTGTGAAACAACTGAAAATATGTCATATTCTAGGTTCTTCAAAGTAGCCACCTTTTGCTTTGATTACTGCTTTGCACACTCTTGGCATTCTCTTGATGAGCTTCAAGAGGTAGTCACCTGAAATGGTCTTCCAACAGTCTTGAAGGAGTTCCCAGAGATGCTTAGCACTTGTTGGCCCTTTTGCCTTCACTTGCGGTCCAGCTCACCCCAAACCATCTTGATTTGGTTCAGGTCCGGTCACTGTGGAGGCCAGGTCATCTGGCGCAGCACCCCATCACTCTCTCTCATGGTCAAATAGCCCTTACACAGCCTGGAGGTGTGTTTGGGGTCATTGTCCTGTTAAAAAATAAATGATGGTCCAACTAAACGCAAACCAGATGGAATAGCATGCTGCTGCAAGATGCTGTGGTAGCCATGCTGGTTCAGTATGCCTTCAATTTTGAATAAATCCCCAACAGTGTCACCAGCAAAGCACCCCCACACCATCACACCTCCTCCTCCATGCTTTTACGGTGGGAACCAGGCATGTAGAGTCCATCCGTTCACCTTTTCTGTGTCGCACAAAGACACGGTGGTTGGAACCAAAGATCTCAAATTTGGACTCATCAGACCAAAGCACAGATTTCCACTGGTCTAATGTCCATTCCTTGTGTTCTTTAGCCCAAACAAGTCTCTTCTGCTTGTTGCCTGTCCTTAGCAATGGTTTCCTAGCAGATATTCTACCATGAAGGCCTGATTCACACAGTCTCCTCTTAACAGTTGTTCTAGAGATGTGTCTGCTGCTAGAACTCTGTGTGGCATTGACCTGGTCTCTAATCTGAGCTGCTGTTAACCTGCGATTTCTGAGGCTGGTGACTCGGATGAACTTATCCTCCACAGCAGAGATGACTCTTGGTCTTCCTTTCCTGGGGTGGTCATGTGACCCCCCCCCCCCGCATCGGCGATCGCCGCAAACTGCAGGTCAATTCAGACCTGCGGTTTTACCTTATCCGGCGGGCGGCGGTGCCATCGGGTCCCCATGCGGCTGTAGGGGGAACCCGATGGCATGGAAGGCAGCGCAATGCCTTCCTTAGGCATCTGCGCTGCCTTCCGGTGATGAGCCTGTGAGATCCAGCCCCCTGGATCTCACAGGCTGGAAGCTGTATGAGTAATACACACAGTATTACTCTTACAGCCAATGCATTCCAATACAGAAGTATTGGAATGCATTGTAAAAGGGATTAGACCCCCAAAAGTTGAAGTCCCAAAGTGGGACAAAAAATAAAGTAAAAAAAAAGTTGAAAAAATAAAGTTTTCCCCCCAAAAATTAAAAGTTTCAAGTAAAAATAAGCAAAAACTTCATTTTCCCCAAATAAAGTTTAAAAAAATTGGTAAAAAATAGGGGGAAAAAAAGAGATAAAAGATATTAGGTATCGCTGCGTCCATATCGACCGGCTCTATATCACATGACCTAACCCCTCACCGTGCAAAATAAAAAATAAAAACTGTGCTAAATAAAAAAAAAATTGTCACCTTACATCACAAAAAGTACAACATCAAGCGATCAAAAAGGCGTTTGCCCACCAAAATAGTACAATCTCCTAAAAAATAAAAAAACTATGGCTCAGAATATGGAGACACTAAAACATAATTTTTTTTGTTTTAAAAAAGCTCTTATTGTTTAAAACTTAAATAAAAAGTATACATATTACCGTATTTTTCGCCCTATAAGACGCACCGGCCCATAAGACGCACCTAGGTTTTTGAGGAGGAAAATAAGAAAAAAAATATTTTGAACCAAAAGGTGTGCTTTTGGTGGTTTTTGAACTAATTGTGGTCTGTGGGTGACGCACTGTTATGGAGGATCTGTGGATGACACACTGTTATGGGGGATCTGTGAGTGACGCACTGTTATGGGGGATCTGTGGATGACGCACTGTTATGGGGTATCTGTGGGTGACGCACTGTTATGGGGGATCTGTGGTTGACGCACTGTTATCGGGGATCTGTGGGTGACGCACTGTTATAGGGGATCTGTGGGTGACACTGTTATGGGGGATCTGTGGGTGACACTGTTATGGGGGATCTGTGGGTGGCTCTTATTGAGGTCTCTGGATGGCACTGTTATGGGGATCTGTGTATGACAGTTATGGGGGGGATCTGTGGATGACACATATATAGCATCTTATGCTATGTGTCATCCACAGATCCCCTCCATAAGTGTGGGGGTCACATCTGCTTTTATAATGGGGGTGGGGGTCGCATCTGCTTTAATAATGACAGCGGGGCCCGTACAGTGACTGTATTCTAGTACACGGGCCCCGCTTACTGTATAATCATATCCCTAATAGTTAATTGTTGTATGCATGTTAAAGCATAATGAGCGTTAATGAGCGCTGTGTATTACTTACAATTAGAAGCGCTCGCCGTTCGGAGCAGAGAGCAGAGAGGAGGGAGGAGGCAGGCCGGGAGGACGGGTGCTGACAGTGTGAGTCATACGTCATGCGCCCACGCCGCCTGCTTCATTCATAAAGTGGGCGGCGCAGGCGCGTGACGTATGACTCACGTTGCTAGCGCCCGTCCTCCCGGCCTGCCTCCTCCCTCCTCTCTGCTCCGAACGGCGAGCGCTTCTAATTGTAAGTAATACACAGCGCTCATTTACGCTCATTATGCGATTACATGCATACAACAATTAACTATTAGGGATATGATTATACAGTAAGCGGGGCTCGTGTAGTAGAATAGTCACTGCACGGGCCCCGCTGTCATTATAAATGCAGATGCCGCCCCCAGCCCCTCCTCCCTCACAGCTGATACACCCGCCGCACGGCATCGCGGCGGGTGTATCATTGAAAACAAGGCAAAATCAGCTACATTCGCCGTATAAGACACACTGCTATTTTCCCCCCACTTTTGGAGGGGAAAAAGTGCGTCTTATACGGCGAAAAATACGGTAGGTATCTCCGCTTCCATATTGACCGGCTCTATAAAAATATCACATGACCTAACCCCTCAGATGAACACCGTAAAAAATAAAAACTGTGCTAAATAAACCATTTTTTGTCACCTTACATCACAAAAAGTGTGATAGCAAGCGATCAAAAAGTCATATGCACCCCAAAATAGTGCCAATAAAACCATCATCTCATCCCACAAAAAATGAGACCCTACCTAAGATAATCGCCCAAAAACTTAAAAAAATATGGCTCTCAGAATATAGAGACAGTAAAACATATATTTTTTTGTTTCAAAAATGATATTATTGTGTAAAACTTACATAAATAAATAAAAAGTATACATATTAGGTATCGCCACATCCGTATCGACTGGATCTATAATAATATCACATGACCTAACCCCTCAGGTGAATACCGTAAAAAAAAAAAAAAAAAGGTGTAAAGAAAAAGCTATTTTTTGTCACCTTAAATCACAAAAAGGGTAATAGCAAGCGATCTAAAAGCCACACGCACCCCAAAATAGTGCCAATAAAACCGTCATCTCATCCCGCAAAAATCATACCCTACCCAAGGTAATCACCCAAAAACTGAAAAAATTATGGCTCTTAGACTATGGAAACACTAAAACATGATTTTTCGGGCTTAAAAAATGAAATCATTGTGTAAAACTTATATAAATAAAAAAAGTATACATATTAGGTATCGCAGCATCCGTAATAACTTGCTCTATAAAAATATCACATGACCTAACCCCTCAGGTGAATACTGTAAAAAAATAAAAATAAAACGGTGTAAAAAAAGCCTTACATCACAAAAAGTGTAATAGCAAGCAATTAAAAAGTCACACGCACCCCAAAATAGTGCCAATAAAACAGTCATCTCATCCCACAAAAATCATACCCTACCCAAGGTAATCGCCCAAAAACTGAAAAAATTATGGCTCTCAGACTATGGAAACACTAAAACATGATTTTTTTTGTTTCAAAAAAGAAATCATTGTGTAAAACTTACATAAAAAAAAAAAAAAAGTATACATATTAGGTATTGCCGTATCCGTGACAACCTGGTCTATAAAAATATAACATGATCTAAGGCTACTTTCACACTTGCGTTCGGAGCGGATCCGTCTGGTATCTGCACAGACGGATCCGCACCTATAATGCAAACGATGGTATCCGTTCAGAACGGATCCGTCTGCATTATATTTCTGAAAAAAATCGAAGTCTAATTGTTGCATCAGCGTTTGGGTGTCCGCCTTCTGAGCGGAACGGAGGCGAAACGGAGCCATACTGGTGCATTCTGAGCGGATCCTAATCCACTCAGAATGAATTGGGGATGTACGGATCCGTTCGGGGCCGTTTGTGAGAGCCTTAAAACGGAACTCACAAGTGGAACCCTGAACGCAAGTGTGAAAGTAGCCTAACCTGTCAGATGAATGTTGTAAATAACAAAAAATAAAAACGATGCCAAAACAGCTATTTCTTGTTACCTTGCCTCTCAAAAAGTGTAATATAGAGAAACCAAAAATCATATGTACCCTAAACAAGTACCAACAATACTGCCACCCTATCCCGTAGTTTCTAAAATGGGGTCACTTTTTTGGAGTTTCTACTCTAGGGGCGCATCAGGGGGGCTTCAAATGGGACATGGTGTCAAAAAAAACAGTCCAGCAAAATCTGCCTTCCAAAAACCGTATGGCATTCCTTTCCTTCTGCGCCCTGCCGTGTGCCCGTACAACAGTTTATGACCACATATGGGGTGTTTCTGTAAACTTCAGAATCAGGGCCATAAATATTGAGTTTTGTTTGGCTGTTAACCCATGCTTTATTACTGGGAAAAATGGATTAAAACGGAAAATTTGCCAAAAAAGTTAAATTTTGAACTTGTATCTCTATTTTCCATTAATTCTTGTGGAACACCTAAAGGGTTAACAACGTTTTTAAAATCAGTTTTGAATACCTTGAGGGGTGTAGTTTCTTAGATGGGGTCACTTTTATGGAGTTTCTACTCTAGGGGTACATCAGGGGGGCTTCAAATGGGACATGGTGTCAAAAAAAAAAAAAGTGCAGCAAAATTTGCCTTCCAAAAACCGTATGGCATTCCTTTCCTTCTGCGCCCTGCCGTGTGCCTGTACAACAGTTTACGACCACATATGGGGTGTTTCTGTAAACTACAGAATCAGCGCCATAAATATTGAGTTTGGTTTGGCTTTTAACCCTTGCTTTGTAACTGTAAAAAAATTATTAAAATGGAAAATCTGCCAAAAAAGTGAAATCTTGAAATTGTATCTCTATTTTCCATTCATTCTTGTGGAACACCTAAAGGGTTAACAAAGTTTGTAAAATCAGTTATGAATACCTTGAGGGGTGTAGTTTATAGATTAGGGTAATTTTTGGGTGGTTTCTATTTTGTAAGCCTCGCAAAGTGACTTCAGACCTGAACTGGTCCCTAAAAATTGTTTTTTTGGAAATTTCTGAAAAAGTTCAAGATTTGCTCCTAAACTTCCAAGCCTTGTAACATCCCCAAAAAATAAAATATCATTCCCAAAATGATCCAAACATGAAGTAGATATATGGAGAATGTAAAGTAATAACTATTTTCGGAGGTATTACTATGTATTATAGAAGTAGAGAAATTGAAACTTTTTTGACAATTTGGTATTTTTTTTATAAATAAAAATGATTTTTTTTACTTCATTTTACCAGTGTCATGAATAAAATATTTGATGAAAAAACTATCTCAGAATGGCCTGGATAAGTCAAAGCGTTTTAAAGTTATCAGCACTTAAAGTGACACTGGTCAGATTTGCAAAACATGGCCAAGTCCTTAAGGTGAAATAGGGCTGAGTCCTTAAGGGGTTAATCTTACCAACCTTCTGGACTCTCCAGGACTTCAGATTGCATGCATACCAACCAGGTGGAGAATAGTATGTGTTTGTACAAGTGATGGTATAATAATTATTTTTACCTACTGAACAAGAGGACCACCTAATACCTGATGACTAATTCCTCTTGATGTATTCTGCTTAGATTGACACACAAGGGAAGAAGGAGTGGATTTGTTATCTTATCATAACTCTGATTATACTGTCCTGTGTGACCAGTTGACTTCTGTTCTTTCACTATGCAAACATTAATAAAAGTTGATCAGGTATAAAAGTATCATAAAGTATAGTACCTGTTTGGATGGGCAGTATTTGAATGTGCAATATATAATTAAATTACCACAAATATACTCCAATATATCTAAAATATATAAACTTTACTAAACAGCCACATAAAAAGTTCTTAAAAACTTACCCATTAAAAACACTAAACATGAACAGTATGTACTTCCAAGCTCAAGAATGACAGAAGAGAGAAAAAATAATACCACTTACACTGTACACACAATCCTCTAATTTGTGTAACCAGTCAATGTACCAATAATTTACCCACCACAAGCCATAGCTGTATACAGACACAATTTCCAGCACCCCAACATACATTTCTCACAAGCTTCTTGAGAAGATTACTTGATGTTCCACTGACCATGTGATGTCATAAAAGCCATGTTTAGAATGTTCTGAGCTAGAACGTCTATTTTCCTTATCCCAAGAGTGTAAGTGTATATACTACCGGGCACGAGAAACACCCTTTTTATGTAACATAATGTACTTTAACACCATATAATACATTTGTGCTATGTACTATGAATTGCATTTGTGTACATTCTACCTCTATGTTTGGGGATACTGGTATGTGTACATGATGATATGTAATATATCATTAATAATTCTGCAATAGTAGCAGCCTTGTGGCACTCATCCGTCACTCCTCCGCTGTGTGGGGAGCAGCCAGTGCCCTCTCTTCCTGTGTCCGAGTGTTTGAGGTTAAGGATGACTCACCTAATGGCGTCAGCATTGTCACCATGGGAACATCCTATCTTCGTACATTCATTCGCTCTTCCAGTAATTGTTTTGAAGCATGTTTTCTTTTTTAAATACTTCACATAATGGGAGTCCAAACTGTGTAGCTGGGGTGTAATAGACGGTCCTGTAATTTGAGCTACCATGAATTATTTTTTAATTCCTTCCTGCCACAGAACAGGCCATGAAAGGTTTCATCAGAGCAGCTCTGAAACTGATGATGTTAATAAAAGAGACAAACAAGACCCTGTCAACTTCCCGACACTCTTCTCTCTGCCCCCTGCCAACAGGCATCTCTAAAGCCTACCTCCTAAGCCATATTTTATCTGCAGTCCCATCATCGCCTCTATCCATACATTGCTATCAGGGGAAGATTTACAGTGTGAATTGTAGGGAACTACATTTGATACCATTGGATGTACTACAACTGCCATTCTACAGTTACAGAATCCAGCACCATTCGCCAGCCACAGCACTTACATCTCCTGCCTTGCATCCGTACCAAATTCATAACACCAAGATTACCACAACTACAATCAGGCAGGAGCCCCAACATTGGGGTGTACCTTGAGGGAAGAAAGCACCCTCTTGTCACTGTCTGGCCAGACAGTGACAGGAGGGTGCTTTCTTCCCTCGAGGCACACCCTGATGTTGGGGCTCCTGCCTGGAAGCATCAGTGTGAGGACTGTCAGTCTAATTTATGTAAAGAACTGCCAGAGCCTCTACCACTCCTATGCTCTTTCCAGGCTGTGGCAACTATAGTTGCCAACAGTCATGATTTTACCAAATTGGTATTTCCAGATGTCTTGAGGCTTTTGGTAAGTATGAGTAATCACAAATATGTCAGGGCATTTCAAATAGCTATTCGAAGTCGGGTTTGGAACCAAGGTACCAGTCAAATTTGAAATGTTTTTAAAGATGTAGAACTAAATACCAAATTCATTCACCAACGTATTGCGCGACTTTGGGTGAAATGAATTTTGCCTCAACGGAGGCAATACTTTTTAATGAAGTGTTAGAACCAATCACTAGGATATGCCCCCATTGTCTGATAGGTGCCCCCATTGTCTACAACGAGAACCGAGCCGGGGAGAGTTGTGGCTGGAGGACCCCGGGTTTCCCAGGGTCCGTCCACCACCAGGCACAGCTCCCCGCCTCTCCCATTGAAGTGAATGGGAGCACACCGCGCATGTGCGGCCACCGCTCCCATTCATTTCTATGGTGCCGACGGAAATAGCCGAGCCAGCGCTCGGCTGTTTTCGGCGGCTCCATAGAAATTAATGGAAGGCGGCTGCGCATGCGCAGTGCGCCCTCCTCCACTTTCTCCGCTCCGTTCTCCTTGTAGGTGCGGGTCCCAGCGGTGGGACCCGCACCTATCAGACAATAGGGGCATATCCTTGCGAAATGCCCCCACTGTCTAAGATGGGATAACCCCTTTAACCCCTTACAAACACAGCCAGTTTTCATTTTCTTTTAACCTTGCCTTCCAAGAGCCATAGCTTTATTTTTCTTTCGCCTTAGGCTACTTTCACACTTGCGGCAGAGTGATCCGGCAAGCAGTTCCGTGTGATCTGGCAAAACGTATGCCAACTGATGGCATTTGTAAGATCCTGACCCGTCTTAAAAATGCATGATCAGTCAGAAAAATGCATTGAAATGCCGGATCCGTCTTTCCGGTGTCATCCGGCAAACCAGGGCCGGCATTTACAAACCGGATTCCCAAAAAGTTGGGACACTATACAAATCGTGAATAAAAACTGAATGCAATGATGTGGAGGTGCCAACTTCTAATATTTTATTCAGAATAGAACATAAATCACGGAACAAAAGTTTAAACTGAGAAAATGTAACATTTTAAGGGAAAAATATGTTGAATCAGAATTTCATGGTGTCAACAAATCCCCAAAAAGTTGGGACAAGGCCATTTTCACCACTGTGTGGCATCTCCCCTTCTTCTTACAACACTCAACAGACGTCTGGGGACCGAGGAGACCAGTTTCTCAAGTTTAGAAATAGGAATGCTCTCCCATTCTTGTCTAATACAGGCCTCTAACTGTTCAATCATCTTGGGCCTTCTTTGTTGCACCTTCCTCTTTATGATGCGCCAAATGTTCTCTATAGGTGAAAGATCTGGGACTGCAGACTGGCCATTTCAGTACCCGGATCCTTCTCCTACGCAGCCATGATGTTGTGATTGATGCAGAATGTGGTCTGGCATTATCTTGTTGAAAAATGCAGGGTCTTCCCTGAAAGAGATGACGTCTGGATGGGAGCATATGTTGTTCTAGAACCTGAATATATTTTTCTGCATTGATGGTGCCTTTCCAGACATGCAAGCTGCCCATGCCACACGCACTCATGCAACCCCATACCATCAGAGATGCAGGCTTCTGAACTGAGCGTTTATAACAACTTGGGTTGTCCTTGTCCTCTTTGGTCCGGATGACATGGCGTCCCAGATTTCCAAAAAGAACTTAGAATCGTGACTCGTCTGACCACAGAACAGTCTTCCATTTTGCCACACTCCATTTTAAATGATCCTTGGCCCAGTGAAAACGCCTGAGCTTGTGGATCTTGCTTAGAAATGGCTTCTTCTTTGCACTGTAGAGTTTCAGCTGGCAACGGCGGATGGCACGTTGTGTTCACTGACAATGGTTTCTGGAAGTATTCCTGAGCCCATTCTGTGATTTCCTTTACAGTAGCATTCCTGTTTGTGGTGCAGTGTCGTTTAAGGGCCCGGAGATCACGGGCATCCAATTACGGCCTTGACCCTTACGCACAGAGATTGTTCCAGATTCTCTGAATCTTCGGATGATGTTATGCACAGTTGATGATGATAGATGCAAAGTCTTTGCAATTTTTCGCTGGGTAACACCTTTCTGATATTGCTCCACTATCTTTCTGCGCAACATTGTGGGAATTGGTGATCCTCTACCCATCTTGGCTTCTGAGAGACACTGCCACTCTGAGAAGCTCTTTTTATACCCAATCATGTTGCCAATTGACCTAATTAGTGTTAATTGGTCTTCCAGCTCTTCGTTATGCTCAAATTTACTTTTTCCAGCCTCTTATTGCTACTTGTCCCAACTTTTTGGGGATTTGTTGCCACCGTGAAAATTTGAATCAACTTATTTTTCCTTTAAAATGATACATTTACTCGGATTAAGCGTTTGATCTGTCATCTACGTTCTATTACAAATAAAATATTGACATTTGCCATCTCCACATCATTGCATTCAGTTTTTATTCACAATTTGTTTAGTGTCCCAACTTTTTTGGAATACGGTTTGTATCTTTTTCACCTATTTTTTGGTCTTCCATGTATTTTCCATACTAGTGTATCTTCCATATACTTTATTATTTAGCTATAACGGCCTGCCTACATTCAGTGCGCTGCCTGCGCTGTTCATAGTGCGTCCTGCGCTGATGAATGGCAGAAAAAATCTAAGGCATATTGGTACACCATACATTAGACTTATTCCAGGGTGTGGGTGCCCACAGAGAGGGCTCTGAGTGCCGCCTCTGGTACCCGTGCCATAGGTTTGCCACCACTGGTCTAGGGTATAATATTCTATAGAAAGAACCAATAGCTGAGGAAACTATAGAAACCCTGTTTGTGACCTATTAACTAAAACATAACTTTTATTAGGTATTAAATGAATAGCCCCATTAACAAATAATATTAAATATTCAATCCCTCGCAGTTGTATTATTTCATTAGTTACAATGATAGTGTCACACCTGGACCTACATTGTTATTTTGGAAGAATTGCACCGTGTACAGCTGGAACTGTGTTTTCCTATTGTTGGATGTACTGCAACTCCTATTTTGCACTACAGTCAAGAGAGATGTTTATTCTGTTAAATCTGGCCCCGTTAGTGACTCCTACACCATACGCTAGCCATTGCACTCTACATGCCCAGCCTTGCACTTATACAAACACTTAATATCACGGGCACCCCGACTATCATCAGGCAGGACCCTACATCTGGGTGTTCTCTGGGGGAAGAAAGGGTGTGCCCTCACTGCACAGCCCTAGTGGGTGCAACAAAAGATGTGGTACCTGAGGCATGCAAGTACCAACATTTTTATATTAGTTGCATAGCTATTTTATTTAGACATTGTATAGCACTGTTATTAGACAGAGTATGGAGTTGTTATCTGATGGTCATAAGTGGAAATTATTTTGCTCTTTGCTGGCATTGTGTGGCACTGAGGCTAAGGTTCTGTACAGTATATTGTCTTTGCCATGCATGGTGGTGGCAGCAGCTATATGCATTGTTGTTTAGGCAACTATATAGAAACCAATGTATAGCACAGTTACTATACTGTATGATACTTACATTTTTTTTGTTATGTGTGTAATCAAAACTTTTCTTTTTCTGTTGTTAAGCATAAAGAATTACATAAAAAAATAGTAGCATTGTCACACATCATAAAGAAATTGCTTTTCACTCAATTTACCATAAGTATAGTGGTAGACTTGTACCGCACAATGAAGCTTGGGAGTGAAATGAATCATTGCCAGGGATGCATAATGCTAAATGATGCCTGTTTGGCCCAGAAGCTACATATGCCAAACAAAGACAGTATTAGTGCTGCTTAGAGTAAGTCCATATCAAGGGCAAATAACTCCTCCAGCCTAGACTGAACTTTTACTGACCCTGGTTTTCAAAGTTTTGCTGTAGGAGAGTAACATATAGCAGGCGTTTAATCTATTGTACATGTAATAACCTACAGAAGGAATATGCCTTTCCCCGTATGCACAGCTCCTTGTTTTCCTGGGTGCTCATTGTGATGTTACTAATGATCCTATTACCCCTCTCTATGAGATTATTCATGCTGAATATGACAAAAAAAAAATTGGGGTTGTTTTTCTAATTCTCCATTTCATTATGTATATTAAAAATAATCCTGAAAACTTTCATACTGACCACCGAGCCTCATAATATGTTGTAAAGAACGCTTTATCACAGACAGGACTTCAATGACACATAACATCTATATTTTGTAAGGCAGGATCCACCATTGGTAATGTAGTCTCCTTCCTTACCTATTCTCTTGGCTTGAGACATCCCAAGATAATTGACTTGAGATGGCTTACTTTTAAAACAAAAAAACTGTATTATTGTTTTTACTGGTGTGAGTAACACAAAATTAGTTTCCATAGCTGGTTATTTCACGACACTCATCTTGGAATTTCTCACGCCAAAAGCAAAGTTAAAGGGATTGTGGCATTAAAGTGGCATTTATCATGTAGAGAAAGTTAATACAAGGCACTTACTTATGTATTGCAATTGCCCATATTGCCTCCTTTGCTGGCTTGATTTTTCCATCACATTATATACTGCTCATTTCCATGGTTATGACCATCCTGCAATCCAGCAGTGGTGGTTGTGCCTACACAGTATAGTAAAAAGCACCAGCCTCTCTGGTGGCCGGGACCGTGGGAGTGTGCACGACAACCACTGCTGGATTGTAGGGTGGTCGTAATGATGGAAACGAGCACTGTGTTATGCAATGGAAAAATCAATCAAGCCAGCAAAAGAGGCAAAATAGACAACCACAATGCATTAGAAAGTAACTTTCTCTACATGATAAACGCCATTTGCTGAAGAGAAACCTCCCCTTTAAAAGGGTTTCTGTCACCCCAATTTTCGCTATTAAACAGGCTGACATTATAGGTGTGAAAATATCACCTGAATTTAACTCTGCATTTCTTTTATTTAGGTATGCCTCCGTTTTTGTGTAATATTTACTTTTGTTGTATGCAAATGAGCTTCTAGGAGGCTCCGTTCGCCCACCTCATTTCCACGCCCTTCTGTCTTGATTGACAGGACCAGGCTTTCTCACTGCGCCTGCGCCGAATACTGAATGGGACGGAGCAGGTGCAAGATTTACACGGCAGACGGGGCCAGCAGGAGAACCAACGCTGGCCTGGCCCTGTCAATCAAGACAGAAGGGCGTGAAAATGAGGTGGGCGAACCCCCCCCCCCCACCCCCCGCTCCTAGAGGCTCATTTGCATATAATAGAAGCTAAAATTACAGCAAAACAGGGGCATACTTAAATTTAAAAAAAATTCAGGTTCACATCTATAATGTCAGCCTGTTAAATAGCGAAAATTGGGGTGATAGAAACCCTTTAGGCAGACACTACTGTAGGCGATGGACACACCTGATGTACTCCCCCGCCATGGACAATAACCTGTAAGCAGGTCACAGAGCATGCCTAGAAAATTTTCCCAAAGAGGTCAATGTGACATCTCAAGACTACTGTTTCTTGTGGTCCATCTGGCTGATGTAAATGGCATCTCCGCAAGCAGCTCAAGTGAAATGGCTGGACCCCATAATCACGTAATAAAAATAGAATAAAAGATATCGTATTGGAAAATAAAATCATATAGAATATGTTATCTAGGTGACACAGTCATTTTAAAATTTCAAAAAGGTCATGTAATTCACTACCTGCTTACATTCTACTCTTCTTTGTTGGCTCTTGGCTTTATTTTTTTTGTTTATTTCACCACATTACAGGGTCTGTGCCATCTATTATACTGTGTTTGAGCACGTCAGCACAAACCCAGCAGTAAATCAGTGCACATTGGTCTGATATCCAGCGTGCCAGCACCCTATTGCATCATCTACAGTAGTGTTAAAAAAATGCCAGTGAGTTGAAAAATTTAAATAAATCGGAAACTCATTATAATAAATTGTATTTCTATAAATGCAAATGCCCTGGAAATATTACAGATTCAATACCAAATCCCTGTGGGCATCTCTATATTTCTGTCCACTCTTTTCTTCCTGCTGTGCTCTCTCCAGCTTTTAAAGGACCAGCACGCACACTCTAAACTGTCTCAGGTTATGGCAGATTTTTCTGGAGTATTTAGGGCACCCTCCCCTGTGGGAGGATGCCTAAGCAATAGCAATAGCTTCTAGATAGCTATCTTCCTGCAAAGGTGTATTATTGTCTTGTTTGCCTTATTTGACCTTCGCTGCCTGATCTGACCTCTGCCTATTCCTTGTTCTGACCCTGTGCTGCCTGTCCTGACCTTTGGACTACTTTCTAGATTGTTCATTTGCTGACTACCTTGTTTCTTGACAACACTTTCGCCAGATCCCTTTTACCTTAACTAAGACACTCCATGCCCCTTATCAGTTTAGTTGCTCTCCTTTGTACTTTCCAGCTCCAGGGCATACTTTCTGTGGACTGGTGCCCAGAACTGAACTGCATATTAAAGATAAGGCTGCATCAAAGCTTTGTAAAGTGGTAATATTACATCCCTACCCCACAGGTCCATGCCTCTTTTAATTCATGATAATATTCTGCTAGCCTTAGAAACAGCCGATTGACATTGTATGCTGTTATTTAATCCTTCTCTACAAGTGACATATGATGCACATAGATTTATTACAACCCAGATGCATAACTTTGCATTGCATTTATCCACATTAAATCTTATTTACCAAGTGTACACCCAAACACTCAGAGTGTCCAAGTCAGCTTGTAGTTAGTGAACATCCTCCATAGACTGCACGGTACTACAGTACATATGAAGTACCCCAGTACAGGGTGTATTTGCACGTTATATATTGTTATGTACTGTAATGTTATTCTATGCAATTGCAGGGATCGGGCCTCAGGGGTAATGTGCGAGTTTGGTGGCCTGATGGGTGTAGTAGTTGGTCCTCACATTTCTGCACCTCCCTGGGCCGACATGCAGTGACTGGAAGGATAGCACCGGATTCCTTTGGGGCACACTCTGGTGTTGAGGGATCTCCTGACAGATGTTGGTTGAGGTGCCCTTGCTGGTATGGGTTTTAGGTGCAGGGAAGGCAGGGTCCCTGAGGTTTGTGACACCAGCACACTTTGGTGCAAAAAAGGTATAGAAATAAAAGAGTTTGTTTATATAAATAACTGGAATGTTTATTGTGAATCACTTGCCTTAAAGTAGATGTACAGGTTCAGTTATCATGGAGGTATTCACATATAGTGATGGACGAACATCTGCCGGGACGATTTGCAAACGCGATCAAATGTTCGCGAACCGCAAGTTTGCGGCGGGTCCCATTCATTTTAATGGCACGCGAGCCTGAAAAACCTTCAGCTCATATTTGCAGCCAAGAAATAATTACTGGAAGTGCACAAATAGTCCCACAACATGGACAAAGACATACCAGATGTATTATTCGAATTTGTGATCTCTATTCATTATTTTTTTCAATGCAAAATATCGGCAATATAATTTTCGTGTATGTGCATGCGCAAATGCACTATAAAGAAAGTATATTGGTATATAACACCCCGCTTCAATCAGTTTATATGACACCGGTAGAAATTATTTGTTCCAATAACGCTTGTCCCTCTATATACCTGCAGTATCGCAGCAGAACTGCGCACAACTGCCGCACAATACAAATGCACTAAAATATACTTTCTAACATAGAAAGTATATTATAACATTGTACAAGGAAGGCAATTCATTAGAATATACATAAAGATAAAACGTAACCTTTAATAATGTTACTATGAGGGTCTATTCACACATCTGTCGGATCTGCAAAACACAGACACCGGCAAATTGCGGACCGCACATCGCTGCGCACGATAATAGAAAATGCCTAATCTTGTCTGCAATTGCGGACAAGAATAGGACATGTTCTATTTTTTTGCGGAAATGGAAGCACGGATGCGGATCCGCAAATATGGATGTGGATCCGCGGATGCAGACAGCACATTCCAGCCCCATTAAAAATGAATGGGTCTGCACCCATTCCGCAAAATTGCGGAATAGATGCGGACCCATTTTGCGGACGTGTGAATGGAAAAGATATCCCTTTAAAATGAAAATAAATTATTAAAGTTAAGCAAAAAGCATAGATGTGGTAGGCAAAAACAAGTGCTCAGCGGCACCAAATCAGAAACCATATGTCCTACCACAATCCGGGGGGTTCCAATGCACATCCACGAATCTCGGAGGGAAAGCAAAAAACATCTATCCCTGGGCTAGATGATGATGTGGTATTGAAGGACAGGGTGGGCAAAGAACTGTCCCTGATATTGCCCTACAGGGGGGTGCTATTCTGGCCCTGATAGCCTAACCACAGACCACCCGCCCTGATAAGAGCGACCCTGCCTGGAACCTTACCCTATATAAAAATGGCCCTAGTAAGCTCCTAGCCCCTAGGCCTCTGACTTCCAGGTGATCAATATATACATCTATGTGTTTTTGACTCATTATAAAAGTATATATTAAGTATATCGCACCCCTCTTTGTATCACACCTATTGATAGCACACCTATACCAGTCCTTAAAAATACTTTTGTGGCCCTATTAGCTAGCATTTGGTGTCCCTAACAGCCTGTCCCTGCTCCACACAGCAACCTCTCCCTACACTGGCAAAACACTGAATGTAAAATGGCGGCCAGATCAGGTTTATTTATAAGGTAGGGGGTGTGTCCATGTGCTGAAACGTCTCAATTGGCTCTCCTGTACCACCTGATGGATGTGTCATGGGTCAAAGTTCTTTACAATGTAAAAGAATATGGCGGCTGTGAATATCTCCATATGTTCGCATATTCGGCAAATCGCTAACACGCAAAGTTCGCTGAGAAACGACCGCCGGGCGAACCGCAAGGCCATTTTTATTCACATACACTTCCGTTCTCAATTGTGCTGTAATTCCGGGTAACAGGCTCAGTTGTGGTACTACAGGCTTCAATGTCCTATTATACTTCCTTTTGCTGGTATCAGAGTCCTTTATCTGTGCTCACTGGGCAACTGGTCCTCTTACTAACAGCCAGGTACTGGATATAATATAATCTTCTTTGTCTTTCTTCCTTTCTGCAACCTACAGGGTGGTTCTCCCTAACAGCAGGCATGCAACATCTGCTACATTCTTTGTACAAGTTGCCAATAGAAATGGTTCCACACAGTCCACAAAGGAATGGGGTAAACACAACTTTGCACTTAGTTGTAATGGTGTGTCCAGGTACTTGAGTCTTCTCCTGGTCGCAAGGTGCTGTGGAGTCCATAAGCTAAAGACTGATGCTATCTCCACTAGACTTGCTCTATACCCAAGTCTATGCTGGTCTGTGCTGGGTAGCTCCTGATGATTCCTCCTCCAACCTCTCTCAGTCTGGCCACTGCCAAGGGGGCTAAAGTAGTAGTTACATGGTGGTCTTGTTTGACTCTCCTTACTCCACACTTTTTCATAACTCCTCTTACTTCTTTACTTTCTTCCTGTGTCTAGCCTGTCCATTTTATAGGGGAACTAGCTGAAGGACCTGGCTTGGCTCGGGTATATTTAATCTATTTCATTTAATGTTTGTGTGTGTTGTTAAAAGATATCAACACTATCCACTATAACAGTGACATCTACAGCACCCCGCCCCCAAAACAGTGAACTCCACAGCCCTTCACCCCTTAACACTAACCCCCCCCCCACAGTGCCCCATCCCTTAAAATTGGACCTCCACAGCAGCCCACCCCCTTAACTTTGACCTTTATAGCAGCCTTTCCCTTTAACAGTGATTTTCACAGCATACCACCCCCTTGACAGTGACATCCACAGGGGCCCGCCCCCTTAACAATTACATTTACTGGATCGTGGCCTAACCAGATTAGGGGCGTGGCTTGATGGGATCTGGGGGCAGGGTTTTAAGTCTTTTGAGGGTGGACACATTTTGGCAGGGGGCGTTTCTGGGCTCCTTCCTGCAAGAGTGATGCCCCTCTGGGCACCTTACTGGCTCATTTGCATACCAAATAAACTGGATTTTCAGAGGATAAAAACATCTATTGCTGGAACAAAGGCACATCTTGAAATAGGGTACTAAGTGCTATTAGGCCATGGCTTTACTTCAATTGCAATTATCCTGGTGACAGATTTCCTTTAAAGCTCTCCTACAGCAGTGAAGAAAAATGGCTGGGTCGTTATGGAAACCTGGAGTAAAACTGTATGTGGAGGCTGGAGGACCTGCGAAATCCTATTGTTTGATAAGGGTCATATGACCAAGCTTCTATTGTCTAATGCATTTTTGGGGGAATATCTCAGGAACGGTACGTCCTAGAGAGCTGCGATCTGGTCTAAAACCTTCCCGAACACCTGATGAACCTGTGTGCCAAATTTTGTGATTATAAATGCGATGGTACGGCTTCCTTTAGCGGACATACATAGATACACACATACTCTCAGCTTTATATATTAGATATACCAGCACCATCTAATGGTGACTGATGGAAAGTGTTGGTTACTAGCCTGTTACTAGGAATTTATAGCTATACATATTTCATTAGTGACATTACAGTACATTACTGCACAATGTAGTGTATACTCAATATATCTATGCAGGGTTTAGGCATTGCCAGGGTTAATAATCTTGGCTTGGCACTCTTGGCAGGTTGCTAGGTGGTGACTGGCTTCACTCCAGTGGATCCAAAACAGAGAGGACACCTGAATAGAATATGTGCATGTCTTCTGTGTTTTGTACCCACTCCTGCTTTTGGCTACCAAATCATAAGTCAATTCTGATGCAAATTAGGGACCATGTCATACAGGCCTTACAGCTGCTACATAGACACGATCTGGTGAGTGTCCCATTTTTCCTTCCTTCTGACAGATCAGAAGAAGGGTCAAATAAATGGTGATGTCAACCAGGCCAATAAGGCAAAATAGTGGCCTCGTCATGGAGTGGGGAGGTTGTAACAGCATGTGGAGATCACAGAGTGGTGAGATGGTAACAGCATGAGGAGACCACAGAGTGGCCCAGTAGCAGAGTGATGAGTTAGTAGCAGCAAGAGCAGACCACAGAGTGGTGATTTGGCCACAGCATGAGGATACCAAAGAGTGGTGAGTTGCCAGCAGCATGAGAAGACCACAGAGTGGTGAGTTGGCAGCAGCATGAGGAGAGTGGTGATGTGGTAGCAGCATGAGGAGACCACAGAGTAGTGAGGTGGCAGCAGCATGAGGAGACCACAGAGGGGCCCAGTGACAGAATTTTGAGTTGGCAGCAGCATGAAGAGACCAGAGTGGTGAGGTGGCAGCATGAGGAGACCACAGAGTGGCCCAGTGACAGACTTTTGAGTTGGCAGCATCATGAGGAGACCACAGAGTAGTGAGTTGGCAGCAGCATAAAGAGACCACAGAGTGGTGAGATGGAAGCAGCTTGTAGAGACCACAGAGTGGCCCAGTGACAGAGTATTGAGTTGGCAGCAGCATGAGGAGACCACAGAGTGGCCCAGTGACAGAGTATTGAGTTGTCAGCAGCATGAGGAGACCACAGAGTGGTAAGATAGCAGCAGCATGAGGAGACCACAGAGTGGCCCAGTGACAGAGTGGGGAGGTAGGGGTCAAAAGCCTAGAAAGTACCTGCACAAAATGGTGGGTGGCACTTGGAGCACGTGGCAGCAGGTGTGTGGCATCAGGCGGGTGGCAGCATCAGAATAGTAGCTGAGCATGTAGCCAGAAGAAACTGGTCTCTTTTGACAAAGTTTGGGTGTGGCACCATGAATTATCTAGACCAGGGATGCTCAACCTACGGCCGTCCAGCTGTTGCAAAACTAAAACTCCCAGCATGCTCGGACAGCCTACAGCTATTGTCCTACAGCAGGGCATGGTGGGAGTTGTAGTTTAAGAACAGTTAAATGGGTGCAGGTTGAGTATCCCTGATCTACACTGATGTATCAGGCACTGGTGTGTGGAAATCCTGGCTGATCCACGCCTGATTCATCTTCACAAAGGTCAGTCTTTTCACATTTTGGGTAGAAAGGCAAGTTCTCCCTGGGGTAACTATAGCCCCCACCGCACTAAACACCCGCTTTGATGCCACACTACTGGCTGGACAGAAAAGCTTGTCTAGGGCAAACTCGGCCAGTTGTGCCCACAAATAAAATTTGGCTGCCCAGTAGTGCAGGGGATCTTCAATATGGGGTGGCAGGGTGCAGTCCAAGTATGCCACCACCTGCTAGTTCAGGTTCTGCTTCATGTCTAGCTGCTGCTGTTGCTGGTGAGTAGTTTCTTCAGTAGGCGGGTGAAGAAAACTGCTCATCAGTGACTCTAGACTGCTGCTAATGGAGCTGGTACTGCTCCTGACCCCCCCCCCCCAGCAGCCATGGCAGTGGAACCTAAGTGCAGAGGTCCCCCCAGTCAGACCTGCATGAGGATGGGCGCAGATAGGCAGTGGCCAACTGACTACATAGGATGTCTTGATAGTAGTTCAGTTTGTCCTCCCTCTCACCAGGTTAAACAAAAGGCCCCTATTTTGGACAGGTAGCAAGGGTCTAACATGGTGGAGAGGCAGTAGTCATCCCTCTGCCGAATGGTGACAATTCAGCTATCACTACGCAAGCAAGGGATCATGCATCGGGCCATTTGTGCAAGTGACTTGGAGGGACTCCCTGTCTCCATCTCCACTGCATACTGCCATGGTGTGTCTTCCTCATCGCCTTGTAGCTCCTTGGCTGCTCCTTGCTCCTCCTCTACTGTGACCTGTGTAGGAAAACCACCCATTTCTCTACACATGGCTTATGCTCCAATGTCCTCCTCCTCCTCCAGTTCAGCCCCCAAAGGGCTTATGTGGCCATGAGATTTAGGTGCCACGTCTCCTGTCCCCTGGCCAGCCAGATTTAGCAGCATCTGTTACAGGACATGCAGCAGTGGAATGACGTTGTAAATCCCATAGTCCTGGCGACTGACAAATAAAGTGACCTCCTCAAAGGGCCTGAGCAAACGGCAGGTGTCACGTGTGAGCTGCCACTGGCTGACATCGAAGTTACACAGGGGAGTATCATCAAGAAATCATTTAAGACTTTCTCTGTTCATATAATCGGCCCAACATATGGAGGGTGGAATACCAACAGGTGGAAACCTTGTATATCAGCCTATGTTGGGGAACACCGTTCTGCATTTGCAGCTCAAGGAGGGTGTGCTTTGCAATGTAAGAGTGGCTGAAGTGCATGCACAGTTTCCTTAGCAATTTTCAGGATGTTTTGCAGATGGGTAAAAGACTTCAGGAACCGCTTTACAACCATATTGAACACATGCGCCATGCAGGGCGCATGGCTCAGCCACCTTGACGCAGCGGTAACACCATGTTCTTCCCGTTGTCGGCGACCATGGTTCCGATTTTGAGTTGGAGAGGAGAAAGCCAGGATTCGATTTCTTGATGAAGGATGCGGAGAAGTTCCTCCCCTGTGTGACTCAGTTTGCTTAGGCAAACTAGGTGCAGAACAGCATGACACCACCATGCCCTGCACATGTGATATGCTGGAGGAGCACTGCGAGTTGTCCCTGCAGTGGAGGCTGAGAACATGGTGGAGGATGAGGAGGCAGAGGCGGACATTGTCGCAGGACCAATGGCGTGAGAACATGGAGGCTGCAGCGACACCTGGCCAAGTTGCTGGTGTGGCTGGGCAGGAACCACATTTACCTAGTTGGTAAAGAACATATATTGTCCTTGACCTTAGTTATAGCTCCACATGTCAGAGCTGCAGTGCACTTTGGCAGACACCGACAGGTTCAAGGACTGGCCCACTTTCTGTTCAACATAGGTGTGCAGGGCTAGTACTGCCTTTTACGCAAAGGAATGACGACTTGGGACTCTCCACCTCGGCTCAAAACAAACCATCAGTTCTCTGAAAGGTGCAGAGTCCACTACTTGGAAAGGGAGGGACTGCGGCACCATCAACTTGGCCGGAGCACGTTTGCTTCTGTGCCGTTGGATAAGTGCATGCGTACTGTTGTCTCTTGGCAATTGCTTCGGTGATCGATTGCTGACGAAATAAGTGACGAGGAGTAGGAGGACGAGGAGCAAGAGCATCAGAACCTGTAGATGATGGGAAGGACAAACAGCTCCCGTCAGCTGAGGTGGTGGAGCCTTGACTGCAAGAAAAGGAGTGCGAGCTACTGGGTGATGCAGCGGTTGCTGGGCAGGCTGTACTACTACATTAGAACCACAGTTTTCCCAGGCCACTTTATGGTGACGTTGAATGTGTTGACGTAGGGCCATGGTGCCAACATTGGCACCCTGGCCACGCTTCACCTTCTGCCCACAGATTTGGTAAATGGCTATGTTCACCTCCTCCGGCGGTTGACAAAAAACTGCCAGACCGCAGAGTATGGCATTTTCCCCCAATACTCAGCGCTGACTGCCTGCTACCTCTGCCTGCATGAACCCCTGCACCGCTACTTTCCAGGCAGGTAGGCTCCTGCAAAGTGGGCGGTCTACCCCAGGCACGTTTTGTTCCCGACCTCCCACTGCTGCCACTCTGCTGACTCACGGCCACACTACCACCTTGCTGGCTCAGCTGCTGCCTCACACACAAGCTGCCACCCTCTTCTCCTGATAATGATGATGAAGCACCTTTGTCACCCTGCTCCCAAGTGCGATCGGCTACATACATCATCATACATTACTGTCTGCACGTCACTAATGTCCCCCTCAAAGGTCTCAGGGCCAGTAGCCTGACTACTTGCAACACCAGCTCCCACACGACTCACCACTACTTTCCCGCCTACTGGAGGAAGCTGCGGATCTCTCCTCCAGATCTTGGCTGGACAGTAGCTTCTGACTATCCTCTAGAAGCTCATCCTTGCTGAAAAGTGGAGCCGAGCCTACGGCATATAATACTTCTCGCGCTGAGGGAACAGAAAATGACAGAGGCAGGTTGAGGACAGATGAGGGCACACGGCCTGCTCCCGGGCCATCCAAACTAAGCGTCCTGTCAGAGGAACCCACCGACTTTTGCGACGAAGTAGAACACAGAGTCAACCATTTAAGCAGCGCTGGGTTGCTGGTCGAGACATGACCGCTAGAGGACACTGAGAGCTCAGGCCTCTCTCCTGCTCCTACCCCCCCCTTCTTCTGCTGCTACTTGCGCCTGCGCCAGAAACATTTTCCCTTTGAAGGGCTTGTCACTTGTCTCTCTGACATACTGTAAAATGAAAGAATTAAATTAAATTAAAAGTAAATTAATACACCCCAAAAATGGCTATATAACAGTTCACAGCAGAATGTCTACTAAGACGTATTTATTTTTCCAATTACCACACCCCAACAATCGCTATATAACAATGTCAGTTCACCGCAGAACAGCTAATAACACATACTTATTTTTCCTATTACTACACCCCAAAAATGGCTGTATAACAATGTAACTTCACCGCAGAACGGCTAATAAGACGTATTTATTTTTCTTATTAATACACCCCAACAATGGCTGTATAACAATGTAAGTTCACCGCAGAACAGCTAATAACACATACTTATTTTTCCTATTAATACCCCCAGAAAACTGCTGTATGACAATGTAAAAACACTGCAGAACGGCTAATAACACGTACTTATTTTTCCTATTAATACACCCCAAAAATGTCTGAATGACAATGTAAATTCACTGCAGAACGGCTAATATCACATACTTATTTTTCCTATTAATACACCCCAAAACAAAAATGGCTGTATAACAATGTAAGTTCATCACAGAATGGCTAGTGATGAGTGGCATAGGCAATATTAAGCCTCATTCACACGTCAGTGATTTGGTCAGCGATTTCCGTCAGTGATTGTGAGCCAAAACCAGGACTGGAGCCTCCACAGACATAAAGTATAAGGGAAATATCTGCACCTGTTCTGTGTTTAGAGACGCACCTGGTTTTGGCTCAAAATCACTGATGGAAATCACTGACCGAACACTGACATGTGAATTAGGCCTTAGTTTTCGTGATATTTTGCAAATTTTTCACATAATATTCGCAATAAATTAGCGAATTCTAGAATTCGTGATCTCCAGTCATTATTTTAGCGATTGCACAAATCTGCACTAATGATGCGCATATTTTTTGCGCAATACATGCAACTTCACATTTTATCAGGTCTGAGTAGACATTACCGATTGGTGCACTAAGTATTGTTGTGACATCACAGCACTATGTCTGTAGCATGCATGTATGGACAGCAGAGAAACAGTAATTCCTATCACACTACCTAACACCCTGCACTGGAACAGCTACACTATATCACTATCTAACCTACACTGACTATCTCCCACTAACTGTCTGTATTATATATATGAGATAACAAACTATCTAATGTAATCGGATAAGGAATAGGATCCAGATGAAAGCACAGAGTACAGCAATGTCACTGCTCTCTCTCTCTTTCTTATATAGCAAAGGGGTAGGCAACTTTCCTATTGGTTGCTAGGGATTTTGTTAAGCTCTGACAAAGATATTGCAGCCTTCTCATTGGCCCACAAACAAGAAGGGAGGTTACTGCTGAAAAAAAAAAAAAAATGTATTCTACATGTTCGCAAATTATCGAAATGCCGATATTCGTGAGAAAAATTTGCGATTTGAATATTCGTGATTAACACTAATGGCTAATAACGCCGCACTTATTTTTCCTATTAATACACCCCACAGGTGGCTGTATAACAATGTAAGTTCACCACAGAATGGCTAATAACACGTACTTATTTTTCCTATTAATAGACCCCAAAACTGTTTGTATCAAACAGCACTTGCACCCCAATAACAAGCAAGGTTTGCGGAAATTACTGAGCTATCATATAGTGCGAACCTAAAAGCAGCAGTATAACAGCAATTTGGATCCCCAATTAGTGCAGCAAGGTGTAATAGAATCACTCCTATTACCCAGGCTTTACGCTCCCCTATTGGACCCTGTTCACTGCCTATAGTCTGGATAATACCTCCCTATCCTTTCCCTACACTTTGAATGATCTTTTCCTGAACTTCTAAAACTTTTTGTTTTGCAAAATAAAGTATTTTGTAACACTGTCCCTAGCACCTGTCATGTCTCTCCCTGCACTAAGTACACTGGAAAATGGCTGAATCCAAGATGGCTGAGGCTATTTACAGGGCTGTGACATCACAGGGCTGGCTGGCTGCTGATTGGCTGCATGCATGGCATTGTGGGTGATCCCTTATTCCCAGACTTCTTAGCTCCATGTCCTAACATGTGCAGCAGCCATTTTAGGAAAAAAGACCATTCGTTACCACGACGCATGAGGAAATTCGTATCGAATTTTACTTCATCAACTTCGAGTTGCTCATCTCTACTGATTTTAACAGTCACATACTCCTGTATACAGTCCCTTAAGAGTTCTTCATTTTTCCCACAACGGAAGGTAAGCTTACTTCTATAATTACCTGTGGAAGATAAATATGAGCACCATAATTGCCTTGCGCCAGTCACTTGGCACTGTGCCAGTCCCTAGAGAATCTCTAAAAATTATGTTTATGTGCCATAATACAGGTGTAATCTCACTATTATCCCCTAAACATAGACCTCTTTGAAAACTGGCGAGGCTCTCCAAATGTTGCAGAGAATGGTACAATGCCACAAAACTGACATATCTGATTCGATAAATGTCTCCTTTATCTATTTTTTTTGCTGATTATATAAATATATATATATTCAGCAAAAAAATAGATAAAGGAGACATTTATCGAATGTATGTATATATATATATATTGTAAGAAGGAACAAGGAGCCGTCATTGACGGAAGATACGTGTCACCGAGGTTCCTGGCCTTGGTGAGGTAAGAACCGGATTTTTTTCCTGAAGTGTCAGTTCTGTAGTGCAGCCTGACACTTCAGCTGTCAGAATGGCTGTAAAGCCAATCCGGGCCGGTTCTTATTGGGAGCAGCCAAAGAGCAGGGTGGGTGGCTGTTCCCCACGGTTCCAGGCCGGGTTTTGGCTGGAATATAAAAACCCAGCCAGCATGTTCAGGTGGTGTGGATTATCCTCCATCTGCTAGTGGAGTGCTGGCAGTCTGGGTGTTGGAGCTTGAGGGTTTGGGCCTGGACTAAGCCTGCTACATTGTTTATGGACAGAAGCACACGGACTAAGCCTGCTACATTGTTTATGGACTTATGTGCTGCAGTCTGGTGTGAACTAACACCAGACTCAAGGTGACTGTTTTTCTTGAAATTATTATTTTGTCACTTTACGTCTGTGTGAATAAAACAGTGCACTATTTAAGTTAAAGACGTTGTCATTGCCTCTGTACTGTGTCCGCAAGCCTGTCTACCAGAGCAAATCCCCACATTTGGTGTCGGATGCGGGCAAGCGCAGTGAGGCAGGCCTGAAGGCCGAAAAGTTTTTGTTTTATCCGGGCACAAGTGCATGTCCTACATTAAGCCGGCAAGGTTACGACCCGTATCCCCTGACAAAATGGAGGCGGTCGTGAAGGCCCTTGTGGAGGCTAACTTGCAGCAGCGGGAGGCTAACAAGCAGCAACAAGAAACGAACCAGCTGCTATTGCAACATGTGATGGCGTTGCAGGCGTCAGGAGCGTCCCAGAATGTCCACGATGCCCGGAAAGCTGTCCGTGCGGCGATTCCGAAGATGACCCCCTCGGATGACGTCGAGACCTATCTGGCGGTCTTTGAAAAAGTGGCCGTGAGGGAAAAGTTACCCCGAGACCAGTGGGCTGAGGTCGTTGCTCCGTTCCTGGCGTCCGGTCCCCAGCAAGTATTGTTTGATCTCCCCGATGATCAGGCGGCCGACTACCCGACAGTAAAAGGTGAGATCCTGGCGAGACTCTGGGTGAATGTGTTGGTCCGGGCCCAGAGGGTGCATCAGTGGGAATTTAACCCGGCTGAACCCGCCAGACCACAATATTATGATCTGCTGCACCGTTTGCAAAAATGGCTGCAGCCTGACATGTTGACTCCCACTGCTATGTTGGATCGGCTGTTGGCGGATGTGTTTTGGAGGGCTTTGCCGTACCCTCTCCAGCACTGGATTGGCCAGGTGTCTCCGAATAATGCCCTGGAGATGGTCGACCTGGTGGAGCGCTATGAGGCCACCAGGAATCTACAGGGGGGTTCTTTTGGGAGGGGGCCAGTCAAACCCCGGAAAACTCCACCCCAGACCCGGCAGCCGGTGCCAGCTAGACCCGCCCGGGATGTACCCCCTGCCGACCCAAACCTGGTGGTCTGCTGGCGTTGTCAGGAGCCTGGACACATAAGGGCCGACTGTCCCCATCGGGGGGAACCCATGGACACCAACTATGGCTTCCGCCACTCATTATATGCCAGAATGTTGTGTGCCACAGGAACTTCAGAGACTATGGACAATAGCCACCTGTGCCAGGTGGAAGTGGGGGGCACTCTGGCGGTGGCTCTGCTGGATTCAGGGAGCCTGGTGTCCCTGGTAAGAGCTGCCCTGGTGCGGCCGGCTGAGTATACTGGCCGAAGAGTCGGCGTTGTCTGCATACATGGGGACTTAAAGGAGTATCCCACCGCCCTGGTCTCTCTGTCAATGGTGGCCGGCAGGTGGATGCATGAGGTGGCCGTCGCCACAAAGCTACCATATGAATTGATAATTGGGAGAGACTTCCCCGGGTTCCCGGCACTCTGGCCGGATACGAAAGTTACCCGAGAGACAGATGTACCCCTAGCAGAGTGGCCTGACTCAGGGGGGAGGCCAGAACCGTGGGAACCTGAGTCAGAGGGACCAGCAGTAGGGGTGACCGCCACTTCGGTGGAAGAGGCGGAGACAACCCCGTTAAGTGTGATGGTGGGAGACGTAGAGGATTTGCCGCCGGGTCCTGAGCTGGCAGACCTCAATGTCTCTGGGGATAATTTCGAGCCTGGGAAAATGTGATAGTAGTTGAGGGTGAGCCGCAACAACCGGGGGCCGAATCTATGTTTCCCCGTTTTGTGGTTCAACAGGAGATGCTGTACTGGGTAAATAAACTACGGGGTGAACATATTGAACAGCTGGTGGTGCCCCAGGCATATCGCAAGCTCGTGTTGGAATTAGCCCACCAACATGTTCTTGGGGGACACCTGGGCCAGCAGAAAACGCAGGACCGGATTTTACAGCGGTTTTACTGGCCCAGTGTGTTCAGAGAGGTAGAAGAGTTTTGCAAGTCTTGCCCAACCTGCCAGATAACCAGCCCCCAGCCACATTTCCGCAGTCATCTGGTCCCTCTCCCGATTATTGAGGTTCCCTTCGAGCGGATCGCTATGGATCTCATAGGCCCAGTACCGAGGTCAGCTAGAGGGCACCAGCACATCCTGGTCATCCTCGACTATGCCACGCGGTACCCGGAGGCGGTGCCACTGCGTCATACGTCAGCCAAACTCATAGCTAAGGAGTTAATGGAAATGTTTTCTAGAGTGGGTCTGCCTAAGGAGGTTCTAACTGACCAAGGGACCCCATTTATGTCCAAGGTCATGAGGGAACTCTGTAAGTTGCTCCAAATAAAACAGTTACGGACATCCGTGTATCATCCGCAAACGGATGGCCTGGTAGAGAGGTTTAACCAGACGCTAAAAAATATGTTGAAAAGAGCGGTGTCTAAGGATGGGAAGGACTGGGACCTTCTTCTGCCCTATCTCATGTTCGCAGTGCGAGAAGTGCCCCAGGCCTCTACCGGGTTCTCGCCCTTCGAACTGCTATACGGCAGACACCCTCGTGGTTTATTGGACGTCGCCAAAGAGGCGTGGGAACAACAAACCACACCGCACAAAAGTGTAGTTGAGTATGTCACCCAGATGCAGGGACGGATGGAAACAGTGTTACCTCTGGTTAGGGAGCATATGGAGGCAGCGCAGCGAGCCCAGAGTAGGGTCTATAATCGGCAGGCTCGGGTCCGAAACTTTAACTCGGGTGTTGGTTCTGGTACCGACTGTTGATAGTAAGTTCCTAGCTAGGTGGCAGGGGCCCTACGAGGTACTAGAAAAAATTGGACCGGTAGATTACAAAGTACACCAGCCAGGGAGGCGAAAGCCGCAGCAGGTGTACCATGTGAATCTGCTCAAGCCGTGGAAGGAAAGGGAAACCTGTACGGAAGACAGCCCACGACCAGGGTTCCTAGGGGAAGCACTTTCGGCCCCTCAGTCTGAAGCAGGGGAAGCGGCTGTCACAGTGAAAATTGCTGACAGCCTCTCCTCTAAACAGGCTCAGGAAGCCAGGGAGTTCATTAGTCGGAATACGGATGTGTTCTCAGACCTCCCTGGACGCATGTCCGTAATTCGGCATGACATTGTCACTGAGCCTCAGGCGAAAGTCCGGTTAAAACCGTACCGGGTACCCGAGGCTCGGCGACAAGCCATCACGGAGGAAGTTCAGCTAATGCTCCAGCTGGGTGTCATCGAGGAGTCAAAAAGTGAGTGGGCCAGTCCGATAGTACTAATACCCAAGCCAGACGGGACGTTGCGGTTCTGTAATGACTTCCGCAAACTTAATGAGGTGTCCAAGTTTGACGCGTATCCCATGCCCTGAGTGGATGAGCTTATTGAAAAGTTGGGCCAAGCCCGGTATTTTTCTGTGTTGGACCTCACCAAAGGGTACTGGCAGGTACCCTTGACGGAGGCTGCCAAAGAAAAAACGGCTTTCGTCACGCCAGAGGGGCTGTATCAGTACAAGGTATTACCCTTTGGTCTACATGGCGCTCCCGCCACGTTTCAAAGGTTAATGGACATTGTACTCCGTCCACATCGTCGGTACGCTTCGGCGTACCTGGACGATATCGTCGTCCATAGCACCGACTGGGAAAGTCACTTACCTAAAGTACAGGCTGTAGTGGACTCCCTTAGGAAAGCTGGCTTAACCGCTAACCCGAAAAAGTGCTCAATAGGGTTAGAAGAGACCAAGTACCTGGGGTATGTCATTGGGCGCGGAATGATCAAACCTCAGGTGAACAAAATTGAGGCAATTAGGAATTGGCCCCGACCTGTCACTACTCGGCAAGTAAAGTCATTCCTGGGTATGGTGGGGTACTATATGAGGTTTGTCCCCAATTTTGCTACAGTCGCTGCACCATTGACAGGCCTTTTGAAGGGACGCAAGTCAGTGACTGTCCACTGGAATGAGCAGGCGGAAAAGGCTTTCTCCGCTTTGAAGTCGGCCCTGTGTGGGTCCCCGGTTTTGGTGACACCCGACTTCAAAAGGGAGTTTATAGTGCAGACCGATGCCTCCGAGGTAGGTCTCGGTGCTGTACTATCTCAAGATATTGACGGGGAGGAGCATCCCGTTGTCTTCCTCAGCCGGAAGCTCACCCCAGCTGAGACTAGGTACAGTATAGTGGAGAGAGAGTGCCTGGCCATCAAGTGGGCACTCGAGTCTCTCCGCTACTACCTTTTGGGGAGAAGGTTCCGTCTGGTGACCGACCACTCCCCCCTGAAATGGATGAGCCAGGCCAAAGAGAGGAATGCTCGGGTCACCAGGTGGTTCTTATCTTTGCAAAATTTTAAGTTTTCCGTGGAACACAGGGCAGGCAGGTTACAAGGAAACGCGGATGCCCTGTCCCGCGTACACTGTCTGGCAAGTGTTCACCCCCTCAGGGTTGAACAAAGGGGGGAGGTATGTAAGAAGGAACAAGGAGCCGTCATTGACGGAAGATACGTGTCACCAAGGTTCCTGGCCTCGGTGAGGTAAGAACCGGATTTTTTTCCTGAAGTGTCAGTTCTGTAGTGCAGCCTGACACTTCAGCTGTCAGAATGGCTGTAAAGCCAATCCGGGCCGGTTCTTATTGGGAGCAGCCAAAGAGCAGGGTGGGTGGCTGTTCCCCACGGTTCCAGGCCGGGTTTTGGCTGGAATATAAAAACCCAGCCAGCATGTTCAGGTGGTGTGGATTATCCTCCATCTGCTAGTGGAGTGCTGGCAGTCTGGGTGTTGGAGCTTGAGGGTTTGGGCCTGGACTAAGCCTGCTACATTGTTTATGGACAGAAGCACACGGACTAAGCCTGCTACATTGTTTATGGACTTATGTGCTGCAGTCTGGTGTGAACTAACACCAGACTCAAGGTGACTGTTTTTCTTGAAATTATTATTTTGTCACTTTACGCCTGTGTGAATAAAACAGTGCACTATTTAAGTTAAAGACGTTGTCATTGCCTCTGTACTGCGTCCGCAAGCCTGTCTACCAGAGCAAATCCCCACTATATATATATATATATATATATATATATATATATACAGTATAGTTAATTTTTAAAGGCTACAGTTGACCTCTCAGATTTGTATTTTTCAAATGCCCCTTTTTGTCATTTATGGTTTAATTTTAGCTGTTCATACTTGTTATCTACAGGGAAAAAAATTGCTGTATCATTTTTCAACATATATTTAAAGTTCTCTCATTTATCCTCTGAATTATGTTATGCATTGTTAGAAATTACCCCACCCAACAGCGCATAGCTCCTAGTGAGATCTACTACAAACTGGCCCATTCAGGGGCCCTGCAGCAAGATGAGGAATGTTCTCCCCTTTGCAGTTGCGCAGAATTGGCATCATAAGTGATTATGATGCTGTGTGTCAGAGGTGCATTGTTTGGTCATGGAAATGCAGCCACCACATGGAGCATGTTTCCTAGACCAAACAAGCTCATGTAAACCTGGCCTTAATGCGTTATCCTATAGTAGAGATGGTTATCCTGTGGGTCTTTTTTTTGTGGGGGAGTTTGGTACTACCAATATCATTGTGTACGTAAGTGTACCCTGAACACTTTATTATTGGACATTAATATGAATTAAAAAAGAACAATTCTCAAAAACATGGCTATTATCAGAGCAAATACAGAGTCTGGTCTCTCCCTTATATGGCCTGTAATAGTTTGGAACAGAGAAGAAATTGTTCCCATGCCAAGAGATGAGAGAGGGCTCATTATAATTTTCTTCATGGAGCTGGCTGTGAACATCTCTCATTTGTTAGGATGTTGATTTGTTTTGCTGTGTGGATTCCATACCACACAGTCAGCTATTTGTGACGGAGCCCAAACAAGGGACTGAGCAGAACAGAGATGCCTTTGAAAGCCCCATTATTTATAGTAAAACAAGAGAAAACACAAAGATTCATCGACACGCCATAAAATAGAATTTGTCTCACGTCGGAGATCCTCGTGATATACACTATGATGTCATGGGCTGTAACCGGTCTGAAACCAACTTCATTGGTATTTTATAGTATTGGTACAACGTTTCCGTTCCTCTGTGAAATATAATTATGTAGTAAGAGCTGAAAGATGGCTATAGGCACTGTATTATGGATACATATAATACAGTAATACTGTAATATGGCAAAGTGTACCACCAAAAAACCAGACAATGGGCACTTGAGCTTTAGAACTCTCCCGTGGAGCAAAGGAAAAAGGTGGCCTGGTCTAATGAATCATTACATCATGTGGACGGCCTGGTGTACCTGGTACTTACCTGGGGAAAATGGCACCAGGATGCATTATGGGAAGACGGCAAAACAGCAGATGTAGCATGAATCATTAGGCAATGATTTGCTGAGAAAACTGGTGTCCTGTCATTGACACCTGCCACCTACTAGAACATTGTTGTAGTTCAAGTATAACCATGCAAGGCAATAGTATTAAATGTAGTGGCCTCTTTCAGCAGGATAATGCTACAGCCAATTTTTCAGGAATGGTTTGATAAATGTGACAAAGAGTTCAAGGTCTCAACTTGGCCTCCAAATTCACCAGAACTCAGTTCTATTGAGCATCTGTTGGATGTGCTGGAAAACAAGCCTGATCCATGGAGGCCCACCTTATAAGTTAAAGTATTTAAAGGGTACTGAAGCTTTTGTTGAAAACACAAAAGGTACTAAAGCACTGCATTCTGCACCTTTGGCTTTCATCAGCGATGCTCAGCTTTTCGAGATTGTGCCTTGGTGCCACCGATCACAAGACACCTTCAGAGTACAATTTCTAAAAATGAACATGAGGTTCCTAGTAGATATTTTGAACAAACTGTAGGTATTTTCATATCTCTGAATTGTAATCACATTGTTGTCTTTAGAGAACTACCTTTTGTAACTATGATGGACGCTCTTCTCTTCTGCATGTTCATTTTTAGAGCTTTATTTTCAAAGCTTTTGCTGCAGCAATAGATCAATGTACAAGAAATTGATGTACGATCCATGTGTTTGTGATGTATGACATTTTCTCCCCCTATTTATCCATGTAGACTACACAAGCATATTGTAATGTATTCTATTCTTCAGGCTAATGACCTGGTGGGTTTTGTACAGAAGGCATTGTTATATAACTGTCTTCTGCTTCTTCAACATTGCTATCCTAATGCAAGCCTAACTAAAGCCAATTAAAAGTGTAGGAATTAAAAATCTATTTCAAAAATAGATTAGAAACTTCTTGCTGGAACAAATCTACTTCATCAATATGTAATGTCATATAGTGATTTTTATTTCAGATTACTCCCACTCATTGCTAAGCATTCGAAGAATCTAAGAACTAATAGATCTGTGTTTCAGAAGAAGGAGTCAGATGGCATTTAGGAATGCCAGAACTGTGCAGGTCATGCCCTGAGCTTTTAGCAGGAACGGAAACAAATAAAAGACTTGGACACGTACTGAAACTTTAACACAGTCAATGATTTTATTATGTAAACTGTAGTCAAACAAAATATATACTGTAAGTATATTACCATATATATACTTCAATTTATACCATAATTGAAGTATCTAAAGTGGACTTTGATCTGAATTTCAGGAAAAATTTGATTCGTCATGAAGCAGAAATTCCTTGCGCTTCGTGGTAACGAATAATCTGGCATCTGAAGGGTTAAATGATGGGGGCATTTCCTATCATTGCGCCTTCTCCATACAATGGAAAACGTTTTGTAACAAAGTAATTTATAGCAAATAGAATTTCTTTTCAAAGTTTGGCAAAGCAACAAAGTCACATTTTTCGAAACTTCGCTCATCTCTATTCCTGATAGATGCAGATCCCTCTCAATCTAGACCAATTTACAGCCAAAAGACAAAATTCTGGTACCGTGTTCGCCAGTAGAAAACAGGTTTATTGTTCTCATTAAGAGAAATAAAATAAGAGTCTTGCAGGTAAGATACCTTTGAATGGCTAACAAAAAATAAGAGCAATGCTGTTATATAGCAAACTTTTGAGACTTAGGTCTCTTTTTTCTGGCATAATATAACAAAGTGCCTTAAGAAACACCAATATATGCTGTGGAATTTTATATATATATATATATATATATATATATATATGTGTGTGTAAAGGCCGATTTATTGGCCTGCATTTGTGGGAGGGGTGTAGCTGCCTTTATATCCGGCATACACCCCTCCCTCAATGAATGTCTCGTTTCTACCTACCACATGTGGAGGCAGGTGACGGCGGAGTTCCTGGCTCACGGGTCTGTGGTCAAAGGTGAGTATGCTGCCTCATCAAGCAGCCATGTCCACGTAGTCCGGCTGGCGGTGTCTCGGCTCCCCAAGGTGAGGGGGAGCACCACTGCACCGGAACGATCGGCAAGGGAGCTACGTGCGGCTCCCCACGCGGCCATTCATCGTAGGGTTACATGGGACAGCGTGTTCCCAACTCCGGCGCAGCGGTAAAGTGTTGCACGGGCCGCAGTTAGATAGAAAGTTAGAGAGGCAGAGCTGGAGCTCGGTGGTCTATTAGTCAGGTCTGCCTGCTCCAGCTCAGTGCACAGGTCAGATCCCTGCTTGCTGGTGAAGATTAAAATAAAATATTTAGTATATAAAGGGGGGGGGGTACATATGTGGTTTAGGCAATTATGTTAAGCACCTTGTTTGTAGTTTGTCAGCAGGCTTCTCTTTAAGTTGCAGCACATCGTGTCATATTCCCCCCCCCCCCCCCAAAAAAAAAGGGGGGAAGAGAGGCTGAGGGTGTTTGTGTAGGTTAATCAGGTTTTATTCTCAGTTTGGTACTATATTATAGTACTGCTACACAGCATGGTTTTACGCTGTATGATTCTTTGTACTAGGCTTAGTCGTACACGCAGCGCAGCGTTTGTTCCGCTCAGTTTAGTCACTTTTGGTTTTCCGCATTACTATTGTAACGTTTTAATTCCTGTTTACGCTTGTACACTGGTGTTTCATGATTTGATGTTCATTTCTAGGTCCATGCTTCCCTTTTCTCGAGTATCGCCAGCGTTTTTCTTTCAGATCAGGGTGTGCTATTTTCTTCCTATCGCAGCTGTCAGTCTTCAAGGCTAATCCAGTTCGGGTGAGCATTTGGTGTCTATGTGTGTGTGATAATTTCAAGGTGGCGGTTCCTTGTTCTGTCCTGATGTCTTTCTTTATCCATCTCACCCTCGGTTCACACGTAATGTCCACCTGTGTCAATCAGCAGAGGGGGTTACACTAGTTCACAGCCCCAAGTCCATGACACTGTTGTATGCTGTTTTCCGTAGTTGTGAGGTCACGCGCTTCAGACATCGTTGAAGCTTCCGTCGACGAAAATGTCACTGCCATGTTGGAAGGGGGCAGTATACCGTCCTTGCGCTCTTGGACTATATCTAGACTAATGTCAGAGCTTTCCAGGAGGGGTATCCCTTTCCCGGCTACCGCCAGAAAGGCCGGATTGTGCCGACTGCGAACAAGCTCAGTGGGCCCACGTCAAAGATGAGGTTCCTGTGGCTACAATACAGACGTCTCTTGGTCAATTGCACGCCATGTTAAATAATCTCATGTCAACCGTTAGTTTCCAGGCTAGGTTGGAAGCTATAGAATCTCGCAGCTCTGTCGTCCCGGTTTCACCTCCAGACGTACCTGTGGCTTTGACGTCAGCAGCAGATCCCCCTCGTGCAACGACGTCTGTGCCGGTACTCGCTCCCGCCCATTTTGTCCCGACGAATATCAGAAAGGACATTCTTGAGGGTAGGATGTTAATCTCGCTTCTCTGTTAATTGCCACCAGGGATATTTCTGACAATAAGGTTATTGCCTGTGGTGAGGTATCTGTTGTATTGAGGGGTCGCGATCAGAGACTGAACCGCAAATTGACAATCCCTGAATTTGTCATGGCCTTCAGCCTGTACAGAGATGTTGTTTGTTCTGTCAGACCCGACAGAAGGGAGGAGCTTGATTTATATCTGTTTAGAGTCACAGAGTTGGGGTATAAGTATGGTGGTAATTCATTTTATGATTACCACTGTTCTTTTTCTGCCAAGGCCGCCGCGGCTCTCTCGCAGTTTCAGTTTGTAACAAACTGGGCAAGTTTAGATACCGAGCTGTTTTGTAGACACTTCACTGGTCTTAAAGCACCATCTTGCACGTTGTGTCAATCCATTTTCCACTCTACAGAGTGGTGTCACAAGTCCGCTGCCGGTTTTCAGACTAGCGCCTCTAGTTCACTGTCTGGACCGGACGCTCTCAGGCCTTCAGGGTCAGTTGATAAGTTAGGTCTGCCTGTTGTATACCTGGGTAAGGCTCAGATTTGCAACAACTATAATTTTGCTGTATGTAATTTCAGCCAATGTCGTTTGTTGCACATCTGTACTAACTGTTTTAGGGCACATCGTAGGGTTACCTGTACATTAAAATCAATCAAAGCCTATATGAGTGTCATCAATATTGATTGCCTTCGGTGGTATCTGCTAGGGCATCCCGAACCCAATTTTGTGGAGTTTTTATCATCAGGTTTTTCCATAGGTTTTCACACCGGGTTGGTTTCATTGCCAGAGTCTACTCATGAGTGTAAAAATCTGCAGTCAGCTGGTAGAAAGCCCAGCGTAGTAGACGTGTTGATTTAACCCGAGTTGGACAAAGGTTTCCTCATCTGTCCCTTTAAAACCCCCCCTTTTCAGCAGTTGCGAGTCAGCCCGGTTGGGGTAGTCACAGGCAAATTCAGCAAGAAAGAAAGACTCATCATTGATTTTTCAGCCCCGCATGGGTCCCATGTTGCTAGTCTCAACTCCCTCATCCCATCGGAGGAGGTTAGCATGAAGTATTCCTCCATTGACCAAGCCATAGCTATCATCATGTGTAGTGTCCCACTAGGTAAAGGTGGGCACTACACAAGGGTCAATTGGGCCACGTGGTAAATATGGGAGGAAGATTATTTGCCAAGGATAAAAGCTAGCATTTGGACGTCTGGGCCATGGGATAGAAACCAGACAGGAGTTCTAGCAACAGTGTACTCTATATCTGAGGAGAAGGTACAACCTGATCTGAGTGTATATGATTATTACCCTCCGAGTATCTTGCAAGGGATATACCTGCCATTGCTGATGTAAGCCTGCTTGCGAAGAGCACTTGATGTAAGGAACTGTATTGCCATCCAACTGTATAGAGTTGAACTGTTTCTTCAGTAAAGCAAAGTTTGGTTCACCATACCATCGTGTTCCTCAATTACTGCAACTATAAATCGGTGGGCTACCGTTACAGGCACTGGCGTCACGATTCTTAAAGGGACCTTGCCCCAGGCACATTAAACACCTGAAACATCCAGGGCACCTCATCCACCATCAGGCCTGGTCCCTATATACAGAGTGTGCCCCAGAGGACCCCTGTGCCAGCCTCTCCTTCACTGCCGCATGCCTGCCCAGGGTTCTTCTACCAAACTGTGAGTAACCCTCACTTGCCCATAAACCGTGACCTCACAATCGCAATACCCTGCGGGTCTGGCGTGCTGCACATGCACTTAGGTCCTGGAGCAGCGTTATCTAAGGCGGATATATCCGATGCCTTTAAGCTTATCCCGATCATGCCGGCCCTCTGGCAGTGGCATGGCATTAAGTGGAGAGACCAGTATTACTTCTCTTCGAAGCCCACGTTTGGCTCTAAAAGCAGCCCGTGGCTATTCGATCAGTTGGCACAGGCCCTCCACTGGGTGTTAGAGAACAAGGTACAGTGTGAGCATGTCATCCATTATTTGGACGACTTCTTGCTGATAGAGAGGCCAGGAGTTGCCTCAGTAGGTCTCAAGAAGCTTCTGGATTGTTTCTCTCGGTTAGACGTTCCAGTGTCCCCTAAGAAGGTTGAGGGTCCGTCCACTGTCATCACCTTCCTGGGCATTGTTTTAGACTCACAGAACATACTAGCGAAGTTACCCACAGATAAACTGGTCAGGATTAGGTAAGTGATACACAGGTTCACGGTTACTACTGTGACCACTAAGGCCGAGTTACAATCACTGTTGGGCATGCTGAACTTTGCCATGCGTATAATCCCACAAGGCAGGTCATTCATTTCTCGTCTGTTGACACTCCTCCCCTCAGCACCTTGTCAGGACAGCCCGGTGCACTTAGACAGTCTGGCTCTAGCGGATCTTCACATGTGGGATCACTTTCTCCACCAGTAGAATGGAATTTCCCTTTTCATTCCCGCAATATGTAGTAGTTCCCCTGTAATTTTTTGTGATGCAGCTGCAAGTTCAGGGTTTGCAGCCGTTTTTGGCACCCATTGGTTGGCAGGCGAGTGGCCAGTCGAAGTCAGACGAATCCCGGGTTTCTTGCAGACCTCAGCACTATTTGAGTTGTATCCCATTATCGTGGCCGCCCGTGTTTTGGGTAGCAATTGGTCTAATTGCTCAGTTTTGTTTGTAACAGATAACGCAGCTGTTATCGATATTTTAACCAGCGGTTTGTCTAAGTCCTTACATATTATGAGTCTCCTAAGGCGTCTAGTACAACTTTCATTAATACATCATTTCCATTTCAGTTGTGCACACTTGCCTGGTACACAAAACATGGCAGCGCATGCCTTGTCACGACCTTTTATTTCAGATCATGCCAGAAGCAGACATCACAGGTGCCATGATTCCTCTGCACGAGTCACTAGTCCTGGTCTAACTGAACACCTAGCTACTCCTCACACGTTGCTTGCTAAATCTCTCTCACCTAATATGGCCAGAGCTTACCACACAGGGTGGAACACATATTGTAGGTTCCAGGAGCGGTTCCCTCAGGGGCAGTCCAGCTTTGTAGAATATGTTCTTGCCTTTATAGTGTTTTGTCACTCCGAGTTGAAGTTATCCCATAATTCGGTTAGGTCCTACCTAGCAGGGGTTCAGCACTTTCTGGCTGTGAGCTACCCGGATCGGGGTTCCTTATTCTCTGTCCACACTGTTAAGGCCGCTTTGAGGGGCTGGGTAAATGTAGCGTGAAAGGACGGGTCCGTAGACAAGCCATTTCAGGTCAGGTTTTCCGTGATCTCTCTGACGCCTTAGACAAGGGTCCTTATGGTTTCCTCCTTAGCCTAGTGCTCAAAGCTGCTATTTATTTAGCCTTTTATGGGTTTTTGAGACCTGGTGAGTTCATGAGCTCCTCCAACAGCAGTACGTTCGTAGAGTGTTGAGGGTTTCTCTTTACTATTGCCAGTGTCGAAAACGTCACAGGTGGGTCCTCCGGCTCAGGTGTCATTCTTCCCCACAGTACACCGTTGGTGCCCCGTCCGTGTACTCCATCAGTTACTGCCAGCATTAGATGGCCTTGGGCCGAGTAGTCCATTATTGCCTTTCGGCCAATCGCCTCTCACAACCAGCCAGTTTGTGTCCCATATACGCCCTCTGTTGGCCAGCTTAGGTGTGGATCTAGCTTCGGTGTCGGGTCATTCATTCCACATCGGGGCTGCATCCGCAGCTTCAAAAATCAGGTGCCGGCGCACGTCATCCAAAAGTTAGGTCGCTGGCGGTCATCGTGTTTTAGCAGGTATATTCCTCATCCTAAGGTTGAAATGTCACTTGCTTTTCAGAGTCTGGTTCTGTAATTTTGTGTTGTAATAAAGAAAATCCTGCCTTTCAGTTTGCTGTTTTGCCCTCTATTGAGGCGTCCCTACATCGCTGGGGTTACGGCATAATTCTAGCCGCTTTAGAGTTAAGGGGGCCAGTTCCTTCTCAACATCATTAACCATGACCACAAGTGCAAAGGCCGATTTATTGGCCTGCATTTGTGGGAGGGGTGTAGCTGCCTTTATATCCGGCATACGCCCCTCCCTCAATGAACGTCTCGTCTCGTTTCCCCCTCCCACCCTCCCTTTCATATTACTACTCTTAAGGGGATGCCCTCTATTCAGGCGTCCCGACATCGCTGCGGTTGCGGCATAATTCTCGCCGCTTTAGAGTTAAGGGGGCCGTGGATGGGGTCAGTTCCTTCTCACCATCATTAACCACAAATATATATATATATATATATATATATATATATATATATACACACACAGTACAGACCAAAAGTTTGGACACACCTTCTCATATAAAAGAGTTTTCTTTATTTTCATGACTATGAAAATTGTAGATTTACACTGAAGGCATCAAAACTATGAATTAACACATGTGGAATTATATACATAACAAAAAAGTGTGAAATAACTGAAAATATGTCATATTCTAGGTTCTTCAAAGTAGCCACCTTTTGCTTTGATTACTGCTTTGCACACTCTTGGCATTCTCTTAAAGGGCTTCAAGAGGTAGTCACCTGAAATGGTTTTCACTTCACAGGTGTGCCCTGTCAGGTTTAATAAATGCACAACCTACATAGAGAATGCCAGACCTCTTATACTGATTCAATACTTTATTACCAAAAATCACACACATGTTACAGACATGATTAAAAGAAAATAGTGCAGGATATAAAAAACAACATCACTGGAGGAAACATACAGTGGATACAGTCCATTAGTTCATCATGATTATATCATTTAATTAATAAATTATATAATCATGATGAACTAATGGATTGTATCCACTGTATGTTTCCTCCAGTGATGTCGTTTTTTATCTCCTGCACTATTTTCTTTTACTCATTTCTGTTACAGATACATGTTACATATGTGTGATTTTTTTGTAATAAAGTATTGAATCAGTATAAGCGGTCTGGCATTCTCTATGTAGGTTGTGTATATTATGATGGTTGCCATAGGCTTAAACAATTACTTGTGTAAGTAATCATCCCATGGTTGGGGTATATATCGGATATTAGGTTTAATAAGTGGGATTTCTTGCATTATAAATGGGGTTGGGACCATCAGTTGCGTTGTGGAGAAGTCAGGTGGATACACAGCTGATAGTCCTACTGAATAGACTGTTAGAATTTGTATTATGGCAAGAAAAAAGCAGCTAAGTAAAGAAAAACGAGTGGCCATCATTACTTTAAGAAATGAAGGTCAGTCAGTCCAAAAAATTGGGAAAACTTTGAAAGTGTCCCCAAGTGCAGTCACAAAAATCATCAAGCGCTACAAAGAAACTGGCTCACATGCAGACTGCCCCAGGAAAGGAAGACCAAGAGTCACCTCTGCTGCGGAGGATAAGTTCATCCGAGTCACCAGCCTCAGAAATCGCAGGTTAACAGCAGCTCAGATTAGAGACCAGGTCAATGCCACACAGAGTTCTAGCAGCAGACACATCTCTAGAAAAACTGTTAAGAGGAGACTGTGTGAATCAGGCCTTCATGGTAGAATATCTGCTAGGAAACAACTGCTAAGGACAGGCAACAAGTAGAAGAGACTTGTTTGGGGTAAAGAACACAAGGAATGGACATTAGACCAGTGGAAATCTGTGCTTTGGTCTGATGAGTCCAAATTTGAGATCTTTGGTTCCAACCACCGTGTCTTTGTGCGACGCAGAAAAGGTGAACGGATGGACTCTACATGCCTGGTTCCCACCGTGAAGCATGGAGGAGGAGGTGTGATGGTGTGGGGGTGCTTTGCTGGTGACACTGTTGGGGATTTATTCAAAATTGAAGGCATACTGAACCAGCATGGCTACCACAGCATCTTGCAGCCGCATGCTATTCCATCCGGTTTGCGTTTAGTTGGACCATCATTTATTTTTCAACAGGACAATGACCCCAAACACACCTCCAGGCTGTGTAAGGGCTATTTGACCATGAAGGAGAGTGATGGGGTGCTGCGCCAGATGACCTGGCTTCCACAGTCACTGGACCTGAACCCAATCGAGATGGTTTGGGGTGAGCTGGACCACAGAGTGAAGGCAAAAGGGCCAACAAGTGCTAAGTATGCTCTGGGAACTCCTTCAAGACTGTTGGAAGACCATTTCAGGTGACTACCTCTTGAAGCTCATCAAGAGTGTGCAAAGCAGTAATCAAAGCAAAAGGTGGCTACTTTGAAGAACCTAGAATATGACATATTTTCAGTTGTGTCACACTTTTTTGTTATGTATATAATTCCACATGTGTTAATTCATAGTTTTGATGCCTTCAGTGTGAATCTACAATTTTCATAGTCATGAAAATAAAGAAAACTCTTTGAATGAGAAGGTGTGTCCAAACTTTTGGTCCGTACTGCCTGTACGGTGTTAATTCACCCAGCACCATACTCGTGTGCACATGATGGAGCCGCTTGACATGACCGGAAGCGCATCGAATGAATCGGAATAGGACATACGGTGGGTACAAACAATGTGTGCCAGCATGCGTTTCAAAACACGAGTAGCGGAAACAGCATAGAATGTGGGGGATCGGAAGATCAATGCACATAGAAGTGCCAACATAAAAAGAAAAGAAAATCATAAAAAATAAATGCATCAAAGGAAGAACCTTCTCAGTCTTAGAATAATAAGGGTGTAGAACAATATAAAAGTAAATATAAATATAGAAATACCTAAATCCAATATATATGCATATATATATATATATATATATATATATATATATATATATATATATATATGTATGTGTGTGTGTGTGTATGTTAAAATGTCAGGTTTCTGTGATGTAAAAAAATGAGATAAATCATTACAGACCTTTAATGTGACCTATAAACTGTACAACTCAATTGAAAAACAAACTGAAATCTTTTAGGTAGAGGGAAGAAAAAATATAAAAATAAAATAATATGGTTGCATAAGTGTGAACACCCTTGAACTAATACTTTGTTGAAGCACCTTTTGATTTTATTACAGCACTCAGTCTTTTTATGTATGAGTCTACCAGAATGGCACATTTTGACTTGGCAAGATTTGCCCACTCTTCTTTGCAAAAACACTCCAAATCTGTCAGATTGCGAGGGCATCTCCTGTGCACAGCCCTCTTCAGATCACCCCACAGATTTTCAACCGGATTCAGGTCTGGGCTCTCTCTGGGCCATTCCAAAACTTTAATCTTCTTCTGGTGAAGTCATTCCTTTGTTGATTTGGATGTATGCTTTGGGTTGTTGTCATGCTGAAAGATGAAGTTTCTCTTCATGTTCAGCTTTCTAGCAGAAGCCTGAAGGTTTTGTACCAATATTGACTGGTATTTGGAACTGTTCATAATTCCCTTTAGCTTAACTAAGGCCCCAGTTCCAGCTGAAGAAAAACAGCCCCAAAGCATGATGCTGCCACCTCCATGCTTCACTGTGGGTATGATGTTCTTTTGGTGATGTGCAGTGTTGTTTTTGCACCAAACATATGTTTTGGAATTATGGCCAAAAAGTTCAACCTTGGTTTCATCAGACCATAGCACCTTTTACCACATGCTTTTGGGAGACTTCAGATGTATGTTTGCAAAATGTAGCCTGGCTTGGATGTTTTTCTTCGTAAGAAAAGGCTTTCGTCTTGCCACTCTACCCCATAGCCCAGACATATGAAGAATACGGGAGATTGTTGTCACATGTACCACACAGCCAGTACTTGCCAGATATTTCTGCAGCTCCTTTAATATTGCTGTAGGCCTCTTGGTAGCCTCCCAGACCAGTTTTCTTCTAGTCTTTTCATTAATTTTGGAGGGACGTCAAGTTCTTGGTAATGTCACTACTTGGTAATGCCATATTTTCTCCACTTGTCCCATGGTATATCTAATGCCTTGGAAATTCTTGTACCCTTTTCCTGACTGATACCTTTTAACAATGAGATCCCTCTGATGCTTTGGAAGCTCTCTGTGGACCATGGCTTTTGCTGTGGGATGCAACTAAGAAAATTTCAGGAAAGACCAACAAGAGCAGCTGACCTTTATTTGGGGTTAATCGGAGGCCCTTTAAATGATGGCAGGTGTATGCTGACTCCTATTTAACATGCTTTTGAATTTGATTGCTTAATTCTGAACACAGCTACATCCCAGTTATAATGCAACTACATTATTTTATTTTATTTTTGTTTTCTTCCCCCCACCTAAAAGATTTCAGTTTGTTTTTCAATTGAGTGGTACAGTTTATAGGTCACATTAAAGGTGAAAAAAAATTTGTCTCTTTTTTTTAGAGTACAGAAACCTGACATTTTAACAGGGGTGTGTAGGCTTTTTATATCCACTGTGTGTATATATATATATATATATATATATATATATATATATTTGCTATCAACAAATATAACCATAAATATGAAAATAAAAATAAAATAAAAAAATGAATAAATAAAGAAGGATGAATTAACACATTAAATTACATAATTAGAACCATCGCGGTCTAACCACGTAAGAGTGAATAAACAAATTAATAAATATTAAAAATAAACATACATGATTGTATAAATAATCAAACAGTACATGATTATTAGTGCATAGAACATAAATAAATAAAACAAGATTAATTCATAATTAATAGTTCAATAATTCATTCATAATCAATAATACACACAATAAATATACACTACTACTATACTACATGAAATTAATCCTGGTTTAAAAATAATTTGCAGATACTAAAGATAGTATAGATATTAGTGTAGGTAAGTATGTGTATACATAAATAAATAATTCATATTAAGTAACCAAAGTGACCAAATAATGAGAAGTACATAAAATGTGTATGATTGGATTCAATTATCCATGTAAACAAAAATAGTGATCCCTTAGGACATAATAATAGTACATATCCAATACAAGACCATGCTTATGTAATAATGTATAAAATATACTCCAATATAATCCTAAAGCAATCCATATCAGCATATATTAAGGTTAGTCATTCAGATAATAAACACTAGGGAGGAATGAAAGTGACTCTATCCGACTACCCGTAGTCACAGTGACTCCTGCTCTGTATGAGCGTGAACCACGAGATCAGCCGGGACGCGCCTCCAGGTTCAAGACACTCTGAACTGACCTGTGCCTGCAAAAAAACTCCAGACACATCCTAAAAAGGACCTAGGACTTGGGAGAAAACATCTAGAGTAAAGGTAACTCAGAGTTATGACATCCCACAGCTTAGTACATACGGAGGGTGTGAGGGGGGCTTATTCACATTGCAGCTAAAACTGACAGACAAAGCGGGGTACAAGATTCTTTTACTTATTGTTTATTTTATGTGGCAGGCATCTTGCGGTCCTGCTACAATACTGCAGATTCACAGCGAGGAGGGTGAAGAGTGCTACTAGAATAAACACACAGTATATTAATTGAATAATTAACCAAGTAAAGAGACACAAATAAGATTCATAAATTTATAGTTTATCACACAAAGTTGTGTGAATGTAGAGCTGCAATACATATATTGTTCAAGTCCACAAGTCCTAATATCCATAAGAGAGTAGGGAAAAAAAAGGGCCAAAAGTACAGGGAGTGCAGAATTATTAGGCAAATGAGTATTTTGACCTCATCCTCTTTATGCATGTTGTCTTACTCCAAGCTGTATAGGCTTGAAAGCCTACTACCAATTAAGCATATTAGGTGATGTGCATCTCTGTAATGAGAAGGGGTGTGGTCTAATGACATCAACACCCTATATCAGGTGTGCATAATTATTAGGCAACTTCCTTTCCTTTGGCAAAATGGGTCAAAAGAAGGACTTGACAGGCTCAGAAAAGTCAAAAATAGTGAGATATCTTGCAGAGGGATGCAGCACTCTTAAAATTGCAAAGCTTCTGAAGCGTGATCATCGAACAATCAAGCGTTTCATTCAAAATAGTCAACAGGGTCGCAAGAAGCATGTTGAAAAACCAAGGCGCAAAATAACTGCCCATGAACTGAGAAAAGTCAAGCGTGCAGCTGCCAAGATGCCACTTGCCACCAGTTTGGCCATATTTCAGAGCTGCAACATCACTGGAGTGCCCAAAAGCACAAGGTGTGCAATACTCAGAGACATGGCCAAGGTAAGAAAGGCTGAAAGACGACCACCACTGAACAAGACACACAAGCTGAAACGTCAAGACTGGGCCAAGAAATATCTCAAGACTGATTTTTCTAAGGTTTTATGGACTGATGAAATGAGAGTGAGTCTTGATGGGCCAGATGGATGGGCCCGTGGCTGGATTGGTAAAGGGCAGAGAGCTCCAGTCCGACTCAGACGCCAGCAAGGTGGAGGTGGAGTACTGGTTTGGGTTGGTATCATCAAAGATGAGCTTGTGGGGCCTTTTCGGGTTGAGGATGGAGTCAAGCTCAACTCCCAGTCCTACTGCCAGTTTCTGGAAGACACCTTCTTCAAGCAGTGGTACAGGAAGAAGTCTGCATCCTTCAAGAAAAACATGATTTTCATGCAGGACAATGCTCCATCACACGCGTCCAAGTACTCCACAGCGTGGCTGGCAAGAAAGGGTATAAAATAAGAAAATCTAATGACATGGCCTCCTTGTTCACCTGATCTGAACCCATTGAGAACCTGTGGTCCATCATCAAATGTGAGATTTACAAGGAGGGAAAACAGTACACCTCTCTGAACAGTGTCTGGGAGGCTGTGGTTGCTGCTGCACGCAATGTTGATGGTGAACAGATCAAAACACTGACAGAATCCATGGATGGCAGGCTTTTGAGTGTCCTTGCAAAGAAAGGTGGCTATATTGGTCACTGATTTGTTTTTGTTTTGTTTTTGAATGTCAGAAATGTATATTTGTGAATGTTGAGAGGTTATATTGGTTTCACTGGTAAAAATAAATAATTGAAATGGGTATATATTTGTTTTTTGTTAAGTTGCCTAATAATTATGCACAGTAATAGTCACCTGCACACACAGATATCCCCCTAAAATAGCTAAAACTAAAAACAAACTAAAAACTACTTCCAAAAATATTCAGATTTTGATATTAATGAGTTTTTTGGGTTCATTGAGAACATGGTTGTTGTTCAATAATAAAATTAATCCTCAAAAATACAACTTGCCTAATAATTCTGCACTCCCTGTAATTTTGAGAATAATCTCAGGAATATCTAATAGTGTATTGAAAGTATGCATGCCCGTGATCACATTAAGTGAATCCCGACCTAAATTGCTGGTGCTTATTGTGTCAGAAAAATATCCAATTCCAAATTCAAGCAACAGAAAAAACTAAAAAGAAGCCTAAAAGAGAGACAAAAACTAAAATTTATTAAAATGTGCACATTATACACAAAAGTGTAAAAATGACTGTGCAAAGTATCCAGTGAAAGTGAGTTCTTCATTTAGACCAAACGGTGTAAGAGCCCAGGTTGAAAATCCACCTAGATTGAGATTTAAACAATCGTGAGGACATAGGTGCTCCCCTAATATTACCATGAATGAGATCCAAACCCGCAATCCTCAGACCTTTGTGTTTACCTCCATGGGGATCCAGAAAATGGGACACAACCGACATCAAGGGGTTGTCCTTCTTAGATCTATCTCGGAGTGCCAGACCAATGTTAGAGAGATGTTGTTGTAACCTCTTATGTATTTCCTGTGTTGTTTGTCCGACATAAATCTTCCCACAGGGACACAATAAAGCGTAAACCAGATTCCTAGAGCGACAATTCACATGGGTCTTTAACATAATTTTCTTCTGGTTGCCAGGGTTAACAAAACTCTCAGAACACAACATGAATTGGCACACATTGCAATTGCCACAAGAGTATGTGCCTTTTAATCTGGTGCCACTCTCAGTAATGCTAGTTGGATGCTGGAAATGGCTTCGCACCAATTTATCTTTCAAATTTCCGTATATTTCGCTTTATAAGACGCACTTTTTCCCCCTCTAAAGTGGAGGGGAAATGTCAGTGTGTTTTATAAACAAAATGCGATCCCAAATGTGCATGCTGCGGCAGCTCAGGAGCTCTCACTAACGGCTCCTGAGCTGTCATCAAACTGTGGGCGGGTGGGAGAGTATGCTGGCAGCCCGCGCTTCTATTCATGCCATTGTGTGGGCTGCCCTCACCCATAGGAATCCACCCATGTACTGCAGTATATGGGTGAATTCCTATGGATGTGAGGGGTTATAGTCATATTTAATAAAGTCATATTTAATAAAGACATATGCCCTGGACAGTGTTCGTATTTAATGTGACTATAACTCCCCTCATCTTTAACAATACACCAACCAATGTACAGTACCTACAGTACATTAGTATATTCTTTAGGATGATGGGGGTTATAATCACATAACGGTGTCATCCACAGATACCCCTATAACAGTGTTATCCACAGATTCTGCCATAACAGTATCATCCACAGATTCCCCATAATAGTGTCATCCACAGATTTCCCCATAACAGTGTCATCCACAGATTTCCCCATAACAGTGTCATACACAGATTCCCCATAACAGTGTCATCCACAGATCCCCCATAACAGTGTCATCCACAGATTTCCCCATTACAGTGCATCATCCACAGTTCCCCCATAACAGTGTGTCATCCACAGATCCCCCATAACAGTGTGTCATCTACAGACCACCGTTAGTTCAAAACCCACCAAAGCACACCTTTTTGAACTTATTTTCCTCCTCAAAAACCTAGGTGCATCTTATCATCAAAAAACTAAATATTCTGATACGTTGCCTGGATAGATAACCGCAGCAGGTCAAAAGGTGATGTGGGTACAATTCACACTCAGTTCAATGCGTTTTAGTAGACCGTGTGTATTTCAGGTAAAAAAGGCTGCTGCTTTTTTCCTTTTGAAATGCTTATACCTTTTATGGATAAATACTTGTTTTATAAACATTGGAGACGGTGCTTCACTATTGTAGCGAACTCTTTATAGGATTACCATCGGGAAGGAGGAACCTGATGTACTCGCCTCTATAGCGCTTGTTTGAAGTGCCTGCATACTACTGTGCGCCTGTGAGTATAATATCAAGTGTGCTTGCAATTGACAGTAGCAGTACTTCACTATCAGCGTGATTTTGGTATTCCATAGGAATCAGTGGAGGAAGAAAGATTTACTGAGGAGACTAATGTTTTACCCATACGTGTAGAAGTGGATACTCTGAATTGGAGTGGTTACCTGAAATACACGCTGTCTACTAAAACGCACCTTATCATCAGGTGCGTCTTATAAAGCAAAAAATACGGTGGGTTCTCTACGTGCAACAATTCTCGGTTTGTGCCTTTTAATCTGGTGCCACCATCAGTAATGCCAGTTGGACGTTGGAAATGGCTTCGCACCCATTTATCTTTCAAATTAGGTGCTATACAGGCAACAATTCTCAGTTTAGCATCAATGTATCGGGTTAATCTGTTATCCGAAGTAAGTAAGAACCAATATGTGCCTAGAATCTTGTACAAATCAGTCCATTGGTTGTTATATCTGGTGATGGGGCGTTCCTTATTGTCACGAGTCCTGGAACGTGGTTTAAACAAATCAGGACGGTTCGATTCTTTGGCAAAACATTATACCTGTGAGATTACTTTTCTAGGGTATCCCCTCTTCTGAAAACGTGATGACAAATCAGTTGAAGTTTCAGCAAAGTCTTAAAAACTGGCCTTTTGGTATTCCCTTACTAAGATGAATCGGGTGGAAACTATGATAGTTGAGTAAACTATTGGTAGCTGTATTCTTGCGAAACAGTGATGTTACAATATGAGGACCATCCATCCTAATCTTCAAATTGAGAAAATCAACCTCCATCTTGGAAATATTATGTGTTAGAAAAATGTTGAGTCGGTTTTGATTTCAATAAGCCAATATACTGTTCACATGTGTCTTTTGATCCCTTCCAAAGAAATAAAACATCATCGATGTAACGAAATCAACCAACAACGTGTTCCCAGAACAGTGCTAATGGGTATACGTGTGCCTCCTCCCATCAACCTAGAAAAAGGTTGGCATAGGAGGGTGCACAATGGGCACCCATCGCTGTACCAGATATCTGTAAAACATTTGTTTGAACACAAAGTACTTATGATTGAGAATGAACCCCAACAAACTTACCAAAAAGTTATGGTGAGCTTGATCCCCCGTCAGCAATTTTGCCAAAAAATACTTTGTGGCACTGATGCCATCCATGTGTGCTATGTTGGAGTACAACGATTCAATGTAACCAGCAAGATATTTGGCGGTGCCGCGATCAGCAACAGCCGGATCCCTGCTGCATCCACCAGCATCGGTCATAACACCGATGCCGGTGGATTAACCCTCCCATATGCCGTGGTGAGTGCTGTCCTCGGCATATGGGAGGTTTACGCTCCCTCACCTCATCCATCGGGTCCCCGCGCTGCCCTGGTGGGTACTCGATGGTTGCCATGGCAGCCCTAAGCCATTCAAAGGCTCCGTGGATGATACTGTTATGGGATAACAATGTTATGGGTGGATCTGTGGATGACACTGTTATGTGATTATAATCCCCATCATCCTAAAGAATACACTAATGTACTGTACATTGGTGTGCTGCATTGAAACAGGGATCAGACCGTGTAATGTTAAAGTCCCAGAGTGGGACAAATAATAAAGTGAAAAAAAAGTTACAAAAATAAAGTTTTACAAAAAAATTAAAAGTTTCAAGTTAAAAAAAAATCCTTTTCCCCAATTTTTTTTTAAAAATCGGGGGAAAAAAGAAAAGTAGACAAATTAGGTATCACCGCGTCCGTATTGACCAGCTCTATAAAAATATCACATGACCGAACCCCTCAGATGAACACCTTCATCAAAATAAAATAAAAACTATGCTAAAAAAGACATTTTTTTCACCTTAGATCATTAAAAGTGCAACAGCAATCAAAAAGGCATATGTCCCCAAAATAGTACCAATCTAACCGTCACCTCATCCCGCAAAAAATTAGCCCCTACCTAAGACAATCGCCTAAAAAATAAAAAAATCTATAGCTCTCATAATATGATAATTTTTTGTTTAAAAAATGCTTTTATTGTGTTAAATGTAAAAAAAAATTAAAAAGTAGACATATTAGGTATTTCCACGTCCATAACAACCTGCTCTATAAAAATATCACATGACCTAACCCCTCAGGTGAACACCGTAAAAAAAATTAAATAAAAAACTGTGTCAAAAGCCATTTTGTCACCTTACATCACAAAAAGTATAATAGCAAGCGATCTAAACATTATATGTACCCCAAAATAGTGGCAATCAAACCGTCATCTCATCCCACAAAAATTGATACCCTACCTAAGACAATCGCCCCAAAAATAAAAAATAAACTATGGCTCTCAGACTTAAATAAAAAAAGTTAAATAGTACATATTAGGTATCGCCGCATCTGTAACAACCTTCTCTATAAAAACACCACATGACCTAACCCCTCAGGTGAACACTGTAAAAAACAAAAACGGTGTCAAAGCCATTTTTTTGTCACCTTACATCACAAAAAGTGGAATATCAAGCGATTTAAAACATTATATGCACCCCAAAATAGTACCAATCAAACCGTCATCTCATCCCGCAAAAAAATTATACCCTACCTAAGACAGTCGTCCAAAAAATATAAAAAAACTAACTCTTTCAGAATATGGAGACACTAAAACACATTTTTTATTGTTTCAAAAATGCTGTTACTGTGTAAAAAAAAATAAGAAAAATTATACATATTAGGTAGGGATGAGCGAACTCGAACTGTATAGTTCGGGTTCGTACCGAATTTTGGGGTGTCCGTGACACGGACCCGAACCCGGACATTTTCGTAAAAGTTCGGGTTCGGTGTTCGTCGCTTTCTTCGCGCTTTTGTGACGCTTTCTTGGCGCTTTTTGAAAGGCTGCAAAGCAGCCAATCAACAAGCGTCATACTACTTGCCCCAAGAGGCCATCACAGCCATGCCTACTATTGGCATGGCTGTGATTGGCCAGAGCACCATGTGACCCAGCCTCTATTTAAGCTGGAGTCACATAGCGCCGCCCGTCACTCTGCTCTGATTAGCGTAGGGAGAGGTTGCGGCTGCGACAGTAGGGCGAGATTAGGCAGATTAACTCCTCCAAAGGACTTGATTAACTGATCGATCTGCAGCTGTGGATCATTGAGCTGCTGATCCTCAATTGCTCACTGTTTTTAGGCTGCACAGACCGTTTGTCAGTCACATTTTTCTGGGGTGATCGGCGGCCATTTTGTGTCTTGTGGTGCGCCAGCACAAGCTGCGACCAAGTGCATTTAACCCTCAATGGTGTGGTTGTTTTTTGGCTAAAGCCTACATCAGGGTGAAGCTGTCACACCAAGTGCATTTAACCAGCAATAGTCTGTTCATTTTTTGGCCATATACAAAATCAGGGGCAAGCTGCGCCTGTCACCAAGTGCATTTAACCCTCAATGGTGTGGTTGTTTTTTGGCTAAAGCCTACATCAGGGTGAAGCTGTCACACCAAGTGCATTTAACCAGCAATAGTCTGTTCATTTTTTGGCCATATACTAAATCAGGGGCAAGCTGCGCCTGTCACCAAGTGCATTTAACCCTCAATGGTGTGGTTGTTTTTTGGCTAAAGCCTACATCAGGGTGAAGCTGTCACACCAAGTGCATTTAACCAGCAATAGTCTGTTCATTTTTTGGCCATATACAAAATCAGGGGCAAGCTGCGCCTGTCACCAAGTGCATTTAACCCTCAATGGTGTGGTTGTTTTTTGGCTAAAGCCTACATCAGGGTGAAGCTGTCACACCAAGTGCATTTAACCAGCAATAGTCTGTTCATTTTTTGGCCATATACTAAATCAGGGGCAAGCTGCGCCTGTCACCAAGTGCATTTAACCCTCAATGGTGTGGTTGTTTTTTGGCTAAAGCCTACATCAGGGTGAAGCTGTCACACCAAGTGCATTTAACCAGCAATAGTCTGTTTATTTTTTGGCCATATCCCAGTCTAATTCTGTCACTAAATCCATACCGGTCACCCAGCGCCTAAATACTAGGCCTCAAATTTATATCCAGCTAAATCTGTCCCTAGTGCTGTAGCTGGGCGAGTTATTTAGTGTCCGTTCAAGCACATTTCTTGTTCTGGGTTGAAATACAATTCCCAATTTAGCAATTTCATAATTTAGTGGTTTCTGCTATATCAGAGCTATTTGAAATCTATCCCTAAAAGGGTATATAATATTCAAGGTGCACATTGGGTCATTCAGAATAACTTCACACACACCCGCTACTGTGTATTTCCAAGTCTAATTCTGTCACTAAACCCATACCTGTCACGCAGCGCCTAAATACTAGGCCTCAAATTTATATCCAGCTAAATCTGTCCCTAGTGCTGTAGCTGGGCGAGTTATTTAGTGTCCGTTCAAGCACATTTCTTGTTCTGGGTTGAAATACAATTCCCAATTTAGCAATTTCATAATTTAGTGGTTTCTGCTATATCAGAGCTATTTGAAATCTATCCCTAAAAGGGTATATAATATTCAAGGTGCACATTGGGTCATTCAGAATAACTTCACACACACCCGCTACTGTGTATTTCCAAGTCTAATTCTGGCACTAAACCCATACCTGTCACCCAGCGCCTAAATACTAGGCCTCAAATTTATATCCCGCTAAATCTGTCCTTAGTGCTGTAGCTGGGCGAGTTATTTAGTGTCCGTTCAAGCACATTTCTTGTTCTGGGTTGAAATACAATTCCCAATTTAGCAATTTCATAATTTAGTGGTTTCTGCTATATCAGAGCTATTTGAAATCTATCCCTAAAAGGGTATATAATATTCAAGGTGCACATTGGGTCATTCAGAATAACTTCACACACACCCGCTACTGTGTATTTCCAAGTCTAATTCTGGCACTAAACCCATACCTGTCACCCAGCGCCTAAATACTAGGCCTCAAATTTATATCCCGCTAAATCTGTCCTTAGTGCTGTAGCTGGGCGAGTTATTTAGTGTCCGTTCAAGCACATTTCTTGTTCTGGGTTGAAATACAATTCCCAATTTAGCAATTTCATAATTTAGTGGTTTCTGCTATATCAGAGCTATTTGAAATCTATCCCTAAAAGGGTATATAATATTCAAGGTGCACATTGGGTCATTCAGAATAACTTCACACACACCCGCTACTGTGTATTTCCAAGTCTAATTCTGGCACTAAACCCATACCTGTCACCCAGCGCCTAAATACTAGGCCTCAAATTTATATCCCGCTAAATCTGTCCTTAGTGCTGTAGCTGGGCGAGTTATTTAGTGTCCGTTCAAGCACATTTCTTGTTCTGGGTTGAAATACAATTCCCAATTTAGCAATTTCATAATTTAGTGGTTTCTGCTATATCAGAGCTATTTGAAATCTATCCCTAAAAGGGTATATAATATTCAAGGTGCACATTGGGTCATTCAGAATAACTTCACACACACCCGCTACTGTGTATTTCCAAGTCTAATTCTGGCACTAAACCCATACCTGTCACCCAGCGCCTAAATACTAGGCCTCAAATTTATATCCCGCTAAATCTGTCCTTAGTGCTGTAGCTGGGCGAGTTATTTAGTGTCCGTTCAAGCACATTTCTTGTTCTGGGTTGAAATACAATTCCCAATTTAGCAATTTCATAATTTAGTGGTTTCTGCTATATCAGAGCTATTTGAAATCTATCCCTAAAAGGGTATATAATATTCAAGGTGCACATAGGGTCATTCAGAATAACTTCACACACCCGCTACTGTGCATTTCCAAATCTAATTCTGTCACTAAACCCATACCTGTCACCCAGCGCCTAAATACTAGGCCTCAAATTTATATCCCGCTAAATCTGTCCTTAGTGCTGTAGCTGGGCGAGTTATTTAGTGTCCGTTCAAGCACATTTCTTGTTCTGGGTTGAAATACAATTCCCAATTTAGCAATTTCATAATTTAGTGGTTTCTGCTATATCAGAGCTATTTGAAATCTATCCCTAAAAGGGTATATAATATTCAAGGTGCACATAGGGTCATTCAGAATAACTTCACACACCCGCTACTGTGCATTTCCAAATCTAATTCTGTCACTAAACCCATACCTGTCACCCAGCGCCTAAATACTAGGCCTCAAATTTATATCCCGCTAAATCTCTCGTTACCGCTGTCCTGTTGTGGCTGGGAAAGTTATTTAGTGTCCGTCAAAGCACATTTTTTGTTCTGGGTTGAAATACAATTCCCAATTTAGCAATTTCATAATTTAGTCGTTTCTGCTATATCAGAGCTATTTGAAATCTATCCCTAAAAGGGTAGATCATATTGAAGGTGCACATAGGGTCATTCAGAATAACTTCACACACACGCTTCTGTGCATTTCCAAGTCTAATTCTGTCACTAAATCCATACCGGTCACCCAGCGCCTAAATACTAGGCCTCAAATTTATATCCCGCTGAATTTGAATACAATACATTGGGCCAAATAATATATTTGTTGTTGTGGTGAACCATAACAATGAGAAAAACATCTAGTAAGGGACGCGGACGTGGACATGGTCGTGGTGGTGTTAGTGGACCCTCTGGTGCTGGGAGAGGACGTGGCCGTTCTGCCACATCCACACGTCCTAGTGTACCAACTACCTCAGGTCCCAGTAGCCGCCAGAATTTACAGCGATATATGGTGGGGCCCAATGCCGTTCTAAGGATGGTAAGGCCTGAGCAGGTACAGGCATTAGTCAATTGGGTGGCCGACAGTGGATCCAGCACGTTCACATTATCTCCCACCCAGTCTTCTGCAGAAAGCGCACAGATGGCGCCTGAAAACCAACCCCATCAGTCTGTCACATCACCCCCATGCATACCAGGGAAACTGTCTCAGCCTCAAGTTATGCAGCAGTCTCTTATGCTGTTTGAAGACTCCGCTGGCAGGGTTTCCCAAGGGCATCCACCTAGCCCTTCCCCAGCGGTGAAAGACATAGAATGCACTGACGCACAACCACTTATGTTTCCTGATGATGAGGACATGGGAATACCACCTCAGCATGTCTCTGATGATGACGAAACACAGGTGCCAACTGCTGCGTCTTTCTGCAGTGTGCAGACTGAACAGGAGGTCAGGGATCAAGACTGGGTGGAAGACGATGCAGGGGACGATGAGGTCCTAGACCCCACATGGAATGAAGGTCGTGCCACTGACTTTCACAGTTCGGAGGAAGAGGCAGTGGTGAGACCGAGCCAACAGCGTAGCAAAAGAGGGAGCAGTGGGCAAAAGCAGAACACCCGCCGCCAAGAGACTCCGCCTGCTACTGACCGCCGCCATCTGGGACCGAGCACCCCAAAGGCAGCTTCAAGGAGTTCCCTGGCATGGCACTTCTTCAAACAATGTGCTGACGACAAGACCCGAGTGGTTTGCACGCTGTGCCATCAGAGCCTGAAGCGAGGCATTAACGTTCTGAACCTGAGCACAACCTGCATGACCAGGCACCTGCATGCAAAGCATGAACTGCAGTGGAGTAAACACCTTAAAACCAAGGAAGTCACTCAGGCTCCCCCTGCTACCTCTTCTGCTGCTGCCGCCTCGGCCTATTCTGCTGCTGCCGCCTCGGCCTCTTCCTCCGCCTCTGGAGGAACGTTGGCACCTGCCGCCCAGCAAACAGGGGATGTACCACCAACACCACCACCACCACCTCCGTCACCAAGCGTCTCAACCATGTCACACGCCAGCGTTCAGCTCTCCATCTCACAAACATTTGATAGAAAGCGTAAATTCCCACCTAGCCACCCTCGATCCCTGGCCCTGAATGCCAGCATTTCTAAACTACTGGCCTATGAAATGCTGTCATTTAGGCTGGTGGACACAGACAGCTTCAAACAGCTCATGTCGCTTGCTGTCCCACAGTATGTTGTTCCCAGCCGGCACTACTTCTCCAAGAGAGCCGTGCCTTCCCTGCACAACCAAGTATCCGATAAAATCAAGTGTGCACTGCGCAACGCCATCTGTGGCAAGGTCCACCTAACCACAGATACGTGGACCAGTAAGCACGGCCAGGGACGCTATATCTCCCTAACTGCACACTGGGTAAATGTAGTGGCAGCTGGGCCCCAGGCGGAGAGCTGTTTGGCGCACGTCCTTCCGCCGCCAAGGATCGCAGGGCAACATTCTTTGCCTCCTGTTGCCACCTCCTCCTTCTCGGCTTCCTCCTCCTCTTCTTCCACCTGCTCATCCAGTCAGCCACACACCTTCACCACCAACTTCAGCACAGCCCGGGGTAAACGTCAGCAGGCCATTCTGAAACTCATATGTTTGGGGGACAGGCCCCACACCGCACAGGAGTTGTGGCGGGGTATAGAACAACAGACCGACGAGTGGTTGCTGCCGGTGAGCCTCAAGCCCGGCCTGGTGGTGTGTGATAATGGGCGAAATCTCGTTGCAGCTCTGGGACTAGCCAATTTGACGCACATCCCTTGCTTGGCGCATGTGCTGAATTTGGTGGTGCAGAAGTTCATTCACAACTACCCCGACATGTCAGAGCTGCTGCATAAAGTGCGGGCCGTCTGTTCGCGCTTCCGGCGTTCACATCCTGCTGCTGCTCGCCTGTCTGCGCTACAGCGTAACTTCGGCCTTCCCGCTCACCGCCTCATATGCGACGTGCCCACCAGGTGGAACTCCACCTTGCACATGCTGGACAGACTGTGCGAGCAGCAGCAGGCCATAGTGGAGTTTCAGCTGCAGCACGCACGGGTCAGTCGCACTACAGAACAGCACCACTTCACCACCAATGACTGGGCCTCCATGCGAGACCTGTGTGCCCTGTTGCGCTGTTTCGAGTACTCCACCAACATGGCCAGTGGCGATGACACCGTTATCAGCGTTACAATACCACTTCTATGTCTCCTTGAGAAAACACTTAGGGCGATGATGGAAGAGGAGGTGGCCCAGGAGGAGGAGGAGGAGGAGGAGGAAGAGGGGTCATTTTTAGCACTTTCAGGCCAGTCTCTTCGAAGTGACTCAGAGGGAGGTTTTTGGCAACAGCAGAGGCCAGGTACAAATGTGGCCAGCCAGGGCCCACTACTGGAGGACGAGGAGGACGAGGATGAGGAGGAGGTGGAGGAGGATGAGGATGAAGCATGGTCACAGCGGGGTGGCACCCAACGCAGCTCGGGTCCATCACTGGTGCGTGGCTGGGGGGAAAGGCAGGACGATGACGATACGCCTCCCACAGAGGACAGCTTGTCCTTACCCCTGGGCAGCCTGGCACACATGAGCGACTACATGCTGCAGTGCCTGCGCAACGACAGCAGAGTTGCCCACATTTTAACCTGTGCGGACTACTGGGTTGCCACCCTGCTGGATCCACGCTACAAAGACAATGTGCCCACCTTACTTCCTGCACTGGAGCGTGATAGGAAGATGCGCGAGTACAAGCGCACGTTGGTAGACGCGCTACTGAGAGCATTCCCAAATGTCACAGGGGAACAAGTGGAAGCCCAAGGCCAAGGCAGAGGAGGAGCAAGAGGTCGCCAAGGCAGCTGTGTCACGGCCAGCTCCTCTGAGGGCAGGGTTAGCATGGCAGAGATGTGGAAAACTTTTGTCAACACGCCACAGCTAACTGCACCACCACCTGATACGCAACGTGTTAGCAGGAGGCAACATTTCACTAACATGGTGGAACAGTACGTGTGCACACCCCTCCACGTACTGACTGATGGTTCGGCCCCATTCAACTTCTGGGTCTCTAAATTGTCCACGTGGCCAGAGCTAGCCTTTTATGCCTTGGAGGTGCTGGCCTGCCCGGCAGCCAGCGTTTTGTCTGAACGTGTATTCAGCACGGCAGGGGGCGTCATTACAGACAAACGCAGCCGCCTGTCTACAGCCAATGTGGATAAGCTGACGTTCATAAAAATGAACCAGGCATGGATCCCACAGGACCTGTCCGTCCCTTGTCCAGATTTGACATTAACTACCTCCCCATAACCATATATTATTGGACTCCAGGGCACTTCCTCATTCAATCCTATTTTTATTTTCATTTTACCATTATATTGCGAGGCTACCCAAAGTTGAATGAACCTCTCCTCTGCCTGTGTGCTAGGCCTAAATATATGCCAATGGACTGTTGCAGTGGTGGCTGACGTGAAGCCTCATTCTCTGCTATGACATGCAGACTGATTCTCTGCTGACATGAAGACAGATTCTCTGTTACGGGACCTCCCTCCTCTGCCTGGGTGCTGGGCCTAAATATATGCCAATGGACTGTTGCAGTGGTGGCTGACATGAAGCCTGATTCTCTGCTATGACATGCAGACTAATTCTCTGCTGACATGAAGCCAGATTGTCTGTTACGGGACCTCTCTCCTCTGCCTGGGTGCTGGGCCTAAATTTATGACAATGGACTGTTGCAGTGGTGGCTGACGTGAAGCCTGATTCTCTGCTATGACATGCAGACTGATTCTCTGCTGACATGAAGCCAGATTGTCTGTTACGGGACCTCTCTGCTCTGCCTGTGTGCTAGGCCTAAATATATGCCAATGGACTGTTGCAGTGGTGGGTGACGTGAAGCCTCATTCTCTGCTATGACATGCAGACTGATTCTCTGCTGACATGAAGACAGATTCTCTGTTACGGGACCTCCCTCCTCTGCCTGGGTGCTGGGCCTAAATATATGCCAATGGACTGTTGCAGTGGTGGCTGACGTGAAGCCTCATTCTCTGCTATGACATGCAGACTGATTCTCTGCTGACATGAAGCCAGATTGTCTGTTACGGGACCTCTCTGCTCTGCCTGTGTGCTAGGCCTAAATATATGCCAATGGACTGTTGCAGTGGTGGCTGACGTGAAGCCTGATTCTCTGCTATGACATGCAGACTGATTCTCTGCTGACATGAAGCCAGATTGTCTGTTACGGGACCTCTCTGCTCTGCCTGTGTGCTAGGCCTAAATATATGCCAATGGACTGTTGCAGTGGTGGGTGACGTGAAGCCTCATTCTCTGCTATGACATGCAGACTGATTCTCTGCTGACATGAAGACAGATTCTCTGTTACGGGACCTCCCTCCTCTGCCTGGGTGCTGGGCCTAAATATATGCCAATGGACTGTTGCAGTGGTGGCTGACATGAAGCCTGATTCTCTGCTATGACATGCAGACTAATTCTCTGCTGACATGAAGCCAGATTGTCTGTTACGGGACCTCTCTCCTCTGCCTGGGTGCTGGGCCTAAATTTATGACAATGGACTGTTGCAGTGGTGGCTGACGTGAAGCCTGATTCTCTGCTATGACATGCAGACTGATTCTCTGCTGACATGAAGCCAGATTGTCTGTTACGGGACCTCTCTGCTCTGCCTGTGTGCTAGGCCTAAATATATGCCAATGGACTGTTGCAGTGGTGGCTGACGTGAAGCCTCATTCTCTGCTATGACATGCAGACTGATTCTCTGCTGACATGAAGCCAGATTGTCTGTTACGGGACCTCTCTGCTCTGCCTGTGTGCTAGGCCTAAATATATGCCAATGGACTGTTGCAGTGGTGGCTGACGTGAAGCCTGATTCTCTGCTATGACATGCAGACTGATTCTCTGCTGACATGAAGCCAGATTGTCTGTTACGGGACCTCTCTGCTCTGCCTGTGTGCTAGGCCTAAATATATGCCAATGGACTGTTGCAGTGGTGGGTGACGTGAAGCCTCATTCTCTGCTATGACATGCAGACTGATTCTCTGCTGACATGAAGACAGATTCTCTGTTACGGGCTCCCTCCTCTGCCTGGGTGCTGGGCCTAAATATATGCCAATGGACTGTTGCAGTGGTGGCTGACATGAAGCCTGATTCTCTGCTATGACATGCAGACTAATTCTCTGCTGACATGAAGCCAGATTGTCTGTTACGGGACCTCTCTCCTCTGCCTGGGTGCTGGGCCTAAATATATGCCAATGGACTGTTGCAGTGGTGGCTGACGTGAAGCCTCATTCTCTGCTATGACATGCAGACTGATTCTCTGCTGACATGAAGACAGATTCTCTGTTACGGGACCTCTCTGCTCTGCCTGTGTGTGTGCTGGGCCTAAATATATGCCAATGGACTGTTGCAGTGGTGGCTGACGTGAAGCCTCATTCTCTGCTATGACATGCAGACTGATTCTCTGCTGACATGAAGCCAGATTCTCTGTTACGGGACCTCTCTCCTCTGCCTGTGTGTGTGCTGGGCCTAAATATATGCCAATGGACTGTTGCAGTGGTGGCTGACGTGAAGCCTCATTCTCTGCTATGACATGCAGACTAATTCTCTGCTGACATGAAGACAGATTCTCTGTTACGGGACCTCCCTCCTCTGCCTGGGTGCTGGGCCTAAATATATGCCAATGGACTGTTGCAGTGGTGGCTGACGTGAAGCCTCATTCTCTGCTATGACATGCAGACTAATTCTCTGCTGACATGAAGACAGATTCTCTGTTACGGGACCTCTCTCCTCTGCCTGGGTGCCGGGGCCTAAATATCTGAGAATGGACTGTTCCAGTGGTGGGTGACGGGAAGCCAGATTCTCTGCTATGGAACCTCTCTCCAATTGATTTTGGTTAATTTTTATTTATTTAATTTTTATTTTAATTCATTTCCCTATCCACATTTGTTTGCAGGGGATTTACCTACATGTTGCTGCCTTTTGCAGCCCTCTAGCTCTTTCCTGGGCTGTTTTACAGCCTTTTTAGTGCCGAAAAGTTCGGGTCCCCATTGACTTCAATGGGGTTCGGGTTCGGGACGAAGTTCGGATCGGGTTCGGATCCCGAACCCGAACATTTCCGGGATGTTCGGCCGAACTTCTCGAACCCGAACATCCAGGTGTTCGCTCAACTCTAATATTAGGTATTCCCACCTCCATAAGAACCTGCTGTATAAAAATATCACATGACATAACCCCTCAGGTGTCAAATAAAGCAATTTTTTGTCACCTAACATCACAAAAAGTGTAATACCATGTGATCAAAAAGTCATATGCACCCTACAATAGTACCAATCAAACCGTCATCTCATACTGAAAAAAATGAGCCCCTACATAACACATTCACCCAAAATTTAAAAAACTATGGCTTTCAGAATATGGAGACACTAAAAAAAATTTTTTTTTCAAGGTTAGTTATGTAAAACTGAAACAAACAACCCAAAAAATATTTGGTATAGTCGAGTTCGTAACAACCTGCTCTCTAAAAATACCACATGATCTAAACTGTTACATGGACACTGTAAATAACAAAAAATTAAAACGGTGCCAAAACAGCCATTTTTTCTTACCTTGCCCCACAAAAAGTGTAATATAGTGCAATCAAAAATCATATGTACCCTAAAATAGTACCTACAAAACTGCCAACTTATCCCATAGTTTCCAAAATGGGATATTTTTTGGGGAGTTTCTAGGGGTGCATCATGGGGTATTTAAATGTGACACTGCAGCTTAAAATTATTCCAGTGAAATCTGCATTCCAAAAAAACATATTGCGTTCCTTTCCTTCTGCACCCTGCCGTGTGCCCGTACAGCAGTTTACAACCACATATGGGGTGTTTCTGTAAACTACAGAATCAGGGAAATAAATATTGAGTTGTGTTTGGCTGTTAACCTTGCTTTGTTACTGTAAAAAATGGATTAAAATGGAAAATCTGCCAAAAAAGTGAAATTCAAAAATGTTATCTCCATTATCCGTTAATTCTTGTGGATCACCTAAAGAGTTAACAAAGTTTGTAAAATCAGTTTTGAATACCTTGAGATGTGTCGTTTCTAAAATGGGGTTACTTTTTTGGAGTTTCTACTCTAAGGGTGCATCAGGGGTTTTTCAAATGTAACACGGCAGCTTAAAATTATTCCAGTGAAATCTGCCTTCCAAAAACCATATGGCGTTCCTTTCCTTCTGTGCCCTGCCGTGTACTCATACAGCAGTTTACAACCACATATGGGGTGTTTCTGTAAACTACAGAATCAGGGTAATAAGTATTGAGTTGTATTTGGTTGGTAACCCTTGCTTTGTTACTGGAAAAAATTGATTAAAATGGAAAATCTGCTAAAAAAGTTCAATTCTGAAATTTCATCTCTATTTTCCATTAATTCTTGTGGATCACCTAAAGAGTTAACAAAGTTTGTAAAATCAGTTTTGAATACCCTGAGATGTGTAGTTTCTAAAATGGGGTAACTTTTTTCGAGTTTCTACATTAGGGGTGCATCAGGTGGTCTTCAAATATGACATGGCAGCTTAAAATTATCCCAGTGAAATCTGCCTTCCAAAAACCATGACATTCCTTTCCTTCCGTGTGCCCGTACAGCAGTTTACAACTACATATGGGGTGTTTCTGCAAACTACAAAATCATGGTAATAAATATTGAGTTGTGTTTGGTTGTTAACCCTTGCTTTGTTAGCAGAAATAAATTGATTAAAATGGAAATTCTGAAATTTCATCTCCAATTTCCATTACCGTATTTTTCGCCCCATAAGACGCACTTTTTCTTCCCCCAAAATGGGGGAGAAATGCCCCTGCGTCTTATGGGGCGAATGCGTGGAGTTTTACATCGCTGGCAGCGATGTATCAGTGAGCGGGGACTCGGGGAGGGACTGGGAGGAGCTGGGGGCCGGCAATAGCGGCGGGGCGGTGCAGTCAGTATAGTATAGCACCGCCCCGCCGCTCCGGTATACTAATTTGAGAAATCATATTGAAGTAATATTTATTAAACATGCCCCCCAACAGCTATTACTACCTTCCCTCCTAATCGCTTGTGTAGAATTCAGGCCAGGCGGGCGGGCGGCAGCGTAACTCGTGTCACGTGCCTGCGCCGCCTACTTTATGAATGAAGTAGGGAGCGCAGGCAAGTGACGTCAGTGAGACGCGCCGGCCGGCCGTCCTGCCGGCCTGATTTCTACAGCAGCGATTAGGATGAAAGGTAGTAATAGGAGTTGGGGGGCATGTTTAATAAATATTAATTCAATATGACAACTTATATATTGTGCGGCGGCGACGGGCGGGGGGGCTGGGGGTTTGACGGTTCGGATTGCGATCTGTGGATGGCACTGTTACAGGGGGGGGGGATCTGTGAATGGCACTGTTATGGGCTGGGGGGTCTGTGGATGGCACATATATAACAGTGCCACCCACAGACCCCCCCCCCCAGCCAATAACAGTGCCATCCACGGATCCCCCCTGTAACAGTGTCAGCCACAGACCCCCCCCTGTAACAGTGCAAGCCACAGATCCCCCCCATAACAGTGTCCGTCATCCACAGATCCCCCCATAACAGTGTCAGTCATCCACAGATCCCCCCATAACAGTGTCAGTCATCCACAGATCCCCCCATAAGTGTCCTGTCATCCACAGATCCCCCCCATAACAGTGTCCGTCATCCACAGATCCCCCCATAACAGTGTCCGTCATCCACAGATCCCCCCTATAACAGTGTCCGTCATCCACAGATCCCCCCTATAACAGTGTCCGTCATCCACAGATCCCCCCTATAACAGTGTCTGTCATCCACAGATCCCCAGTAATAGTGCCATCCACAGACCACCATTAGTTCCAAACCCACAGCACACCTTTTGGTTAAAAATTTTTTTTTTCTTATTTTCCTCCCCAAAAACCTAGGTGCGTCTTATGGGCCGGTGCGTCTTATAGGGCGAAAAATACGGTAATTCTTGTGAAACACCTAAAGGGTTAACAATGTTTTAAAACCATTTTTGAATACCTTGAGGGGTGTAGTTTCTAAAATGGGGTAATTATTGGGTGGTTTCTATTATTTAAGGCCTCATGCACTCGACCGTTTTGTGTTTTGCGGTCCGCAATTTGCGGAACGGCACGAACAGACATTGATATAACTGCCTATTCTTGTCCACAAAACGGACAAGAATAGGACAGGTTGTATTTTTTCTTTTGCGGACCACGGAATGGAGCAACGGATGCAGAGAGCACATGGAGTGCAGTCCGCATCTTTTACGGCCCCATTGAAGTGAATGGGTCCGCATCCAAGCTGCAAAAACTGCGGCTCGGATGCGGACCAAAACAACGTTCGTGTGCATGAGGCCTAAGCCTCACAAAGTGACTTCAGACCTGAACTGGTCCTTAGAAAGTGGGTTTTAGAATTTTTTAAAAAAAAATTACAAGATTTGCTTCTAAACTTCTAAGCCTTCTAACGTCCCCATAAAATAAAATAGCATTCACAAAATGATCCAAACATGAAGTAGACATATGGGGAATGTAAAGTAATAACTATTTTTGGAGTTATTACTATCTATTATAAAAGTAGGGAAATTGACATTTGGAAATTTGCAACTTTTTCCTAAATTTTTGTAAATTTGGTATTTTTTTTATAAATAAAAATGACATTTTTTTAACTCAATTTTACCACTATCATGAAGTACAATATGTGACAAGAAAACAATCTCAGAATGGCCTGGATAAGTAAAAAGCATTTTAAAGTTATTACCACATAAAGTGACACATGTCAGATTTGCAAAAAATGGCCTGGTCCTTAAGGTGAAAAATGGCAAGGTAATTAGGGTGTTAATTATGAATTGATCTTGTTTTATTTATGTTCTATGCACTAATGATCATGTACTATTTGATTATCTATACATTCATGTATGTTTATTTTATAATATTTATTAATTTGTTTATTCACTCTTTTCAACTAAATGGGTGGTTAGGCCATCATGTTTCTAATTATGTAATTTAATGTGTTAATTCATCCTTCTTCTTTATTATTTATTCATTTTTTATTCATTTTTTTTCATATTTATGGTTATATTTGTTGATAGCAACTATATATATATATATATATATATATATATACAGTACAGACCAAAAGTTTGGACACACCTTCTCATTCAAAGAGTTTTCTTTATTTTCATGACTATGAAAATTGTAGATTCACACTGAAGGCATCAAAACTATGAATTAACACAAATTGTGAAAAAAATATGAATGCAATGATGTGGAGATGGCAAATGTATAAAATATTTTATATGTAATAGAACGTAGATGACCGATCAAACGTTTAATCAGAGTAAATGTATCATTTTAAAGGAAAAATAAGTTGATTCAAATTTTCATGGTGTCAACAAATCCCCAAAAAGTTGGGACAAGTAGCAATAAGAGGCAGGAAAAAGTAAATTTGAGCATAACGAAGAGCTGGAAGACCAATTAACACTAATTAGGTCAATTGGCAACATGATTGGGTATAAAAAGAGCTTCTCAGAGTGGCAGTGTCTCTCAGAAGCCAAGATGGGTAGAGGATCACCAATTCCCACAATGTTGCACAGAAAGATAGTGGAGCAATATCAGAAAGGTGTTACCCAGGGAAAAATTGAAAAGACTTTGCATCTATCATCATCAACTGTGCATAACATCATCCGAAGATTCAGAGAATCTGGAACAATCTCTGTGCGTAAGGGTCAAGGCCGTAAAACCATACTGGATGCCCGTGATCTCCGGGCCCTTAAACGACACTGCACCACAAACAGGAATGCTACTGTAAAGGAAATCACAGAATGGGCTCAGGAATACTTCCAGAAACCATTGTCAGTGAACACAATCCACCATGCCATCCGCCGTTGCCAGCTGAAACTCTACAGTGCAAAGAAGAAGCCATTTCTAAGCAAGATCCACAAGCTCAGGCGTTTTCACTGGGCCAGGGATCATTTAAAATGGAGTGTGGCAAAATGGAAGACTGTTCTGTGGTCAGACGAGTCACGATTCGAAGTTCTTTTTGGAAATCTGGGACGCCATGTCATCCGGACCAAAGAGGACAAGGACAACCCAAGTTGTTATAAACGCTCAGTTCAGAAGCCTGCATCTCTGATGGTATGGGGTTGCATGAGTGCGTGTGGCATGGGCAGCATGTCTGGAAAGGCACCATTAATGCAGAAAAATATATTCAGGTTCTAGAACAACATATGCTCCCATCCAGACGTCATCTCTTTCAGGGAAGACCCTGCATTTTTCAACAAGATAATGCCAGACCACATTCTGCATCAATCACAACATCATGGCTGCGTAGGAGAAGGATCTGGGTACTGAAATGGCCAGTCTGCAGTCCAGATCTTTCACTTATAGAGAACATTTAGAGCATCATAAAGAGGAAGGTGCAACATAGAAGGCCCAAGACGATTGAACAGTTAGAGGCCTGTATTAGACAAGAATAGGAGAGCATTCCTATTTCTAAACTTGAGAAATTGGTCTCCTCGGTCCCCAGACGTCTGTTGAGTGTTGTAAGAAGAAGGAGAGATGCCACACAGTGGTGAAAATGGCCTTGTCCCAACTTTTTGGGGATTTGTTGACACCATGAAATTCTGATTCAACATATTTTTCCCTTAAAATTTTACTTTTTCTCAGTTTAAACTTTTGTTCCGTGATTTATGTTCTATTCTGAATAAAATATTAGAAGTTGGCACCTCCACATCATTGCATTCAGTTTTTATTCACGATTTGTATAGTGTCCCAACTTTTTTGGAATCCGGTTTGTATATACATAACAAAAAAGTGTGAAACAACTGAAAATATGTCATATTCTAGGTTCTTCAAAGTAGCCACCTTTTGCTTTGATTACTGCTTTGCACACTCTTGGCATTACCTTGATAAGCTTCAAGAGGTAGTCACCTGAAATGGTCTTCCAACAGTCTTGAAGGAGTTCCCAGAGATGCTTAGCACTTGTTGGCCCTTTTGCCTTCACTCTGCGGTTCAGCTCACCCCAAACCATCTCGATTGGGTTCAGGTCCGGTGACTGTGGAGGCCAGGTCATCTGGCGCAGCACCCCATCACTCTCCTTCATGGTCAAATAGCCCTTACACAGCCTGGAGGTGTGTTTGGAGTCATTGTCCTGTTGAAAAATAAATGATGGTCCAACTAAATGCAAACCAGATGGAATAGCATGCCGCTGCAAGATGCTGTGGTAGCCATGATGGTTCAGTATGCCTTCAATTTTGAATAAATCCCCAACAGTGTCACCAGCAAAGCACCCCCACACCATCACACCTCCTCCTCCATGCTTCACGGTGGGAACCAGGCATGTAGAGTCCATCCTTTCACCTTTTCTGCGTCGCACAAAGACACGGTGGTTGGAACCAAAGATCTCAAATTTGGACTCATCAGACCAAAGCACAGATTTCCACTGGTCTAATGTCCATTCCTTGTGTTCTTTAGCCCAAACAAGTCTCTTCTGCTTATTGCCTGTCCTTGGCACTGGTTTCCTAGCAGATATTCTACCATGAAGGCCTGATTCACACAGTCTCCTTTTAACAGTTGTTCTAGAGATGTGTCTGCTGCTAGAACTCTGTGTGGCATTGACCTGGTCTCTAATCTGAGCTGCTGTTAACCTGCGATTTCTGAGGCTGGTGACTCAGATGAACTTATCCTCCGCAGCAGAGGTGACTCTTGGTCTTCTTTTCCTGGGGCGGTCCGCATGTGAGCCAGTTTCTTTGTAACGCTTGATGGTTTTTGTGACTGCACTTGCGGACACTTTTAAAGTTTTCCCAATTTTTCGGACTGACTGACCTTCATTTCTTAAAGTAATGATGGCCACTCGTTTTTCTTTACTTAGCTGCTTTTTTCTTGCCATAATACAAATTCTAACAGTCTATTCAGTAGGACTATCAGCTGTGTATCCACCTGACTTCTCCACAAAGCAACTGATGGTCCCAACCCCATTTGTAAGGCAAGAAATCCCACTTATTAAACCTGACAGGGCACACCTGTGAAGTGAAAACCATTTCAGGTGACTACCTCTTGAAGCCCTTTAAGAGAATGCCAAGAGTGTGCAAAGCAGTAATCAAAGCAAAAGGTGGCTACTTTGAAGAACCTAGAATATGACATATTTTCAGTTATTTCACACTTTTTTGTTATGTATATAATTCCACATGTGTTAATTCATAGTTTTGATGCCTTCAGTGTGAATCTACAATTTTCATAGTCATGAAAATAAAGAAAACTCTTTGAATGAGAAGGTGTGTCCAAACTTTCGGTCTGTACTGTGTGTATATATATATATATATATATATATATATATATATATATATATTGGTTTAGTTATTTCTATATTTATATTTATTTTTATATTGTTATGCACCCTTAGGCCCCTTTCACACGGGCGAGATTTCCGCGCGGGTGCAATGAGTGAGGTGAACGCTTTGCACCCGCACTGAATCCGGACCCATTCATTTCTATGGGACTGTGTACATGAGCGGTGATTTTCACGCATCACTTGTGCGTTGCGTGAAAATTGCAGCATGCTCCTCTTTGTGCGTTTTTCACATAACGCAGGCCCCATAGAAATGAATAGGGTTGCGTGAAAATCGCAATCATCCGCAAGCAAGTGCGGATGTGGTGCAATTTTCACACATGGTTGCTAGGAGACGATCGGGATGGGGACCCGATCATTATTATTTTCCCTTATAACATGGTTATAAGTGAAAATAGCATTCTGAATACAGAATGCATAGTACAATAGGGCTGGAGGGGTTAAAAAAATAAATAATTTTTTTAACTCACCTTAATCCACTTGTTCGCGCAGCCAGCATCTCTTCTCTCTTCATCTGTGAGGAAAAGGACCTTTGATGACGTCACTACGCTCATCACATGATCCATCACTATGGTGATGGATCATGTAAATGACCATGTGATGAGCGTAGTGACATCATCAAAGGTCCTTTTCCTCACAGATGAAGACAGGAGAGATGCCAGCTGCGAGAACAAGTGGATTAAGGTGAGTTAAATTATTATATATTTTTTTTTTAACCCCTCCAGCCCTATTGTACTATGCATTCTGTATTCAGCCATGCTCATCTTGCGCACGAGCGATCTATTCATTGATTAGCCGGGTCATGTCAAGAGGCACCATCATGCGCACACCAGTATGGTGCTGGGTGAATTAACACCGTACAACCGCCCCTTTTCCTCCATTAAAATTTTTCTTCAACAGTTTAAGTTCATTATCATGTATTGAGATATATATATATATTTGACACATTGTCTTTAGACTACTGACCTCTGAGGAAGCCAGTTTGACCTGGCGATACGCGTGGGGTGTATCTCATCCACACACTGTGCCCGCTGATCTTTTTACCTTGATAAGTATCTGCCTTTTCTTGAAGCTTGATCTATAATGCTTTACTGATGTACTCTGGCGGTGTTTATATGTTTCCATTCAGAAACTGGTAGTTGTGGTTATGTGTGTCCTGTCCACACACAGTACTGTAAATTATATACAATGATTTTATCTTTTTGGCTTTGTGTTTTCTAATAAATTATATATTTATATGACAAGAGGTGCAGCCTTGTATGGGGTATTCCTTTTACATATATTGTCTGTCAAGGTTATCTTGTGATCTGATTTATTTTGGATCTAGGAATTGGCCACCCCAAGGTCTGAAATAATAACAGATATAAACAATGAATCCTATAGATTGCATATGCTGGCTACAATTCATTGCCTGAAATACACTAGTTCGAAACTGGCCTAACCGTATTTGTGCAATGAAGAAGAAATAGGGGCTCAGTCCCCCCATTCTGGTGATGGTGGGGCCCCTAGAGGTCAGACATTTATCCCCTACCTGTCACGAGGGTGTCAAGAACCACGCCTGACTCCGTTATACTCGGGGTCAGGAAGTCGCAGCGGTTGGCTGTGCGCTCTATGTAGATAGATAGGGCTGTTTCTTTATGGTAGCTTTCTGGGTTTGCTTTGCAAACCTTTTTGGCTCATTCAGGGCAGGGATCCGTAGCTCCTTCTCCTCAGCTGTTCCTTGTCCAGCACTCCCAACCTCCTTATATTCCCCTCTCTCACTTCTCTGGTTGCCAGATATAGAGCTTCCTGCCTGGACTTCTATACTGACCCACTGGAGCTGTGTTGCTGCGTTCTCTGGTTGTTGGTCCAGAACGTTTCCCTCCGGATCCCTGTTGGACCTTTGTGGTCTGCTGTTGTCGCCCACCTGGGTTTATGTGTTTGTCTGTATTGTCTGTCCTCTCCCTGGTGTTTTCCTCTTAGTGTCAGTGGTGCGGACTAGCGAACCCACCGGCCCGTTCACTATCTAGGGCTCATTTTAGGGAAAGCAAGGGTTTAGGCACGTGATCGCCGCACGGGTGAGGAACCCGTCTAGGGACGTCAGGGCAGTCAGGTGCCAGCCGCAAGGTGAGTCAGGGGTCACCAACTTTCCCTCTCCCTTGGGCAGGGCTTTCCCTTTTCCCTCCCTGTGCGTGACGCTTGTCATTACACTACCCTATGGATATGTAATAAATGTTGATTGTGTGTTGGCCATCCTATACCACAGCCCATCTTATTTCCTGAACTGTACATGGTCTCTGTAACCAAGCTCATAATGAAATTTTAAATCACATGGAAAAAAAAGTAAAAAAATAAGCATACAAAATAAAGCAACTAAACACATATATGGTTTACTGATGTAATTTTATTGTTAGAGTTTCAGGCGTTTCCATGTACAGAAGTTCAGAAGGACAGAATATTGCACACAGATAGGGGAAATTAATGAACAGAACAAAACCTTTCTGGGAAACAAGTTTATAAGTAACGCTATAGAACATAAAGGGGAAAGAATGAAAAGTCAAGGGTTTATTTATACACCATACAACGTAGAAAGAAGCTATTAGGAATACAGGTTGCAATTTTCAATACAATTAAGACATGTTCACTTTTTATATAGTTGTAAAATAGTTATTTTTAGTTTTATCTATTACATACAGGAGTAGAACTCCCTGTAGTCCACATGCAGAAACAAGCAACAGCTGATTTTACGTGTTTCTATTTTTATATATCACCTATATGTTATGTTCTAATAATAGTAATGGATTTACAGGTAATCTGTATTCGTTGTGATACATGTTGGTGAATACAGCCCATCAAGGTTACAGGATCTGCTCTCTGATAGCCATCATTGTCTCTGATGTAGTGGACGGCAGCGGCATTGAGCGTTGACTTGTCCTTGGATGTCTTGGGTGTCTTCCTTTTGTGTAGACCTGGAGGGCCTAGGCTTGGCATTCTGCTTTTATGCTACAAAACTACCAAAATGCATAAAAAAGCAGCAAAGAGGAGCTAGGTTTGGTAAACTGTTGTCATTTTACTATGTTGAAAAGCTTCTTAAAGGGAAACCAAAAAGTCAACAGTTTGACGCGCACACATGAGGATGAAAAGATCTAAGATAATTATGGTTACATTCTTCCTTAAAACATAATTTTGTGTGTGTTAAGTTTTTCATTCAGTATTGTCATGTGCAAGGCAGGTTTCTAAGTGAACACAGTCATCCTGTTTTTTGTATTTTCATGGTAGAGTTCAAGTTATAAAGGGTAATTGTAACATTCATATCTCATATTTTTAGTGCATTTCTATTCTGCCTAGACACTCGTATGCATGTGAGCGAAGGAAATGGCTGTGCTTTAGCGTGTTCCTTTTGGGTCATCAAATGAGTGCGCTAGGCATCCAGGCACCTATGTAGCTGGCTTAGAGCCACAAGCATTGCAGCAAGTAGATGGGGCTTGTAAGGTTAAACATCCACATACAAACATACAAAAAAAAAAAAAAGAATGGAACATATACACAGGTTTATTTGAACAGGCATGGGAATACAATAGTGCATGCATCCTTTATAATGCTGCTTCATCCAAATAAATAATGCATGCCAGTCCTGTGCAATGATGCAGTGTAGCAAAAGATGTGCAGATACAACACAAATACAGACAGGGCCAGATAAAAGAAGGATTGTAAAATAAGGAATGGACGTTCACATACAAACAGATTCCAGAAGTAGACAGCTCTTCAGCATAGCAAACAAATCCTCCATACATTCTAAGTATGTTCTAAATCATCTCATTCCTGACAACATTGCTTTGGGTCTGAAAAACATGCTGGACTTTTGGCTTTTTGGGTCTAGACACATATACAGATTACCCATCACATAGGCTAATGGCAGCTGATAACTAACGTCCATTCCATCACACAACATTCCCATTACGGTCATTGCGCTGTGTAACTGAAGCACATGACTAGTATAATAACCAACCTTTATTGTGACACCACAACCACTCAACACCAAATACTTGTTAGCGATAAAAGCACACGAGTGTAATATAAAAGAAACAGACCCAACAGGGTGCAGTAGAGAAGTGGTGTTGTCCATAAAAAACAGAGGCCTGATCTTCATTTATAACCTTGATGAAACCATACAGTCATAAGCCTTATTGGGGCATTTAGACTTCATACAGGGGAGTCCTCCATGGTTACCGCAATCTATGGGTTCAGCCCATTTGAAAGGCTGCCATGTAATATAACATTGCCAGGGGTTGGAGACGCCCGACCAGTGGCTTTCAGACAATCAGTGGGCCTGCTTCTATTTATGGCTGGCATAAGCAACATCACTAAGTATATTTGGGTGCACTAGATTTTATACTTGAACACCCACCCTTATATTCATATTTGCTTTTAAGAATATTCAAGAGTGAAATCTTTTATTCTAGAAAATAACATTTTGCTTTTTCTACAAGATGGCCTGGGTGTCACGGTGAAATTGAGGTTAATACATTTAAACTCCAGGGTAATCATCATAGAACGCTATTTTATATGTGCAAAACTGCAAGGGTTTTAATCTAACTGTGGACACTAGTGCAAAATCTGGAATAAATCATTTATCTTTTTCTATTCCTACATCATTTTGTTCAGAAAGCAATTATGTAACAACTATGTTATTTCTACAACATTTCCCTATGAATAAAGCTTCTACCAGTCTACAGCGCAGTATGCCTAACATCAAGCCACTAGCTCTCCTTGGACACCACTGGTTGAATCAACACATTGTACGTAAATCGCAACTAAATATCTGCAGAATAAAATACAAACATAATCTTTAAGGTTACACCCATAAATTAATAGCACTAGCTAAGCGGCGATCATAAAAAATAAATATATAAATTAGACAGAAAAATTCACCATTGATATGTAATGGTTCTATTCAGCAATCTGAAAGTGTTTTCTTGTAAGGCAAATTGCTCCCTACAGCAGCGAACAAAAACTAACCTGTAAACAAAAGACAAATACAAGTCTTGTGACGTTCGTGTAGCAGCTTCCACAGTTGGCTAGATATGAGATCTGATCGTGTTTCTATGAATCTATAGTCCATACAGCTTACATGAGCAGGGGAGACGCACACTGACCTGAATGGTGCTCGTTGGCAATTTAATTGATCGAATGCTGGGCTGCCATATTGACATTGCCAGGAATTTGTTCCAATTGCCAAACAGAGAACATTCAATGGCAAAAGGCTAACATTCAGCTATGTACAATGAAAAGGAGATAGAGGCTTTTATGTTAGAAGATTGGGTTGGCAAGCAACCACCTAGTGAGGCTACCAGTAAACAGCTTAATCCTTTACATTCTGGAAGCTTGTCATAAAAACTGTGCAAAAATAACAATTGGTGTATATACTGGGAGAATTCTCAGTCCAATTGTTCCAAAGTATCAAACCTACAGTATTTTCAATTCTAGAGTATTTATATAATATAGAAATAGGTAGGTATGTAGATAGATAAATAGAAAGATAGTAATATCTGTTACTCAGGTGTTAAATAATACAGAGTTTGACATAAGAGAAATAAAAAAATGTTGGTTTTCATATTTTACAACCACTCAAACACCATCAAATCTGTGTTGGGAACATTTTGGCATATAATTTGCAGAGTAAAGAAAACGATGTTACTAGGTCTGTTCATGCCAACCATCCGACCACCCTATTCTGCAGAGGCTTTGCTTCACTGCTCTGATTGCTCAACTAGTGCAGGATTGGGAGCACAGAGATGGAGCCATTGTTAGATGAAATTGATCTTGGGTTATAGGATGCCATTGGCCCCAGTCAGATCAATTCCCAAAATGAATCTACAAAAAGCTGCCACAGGCAAATCATTTCTATCATAGCAAACTAAAATCTGGTATTCCTTATATTGGGGTCCCCACTGCCATCACTGTTTATATGCTACAATAGTAGCAATAATGGTGGTTGTAAGAGATATATGGATTGATGTATTCCAAGCAATGCAGATAAGATCTCTGTGTAAATGCAATATTAGGATAATGCTGTCTACATCTTACAAGGGGGCTGTAAGAGATTATAAAAACATGTCTGCTTTTTCCAGAAATGGTGTCACTCCTGTTGTTGGACTGAGTTTGATATTGCGGCTCAGTTCTATTCAGAGTAAATAAGGCTGCAATAGACATAACCTATGGACAATGGTGGTGCTGTTTCTGGAAGACAGGTGCCATGTTTTCCTAAATTCCCACTTCCAACTTTGGTCCTGCAGTAGTGATTCTAAAATGAAATCAAAGCTCCACATAAATGGTGCCTCCTGTGCAGACGCGCTAGCGTTTATTTCTTGTAGCCTTAAATACTTTGGTTTCTTGCAGAACATGAAATGCGTTGTGTTAGTATTTCACATTTGCCATTAAGCTGCTCGTACCTTAGCATTGTGTTGTGTTCTACAATTTTCAATGTGCAGATTAATGTAACATATAGAAGCTATCTATTTACAGGGCCCACAAACTGCACGTTGGTCTAGTCTTAAACACTCTAAAACATTACTTTATGATTAATTCGAGGGGGCATCTTACTGCTGGTAAATGTCTAGCCCTAACCCAGTCCTCTTGAACATTCACAGCCTGTAACACTCCATTCTTCTATGTATTCTCGTCATGGTGCTAGTAGTGTGCATTGTATGGGAATCATACAGAACAAGTAATGATTCGTTGTAAAAGTGTCAAATTGTCCTAAAGTGTCCCTAAATAAAATCTAAAGGTTTCATGTATCCTGCAATTCATGTAACAATTCAGGTTCTGCTTAATTCACCTTCCCCAACAACTGGCCAGTATAACTCTGGCAAGGTTTGGCAAGGCTGACATTACAAGTGCAAACCAAATTTAGAAGAGAACTGGGCTGAGACTGGACACATACAGTACCGAAACACAAAGTACGCATGGACATGTTAGTGACTGCCATGCTGCTTAAAACTCGATTTTGCATGCTGGGAAGGATTCGTCTTGCATCACTACAGTACTGCTGCTAGCTAAGACCATTATATTCAGTTCTTGCTGTTTCTCATGGGTCTGTTGGTACCATTCACGGGTCACCTCTGTGTCATGCGTTGGGATTAACGTCACCTGGAAGAACAAATCCAAAGCAATAAATTATGATGAATATTCATTTAACTCTTACACATATACTCTGAGGCCTACAGTCACACGGCTAAAATCTGAGAAAAAACAGTGGCTGATCTGCCTACGAGACGACTATGAAATCAGCTGTGTAAAAAAATGCGACCATGTGCATGTAATGTCCCGGAGTGCCATTACCACTAATTTATATCACCTAATGTGTGTCATGTCATCTTCTCATAATGTGCATATTTATAATTCATAATTCCTTATGAAATGTAGGTGCCAACATGTCTGGGAGGCAGCATTGATCCTGGCAAGGGCTGATACCTCCTGCTGGGGGGTTTTCCTGCAGGATCCGTGCTGTCTGACTGGAGGTGTGAAATGTAACAAAAGGTGGCCTGCTAGGAGCTATCTGGTGGCGGCATTGAAGGGCCCCCTGTGGAGCTTGATTTCAAATGGTGTGAGGACATGGCTGACAGTAAATATTAATCCATATTCCTCACAGGGTTGTTCTAAGTTTTAAAGTTATGCCATAGCCATAGGTCAGGGAATAACTAACTGACCGGGGAGGGAGAAGTATGTAAGACTGCTGTGGCTTCCACCCATCCCATTTGCAATGGAGAAGCAATGCGCATGCTCAGCCTCCATTAACTCCTCCTCATGAAGGTCTTGCAATGAGAAAGGGGGGGACTAGGGAACCACATTATACTGATCTGTGGTGGTCCCTGTGGTGGAATCTGCAACAATAAGGTATTTATCTCCCATGATCTGCATAGGTGATGTCATTTTTGAAAAATGCCCCAAAGGACACTCCACTAAGATTGAAACTTACTTGCAAGTTTTCTCCCCACTGGGACTTCCCTTCCAAGAGTGCGTCCAGTACAGCTCGGCTAGGTTCCCCGTTCGCTGCATCATTTCCGCTCACAACATAATACGCCGCTCGAACTCTCTTAAAGAACTCCAGATCAGTATTTTTGCCATTGCAGTGATTAGGGATGTATGCCAAATCCACATACACTGGTGGACCAGGAGGAATAGTAGAGCTGGTTTTAGAGCTGCTTGTTCCTAAGGGAAATGTATGACTGTTATTAAATGCAAGATATCAAAAAATAAAAAATAAACATTTCATGGTGTATAATTTTTTTAGGATTCATAATCTTTGGTAATAATAATGTAGGCCCAAATTTATTAATGCTACAGATGGTGTAAACTCAGGCATTCTGTCTAGACTTGCACCAGATTTATCACAGTGGCTCAGGCTGGATGATAGCTCTTGTGCAAAGTTAGACACTATTGATTGGCTTACTTTGAGAGAGAATTTTACGCCAGTGTTCTGGAACAACTTTGGTGCAAAATGGAACACCTTAGGCCATGCTCTTTCCCTCAAAGCTCCATCTCTTTCCAATGAGCCCCACCAATTTTCCACCAATTCAGAAAAAAGTGTAGAAACCCTATTTGCTCCAAACTGTGACACAATTGTGCCACTTTTAAGACGGATTTTGGATGCAGACACATTAGTAAATCTGGGTCATTATCAAATCCACAGTAGGCTAATTCTGTCATGGAAATATCACATTGTTTTGCATTAAATTCAAGGCAGATTTGTATCAAAAACCTCCTCATTGCTTAGTAATATTTACATGTCTAGTTTAAAAAGTGACCTGATTTAAAAAGTAGACAATTGTAATCCACACTCAAAAATACAGGTTTGCATCACTCTGAAGGGAATGATTCCTGCTAGGATGTGATTGTCCCTACCTTTCCTTTTTGATTGCGCTGTCCTAAGATAAGTGCCACAAGATGACCAACTTTGAAAATAATCCTTTTGTGTTTGCCGGATGTTGTGAACAACACAAAAGATTTTTTCAGATCTGGTGCCACTCATTTTAGGATATCTAGACGCAAGGAGAAATATAAGAAAGGGCACATCGGTGCATCATGTTGACTTGAACGGTGTCTATAGATGATGATAGTCAACTGGTAAGGTGGCAGATACTTTATCTATAAGTGTAATTAAGGTAATAAAGATTTTTTGCAGGACGTCTGTCAGTGGTTAAAACCATGCTAAACTATCGACAGTACTAGGGAGGGGTGGGAGAGTGTAGTAAAAAAAAATAACTTTTGTGGAGATGTAATTATCAGGAGAAGTGTGAATATGAACAGTTATTCTGCGAGGTTCTGCTCCTGCAACTGCCCAGGAGAAGGGGCTTCATTGTAAATGAATATATCAAACGTATATGCAGACAGGCAATGCATGAATTTAAAGGGTAGCTCCACAATCAACACTTAATCTTGCAAAACTCTATAAATTGTTTGATTCACTTAAAGAGGTTGCCTTAGTTATTTCAGAATGTGCCCATGCCAGTAAGGCCTTGTTCACATCTCCATTAGGAGATCCAGCAGGCTGTTCCAACACAGGCCAGCCTGCCAGATCTTGCATGATCCAACATTGCCAGATCTACTGCTTTCTGTCACACATGCTGGGTTTCAGCTGGACAAAAAATGTGGCATGCAGCTTTTTTGGTCAGGCCAACTGCCGACATTTGTGCAGGATTAGGCAGATGGATCTCCTTAACAGAGATGTGAAAGTAGCCTAAGTGCTATAAAATAAAATAAAACGTCCTACACTCATCTGTTTTTCCCGGTGTCCTCAGCACCGCACCTCTGGTTCTCCTCCTGGTGTTTGTATATAAGGCTGCAGTGGTGATGTAGAGGGATTCAGCCGCATACCTCCACGTCACTGCTGCAACCTTGTATACGAATACGAGGGGGAACACTAGGTGCAGCGCTAAGAGTGGTGGGGAGAAACCGGTGAGTATACGATGATTTTATATTTTATAACACTTTCTGGCATGAGGCACAATTTTCAATACCTTGGACAACCTCTTTAACTTGTGTGAGCTCTATTAGAAATTTACCAAATCTGTTGCAAATAAAAAATGGAGCAGGTGTCCACAGCAACCAGATTCAAACTCTCATTTTGCTAAAGGTCTTTCAGAGAACGAAAGGGACAATGTGGTTACAATTGTAAACTCCTCAACTAATCAGATTCAGATTCCACCTTTTATTTTACACAGGATCTCTAAAAAATAAAAGGTGGAATCTGATTGGTTGCTATGGGCAGCTAAGCCAGTTTTCCTTTACACCAGTTTTGATAAATCTCCCCCTTTTACACTAAGATTACAAAATTAGTAAATTCATTTTAGGACAACCACTATTAGCTGAGCCTATTGCAATGTGAGGGCATTACTTTATGAAAAACTATAAGCAGATAATTAAAGGGGTTGTCTTATTTCATCAAATGGCATTTATCATGTAGACTAATGTATTGTGATTGTCCATATTGCCTCCTTTGCTGGGTTTATTCATTTTTTCGTCACATTATACACTGGTCGTATCCAGTGGTTATGACCACCCTGCAATCCAGCAGTGGTGGTCGTGTTTGCACACTATAGGAAAATAAACTGGCCTATGCGCACTCCCGCAGTCCCAGACACCAGAAAGCCAGAGCTTTTTCCAATAGTGTGCAAGCACAGCCACCAATGTTGGATTACAGGGTGGTCATAACCCCTGCATATGAACAGTGTATAATGTGAATGAAAATTTAATCCAGCCAGCAAAGGAGGCAATATGGCAATATGGACAATCACAATACATTAGTAAGTGCCTTGTATTAACTTTCTCTACATGGTAAATACAATTTGTTGAAGTGTGAAACTGTGTAAGGGTACGTTCACACTCGCGTTTTGTGAGGATCCGTCATGGACGGATCCGTTCAGATAATACAACCATCTGCATCCGTTCAGAACGGATCCGTTTGTATTATCTGTAACATAGCCAAGACGGATCCATCTTGAACACTATTGAAAGTCAATGGAGGACGGACCCGTTTTCTATTGTGCCAGATTGTGTCAGTGAAAACTAATCCGTCCCTATTGACTTACATTGTGTGTCAGGACAGATCTGTTTGACTCAGTTTCATCAGACAGACACCAAAACGCTGCAAGCAACATTTTGGTGTCCATCTCCAAAGCGGAATGGAGGCGAAACGGAGGCAAACTGAGCGGATCCTTTTCCATTCAGAATGCATTAGGGCAAAACTGATCAGTTTTGGACCTCTTGTGAGAGCCGGAACTGCCTGCCGGATCCATCAAAACGCATGCCAACTGATGGCATTTGTAAGACTGATCAGGATCCTAATCTGTCTTACAAATGCATTGAAATGCCGGATCCGTCTTTCCGGTGTCATCCGGAAAAACTGATCTGGCATTTTCTTTTTTCTATTTTTTTTCGTCCGGAAGGACGTATCCAGCATTCCAGCAGATGTTCTGGATTTTTGGCCGGAGATTAAACCGTAGCATGCTGCGGTATTATCTCCGTCCTGATCAGTCAAAAAGACTGAACTGAAGACATCCTGATGCATCCTGAACGGATTACTCTCCATTCAGAATGCATGGAGATAAAACTGATCCGTTCTTTTCTGGTATAGAGCCCCTAGGATGGAACTCTATGCCGGAAAAAAAAAGCTAGTGTGAAAGTACCCTTACCACCACTCACGATCAGGCAATTATCGAGAATGTTCGGTTCATTCACCATGACTGCCTGTCATTCGGCCTGTGTAAAGTGACCTTTAAAGTGGCCCAAGAAAGAACATTGTATGATGAAATGATGGCAACCTGAGGATATTGTAACTTAAGCTTTCACTGTATTGAAACTAAAAATACAAGCGAGAAACAACACATTTTGGCTTCTTCTATGTCCTAATGCTATTGACATTATTTTGTAGAAAGAAGAATACATGTTCTTTCGTACAACAAGCATCTTCAACGATGCTTTCATAAAAAAAGAGTATAATTTTTCTGTTTGCAATGTAGATGCACTAATTTTTTTACAATTAAAAAACTGCATTTACCTGTTGATCTGACACCGTTTACCAGTTTGCCTAAATTACTGCTTTTAGATATATCTTCTTTCTCTTCTCTTGAAGAATGCATTTGCAATGTACTTCTTGTCTTCAGAGATTTTTCTGTTGTTTCCTTCTTCACCGTTGCATTTTTTAGAGATTTGTCTGTAGTCTCCCGTGATGTCTGTTTCGATAGTGTTGGAGAACGTTTTCCCTTAGGCTCTAGTTTCCTAGCTGGAGAGGTTGATTTTGGTTTACTTAAAGGTTTCCTCACACCCTTAGTTTTGTCTTTTAGATCCTTTTTAAGTACCTTGTCTCCTTTTACAGGATTTAACTCATTAACTAGCATTTCAGGATCTACCATGCAGACATCTGGATGAGGAGGATGAGGGCAGGGATCCATCATTGGTGCTGGATGTGGATCATGGCCTTGTCTTGGATTACTGTGATGAGAGTTTCCCATTGCTTTATCTACAGGTAGAAAGTCTGCGTCTTCATCAGAGTCCATTGCAGCATCAGCTGTTATAGATGGACATTCTTCTGTTTCAGGTGGAACATCTGAGTCTGACTGAGATGATCCTGAATCACTGACAGATGTTGGAGGTGTTTCATCAGCTGTACCACCCTCAACTAAACGTTTCTTTACATGATGGGTCCTTCCCTTAACTGAAGGGTGACCCTGATCTTGTGAAACATCACTGTCATCCGAAAGGTCAAGAGGGCTAGGATTGATGAAAGATGGAGAAAGTTCCCCCTTCCTATGCATATATTCTGATGAAGATAATTTGTGTTCATACTCAGTTGATGTACCCATACATGTTTCAACTTCATGGGAAGCATCTCCATGATCTTCAGATCCTCTAGCTCTCCGTGCATCAGAAAAATAAGGATGAAATGTGTGTTCTGGAGACATGAGTGTAGAAGGTCTGTCAGGTTTTTCTGTATCTTCCTCAAAGTATGGTGAAGATTCTGTATCTGAATCTGGAGATAACTTTTCATCTCTTAAATCAGAAGAGTACATCTGTTTGTCAACATATTGTGAGTGTTGGAATAATTCTGGCACATTGTTAATCTCAGTCGGGCCATTTGCTGTTGATTCTTCCTGTTGATGGGGTAAAAATGATGTAAGATCCTTAGATGGTGAATATGCTGCTCCTGCACTTTCTCCCTGTGTAATATCCTCATGTACAGTGATGGTTTCTTTTACTGTATCAGATGTGCAAGAGGTCTTTTTACATTCAACTCTGCATGGTAATGTGCAGTCATCCATGTCATAGGAACATGAAGATTCAAGATCGTCAGTGACATCTTTTTCATCTGAAGACCTGATAGCATCAGCAGGAACAAGAGGTGATACATCCCATAAATTCCTTACAACTGGATCTGCCTCTGCTGCATAGCCACTAATCATTTGTGAGTAAAAACCTTCAGTAGTGTCCTTTTTAACTGGTGTGCTAGCTTCAGATGATGTTTCTGACAAACTTTGAGAATCACGTTTCTGGCAGTCCACCTCAGTATACTGTTGAACAGAGATATTAGAATATAAAGCATCTTTCTGGGGACTTAGAGGTGAAAATCTGGTTAAAGATGAACTTACTTCAGAAGCTCTGTCAGAGACCTCTAAGTACTCATCCTCTCCCTTTGCAGAATGTGATATATTGAATGCATCTTTATCCTAAATCTTTTGACTCTGCACATATCAATGATTGTTGCTGAATCTTGTATAAGTCAGAAGATTCTCCAATTTCCTTTTCTATGACTGAAAATGCTCCAGGGGAATATGCTGATGCTGAAACTGTAGCCTCATGATCTACCAAACCAGAGAAAGTTGGTTTATCCTTACCACTGAGGGTACAGCTTTCTGATACCTGACTTACAATGTAGCTTTCACTACTGGTTTGTGACTGTTGGTATTCTCTTTGGAAACAAGTTTGATTTGGATCTTTTGTAGACTCACTTTTTGATGCAAAAGGAGAATATGTGTAGTCTGTATCTTCTTTTTCACATTTATCTTCATGGAAACTATATTCTGCTCTTGCAAATGAGCCAAGAGCATGAGTGTCACTTAGGCCTAGAGTTTTCATTTCAGTCTGGACATTATAGTGATCATGGTCTACAACTTTTACCTCTGATTGAATACCAAAATTAGACAGGTTGTTTTCATTTTCTTGACCATAGGTGTACGCTGGATGTACACTATCTCCGGGGTATTTAGTTTCCTTTTCAGATTTTTCATTGGCTCCTTTCTCTAGTTCAGAATCACTTGCATTTTCTTCCAATACTTCTGTTTTCTCATAATATGAGTCTTTAATCTCAGGAAGTCGTGATTCGGCTTGGGGAATATTCTGACTAGCTGAACTAATGTTATCTTCATCATCATCCTCATCATCATAATCATCATCATGATGTGCATGAAGGTAGGTAGATTTTTCATGGTGTTCATGTTCTCCTGTATATGTTTCTGATGAGGGATCTGTTCCAAGTGAGAAGACAATACACTCATTTTCTGTTTGTGTTTTTTGATATGGCCCTTCTATGTGTGATTTTTCAGTTTTTTCAGCAGACAAACTATTTGTCTTTTTACTGCTATCTGTACTTGCTAAGAAATGTTCATGTCTTTCTGAATATTCAAAAGTGGCACTGACTCCTTTTTCTTTAGGCGATACTGGTGAAGAGAGTTCCTTCTCAGCTGAGGTATATAAATGAGATTCCTCTTCTTTTGAAGATATGTGACTGAGTAATTCATGTTTGGATATTTCTGTGTCTAAAGTTGGTATCTCTGCCTTGTCTTTCTGTAGATAACTGGCACTGCTAGGTTCTGCCTCCTCTATGATATGTTCAACTCCAGAAGCAACTATCTTCTCATATATCTCAGCATACTGAAAAGACTTGTCATTTGGATAAGGGGTTGGCTCTCTTTCTTCAACTGTTCCTTTTTTCATGGCACCAAATGATTCTTTCTCTTGGGAAAATAATTCATATGGGCTACAAGATGAGTTTAAGCCAGTATCCAACAAACTTGGGGAAGCTTTTTTGTCCCGTTTGGAGAAAATATCTACTTTAGGTTCATCACTATATTCTCCGAAACCAAAGTCCATATTGTTTTTAGAAAATGTGGTCTCTTTGTATGATGTTTCAACATATTCTTGCTCTTTACTTTCTTTAGAAGAATAATCATAGTCTTTGTATTCCTGTTTGGTTTGTTCTTGTAATGGACAGCTACCTGCAGACAGCTGCTGTGGTGACTTTTCTTTTACATCATGCTGTTTATCCTCGTGAAAGCTGTAACTTGGTTTTACTGGTTCCACCACTTCAGAATGTTCATATTTGTCAAAAACATCAATCATTTCTTCTCCAAGTTGAAGATCACATTTTTTGTTTATGAAATCACTTTCAAAGGAAGCAACTGGGAGGTCACGGGTAGTCTGTGAGTATGGATACCCATCTTCTTCTTCTGATTCATGCTCTTCAAAACCTTTTCCCACAGACTGTAATTTCACTTGTACACATTCTGTATTGCTATCCTTAAAGATTGTAGGTACATTATCTCCGTCATGCTGTGTTACCAATGTATCAGATGAAGCTGTTGTTACATAGGGAAATCTGTCTAAAATGTTTTCATCCTGAGAATGATATGGAGCTTCTATTTGTGAAACTGACTCTTCAAGTTGAACTTTGCTTTCACCTGAATAATCCAGTGGCTCTTGTGAATGCTTTTCCTCTTGGAAATGTGCATATTCTTTATGTAATATATCTGAATCTGTTTTATTAGCTGCTTCTTGGTTTACAGCATCTAAACTGAAAGAAGAGTGTTCTTTAGACTGCTCTTCCCAATCAAGGGTATCCTCAAGAAATGTGCTTTCGCCTTCTTCAGTATAACGCAGTTTATAGTTTTCGTTTCTTAAGTATTGAGTTTTTTCTTGTTCTTCTTCAAACCGTTCTTCTGTAAACCACACTCTCTTGTCACTGGTCATCTGTTTCATATAAATGTTTTCAGTTTCATAGGACTTTTCATTATCAATGTCATCATCATTATATGTATCTTTTCTGGATTCGTATGAGATTTCTTTCTTTTCTAATACATTTTCTGCTGATTTTACAGAGCTAAGAGAAGATTCAGAATGGTGGAAATCCTTGTATGGCTCTTGAAAAGGACAAGATTCTTGGTTTTCTGTAATACTTATTTCAATTGAATCACCTTTGAGAGGGCTATGGTCTGCAAAAGAAAATGACTCTGAGTCATCAGGGGTCGAAGAAGAAATTAGAAGAGATTTTTCTTCTTTTTGCTGGACCTGACTGTCAGAATGATATGAATGTGTCTTTGCCACTGACGACTCTTCTGAATGGACTTCTGAAAATGTTTGTTTATCCTCTTTAGATTCAGGTGTCATAAAGAATTGAGCACTATCTTGAAATGGTGTATCAACTGCCTCCAGATGTTTTTGTTCCTCACCAAAGCTTTTCGTCACAGACAGCAAAGGATTCACACATTCTGCTGATATTTCATCTGATGAACATTTCATGTCTTCCTTTTGAGTTTGATCTTTCAACTGAAAAGGACTTTCATCATCTAAATATGTTTCTCTTGTGGGGCTTCCTTGATATGTTTCATTTACAATTGGACTTTGTTCTATTAAAGACATCTGTAAGGATGTATCATCTTCTTTTCCTTGTTCTGTAAAAGAAAGTGATTTTGCATCTTCTAGGAAAATGTCTTGTTTAGAGCTCTCAGTTGATGTATCATCTTTTTCATGACTTTGCTCCATGACTTCAGAATAATCACTATACGCTGCTGACATTTGTTGGGGTGATATTGACTGCAGTAGATTAGAATCTGTTTCTTTATGGGTGGACAATAAATAATCATGTGAGACTTCCTCAGATGAAACTAAATCTTCAAGTTGCATGTATGGCTCTGAACTTGTTGAAAACACTCCATCCTTAGTTAAATCATTTTTTTCATTGTCCATACATCTATTATCATTGTCAATATTTTTCTGAGGAATTATTTCTCCCTTGGTTTCCATCATTTCTTTGGTCACTGGCACTGATGAGCCTTTAACAAAATATTCAGTGTCTAGATCACAAGTATATGATGCCCCTGCATTTAGCAAACTTTTCACATCTGAATCCTGCACAGAACCTCCAAAAGGCACTTCTTTTTGTGTGATTGGCTTATCCAAGTGTTCTCTACTTTCTTCAGATGACTCATATAATACTTGTTTTTCATCCTTTTTCTCATTTTTAAGTATATCTGCTGCTTCAAAGAGTTCAGCTTGTGTAGTTTCAGACCTGTCCTCTATAGGGGATTGGTGAGAAGGGGTATGTCCTGTGCTTGTAGGACCCGACTGAGTTGGAGATGCCATTTTTACAGTGCTGTCATCAGGACTTAAGCATCTTTCTTCAGCTTCTCCAAAGCTTGAATCAACTTTGTCCACTTCACCTCCAGAAATAACAGAAGATATCTTCATATCTATACTACTAGCATATTGCACTTCACTAGCTTCATGTTCAGAAAATAAAAGTGGACTATAGTGTTTTTTACCATGTGTCTCAAAATTTGTTGTCTCATCATCAAGTTCTTCATCCTGTGCGGGGCCACTCAGATGGTCTTTTCCAGCAGCCATCAAAGACTGAAAATCTTCTGCTGGAGGGGATTTAAAACATTTGTCCTCTTCTAGAGAGGATGTGGGTGATATAGTGCCTGCAGATGGCAAATATTCTATTCCTTGAGTCGCCTCAGTGTGAGAAGATGGAATACTGTTTGCTGTATCAAGTAGTAAAGAACTTTTTCCAGTCTCTTCAGTTTTTGGTGCAGTAATAGAAGCCATAGACTGGTCTTCTGCAACGGATGTAGCAAAAGAAGACAGTTTGTCACACTCAGTTATAGATGTTGCTGAAGAAACGTGTTCCTCCTCTGCAAGTGGAGCAGCAACAATATTAGTAGAATAACCCACTATTTCTGATTCTTGCATAACATAACCTTTTGTAGGCACCTCAGAAGATGAAACTGCTTTGATGCCATGTATTGCCTCAAATGACCCAGGATGGTCTGGGACAGAAATATCATAACTGCCTACATCATACTGTAAATGAGGAATTCGTTCTTCCTGTTCATCATGTATTTCCTCATCAGAAATTGTTTGTTCTGTTTCGGAATAACCTGGTATTGTTTCATCTTGGATGTAAGATATGTGTTCTGTAGCAGTTCCAGATGATCCAGGGACACCAGTTAAGTATGATGGCTCCTTTGATACATTTTTGTCATATATGTTTACTTCTGCATCAGTCTCTTTTTGCAATGACATTGTAAAACCAATGGACATGTTTTCTTCCTGTTCACTGAAGTTCCCTGTGTATTCAGCATCCTTTCGCTTCAGATCCTCTCTAGGGTCTTCAGAATATTCTTCCATTTCTTCTACATCTGCTTTTTCCACTACATCTATATTTTTTTCAGTTTCTTTGTCATCTTCTGCATTTTTGCCAATATAATCATCTTCACATTGTACAATAATTTGTTCTTTTTGTTTTCTATCGAATATTCCCTTTTCATCCAGGTCATTTTCCTTATCTTCATCCATCTCTAAGTCTTGAATGTCTAAGGTTGGCATTGATTCAAATTTGTTTCTGCTTGGTACTCTCACGTTATCAACATCTGGAGTAGTTTCTTCTTCTGTATTTATATCTTCCTCAAATTCTGCCATCTCAGCAGGTTCCTCCATTGCTGCACCTTCGTCAACCATTTCAGTTGTCTCATCTGCTTGATACATTAGTTTCTCTTCATGCTGCGAGTCTCCTTCTACATCAGTGGTCGTGATACCTTCATCTGGGGATTCAAGTGGGCTTTTCTTATCAGATGTTACTTCATCTAACATGATTTCGTCTTTCAACTGACTTTGAATCATTAACATATCTGATGGTCTATTTTCAATAGTTTTTTGTTCTGAAAGAGCGGTGTCATCTTCTTTTGTAATGGATTGTTCTAGGTTGTCTTCATGCTTCAACTCTTCAAAGTCCTTGGTTAGATCCTCTGGAGAAGACATAACTGATCTTTGCTCTGCTATATCAGCCATTTGTGGTAACTTTTCCATATGTACTTGTTGTACATAACTTACTTTTTGTTCAGTTGTGACATCTTTTTCAGGTTTACTTTTAGCTTTTTCGGTTCTGAGTTTTCCAGGAACCTTTGCTTTGTGTAATGTTTTTCTCACTTCGGGAGTAAATGGTCGTAAGTCAGGTTTTAGTAACTTCTTAGCTTCAAGTTTAACTTCCCTTTTTTTCTCTTCCTTCTTTACATCTTTCTTTTCTTCCTTCTTTATATTTTCTTTTTTTATATCTATCTTTTCTTTTTTTATTTCTTTCTTTTCTTTATCCTTCTTTTCATCGAGTTTGGAAATCTTATCCTTGATAAATTTTTTGCCTGTTTTTTCTTTCAAAAGTTTTCTCTTTTCTAATTTTGCTGAGTCAATTGACTCTGTTTTTATCTTTTCAGTTTTTAAAGGTTTCTCGATATGTTTATCTGCGGATTCTTTGATTTTTTTCTCTTGCTTTTCTTTCGTAATATCCAGTTTAATATCTTTAGCCAGTTCTTCAGAAATATCTTCTTTTTTACCTGGCTTACCTGTGCTTGGTCGTGTAGAGGACTTCAGACTTTCCTTGCTGTCAGCCCTTTGCTTTATTTTTGTGTGCTTACCAGTAGATGAGGGTCCACCACTGGATATATCTTTTTGTGTTGCAACTGGATATCTTAGGAAATCTAAATGTTTTAGCTTTTCTAGACCTTCTAGGATCTTATTTTGTGGAGCATTTCCAGGAAACAAAACGCGCACTATTTTTTCTGTTGGGCTAGCAGGGAGCCAAACAACAAGGGCAGTGATAGATGTAAGATATGGTACTGAAATTTCACCCTCTTTACCATTTGCTAAAATAATACCGGTTTTTGCTTTGCTGTTTCCAGCCCATTTCTGCATTAAAAACTGCATTTCTTTGCTGTCTTTTACTGGATTCAGGACATACATATCCAACCTACCAACTCCCATTTTGTGAAACAATGTTATGGGCTCTATTGTGTTACTAACTACCCTGTATAAAGGTTCAGATTTAATTCCTAGTTTATTTAAGTACTGTAGTGTCAGACAAGCTTCTTCAATGCTTCTTTTAACTTTCATACTAGATTCAGGCATTTTCAGTTTATCTGGGACATTAAAAAACACTACCCCCAGTTCTGGGGATATGAGGTTCTTCATCCAGTCGCTATATGCAGTGGAGCCCTGAGATTGTTCTTCATCTTGTTCGGCTATCTTTCGTTGAAGAAGTCCATTTATTCCAGGCAGATTATCTGCTCCAATATGTGTGAGCAATATGGAATCAATCCTATCCAAATGCCGAACCAACTTCCAGAAACAAGATTTTCTTTCTGAGCCACCATCTATCAGGATATTAAATCCATTGACAGCAAAAAGGGCGGAGTCTCCCCTTCCTCCTGGAAATATGTAACAACATGGCTTTGACAACTTCAAAAATCCACCTGAATTTGGTGGTTCCAAGAGATCAAAAGGAGAGGGAACATCAACTGTCTCTGAGACATAGTCTGCAAATTCTGAAACACCATCCATTGCAGGTAAAACAATCTCAGGGTTTAATTTCCAATTTATGATATCCTGGAAACTGGAATGTCCAAGGTTGCACCAATCTCCCTCTTCCAAACAAGAAACAGTTAAGGAAGATTTAATCTCTGGATCAGTGTTACTGAAGAGTTGACAGACCTGCAGTGACACAGATATATGAAAAACCATTAGCCACACAGAATTCCAAGCGACATACAGTACATAGTACAATGTTAATGTAATTAAATCCATATGAAGATATATTAGTACTTAATAAAATTCATAAACTGTTCCTCCCTGCTATAAGAGGTTTTTCAATATGACTCAAATGGTCTGGAGTATAACATTTTAGAAAGTAAATAGGCACATAGAAAGCAGAAATGTGTATACAATGTAATATGCAATATGTGCATTGGTAGGAACTGTATGTTTCTTACATACTTACCTCTGGATCACTGAAGACCTCTCCAAGTCTTTGTATTGGAAATGTACCACTTTGCAAAATTAAGTCTCCTTCCTGGTCAGAGCACTGGCCACTGAGAATAAGGAGCTTGTAAGCAGCAGGATCTGTGATCAAAGAGCGTACCTAGTAGTAAAGTTAGAAACCGTTTTTAGTCAAACAATATATTAAGGAAAAAATTATAGCAATAACAACCATTGCAATATGCAAGATAAAAATATAATAACCACTTTAGCTGTGATGCTGGCTGAGGTAATGTATGGTGCGGGCTACTGCAGTGAGCCAGCTCCATACATGGCAGACACCTGGGCGGAATGACAAAGAATTGCAATCACGACAAACACCTTCATTTAACCCCTCAGATGCCACAATCAACACCGATTGCAGCATCTGTGAGGTAAGGCAGAGGAATGCGGCTCCCTCTGCCTTCCAATCAGAGGCCCCCGCAGGGCTCTGATCAGTTACCATGGCAGTCTGGGTACTTCTGAAGCCTTCGAGGCCTGCTATGGTAAGCTCCCTGCTAAACTGTGCATGAGGTACACCTCAGCATGGAGCGTGTCAAAATCCCATTCACTAATAGAATCTCTTTTAGGGTGAATGGGAAAAGGGATCAAGAGATTCTAGGTTTTAGCCTCCTAAGGGGGTTAAAAGCTATTATTATAAAAATAAAAAAAAGTAAAAAATGAATAAAATTTAAATCAACCCCTTTCCCAATTTTACATCTAAAAATATATAAACAATAAGAAAAATAAACATCTCAGGTATTGCCGTATCCAAAAATGTTAGAACTATTAAAATATTTTTAAAAATTTCCTGTGCAGTGAACGCCATAGCGGAAAAAACAAATAACACACAATTCGCTATTTTTTTTATCGCCTTTCTCACGCCCCAAAAAATTGAATACCAGTGATAAAGACATCGTCCTGTGAGGCCGATTCCAGGCGCTGACATGTGTATCCACGGTGCACGCGCGAACTTATGGCTCAGCGAACGCATTCCGTGGATACACATGTCAGCGCCTGGAATCGGCCTCACAGGATGCACTGCACATGCTCCAGCCAGCAATAAGGAGTAAATAAATTAGCAGTAGGCCGGTGCTGGGCTCCAGGAGAAGGGGCGCGTCTGGGCTTCAACGGCCAGAGGGACAGCCCCTTGGGCTCCTTACTCAGGTAATTACCATATTAATAAAACGACAACACTTAGGGTAGTAATACTAGTATATTTTAATACAAAACGAGCAGACTGATGTGATGATGTTAAAAGCTCTGTCACTAAAATCCAGGTGACAGAATCCCTTTAAAAGATACAACTTATCCTGCAAAAAATAAGTCCTCATATGGCTATATGAATGGAAAATTTAAAAAGTTATGGCTATTGGAATATGGGGAGGAAAAATTAAAATGCAAAACCAAAAATGGTCCTAGTACTTTAGGGGTTAAACTAGAAGTATGGTTAATCCTATTTAATATTATTGATTCATGGAATTGCAGAACCGGTCAATAGATAACTCTCAACAGGCCCAAATAAGTATGTACATGGGTCATTGAACATCAAAATGTAGTTTAGCTGAGAGTAGGGGCAGCTTGATATGCATGCTGTCCCTGCACTTACTGACCTTACATACGATGATTGCCAAGTTTTTGCTATGCAATTCAATCATCATCTGGGGTGCGGGGTAAAATACATATCAAGCAGATAATTGACTGAACTCTGGTATGGCTAGCTGCACACCATATTGTTTCAAACTTAACAGTCTAACCTAAGACCTCAGAGAGACAGCATAAGAAAGCTGAAAGGTTCTCTTTAAAGAGGTTCTCCGGAAATGAAGAAAATGAAAATACTTAAATATTACCGTACTTTATCTAATATATAAAGCTGAGTGTATGTTTGTATGTGTGTATGTCCGCTAAAGGAATCTGCACCGTCGCATTTACAACCACAGAATTTGTTACACAGGTATGTCAGGTGTCCAGGAAGGTTTTAGACCAGGTCTTAGCTCTCTAGCACGTACCGTTGCTAAGATATAAAAAAAAAGCCTGGTCACATGACCCTTATCAGCCAATAGAAGCTTGCAGGCCCTTAGTCTCCACATACACACAGTTTTACACCAGGTTTCAATAACAACCTAGCCATTTGTCTTCACTGCTGAAGATCAGCTTTAAAGGGGCAGGGCGCTCTGAATTACACTGTTAAGGGAGCAGAGTGCTGTGGATGTCACAGTTCAGGGGCAGGTTGGGTGGCCATTTATGCCACCATCAAAAGACGGACTTAAAAACACTGCCCCCAGGCCCAGCTAAGCCACGCCCCTGATCTGATTAGTCGGCCCCCTCCCATTCTGCAGCCGACAGGGATTGAAAAAATTAAGGTAAAAATCAACTTCTGTCAGCTGCAGGGGTGGGAGGGAAGGTGACTTTCTCCCTGCAGCTCACGCTCAGATAACACAGTGCTGCTGTCTGAGAGTGAGCTGTTCAAAAGGACATTCCTGTGTCCGTCCAAGCCCTGCGTTGGATGGAGGACAAGGAGTCTGAAAGCCGGACGGTCCGGCCAAAAACCCAACCTCTGGCCACCCTAGGGGCAAACTGCTGTGGAAGTCACAGTTAAGGGGATGGTCCTCTATAGACGTCAGTGTTAAGGGGCAGATTGTTGTAGAGGCCACTGTTAAGGGTTGCTGTCCTAATAGTACACACAAAAACATGTCCTAATCACACAGGAAGACAAGTTACTTAACAACACTGAGCTAAAGAGCTGCCTCATCCTCCTCTTTGCTCTGCTTGTCAGGGATTATAGTCCTGAATACAGTATAATATGATCTTCAGCTGAATCTCTGTGGAAATAGAGGTCATGAGGAGACATGAAGTACAGAGCGGAAGGTGTGTGTAATGGGCACCAGCACTTGTATGCAGTCTCCATTAACACAGTCTTTCCATTCTCTCTGTACTTCATGTCTCCTCATGGACAGAGTTTCAGATGAAGATGATATTAAAGAGCACCTGTCACCTGGAAATCCAGCGGGAGAAAGAGCTGCGATTTTTGTGAGAACTTAAGCTCCTTCTCCCTGGCTAAGAGCGGGGCTCTCTTATTGGATGCGCTTGCAGCCAGGGAGAAGATAACCGCGCCCAGAAGAAATACAAGTCCATGCCTAGTATAACCGAGTCGCCTCATTAGCATATGAAGTGCCAAAAAATACAGGGACCACAGCGGACGAACGGTGGGTTCTTTAGAAAGATAAAAAAGGACAAGACATCAGTGGGGGCCGCACTATAAGGTAGGATAATAATTAGATTAAGGATATCCAGGTGAAAGGTCCTCTTTAAACTGTATTCAGGACCATATTCCCTGACAAGCAGAGCAGAGAGGAGGATGAGACAATTCTTTAGCTCAGTGTTGTGAAGTAACTTGTCCTGCTGTGTGATTAGGACAGGTTTTATGTGTATGAATAGGACGGTGGCCATTTTATTTCTCCTAATGATTGCTCCACAGACAAATGTTGTCATTATAGGCATTTGGGAATATATTTATAATAAAGTAATATTTAAGGCCTCTTTCACACGGGCATTGTGGGAAAATGTGCGGGTGCGTTGCGGGAACACGCACAATTTTTCCGCACGAGTGCAAAACATTGTAATGCGTTTTGCACTTGCGTGAGAAAAATCGCACATGTTTGGTACCCAAACCCAAACTTCTTCACAGAAGTTCAGGCTTGGGATCGGTGTTCTGTAGATTGTATTATTTTCCCTTATAACATGGTTATAAGGGAAAATAATAGCATTCTGAATACAGAATGCATAGTAAAATAGCACTGGAGGGGTTAAAAAAAATTCAAAAAAAATTAACTCACCTTAGTCCACTTGATTGCGAAGCAGGCATCTCTTTCTGTCTTCGTCTTAGCTGTGTGGAGGAACAGGACCTGTGATGATGTCACTCCGATCATCACATGATTCATCACATGATCTTTTACCATGGTGATGGATCATGTGATGACCAGAGTGACGTCACCACAGGTCCTGTTCCTCCACACTGCTAAGATGAAGACAGAAGGAGATGCCGGCTTCGCGATCAAGTGGACTAAGGTGAGTTAAATTATTTTTTTAACCCCCCCAGCGCTATTTTACTATGCATTCTGTATTCAGAATGCTGTTATTTTCCCTTATAACCATGTTATAAGGGAAAATAATAATGATCGGGTCTCCATCCCGATCATCTCCTAGCAACCGTGCGTGAAAATCGCACCGCATCCGCACTTGCTTGCGGATGCTTGCGATTTTCACGCAACCCCATTCATTTCTATGGGGCCTGCGTTATGTGAAAAACGCACAAAATAGAACATGCTGCGATTTTCACGCAACGCATAAGTGATGCGTGAAAATCACAGCTCGTGTGAACAGCCCCATAGAAATGAATGGGTCGGGGTTCAACTCACGCATCGCATCCGCACGGAATACTCGCCCGTGTGAAAGGGGCCTTAAGTATTTTCATTTTCTTAATTCCCGGAGAGCCCCTTTAAGGTGGCCATGAACTTTAGATGAGACTTGGCTAGACTGGCTGACCCTCTAATTCATAGACATCAGAGTAAAGAAAGATCAGGCATGTTGAAATCCATCTTGCCAATTCTTTATCACAAGAGATAAGCAACCAGGGGTCTAGCAGTGGATAATTCCCTCTACCAATTAAGAAAATATACACACTGTCTGGATGGAGTTGCGGCCGATAGTTATGTTAGGCTACTTTCACACTCGCATTTGGTGTGGATCCGTCATAGATCTGCACAGACGGATCCGTTCAGATAATACAAATGTCTGCATCCGTTCAGAATGGATCCGTTTGTATTATCTTTAACATAGCCAAGATGAATACGTCTTGAACACCATTGAAAGTCAATGGAGGACGGATCCGTTTTCTATTGTGTCAGAGAAAACGGATCCGTCCCTGTTGACTTACATTGTGTGTCAGAACGGATCCGTTTGGCTCAGTTTCGTCAGATGGACACCAAAACGCTGCAAGCCATAGCGTAATGGAGACGGAATGGAGGCAAAGTGATGCATTCTGAGCGGATCCTTTTCCATTCAGAATGCATTAGTGCCAAACTGATCCGTTTTGGACCGCTTGTGAAGCCCTGAACGGATCTCACAAATGGAAAGCCCAAATGCCAGTGTGAAAGTAGCCTAAGATGTATGGCCATTGGCCATCTTTACACCAAGCTCTTTTACAGAGCTCAACTTCAGCAATTCTTCTCCTGCAGTCCAAAGCCACAAAAGAAAAAAAAAAATACAAAGTTGCAGAAAACTTGACTTGAGGACATCATGATCACTATAGGTAAGAACTAGTTTCCAGTACTAAATATCCAAGCGTTCCATGTGCTAAGCATCATTCTGGGCATGCAAGGGACATGGAATGGTAAAGCAGAGGGAGCTAATAGCAAAAAACAAGCTCTTATAAATAACTACAACAGACATCTACTGTATATACTTTTTCATGTTTGGGCATTCAGAGCAGAAGATAAAGGCAAATGCTCAATTGTGTAGCTTCAGACTTGGTTAAAGACTTCATTTCAGAAGTGAACATTCCTATTCATGTAAAATGGATACAGTACCTCATAAACAATGCTGTCTGCATTGGGATTCACCAAGATCACTGTCTCTAGAACATCACTTTGATGCTGCAAAGTTCTTTGGCCTATGGAAAAAAACACAATATATTACATTTTAAATACCACAAAATGGTCTATTAATCTCTAATACATGTTTGTCTTAAATATAATTTGGTTTCATTCATTCATTTAACCTCCCCATAGAAAATGAAGCACTTTTGTGTAATGTTGAACATAAAGGAAAACAGTCATTTGAGTGAAAGTGACAAAAGCATTTGTATTCATTTTACTTCCAAATCAGAATGTAATTTTCCTCCCACACAACACTTGTATTCAGTAAATGTAAGATATTATCTTCACAGCTGTAGGGTGCTTCAGGAATTTACATCCGTACAAAGGCTACACTAAAAAACGTTATACCAAGTTTGTAGGTTCTAAAATAAAGTTTTAAACAAGCTTCTTGAGATATATGGATGCTGAACATGTAACTATAAGTATACTCCACATGTACAATATGCTGGCCTTTCCTTTATGTGTATTTTGTAAGGAAAAATATCATTAAAAACTGATCTTTCGTTGGATCCTATAATTTTTATCTGAAGGTCCTTTAAACTGGAATCATATATGCAGATTTTTTGGGAGTGGATACAAAAGATGGGATGAATATCAGTCTTTTTTTTTATACTTTTCCATCTTTTTGGATCCACTTCTGGCCTTGTCTGAAAAAACATGTATGATTCAAATCTTAAAATATTCTCTGGTTGCTACTAGAATCAGTCAGAACTTTACTGACACTCAGCTCAAACACAATTGAACTCCTGAAATATGATGCTCTCTGCTGGACTGAATTATGGTACCATTTGTGTTTTACTACATCACATTTTTGTACAGATAATGGTATATACACTACCTTTGAAGTACCATCAGAGAAGACTAAATATGAGCTCAGAGGCCTACAGAATTCTGAAAAAAGTTCTGAACTATTGTACTGTAAAGCTGGGTATATATTTTAGATTGCTGTCAGCCAAACTTTCAGCTGACTGAAAGCTATTTCTCCTGACTAGTGTTGAGCAGTGATGGCCAGTTTGCAGTGTTCGCCCGATGAAGGCTGTTCTCGGAACTGCCTGCTCCCGGTGACCGCATGTGTTTCACAGCGGCTCGCGGCGCAGGCACAGGTAAGGACTTACCTCTGCATCGCCGGACTTGGGAATAAAGATGGCAGATCGCATGTGTTCGTCGGCGAACACTGCAAACTGGCCATCACTGGTGTTGCGCGAATATTCGAATAGCGAATATTATTTGCGAATATCACCAATTCGAGAATTCAGAAATATTTTTAATATAGTGCTATATATTCGTTATATCAAATATTCTGCATTTTTTTTCATCTGAACACATGATTCCTCTCTGCTTCTTGCTTGTGGGCCAATGAGAAGGAAGCAATTTCAAGTTCACAAGAATACTTAGTGCACCAATCAGTAATCTGTAGTCAGACCTGCTACTCTAATCACTGCCGATTAGCGCAATCATGAATATATTGGAGCACTTGACTCTATCGGCATATAAAGCTATTGTAATGTTCTGCCGTGCTAACCATTTTCTCCAGTCTCAGGAGAAACTCATGAAACTTCTAGCAGCTTGAAAAATGTAGCCAAAGTGACCCAGGCCTGTATTTCGTGTTACGAATTCGCATTACGTGATTTTTACATTGTGCATAGCAATGTGCACCTGCATAGGGTTGTGCTGACTGAACCCCCCACATTTTTTTCTTTGTAGTATATATTGGAGGCGTGGCGATCTCCAAGCAGTCATGCACACCTGACCAGTTAGTCTTCCCTGGAGGCTGGTTTTAAAGTCAGTATAAAACTGAGTCTGCTTATATAGCACCTGCCAGTAGCCATTTGGCTCCAGGAGAAGTATATAGTGGGCTCAGCATGCATGTTGGTACTTGCATCACTGGATCCGATGAAAGCTGTAATGGCACCGGACGGGGTTAAAAGCAGAGTGTGCTTGGCGTGCATGCTGTACCTGCGCTCCCTAGACTTTGTGTGGCTGTCATGGCCCATAACAGGTAGGAAATAGTGTTAGGGACCACTCATGGAGACGACCTTGACATGGTGAGTGGCTTATTACGCTTTGGCCAAAATGTACACCAATGCCCCATTCAACATCCAGCATAGAGGCAGGGCAGAGTGCTGGTTTGCAGAGTGCGATTGCATTTGTGTTTTTGAGTTTGTGTCTGTATTTCGCCATAGCAATGTGCACCTGCATAGGGTTGTGCTGACTGAACCCCCCACATTTTTTTCTTTATAAAAAAGTAATTGCTTCCATAACAATGATATGCTGTTGCTTAACTGATTCATTTACAAACTAAAGTAGCAAAATTAGGTTTTTGTGACTTTATGAGTTCATCGGCGCAAAAATTTAGCTTTTTTCATTTTCACACCACTCACTCTAGTTTTTAAATATGAGTATAGCTAGCTATGTTAATGAGTTTTTATCCAGATTTATCACTGAGACCTTTTTAAAAGTCACAATCTCACTCCAGTAGGAGGGTAAAGTAGGAAAACTGGAGTAGCTTTTCTAGACAAAAGTGTTAGGTTTAAGGATGAGACTAGTGTTGAGTGAAGCAAAGCATCTGAAGTGGAATTCGATCTGAAGTTTATGAAAAATTAGATTCTCAACTAATTCGAATTTCTTTGCGCTTTATGGTAACAAATCCTTTTTTTCCTAAAATGGCATCTACACTTGTTACAAAGTAAAAGTAAGCAGCCCAGTAACGCAAGATCACCCATAATATCGTACAGACAGCCAATCCGCAGCTAGCCAGCCCCTATGATGTCACAGGCCTTTAAAAGCCTCATCCTGTGTGGTCTCCGCCATTTAACTGTGAGCTGAGCATAGGGAGAGATGTGAAAAGTGTTAGGTACAGAAGTGTTCAAGAAAGCCTTTAGGCCCCTTTCACACGGGCGAGATTTCCACACGGTTGCAATGCGTGAGGTGAACGCATTGCACCCGCACTGAATCCAGACCCATTCATTTCTATGGGGCTGTGCACATGAGCATTGTTTTTCACGCATCACTTGTGCATTGCGTGAAAATCGCAGCATGCTCTATTTTGTGCGTTGTTCACACAACGCAGGCCCCATTGAAGTAAATGGGGCTGCGTGAAAATCGCAAGCATCCGCAAGCAAGTGCGGATGCGGTGCAATTTTCACGCATAGTTGCTAGGGGACGATCGGGATGGGGACCCGATCATTATTATTTTCCCTTATAACATGGTTATAAGGGAAAATAATATCATTCTTAATACAGAATGCATAGTACAATAGGGCTGGAGGGGTTAAAAAAATATTAAATAATTTAACTGACCTTAATCCACTTGCTCGTGCAGCCTAGCTTCTCTTCTGTCTTCATCTTTGCTGTGCACAGGAATAGGACCTGTGGTGATGTCACTGGGCTCATCACATGGTCCGTCACATGATCCATCACCATGGTAAAAAAAGATCATGTGTGGACAATGTGATGAGCGCAGTGACGTCATCAAAGGTCCTATTCCTGTGCACAGCAAAGATAAAGACAGAAGAGATGCCGGCTTCGCAAGCAAGTGGATTAAGGTGAGTTATACTATTTTTTATTTTTTTTTAACCCCGTTCAGCCCCATTGTACTAAGCGTTCTGTATTAAGAATGCTATTATTTTACCTTATAACCATGTTATAAGGGAAAATAATAAAATCTACACAACACCTAACCCAAACCCGAACTTCTGTGAAGAAGTCCGGGTTTGGGTACCAAACATGCCGATTTTTCTCATGCGCGTGGAAAACGCATTAAAATGTTTTGTACTTGCGCGGAAAAATCACGCTTTTTCCCGCAACGCATCCGGACCTAACCCGGACGCGCTCATCTGTAAGGGGCCTTAATTGTAGAATATTGGATGGGGAGAGTGCAGGGACAGTGTAGGGAGATCATAAGGAGAGTTTTCATACACTGTAGAGAGTGCATAGGGAGACTGCCGGGACAGGGCAGGGATAGTGCAAGGACTGTAATCTGAAGCTAAAGGGATCCATAGGAGACAGAGCAGTTTGCATCAATCCCTGTGTAGGGTGGCATCAGTGTGAGAGCTGGAATAGACTGTCTGCTACTCAGGAGCCTACCTGTCTGGAAACTAGTGGTGCAAGGCTTCATAAAGGCAGCAGCAGGCTCTCATCACAGAGTGAAAATGCGATACTCACCAGTGTGGGAATTTTTCATCAAGTTGCTGCAGGACGTCAGTGTGGCTGTATGTAGGATCTATGGGTAGAAGATGAAGTGTGGCCAGCGTGCCACGGCCCTGCATCAACACATGGAGCATCACCATAAACAGGCCTGGGAAAACTGTAATGTGGTGGTACAGCCTGACGCATCTCCCAGCGGCCCACACCCCATCTCCAGCAGTCAAGGCTCTACTACATCAGCAGAAGGAAGCTGTGTTTCCCTCCCATCGTCTACTGGTTCTGATGCTCCTCCTCCTCCTCGACATGTGTTTTGCCAGCAATTGATCACTGAGTCAATTGCAAAGAAACAACAGTATGCATGCACTCATCCAACGGCGCAGAAGCTAAACGTGCTCCTAGCCAAGTTGCAGGTACTACAGTCCCTGACTTTCCACGTGGTTGACTGCATATTTCAGAGAACTGATGGCTTGTGACAAGCCAAGGTGGGGTGTTTCAATCCATCACTACTTCTCCAAAAAGCTGTACCAGCCCTGCATATGTACATACAGGAGAAGATGTGCCAGTCCTTGAGCCTGTCGATGTCTTGTACAGTTCATGGCAGTGCCAACGTGTGGCACTGTAACTATGGTCAAGGACGATATATGTCCTTTAAGGACCACTGGTTAAATATGGTTCCTGTCCAGGCACACCAGCAACTTGGCCAGGTGATGGGAATGCCGCCTCCGCGTTCTCATGCTGTGATTCCGGAACCAATGTCCTCCCCTGCCTTCTTATCCTCCACCTTTTCCTCAGCCTCCACTGTAGGCACAGTTCTGAGTGGTCCTCCAGCATACCACCTATGCAGAGCACGGTGGTGTCATGCTGTTCTGCACCTGGCCAGTCTGGGCGAAGGGAGTCACACAGGGGAGGAACTGCTCCACGTCCTTAATCAAGAAATTAAATCCTGGCTGTCTCCTCGCCATCTGAAGATCAGAACCATGGTCACCGATAACGGGAAGAACAGTCTATTGGTTCTGCGTCAAGGAGGGCTAATCCATGTGCCCTGCAGGCGCACATCTTTAGTCTGGTTGTAACTCGGTTCCTGAAGTCATCCACCCAACAGCAAGACATCTTAAAAATGGCCATGAAACTGTGTATGCTCCTAAGGTAGAAAGGTGTTGCCCAACATCGCCTCATATGGGACGTTTCCACACGTTAGAACTTCACTCTCTACACGTTGGACTGACTATACAGTATGAGCAGAGAAAGGCCATGAAGGATTTTTTGATGATACAGGTGGACAGAAGTACTACCAGTGGCAGCTCATGCGTGACACCTGCCGTTTGCTCAGACCATTTGAGGATGTGACTTTATTTGTCGTCCGCCAGGACTATGAGATGAATGATGTCATTCTGCTCCTTCACGTCCTGGAGCAGATGCTGATAAATTTGACTGGCCGGGGAACAGAAGACATGGTATCTACATCTGAACTGGCAGAGGAGAAGGATGATGAGGAGGAAGAGGACATTAACACCCAGGAATTATATACAGAAATATGTGGTTTATGTGCCCAATCAACAGGAGAAAAACAGGAGGAGCATAAGGAGCTGGAAGGCGTTGAGGAAGACCAGGCAGATGACCTGACAGACCGTGGCAGTATGCAGTGAAGATGGAGGCAGGGACTCCCTCTGATTCTCTTGCGCAAATGGCCAGATGCCTGCTGAGTTGGTTGCGTAGTGACAGCCGCATTATCACCATTCGGCAGAGGGATGACTACTGACTCTCCATGATGTTAGACCCTCACTACTGGGCCAAAATGGGGGCCTTTTTCTACACCTGTTGGGAGGGATGATAAACCCATCTACTATCGAGACATCCTATGTAGTTGGTTGGTCGCTGGCTATGTGTTCCATTACCCATCCTCACGAAGGTCTGACCGGGGGGACCCTCTGTGCACTCACGCTCCACTGCCATGACTGCTGGAGAAGGGGTGGTGAGGGGCAGGAGCAACAGTAGCTCTGTCAGTTATAACTTGAGTCTTGAGTCTCTGATCAGCACATTTCTTCACCGGTCAACTGAAGAAACCAGTCAGCAGCAGCAGGATATGGAGCAGAATCTGAACCAACAGGTGGTGGTATACTTGGACTGCAACCTGTCACCCCAGATCCAAGATCTTGTGGACTACCGGGCAGCCAAACTAGAATTGTGGCTGCAACTGGCCCTGGGCATGCTTTCCTGTCCAGCCAGTAGTGTGGCATCAGAGCAGTTGTTTAGTGTGGCATAGTTACAGTGGTGGGTAGTGAACTTGTACAAGAAATAGAGATAGTTGTACAGGAATATCTTTGTGTTCCTAGATGAACGTTCAGTAGCAGAGAAAATTAAGTTTAACCTGATATGCAAATTACCTGTCAAGCACCCAGTAGTCAGTCCAGAGCACGGCAAGTTTCAAATCTATCCGACGTTATCTTATCAAACATCAATTTCTTTGCCTTTTGAACCTCCACCCAGGAACACAAAGGTATGCTTGTACAACTATTTAAGTCCTCTACACAGCACTATTTTTAAAGTGGTATTTCCCTCTGGACATTTATGGCCTATTGATAGGATATGCCATAAGCATCTGACCGGAGTGGACCTGCTCCTATCTCAAGAACAGGGCCCTGAAGTAAATGGAGAAGAAGCCGCACATGTGCGGTCACCGTATGTTCACAGCTATGGGACTTCCAAAAATAGTCAAGTGCTGGCTTGCCTATTTTCAGGAGTTCCATACCAGTGAATAGAGGAATAGCTACCCATCCAATCATTTTCAGAAGTCCCATAGCACTGAATGTAAAGAACACCTCATATGCACAGGCTGCTCTCCATCCATAGCGGGGCACCATTTGTGAGATAGGAGTGGGTCCCAATGGTGTAACCCACACCTATTGGAATTTTATGGCATATTCTATCGATATCTCATAAATTTCAACATAGGATAAGCCCTTTAAAGGTGGAATGGAGTTGACAGACTTCCATTAACTTGCAACTCAGAAATTTATATTAACCGATAGTGGGGTAATCAAAGTTTTAAGGTCCATTTTTTTTACTTATGGAGTTACTGTCATTTTTCTATTGATTTCTATTTCAGTTGCAATAAACAATTTATGAGCCATTGTGGCTTTCATTTTTGGGGTTCTCCAAGACTAGGAAGCAAAGGTCAGGGGGGCATGGTCAGGGGGACTTCTGGGTCCAGCGGCACCAGAAGTGTGATGAGCAATTTAAATACGTGTCACTGCTGTTGTCCAATCAGTGTCCTCAGAGTTATCCTTGGCCACGTGCTATTCCTGCACAGGTCACAGCTGAGGCCATGGATTGACCAGCTGCAGTGATATGCTTGTAGATAGTCACAACTCCAATACAGCAGGGAATGAAAGCAGCTGAGATGGGAGCTCAGAACCAAAATGTTATGGAATCTTTTTTTTAACACCATTCATACTCCTCACCATTGATTTCCAGTCATGTCAGTTTTTAAAGTAGCTAATTTAAAATATGCAATATGGCTTTACTTCATGTTGTCAAATTTTGCAAAAAAGGATGCGACTGAATAGAAAAGTGGCCATATGCCTGTGGTGAACATAATTAACAAACTATCTCTATAACATCTGACTTTCTATTAAAGTACTTAGTTACTTGGTAGTTTTGGGCGGGAATCTTCTTTCATGTGGCATATCATAAATTAAATATAGCTTGCATTCCCCACTCTATCCCCCACTGTACATAATCGCTAATCTTGTTAAATTGCAAAATGTCATTAACAGAGTTCATCTCTGCTAAGTGGCAACTGTCAGTCTGTTACAATAGCCAGGATTGCATTTTGCTTATCTCTACCTTTGTCTATAGCATTCAATCAAGTGGAAAACTGAGGCTTCAGTAAACTCCTAACAGTTCTTATATGGTGCAGTGTCATTCAGCTTTGTGTTTGATGCCACAGGCTTCTGTGGGAACAACGCTGTAGTAACAAGTTTCCTTCCCTCCATCACAAGGCTGATGGACCTCTGTAGCTCTGGCGCCAACTTCTGGGGATGAAGCTTCACCCGAACAACTGATTGTCGGGAGTGTGGGGTGTCGGACCCCAGCCAATGAGTTAGCAATAGCCTATCCTGTGGATAAGCCATGACTTAGTAAAGGCTTGACAAGTTATTTGGTCTCTGACTTATTATTACTGACATACCATGACCTGGATGAATAAGAACTTTCACAGACATACTGTAAATCATTTTGTGTGAAATCCCTAATTTTGTAAGAGAACATGAGTAAACAGCAAGAAAATTTGCAGACTATAGAAATGGCCTTTGCTTCAACCTCAGGTCAACCAACAACAGGGGCTGATACCATGCAGCATATGCCTGGATTCTATGGTAAAGAGACACTGAGCTAAGTTTATTCTTGAAAGGGCCCAAGAACAACTGTTAAATGAACGTGTACAACAGACCCACTTTACAGTTGATCCCATAAAACATAACATAAATGGAATAAAACTGGTCTTGGTTTCACAGCTACCTAGTGACATCTGGAAAAGAGTGGAGGACTTTACAAAACATGTACAGCTAGCCCAACACCCTAAGGGCAAGGAGAGAAAACAGAACAGGTCTTCCATTCTATTAGCCTGAACTGGCCACAGCCATACAGTTTAGAAATTAACCTGGACACAAAAGGATGTGGTTGGACCACTGGAAGGCGAAGGAAAACGAGTGAAGAACTTGCCAGAATTCTTATCCAGGCAGATACAGACTTCCTAGCTAAAAGGTTGCATTTTGTGATTGTCCAAATACCATTCCAGTGGTGGTTATTATCTGAGCCACAAATGGCTCCATCCAGAACAATGAAATGTCACAGGATGAACAACTCTGTCTTAAAGTGTCGGCAACCTTAGCCAGTGCTAAACCAGCCCCTTCCAACCTGACAACAAGAAAGACTGTTACATCCCTTGTTACACCCCTCAAGAAAGACCCAAACATCACCATAGTGCCCGGTAATAAAGGAAGATGCACAGTTGTACTTAATAAATCTGACTACCATGTTAATATGACCACACATCTGAGTCATGATAAGAAATATAAAGTCCTAAAGGGGGACCTAACCAGTAGTTACACACACCAAAAAAAAACTTACCTTTACCTTGATGAGGCCTCTGCTTCTATATATTGACTTCCTAAGATATACAAGGGAGGGACCCCTATCATGCCTATTGTCAGCAGCACCAAATACATGACCTACAACATGGTCAAACCCTTAGCCAACATCCTAGCCCCTCTGGTTGGAAATACAAAGGACCACATATGGAACTCGCAGGACTTCACATCTAAAGTCCTAGGCTTGATACTGGGTACAGAGAAAACAGTGGTGTCCTATGATGTCTCAGCCTTTTTCACATACTATACGTATCCAGAGGTAATTCAAATGGTTTGGACAAGGTTGACACAAGACAACACCTCCAGCAGCATCAGCAGCAGAACAAATCTTAATCCATATCAAGTGTGTTCTTTGCTGGACCTATGCCCAACCACCATCTATTTTAAGTATAAGGATAAGTTCTACAGATAGAAACATGGCTGTGCCATAGGATCACCATTTCTACCCTTTGTGGCTAATCTGTACATGATGGAAGTGGAACAGAAAGACCTAAATACCTTCCTTGGCTCTGTAACCAGTTACTGCTTTAGATTTGTGGATAACACCTTGGTTAAAATAAAATAAAAGGTGGTATATGCATTAACTGATCACATCAACGTAGTGCACCATAAAATCAGGTTTACACAGGAAGATGTGCATAACACACTGGCTTTCTTTGGCAGGTTGGTAACAGTCGGAGAGGGAGGGAAGCTGGAAACTGGAATCTACAAGGAAACCTTCACATGTGTGAGGGGATCTCAACTAGCACATAGGCTAACACAAAGGAATTCAGACACCTGAGAGTGGCCTTTAAACCTGCGGGTATCCAGACTGGGCTTTGTTAAAACTGAGAAAAAAAGGGGAAGGAACATCAAGATTACCAGCCAAAGTGCAAGATGAGAAAGATGGAAGGACTTGGTTCCTCCTTATATAGCATGGGTGTTTGAAAAACTCTGAAGAATTTTTAATTAACATTGCATCCCTGTCTGCTTTAAACCCAACAACACATTGAGTCAAAAAATGGTTCACCCAAAAGACCCACCACTAAAACACAAGAAGAGCAATATTAAGTATGCAATCCAGTGCAGCAAGGAGTGCCAAGACTTGTACACTGGGGAAACAAAACAGCAGCTACACCAGCGTATGGCACAGCAACAGCTGTGGTCAGGACTCAGCTGTGTATCTACATTTTAAGGGCAAAGGAAACTCATTTGATGACAGCAAGGTTGCATCAGCACTGGTTCAAAAGAGGTGTGAAGCTATTTATGTCAAATCTGGAAAAATTACGTTTGAACAGAGGTGGAGGGGTGTGACATCTACTGCCTGCCACTTATAATGCTGTTCTAAAACCTCTCCCAAGACAGTTCAATCACACCTAATAACTTTAGTTAACATCTTATCATCATGAGGCCCTGTTGCTCTGACTTATTACTCATAAACCTCTTTAAACATTTCTGAACATATTAGTGTCATGTTTACCTCTCTGCTCTCCCACAATGAGTCCAGCCGCACTATTACTGTGCCAGCGGCAATGCTCTATCGCTGTGGCAACCAGCCCTGATGACAGTAGGGCTGGTCGGCCTCTCAGGGAGAAAGGACGTTGGGACAATCAGTGTCAGCCACAGTTGCCTGTGAATTGGCCTTCTTGCCTCACATGCTTACTTTGTGTTTCATGTGGATTTCTGTACTTTTGACCTGCTGCCTGTTAGTGACTTTGCCTTCGACTGCTGATTCTGGATCTGACATTACCTTCTGGTTTTGACCTTGCTTAATATATTACTCTGTATTTGTTTCTTCCTTGGCTCTGATGTTTTCCTTGGTTTTGACTCAGCTTGTTCTTCCCCTTTTGTCTCCTCTAAATAGGTCCTGTGCACTTAGGTCAGGGACTGTCACACAGTTGGGCGCCGCTGTTTAGGTCAGATCGTCCAAGTAGGTAGCAACAGTGGTGTGGGTGGTAGTCAAATCTGCACTATTCCCTACCTGACGTGATAATGAGCCCATTTTTTACCATGAATATTTAATCACCCAAGTCCAGATAATAAAGGGTGCTCATGATATTATAAAGAGAATATGACTGAATGATATTTATGTCAGTTCAACAAAATACCATTGGTAAGTTCATTAATTTTTCTCCTTATAGGAATACTCTGGGAGATCTTCAAACATACAGTATGCTAGTACATGTGAGAAACTTTAAGTCACTTTAACTGTCAATGTTATTGGATAATAATGGCTTGGCATGTTGTTACCTACAGGGAAAATGAAAATGTCTACTCAATTTTGGATAATTTGCCCAATTCTGGGAAGCACTGGATCAGATAAATAGACTGGCAGACAGACACCAATTTAGCTGATGAGGTTGAAAAGTTCCTTCCCAACTCAAAACATGGCAATCAGAATAAAACCCTGGATCAATGTATCATCTCCAGAAATGTGTTACTGCTTTAATGAAGCAATCATCAAAATATCTTGTGTCAGAGATTTCCATAGTCTCAATGTTCTTACAGTAAATAATTCTGCCTTCTTTTCTCTAGACAAAGTGGATACCACTTGTCATGGTTTCATTAGACAAATTTCAGTACTGCTCTGCTTTCATAATATATAGTTAATATATTTTGCCTCTTGTGTTCTACAAATCGTTCTTTAAAACTGTTATTCCTCCCATTTATTGCTGGATAATAAGAAATAAGTTTGTGAGGGGTATGCATGTAGCTGGCATTGTGCACCACACTCGTTAAAGTGGTACAATAGTTCACTAAAGAACTGAACTAGCAGTGCACCTATAAATGTTAAGGGGATAATAACATTTTTCTTTCCTCATGGGTAGTACCATGGACAATGGCAATGTAAGCCGTGGGCTATTTATGCAGGAAAACTGTTAAGTACAATAATGACATCTGGAGGTGACAGATGCTATGAGACTTCACTGGCCAGATAATGTGTCCAGAAGCAGTCAATGTCTGAATTTACAGAAAGAATATTGATGCTGTATTTTTTAGCAGGTGCTGATTTTATATCTTGTTTCACTTAAATAACACTCCTGAAAATGGTTATAATTTGGTAACAGTAGCTCCTAAAATAATGACTTCTGTACAGGGTTGGACTGGGGTGCCTTGGACCAACTTCCAATATTATCGATAAAGTTTAATAGGTTTTGATTCAAATAAACAGACCCTAATGGCAAGTTTTTGGCTCTAAAGGCAGTTCCAAATATTTTTTTTCTCCTGGACCACTGAGGCCCACTATGGTATAAGAGCCTGGGCCCACCAAGGGATCCTCTGGTGCTCTAGTGGGCCAGTCCTATGCTGCTTCAGTACCTCTGCGTTACAGTCTAATGATTGTGAGCTCGTATTGTTTAAATTAACTTGTTACTTCAGTATGTAATGTCTGATTCCCCTCTAATTTCTAATCTGTCCTTATTTGCTCACATTTAATTATTCACCAAAATATGACACCTTTCCCTAAAAACTATATAATTTATTGCAGATTAGTTTTCCACTAAAAAGATTGGTTCCACTTCAGTCCATCATGAATGCAGCAGCCATGTTGAACCATCTGTCTACGAGTCTCAATAACGCCTCTGTTCTCTGTCACTCATTATACTAGTTCCCTGTTTCTTGTAGAATTCAATTTAAAAGTTTCCTCTTAGTCTACAAGAGTATTCACAGTGCTGCATTGTCATTCTTCATCTACTGTACAGTATGTTTACCAAACCACTCACCCACCCATGACTCTAATTCCTTCTAACATACTCTCAATGCCATCTGCAGGGCTTCTATTGGGTTGCACCCATTCTGTGGAACTCACTGCCCCAGACCATTACACGTGCCTTGAAAACTAATTTTTTTCCAGGAGTCCTCTGTCACATAACCATGCCCACAGTCCAAAAGCATCCTGACATGGCAACAGAAATCTCCATTTTGCCTTCAAATTGTCGTATACGTCTTTCTATCTGTGTTGTTTCAAATGCTGGGTCATGCAACTTTATCTATATCTTCAGCAACATACTGTAATAGACTGAACTTCTTAAAAAATTTGAGCCATGTACCTACAATTCCCCCTATTCTAGAGTGTTATGAAATTAAATCTTAACATATAATTTCTTTCTCCGATCAGCCAAAATCCTACTCCATACTGATAGATTTGTCTATTCATCGATTTCTGGTCTGACTGTATTCCCTTGTCAAATCCCAAGGCTTGTTGGAAAGTCTGATTTTGACTCATAAGGAGCCATTTCCAAAAGGTAGTGCTGGCAAGATGGTTCTCTTTCTAGGGAGATACTGCTTTGCATATTCATTTCCCATGTAGCGTTGCCAATAAGTCTCCGTACAGGTCTGGTCTCAGCACCCTGCCTAAGCCGATCAAAGGTTGAAATTTCATGTGATCAGAGCTTCAGCATTTGTATCATCATGACAATGCTTTGTGTCTCTGTAATCTGGTGGCTTGTGGCTATTTCAGGAACAATGGGCCTCACAGACCAGGAAATAGTTATATAAATCCTTCTAAACGCATAAATATATCAATGTCCAAACAATGACTGTGTCTATCCTTGCTTAGGGAGAAATGACTCTACTACCTCAGCTTTTCCTAACAGAGCCTAATTATTTTCACTCCAGATAAGCACCGCTAGAGGCATTTGGCAGCTACTCACACCTCCTACCTCCATAGAGATTAATTTGCATGCTAATGGCAGGATTGGTGGCGCAAAGACCTTTTGGCGAACAAATAGCATATGGTTTCTGAGTATGACAATGGAGATCTGGATGCAACCAACCTCTTGGCCAATCACTCCTACACACTGGATACATTGTCACATACCATTTCCAGCTACATCCTGCGCATGTTCAAGTAAAGTTATAGCCAGCACAGGTATTTGATGACATACCTGGCCTGTGGATGTCAATGAAACCAGTTGGGAACTGGCCAGTGTCACTCTTCAAGTCAATGGAAAGTGGACAGAAGAATCAGGATGTTGGATTTCCTTGTTCTCAGGGCAGATTTAGCTGCCACCAGCGGTAACTGGCAGGAACGTATACCCTTCATCTCCACACATGCACAATCAAACAAGCCAAGCATACATGTGTATGGGAGGTCCGGAGGACTATCTTAAGTATACGGCCAGCTTTAGTTTAAGTGTCCCATGTAATACGATATATCTCTATAACATCTCCTAAACTAATGAATAGTTGAATTCCCCCTTTGAACCCTTATTAGTAGCTTTGCCCATCATTCAATGTGTATATTAGGGTCCATTCACACTTCCGCAATTTTTTTCCAGATCCATTTTGGATTTTGCGGACCCATTTATTTTCTATTGGGGCCGCAACTGCGGACAAGAAAAGGGATTTTGTGTTATAGTACGAAATGCGGAACGCACATTGATGGTGTTCATGTTTTGCGGATCTGCAATTTGAGGATCAGCAAAACAATTACGGACATGTGAATGGATCCTTACCTGTAGATTTTTTTTCTATAACTTTAACCAAAACCCTTCCCTTTTTCCTATACTATACATATATAAATGTCTGTTTTTATGAATATTTATTTCTACAGTATGATTTACAATAATAATTCATTGCTTCATCCACTGACTTTAGACACATAAGGATACAAGAGAAATTCCTGAAAACTTGCACCAGGATTTACTCATCTGTATATTACACCATCCTGTCATGCCTCGCTTCTGAAAATCTCCAGTGATTTAATTACATGACTTTTTCTCCCACTCTCTCATTACAGTAGCTAAACCACAGGCCCTTCTGCCACCAGGGAATGCCAGCAGATGTACCGTATATACATTAAGCCCTACCCTACACCAGCTGCTTAGATCACTTAGTTCATCTGTTTCTTTGGTCCTGTTTTTTGCGAAATAAGAACCAAGAGCAGAACCATTTTAGTCTTGTAATCATGGAAGAAAATGCATTAAAGTTGCCTGGAAGCATTTTGGGCTGACAACCGCAACAAAGTCACAGTCAATGAAGAGGGCGATGTGTTACTCTGGTTTGTTCTCTATTGAGATCTTATTGGAAAACAAAACCTAATAAATTAATATTCTGATCATGTCTTGCTCTTTTCCAGCCACCATTATTCAAGAAAATCGTGTGTGTTGCTGGATTTTTAATGCAAAACAGGTTATTGCTGCAGGGCTGCAAAATGTAAAACAGTCGCTGCTAAATAGGTGCAAACAGGCCTGGAGTGTTGGAGAATTTCTTAAAGAGACACCTAAAGGTACCATCTACATACTGAATCTGCACTATAATACTGTATTAAAGGGAATCTGTCACCTGGTTTGACCATATTAAGTGGTCACCATTGCCATGTTTAATAAAATGCCGTATCTCCTGCAGTAGTTTTCTTTCTTATATTCATGCTTTCATTTAGCAAAAACAACGATTTTTGCATTATGCAATAAACCGCTCTTGTCTTCTCCTCAGGGTCCCTGCTGTGTCTGTCATCCGGGACCCAACCTGCTCCTGCTAGATTGCAGGAGCAGGAGCTTTAATCAGCTGATCAGCGCTGGGATTAAAGCACTGCCTGCACGTGTATGTACATGCTATTTCCACAGGGCATGTGCAGATAGGACGTATATACATAGTGGGCAGTCGGGAAGGGGTTAATGACCCATGATAGACATATCTGTCATGGGTCAGCAGGGAATGTATGGAGTGGGCTCCATAAGTGATCTCACTGTATATGTGGTGCCGACTTCATAATACAGCACCTGGCCAGAATGAACAGGATCGGAGATAATTCTGACCACATGTTCAATCCCAAAGGGGGACTAAAATATAAAAATTCTATTAACCCCTCCTTTCCCAATTTATATGTAAAAGTAACCATTGAAAAAATAAACATAATTGATATTGCCATGTCTTAAAATGTCTGAACTATCAAATCATAATGATATTTTTCCAATGTGGTAAATGCCATAACAGTAAAAAAAAAGAAAAAATCCACAATTCATCATTTTTTGGTTAGCTGGCCTCTACAAAAAAATGTTAATAAAACATGATTAACCTTAAACCGGTACCAATAACAACTACATCTCACCCCACAAAAAAACAAGTCCTCACTTAGCTCTGTAGATGAAAAGATAAAAAAATAAAATAAACATGGCTGTGAAAATATGGCAATGGGAAATAAAAACATTTTCTAAGGTTTGTTTTCATGTTTTTTTAAAGAGCAGCAAAACATAATAAAAACTAAATAAATTTGCGATCACAGTAATCAAACAAATCAATAATTTTTCAACAAAACCTCAAAAAGCTATGACAGAATTATGTTGTTGGCTGGTTCATTAAGGGGTCAAACATCATCTACTACACCGAGTAAAGAGAGACAGTAATTGCCTTGTGAATCGGTAATGCATCTACAGTAGTTTCTAATAAATGAATTGCCTTCTCAGGGGTAAACACTATGGCTGCCTCTGCAGTGTGAACACAATAGATACCTGTTAGATACCTCTTTTCAAGCATGGTGCACATCAGCTGATCTGGGGATTCCCGCGCCCTGGAGAGCCATGTTGTTTATGCCTATTTTCCCAGTAGACATCTACTGTTTACCATGGATGATTCTTGGACTGAATTTTAAGTCTCGTGGCTACAGTATATCTAAAGTATGCTCCTGAATAAAAGGTAGATATGCTATAAGACATCTGAAGAGAAATGCCCAGGCCTGGTATGAGGGTTGCATGACATTAGTGAAAACGCTGTACTCTTTTCTAGAAACAACCTTACTCCTTGTCCATAATCATCTTCAATGTTTAGTAATGCAGCTCTGCACCGTTCACTTGAATGCTACAATTCAAGACACAGTCCATGGACAAGGAGAGCTCCTGGGAAAAAGCAGACCCCGTTTATCAATGTTGGACAATCTCTTTATCGAACCATTTGTAAATATAAATTCCTTGAAGGAGAAATTCTATGGCTTGGTTTATGGCAAAAATTTTGACTTTTTTTTTTAGCTTTTTCCAACACCTTTGACACTTTTTCAGTACATTTTATTTTTGACATGGGGGCGGCCCGACATGCACCATGATTATTAATCAGTGACTATTCTTCACGCCAGCGCAGGACAAATTAAGAACATCATATGTAATGCCGCTCTTAATACTGTAAGTCCCCCTTCTTGACTTTCGTGGTGACTGTTGTCTTTCTAACATTACGTCCACATCTGTGCCGGAGTCAGTAACCCGACGCATCCCATTATAGTCAATGGAGTCCATCGGACTCTGTTCATTACCATCATTTGACGGCTCCAGCACTTCCATTATTTTCATTGCTCTGCTCCTATAATGAAGCAGAATACTGGAAATCAAAGAGCTGGCGTGAACCAATCCTTAGATAGTCATTGACACATCATCGGGTCCAGTGGACTGCTATTCTGAAGAACTGAGATGATGGACTGCATTAGCAGTTATGGTAATATGGGGTCTAAAGGGGATAAAACTCTTAAAGGAGTTTTCCGGGGAGATACATTTTGTTTTAAAACAATGTTTGGCTGAGCGGACGGTCCAAGTCATTTTCTTTGTGTTGACCGGCAGGGATTGGAGCTGTGTCAGAAGAGCGGCAGCAGGAATGCGTGAGGTGAGTAATGATTAACAATTTTTAACACTTCCTGGCTACCTTTTTTACATTTATCTCCCCAGAAAATCCCTTTATATTGGAAGAACTAATTCAGTATCATCAAAATGTAGTTGATGCCAGACCTTGCTAGTGAGTTGTTGTTTTTTTGTCTACAACTTCAACTCACTTTTTAGGGGACAGACTGAAGATTTTTGGGGGACAGACTGAAGATACTGCAGCAAACTCTTCCCTCTTCCTGACATTCTCAACTCCACTGTAGCTTAGATGACAAGCAGAATAGCCCAATGGTAGCAATGACGGTTCTATAATTACTATTTCGCTACTGTATTTTATACGGGCGAATATATTTTATTACTTCATTACCTTTTTGTTTTTATCATGCCATTTTTCTAGTTTGATCATCAAAACAAGAAAAAGTGTCCGTGTGAGAAAACTATCCTGCCTGACTGCACTAAAAGAGGCCTAGTTCATTCTTTTCAATGGGCATTTAATACCCCCCCCCCCATAGTAACCCTTTGAAGAACACCCGCTGAGGAATCTAGAGCAGGGTCTGTAATATAGCGTCTAAATAGGACTGATTGTGGACACTGAATGATGTCATGCATTATGTTCCTAGCAATCCTCATTCACTTGGAAATAAGCTTAGCCACTGTGACTGCACAGACATGCAAATACTAGTGGAGAGTAAACCCTTCTTGCTTCACCTCTTTACTTTGCATGGCGATAGAAAAGCACCACAGTGAGACCACAGCAAGCTGTACTCCGCAGGACGAGCTTATTGTGGAAAAATGCTCATCCCGGCACCTGCGATATGTGAACAAGTAGTGCAAGTAGCAGCAAAGCCCGGGCCTAGTTATATGTACCGCTCTGGTATTGGTTTTCAGCTTGTTTGTGCAAAGTCAAAAAGACAAAAACACAGGAGGAGATTTATCAAACCGGTGTAAAGGAAAACTGGCTTATCTGCCCATAGCAACCAATCAGATGCCGCCTTTCATTTTCCAGAGGAGCTCTGAAAATTAAAATGTAGAATCTGATTGGTTGCTTCGGCAACCAAGCCAGTTTTCCTTTACACCCATTTTAATACACTTAGCCACGGTGATTATTGAAAACTGGAAAAAATGCCACATAACCTCCAAACGTATATACGCCTTTAGCCGCCAGCTGCACATCTCAAAGCACATTGGTTACACGGCTCCTGGAATCTGTCCAACCTGCCATATGTATTAAATGGAGTCTGTCACCAGGAAATTCACTGGTAAACCAGGCACAATGCTGAATGTATTGGTACCTTTAAGTCAGTGATCTGTTGAGTCATTCTGGAGAAAATGCACTCTTAATCCATATGCAAATAAGCCGATAAGTGCAGTGAGGGCGGGCCCCAAGCCACTCTATCCACATTTGTCAAACCCCTCCCTCTTCCTCTTCACTGTCAGAACCGGGTTCCTTCATAGTCATCTCGCTTGGTCCAGTCAATTAATAAGCAGAGGGAGACTCTGGAAGAGGAAGCAGGAGAAGCAAGGGTGCACCGAGTGTCTTGGGCCCGCCCTCAGTGCACTTACCTGTTCACTTGAATAAGTATTTTTTCTCTAGAATGATGCTATGCATTGCTAAGTGAAAGATATCATTACATTCATTTGAGCTAGCCCAACAAGGCATTGTGCCTGGTTTAAAGAGGTTTTACAGGATTTCGATATTGATGACTTGTCCTCAGGATGGCTTAGTATCTGATATGTGAGGGACTGACTCCTGACATCCATGCCGACCAGAGGCCAGGGCGTTCCAGTGAGCATTGCAGCCTTTTCCTAGGCCAGTGACATCACATTCATTGGTCACGGGGCCAAGGCGCAGCTCTGTCTCATTCAAGTGAATGAGCCTGGGCTGCAATACCAAGCATAGCCACTATACAATGTATGGCACTGCGCTTGGTATGCTATGAGGAGGCAGCGGTGCTCACTGGACTGCCACAGCCTCTTCAAACAGATGATGAGCTGGGATGTCGGACCTCCGCCATTCTGATAATGATTACCTATCCTTAGGCCATCCATATTGAACTCCCAGAAAACTCCTTTAACAGTGCATTTCCTAGAGACAGATTCCCTTTAACAAGTAACACTTGTACTTTAACGTTCATTAGGCCACTTAATGTCAGTATTCTGGTTTCTATTTTGCATCAGTATTTGTAAGCCAAAACCAGAAGCGGCACATAAAGTATAATGGAAAGATTTGCACATCTTTCCTATTTTGAACTCAGTCCTGGTTAATTCAATGTCTGTCTCACAGTGTCCTTACTGTAAGAAATTGTGTTCAGGTCCCATGGTGCAGTGACTGTTCACATGTACGTCTGGACATAGTATATTTCACTAGAGAGCCACATACCCTGTATAGGCTATATAATCAGTCGAGGACCCTTCCTGCAATTGTGGACCCCAAGATCATAGCTCAGGGACTGTTTATCACAATTCGACAATTACTTATCTGAGATTTTAGCTTTAAAGGGAGTCTATCACCTAAAATGACCATTATACACCCCAAACATGATGATATCCATTACATTCCCCATTTTATAATCTTACCTTTGATATTGCTGTCCGTCGCCTATTCGCTCTTAAAAACACTTTTATTCCATATGCTAATCGGGTTCTGAAGGTGCCCAGGGGCGGCGTTTATGCGGCCGGTGCCCAGGCTCCACGGCGCTGTTCAAATCAAACCCCTCCCCTTTCACCCCTCTGGCCCGCCCTCGGTTCTTCAGATACCATCCTCCAGTCAATGAGCAATCCGGCGCCTGCGCCTGCGCCCTCCATTACTCACTAGGGCAGAGGCAGCAGAGCGTTTAATGCGCATGCGCCGGCCCGTACATCCCGATATTTTGGCAGTTTACTTCCGCCGGCTAGATCGGGATGTACGGGCCGGCGCATGCGCATTAAACGCTCTGCTGCCTCTGCCCTAGTGAGTAATGGAGGGCGCAGGCGCAGGCGCCGGATTGCTCATTGACTGGAGGATGGTATCTGAAGAACCGAGGGCGGGCCAGAGGGGTGAAAGGGGAGGGGTTTGATTTGAACAGCGCCGTGGAGCCTGGGCACCGGCCGCATAAACGCCGCCCCTGGGCACCTTCAGAACCCGATTAGCATATGGAATAAAAGTGTTTTTAAGAGCGAATAGGCGACGGACAGCAATATCAAAGGTAAGATTATAAAATGGGGAATGTAATGGATATCATCATGTTTGGGGTGTATAATGGTCATTTTAGGTGATAGACTCCCTTTAAGTACCTTCACCTTTAATTCTCTTTCTTATATATATTTTTTGAAACATATTTTTATTCATAATGTATCATCTTACATGGCATTATATCAGCATGTCATATAAAAGTAAGCAAAAGATACATCACATGTTTTCCTTTTTTTGTAATATGATTACATCGAGATCGGTTCAGTGCATACAATAAAAGAAATAACCAACTCCCCCCTCCCTCCCTAGCCCCCCCGTCCCACCCCCTCTTTCTTATTTTTTTTAACAAGACTTGCCTATAAAAAAAAACTGAAATTGTACAATAAAATCTAACATAAACTGTCTCAAATTATCTTGAATGTTTTTTCTTGCTGATCTCATATAGACATCGTTCTTATCATACCACTTTATAGGGAGTCTGTCACTCCCAAAATTACTTTTAAAGAAGGTATACCGCCATGTAGGGTAGATTCCCTGAAACATAACCATACCTTTCTTGTGGATATCAGGTCCTCTAATCCTGAGAAATGCTTTTTTTTAGGCAAATAGGGTTTTCAGGGCACTGTGGGTGGGGCTGCTCCATTCAGTGCAACTGGCTTCCCCTACATCTTCAGAGGTGCGGAGTGCTGTCATGGTGGAGCGGTGGTGCACCAAATGGAGCAGTCCCACTCACGGTGCACTAAAACATATTTGCATAAAAAGATGCACTTTTTAGGATTAGAGGGCCATTTTTGTTAAAAAATGTAAGGTTATGTTTCAAGGCACTTATCCCACATGGCATTATACATACTTTAAAACTGATTTTTGGAGGCGACAGACCCTTTAAAAGGCATATGTCACCACATATGACCTTTGAGATGTGCACTGATCAGGAAAACATTTTTTTTAACCCTTGGAGCAACGGAGTGGTGCCATTGCACCTCGTTGCTCCCAAGGGCTCAACTTCATGCCAGACCAAGCAGTGAAAACATATTCATGCCTGGCCCTGGAGTCTCACAGCATTCAGCATAGGTGTAGTAAAGGCATGGAGATTGCCCATCTGCTCGGTGGTCTCCATCCTTTTACTGCACATGTGCTGAATGCGCTCCCACATTACTTCAGGGCAAGGCGTGACTATGTTTTCACTGCCTGGCCTGTCAGTCTTAGTGGTGGGGGCGCAGCATGAAGTGAGTGCAACCTCTGGGAGCAATGGGGTGCAAAGCCACCACCTTGTTGCTCCTTGTTGCTTCTAGGGGTTCATTTGAATATTATAAAACAGCAGTTTTCTTGGCAATGCAGGCACCAAGGAAGGTGGGACCAAGACAATTCAGCATTCAGCTGATCAGCACACATGTCCTATTAAAACTGGCTGACCTTTAGCATCTCAAGAGCCTAGAGGTGTAGAATTTCTGCCCTTTCCCTTATTCCTCCATGGATATCTTCCTCTCATACTTCTAGTATGTGAGGGCCTAATTAACAAATAAATACACAACATTTACACATAAATGCACAGTGCTCACTGTAGTCATACAGTATATAAATGTTCCTTCCTTGAGGGCCACCTATATAGACATAGGCCACTGTGCCTTCAAGTAAATCCGTCCTTCTTTCTGCTCCTTTGCAACACATCTGTATACATTTAATGTGTGGATTCAATTTGCCCTTGCAAAACCAATGCATAAAAACATGAAATTATTGTGACCTAAGGGTGGGAAATATGACATACATAATGAGGCCCTTTAATTTTGAGTCTTGGTCTTTTGCATGATTTTCACAGCTCTGGGCCCAGGTATAAGTGTTATAAATGAAAATGAAATGCTAATTACATCAGTATACATGTTCATGCAAATCTGTATGAAAAACTAGTCAGAGTGAGACCATACAGAGTGTGAAGACTCTACAGCGCTGTAACGTTTGATGTCAACGTTTGAGCTCATTTCCATAATCAACGTGATGTCAATGTTTGTAAGCAGGGAAATTACATTTTTTCTGTCTGCAAGAAAATATTTTTTCTCTCCACATATTTTGGAAGATATATTGAGATCAACTGGTTAAAGGGGTTCTGCAGTTTTTTTTTAACTGATGATCTTTCCTCTGGATAGATCATCAACATCTGATCGGCGGGGATCCGACACCCGGGACCCCTGCCAATCAACTGTTTGAGAAGGCAGCGGCACTGGCAGTAGTGCCGCGGCCTTCTTGCTGTTTACCGCAGGCCCAGTGACGTCACAACTAGTATCAACTGGCCTGGGCGGGGCTAAGCTCCATTCAAGTGAACAGAGCTTAGCCCCGCCCAGGCCACTGCCTTCTCAAACAGCTGATCGGCGGGGGTCCCGGGTGTTGAACCACCACCGATCAGATGCTGATGATCTATCCAGAGGATAGATCATCAGTTTAAAAAACTGCAGAACCCCTTTAAGCTTGCACAGACTTAGTAAAAATGAGTAAAAACAATAATCGTTATATGTGTGCTAATAAAAAAATGTATTGCACAGCTCAGCTTACAATGTTTGCAACTGTGGTGAAGGCAGGACCAGTTTTAGGGGCTGGGCTATTGCCAGAGTCAATTTCTTTGTGAGCCCCTTAATAAGAGAGCCCACAAGTAAACTTGAACAAGCCAGTATTGTTTAGCAGTGTTTGGTGGTATTATTTTGATTTTTATTGCAGTATTATGTGGAAACCAAATGGAGGTATTACGTGGGCTCTTTAAAGGGGTGGTACTAGAATGGTGGTGTTTGGCAACACCCTCCACTTGGCTGGAATTGTAAAGGGAAGCTTACCCGTTTCCCAGGGCTGGCTCCCTGCTCCTTCTATTCCAGGCCTCAGATGTTCCTCTGAGCTTCCTTGCTGTAGACATTCAGTTTGACATGGCTGCAGCATATCATTGGCCGCGGAGGTGGCCTGGTCACATAAGGCAAGGGGATCCAGTATCTACTGCAGCCAGTCATTGGCTACAGCACTGTCAAGCTGGATGTTTTCAGGGGAGCAGCCAAGGCCTGGAGGAGAAGGAGCAGGGAGCCAGTGCCAGGAAGCAGGTACCTTTACAGGTCCAGCCTGCACAAACCCTTTAAGGGAGCATCATTTGGATACTGCAGACTATTTGGTATTATGTGGGCTGTATGTTTCAGTAGTATCTTCACACTTTTTGGCAATATTATGGTATTATAGGCTGAAATACTCAGAGAAAAACTTCTTAGTAGATTTGTTTGTTAACAGTTACCAAAAAGATGGATGTAAATGGATGCCAAACGAAGCGCATCCTTTTGCATTTGTTTTACATAGACTTCAATGTAAAAAAACAAACAAAAAAAAACACTGTCACTTAGCAGACTGTGTGTCTGGCAAAAAAAAAAAAAAACTGTTCTCTGTGAGTTATTGCTTCTACTACAGAAAAAGCAAGAGAGAGAGAGAGAGAAAGACAAGAACTTGGAATCTGCATAGCATAAAGCATAGGAGTCAGCAAGGGAACCTGCTACTACAGCTATTCATACTTTACTGCTTGAGAGGGACTACAATTAAGACACTCATCACACTTAACCACGTCCTGGTCAAATCTGCCTCTAAGACCTGTATCCCGCAGTGGACACTATGGCCACAATTGCCAGATTACAGTTGCAAGCCAAAGATTCTAGAGAGAGACTTTAGCAAGATAGCATACCAAGAAGCTCATTATTTGCCACTTTGCCAGCCTCTATACCTTGCTATCTGGGAAAAGGATTTGCACTGTGTACAGATTATTGTTGGATGTACTACAACTCCTATTTTGCACTCAAGTAAAAAGAGACATTTATTCTTCTAATGTTAGCCTGGTTTCCTAACTCCCACCACACCTTATGCTGGCCATTACACTACTACACCTCCTGCCAGGCACCCATACAACTACCACAATCAAGAGCACCCCAAACTACCATCAGACAAGAGCCCAAACTACAGGGAGTGTCCCGAGGGTAGAAAGGGTGCACCCTCCTCTCACTGCAGCAGCCCTAGGGTGCAATGGCCTGAGGGAATCCACTGTGACACATCCTATAATCAGAGCCACTACCACTCCCATCCTCTGGCTCAAGGGCTCGCTGCACAAATATTAAAACATTTATGTGAGTGATGTGATATATCGATAGCAAGCTGCTGCTATCTGTATCCTATAGAGTATTACAGTTGTATATTAAAGGTCACATGATTGGGTATGCATGATTCCTGCAAGCCAAGGCAAAACGGCATTTGTGGGTGGGATGAGCACTTGCTATGTCACAACAGTGGAAACAGATATCTTATTAAAGAGAAAATGGCTTGCTCTGCAGCAGACAGCTTGTAGGTATCAGCTGCAGCCTTTGCCGCAGTGTGAGTGCGTGTGGACGTGTGTCACCACCAGCCCCTCCCAAACCAACAATATCTCACTGTGATGAATGGGGTCTACACCACTACCCTATCCGACATCCAATGTCAATTCTCTCCCAGAATCTGCTCTGTGGTCATTTCCTTGTAGTTACTGACACTGTGAAGCTCCATTCTTCCCTCCCCCACCTCCTCCTCCTTAAATTGAGGTTTTGCTGATGCATCTGCTACCGAAGAATAAACCTCTCCCTGCTCCTACTACATTCTGCAAGCACAGTATGAAGAAAGTGCCTTGTAATAGGACCCCATAATGCAGTGTCTCACTCTGGACAGGTCAGGTTTATGGAAGCAAAAATGTAGATCTGTAGAGATGAGGAAAGATTAAAACTATACACAATACTGAAAAGCAAAACCAAAACTATCTGGATATGAAATACCGTAGCATACACATGGGATGGATGGCTAAACCAACATGCTGACAAATAGCTGGAGATGTAAATGAGATATCAATGTGATAGATAGATAGATAGATAGATAGATAGATAGATAGATAGATAAATATAGATACATAGATATGAGATAGATAGATAGATAGATAGATAGATAGATATGAGATAGATAGATAATTGCTAGAGATAGATAGATAGATAGATAGATGGATAGATAATAGATATAGATGATAGATAGATAGATAGATAGATAGATAGATAGATAGATAGATGGATAGATAATAGATGATAGATGATAGATAGATAGATAGATAGATAGATATGAGATAGAGAAAGATAGATAGATAGATAAAATATAGATACATAGATATGAGATAGATAGATAGATAGATAGATAGATAGATATGAGATAGATAGATAATTGCTAGAGATAGATAGATATATAGATAGATAGATAGATAGATAGATAGATAGATAATAGATATAGATGATAGATAGATAGATAGATAGATATATAGATAGATAGGTAATTGATAGATATAGATAGAATATAGATAGATAGATAATTGCTAGAGATAGATAAATAGATAGATAATAGATAGAATATGGATAGATAGATAGATATGAGATAGATAGATAGATAGATAGATAGATAGATAGATAGATAGATATATAGATATGAAATAGATAGATCGATAATAGATATAGATGATAGATAGATAGGTAATTGATAGATATAGATAGATAGATAGATAGATAGATAGATATGAGATAGATAGATAGATAATTTCTAGAGATAGATAAATAGATAATAGATATAGATGATAGATAGATAGACGGATACAATATAGATACATAGATATGAGATAGATAGATGGATAGATAGATAGATGGATAGATTGATTGATTAATATGAGATAGATACATTGGTAGATATATGTACATATATGAGATAGATGGGGAGAAAGATGATTAGATAAATGTGATAGATGATAGTTAGATAGTAATATAGATAATAGATAGATAATAGATAGATAGACAATTCCTAGATAATAGATATATGACAAATGCTAGATACATGCTTTTGATGATTATTTAATTACCCTGATCATATCTATTTATCTATCTCTCTGTCCATCTGTCTATCTATCTGTCTATCTATCTCTATGTTCTTGCATTATGAACGCATACACATATAGCATACAGAAGAGTAAAAAAAAACATTCACAATTAACTTTAATGGTGATAAAAAAATATAGGAATATTTTAAAAAAAGAGAGTTTGCATAATTCACTATTGAAAACCACGTCTTACACAGGCCGAAAACTGCAACTTATCTATGAATACTTTCAGCCAATGATTGGAATCATGGCTGCTGCCAAATGGCGTGACTTAATAATCATTTATCACATTGTCTGCACCTGTAAATTACTTCTGGAAAGGGGAAATGTCACCACAATGGATGTGACCTGTTCAAAAAGACTGAATCTGAATACCACATCTGTGTATGTCTATAGGCCTTATGATTTCTATCTGGAAGCCATTTTGAAATGTATTGCTGTAGCAGCATATTGTTGATAGGGTGGTAATATATAGATAAATGACAAGTACATAGATGAAAGTGTTTACGTCGAATAAATGCTTTGGTTATAGACATCTTATGACATATATACATATAATGTGTGTTGAGATGATAGATAGATAGATAGATAGATAGATAGATAGATATGAAATAAATATATAATGGATAGATAGAAAGATAGATAGATAGATAGACAGATAGAATAAATAGATAGATAGATAGATAGACAGATACATAGATAGATGACCAACAGATAACAGATACGTAGAGAGATACATAGATTATAGATATGAGATAGATAATAGATAAATTGCTGAACAGAAGGGAATAATCCATCTAGTGGAATAAGAAATAAATGACTGGTCCTTTTTTCTAGACTAAAAGTCCAGAAAACATGCTATAGGTGATAATGACCACATATAGAAAATAAAACATTTATGGCTGCTGATAAGAAAAAACTGAATATTAGTCATTTAACATTGCTAGACATGTAATTAAACTGATGCTCTGGTGGTGGATGAAGGGTTAAAACCCTAGAGATACACGTAGGGCCAGTCCGGGAAGGCTTCAGGTACCCAGAGGAAACAGTCGCCATGGAGACAAAACCTTCTATTGCTATGATATCGAGTTCCTTATTCTGCTGTATGTCGGAGGCCTCAGAGTAAGCATGACATGGAATTTTCTAGACTAGGCCTAACAGGCCTCTGATTGCAAACCTATATAAAAGGCGTAAACGTGGATCACCAAGACACCACCAGCCAGCGTTCATACATTCTGACATATTTCTAATTTTACAAGGGTGACATCAAGATAGAAACTATCCATGCCCTAGAGAGATACGACAGAACAAGATGACCAGCGTGTCTACAAACATCCTGGTGACATTTCATCACGAGCAAGCGCCTCTACATCTCAGATGCCAGTTTTATAAGGAACATACAGGATAGGAGTGGCACAGGAGGGGCAACACTAAAATAATCTGAACCCCACGCCCTTCTGACACAATTCTCAATCTGGATCAGAATGTGAAGAGTCACAGTCCCCATCCATCTTTACCACCCCCGACCACAAGTGTCAGCCTGGCCACAGCATCTCTTGAAGGATGCTGAAGTAAGATACCCTCCTCTCACCATGAGGGACGATTACTAATGAAGGAGGGAGATCTGTGGCTGGTGTCACGGAAATTAGACATGAACACACTTCTTCCTTCTAAGGCTGGATTGTATGGAATTTCCATCGTAGTTTCCAGCTGGATGAAAGCAGCCAGACATAACATTCGCATGAGCAAGGGAGAGCTTCAATTAATCTGTTTTTAGCGCAAAGGCTTCTTAAATGCAGACGGCGGCTAATCTCAGATTACACATACATTAACACTCTAATTCTATAGAGAGGAAGGACGTAAAGGTTCAACTTATGGCGACAAAGTTCGCCAACTCCGAAATACAAGTCACCAATCTAACACTAGGGCTGTACAGTAGAAAAGAGCCATTTTACAACATACCATTCTCTGCCAGGAATCCAGAGTAGTGTCAGCCCCCACCGGAGATGCCAGGAAAGATGGAGATTACACAAAGCGTCTTTAGATTGTGAGCAAGAAAAAAAATAAGTATAATAATAAAAAATACGTAAAATAAAGTGAAAACAGAGAGAGGGAGAGGTGCAGTGATACAACCGTACAGAAGAGCCAGCACAAGGCAGCAGCTCTCTGAAAGCAAACCAGGGAGGAGCCCTGCCTCCCTCTGACACCCACTCCACAATGCACCAGGCAGACTTAACCCATCATCTGCCTCATCTCGCACTGGACATTTAACCCCCTTTGGTAACACCAGCCCACAACCTTTTTTCTATTTTTACATTTTTAGATGAGCACAATAAAAACTGAATATTTTATATCACCAACAATGACCTATAAATTCTAACGTCCAGACGGATATGTATTAGAAATTTAGTGTGGCCACAATAACACGTGGGCTGGTGGACCGGGCAGTGAATTCTTCAGTGATAGAACACTAAACCTAATATATCCGTAGCTGATGTGCAGTTACAGGTGATTTATTATTCTCTGTTATCATCCATTTCAGGTAGGATTGCAGAAAGAGCCACAGAGAATTGCCTGCCATCATGACCGCTGCGTTACCTCTCTCAAAATACATTTGCATCAGTATGTCTATGCGCTCAGCGCCAAAATTTTATAGTTATTCATGTGTCCTGTCAAAAGTTGGAGTCGAAAATATTAAACGTAAAGTTTTTTTCCGAGACTTTAATACTGATGATCTATCCTCCGGATAAGTCATTAGTATCTGATCGGTGGGGGACACCCAGGACCCCTGCCGATCAGCTGTTTGAGAAGGCAGCGGCGCTGGCAGTAGCGCCATGGAGTTCTCATAGCTTTTCCTAGGCCAGTGACGGCGTGTTCATGGTCACGTGGCCCATACGGCAGCTCAGCCCCAATGTACGGTGTTGTGCTTGGTAGGCACGGAGAAGGCAACGGTGCTTACAGGAGCACCGGTGCCTTCTAAAACAACTGATCGACGGAGGTCCTGCGTGTGGGACCCCCACCGATCAGAAACTGATGACCTATCCTGAGGCTAGCATCAGTATGTAGGTCTCCGAAAAACCTTTTAAAGCTTTTAAACCTTTTGTGGCTACTAAACCACCATATTGAAACCAGACATTTCTGCATATTAACATTTAATAAATAATAATTTACCAGAGATGAGTCCAGGACTATCTCCGGATATAATGAGCACATGTGCATTGCATAGATGAAGCTGAGGACTTGTGCAACCTGCTTACTGCACATGCACAGAGAAGCCAGGTGTACTGTACTCAGCTTCAACATGCATGTGCCCAATGGGATAGATACAATAGCTAGATAGACAGATGAGCTACCGTAGATAGATAGATAGATAATATAGATATATATGCATGAGATAGATACATAGATTGAAAGATGCATAGATAAAGAGATACTGTAGTAGGTAGTTCCTGTGGATAGATAGATACTGATAGATAGGTAGATAGATAATATAGATATATATGCATGAGATAGATACATAGATGGATAGATGCATAGATAAAAAGATACTGTAGTAGGTAGTTCCTGTGGATAGATAGATATAGATAGATAGATAGATAGATAGATAGATATAATTCATATATACATGAGATAGATACATAGATGCATAGATAAAAATATACTGTAGTAGGTAGTGCCTGTGGGTGGATAGATAGATAGATATAGATAGTTAGATATAATTCATATATACATGAGATAGATATGCAGTTAATAGATATAGAAGACTGTAAGACTGAAAGATGTATAAAATGGGTTTGTTGAATAAAAAACAAACAGAATATAATCTCTGAGGAGCAGTGGCACTGTTATGGGTCTCAGCTGTCCCTCTGGTGGGGCTGGATTACACAGGACACAGGTACTTTCTACTCTGTTATTACAGCCCCAGGGCCTGGGGTATCACTTAGACAACAGTTAATGACCTGGAAAAACCATTCCGCAGTTGGCCCCTAACAATAAATCAATGCATACATTATTATCAGTGTAAGGTTTGGTCTTGCGATGTATGTCTTGCTTAGCTTTGGATGAGAATGGGTCTGCGTAAGCTTCAGGTAATAATGAATGCAGGGTCTAAATCAGTATTTTTCATCAAGCTATTTGTCTTCCTGTGGAGTTTATTCTTCAGAAGTCATTACGACTGTGAGGACCTATTGCCAGAACCTGCAGATTACTTTAGATGCTGACCTACTTTGGTGATGGCCAACACCCAAGTCGTTACATCATAAATGGACAGATTTTCCAGTGCAAGCTTCCAAAATGTGAAAGCCCTCCACCCAGTGGCGTACCGCCCATAGAGGCAGACCACGCCACTGCTATGGGGCCCACGGCACTGGGGGGCCCGTAGCGCAGAGAAGGCCCCGCCCACACTAAGTGGCCCCGCCCACTCATGACCGGCTATGCGGCTGGTTTTCTCCCCAGCGCCCAGCATCTCCTCTTCAGACTTCCGCAATCAGTCGTCGCGCACTCCCCCCCCCCCGACCTGAGGTTGATGCCCTGACCTGACCTCCTCCTGACCCGGACCGTCTGCCACTCTGCCGGAATCAGGATGAAACCAAGCCAGCCTGGCCTGCATGGGGCGCTCGAGCCGCTGGCCAATCAGAACGTCAAGGCAACTCTGTTGAGGGCTTGAGGCAGCTGCTGATTGGCCAGTGGCGCAAGGGGGCGGGCGGGAGAATCGGCTCGAACGCCGTCGGCTTCCACCAGCAGAGTCAGTGCCTGCCCTGAGCTGAGGAGAGAGAGACGAGTCAGGACTGTCCTCAAGAGAGGGAGGAAGATTCGTGAGCAGTGCACCGGCTGCCTGTGTCCCTGGCTGGCTGGCCTGAAGACAAGTAAGTCACAGTCTGGGCCCCTCTATGTTTGGGGGTCTCCTCTGGCTCCGCTCCTTCCCTCCTGTCCTATGTCCAGGCACTGGGCCCCTCTATGTATGGGGGTCTTTTTTGGCTCTACTCCTTCCCTTGCATCCTCTGTCCAGGCACTGGGCCCCTCTATGTTTGGGGGTCTCCTCTGGTTCCGCTCCTTCCCTTGCATCCTCTGTCCAGGCACTGGGCCCCTCTATGTTTGGGGCCCCCAAGGGAAGGAGCGGAACCAGAGGAGACCCCCAAACATAGAGGGGCCCAGTGCCTGGACAGAGGATGCAAGAAAAGGAGCGGAGCCAGAGGAGACCCCCAAACATAGAGGGGTCCAGTGCCTGGACATAGGATGCAAGGGAAGGAGCGGAACCAGAGGAGACCCCCAAACATAGAGGGGCCCAGTGCCTGGACAGAGGATGCAAGAAAAGGAGCGGAGCCAGAGGAGACCCCCAAATTGGCCCCTCTATGTTTGGGGGTCTCCTCTGGTTCCGCTCCTTCCCTTGCATCCTTTGTCCAGGCACTGGACCCCTCTATGTTTGGGGGTCTCCCCTGGCTCCGCTCCTTCCCTTGCATCTTCTGTCCAGGCACTCTAACAGTTTCTGTAGGTCATGTATAAATGTATTTAATGGGGGTGTGGCATGGGAGGAGCCAGTACAGGAAGTGGGAGGGGCCATGGTGGATAGTGGGCGGGGTTAAGGGGCCCAATTCAGATTTTTGCTATGGGGCCCAGTGATTTCTATGTACGCCCCTGCCTCCACCTATGTGACTAATGGAAAAATAGATCAAAGTGCTGCACTACCATAATGTCACAGAAGCAGATCCTTTAGGAAAGAAGTAGACCTCGTCCTGGAAGACAATGGGGATCATTTACTAACCAGAAATATACCTATATTAGGCATATTTCTGGCGCAGATTGCGGTGCAAAGGTTATTTGCGCTGCAATCTGCGACTTTTCCCTTCTCAAGCCATGTCTGAAAAAGGGGGCATGGCGTGGGCGGTGAAGGGGAAGGGCCAGCAGGCCCGCCTCATTCATCATTTTCTACGCCTGTTTTAGGCGTAAAAAGTGGTCTAAATCTACGCCACCAAGGAATCTGATTTAGAAGTGGCAGTGGATCGTAGATTTAGAAGTGGCAGTGGATCAGTCAAAGTTATGCAGAGCCTGGTGCCTCTACATACCATTGCTTTTAAAGGAAACCTGTCACCAGGATTTTGTGTATAGAGCTGGGGACATGGGCTGCTAGATGGCCGCTAGCACATCTGCAATACCCAGGTCCCATAGCTCTCTGCGCTTTTATTGTGTTAAAAAACAGTTTTGATTGATATGCAAATGACCCGATATGAGTCCTGTATCCGGAGATGAGTCAAGCGGAAAGGAGCCCAGCACCGCCCCGCGTCCTCCGAATCTCCTCCTTGCTGGCTGACGTCACAGAGCTGGAGCGCTGAAATCTCGCGATGAGCGAGCTAGCGCATGCGTAGTTCGTTCCCTGTGCTGATGCCAGTACAGGAATGAACATGATGCCGACACTGCGCATGCGCTAACCCGTGCATCGCGAGATTTCGGCGCTCCAGCTCTGTGACATCAGCCAGCAAGGAGGAGATTCGGAGGACGCGGGGCGGTGCTGGGCTCCTTTCCGCTTGAGTCATCTCCGGATACAGGACTCATATCGGGTCATTTGCATATCAATCAAAACTGTTTTTTAACACAATAAAAGCGCAGAGAGCTATGGGGACCTGGGTACTGCAGATGTGCTAGTGGCCATCTAGCAGCCCATGTCCCCAGCTCTATGCACAAAATCATGGTGACAGGTTTCCTTTAACAATAAAAAGCAAGCCCCACAACTGAAAGCATGTAAAATACAAACTATGGTAAAAATATCATACTATGAAATCACCTAATAAAACATGTATGTAATCACTTGACATATGATTCTCCATAATTCGATACCATTGCAACACAAAATGATAGGCTTCACCTACATTTTAACTTAAAGAAGTTATACCATCATAACAACCTACCCACAGGATATGGAATAATGTATCTGACCGATGAGGCCCCCGCCATTCACTAGAATGAGTACTCGTGTTCCCCCATTTAAATGGAGTGGCAGACAGGCATGTGCCCTATTATACTCTATGGGGCTGCTGCTATCAAATCAAATAAGCTTTATTGGCAGGACTAAACACATTTAAGCATTGCCAAAAGAAGTAGGAATAATTGGGTAAGTTTGGGGGATTGGGACACATCCAGGGTGGGGATATAGGAGTCCATGGTATATCAGGCTCCTCTCAGTGTATGGCAGGCAGTAATATATTGTGCTGCTATGGCCGTGGTGTTCTCCTTTTCCCCCCAGCAATATGCATAGTCTCTCTTCCTCCTCCATGGAGAGGAAGTTTGGGCAGAGATCAGACAGTCTCCTGAAGTGAGAGTCCCTCACTGTTAAGTATTTGGGGGACAGCAGCAGGAAGTGGGCCTCATCCTCCACGTTGCACTGCTGTCTGCTCCCCCTGGGCATGTACCTCTGCCGGTGATGCCCGGATTCGATGAGCAGGCTGTGGGCACTCAGTCTGTACCGGCTTAAGATCTGTCGCTTTCTTGGATTGGGGAGTTTCTCCAGATATGGGGCCAGTTTGTACTCCCTCTGCACGCTACAGTATACTGTCAGCTTCTGTGATGTTCGTATGACGTTCCTCCAGACGCTGATATACTCCTCTTTGCCCTTGTGTATCGTCCTCTGGATTTCCCCCTTTGCCAGGCTGTATTGCTTGGTGGCTTGGGCAGGCTGCGTTTGGGTGACTTGTTGCAGGATGCTTTGTTTTTTTGAAGTTTCTTTGTGAAGCAAAGCTTTGTGATGGTGGGAGCTGGGACTACTGCTATGCAGATGGGCTCTGAATGATAGCACCCTTTTCTGGACAGCAAAGTAGAGTGGGAATCTGCCCAGTTCTGCGCGTCAGGCGCTGTTCTCCTGTGGACCTGGAGAAGATGTTTGCAGAATTCACTTTTCCCAGTCTGGATATGTGTCTGCACCCAGACTTCGCTGCCATACACGAGGATTAAGGCGAGGATGGTGTCAAGGATTTTAAGCCAGACGGTCACTGGTGCCTTGAGATGATATAGACACCTTCTAATGGCATAGAAGGTTTTGCTCGCCTTGTCTTTCAGTGTTTCCATGGATTTCTTAAAACTCCCTGATTGGCTAATTTCTAATCCCAGGTAAGTGTATCTGTTGGTTTCTGAAAGTGGACTGTTGTTTAACAGGGAGGGAGGACGCCCGGCTGGTTTACGGTTTCTCTTCTGGAACACCATGATGTTAGTTTTCTTTGGATTGATGGGCAATGCCCACGTGGTACTGAATTTTTCCAGAATTTTCAAGTTATCTTGGAGATCTTTCTCAGTTGGTGATAGTAGCAGAAGATCATCTGCATAAAGGATAAATTTCACCTCGGTGTCATGGAGGGTGAGACAGGGTGCTGAGGAGGGCTCCAGAGCGGCCACCGGCTCATATAGATGTTAAAGAGGGTTGGACTGAGGCTGCAGTCCTGTCTGACTCCTCTGCACTGCCGGAAATAAGCCGTTCTCCTACCATTCACCTTCACGCTGCATCTATTCTCAGTGTAGGAACTTCTGATGACATCATATCGTATTCCGCTTTTGAGAAGTTTCAGGAATAGGCCCGGGTGCAACACTGAGTCAAAAGACTTCTTAAAGTCCACAAAGCAGGCATAGATCTTTCCATGCTTTGTATTGTGGACATGGCTCTTGATGAGGGTCTGCAGAGTGTAGATGTGGTCCATGATGTGGTGTTTTAGCATGAAGCCTGCTTGGCTTCTCCTGAGGACATTGTGCTGGGTGAGGAAGCTGAGGATCCTCTTATCAGGATGCCCTGGTTCCAGCTCTTGGGGAAGTAGCCGGCACTCAACACAACATTGTAGAGTTTTACTTTTGCGGCCTGGATACCTGGCGCTCTGTATTTGATCATTTCTGAAAGGATCCCATCTGGGACGCTGACTTTTTTTTATTCTTTATCACTGAGATCCTCTCTGTTATCTCCTGCAGTGTGATCGGTGTGTCTAGAGGATTTCGGAAATATTTGATTTTGTCCTCCATGTTCTTCAGCTTTTTTGTGATTTCTTTTTGTTCTGGGCTTTTAGTCCTCCCTCAAGATATACTGGAGCCAGATGTTGCCATTTTGGATGTGGAGGTTGGTGTTCTTAGTGGTTTTGTCCATGTGCTTCCATAGTTCCCAGAAGGAGTTGTCCTGGAAAGCGTCTTGGAGATGGAGGAGCTTGGTTAAGATGTTGCCTTACTTTTTCTTTCTGAGGATGGATTTGTATTGCCTTTGTATGTTGTTGTAAGCTTCCCTCAGACTGCAGTTGTTGCTTTTTTTTGCATCTTTTGTGGTCAGACATTTCTGCCATGGTGTACAGTATATAATTAAAGCCCCTTACTGCGATATTTACTCCTTCTGGGTTCAGCTCATACACTTTACTATGGAAGTTATGGAGCATCTCATGGATCTCTGTTCTGTTTATGGTCTCCATATAATTTGGGGTTGACATCTTGGACCATTTAAAAGGTGGAGGTAGGCTAAAGAGGCCGGCCTGCTCTGATGTTTGTGCCAGTGGTTTGCTTGTTTGCTTTAATGTATAGGAGCAGTTGGTTGTGGTCTGATAGGTGTGTCTGTGGGGTGACTATGAAGCCACCAACATTTGTGCGGTCCATATCTTTGATGGCATAGTCTACCACACTGTTGCCTACATGAGAGTTTAGGGTATGTCTACCAAGAGAGTCTCCCTTGGTGCGTCCATTGAGTATATGAATTCCGAGGCTTCGACATAAGTTCAGCAATTTTCTGCCACTTTTATTTACTGTGCTGTCATAGCTGTTTCTCTCGGTGTGCACTAAGCTGTCAGAGTCAGCTCTGAATATATAGACATTTCCATCAGTTGTCAGGTAGTCTCTCTCCCTCCCTGTTTTTGCATTGAGTTCTCCAAAGATGAGAACATTGCCCAGGACCTGGAAATGGGAGGCTTCCCTCTGTAGGATGTTAAAGCTGTTGGGATTGCAGTATGGAGACTCTGGTGGAGCTATGTATGCTGCACAGAGGTAGATGTTAGCCAGAGAGGTGAGGATGGAGCGGCCTATTCTTACCCATATGTGGCTGTCTCCTCTTTTCACTGGTCTGATCTGCTCATGGAGCTCCTCCTTATACCAGACTAATATTCCTCCTGAGCTTCGGCCCAGCTTGACGCTTTTGTTTTTCAGGGCAGGGACAGAGATCTCACTGTAACCGGTGGGTACCAGTGATTTATTCTCTGTCTTAGTCCATGTTTCTAGGAGGATCTGTATGTCAATGTTTTTTAGTCTTTGGGTAACGTCTGGATCATGGGTCTTACATCCGAAGGCTGAAGAGTTCAGGCCCTAAATGTTCCAGCTGCTGACAATAAGAGATGTCATTGTTTGTCCGTATACCTTCTAATGAGCTGTCCTGTGTAGGACAAGCTGGATTCTTGACTGGTGGCCATGTTGTAGCAGTTTGGTCCAGTCTGTGTTCTGCACAGAGTGCTGAGCAGGGTCTTTATCTCCTCAATTTCTCTGCTCTGAATTACTCTATGTGAGGCAGGTGGATTTCTATCTATCTATCTATCTATCTATCTATCTATCTATCTATCTATCTCATATCTATCTATCTATCTATCTATCTATCTATCTGTCTATCTATGTCATATCTATTTATCTAATATCTATCTATATATCTATCTATCTCTACAGGATCTTTTTTCTATCTAGCAATTACATCTAATTATCTTGCTCTATTTATGAATCATATATTTTTTTACAGAATGCTTGGCAATTATTCTCACAGTTTGTGATGGCTAATGTGATCACCCTGAGCCAATGTAAATTATCAAATCCCTTCAGCGCTCCCAAACGATTATTGCTTTCTCTGACTGCAGATTTGGATCCATGAAAAGATGCCCATTCTGCTGTCTCATGTATGGAGTTCTAGGACGTAAACAACTGGGAACAGCAAGAACAATCAAACCTTAAATCAATATTCTCTGAATAATTCATCCTAGTGAATTATTGATCAAATGCACAATGGAGGACTTTAGAAATAAAATCACCCCTTCTATATAAATAGAGCATAAATACAGTATATAACATACAGTATATATAGATATATCAGTACTGTGAAAAAGTTGTAGACTGACATGGAAAAAATCCTGCAAAGAATGCTTTAAAAAATAGAAGTGTTAACAGTTTACATTTAAATTTATTCTGCAGCCAGACAATGACCCCACACATACAGCCAATGTCATTAGGAACTATCTTCAAAGTAAAGAGGAAAAAGGAGTCCTAGAAATGATATGGCCCCCCACAGATCCCTGATCTCAACATCATCGACTTTGTCTGAGATTACATGAGGAGACAGGAGATCTGTGGTAAGTTCCCTAAGATGTCTGGAACAACCTCCCTTCCATCAAAACCTGCACAAGTCTACCTAGAAGAACTGATGTATATATAGATATAGAAGAAAAGGCAGAAAAGGACCATCTGGTCCATCTAGTCTGCCCTTATAGTATTTTTTTTTTTTTTTTTCATCTTAGGATAGATATGTATTTATCCTAGGCATGTTTAAAATCACTTATTCTAGATTTTTCAACCCCATCTGCTCAGAGTTTGTTCCAAGCTTATATATAGCATATATATATATATATATATATATATATATATATAAAACATATATACACATAAAGAAATTCCATGGCACTTCTAAAGATATGGTGGAAAAACAAGTGTCCTTTATTCACACATGTCCCAGTGACGTTTCTGTCCCCTCATGAAACCTTTCTCATGCCAAGTGTTCCGTGAGTGGACAGAAATGTATCTGTGACGTGTGAATAAATGACACTTGTTTTTTCACCATATCTTTAGGAGTGCCATGGAATTTCTATTGACACTGGTACCCACACCACACCCACACCCGAATGCTGCTGGGATTTGAATGGCAGATATATACGGTATATATATACAGTACAGACCAAAAGTTTGGACACACCTTCTCATTCAAAGAGTTTTCTTTATTTTCAGGACTATGAAAATTGTAGATTCACACTGAAGGCGTCAAAACTATCAATTAACACATGTGGAATTATATACATAACAAAAAAGTGTGAAACAACTGAAAATATGTCATATTCTAGGTTCTTCAAAGTAGCTACCTTTTGCTTTGATTACTGCTTTGCACACTCTTGGCATTCTCTTGATGAGCTTCAAGAGGTAGTCACCTAAATTGAAGGAGTTCCCAGAGATGCTTAGCACTTGTTGTCCCTTTTTCCTTCACTCTGCGGTCCAGCTCACCCCAAACCATCTCGATTGGGTTCAGGTCCGGTGACTGTGGAGGCTAGGTCATCTGGCGCAGCACCCCATCACTCTCCTTCATGGTCAAATAGACCTTACACAGCCTGGAGGTGTGTTTGGGGTCATTGTCCTGTTGAAAAATAAATGATGGTCCAACTAAACGCAAACCAGATGGAATAGCATGCCCTGCAAGATGGTAGCCATGCTGGTTCAGTATGCATTCAATTTTGAATAACTACCCAACAGTGTCACCAGCAAAGCACCCCCACACCATCACACCTCCTCCTCCATGCTTCACGGTGGGAACCAGGCATGTAGAGTCCATCCGTTCACCTTTTCTGCGTCGCACAAAGACATGGTGGTTGGAACCAAAGATCTCAAATTTGGACTCATCAGACCAAAGCACAGATTTCCACTGGTCTAATGTCCATTCCTTGTGTTCTTTAGCCCAAACAAGTCTCTTCTGCTTGTTGCCTGTCCTTAGCAGCGGTTTCCTAGCAGATATTCTACCATGAAGGCCTGATTCACACAGTCTCCTCTTAACAGTTGTTCTAGAGATGTGTCTGCTGCTAGAACACTGTGTCTGGCATTGACCTGGTCTCTAATCTGAGCTGCTGTTAACCTGCGATTTCTGAGGCTGGTGACTTTGATGAACTTATCCTCTGCAGCAGAGGTGACTCTTGGTCTTCCTTTCCTGGGGCGGTCCGCATGTGAGCCAGTTTCTTTGTAGAGCTTGATGGTTTTTGTGACTGCACTTGGGGACACTTTCAAAGTTTTCCCAATCTTTCGGACTGACTGACCTTCATTTCTTAAAGTAATGATGGCCACTTGTTTTTCTTTACTTTAACTTTACTTTTTCTTGCCATAATACAAATTTTAACAGTCTATTCAGTAGGACTATCAGCTGTGTATCCACCTGACTTCTCCAGAACGCAACTGATGGTCCCAACCCCATTCATAAGGCAAGAAATCCCACTTATTAAACCTGACAGGGCACACCTGTGAAGTGAAAACCATTTCAGGGGACTACCTCTTGAAGCTCATCAAGAGAATGCCAAGAGTGTGCAAAGCAGTAATCAAAGCAAAAGGTGGCTACTTTGAAGAACCTAGAATATGACATATTTTCAGTTGTTTTACACTTTTCTGTTATGTATATAATTCCACATGTGTTAATTCATAGTTTTGATGCCTTCAGTGTGAATCTACAATTTTCATAGTCATGAAAATAAAGAAAACCCTTTGAATGAGAAGGTGTGTCCGAACTTTTGGTCTGTACTGTATATATATATATATACTCTATAATCCAACCTCCGGTCACAATTTTTGTGCCATTACCACAATTTAGATTTATTTAATTATTTATAACTACACTGTCTATTGAAATTATTCACAAGCGAGTCCTTCAGATTCGTAATGCATAATATGATTATGCGCTGTATTTGCCAGGGCCCTGAATATGTCCTGTCCATTGCCTAGCAACAAATGCAGTCTGAGATGTTGACTATGCAAGAACTCTGTGCTCCTGGAGGCCGGCGTAGTCTCCTGCCGATATGCATGGTCGCTGATAGTCTGTATTGGTTATGAATCATCAATGCTGATGCAGCTAGGATGTCAGCTGTTGGAGATAGGACTATCAGGAATCTTTTGCTTAAAGGGGTATTCCAACCATATAAAGATGTGCCAATTACTTGAAATTCATTTTGGGTCCGATTCTAACAAAATTTATTCAGGTACTAATAAGTTCGACCCAAATTGAAACTTCTCCAAATGTCCTGAAAATTTGTGTATGACACTCTGAGGTCTCATTGGACTCTTGTCTCTCTTTTTTTTTTTTTTTTTTTTTTTTTTTACAATTTTTCTATATAAATTCATATCCCGGCAGCATTCGGGTGTGGGTATGGGGTGGGTGCCAGAGTCAATACCCTTGATCCTGGGGGCATGATTAAGATCTGATAGATTGAAACACGTTGGTAGCATTACCGGTGTCCATGTGAAGAATTGTATTCTTTTAAATTTATGGAATAAAGATTGAAGACTTTTTATTCATCTCAGTCCTGGACATTTTTCATTGTTTTCCTGAATCAGAATAACTTCCTGGATCAACGACCCCTCTCTAGTAGCTATAGCCTGTAATATTATTATACTCCAGAAATACATCCAGGCCCCTCTTGAACTCTTTTAGTGAATTCACCATGACCATCTCCTCAGGCAGAGAGTTCTATAGTCTCACTGCTCTTACCATAAAGAATCCTCTTGTCACAGTGGGGGTGGGGATGCGTGCAGCCCTGAACTCCACCCACACCTCTGTCCCTGTCCTAACCAAAGGCGTACGACTGGGTGGCAGTCCCTAGATTGCGTATGTGCAGGGGCCTAAAGAATAATAAAAGGAGTGACAGGCAGGCACACAAACACTGAAGGAGTGAACCCAGAGGCAGAAGATAACAACGGCACTAAGGGAAGAAACAAAGCAAGGTCAATACGAACCAGGTCAGAAGACAAGAAGTCACGTCAGTACAAGGGGGGAAATACCAAGTCGAGGTCAAATACAAGCCGAGGTCAAAACCAGAAGTCTAAAGTACATAGTACGCTAGTGAGGGTAAATAGACCAATCACAGGCAACATGTGGCTAGCAGGTTACCTGTTTAAATACCCCTGGCAGATGAGTCACGTGACATGGCCAGCATCACGTGACTCATGTCCTGCCCATCGCTAATTCCGAGCGCCGATTCATTGTTATTGGTGCTCAGTTCTCCTCCTGCTTGTTGCCTAGGGGATGGAGGATGCCGCCATGCTGAGGAAGCATGCATGGCCAGGTCCTCCTCAACCAAGGAGACGAGGATGCAGGCTGAGTCCTTGCTCCTCACCAGCGGGATACCGGCGGCGCTGCATGGAGAATGCGCGTCCCCGGCTCCCCCTTACACTTTTTCTATGTTTGTGTACAAACCTTCTATCCTCTAGTATGTACTTTCTATTTCCATATGCATAACCTTATTCATTTGCCACTTCTCTGCCAAAGCCTCCAATCTATCCAGATCCATCTGCAGCCGTATACTGTCCTCTTCCGTATTAATTACTTTACACAGACTTTCAGAGTCTTCTGCAAAAATTAATATTTTACTGTGCAAGCCTTCTACAAGATCATTAATAAATATATTGAATAGAATAGGGCCCGATACTGACCCATGTGGTCTCCCACTAGTGACAGTGACCCAATCTAAACATGTACCAATAACCTTTTAAGTCCTGGAAGATTTTTCACTTTTGCGTTTTAGTTTTTTAGTCGTTGCCTTTCCAGAGCCATAACTTTTCTATTTTTCCATTTACATAGCAATATCAGGGCTTACTTTTGTGGGACAAAGTTGTATTTTCTAATGGTATCATTTAATGTTGAATACGATGTAGAGGTAGCTGGAAAAAAAAAATATTCAAATGGGGAGGAAATGAAAAAAAAAACACAATTCTGCAACAGTTTTACAGGTTTTGTTTTAATGGTGTTTCCTGTTCAGTAGAACTAACCTGTGACCTTTATTCTCTGTGTCAGCATAATTACAACTATATCATATTTATATAGTTTTTCTTGTGTTTTAATACTGAAAATAACTTTTTTGTAAATTGTATTAACATATTCTGACCTCTATAAGTTTTTTTTATGTTATGTCTATGGAGCTGTGTAAAGGCTCATTTTTGCGGGGCGATCTTTAGTTTTTATTGAGAACATTTTGGCATGTGTGTCATGGAACCATGAACCAGACGTACAACAAGAGATAAGTGGAAAATAAGAAGGTTTTATTGAAGAGCAAGCCGTAAGCAAAGTCCGAACGGATGGCTAAACCGAAGCAGGGTCTTGCGGAGACAGAGGTCAGGAACCAGAAGGGTAGTCAGACGAAGCCAGGAACAGGAACCAACGGGGTAGTCAGACGAAGCCGGAATCAGGAACCAACGGGGTAGTCAGACGAAGCCGGAATCAGGAACCAACGGGGTAGTCAGACGAGGCCAGGATCAGAAACCAGAAGCAGCAGCAGTCTTGGAAGCATGTGAACACAGGAGGACCAAGCAAGGAACTGAAGCCACAGACCTCCTATATATATGAGCTGGGCATCCAGCTCCTCCCAGTGGGAAGGAGGAGCCGCAGGGTGGGAGGCTACAAGAAAACCCAGAAACCAAGATGGCCGCCAGCACATGTCAAACGAAGGGAACAGCAAGGAGGTAAGACCATGACAGTACCTCCCCCTCAAGGGCCCCTCCTCCGCGGAGTAAGGAACGGTTTCTGAGGGAAGCGTGCGTGGAAGGCTCGGAGCAAAGCAGGAGCATGGACATCTGCGGAGGGAACCCAGGAACGCTCCTCTGGACCATAACCACGCCAATGGACCAAAAACTGCACCCGGCCGCGGACCAGGCGTGAGTCCAGGATATTGCTCACCTCATACTCCTCACGATTGCCCACTTGGACCGGACGAGGCCGAGGAATCGAGGAAGTGAAACGATTACACACCAGTGGCTTCAACAGGGAGACATGAAACACGTTGGAGATCCGCATGCCAGGAGGAAGCGCAAGGGCATAGGCTACCGGGTTTACCCTGCGAAGCACTCGGAAGGGACCAACAAAGCGAGGCGCCAGCTTGGGAGTGGGCACTCGAAGGTTGAGGTTGCGGGTGGACAACCATACGCGGTCTCCGACCTGGTAGGAAGGAGCGGGCGCTCGTCTGCGATCAGCCTGGAGTTTCTGGCGCTGCGCAGAGACCTCAAGGGACCTCTGGATCTGTACCCAAGAAGCACGTAGGACGGAAAGGTGATCCTCCACAGCCGGAATATCCTGGGGAGAGAATACCTCCGGTAACACGGCAGGTTGGAACCCATAATTGGCCATGAAGGGAGACGTCCCAGAGGAAGAGTTCACCGCCGTGTTCCTGGCAAACTCAGCCCAAGGCAGGAGGTCAACCCAATTGTCTTGGTGATCGGAGACATAGCAACGAAGGAATTGCTCCAAGGCCTGATTGGATCGTTCTGCGGCCCCATTGGACTGAGGGTGGTAGGCCGAGGAGAAAGAGAGATGAATCCCCAACTGGGAGCAAAAGGCGCGCCAGAACCTGGACACAAACTGACTCCCCCGATCCGACACAATCTCCTTGGGCAAACCGTGCAACCGGAAGACCTCCCTGGCAAAAATCGAGGCCAACTCTTGTGCAGAGGGTAACTTCTTGAGAGGAACACAGTGGCACATTTTGGAAAACCGATCCACAATCATGAGAATGACCGTATGGCCTCGGGATGCAGGGAGGTCCACAATGAAATCCATCCCCAGGTGTGACCATGGACGCTCCCCGGTGGCTATGGGTTGCAAAAGGCCCAACGGAAGGTGCCGAGGGGACTTACTCTGGGCACAAACGGAGCATGCCGCTACATATGCGGCGATGTCGGAACGTAGAGAAGGCCACCAGAACAGACGTGAAACCGCCCAGGACAGCTGATTCTTTCCAGGGTGCCCCGCGGCCTTGGAGTTATGGTAGGTTCGCAACAACCGAGTGCGCAACTCCTCAGGCACAAAACATCTGCCGTTGGGTCTCCCAGAGGGAGCACCAGATTGAGCCGCCAAAATCTGCTCACCCAGAGGAGAAGTCAGGCTGGTGCGAATAGCGGCCAGGATCTGATTCGGGGGTATGACCGTAGTCGGAATCGACTCCTCCCCGGACAGCTCGGAGTACTGCCGTGATAAGGCATCCGCTCTGATGTTCTTGGAGCCGGGTAGGTAGGAGACCACGTAATTAAAACGTGACAAGAACAGAGCCCATCTGGCCTGACGTGGTGTCAATCTCTTGGCCTCAGAGAGGTAGGTCAGATTCTTGTGGTCCGTCAGGATGAGAACCGGAACCACCGAGCCCTCGAGCAAGTGCCTCCATTCTTTAAGGGCCTGCACGATGGCCAATAACTCCCTGTCACCAATCTGATAGTTGCACTCCGCGGAAGACAGTTTCCGGGAGTAAAACCCACAAGGAAGCAGAGGACCCTCTGGTGTTCTACGCTGAGACAGGAGGGCGCCTACTCCCGTCTCAGACGCGTCCACCTCGAGGACAAAAGGCAACCCAGGGTTGGGATGCGACAGAATCGGAGCCGACACAAAGGCGGACTTTAGAGCCTCAAAAGCTCGGATGGCCTCGAGCGGCCAGACCTGAGGATTACTGCCCTTCCTGGTCAGATCCGTGAGAGGCTTGGCTAGCATGGAAAAGTCCCTGATGAACTTCCGATAATAATTGGCGAAGCCCAAAAAGCGCTGCAGGGCACGAAGCCCACTGGGCTGGGGCCACTGTAAGACAGCCGAAACCTTCTCAGGATCCATGGAGAACCCCTCAGCGGAAATGATGTAACCTAAGAAGGTTACCTGGGATCGGTGAAATTCGCATTTCTCAAGCTTACCGAACAGCTTGTTCTCTCGTAAGCGTTGCAACACTCGTCTGACATCCAGAATGTGGGCCTCCATGGATGCAGAATATACCAAGATGTCATCCAAATAGACCACCACACACTGCTGCAACAGGTCACGGAAAACATCGTTGATGAATTCCTGGAAGACTGCGGGCGCATTGCACAACCCAAAGGGCATAACCAAGGATTCATAATGACCGGTCCTGGTGTTAAACGCGGTCTTCCACTCATCGCCCGCCTTGATCCTTACCAGGTTATATGCCGCCCTCAGGTCGAGTTTGGTAAAGACCGTGGCCCCTTTGAGGCGATCGAACAGCTCGGAAATCAAGGGTATCGGGTAAGCGTTCTTGATCGTGATGCGATTGAGACCCCTGTAATCGATGCAAGGCCTCAACTCGCCGCCCTTCTTTTTCACAAAGAAAAATCCAGCCCCTGCCGGGGACGAGGATTTGCGAATGTGTCCGCGTGAAAGCGCCTCCCTCACGTACTCCTCCATGGCCTCATTCTCCGCTACCGACAGTGGATAGACTTTGCCACGAGGAGGAACGGCACCGGATTGTAACTCTATGGCACAATCGTATGGGCGGTGCGGAGGTAGGGCAACCGCGCGCACCTTATCGAATACATCCCGGTACTCTTCGTATTCAGGAGGCAACAGAGAGTCCGAGGAAGTACACAGCAACTTGACAGGCCCATGGATGCAACTAGCCCCACACTGCGGTGACCACGAGAGGATCTCGACCGATCTCCAATCGAAAGTCGGATTATGCTTCTGGAGCCAGGGGTACCCCAAGACCACCGAGTAGTGTGGAGACGAAATAACCTGGAGACAGACCGACTCTCTGTGAACGGCACCAATGGCTATCCCCACTGGAAGGGTCTCATGAGTCACGTGTGGCGGCAGAAGGGGTCTGCCGTCTATCGCCTCAAGAGCCAGTGGGGAACCTCGAGGCTGCAGAGGAATGGAATTGGCGGCAACGAACACTCTATCAATGAACAAACCACCAGCACCAGAGTCCACCAACGCCTGGGTCGTCACCGAGCCCCCGACCCAGGAGAGGACAACCGTGATCAGTGGTTTGTCAACACGGGAAACCGGGGACGAGGAGACTCCACCCAAGATCTGCCCCCGACAGGACCTCAGGTGCGAGCGTTCTCCCGGACGGTTCGGACATGCCAACCGAAAATGCCCACCGAGACCACAGTACATGCATCGGCCCTCGCGTCTCCGGAGTACCCTCTCCCCCTCAGACAGGCGAGCAAACCCCCGCTGCATGGGTTCACCCCCAGACAAGTCATCCCCAGGAGGCGTGGGAGGAGAGGGAGGCACGGGTGGGACAGCAAACGTAGGCGCCAATCTGTTAGGAGACCTCCGCAGGCTCTCCTTAAAGGAAGGTCTCTCCCTGAGTCTGGTGTCAATCAAAATCAGGAAAGAAATAAGAGACTCGAGCTCCACTGGTAGGTCCTTAGCTGCAACCTCATCCTTCAAGGCATCCGAGAGACCATGAGAGAAAGCAGCGACCAGAGCCTCATTATTCCAGCCCACCTCTGCTGCCAGGGTACGAAACTCAATGGCGTATTCAGCTACGGATCGTGAACCCTGTCTGATGGACATAAGGAGCTTCGCAGCAGAGGCAGCACGAGCCGGCACATCGAATACCTTCCGAAGAGAAGCAACAAAACCGGAAAACTCGGCAACCACCGGATTGTTGTTCTCCCATAAAGGGCTGGCCCAGGCCAAGGCCTTGTCCGAGAGCAGCGAGATCAAGAAGCCCACCCTTGATCTCTCAGTAGGAAAGGCATGTGGCAGCAACTCGAAGTAAATGCCCACCTGGTTAAGGAAACCTCGGCACTGAGTTGGCTCTCCCCCAAAGCGCTGTGGAAGGGGGGCAGAACCGGTCATACCCTGAAACACCACAGGCGCAGCAACAGGTGTCAGGGTAGACTCTGGCGCAACAACCGGAGCGGCAGTAGGAGCGGGCCCAGGAGCGACAACCGACCCATCGGCAACGGAAGCTAAATGAGCCGTGCGTTCAAGCAGGGTTTGCAACGCCACAGCGAACCGACCCAACAGGTGATCCTGCTGATCAAGTCTGGCAACCAGCGTAGGTAGCGAGGGTGGCCCTGTACCGTCAGAATTCATGGCTTGGTCCTAATGTCATGGAACCATGAACCAGACGTACAACAAGAGATAAGTGGAAAATAAGAAGGTTTTATTGAAGAGCAAGCCGTAAGCAAAGTCCGAACGGATGGCTAAACCGAAGCAGGGTCTTGCGGAGACAGAGGTCAGGAACCAGAAGGGTAGTCAGACGAAGCCAGGAACAGGAACCAACGGGGTAGTCAGACGAAGCCGGAATCAGGAACCAACGGGGTAGTCAGACGAAGCCGGAATCAGGAACCAACGGGGTAGTCAGACGAGGCCAGGATCAGAAACCAGAAGCAGCAGCAGTCTTGGAAGCATGTGAACACAGGAGGACCAAGCAAGGAACTGAAGCCACAGACCTCCTATATATATGAGCTGGGCATCCAGCTCCTCCCAGTGGGAAGGAGGAGCCGCAGGGTGGGAGGCTACAAGAAAACCCAGAAACCAAGATGGCCGCCAGCACATGTCAAACGAAGGGAACAGCAAGGAGGTAAGACCATGACAATGTGTAAGACTGTGTGATCACTTTATGATGTTTTTTCTGTTACGTTGTTTGCTGTACGGGATAAATATTGCAATAGTATGGGTGTTTTCAGATCCGCAATGCCTGTTTATTTTTATAGTTTTGTTTATTTATTCATATTTTTAAAAACTTTTTGGGGAACCCCAAGTAACTATAGCAAACAATTATTAGTTTGCCATTTCTATTCTCTAATGGATTTTGATACATTACAGAATAGACAATTCAGTATATTGCAATGCAGAAACTTGGCAGCTATGGTGACCACTGCCCTCGGAGTGTCGTCATATTTAAAGTGACTACTTCTGCCATACATACATGGCACTTGTAATCAAGGGGCTAATACCCACCCTTTGTTTTCTATCAGTGAGCCAGTTCCTTAACCACATACACATATTTTCCCCCAGTTCAAGCATTCTCATTTTATATCCTAACGTTTTTTGTGGCACTGGTATCAAATACTTTGGAAAAGTGGAGATACATAACTTCCATTAACTCACCCAGGTCCAGCTAGAACTTACCTCTTCCTAAAAACTATAAGATTAGTTTGACAGGACCAAAACCTATGCTGATACGGAGTTATACACCTATTGTCATTGAGATAACCTTCGAAAACATTCACACCACAATACCTTTACCCACAATAGATGTGAATTGACCCTTTATGAATATTGGCACCACATCTGCTTAGCACCAATCCATACCCTGTCATTATGGAGTCCTTAAATATCATAAATAAGGGTCTGTCTAGTACTTAATTATTTTAATACTTTTAGAATACGGGGGTGTATGCCATCTGGACCCAGTGATTTGTCTATTTTGAACTTAAGATGCCGCTGCACTTCTTCCTGGGTCAGACGTGCCACATTTAATGGGAATTTTACTTGGACATTCTGCTTTTCATGTGACAGTTTATTTGCCCCTGTGAATATAGTGGAGAAGACAAATATTTAATACATTTGCTTTCTCCTCGTCGACTTCTATAACTTCTCCCTTATCACTCTTTAAAGGGCTAAGCTTTTTGACATTTATATAATTGAAGAACATTTAAGGGGTTTACTCTCTTTGGCAATGAGCCTCTCTATCTCCAGCTTTTCTCCCTTTATCTTTCTTTTACATATTCAGTTTTTTTCCTTATATTTGTTAGTGCTTGTTCTCTACCTTCTCTTTTTAGCAATTTAAATGCTTTCTGTCACTTATTCCCTCCTTTACATTTCTATTTATCCACATTGGATTTTTATTGTTCCTGACCCTTTTGCTCCCATAAGGTATGTATCTGTTACAATTAGAGTTTAGGAGTGTTTTTTAAAATATCCAATTTTGTGTCTGTATTTTTATTTTTAAGGACATTGTCCCCGTCAGTCAGGTTAATAGCCTCCATAAGCGGGTCAGATTTTTCTGTTTGGAAGTTTCGCATTTTTGTGCATTCCTGTAAAAACACCCTTTAGAATGACAGTTGGGAGTTTATTATATTGTGACGACTATTTCCCAGGTGTCCCCAATCTGCGCATCTGTTGTTCTCTCAGGTCTCTTGGTTAATACTAAGTCCAGTATGGCAATCCCTCTTGTCAGATCCTGTACCAGTTGGGAAAGGTAATTGTTTTTATTTATTGACAAGAACATTTTTCTTTTATACACAGGTTTCAGTTTCCATCTATACCCGGGTAGCTGAAGTCCCCCATAATAACAATCACATTATGATTTGCGATCCTCATCTATTTCAATTAGAAGTAGATTGATGGCTTATAAAAAACCTCTATTAGTATTTTATTATTGTGTTTTCCTCCATATACTGTTGCTCACAGTGACTCCACATGTTCTAACCCCTGCTTATCAAATAGCCTTTTTTTAAACACACTGCACTGTTGGATTTGTTATGCTTTTTAAAATGAAAGAAATTGAAAAATGATCCCTAATTGGAGGCAGGATCCATCTTGCGTGAATCGCCCTAAATGGATCGCCAACACCTCAGATCTGTTTGGATAAAGAATGTTTGTGAAATTTGTGACAAATCTGATCAGTTTAGAATTGATTCACTCATGTCTGCAACCATTGTATAAGTCATTAATGTGTGATTGTTGGGGGGGTTGGTCTGGTTATAACCCAGCAACCAGTAGATTCTGATGTTCTGATTCTATATTTCCTGTTGCATGTATCAGAGCTGAGAATATACTGTGTATTTAGAAAGTCTTCAGAACCTATCATTTTTTTCACATTTTGTTATGCTGTGGTTCTGTGCTATAATAAAAAAAAATAAAAAAGTTTTCCCCATCATTCTACAGTCAGTACCCCATAATGACAAAGTGAAGACAGATTTTTAGAAAAAATAGAACAGAAAAGTAAAATCTTAGCACAATATTCAGACTCTTTACTTATTTAAAGCACCTTTGGCAGCAATCACAGCCTCCAGTTTTCCTGGCTATGATTGCATAAGGTTTGAACACCAGGATTTTTCTGTGATTATTCTCTGAAGATCCTTTCAAGCTCTGTCAGGTTGGAATGGGACCATTGGTGGACAGCCATTTTCAGGTCTCTCCAGAGTTGTTAGACTGGGTTCAATTCATTGCTCTGGGTGGGCCACTCAAGGACATTCACAGAGTTCTCCCTAAGCCACTCTTGTATTATCCTGGCTGTGTGCCTAGGCTTAATGTCTTGTTGGAAGGTGAACTCTGAGTCAGAGGCCCAAGTTGTCTGCACCAGGTTATCATTAAGAATATCTTTGTACTTTGCTCCATTCAGCTTTCCCTCAAGCCTGACCAGTCTCCCTGTCCCAGCTGTTGAAAAACACCACCACAACAGGATGCTGCCACCACCATGCTGCACTGTGGGTAATGTATTGGGAAGTGATGAGCAGTGCCTGGTTTCCTCCATGATGCTTAGAATTGATGCTAAAAAGTTAAATATTGGTTTCATCAGACCAGATAGTCTTGTTTCTCACAGTCTAAGAGTCATTTAAGCGCCTTTCTGCAAACTCCAGACAGACGTTCAAGTGTATTTTACTGAGAAGAGGTTTCTTTCCTTAAAGACCAGATTGGTGGAGTTCTGCAGTGATGGTTGACCTTTTGGACATTTCTCTCATCTGCATACAGAATCTTTGGAGCTAAGAGTGACCATTTGGTTCTTTGTCAACTCTGTTACTAAAGCCCTTCTCCATCGATTATTTAGTTTGGTGGGACAGCCAGCTCTAGGAAGACTCCTGATTGTTCCAAACTTCTTCCATTTAGGAATTTTGGAGGTTGTTGTGCTCTTGGGAGCATTTAGTGTAGTAATTTTTAGGTACTGTTCTCCAGATTTTGCTTCCACAAAACTCTGTCTTGGCTTGGTTTTTGTTCTGATAAGCATTGTCAGCTGTAAGACCTTATATAGACATGGGTGTGTCTTTCCAAATCATGTCCAATCAACTGAAACAGTGGAACTCAAGTCAGGGTATAGAAACATCTTAGAGATGATCAAGAGAAATGTGAGGCTCCTAGAGCTAAATTTCAAGTGTCATAGCAAAGGTGTCTGAATACTTATATATATATATATATATATATATATATATATACACACATATATATATATATATATATATATATATATACCAATGCAAAATTTAGTTTTTCATTTTTAAATAAATTTTAAAAAATGTCAAAAATTCTGTTTTCACTTTCTCATTATGGGGTATTCAGTGAAGACTGGTGAAAAACATGATTTTTAATTTTAGCACAAGAACGCAACATAACAAAATGTGAAAAAAGTGAAAGGGTGACTGAATACTTTCCAAATGCATTTAAGAGGAAGAGAGCTCTTTACATTTAAACACTTGACATGCATAATTTGGGTAGGGAAAGAGACATCTTTTTCTCCCTGACAAAGCTTTTCTTCAGCCGTTGACTAGAGCACAACATTGCCCAGAAGGAACTGCCATGCATTATGTACTCCCCAGGCACACAATATTTTTCACAGTCCTACTTTCTTAGAGAATGTGTTAACTAGATCATTGTGTATAGTGTAAAGACTTTCATGAATAATACCATAAAAACAAGATGAAAATAAACAGCTTTGAAATTCATTGTAAATTTCTTACACTTCTACCAAAATTTATGTTGCCGAAAGCTGCCCACTGATGCTTCCAGATCTAATAGTAGATGGTATCGGGCTCTGGAGAATATGCTTATCTCTTCATTGGTTTTATTTCCAAATCATTTCTAATTTATCTTATACATAGCTCACATCCGGCGATTTGTATAATCCTGGATAACAATAGAACATATGGGATATTTTATTACCTTCTAAATCTACCATAATACACTACAGGCTTGAAGGGGGCTGAGCTGCAATACAAGAGTGGTGATATTCCTGGAGAAAATACTCCTTTTTCAGATTTCACACTATTCACACTATTATTTTTCACACGTTTTAAGAGTTATGAACAAGTCTAATATCTGAGCTAGATATCATAACTAGAAAAACCTACACATATTTAGCAGTGGTCTAACATCTGTTTATCTGGCAATTATAAAAATGCAAGTTTTAAAATGGCACAAAATCTTCAGTCTATCTCATGCTGTTATTTTACAGCATGGGATAGTTTTACAAAAGTTGAACAGGCAAAAGTTGTTAAGAGTTAAGCGGCAGCCTCATTCACGCGATGTGTGCGCAAAAAACATGTTGCATTGTAAATATACATCACTGACAGAAATATACATATTTTTGAAGCATTCAGTAGCATCGTACACTACTCTTTTATATCTGCTTAAAAATTCATCTTGATGATTGCCAAACATATGACAAAAGAACACTTTTGGCATACAATCAAGTGAATGTGTCAGCAGTTTTAACCATGCTAAACTGCTGACCGCACTAGGTAAGGGCTGGGGAAAACAGCACAAGCATGACCTCTGGGAAGCTTTTATCATCAGGAGTAGTGTGTACTTTTCTGTATTCTGTCAGATTCTGCTCCTTAAAGAAGCACTCCCACAAAAAAATTTAAGGGTACTTTTACACCTGCGTTAGGTGCGTATCCGTCTGGTATCTGCACAGACGGATCCGCACCTATAATGCAAACGATTGTATCCGTTCAGTGCGGATCCGTTTGCATTACCATGAACAAGAAAAATACATTTTAGATTTGTACTGCTCTCCCCAACCTCTTCCTTGTGCAGTTTAGCATGGTCAAAACTGCTGACAGACTCCCTTTAATCCCAAAGATTTGCCATAGTGTTCTCTAGGATACTATTTTTTCCCTATCCATATTTATCTTACTTAACTAATCTATAAATGTAAAGTGAATGGGACCTTAAATATATACCAAGCACATAAAAAATGCATGTGAGCATTTACAGCACACATTAATAGCTCCTTAGTGAACAACCCACCAGACACATATGCTAAGCTATGTGGTTCAATGATGGCCTAGTTCTGAGAGGAATTTACTGTGTACATACAATTTAGACTCACAAAGGGTAAGTACACTAGAACATTGAAAAAAGGTAAAACAAGGGATTTTTACTAAAGCAATTTTATTGATGACCCAAGAAGCCACTGACTCCATCATAGAGCCACACTTCACATTTAGTCATGGCTGGGTCATGGGGTAGTAAATCCACATGCATATGACATTTTCACACAGCTGCATTTGTTACCGACATGTTCTTTATATATATTATTTACCTAAAAAGAAGGGATTTAAATGAATAAAATGCAAGTTATACTGTAACCATAACAATATATATCAATCTGCTCAGCTCATCCTCCTCTGTAACTTGCCACCCCTAAAGGTCCACATTTCCATTTTAACAAAGTCCATAAATATACACCAAATATCTATCTATCTATGTAAAAGAAAGTAGAAGAAAAGACGAAGAGGCAGCACTCCGGAATTGTGAAGAAATAGATTCCTTTATTTCAACAAATGCAAAGTTGGGAATCTTTTTGTCCAAGATTTTGAGGATTTATCACCTGGCTTTTTAATTAGAGTGCTGCTATCTACAATTTTTATTTCTACGTAAAAGAAAGGTTGGACCAGCACCTGCAAACTGTGCATAAAAGACACATGAAAACACTGAAAACATGAATACATTCAAATTGTATTACTACTATGCTTACTATATGAAAATTAGAAGCTCTTTGCACACATTTTTGATTAAAATTGTGTCAGGCCCATCTACAAGTAACAAGGTGGCTTCTAACAGACGGGACCTACTCTAGCACATGCCTCTCCTGGTCCTTTGGTCTACAATATTCAGGGCAAAGTAGACTCATGCTATGTTATACTCTGATTAGAAGCACTAGGCAGATGGGCGAGAGTGCACGGTCTAAACAGAGGAAGCCACTGAGGGAGTAGCTTCCCTATTTGAGAAAGGCCACACTGTATTGGGCTGCATTTAAGGGTCAATTAAGCGGGTCCAACACCCTTTCACTTATTTTTGGAGTGCTGCCTCATTTTTCTCTTGCGTATCTATTTATCTACCTATCTATGTAGGGCCTTTACCATACCTCTTGGAATACTGAATGCTGCTTGCACTGAGCTTTTCACCTCTAGAGCATTGCATTGCCACTCAAAGGGGCCTCTACAACAGCCCACTGAGGCTGTATAGCAGAGCTGTGAACTCAGCTCCTTGCAGAGGAGCAGGGTAGTTCTTATATACTACTCTATTGTTGGACAATAGACGCTCAGTATACAGGAAGATTCCAGAGCTACAGGGAGTGCAGAATTATTAGGCAAGTTGTATTTTTGAGGATTAATTTTATTATTGAACAACAACCATGTTCTCAATGAACCCAAAAAACTCATTAATATCAAAGCTGAATATTTTTGGAAGTAGTTTTTAGTTTGTTTTTAGTTCTAGCTATTGTAGGAGAGTCCCCGGAATAATAATGGACGGACGATACGTGCCACCAGAGGTCCTGGCCTCGGTGGAGTAAGAACCGGATCATTGCGGTTACAGCGGCGAATGCTGCTGGCGCAGCGTGTCCGGGCCGGTTCTTACTGGGAACAGGTAAAGAGTGGGGGGGTGCCTGTTCCCCACGGCCAGCCCAGGTTTTTGGTGGAGCTGGGCCTTTAAGAACCCAGCCTGCGGATGATGGGGGTGGGGTGTGTCTTGCTGTGCTGGAGATTTCCACAGACAGAGTGAGTGCTGGTGAAGGAGAGTCTGGGCACAGCACACATTGAAGGATAGCCCTGGGACCTGTGGTGCTACGAGCCGAAGGGGCTCTGGCCTGAGGGAGACAAAGGCAGATAGCCTAGAAGCCTGCAGAACTGCTGTGGTCTGTCCAAAACAAGGTGACTCAAACCTGCTGTTTATTTTCTATGGAAGGACTTTTGTTCTATGCACTATGTGGATATGCACCTGTGTGGTCTGCACATTGCCTGTTATGCCGTTGGTGTGAATAAAGTAACAGTGTATCACAAAGACTGTCTATGATTGCCTCAATACTGCCGCCGCTACCGTAGCCTACCACGAGCACATCCCCACAATTGGTGGAGGATGCGGGCATTCCTGCAGTGATGCAGGCCTGAGGCAAAAGTTGTGTTGGACTGCATGTCATATATCAGGCCTGCAAGTTTTATGGTTCCTGACAAGATGGAGGAGGCCATTAAGCACCTGATTCAGAGTAATGTACAGCAGCAACAGGCATTGCAGGCTCAGAGGGAAAGTAATGAGCTACAGCAAAAAAGACATGAGGAGGCTATGTGTGCACAGCAGCAAACAAACACTCTCCTAATGCAGCAGCTGGTAGCCATGCAAGAGTCGGTGCGAACATCCCTGCAAGGAGTTTTAACTGCGACAACCCCGACTGTGTCTACCGCCAGGGACAAAGTCCGATCCGCCCTGAGGAAAATGGGTCCGGGAGATGATATAGAGGAATTCCTGATGGTATTCGAAAGAACTGCGGAGCAAGAGAGGCTGCCGTTGGAGCAGTGGGCCGAGGTGGTGGCGCCTTTTCTGGTGGGGGACGCACAAAAGGCCTATTTTGACCTCAGCTGCGATGAGGCCAAGGACTATGAGAGGCTAAAAGCTGAGGTGTTGGCCAGGTTGGGGGTAAACACCTATGTGCGAGCGCACAGGGTGTATCAGTGGGTGTTTGCCGAGTCCCGACCCACCCGGTCACAAGCCTATGACTTACTTCACCTAGTAAAAAAATGGCTTCAGCCTGAGATATTGAGCCCTTCTCAGATGGTTGAAAGGGTCGTGGTCGACAGGTTCGTGCGTACCCTCCCGAGAGCCATACAGCGCTGGGTGGGACAAGGCGATCCAGGCAACCTGGAACAACTGGTTAGCCTGGTGGAGAGGTATATGGCCACTCAGGATTTGGGGCGGGACTCAGCGGTACTACCGAAGTCACGTCAGCCCCCGCTGCCGACCCGGGATCCTGAAAAAGGGATCCCACCACATAAGGAGGGGAGTGGATCTCCAGTCCGTGGGAGGAATACCCTGGGGAGGAGGGAGGCTGCGAGGATCAGATGTTGGCATTGTCAGGACTGGGGACATGTGGCATCCAACTGCCCTAGGGCATCCGAACCCATGGACTGCGGGTTCGCTCGCCGGTCCTCTTTTTATGCCCAACCGGTGTATATAGCTGACCCCCTGCTGGCGGCGGACAACCCTCCGATGTGTGATGTCGTTGTTAATGGACACTCCGTGCAGGCCCTGCTGGACTCTGGGAGCCTGGTAACTCTGGTCCATGAGTCGCTGGTAACGGAAAAACTCCCAGAAAGGTGAACCCTTATCATTGTCTGTATACATGGGGATCGCAGGGAGTATCCCACCACTAAGGTTACCCTGGCAGTGTGTGGAAAGGAGGTACCACATGTCGTCGGGGTGGGGAGACGGCTCCCTTATGCCGCAATATTGGGGAGGGACTTTCCCCTGTTCTGGACTCTGTGGAGGAACGGGTTGCCTACCTATGGGGAAGGAAAATGTCCAGGTCCCGAGCCCGAGGACCCCGAGGCAGGGACCCCAGCTGTAGGGGTCACCGTAGAGGAGGTAGAGTGTAACCCTGACCGGTTTCCCCTAGAAGTATTGGCGGGTGAGACAGTAGAAAGTTCGTCCATCCTGGATCTGGAGGTACCCCGAGAAACCTTCGGGACCGCACAGCTCCAGGATTCGACGTTATTGCGGGCTAGAGAAGGTGTGTCGGTGGTTAATGGTGTTGCCCAGCGTCCCGGCGCTGATACCGTATTTCCTCACCTGGCCTATAACCAGGACCTGTTATATAGGGTAGACAAGGTGAGGCAGGAGGTGGTGGAACAACTGGTGGTGCCCCAGCCTTACCGGCGAATGGTCTTGGATTTAGCGCATGCGCATGTGTTGGGTGGTCATCTGGGGGTTAAGAAAACGCTGGAGCGAATTCTACAACGGTTCTATTGGCCTGGGATATATGAGGAAGTCCGGAGGTTCTGTCAGTCCTGTCCAGTGTGTCAGCTGACTAGCCCCCAACCTCACTATCGCAGTCCACTGGTACCTATGCCCATTATAGAGGTGCCCTTCGAAAGGATCGCCATGGATCTGGTAGGCCCCATTATTAAGTCAGCCCGAGGTCACCAACACATTCTGGTAGTGTTAGACTATGCCACTCGCTATCCGGAGGCGGTCCCATTGCGCCATACGTCGGCCAAGGTAATAGCTAAAGAGCTCATGAGTATGTTTGCCCGGGTGGGGATACCAAAGGAGATTCTGACGGACCAGGGGACACCCTTTATGTCCAAAATAACAAAGGAATTGTGTAAGCTATTAAATATTAAACACCTGCACACGTCCGTCTACCATCCCCAAACCAATGGGTTAGTAGAACGGTTTAATAAGACCCTGAAGTCCATGCTAAAAAGAGTCGTGGCTAAGGACGGGAGGGATTGGGACTTACTGTTGCCCTATGTTTTGTTTGCGGTACGGGAGGTGCCCCAGGCGTCCACGGGGTTCTCGCCCTTTGAGTTGTTATATGGGCGACATCCCCGTGGGCTACTGGATATCGCTAAGGAAGCATGGGAGCAACAGCCTACGCCTCATAAAAGTGTGATAGAGCACATAGGAAAAATGCAGGACCGAATAGGGGTCGTGTTGCCGATCGTCCGTGAGCACATGGAAGCGACACAACTGGCCCAGAGTCGGGTATATAACCGAACCGCCCGGGTAAGGACATTTCACCCGGGGGACCGAGTTCTTGTACTCGTGCCCACGGTCGAGAGTAAATTCTTGGCCCGGTGGCAAGGACCCTATGAAGTTAAGGAGAAGGTGGGCCCAGTTGATTACAGGATATACCAGCCAGGGAGGCGGAAGCCCGAACAGGTATATCATGTGAATCTACTAAAACCTTGGAGAGACAGAGAGAATTTGTTTGCAGACAGCCCGCCCTCTGTCGGGACGTCAGGGAGTGACCCGGGGTCACCAGGTGTTCCGGAGAACGCCGCTGGGGTGACGATAGGGGACGGACTGTCGACCAAACAAGCACAAGAGGTGAAAGAATTTGTTAGTCGGAATAGGGACGTATTCTCTGACCTTCCTGGACGTACCACCTTGATCGAGCATGACATTGTCACCGAGCCCCGGGTGAAAGTCCGCCTAAGACCATACCGAGTACCGGAGGCTCGGCGACAGGCCATTTCGCAGGAGGTAAGGTCGATGCTACGTCTAGGGGTCATAGAAGAGTCAAAGAGCGAGTGGGCTAGCCCGATTGTCCTTATTCCCAAACCGGATGGTTCATTACGGTTCTGTAATGATTTTAGGAAATTGAATGAGGTATCAAAATTTGACGCCTATCCCATGCCTCGGGTAGACGAGTTAATAGAGCGGCTGGGAAAAGCCCGGTATTTTTCGATCCTAGATCTCACGAAGGGCTACTGGCAGGTACCTCTGACGGAGGCGGCAAAGGAGAAGACGGCCTTTGTCACCCCGGAAGGGCTTTTTCAGTATAGGGTGTTGCCTTTTGGGTTGCATGGCGCTCCGGCTACGTTCCAGCGTCTGATGGATGTCGTCCTCAAGCCCCATCACCAGTATACCTCCGCGTATCTGGATGATATAGTCGTGTTTAGCCCAGACTGGGAGGGTCATTTGTCAAAACTTCAGGCAGTGATAGATTCTCTAAGGAAGGCGGGGTTAACTGCCAACCCAAAAAAATGCTCGGTGGGACTAGAGGAAGCTCGCTATTTGGGGTATGTGATTGGACGCGGAGTCATTAGGCCCCAAGTGAATAAAGTTGAAGCAATCCGGAATTGGCCCAGGCCTCGTACGTCCAAGCAAGTACGGTCATTTTTGGGCCTGATTGGGTACTACATGAGGTTCATTCCCCATTTTGCCACCTTGGCAGCCCCGTTAACCGGCCTCTTGAAGGGTAGAAAGTCGGTGATGGTTCGCTGGGGGGAGAAGGAGGAGGAGGCGTTCTCCCGTTTGAAGTCGGCCCTATGTGAGTCCCCAGTTCTGGTGACGCCCGACTTCAAGCGGGAGTTTGTAGTTCAAACAGATGCCTCGGGAGTAGGACTAGGGGCTGTGCTTTCCCAAGAGCTCAACGGGGAAGAGCACCCCGTGGTTTTTCTAAGCCGCAAGCTTACCCCAGCAGAAACCCGATATAGCATTGTGGAGAGAGAGTGCCTCGCCATCAAGTGGGCACTCGAGTCTCTCAGATATTACCTTCTGGGGAGAAGGTTCCGTCTGGTGACCGACCACTCCCCTCTCCAGTGGATGAGTCGGGCTAAGGAGGGGAGCGCTCGGGTTACCAGGTGGTTCTTGTCCCTCCAGAACTTTAAGTTCACTGTTGAGCACAGGGCCGGCCGCTTACAGGGGAACGCAGATGCCCTGTCCCGGGTACACTGCTGTGCATGTGTTCACCCCCTCAGGCTTGAACAGTATGTTCAAGCCCTCAGGGGTGAACAAAGGGGGGGGATATGTAGGAGAGTCCCCGGAATAATAATGGACGGACGATACGTGCCACCAGAGGTCCTGGCCTCGGTGGAGTAAGAACCGGATCATTGCGGTTACAGCGGCGAATGCTGCTGGCGCAGCGTGTCCGGGCCGGTTCTTACTGGGAACAGGTAAAGAGTGGGGGGGTGCCTGTTCCCCACGGCCAGCCCAGGTTTTTGGTGGAGCTGGGCCTTTAAGAACCCAGCCTGCGGATGATGGGGGTGGGGTGTGTCTTGCTGTGCTGGAGATTTCCACAGACAGAGTGAGTGCTGGTGAAGGAGAGTCTGGGCACAGCACACATTGAAGGATAGCCCTGGGACCTGTGGTGCTACGAGCCGAAGGGGCTCTGGCCTGAGGGAGACAAAGGCAGATAGCCTAGAAGCCTGCAGAACTGCTGTGGTCTGTCCAAAACAAGGTGACTCAAACCTGCTGTTTATTTTCTATGGAAGGACTTTTGTTCTATGCACTATGTGGATATGCACCTGTGTGGTCTGCACATTGCCTGTTATGCCGTTGGTGTGAATAAAGTAACAGTGTATCACAAAGACTGTCTATGATTGCCTCAATACTGCCGCCGCTACCGTAGCCTACCACGAGCACATCCCCACACTATTTTAGGGGGATATCTGTTTGTGCAGGTGACTATTACTGTGCATAATTATTAGGCAACTTAACAAAAAACAAATATATACCCATTTCAATTATTTATTTTTACCAGTGAAACCAATATAACATCTCAACATTCACAAATATACATTTCTGACATTCAAAAACAAAACATAAACAAATCAGTGACCAATATAGCCACCTTTCTTTGCAAGGACACTCAAAAGCCTGCCATCCATGGATTCTGTCAGTGTTTTGATCTGTTCACCATCAACATTGCGTGCAGCAGCAACCACAGCCTCCCAGACACTGTTCAGAGAGGTGTACTGTTTTCCCTCCTTGTAAATCTCACATTTGATGATGGACCACAGGTTCTCAATGGGGTTCAGATCAGGTGAACAAGGAGGCCATGTCATTAGATTTTCTTCTTTTATACCCTTTCTTGCCAGTACTTGGACGCGTGTGATGGAGCATTGTCCTGCATGAAAATCATGTTTTTCTTGAAGGATGCAGACTTCTTCCTGTACCACTGCTTGAAGAAGGTGTCTTCCAGAAACTGGCAGTAGGACTGGGAGTTGAGCTTGACTCCATCCTCAACCCGAAAAGGCCCCACAAGCTCATCTTTGATGATACCAGCCCAAACCAGTACTCCACCTCCACCTTGCTGGCGTCTGAGTCGGACTGGAGCTCTCTGCCCTTTACCAATCCAGCCACGGGCCCATCCATCTGGCCCATCAAGACTCACTCTCATTTCATCAGTCCATAAAACCTTAGAAAAATCAGTCTTGAGATATTTCTTGGCCCAGTCTTGACGTTTCAGCTTGTGTGTCTTGTTCAGTGGTGGTCGTCTTTCAGCCTTTCTTACCTTGGCCATGTCTCTGAGTATTGCACACCTTGTGCTTTTGGGCACTCCAGTGATGTTGCAGCTCTGAAATATGGCCAAACTGGTGGCAAGTGGCATCTTGGCAGCTGCACGCTTGACTTTTCTCAGTTCATGGGCAGTTATTTTGCGCCTTGGTTTTTCCACACGCTTCTTGCGACCCTGTTGACTATTTTGAATGAAACGCTTGATTGTTCGATGATCACGCTTCAGAAGCTTTGCAATTTTAAGAGTGCTGCATCCCTCTGCAAGATATCTCACTATTTTTGACTTTTCTGAGCCTGTCAAGTCCTTCTTTTGACCCATTTTGCCAAAGGAAAGGAAGTTGCCTAATAATTATGCACACCTGATATAGGGTGTTGATGTCATTAGACCACACCCCTTCTCATTACAGAGATGCACATCACCTAATATGCTTAATTGGTAGTAGGCTTTCGAGCCTATACAGCTTGGAGTAAGACAACATGCATAAAGAGGATGATGTGGTCAAAATACTCATTTGCCTAATAATTCTGCACTCCCTGTATATTATTTTACGTCAGTTGGTCTTTATTGCCCTGTGGCACATATAGGGGTTTGCTAGAAATTGGCATAAAAAAGTTACATACTTTTTAACGTCAGTGCCACAAAATTTAGTCCAATTTAGTCAATTTTTATGCTGCCCTTGCCACTTTCCACAAAGGGGATGTGGAAAAGGGGGGCCCCGACTCTTGCTCTTAGCTCAGCCGAAGGGCGGTATTAAAACTTAAAGTGGCCCTGGAAAAAATACTAAAAGTTTTGTAGTCAGGTCAAAATTGATGGATGACATGGCCAAAACAAGTAGGAGGGGCCAGCAATACCATATTGTGGCACATTATACCACCCCAACAGAGCCAAATACCACAGTCCATCATAAAATACTGCTGCCAGCAGCACAAAATACATTACCAAAAACTTCCACTTGCCGGTTGTGAGGACAGCTGAGGTGGCCCCCTGGGCATTGGCCCACCGGGAAATTTCCCTGTAACGTCTATGGCCAATCCACCCTTGGCATAGCGGCATAGACTGCCAAAGGATGCGATTCATTTATGTTGAGGTCTGCACATCCTCTGGCGGTGCAGGGGATATCAGGACCTGTGCAGCACCCACTGCCCCACAGTGTCCAGAATTATTACTTTTTTTGTCCAGATTACAGGCAATGTGCTTTAATAGGTAATGCAATTTTTAAAACAACAGGAACATGAATGTGTTTTTTCTTCATTCTTTTTTATAATCTCTCTCAGAATGACACTAGATTTTGAACTGAGAAAATGGAAACAGCATTATCTCTGCACGACGCTTCTTAATAAGCATCATTGGTTGTTGTTTTGACAATTTAACTTCAAACTCATTTCAATGTAAAAAATAGCCCAGCTTGACTGTTAAATAATGCTGCTTAGGTGCTTGCAAATTAACCGATTAATTAGGACTGGAACGATAAAATTTATCTACCGGTAGCTCCATTCAGAAGTCTCAAGAGCATGACAAAACTGTATTATTGTTTGATGGTAATTTACACTGAAGTCTTTGGGTAATCTTAGAGGTTTACAAAAAATAAATAAAAGAAATAACTTTATTTGCAAACTTGTTATATTCTAAGTATTATAAAGCAAAATCCTTGGCTGCTGGCCATTAAGATTTACAGGAACATATGTTCTCTCCAGGGGTGGTGGAGGAATTATAGCATTAGGCCGATAATGGCATATGACAGCAATTAATCTGATACCAAAATGGGATTACTAGATTGTCTTCGCTTTCTTCCTTAATGCTTATGGGAAAATGGTTGTGTTATTAGTTCTGTCTTATAAATGCAAGAGACATAGTTTTACCAGATAGTAAACCAGCACAACAATACAGTTAGGTTTATGTTATTTTGAAATAAGGGATATTATGAAGGTCAGCAGTAAGTATTCATGCATAGTAGACATTTAAATGACTTCCTTTTAGTTGCAATCTACAGGTAGTAGTTTAGACACCCACAAGCCTAGGCCTGACGGGTACATGATTATCCAGCATTTCTGATAAGAATTTAAAAAAAAGTGTCAGTAATAATCATATTTATGGTAAGTTCAAGGAAGACTTAAAGGGGTTGTCTCACTTCAGTAAGTGGCATTTATCATGCAGAGAAAGTTAATACAAGCAACTTCCTAATGTATTGTTATTATCCAAATTGCTTCCTTTGCAGATTGGATTCATTTTTCCATCACATTATACATTGCTCGTTTCCATGGTTACAACCACCCTGCAATCCATCAGTGGTGGTCGTGCTTGCACACTATAGGAGAAAGTACTAGCCTATCTGCGCTCCCATGGTCCTGGCCACCAGAAGGATTGACGCTTTTTCCTATAGAGTGCAATCATGACACCACTGATGGAATCCAGGGAGATGTAATCGAAACGAGCAGTGTATAATGTGATGAAAAAATGAATCCAGCCACCAAAGGAGGCAATATGGATAATAACAATACATTAATAAGTGCCTTGCATTAACTTTCTCTACATGATAAATGCCACTTACTGAAGGGAGACAACCCCTTTAAAGGGGCTGTCCACTCTTTGCAAGTGATGAATCCTTAGGATAGGCCATCACTACCTGATAGGCAGATACCTTGCCAGTCAGTTGTTCTGTGGTAGATCCATTGCTGGAACTATGCTTTGGAACTATACAGCTCCATCCATTGCGCACTGGTCACTTTAATGGGAGCAAAGGTATAGCCAGCTCTGTCCGCCGCACAATGGATGGGGCTACAATACATACAGTACAGACCAAAAGTTTGGACACACCTTCTCATTCAAAGAGTTTTCTTTATTTTCATGACTATGAAAATTGTAGATTCACACTGAAGGCATCAAAACTATGAATTAACACATGTGGAATTATATACATAACAGAAAAGTGTGAAACAACTGAAAATATGTCATATTCTAGGTTCTTCAAACTAGCCACCTTTTGCTTTGATTACTGCTTTGCACACTCTTGGCATTCTCTTGATGAGCTTCAAGAGGTAGTCACTTGAAATGGTTTTCACTTCACAGGTGTGCCCTGTCAGGTTTAATAAGTGGGATTTCTTGCCTTATAAATGGGGTTGGGACCATCAGTTGCGTTGTGGAGAAGTCAGGTGGATACACAGCTGATAGTCCTACTGAATAGACTGTTAGAATTTCTATTATGGCAAGAGAAAAGCAGCTAAGTAAAGAAAAACGAGTGGCCATCATTACTTTGGAACATAAGAAATTACATAAGAAATGAAGGTCAGTCAGTCCGAAAAATTGGGAAAACTTTGAAAGTGTCCCCAAGTGCAGTCACAAAAACCATCAAGCGCTACAAAGAAACTGGCTTACATGCGGACCGCCCCAGGAAAGGAAGACCAAGAGTCACCTCTGCTGCGGAGGATAAGTTCCTCCGAGTCACCAGCCTCAGAAATCGCAGGTTAACAGCAGCTCAGATTAGAGACCAGGTCAATGCCACACAGAGTTCTAGCAGCAGACACATCTCTAGAACAACTGTTAAGAGACGACTGTGTGAATCAGGCCTTCATGGTAGAATATCTGCTAGGAAACCACTGCTAAGGACAGGCAACAAGCAGAAGAGGACTTGTTTGGGCTAAAGAACACATGGAATGGACATTAGACCAGTGGAAATCTGTGCTTTGGTCTGACGAGTCCAAATTTGAGATCTTTGGTTCCAACCACCGTGTCTTTGTGCGATGCAGAAAAGGTGAACGGATGGACTCTACATGCCTGGTTCCCACCGAGAAGCATGGAGGAGGAGGTGTGATGGTGTGGGGGTGCTTTGCTGGTGACACTGTTGGGGATTAATTCAAAATCGAAGGCATGGCTAAAACAGCATCTTGCAGCAGCATGCTATTCCATCTGGTTTGCGTTTAGTTGGACCATCATTTATTTTTCAACAGGACAATAACCCCAAACACACCTCCAGGCTGTGTAAGGGCTATTTGACCATGAAGGAGAGTGATGGGGTGCTGCGCCAGATGACCTGGCCTCCACAGTCACCGGACCTGAACCCAGATCGAGATGGTTTGGGGTGAGCTGGACCGCAGAGTGAAGGCAAAAGGGCCAACAAGTGCTAAGCATCTCTAGGAACTCCTTCAAGACTGTTGGAAGACCATTTCAGGTGACTACCTCTTGAAGCTCATCAAGAGAAGATCCTAGAATATGACATATTTTCAAATGTTTCATACTTTTTTGTTATGTATATAATTCCACATGTGTTAATTCATAGTTTTGATGCCTTCAGTGGGAATCTACAATTTTCATAGTCATGAAAATAAAGAAAACTCTTTGAATGAGAAGGTGTGTCCAAACTTTTGGTCCGTACTGTAGTTCTGATGCTGAGTTCGAGGGCCAGAGCTACTGCTGAACAGCTGATCAAGGGGTGCTGGACCTCCACCGATCAGATATTAGTAGCCTATCCTAAGGATAGGCCATCAGTTATAAAAGGATGGACAAACCATTTAAAGTGCAATTAAAATCAAAAGAACAATAATTATATAATAAAGGAGACTACATGCTTTCCCATCTCTAACAGTGATGTCATACTGATAGGATATGCAACCACTTTCTTATTGGTGGGTGTTTGACTTCTGGGACCCCCACCAGTTTTGAGAATGAAGGACTCATAGCTTTGCTTTAGCTTCATTAATTTGAATGGAACTGTGCTGTAATTCTTGGAGCAGCAAGTGGCCGGGAGTACCGCTGTACTGGGAAAAACTGGACACAGAGCTAAACCAGCATTTGTAACTCCATCAGTCACAGGATCAGTGGGGGTCCAATTGCTGATGGAAATAGCCTTTTAAATCATGTTTTTATACTTGGCTATCTCCACTCAAGCATTAAAGGGATTCTGTCATGACATTTTAGTCCTATAACCTAAACATATGGCCAGGTCCGTACTAATAACCTGAATCCGAAACTGTCCTTATTAAATCTGCCTGTGGCTCTATTAGCACTGTTTTTAAAACTGTTTTTTTTATAACCTGTCATTCACCTACCTAAGGTGCCCAAGGGGACGTCGCTTCATACAGTGTGCCCGGCTGCACCCATCTCCTTCTGGTGCCCAGCGCCGCCTTCCCAGTTGAAATCGCCGCCTTCCTCACCTCAGCACCGCCTCCGCAATCGTCCGCCATTGGGAGAGAGATAGGACACCCCGTGTACACTGGTTGGCAATTACCACCAAAATCAGAGCGTTTGGCCTATGTTCAACTCATGTGTATGGCCAGCTTAAAATAGGGTATCTAAACTATACTCTAACAAGGCTCCGTTTATGTGACCATTTCTAATGGCTTCCAAAGTACTAACCGGTGAGCCCTGACCCCAACAAGGTACTTCTTGTTTCTAATTCGGAGGGGCTATTTAGTGCAGTTCAGCAGTTTTAGGACATACATTGAATACTGCCCACCAAATGCTAAATTCAATGTATTTTCCCTTTACATATGTCCAGTGATCCGGTTCAGTTCCCCTCCGGCATGAAGTAGAAAAAACAGGAGGGGGAACTGAACCCAGAACTGATCCCATATTCCCTATGAGATTGTTCCCATACATCCGATGCATCAGTTGTGATGCTGGATGCCAAATAGTACCGGACAGAAAAACGCTACATACTCAGTTTATCTGTCTAGCGCTATCAATTGATAGATGCCGGATCTGTGCATATACATCAGTTGTGTCCGGCTCCTGTCCTAAAATAGCTGGGCAAATACAACTGCTATATGTGAAGCTAGCATAATACCTTAAAAAGATAAAATAGCTCACTCGGTTATATAAAATAAACAAGATGAAAAAAGTTTAGAGATTTTCGGTGACATAAATCCATAGTAAAAATAAGACTATTCATATTCTTAATCAGACCGTAACTCTTCTGTATACAGTATGTTATACTTGTCTGACTGCATCATGATTTATTTTGCTCCTATAATTGCCTATAGCTTCTTATACTCATTTATATTGCAGATTTATGTGAACTTGTTATCCACTTTCCTTCCATTTATGAATACAGTTAGGTCCATATACAGTTGGACAGAGACAACATTTTTCTAATTTATGTTCGGTACATTACCACAATGGATTTTGAACAAAACTATTTAGATACAGTTGAAGTTCAGACTTTCAGCTTTAATTCAGTGGGTTGAACAAAATGATTGCATAAAAATGTGAAGAACTAAAGCATTTTTTAAACTCAATCCCTTTATTTCAGGGGTTTAAAAGTAATAGGACAAATTAAATAATATGTTATTTCTAATACTTGGTTGAAAACCCTTTGTTGGCAATGACTGCCTGAAGTCCTAAACTCATGGACATCACCAGATGCTGTATCTCCTCCTTTTTAATGTTCTGCCAGACCTTTACTGCAGGGGTTTTCAGTTGCTGTTTGTTTGTGGGCCTTTCTGTCTGAAGTTTAGTCTTTAACAAGTGAAATGCTCTATTGGGTTCAGATCAGGAGACTGACTTGGCCATTCAAGAATATTTCACTTTTTTTCTTTAATAAACTACTGGGTTGCTTTGGCTTTATGTTTTGGGTAATGGTCCATCTGTATTATGAAACGCCTACCAATCAGTTTGGCTGCATTTGGCTGGATTTGAGCACACAGTATGTCTCTGAAAACCCCAGAATTCATCTGGCTGCTTCTGTCCTGTGTCACATCATCAATGAATACTAGGGACCCAGTGCCACTGGCAGCCATGCATGCCCAAGCCATCACACTGCCTCCGGCATGTTTTACAGATGATGTGGAATGCTTTGGATCACGAGCTGTACCATGCCTTCGCCATAGTTCTTTCTTTCCATCATTCTGGTAGAGGTTGATCTTGGTTTCATCTGTCCAAAGAATGTTCTTCCAGAAGTGTGCTGTTTTTTTAAGATGTCTTTTAGCAAAGTCTAATATAGTCATCCTATTCTTGAGGCTTATGAGTGGCTTGCATCGTGCACTGAACCCTCTGTATTTATACGCCTATATCCTGGAGAGTGTTGTTCACTTGGTTGGCTGTTGTGAAGGGGTTTCTCTTCACCATGGTAATTATTCTGCGATCATCCACCACTGTTGTCTTCTGTGGGTATCCAGGTTTTTTTGCATTGTTGAGGTCACCAGTGCTTTCTTTCTTTCTCAGGATGTACCAAACTGTACATTTTGCCACTCCTAATAGTGTAGCAATTTCTCGGATGTTTTTTTTCTGTTTTCGCAGATGAAGGATGATTTGTTTCACCTGCATGGAGAGCTACTTTAACCGCATGTTTACTTCTCAGCAAAATTTTCAAAATGCAAGTACCACACCTCAAATCAACTCCAGGCCTTTTATGTGCTTAATTGAGAATAAAATAATGAAGGAATTGCCCCCACCTGCCCATGAAACAGCCTCTGAGTCAATTGTCCGATTACTTTTGGTCCCTTTAAAAACAGAGTGCCACATGTAAAGGAGCTGAAACTCCTAAACCGTTCATCCAATTTTAATGTGGATACCCTCAAATAAAAAATAAAAGTATGGACTTTATGTCCATGTCCATTATATAACTATAACTTGAATATGTTTTAGTAAACAAGTAATAAAAACACAATTTGTGTCATTGTCCAAATATATATGGACCTAACTGTATACTCTTGGGTAGTGACAATTTGCACAGTTCATGTACCATAATGGTCGTACTCCACAGATAGTATAGTGTAATATATCCACATCTAGACGCTAACAAAGTTCTAATTTAAGTGTGTAATTTGTAGAGATGGCCTTGCGGTTCATCTGGCGGTCGGTTCACGGCAAACTTTTCCAGTTCGCAGATTGCCAAACAGGCGAACATACGGCGATGTCCGCCAGCGCTATATTCTTTGCATTGTGCAGAACTGTGAACCATAACACATCCATTAGGTGGGACAGGACAGCCAATTGAGATGTTTCAGCACATGGACACACCCCCTACCCTATAAATAAACCCGACCTGGCAGCCATTTTACATTCTGTTTTTTGCCAGTGTAGGGAAAGGTTGCTGTGTGGAGCAGGGACAGACTGTTAGGGACACCAAACGCTAGCTAATAGGACCACAAAAGTAATTTTAAGGACTAGTATAGGTGTGCTATCGATAGGTGTGACATACAGGGGGATGTGATATACTTATAATATACTTTCTCACATAGAAAGTATATTATAGTGCATTTGTATTGTGCAGCAGTTGTGTGCGGTTCTGCTGCGATAATGCAGCTAGATAGAGGGATAAACGCTATTGGAATAACATTGCAACTGGTGTGATATACCTGTTTGCCCCCCCCAAAAAAAAATCTGATTGAGGGGTGTGATATATCTATAATATACCTTCTAACATAGAAAGTATATTATAGTGCATTTGTATTGTGCAGAAGTTGTGTGCAGTTCTGCTGAGATACCGCAGCTAGATAGAGGGACAAACGCTATTGGAATAACTAATTGCAACTGGTGTTATATATCTGTTAGCGCCCCCAAATAAAATCTTATTGAGGGATGTGCTATACCTCTAATATACCTTTTAACATAGAAAGTATATTATAGTGCATTTGTATTGTGCAGCAGTTGTGTGCAGTTCTGCTGAGATACCGCAGCTAGATAGAGGGACAAACGCTATTTGAATAAGTAATTGCAACCGGTGTGATATACCTGTTGCCCCCCAAAAAGCTGATTATGGGGTGCGATATACCTGTTTCCACAAAATACTGATTGAGGGGTGTGATACATCGGCTTCCACCAAATATAGATTGAGGCCTGCGATACACCAGCTTCCACCAAATATTGATTAAAGGGTTTGATTTACCAGCTTCCAGCAAATACTCATTATTGGGCTCTATATACCTGTTTTTACAAAATACCGATAGAGGGGATTGATATACCGGCTTCCACAAAATATTGATTGAGGCCTGCAATACACCAGTTTTCCACAAATATTTATTAAGGGGTTTGATTTACCGGCTTCCAGCAAATACTCATTATTGGGCTCTATATACCTGTTTCCACAAAATACTGATAGAGGGGATTGATATACAGGCTTCCACAAGAATTCCAAAAATTGATTGAGGCCTGCGATATACCTGCTTTCAGAAATACTGCTCTTCTACAGGGACTTTATCACAGGGTCATTTTTAAAATGACAGGCAGAGGAAGAGGCAGGCTATTCTGCAGGGGTGGTAGGGGTTGGGCAGGTACACCAGGCCGGAGCCTAAGTGGGAAGTTGGAGAAGGTGCGTGCGATTACATCAAAGGACGCACCAGAGTTGGTTGAGTGGCTCACTCACCCTTCCACTTCTGCACCCTCCTAATTCTCTGTATCAGCACCCTCCTCACTCTCTGCTGTGTGCACCCCCAAAGACACCACCACCATAGCCCCTCCACTCGAGTCAGAGAAATTATTTCCCCATCCATTCCTAGACCTTAACCATGCACAGCCATTCTTGGCATCGGATGAGAAAGAGGAGGTAGCAACGGCCCCCACCCAGCGGTCTGACGACAGTACCCAGATCAGCCCAAGGAGGGTAGTCCCCGCTGTTGCTGCCTACTCCGAGATCTCTAATGTCAGTGGTGATGAAGGTGACGATGATGACGTGTCGATGGATGTCATGTGTGTGCCCACAAGAGAGGAAGAGGAGGGGAGTTCAGAGGGAGAGATGGAGCAGCAGATAGGGAGGAGAAGCAGGCAGAACTCGCAGTGCACAGGAGGCAAAAAGCAGACTGCAAATGTATCTGGAGCGAGCCATCCACCATGCACGGTCACATCTGGCGCTCCCAGGATGCCGGCACATGGCTCCGCAGAATGGGCTTTTTTTAACGTGTCAGCTGCTGACAATAGTGTTGCCATCTGCAGCCTGTGCTGTCAACGTATAAGTCGCAGTCAGCCCAACACTCACCTAGGGACGACCGCCTTAAGAAGGCACCTGGCCTCCCATCACCGAGCCCAGTGGGAGCAACACCGTCAGAACCCACAAAGCCACACTACCGGCACTCCACGTCCTGCCTCTTCTCCTTCTCCTCTCTCCTCCCATTTGTCCTCCACTCCACCTTCCACCATGCCATTGTCGCGTTCATCTGGCAAAAGGCAGGCTTCTGTGGCCCAAATGTTCAAACATAAAAAGTTGATGACGCCGGATAATCCTCTTGCCCAACGGCTGACCGCCAGCTTGTCGGAACAGCTAGCCTGCCAACTACTGCCATATAAACTGGTGGACTCGGAGGCCTTTAGAAAATTTGGCCATTGGCCATTGGCACACCACAATGGAAGGTCCCCGGAAGGAAATATTTCTCCCAGAAGGGAATCCCGGAGCTATATGGCCATATACACGTGGTCTAGCAAACACAGGCAGGGAAGGTACATAACTTTTACTGCCCACTGGGTGAACCTTCTGACGGCTTTCAAGCAACCTGTGGCACCCGTGTGGATTTGGTGTTACCGCCATGGATTGCATGCAGGCCTGACTCTTCTTCTCCTCCTCCTACTCGGCTGACTCCTCTTTTTCCACTGCTACCGCCTCTTCCGCTGCACCCCCCCAGCTCCCTAGAACCTATTCGACGTGCCAGGTGAGACGTTGCCATGCTGTGCTGCGGCTGTTGTGCCTGGAAGCCAAGAGCCACACCGGTCCTGCACTCCTTTCAGCTCTGCGGTCACAGGCCGATCAGTGGCTAACTCCGCTTAATTTGACAGTTGGTAAAGTGGTGTGCGACAATGGTGCCGATCTGCTGAGCGCACTGAAACAGGGCAAAATGACACATGTTCCGTGCATGGCACACGTCCTGAACTTAGTCATGCAGCGATGCGTTGCCAAATTCCAGGACGTCTTGCGGCAGGCCAGGAAAATCTCTGCCCATTTTAGAAGATCTTACACGGCCATGGCTCGCCTTGCTGACGTTCAGCAGCGACACCAGTTGCCTGTCAGACGTCTGATTTGTGACTGCCTGATGCGCTGGAACTCCACCTTGTATATGCTTGATAGGCTGCTCCAGCAGAAAAGTGCCATTAACGACTACCTGTACGAACTCTGTGGCAGGACAGGTTCTGGGGAGCTTGGTTTCTTTTCACCGCGCCAGTGGCTGCTCATGCGCAGCACATGCAGACTTCTGCGGCCATTTGATGAGATCACCAAACTGGTCAGTCGCAGCCAGGGCGCCATCAGTGACATCGTACCTTACGCCTTCTTTCTGGAGCGTGCATTGCGTCCGTGTCATTGATCAAGCCGTCGAGGAGCAGGAGGAGGAAGATGAGGAAGTCGCAATACTGAATGAATTTCCAAGAGGGGCTACTCCATCTGAGATAAGTCAGCAGGAGTCTGAAGAGGAATCGGAGTAGGATGGTGCCTGAGGGGGGGGGGGGAGCAAGAAGAGCAGGCTTTAAACTTTTCTGGGATCCCTGGTGTTGTCCGTGGATGGGGGAGGAGACCGAAGATGACATTCTCCTGGGCAATGAGCAGGAGCCAGGCCGCTCCACCACTTCCAATTTAGTACAGATGGGGGCCTTCATGCTCCAGTGTTTGAAGAGGGACCCCCGTATAAAAAGCATAAAGGGCAAGGACCAGTACTGGGTGGCAACGTACTGCGACCCCCGATACAAACACAAAATTGCGGACATGTTACCAGCGTCACAGATGGCTGTCAGAATGAAGCATTTCCAGGCCTTGCTTCGAGAGATGCTGCATTCTGCTGTTGCGGGCGCTGGCAGAGGAATTTCCACCCACAGAGAAACAGTTGTGGGTACCAATCCTACAACGCATGCAAGAAGAGGACAGTTTGAAGATGTGTTGGTCACTTCGGATATGAGATCATTCTTGCAGCCAACCCATCCACAGCCGCCCTCCGGATCCAGCCTCAGGGAATGCCTAGACCGATGGGTGTCCGACTACATCGGGTTAACGGCCGATGTGGATGCTCTGAGAAGCGAGGAACCCCTTGACTACTGGGTGTGCAGGCTTCACTTGTGGCCAGAGCTGGCACAATTTGCCATGGAACTCTTGGCTTGCCCCTCGTCGAGTGTCCTGTCCGAAAGGACGTTCCGTGCAGCAGGGGGGATCGTGACCGATAAGCTCACTCGCCTAGCTCACAACTATCTCACATTTATAAAAATGAATGAGGCATGAATCTCAGAGGATTTCAACACCTGTGACGACCACGTTTAATTGAATTTCCTCATGCCAGCCCACACATATCCGGTCCCGCCCAAAACAAATAAGGGCCCCTGTCTTATGTAAATACAGCGGCATAAAAGGCCTTTTCTGTCCGGTGAATGCCTAATGTTTAAGACAACAGAGGAATTCAACACCTGTGACGACCACTCGTTATCGAATTTCAACTATTATCATTAGTTTTTTTTTTCAAGAGGGGGGATTTCGTGAGCCATGTTTTCAATCCAATTTTATATTTTTAGTTCTTTTAAACATATGTATTTGACATGTATTTGTACTGACCTGCATTAAAATTGAAATCCAATGATCGTCTAATATACCTCCAGCCACATAATCACTTGGTGTTTTCTCTCCGGTGAATAAAACTTTTTTAGAACCTGTAGTCCACTGGCCTGCAGTAAAATTGATATCCATTGACAGTCTAATATACCTCAAGCCACATAATAACTTTCTGTACTTTTCTGTACGGTGAATGCATAATTTTTGGGGCCTGTAATCTAACTGGCCAACAGTAAAATTGTTATACGGTGATCGCCTAATGTACCTCTAGCCACATTATCAATTGTCCTTTTCTATACGGTGAATGAATAATAGTTGGGTCCTGTAGTCCACTGGCCTGCAGTAAAATTGATATCCATTGACCGTCTAATATACCTCCAGCCACATAATCACTTAATGTTTTCTCTCCGGGGAATGCCTAATGTTTGGGGCCTATACTCCCGTGGTCTAAAATAAAAAATTTCTAGGCTCCAGCAGGGCATATTTTTGACAGTTTCCCTTTAAGACACATAAAAATGGCCCCTGATTAAAATACATATTTTTTGTGGAAATTTTTGCCATGTCACTGTCCATGTTGTGGGACGATTTGAGCACTTCTAGTAAGTATTTGGTGGCTGCAAATATTACCTGAAGGTTTTTCAGGTTCGCCTGCCATTAAAGTGAATAGGGCCCGCCGAGAATCGTCCCAGCGGATGTTCGTCCATCACTAGTCATTTGCATTAATTTAATCAATGATTTCAAGCTATATAAAAAGACAAATTGAGATGGCCTGGCACTGAATGATGGCTGTGCATCTCTGAAATGCTGTGACCTGTCTGTCTGCATGTGTCTTCATGCATCTAAATCAATTGTCATTTATCTTTGTCCTACTGGCTGTTCCACTGAGGTCTTACAAGATGATACCAAGGACAAATTATTTTTAGCTTTTTCACAGATACTGTGGAAGCAGCAAACGATGATTTGGAAAAACAACATTTTGATTTCAATTTTGGAGTTTACCGTGAATTTAAAATTGAAGAATAAGAAATGTCTTCATTTATTATATTAATGGTTTGTATAGCAGCATCATTGTTTGATAATAAAGGGAATATGTCACCGCAATCTAGGACTATTAGGGTTCACGCAGATGGCCATGCGACGGCCAGGCTTGTATTCCGGCCCGCAAACAAAGAGTCTGCAATATACGGGCCCTGGCTGTTTTTTAACCGCATCATGGATGCAATCCAGAAAGTGCAGTGCTGAACGGAGGCACGGAGCCCTACGGAAGCACTACTCTCCGTGCCTCCGCACAGCACAAAAAAATAGAACTTGTTCTATTTTTTTGCAGTGCGGACGGATCACGGACCCGTTCAACTTGAATGGATTTGCTCGTGTGTTGGGGACTGCAAATTGCCATTTGACTTGCAGATAATAGTCCAAGATCATGGTTACTGATACCCTTTAAAAGGGGTTTTCCAGGATTATATTTACTCATTGATGACCAATTATTAGGATAGGTTATTAATATCAGATCTGCAGGGGCCTGAATCTTGGTACTACATTAGAAACAGTTACCAGAACTACACAGCTGCAAACCCTGTGTAGTGACTGTGCCTGGCAACTGCAGTGCTACTCCCATTCACTTGAATTGGAGCAGGGCAGCAGTAACCAGCTGTGTAGTTTCGATGTCTGGTTCCAGTGCCACAGCTAGTAAAAACAGCTGATCAGCAGGGTGCCAGGAGTAGGACCCCCACCAGTCTGATATTGATTGCCTCCTAGCCTAAGGCTAGGCTATCAATAAGTAAGTACTGGAAAATCCCCTGTACAATGTAATGCAAAGAAAAGCAAAACAACCATCCAAATAATAGGATACAGTATAACATAGAGCAATGGTTTTGATTCCTTTCCTATAATGATGCCTCCATGGGGAGGCTTTAGAGGGTGCAAACATCAGCTTATCTCTATAAGGGCATTTTACACATGTTCAAGTTAAAGGGGTGTGTCTGCAGACAAAATCTGGTACTAAAGGAGGTCAATTAATTTTAGCAAAACAGCAGGAGAACCAAGGAAATGAAATTGCCAGCTGCTTAAATTAAACCAGTCACAGCACAGTGACACATATTGTTAACTAAAACGCAAAGTCATAGCTTTCCTCAGCTAGAATGTTAATAGAAACTTTTATAGTATTTTTGAATTATGTTCTTTTCCTTTACCATGTCAAAAACTGGATGAGGAAACCACAGAGACATTATTGCCTCCAACAACCTACAATGACTAAATAGGAATTGTTCTCTTATAAAAGGTTTAGGGCACACAGTCACATGAAGCCACAATAAAGTATATAAGGTGGAATACATATACAGTGGAGGAAATAATTATTTGACCCCTCACTGATTTTGTTAGTTTGTCCAATGACAAAGAAATGAAAAGTCTCAGAACAGTATCATTTCAATGGTAGGTTTATTGTAACAGTGGCAGATAGCACATCAAAAGGAAAATCGAAAAAATAACTTTAAATAAAAGATAGCAACTGATTTGCATTTCATTGAGTGAAATAAGTATTTGAACCCTCTAACAAAAAAAGACTTAATACTTGGTGGAAAAACCCTTGTTTGCAAGCACAGAGGTCAAACGTTTCTTGTAATTGATGACCAAGTTTGCGCACATTTTAGGAGGAATGTTGGTCCACTCCTCTTTGCAGATCATCTCTAAATCCCTAAGGTTTCGAGGCTGTCTCTGTGCAACTCTGAGCTTGAGCTCCCTCCATAGGTTTTCGATTGGATTAAGGTCCGGAGACTGACTAGGCCACTCCATGACCTTAATGTGCTTCTTCTTGAGCCACTCCTTTGTTGCCTTTGCTGTATGTTTTGGGTCATTGTCGTGCTGGAACACCCATCCACGACCCATTTTCAGTTTCCTGGCAGAGGGAAGGAGGTTGTCGCTCAGGATTTCACGATACATGGCTCCGTCCATTTTCCCGTTTATGCGAATAAGTTGTCCTGTGCCCTTAGCAGAAAAACACCCCCAAAGCAAAATGTTTCCACCCCCATGCTTGACGGTGGGGACGGTGTTTTGGGGGTCATAGGCAGCATTTTTCTTCCTCCAAACACAGCGAGTTGAGTTAATGCCAAAGAGCTCTATTTTGGTCTCATCAGACCACAGCACCTTCTCCCAGTCACTCTCTGAATCATTCAGGTGTTCATTGGCAAACTTCAGACGGGCCTGCACATGTGCCTTCCTGAGCAGGGGGACCTTGCGAGCCCTGCAGGATTTTAATCCATTGCGGTGTAATGTGTTTCCAATGGTTTTCTTGGTGACTGTGGTCCCTGCTAATTTGAGGTCATTAACTAACTCCTCCCGTGTAGTTCTAGGATGCTTTTACACCTTTCTCAGAACCATTGACACCCCACGAGGTGAGATCTTGCGTGGAGCCCCAGAGCGAGGTCGATTGATGGTCATTTTGTGCTCCTTCCATTTTCGAACAATCGCACCAACAGTTGTCACCTTCTCTCCCAGCTTCTTGCTAATGGTTTTGTAGCCCATTCCAGCCTTGTGCAGGTCTACAATTTTGTCTCTGACATCCTTGGACAGCTCTTTGGTCTTTCCCATGTTGGAGAGTTTGGAGTCTGCTTGATTGATTGATTCTGTGGACAGGTGTCTTTTATACAGGTGACTAGTTAAGACAGGTGTCCTTAATGAGGGTGACTAATTGAGTAGAAGTGTCTAACCACTCTGTGGGAGCCAGAACTCTTAATGGTTGGTAGGGGTTCAAATACTTATTTCACTCAATGAAATGCAAATCAGTTGCTATCTTTTATTTAAAGTTATTTTTTCGATTTTCCCTTTGATGTGCTATCTGCCACTGTTACAATAAACCTACCATTGAAATGATACTGTTCTGAGACTTTTCATTTCTTTGTCATTGGACAAACTTACAAAATCAGTGAGGGGTCAAATAATTATTTCCTCCACTGTATATGTGTATGTACATTTATATGAATCCAAAAGAAAAATGTTCCATTAGTTGCCATTTTTATTGCTTGCAGCCTCAAGCAATGAAATGAAAGGTTACCACCCTACTGATCAGCCCAAACACAGTTTGTTCAGGCAGAAAAGGAGAAAACTGTTTTGAATGAACTGTGTTTGGGATGTGTGGCTGAGGGGGTGGGTGGGTAAGCTACTGAGGGCTCTTTCTTAGGGCTCATGCACACGACCATGTGCCCCTTGTGGCTGTATTGCTTGATTGTGATAAGTAGGATTTGAGCCATTATTGAACTGACAGGAGTGGTGCCAGCCAATCTGCTTTGGGTTTGGGACTACTAGAGGATCGAGTTTAGGCCAGAGGAGTTGGTTGGGGAAGGGTTTAGTCTGGGAAAAGTCATTTTAGGTAGCTTGATAAGCCTGCCTGAAAAGATGTGTTTTTAAGGCACGTTTGAAGGTGGAGAAGTTGTGAATTGACCTAGTATTCCGGGGCAGAGTATTCCAGAGAGTAGGTGCAGCTCGAGAAAAGTCTTGAAGACGGGAGTGAGAGGTACTAATTATGGAGGTTATTAATCTTAGGTCGCTAACAGAACGGAGAGCACGAGTAGGGTGGTAGATGGAGATGAGGGAGGAGATGTATGGAAGTGCAGCACTGTGGAGAGCTTTGTGGGTGGGGGTAAGAATTTTGAACTGTATTTTGTGATGGATGGGCAACCAGTGAAGTGACTGGCACAGACTAGTAGCATCAGTGTAGCGGTTGGATGGATAGATGAGCCTGGCTGCAGCATTTAGGACAGACTAAAGGGGGGAGAGTTTAGTGAGAGGGAGACCGATTAGTAATGCGTTGCAGTAGTCAAGACTAGAATGAATCAAGGCAACAAGAGTTTTTGCCTTTTCCACCGTAAGAAAAGGGCGGATTCTGGCAATATTTTTGAGGTGCAGACAACAAGAGCGTGTAAGTGATTGAATATGGGAAACAAAGGAATGTTCAGAGTCAAATGTGGCCCCAAGACAGTGGGCATGTTGCACAGGAGTTATGATAGTGCTGCAGACCGAAATTGAAATATCAAGTTTAAGTGAGTTAGTAGATGGGGGAAAGACAAGAAGTTCAGTTTTTGAGAGGTTCAATTTTAGATACAGAGAGGACATGATGTTAGAGACAGCAGGGGTGATGTCAGGGGATGAAGTGTATAGTTGGGTGTCGTCAGCATAGAGATGCTACCGAAAGCCAAATCTACTGATAGTCTGTTCGATGGGGGCTGTATAGAGGGAAAAGAGTAGAGAACCTAATACTGAACCCTGTGGAACGCCGACATCAAGAGGAAGAGGAGAAGAAGAAGAGCCAGCGAATGATACACTAAAGGAGCGGCCAGAGAGATAGGAAGAGAACCAAGAGAGAGCAGTGCCCTTAAGGCCAATTGAGTGGAACATGGTGAGGAGGAGTTTATGGTCTACGGTATCAAACGCTGCAGAGATATCCAGCAGAATCAGTAGCGAATAGTCACCATTTCTTTTTTGCTGTTAGGAGATCGTTAGACAATTTAGTAAGGGCAGTTTCTGTAGAGTAAAGAGGGCGAAAGGCAGATTGTAAGGGGTCAAGAAAAGAGTTTGTAGAGAGATAGCTTATTAAGCGAGAGTAGACAAGACGTTCAAGGAGTTTAGAGATAAAGGGGAGGTTAGAAACCGGTCTGTAGTTAGCAGCACAGGTCGGGTCAAGAGATAATTTCTTTAGTAGTGGGGTTATAATAGAGTGTCTGAAAGAGGAGGGAAAGATACCAGAAGAGAGAGAGAGAGATTAAAAATTGGAGTTAGGTGAATTGTAGTTAAGTGAGTGATGACAGCCAGGGAGAGGGACTGGAGGAGGTGTGATGGAATAGGATCACTGCTACAGGTTGTGGGTCAAGAAGAAGAGAGAAGCCTGGAGACTTCTTCCTCTGTTATAGGGTCAAAAGAGGAGAAAGCGCATGTGGAGGAATTGGAGGGAGGAGGATTGAAATTTTTTGGGGAAAGGGAGATTATTTCCTGCTGGATACTGCCAAACTTGTCTCTGAAGTAAGTGGCCATGCCATCAGCGCAGAGGTCAGTGACAGGTTCTGGAACTTTAGGGCTTAGAAGGGAATGAAAAGTGTCAAAGAGTTGTTTTGGGTTATTTGAAAGTGAGGAGATGAGAGAGGTGAATTTCTTTTGTTTGGCAATGTTGAGAGCCGAATTATATATTTGGAGCATAAATTTATAATGGAGGAAGTCTGCTGATATTCGCGATTTTCTCCATAAGCGTTCTGCACATCTTGAGCAGCGCTGTAGAAAACGTGTTTCAGGTGTGTGCCAGGGTTGCCGTGTTCTGTGTCGAGAGAGTTGGATTGATATTGGAGCAACTTCATCTAGGGTGGTTTTGAGGGTCTGGTTGTAATGATTGGCAGCCAAGTCTGAACAGGGGAGGGAAGTGATTGGGGTAAAAGCTAATTGTAGGGTGTTAAGTTGCTGGCAGTTAATGGTGTGTAGGTTTCTGTAAGTGTAAAAAGTAGGATTGCCATGAGAAAAGTGAGAGGTCTTCATGGTAAATGAAAGAAGATTGTGGTCAGAAAGTGGGAAGGATAAGTTACTAAAGTTTGACATTGAGCAATGACAGAAGAAGACTAGGTCAAGTATATAGCCCTGTTCATGAGTTGCAGAGGAAGTAAGTTGTGATAGGCCAAGAGAGGAGGTTAAAGAAAGAAAGTGAGCGGTTGATGGGGAGATAGGATCATAAATGGGGATATTAAAATCACCCATAATAAGAGTTGGTGATTTAGAAGATATTAAGTGAGGAAGCCAAGCTGCAAAGTGATCCAGAAATTGGTGGGGGGAGCCTGGGGGACAATAGACAACTGCAACTCTCAGGGGGAATGGATGGAAGAGTCTGTGTGAACATCAAAAGAGGGGAATGTGAGAGAGGGTACAGGGGGAATGACCTGAAATGTTCACTGTGTATAAAGTAGTATGCCTACTCCTCCCCCGTGCCTGTCATCAGGTCTGGGGGTATGGGAGAAGTGAAGTCCACCATAGGATAGGGCAGCAGGGGAAGCGGTGTCAGAGGGTTGAAGCTAGGTTTCTGTAAGGGCTAGCAAGTTCCGAGAGCGTGAGAGGAAGAAATCGTGGATTGTGGGTACTTTGTTACGGACCGACCGTGCGTTTCAGAGTGCGCAGTTAAAAGAGACTGGAGAGGATGTGCAGTGAACATTAATAAGATTTTTGGAGTTTCTGTGTGTGGCAGAGAAGAAATTAGCAACAGAGGGAGGGCCAGGATTTGGTGAAATATCCCCTGCAGCAAGTAGCAGGAGAACAGAAAGAGACAGCAAGTGGTTGAAAGAATTATATTGGTGTTTTCTATGCTGCACTGTGGAGGAAGATGTGTCAGTGTAATGTATGAGGGTATAAAGTGTATGGGAACTGAACTGGTGAGGGAAGGAGGGAGGGACTGATGTGGATAGAAAGGACAGAGTGTGGAAGGTGTTTTTGAATTTGAAAGTAGACAGCCATAGTGATGAGAAGAGCAGCCAGAGCCTGAGTGAAACAATATCGTAGCATACCTGTGCTGTGTGTAACTTTGTTTGAGTAGTACACACAGCATCTCCATCTCCTGCCCTGTCTAACTGCCATGATTAACTGCCAAGCGCTTAGGGGAAATGGCGCTTTGGCAGAAATGCTGCTTTTGGCTCATGCTGACCCCTGCGAGTGGCTTTTTTGACACACTTTTTTTATTTCATATTTTTTTACGTTGTTCATCTGAGTGGTTAGGTTATGTGATATTTTATTACAGCAGGTACTTATGGACGTGGCGATACCTAATATGTCAATTTTTTAAATTTATTCAAGTTTTACACAATAATATCATTATTGAAACAAAAACAAAAAAACATTTGTGTCTCCATAGTCTGAGAGCTATATTTTTTATTTTATTTTCTGGGCGATTGTCTTAGGTATGGTATCATTTTTGCGGGATGAAATGACGGTTTGATTGGCACTATTTTGGGGTGCATATAACTTTTTGATCGCTTGCTATTACACTTTTAGTGATGTAAGGTGACTTTTTTTTCATTTAAAACTTAAAATTTTTTGTAAAACTTAATTTTTTTACTTTTTTTTTTTTACTTTTTTTTGTCCCACTCTGGGACTTCAACTTTTGGGGGTCTGATCCCCTTTACAATACGCCTTTTCGATCACTTGGTGTTGCCCTTTTAGTGATGTAAGGTGACAAAAAAAAAAAAATCGGGGGCACAGTTTTTATTTTAATTTTTAGACTGTGTTCATCTGAGGGGCTAGGTCATGTGATATTTTTATAGTGCCAGTCATTATGGATGTGGCAATACCTAATACGTCCACTTTTTTATTTATTTTATTTAAGTTTTACACAATAATATCATTTTTGAATTTTTAGTGTCTCCATATTCTGAGAGCCATAGTTTTTTTTTATGTTTTAGGCAATTGTCTTAGGTAGAAGCTCATTTTTGCGGGATGAGATGACGGTTAGATTGGTGCTATTTTGGGGTGCATATGACTTTTTGATCGCTTGCTATTACACTTTTTGTGATGTAAGGTGACTTTTTTTTCACTTGAAACTTGAAAAAAAAATTGTAAAACTTTTTTTTTATATTTATTTTTTCACTTAATTTTTTTGTCCCACTCTGGGACTTCAAACTTTTGGGGGTCTGATCCCCTTTACAATGCTTTACAATACTTCTGTATTGTAAAGCATTGGCTGTAAGTGTATTACTGAATGTAATACACTTACAGCTTCCTGCCTGTAAGATCCAGGGGGCTGGATCTCACAGGCTGTAACAGAAGGCAGCCACAATGCCTAAGGAAGGCATCGGGCTGCCTTCCCTGCCATCGGGTCCCCGTCACAGCAGCGCGGGGACCCGATGGCAGCTCCGATCCCCGCAAGAACATCGCAAAGGGGTTAATGCACAGGCATCAGTGATTTCACCAATGCCAGCGCATGCAGCAGGGGCCCGGCTATCAGTGACTGCCAGACCCCTGCAGCGGATCAGGAGTATCTCCTGCACCCGCCCAATCACAGTGCCATACATGTATGACGCTGGTCCTTAAGTCATGGACAGCGCTGGTCCTTAAGTCACGGACGCGGGTCCTTAAGGGGTTAATGGCAGCTAGCTATTCTAGTTTTGTTTGGTCAGCGTTAAAACAAGACCAAGATAGCAGCTCTAGTTCAATAGTAATCTGAGATATAAAAGATTAAATCAGCCCAATCTTCTTCAGTCTAATGTGATTTGACAATTTTAGCCAGCGTGGGGAAAGGGGGGGGGGGTGAGTGCTGACAGGCGGCAAGAAGAAAATGAGAGATATAGATCCTCCTCTCTCCCTATGTAACTGTACATGGATTTTTTTTCGCCATATTTTTTTTTCCCGTTTTGCAATACATGATAAGGTAACCTGAATTGTGCCATTACAAAATACAGCTTGTCCCACATAAAAACAAGCCCTGATATGTCTATGCGAACAGAAAAATAAGTTGTTGCACTAAGAACGAGTGGAGGTAAAAATGAAAATGCAAAAACAAAAGTTGGCTTGGTCCTGAAGGGGTTAAAAGGTCAAACACTAACTTATAGGCTAGCTACTCTCCAACTGCTGGCTCCAGAGGCACAGATTTCTTTCTTTTTTGGAAATACAGCTAATTTGAAGGCAATAAAAAAACATGCACATTTGAAATGTCTGATGATGCATTTTTGCTACAGTGGAGTATAGTTCTAAGATTAACGGAGCATTAGAAATTGAGTGCAATCGCTGGAGTACAATTTGTCCTGCATAATTACAGAATAGTCTTATTATAACAGTTAGAAATATAGGGGCCAGAACGTTATTTAAACCCCAAAGGACCTAAGGCAATTTTTTCATTCTTTGATCTCTCTGCATTTCAAAAGACCTAGCATTTTAATTTTTCTTTCGATGTAGCCATATGAGGGCTTGTTTTATTGTTAAAATTTATATGGTTTTTATGTTTTACTACTTTAAAAAAGAAAGAAAAAAACATTTATTATTGATTGCTTTGTGTTGCCATATTCTGGCACCTATAACTTTTTTTATTTTTCTGCCAATAGGGTATTTTTTGCAAGGTGAGCTACAGGTTTTACTGATACTATCTTGCAGGCCGGGTCCTCTTTCCTTTTGTAGCAGTTTGTAAACTTCTCTTGTTCATGCTTATTGTAATCGTTTTTTATTTTGTATGTATATTCCTTATCATATGTACAGTGCCATGGAATGAATGTTCCTTTGATAATCAATAATAATAATACTATTAACAAATTGAAAAACAGTGGTTGTTAAATTTTGATTCTTTTTTTCAATACTTTTAAAAACTTTATTCAACTTTTTCTCTTTTTGTTTAGTCCCCTTAGGGGACTTAAACCAGTGGTCTTTGCATCGCTTGTACTATACACTGTAATACTACTGTGTGACACTGTAAAGTGATTCTCACAGGCATTTTATTAACAGTGGCCTACGTGGCAGGGACCTGGGACCCTTCAGAAGGCCCCGGTTATAGAAAGTACTCAGCACCCCATTATTGTATTCACAGGGATTCACCGGTCAGAAGAAAAAGGGAGCTCTCCCCCTCAAACCGCTCAGTTGCTGTGGTAGCTATTCATCAAGACGTCCACGGTTGCCAACCTGAATTTTTCTTATTCTTTGGACAACTTATTTAACAATCACAGACAGTCAATATTTTTTATGGACAAAATTGGAAAACCACATTAAATGATAAAAATAATAAGCAATACAGGTCTACAGCTCAACATACTGATATGAATGCATTAGCAGTCTTTAGTGTGAGCCAGAAAGTTAATCATTACAATTACTATGATCTGCTCTGCCTCATAATAATCACAGACGCCATCTATTTTTCTTTACGGACGCTGAAAAAAGGCGCCTTGTTTTTAAAAAACGTCCCGGAATTTCTGGACGGTTGGTAACCCTGTTGACACCTGAAGGTTTAAACTGCTGGGATTGCTGGAAGTTACAATGGCACAGACCAAACTCCTGCACTCACAAGGGGTTAAAGAAAGTTAATGAGAAACAACTAATTAGGTATTTTGATAATACGTGTATTCTATTAGAAATTATTCGTGAGCTTGTAAATGTAAATTTCTTTGTGGAGGAGGCAATTCTACATAAAATGGAAATTTCCATCTGCCCAATATCCTCGGGTTCTTCAGCCTACTTACATTTAAATGGAGCTGGGAGAGATAACATTAGAAGCAATCACTGACTTAAGTGACTACCGAACTGCTGAAGCTTGAGAAAACAAGAGTAAGTAGAAGAAGACAAAGACGAAGATATGCACGCACATGCAGTCACCACTTTATGGAACTGTTTCTTAACTCGGTTCAGTAACTAGTTATATATATATTTATTGTTGTTATTTTTTTGTTTTTGTGTGACGAAAACGAAAAAGTTGTCAATTTCTCAGCATCCCAACACATAATAGTAAATGAATCATGGCATGGCATTATAGATCTTCCCAAATGAGTAAGTTCTTCACATTGGAAACCATTTTATGTTACTGTACTGTATAGTCTTTGACATAGAAAGGGTAGAGGCAAGTACTGTATGAATGAGATATGGCACAGTCCTCTCAATTAAATGAATCTATTCAAAATTCATTTAAAAACACAGTCTGGGTATTTTGCATTAGACGGAACATGAGTATATGGATGTATAATTTTCTATAACACCAATGTTTCATTCCGAGACCAGTCGTGGTGGGCATCTCTGTCACTAGGTGGACTGCTTTTTTACTGCCTTTAGTACCTTTGTGCCCTGGCTATATGAATTTGAGAGAATCAAAACATGTACTTCTTACAATTAAAGGGGTATTCCCATCTCAGACAATGGGACATATTGCTAGGATATGCCCCATTGTCTGATAGGTGCGATCAAAGGTGGTACCCGGATCTATCTTGCAAACTGAGCCTTGAAAGTCACGGAGGGCACACCGCGGCTGTGCATGCACCGTTTATGAGATAGGTGCAGGTTCCACTTCTGGTTTATAAAGATTCTATACTGCAGGAGATCCAGGACAATTTTTCCTGTCTCACTTAAAGGGGTATTCTCATCTCAGACAATGGGGGATTATTTGCATTATTGCTGTTTTTTTATTATTCTCCCCCCAGAAAGATTTTAAAAAAGTTAATCAGTAAGTTATACGTACCCCAAAATGGTGCCATTAAAAACTACAACTTGTCCTGCAAAGAAAAAGCCCTTATTCGACTACATTGACAGAAAAATAAAAAAGTTATAGCTCTTGGAAGGCGACAATCAAAAAATAAAATTAAAATTGCTTGGTCTCTAACGCCCAAAAATGCATGCAGCGGGAAGGGGTTAAACTGCCTATTTTAAAAGGGGTTTTAGGAGTTTAGCTGTTTGATGAGGCTGAGGCACACCTTTCTAGGCTAGTGATGTCATGGCCTATGTGCAGCTCAGTTCCATTCAAGTGAATGGGCTTGTACTGCAATACCAAAAACAGCCAGTATGCAATGTATGGTGCTGTGCTTGGTAAGTTGTGAGGATGCCGCAGCACTCAATATTAAATCATCAATATTAAACTTCCAGGAAACTCCTTTAAAGAGATTACATCATCTCCCACTCTGGAGGACCTGTCTTACCTCACACAGACAACATATCTTTCCAGGGGTGCACTTTGTAATCAGCTTATTGTCAAGGGACTCTTCTAACAAGTTGTCAGAACCCAGTTACAAGGCATGTGTCATTAGAAAATGAACTAATGTTAAAATCATGTTTTTCTGTTAAACATTATTTTTTTTAAGTTTAAGTTTTTTTGAGTTTTTTTTATTCTTCCAACTCAATATCTATATTTTAAAAATAATGTAAATATTCCTGCAATTTTCAATATTGTAAATGTGCTGGCCTATATTGACTTCTCCTCTTTTGCTAAGCCCCACCTACTTTTTGAAAGCGTTGAGGGCAGCAAGAACAATAAAAAGTGGCACCATTTTTGAGCAAAATGAGGTTACATTATAGAAAACTTTAATGTAACATAATAAAAATTGTATATGACCCCCCCAATATGTTATATACAATACAAACAAGACTTGTTATTCAGTATTAAAGTTATATGGGGGTCATTTACAAACATATACGGCACTTTTTGGTGTATATCTGTTGCATATTGCGGCCCAAAGGTTATATCTGCAACTTTTCCCTGTTCACGCCAGGTCTAAAAAAGGGGACATGGCGTGGGCGGGAAGGGAACGGGCCTCATTTATAATTTTTTGAGCCTGTTTTAGTTAGAGAAAATGGTCTAAACCTACGTCAGCACGGGAGCTGGGGTAGATTTAGACAGGCGGTGGACATGCCGAAGTTATGTAGAGGCCGGCGCCTCTACATAAATTTGGCGCATCCACCACCAGCTAAAGGGGTATTAGGACCGGAGCCTAAAATCCTGGTCTTAATAAATGACCCCCTACGTGTTTAATAAAGTGCAGCAAGATGTTGGCCACATTTCTGTCTGCTGTGTATACTGGATATAAATATCTAATAAGTATCTCTGTGTATTTTTGACAACTGTAGCTCTTCTTAGACTGTGTGCTGCAAGGCAGCAGTAGCACATAGGAACATTCTGGGTCTATGACTATTTCTAAGACATTGCCGAGGGACAGCCTTGCAGAGATAACCCTGATGTTTTTCTAAAACTCTGCTCTGATCTTTCCTACAGCATTATGCCTCATAGAGAAGACAGAATAATCAATAACCCACAGAGGATATCTCTGATTTATATGATTTCATACACAGTATTTTCTGCTGTCTTTATTTTTGTTGCTCTGTATTTCCTCTCAGTATTTCAAGAACGTGACTTTATTGATTTGAAAGCCATGAAACTATCAATGGGTGTTTATGACTGCTATATATAATTTCACATCACCGTTTAGCTTTCCATTCTTCTGATCCGTCAGAAGAAGAGAGAGAGAGAGAAAAAAAACAGGATCCTGTAAAAAGAAAATATCCTGTTGCATCAGTTATGCATAGGATTGCATAGCATCCGCTTTTTTTTTACAGGATCCTGAAAAAAAACGGATCCTGTTGCATCAGTTGGCATACATTTGAGCCATTTCCGTCAGGACTTTTTTTCCCCGTCTAAAAAAACGGATCTCAGACGAAAATGGCTCAAACTGATAACAACTGATGCAACAGGATTAGTTTTTCTACAGGATCCTGCTTTTTTTTTCTCTCTCTCTTCTTCTGACGGATCAGAAGAATGGAAAGCTAAACGGTGATGTGAATGCACCCTAAATTATATAAAAGATAACATGAAATAGTATATCTTGCATGAAAATAAAAATATATTATTAATACATGGACTATTCAGCTCCAGATGTAGCAGGTTTAGCACTCAAGCCCTTAACTCAAATTTCTTAACTCAAAAGCCATTGAAAAGCAATTGAAGGAGTTTGCTTAACTCATTTAGTTTAGATAACACGCTTCATACAGTAAATCATGAGTGTTAACACTACTACATCCGTATCTCCGGTAGTCACATAGAGAATGAATAGAGAGTGCATGTTCGGCCTGCCACTTCACCAGGATTCGCTGGGGATATTCACACTTCCATTTTTTGATAAATCATTGTGCCCATTACGAGAAATTCAGGTCATGTCCTATTCTGGTCTCTGTTTGCAAAACAGACTTTTCCATTCAATGTATGCCAGTGAGAAAAAAACTCAATGAACACAGAAGCTGCATGCATGACACATCTGTGTGAATAAGGCGTAGATCACATACAATAAAATATGTAGCATCTTTGCAACTGACTCACTAGTGCTCTGTAGAGCGGCATGAGCGCCTCCCTCTTTCCACTGGTAATGTCACTCCCTATACACCAAAGCATTCTTCTAGCATTTCCTGCTGCTCTATGACATTGTCTGCCTACCTTTAAGTCTTCTGAAATAATGACCCCTAAATCCCTTTCCTCAGATACTGAGGTTAGGACTGTATCACAGATTTTATATTCTGCTCTTGGTTTTTACACCCCAGGTGCATTATCTTCATCAACATTAACTTTTAGTTGCCGGATTTTTGACCATTCCTCTAGTTTTCCTAAATCCTTTTCCATTTGGTGTATCCCTCCAGGAACATCAACCCTGTTACAAATCTTTGTGTCATCAGCAAAAAGACACACCTTACCATCGAGGCCTTCTGCAATTTCGCCGATAAAGATATTAAACAATATGGGTCCCAGAACACATCCCTGAGGTACCCCACTGGTAACAAGACCATGGTCTGAATATACTCCATTGACTAAAACCCTCTGTCGTCTATCCCTCAGACACTGCCTAATCCATTCAACAATATGGGAGTCCAAGCTCAAATACTGCAATTTATTGATAAGCCTTCTATGTGGGACAGTATCAAAAGCCTTACTAAAGTCTAGATAAGCGATGTCTACTGCACCTCCGCCATCTATTATTTTAGTCACCCAATCACAAAAATCTATAAGATTAGTTTGACATGATCTCCCTGAAGTAAACCCATGCTGTTTTTCAATTCATGGGATTTTAGATGTTCTACAATCCTCTCCTTAAGTATGGTTTGCATTAATTTACCCACTATTGATGTCAGGCTTACTGGCCTATAGTTGCCCGATTCCTAACTACTACCTTTCTTGTGAATGGGCACAACATTTGCTAATTTCCAATCTTCTGAGAGGACTCCTGTTACCAGTGATTGGTTAAATAAATCTGTTAATGGTTTTGCTAGTTCACCGCTAAGCTCTTTTAATAGCTTTGGGTGTATCCCATCAGGCCCCTGTGACTCATTTGTATTCATTTAAGACAGCTGACTTAGAACCTCTTCCTCTGTAAAGACACATGCATCAAAAGATTCATTAGTCTTCCTCCCTAATTGAGGTCTTTTTCCTTCATTTTCCTTTGTAAAAACTGAACAGAAGTATTCATTGAGGCAGTCAGCTAGTTTTTTATCTTCTTCCATATACCTTCCTTCTTTTGTTTTTAATTTGGTAATTCCATTGTTTTAATTTCCTTTTTTCATTTATGTATCTGAAGAATGTCTTATCACCTTTTTTCACTGTCTGAGCAAATTTCTCTTCTGCCTGTGCTTTAGAAGCTCTTATAACTTGCTTGGCCTCTCTCTGCCTAATCTTATAAATTTCCATGTCAACCTCGTTTTTTGTTTTTATAACTACTAAATGCTATATATTTTTTTTAATGATTTTAGCCACTTCTGCTGAGTACCTCAGTCGTCTCTTCCTTTTTTTTTGCTTTTACTGACAAGCCTAATGAAATTATCTGTTACCTTCAATAGTGCCACTTTTAAGTATTCCTATTTCTCTCCATTTAAACTGTTCCAGTCTGATAGGGACTCGTATACCAGTAATCTAATTTTAGAAAAGTCAGTTTTTCTAAAATCTAAAACTTTTGTTTTTGTGTGGTGTGACTCAGTCACTGTACTTATAGTAAACCACACTGACTGGTGATCACTAGATCCCAAGCTTTCCCCTACAATAATATCAGATACCAAATTCCCATTTGTGAATACTAAATCTAAAATGGCCTCCTTCCGGGTTGGCTAATCAACTACTTGCTGTAGAGATAATTCCCGTAGGGAATTTATAATATCTGTACTCCTGGCAAAACTAGCTATTTTGGTTTTCCAGTTTACATCAGGAAGATTAGTCTCCCATAATGATAACTTCCCCTTTCAATGTCATTTTAGCTATTTCCTCAACTAGTATTTCATCTAATTCTTTGACTTGGCTAGGTGGTCTATATATCACACCTACACGAGTTACCTTATGATTATCAAGCTGCAACGTAACCCAAACTGACTCTAAATTGGTCTCGCTAACTTGTCTTAGATAAAATTTTATGCTATCTTTCACATACAGGGCCACACCTTCCCCTTTATTGCCTTCTCTGTCTTTCCTATATAGCGAGAACCCTGGCATTGTTATATCTCAGTCATTACTCTCATTGAACCATGTCTCAGTAACAGCCACTAAATCTATATTCTCAGATGCCATTATAGACTCAAGGTCATTGCTCTTATACCCTAAACTGAGAGCATTTGTAGACAAGACTCTGAGCTTGTCATTTCTTAACCTATGTGCTACTGACGTCTTCTGGCATTGTTCCGGGGGGCTGTATTATCACTCTTCTGCCCCCTTTCCTAGTTTAAATGCTCCTTAGCAAATACTTCGAACTGTTCACTGAGGACATTCGTTCCCTTGAGAGAAATATGCAAACCATCTTTCTTGTACAGTTCTTTTCCATTCCAACTAGAGCTAACATGAGCCACAAAGCCAAACCCTTGGTTCAGACACCATTCACCAAGCCATAGCACCATTAAGTTAAAGGGGTTGTCCGTGTTCAGAGTTGAACCCGGACATACCCATAATTTCACCCAGGCAGCCCCCCTGATGTTAGCATCGAAGCAGTTCATGCTCCGATGCGCTCCTTTGCCCTGCGCTGGATTGCGCAGGGCAAGGGCTCTTTTATTTACAATAACACAGTGCCGGGCGGAGGCTTCCGCCCAGCTGTGTGTTCAGTGATGTCACTGGCTCTGATGGGCGGGCTTTAGCGCTGCCCTAGTCGTTTTACAGGCTAGGGCAGAGCCAGGGCCGGACTGGGGATAAAAACCAGCCCTGGAAAAAGTTCCACACCAGCCCCACAACGTTGCGTCATTATTTACTTGTTTATAAAAGGGGAAAGCATTCATTTTAAAACACGTGTGTAAACACGAATATGAACTTTGCCCCACAATAGCTCTTTTGTAGAACCCCATTGTTCATATTACCGTTTTACTGGCTAGGGCAGCGCTAAATCCCAGCCATCAGTGCCGTTGACGTCACCGGGGTTCCTGGCAGCCCCATGGAGAGCCCCGGCACGTCACCAGATCTTCAAAAAATGCCTTTGCCCTGCACGATTTAGCGCAGGGCAAAGGAGAGCATCGGAGCATGAACTGCTCCGATGCTCAAGTCAGAAGGCCTGCCTGGGTGAAAATGGAGGGATGTCCGGGTTCAGCTCTGAACCCGAACAACCCCTTTAATTTATACTCAGATATAGTCCTCCTGTAAGTACCTGGCCTTCCCCCTCTGTCCTCCTCTTCCTCACCCCCTTCCCCTTCTGTCCCCCTTGAATGTATGTCAGCAGCAGCACCAGGAGAAGGACTGGAGCTGCAGGCTGCACAGGGACAAGTGAGTGACTGGCAACCCCTTCCTGCTGTCACAGAGTTGCTGGATTCTCTTGGAAAAGTTGTTGAAGTGCAGCTGCCTGGAGGTGGTGGGCTTCAAGCTTCTCACAGCCACTCTGACCATCATGCATGGAGTTTCAGCTGCCTGGAAGTGACCTCCAGGCTTCTATGTATGAAGGCACAGTAGACTGCTGGGAGCTGCCTGTGTGGAGGCTGAGCAGCCTGCTGGATGCAGAGAGCTGTGTGATCACTGTCCCCTCCTGTACAGAGAGCAGCAAGGGACTCTCCAGGAGTGGCATTGGCTGGGCACTTCTAGGATGTGGGCTCCATGGGCACTCTGTAACCCTCACATGCTTCTTTATACATCACAGCAAGGAGATTGGGGCTGTTGACAGCAGGGCTCTGGCTGGAGGTAGCACTTTGTGAAAGGTTGTCACACAGGTTGTCAGGGGCTGAGAGTGGAGAACATCTTGGTGTGTAACCTGGTGTCACTGTGCTGTACAAAGGATCTGCTGGGCATGGTGCCTCCACAGAGGGCAGATAATCAGATTGACTGAGGAGGGCTTGTACTTTGGAGAAGAATATGTGGCTTCATGTGACAGAGCAGAGGAATCACACAGAAGAGTGTGTGGATGAGGATACGTCGTGTCTCCAGGAGCTCTGCCGCTGACATCTCCAAGTGACAGACACTGCTGGACCCCCCTGGCACCCTGCACACAGAGCCTTCCTGTATGTATGGCTGGTGCCAACTTGTGATCAGATCTGACAGTCTGAAGCCAGGAAGCGCTGCCACCCTGTCCCCAGGTCTGCTCTGTGCATGCACCCAGAGCCCTCTGTGCCCACGCCGGTGATGCCATGTCCCGCAACCATAGTGGAGGTGATGTGGGAGGCTCTGGGCTCTGGATAAAAAGCAGCTCTGGAGGTAAAGGCAGGGGCAGGGACCGTTACTACGGGACGAAAGATGTGGAGTCGGGGCAACAGGGTGCTGTTGAACTCCAGTAGAGGGGATGGGCTGCTTCTCCTGGGCACCGGTGACACTGGCAGGGGCAGCGGTGTGGGACCAGGAGGGGGCTTGCAGGAGAGCCGCCGTGGGAAGCAGGGAGCTCGCATGAGCTTATTGGGGAAGCCGCTGTCGTACAACAGCAGCCAGAGCTGCCGGAGGAACGTGAAGTACCGGAGTACAACGTGCTGGAGAGACCCCGGGGCTGGGCATTTGTCTACCACGTCTTTGTGAGTACCGGACACCGTGCTGCTGTGTATAATGCACCGCCACTCGCCACATGTGGGCATGGCCCTGACATCAAATACATATCAGGGAAAGCTATACTGTGCATTTATAATGTGTGCAGGGTGCCAGGGGGTCCAGCAGTGTCTGTCACTTGGAGATGTCAGCGGCAGAGCTCCTGGAGACACAACGTATCCTCATCCACACACTCTTCGGTGCGATTCCACTGCTCTGTCACATGAAGCCACATATTCTTCTCCAAAGTACAAGCCCTCCTCAGTCAATCTGATTCCCTGCCCTCTGTGGAGGCACCATGCCCAGCAGGTCCTTTGTACAGCACAGTGACACCAGGTTACACACCAAGATGTTCTCCACTCCCAGCCCCTGACAACCTGTGTGACAACCTTTCACAAAGTGCTACCTCCAGCGAGAGCCCTGCTGTCAACTGCCCCAATCTCCTTGCTGTGATGCATAAAGAAGCATGTGAGGGTACAGAGTGCCCATGGAGCCCAGATCCTAGAAGCTGATTTGCCCAGCCGATGCCACTCCTGGAGATTCCTGTAAACTGGAGACTATATGTAAACTAATAGTATACACTACATAACCCTGACAGCCTGCACAGTCACATGTGGGCACAGCCCTGGCATCCAATACATATCACAGAGAGCTATACTGTGCATTATAAGCTATACTGCACAGTATAGCTCTCTGTGATATATATTGGATGCCAGGGATGTGCCCACATGTGACTGTGCAGGCTGTTAGGGTTATGTAGTGTATATTAGTGTACATACAGTCTTATAATTTATAGGACTGTATGTAAATAATATACACTACATAACCCTGACAGCCTGCATAGTCACATGTAGGCACAGCCTGGCCCCTTCTTACCCCCAGTATTTGCGGCTCCTCAAGTCCTCTCAGGGCTGTTTGCATCGGTCATGACGGCGGGCGGCAGACACAGGGGTCGGGCTCTGCTTCCGGTCTGCGGCCTGGGCCCGGCATATTGAATCTGGAGGTGAGGCCACTTGCAGGAAGAGAGGGGCAGCCACACACAGGACAGCCAGCCAGGAGGATCACGGGCTGCTGCTCACAGTGACACCAGGTGGTCGGAGGGAGCAGTGCCGCTCCCACAGAGGCCGGCTGCCGGCCTGCTCAGCTCCACCCACCGGCCACCACTACGGAGCTTTCAGATTCGGCCTGCCGGCCGCCGAAAAGGTGCAGACACATCTTAAAGCGGCACCAGGGCCGGCGGCCTACAGGGCTAAAGCCCGCCCATCAGTGCCGGAGACGTTACCGGTCTCACTGCCAGCTCTATGGAGAGCCCGTTACGTCACTCCAGAAAATGCCTTTGCCCTGCGTGATTTAGCGCAGGGCAAATGAGGGCATTGGAGCATGAACTGCTCAGATGCTCAAGTCAGGGGGGCTGCTTGGGTGAAAATGGGGATATGTCCGGGTTTAGCTCTGAACCCGGACAACCCCTTTAAATGCAAGTTTGTGTATTTGGGAAATGCACTACTGACAACAGTGGTTTATAAGCCTTGCTTGCCGAATTTTCCTGGTATTAGTAGACATAGAACATCAACACCTTGAACTCTTTGGCATATTTCTCAAACCATTCCTAAACTATTTTTGCAGCGTGGCAGAGTGCCACATGCCTCCAGTGACTGGCCTTCATCGCACAGTGCATCCTTGTGTCACCGCTTCACTAAGCAATGCACACACAACCAGCATGAATTATTAGACCAAACCACCTTCAATTGGTCCAAGGTGCAGTTCTAATGTTCATAAGCCCACGGTAGGCACTTTTGGCAGAGGACAGGTCGGTACTCACTGTTCAAACTCTGATGTGTTCTGATTGCTTTTTATTCAATAAAGTTTTCAGCAATTTTTACTTGCGGTCCTTTGTGGGATCAGACCAGACAGATTAGTCTTCTCTCTACATGCGCATCAATGAGCCATGGGTGATCATTACCCCATACCTCCCAACTTTTGAAAATCGCAAAGAGGGACAATATATGCTGGCATACAGTACAGACTAAAAGTTTGGACACACCTTCTCATTTAAAGAGTTTTCTTTATTTTCATGACTATGAAAATTGTAGATTCACACTGAATGCATCAAAACTATGAATCAACACATGTGGAATTATATACATAACAAAAAAGTGTGAAACAACTGAAAATATGTCATATTCTAGGTTCTTCAAAGTAGCCACCTTTTGCTTTGATTACTTTTTTGCACACTCTTGGCATTCTCTTGATGAGCTTCAAGAGGTAGTCACCTGAAATGGTTTTCACTTCACAGGTGTGCCCTGTCAGGTTTAATAAGTGGGATTTCTTGCCTTATAAATGGAGTTGGGACCATCAGTTGCGTTGAGGAGAAGTCAGGTGGATACACAGCTGATAGTCCTACTGAATAGACTGTTAGAATTTGTATTATGGCAAGAAAAAAGCAGCTAAGTAAATAAAAACGAGTGGCCATCATTACTTTAAGAAATGAAGGTCAGTCAGTCCGAAAAATTCGGAAAACTTTGAAAGTAAGGGCTATTTGACCATGAAGGAGAGTGATGAGGTGCTGCGCCAGATGACCTGGCCTCCTCAGTCACCGGACCTGAACCCAATCGAGATGGTTTGGGGTGAGCTGGACCGCAGAGTGAAGGCAAAAGGGCCAACAAGTGCTAAGCATCTCTGGGAACTCCTTCAAGACTGTTGGAAGACCATTTCAGGTGACTACCTCTTGAAGCTCATCAAGAGAATGCCAAGAGTGTGCAAAGCAGTAATCAAAGCAAAAGGTGGCTACTTTGAAGAACCTAGAATATGACATATTTTCAGTTGCTTCACACTTTTTTGTTATGTATATAATTCCACATGTGTTAAAGGGAACCTGTCACCGGGATTTTGGGTATAGAGCTGAGGACACGGGTTGCTAGATGGCCGCTAGCACATCCGCAATACCCAGTCCCCATAGCTCTGTGTGCTTTTATTGTGTAAAAAAACCGATTTGATACATATGCAAATTAATCTGAAATGAGTCCTGTATGTGAGATGAGTCAGCGACAGGACTCATCTCAGGTTAATTTGCATATGTATCAAATCGTTTTTTTTTTACACAATAAAAGCACACAGAGCTATGGGGACTGGGTATTGCGGATGTGCTAGCGGCCATCTAGCAACCCATGTCCTCAGCTCTATACACAAAATCCCGGTGACAGGTTCCCTTTAATTCATAGTTTTGATGCTTTCATAGTCATGAAAATAAAGAAAACTCTTTGAATGAGAAGGTGTGTCCAAACTTTTGGTCTGTACTGTACATCGGGGCAATTTTTTTCATACTGGGCCACGCCTCTAACTCTACGCAAAGCAAAATTACTGACCCCCATCACAACTGCAGCAGCTGGGGATCGGTTAGGTGAAAATAAGTTCCTTTATTATTTTACAGCATGGAGCCCCTGGCGACATTTTTCTTCTTGCACTTCAATATACATTTTAATATTAGCACATAAATCATCGGATTATAGATATTTTAAGGTAGAAATTGCACAAAATAATGAAGGTATGGTCTAATATACAGATACTTTAGTAAGAAGCAATTTAGTACATTTATAAATGGACATTTATACATTAATTCCCCAGGTCAAAAAGAGGGACATTTAAGGATCAAAGAGGGACAGAGAGACATGGGTCCAAAAGAGGGACTGTCTCTCCAAAACAGGGACACTTGGGAGGCATGTTACCTTATAGATGGATCACTGGTTGTCCTTCCTTGGACCACTTTTGGTAATGAGGTGTTTCAGGGAGAAAAAAAAAAGGTTTACTCACCTTTACTGATCACCTACCACTGCTGTCCCACTGCTGTTTTAATCCCCATTGCTCTCCACTTTCCTGTCCCAGCTTGACAAGCTGGAAATGCTATGAAAGGCCTGCTAAGCCAATCATTGGCTTTGACAAAGACTGGCTAATTGGGCCATTTCTGGCATTTCGACACAGGAGAGGAAGTGGAGATCCGTAGCAGCGGCGGAATGGCAGTGAGGATCAGTGGAGGTCAGTAATTATTCTTTTTAATATTTTGCATTTTCTGGTTCATTTTTTTCAATATAATTCTCAGTGGACAATTCTTTAATGTTAACAATTTGCATATTGTTGGATGAGTTTTTAATTCTCTTTACGTGGGGCGAATGTTCAGATCACTTTGTGTAAACACGTCTCCCTCGTTTACAGGGCTGACCTCGGCAACACCGCAGGGCCACTCTCCCAGGAGCCGCTGCTCCCAGGCCACGATGTCCGGATCAGGGGCCCCCATGATTCCACAGGGGGATGATGAAGACTGGGACTGGAAGGTACACCTCAAATCCCTCCCCACCAGGCATGAAATAGATGCCTTATTCACAAGGCTAGAAACCTCTCACAAAAGAGACATTGAGGCCCTACAGCATGATCTTAAACAGGTGGGTCAGAGGGTGGAAGAGGCAGAGTCCATGCAGGATCAAATGCTAGTGGTCCTAGACTCACACCAGCAAGTCATCCAGACGCACTATGTCCAGATTCAGGACATTCTCACTCATTTGGACGACATTGAAAATAGAAATAGGAGGAACAACCTGCGCATTAGAGGCCTCCCTGAGGATATCTCGCCACAAGATCTGGAGAAATGGGCTGTATCCTTTTTTAACACGCTGCTGTCCAGAGATCCGGGACAATCCCTTGAAATTGATCGCATTCATAGAGCCCTGGGTCCTAAAGTGAGTGATCCTAATAGGCCTAGAGATGTTATTTGCCGTATACACTTTTATAAAGATAAAGAGGCCATTCTTAAAGCGGCCAGAACTGCTGGGAAGACTATGCATGCTGATAAAGAAATCATCATATTGCAGGACCTGGCCAGACGTACATTACAGTTGCGCAAAGCACTGAAACCGCTTCTGGCGGCACTTAAAGCCAAGGACATACCCTACAGGTGGGGTTATCCATTCCAATTGTCCGCTTCTAAAGATGGGAAATCGCTATGGATGACTGGACGTCTTATTACATTCTCAGCATTGTAGATCTCTCATTGGCTACTAATCTGAAGATTGTTTAGAAGGGAAAAGGGATTTTAGGGCTTATTCACAAGGCCGTTGTACCGCAGTACCTGTGCTGAGGACCGCAAATTGTGCAGATCGCAGACCCATTTACTTGAATGGGATCCGCGATATGTCCGTTCTGCAAAAAGATAGAGCAAGTTCTATCTTTTCGGTGCGGAGGCACGGAACAGAACCTCGCGGAAGCACTCCAGAGTGCTACCGTGGGGTTCCGTTCCGTGCTTCAGTTCCGCACTGCATCTCCTGATTTGCGGACCCATTCAAGTGAATGGGCCCGCATTCGTGATGCGGAATGCACACGGCCGGTGTCCCGTGTATTGCGGACCCGCCGTTTGCGGGCCGCAATACGGCAACGGAGGGGCAATGGCCGTGTAAATGAGCCCTTAGGCAGATAAAGAATAATATATGTTGAAATGGATGCTGTCATCCTGCTCCAAGAAGATGGCTGATGAAGATATACACAAAGGCTCTACTCTATTCTTCCACCGAGCACATCATAGATTAAGATGTATGCTGAACATAAAAATGCAAATAAGTATGTTCGAGTATGTTCCTATATACTCAATGGGTAGTGGTAAGCCTCTGTCCTGGAGAATAAGTGTGTTTGCTGTTAAATGAAAGAAAATTGATGAGTGGGAGTATGAAACAGAAAAGCTGCACTGATATTGTTTCTTACTATGTCAACAAGGTTATTGCTGTGTAGGAGGATAGGAGTTGTACTGTGCATGTGAAGGAAAGCAATAGCTTAGAAATGAGCAGGTAGGCAGTAACTGTTAGCACCAGAAATTAAGTAAAATTATGTTAACTGCAGTTGGGACAATTAGCTTTTTCACACATCTTTTAGATGCATGTAAATTGAGAGCAGCTATAAACTTTACAAAACTTGAGTAGAAAGGTTCCTTCAGATTATGAAAATAATAATAGTGTATCTAAAGACTTATGAGGTCATTTATTAAGATTGGCGATTTATACGCCAGTCTTAACCCTTTAGTGACCACTAATATGTATTTTAGGTTTTAGCTAAACAACTGGCTTTAATCAATCATTACATGTACCCAAAATGGTGCATTAAAAACTATAACTTGTCCTGCAAAAAATAAGACCTCATACAAATACATTGATGAAAAAACAAAAAAGTTATAGCTCTTGGAATGCGATAAAAAAAAAAGTGTGAGGTCACTAAGAGGTTAGTACCCCTGTGCTGGCAGTGGATGCGCCTAAGTTATGTAGAGACGCAGGCCTCCACATAATTTAGGTGCATGTTCTGGCGATGTACAACAAGTTTAAACCTAGGCCAGATCCCTTGCTGGCGTAGATATAAAGGGAACCTGTCATCAACTTTATGCTGACCTCACTGAGGGCAGCATAAATTAGTGACAGAAATGCTGATGTCAGCGGTGTGTCACTCATGAGCTAATAGTAAGTGGTTGCTGAGAACCCGCATCATAATCATTGCAGCCCAGGCCTTGAAAAGAGTCAAATCTACTCGAGAAGAGTCCTGGTTATTCCTAATCTCCTGCTCTCTCACCCATCTGCTGATGATTGGCAGTTCTCTCCGAGAGAGAAAGGGGGAAAACTAGGTAGAAGACTGTCAGTCATCAGCAGGTGGGCAGGAGAGCAGGAATTCATGAATAACCAGGACTCTTCTCAGGTGGCCTATGTTGTCCAAATCAGTCGGTACTGTGTGTGGTGAGTCGAGGTGCTCGGACAAAAGGGTCGGGTTCCTCAATGAACAAAAAAAGATGAAAGACCGGCACTCCCAGGTTGCTGATAGTTAAAATTTTATTGGTCACTTTTCAGACATCAGTGACACGTTTCGGCACATACAGTGCCTTTATCAAACTGTGAATAAGTGGCAATAACATACAAAGTAACACACTCATTTAAATAGCCCGCCCTGTATCACGTGGTTCTGACGTCATGTTCTCAGCGACCATGTACGCACCAAAGAACTCATGGGGCGGGTTATGCATAATGAAGATCAGCTGTTGCCGGTGGTAAGTATCTTGTTCACCATACTTCAAATGCACTGTAAAAACATGTTTAAAAAGACATAATGAGCATCTATGCACATTTCACAAGAAGCTATTGTATGCATATTCTCTATTGAGTCCTTTAGGTTCCAAGGTCTCAAGACGGTGGATCCAATATGCTTCTCTTCTCATCAACATTTCAGTCCTATTTACTCCTTGGAACCTAAAGGACTCAATAGAGAATATGCATACAATGGCTTCTTGTAAAATGTGCATCATTATGTCTTTTTAAACATGTTTTTACAGTGCATTTGAAGTATGGCGAACAAGATACTTACCACCGGCAACAGCTGATCTTCATTAAGCATAACCCGCCCCGTGAGTTCTTTGGTGCGTACATGGTCGCTATAAGAACATGACATCGGAACCACGTGATACAGGGCGGGCTATTTAAATGAGTGTGTTACTTTGTATGTTATTGTCACTTATTCACAGTTTGATAAAGGCACTGTATGTGCCGAAACGCGTCACTGATGTCTGAAAAGTGACCAATAAAAACTTAAACTATCAGGAACCTGGGAGTGTCGTCTTTCATCTTTTTTTTTTTCTTCTCGGGTGGCCGTGACTCCTTTCCAGGCCCAGTGTGCAATGATTGTGATGTTGGTTCTCGGCAACCACTTACTTTTAATTTATAAATGACAGACCGCTGAAATCAACTCACCTGTCTCTACTTTATTCTGCCGTTGGTATGGGCAGCAAAAAGTTTATGACAGGTTCCCTTTAAGCCATTTTCTATGCCCAAAACTGCTGTAGAAAATGATAAATGCCAGCCCCCTACCCATGCCCCTTTTTCCACCACCTCAGAAAAGTGACATCAGTGGGCGAAAGTCGCCGATTCTGCCGCAAATCCCCTTTGTGTCCGAATCTGCGACAAAAGTACAAAACATGGCGTAATTCGCATGATAAATGACCAACTTAGTGTACAACAGGTCATCAATATCAGAACCAGAAAACTCCTTCAAGGGTACAGGCACACATGGTGACTCTACTGACTGGCCAAAACTGACACAAAACTACTGTCTAAAATGGGCTGGTTTCTGCAGAACTTCTGCAGTAAAACATCAGTTCCCGAGCCCTGCCGCAGTATTTAACCCCTTATGGACCGGGCTCATTTTCACCTTAAGGACCAGGCCATTTTTTGCAAATCTGACCAATGTCACTTTATGTGTGAATAACTTTAAAACACTTTTACTTATCCAGCCCATTCTGAGAATGTTTTTCGTCACATATTGTACTTCATGACACTGGTAAAATGGAGTCAAACTTTTTTCCAAGTTTCAATTTCTCTACTTCTATATTACATAGTAATACCTCCAAAAATAGTTATTACTTTACATTCCCCATGTCTACTTCATGTTTGGATCATTTTGGGAATGCCATTTTATTTTTTGGGGATGTTACAAGGCTTAAAACTTTAGAAGCAAATCTTGAAATTTTTTTGAAAATTTCCAAAACCCACTTTTTAAGGACCAGTTCAGGGCTGAAGTCACTTTGTGAGGCTTAAATAATAGAAACCACCCAAAAATGACACCATTCTAGAAACTACACCCCTCAAGGTATTCAAAACTGATTTTACAAACGTCGTTAACCCTTTAGGTGATGGAGATAACATTTTAGAATTTATTTTTTTCTGGAAAATTTTCCATTTTAATCCATTTTTCCAGTAACAAAGCAAGGGTTAACAGCCAAACAAAACTCAATATTTATTGCCCTGATTCTGTAGTTTTTAGAAACACCCCATATGTGGTCGTAAACTACTGTACGGGCACGCGGTAGGGCGTAGAGGGAATGCCATGTGGTTTTTGGAAGGCAGATTTTGCTGGACTGGTTTACATTTACACCATGTCCCATTTGAAATCCCCCTGATGCACCCCTAGAGTAGAAACTCCATAAAAGTAACCCCCATCTAAGAAATTACACCCCTCAAGGTACTCAAAATTGATGTTACAAACTTTGTTAACCCTTTAGGTGTTCCACAAGAGTTATTGGCAAATGGAGATGAAATTTAAGAATTAAATTTTTTTTGTAAATTTTCAATTTTAATCAATTTTTTCCAGTAACAAAGCAAGGGTTAACAGCCAAACAAAACTCAATATTTATTGCCCTTAGGCCTCATGCACACGACCGTTGTGTGCATCCGTGGCCGTTGTGCCGTTTTCCGTTTTTTTTCGTGTACCCATTGACTTTCAATGGGTCCGTGGAAAAATCTGAAAATGCACCGTTTTGCAGCCGAGACAGTGATCCGTGTATCCTGTCCGTCAAAAAAATATGACCTGTCCGTCAAAAAAATATGACCTGTCCTATTTTTTTGACCGACAACGGTTCATGGACCCATTCAAGTCAATGGGTCCGTGAAAGAACACGGATGCACACAAGATTGGCATCCGTGTCCGTGATCCGTGGCCGTAGGTTACTTTCATACAGACGGATCCGAAGATCCGTCTGCATAAAAGCTTTTTCAGAGCTGAGTTTTCACTTTGTGAAAACTCAGATCCGACAGTATATTCTAACACAGAGGCGTTCCCATAGTGATGGGGACGCTTCTAGTTAGAATATACAACGAACTGTGTACATGACTGCCCCCTGCTGCCTGGCAGCACCCAATCTCTTACAGGGGGCTGTGATCTGTACAATTAACCCCTCAGGTGCTGCACCTGAAGGGGTTAATTGTGCGTATCATAGCCCCCTGTAAGAGATCCAGGGCTGCCAGGCAGCAGGGGGCAGACCCCCCTCCCTCCCCAGTTTAAATTTCATTGGTGGCCCCCCCTCCCTCCCTCTATTGTAATAATAACATTGGTGGCACAGTGTGCGCCCCCCCCGGCCCCCCCCCTTCCTCCCTCTATTGTATTAATATGTTGGTGGCACAGTGTGCGGCCTCCCCCGGCCCCCCTCCCTCCCTCTATTGCATTAATAACATTGGTGGCAGTGTGTGGCCTCCCCCGGCCCCCCTTCCTCCCTCTATTGCATTAATAACATTGGTGGCAGTGTGCGGCCTCCCCCGGCCCCCCTCCCTCCCTCTATTGCATTGATAACATTGGTGGCAGTGTGCGGCCTCCCTTCGACCCCCCCCCCCCCGATCATTGGTGGCAGCGGAGTTCCGATCGGAGTCCCAGTTTAATCGCTGGGGCTCCAATCGGTAACCATGGCAACCAGGACGCTATTGCAGTCCTGGTTGCCATGGTTACTTAGCAATAGTAGAAGCATCATACTTACCTGCTGGCTGCTGCGATGTCTGTGTCCGGCCGGGAGCTCCTCCTACTGGTAAGTGACAGCAATGCGCCGCACAGACCTGTCACTTACCAGTAGGAGGAGCTCCCGGCCGGACACAGACATCGCAGCAGCCAGCAGGTAAGTATTATGCTTCTACTATTGCTAAGTAACCATGGCAACCAGGACTGTAGTAGCGTCCTGGTTGCCATGGTTACCGATCGGAGCCCCAGCGATTAAACTGGGACTCCGATCGGAACTTCGCTGCCACCAATGATGGGGGGGGGGAGGGAGGCCACACACTGCCACCAATGTTATCAATGCAATAGAGGGAGGGAGGGGGGGCCGGGGGAGGCCGCACACTGCCACCAATGAAAATAATGCAATAGAGGGAGGGAGGGGGGGCCGGGGGAGGCCGCACACTGCCACCAATGTAATTAATGCAATAGAGGGAGGGAGGGGGGCCGGGGGAGGCCGCACACTGCCACCAATGTAATTAATGCAATAGAGGGAGGGAGGGGGGGCCGGGGGAGGCCGCACACTGCCACCAATGTAATTAATGCAATAGAGGGAGGGAGGGGGGCCGGGGGAGGCTGCACACTGCCACCAATGTAATTAATGCAATAGAGGGAGGGAGGGGGGGCCGGGGGAGGCCGCACACTGCCACCAATGTAATTAATGCAATAGAGGGAGGGAGGGGGGCCGGGGGAGGCCGCACACTGCCACCAATGTTATTAATGCAATAGAGGGAGGGGGGGCCGGGGGAGGCCGCACACTGTGCCACCAACATATTAATACAATAGAGGGAGGAAGGGGGGGGCCGGGGGGGCGTACACTGTGCCACCAATGTTATTATTACAATAGAGGGAGGGAGGGGGGGCCGCACTGGCCACCAATGAAATTTAAACTGGGGAGGGAGGGGGGTCTGCCCCCTGCTGCCTGGCAGCCCTGGATCTCTTACAGGGGGCTATGATACGCACAATTAACCCCTTCAGGAGCGGCACCTGAGGGTTTAATTGTGCTGATCACGGCCCCCTGTAAGAGATCGGGTGCTGCCAGGCAGCAGGGAGCAGTCATGTACACAGTTTGTAGTATATTCTAACTAGAAGTGTCCCCATCACCATGGGAACGCCTCTGTGTAACTCATATCCGACAGTATATTCTAACATAGAGGCGTTCCCATGGTGATGGGGACGCTTCAAGTTAAAATATACCATCGGATTGGAGAAAACTCTGATCCGATGGTATAAAAGAGACTCCAGACTTTACATTGAAAGCCAATGGGGACGGATCCGTTTGCAATTGCACCATATTGTGTCAACGTCAAATGGATCCGTCTCCATTGACTTGCATTGTAATTCAGGACGGATCCGTTTGGCTCCGCACGGCCAGGAGGACACCAAAACGAATTTTTTTTTCATGTCCGTGGATTCTCCAAAAATCAAGGAAGACCCACGGACGAAAAGACGGTCACAGATCACGGACCCCGTTTTTGCGGACCATAAAAAAAACGGTCGTGTGCATGAGGCCTTATTCTGTAGTTTGCAGAAACACCCCATATGTGGTAGTAAACTACCTGCTGTACGGGCACACAGCAGGGCGTAGAGGGAATGGAGCACCGTGCGGTTTTTGGAAGGCAGGTTTTGCTGGACTGGTTTATTTACACATGTCCCAATTGAAGCTTCCCTGATGCACTGCTAGAGTAGAAACTCCATAAAAGTGACCCCATTTTGGAAACTTTAAGGTGGCAGTTTTGTTGGGACTATTTTTAGGGTAAACTGCAAAGAAAAAGGGGGTCAGTCAGCACATCCCTAAGCGCAGGGGCACGTTGCTATGGCTGAAAACAACACTGTAAAACAAAACATTCAATGCAACAGCTCTATGCAAACCAAATAAAGTAAAAAAATGCATAATAATTGCTAATGCTATACTTATAAATTAGAGATGCTTGGCAAATACATTTTGTACAAAATTATTTGAGCCCGTCTGCCGCACGTCAAGGCGATCTCTGTAACACTAAATTCTACCTGTTATGTACCATGACGGCTACCATACAATTCATGGAGTGTAGGTTCCACATGCATGCTGGGCCTGCTTAATTGCAGGTGTGGCTGACACCTCAGTCGCGCACTCCTGACCAGCTCGTCTGCCCCATAGGCTGATTTTGATTAGTGTGAGTATATAGCTTAGCCTGCTCTCCCTCATTCACTGGAAGCCATTTGGCACCAGGAGAGGTATAGTGTGGACTCCCATTGCATTCTTTGGTGGCCATTTGGCACCAGGAGAGGTGTGGAGTGGGCTCGGCATGCATTTTGGTACCTGCATTCCTTGGATATAATGGAGGCCATTTTGGCACCATAAATAACAGAAATTTAAGCAGGCCCAGCATGCATGTGGAACCTTCACTTCCTGAATTGTATGGTAGCCGTCATGGCCCATAACATGTAGAATTTAGTGTTAAGAACCCGTCTTAGAGAGATCACCTTGATGTGCGGCAGACGGGCTCAAATAATTTTGTTCAAAATGTCTTTGCCAAGCATCTTTAATTTATAAGTATAGCATTAGCAATTATTATGCATTTTTGTACTTTATTTGGTTTGCAGAGAACTGTTGCATTGCATGTTTTATTTTTAGGGTACATATGATTTTTGGTTGCTCTATATTACATTTTTGTGAGGCAAGGTTACCAAAAATAGAAATTCAGAAATGTCATCTCCATTTGCCATAAACTGTTGAGGAACACCTAAAGGGTTAATAAAGTTTGTACATACAGCAGTTTACAACCACATATGGGGTGTTTCTGTAAACTGCAGAATCAGTGTAATAAATATTAAGTTTTGTTTGGCTGTTAACCCTTGCTTTGTTACTGGAAAAAATTGATTAAAATGGAAAATTTGTCAAATAATTATTTTATTTTTTTGACCGTGTTCATCTGAGGGGTTAGGTCATGAGGCATTTTTATAGAGCAGATTCATATGGACGTGTCGATACCTAATATGTCTACTTTTTTAAAATTTATTTAGGTTTTACACTATCTTATCCTTTTTTTAAACAAAAAACTAACATTTTAGTATCTCCATAGTCTGAGTCAGTTTTTTTTTAGTTTTTAGACAATTGTCTTAGGTAGGGGCTCATTTTTTGCAGGATGAGAGGACAGTTTTATTGGCACTATTTTGGGCGCATATGACTTTTTGATCGCTTGCTATTACACTTTTTGTGATGTAAGGTGACAAAAAAAATACCTTTTTTTGCACCATTTTTATTTAATTTTTTTGACCGTGTTCATTTGAGGGGTTAGGTCATGGGGTATTTTTATAGAGCAGAGTCTTACGGACGCGGCGATACCTAATATGTCAACTTTTTTTATTTATTTTAGTTTTACAAAATAATATTTTTTAAATTTTTGTTTTTGTTTTAGTGTCTCAAGTCTGAGAACCATAGTTTTTTTTAGATTGTTAGTGGCTAAATGGAATAAAAAATGGGGAAGGGGATTATAAATTTAGTACTCCATGGAAGTGTGGTACTCCCGGAAGAAACCATCAATGCAGAGGCCCGGATGATCGGGGCACGTGTCACACTGAGTGGTGGTGTCCTTCCGTATCCCCCTCCTGTTACACACTCTGCACTTTTTTGGGGACGGTCCCTTCTTTCCAGGATGGGCGACCACACCTGTAAAGTGTTGGCCAGGGACGATCTGGGCGCCTCCAGTTCAGAAAAAGATCAGGGACTTGAGGACTGCCTCATAGAACTGGAGGAATTTCCCTGTGTTGCCAGCGCTCCGGGACAGCACAAAAGAGTTGTACAAGGCAACCTGCACCAAGTAGACCGCAACTTTTTTGTACCATGCCCGTGTTTTGCGCATGGCGTTATATGGCTTGAGGACTTGATCAGAGAGATCAACTCCTCCCATATACCGATTGTAGTCTTCGATACAATCGGTCTTGAGGACCGTTGTCGCAGTACCTCGCACAGGGACAGGGGTGATGCCGTTACCATGAATTGTGGACAGTACAAAAACATCCCTCTTGTCCTTATATCTGAACAGCATCAGGTTTCCACTGATAAGGGCACAGGTCTCACCCCTGGGGGTAGGTACCTGGCGGGGGTAGGTAGGGAGGCTGCGTTGATTTTTCCGTATGGTCCCACAAGCGGACGTGGATCTGGCGGCGACGGACTGGAACAAGGGGATACTAGTATAAAAGTTATCCATGTACAGGTGGTAACCCTTATCTAGCAGTGGGTGCATAAGGTCCCACACAAGTTTTCCCGCTAACACCCAGAGTGGGGGGACATTCTGGGGGTTTAATACAGGAATCTGGCCCCTCGTACACATGAAACTTGCAAGTGTACCCGGAGGTACTCTCACAAAGTTTGTACAGCTTCACACCATACCTCGCCCGCTTAGAGGGAACATACTGGCGGAAAATAAGTCTCCCCTTGAAACCAATGAGAGACTCATCAAATGCGACCTCCCTTCCAGGTACATAGGCCTCCAAAAATTTGGCCCCGAAGTGATCGATGACCGGCCTGATTTTGTACAGGCGGTCATAGGCAGGATCACCTCGGGGGGGGGGGGGGGGGGGGGACATGCTGCATTTTCTGCATAATGCAGGCATTTTCGAATGGCCTCAAACCGGGTACGTGTCATGGCCGTACTGTAAAGTGGGGTCTGGTAGAGGATGTCCCCACTCCAGTAATGCCTGACACAGTTTTTTTTTTTTACTAGGCCTATGTGCAGCACGAGGCTCCAAAACGTCCTCATCTTGGCTAAACTGACCGGAGTCCAGCCACCGGCCTAGCCAAAAAGGAGCCCGGGTGTTGAGCAATGAACTGTTGGGTGTACAAGTTCGTTTGCTCCACCATCATATTCACAAAGTGGTCACTGAAAAAGATACTAAAATAGTCATATTCAGTGAAGCCCACGGTGGGAACTAGGATTCCTGCTTGGCCAACAAAATCAGGAATAACAGGCTCAAAATCCTCTGGGGTACACCAGACAAGTTCACCGGTAGGGGGCTCAGGTGGACTTATCTGGTCAGAAAGCTGCTTGTACTAGTGTGGGCCACAGGGTCCCTGGCATTACGGTTCCCTTGTTCCGCCTGGCAGCGTCTCTGCCTCCTTGGGGGCTCATCATCATTGGTAGATGATGATGAGGAAGCAGGTGACAAGAGAAAAGTGGGCTCATCCTCGTCTTCACTGGGGCTCTCGGAGTCGGAGGCAAGCTGGGCATATGCCTCCTCGGCTGAGAACATCTAGCAGGCCATAGGGGAGTGTGTGTGCGTGTGTGTGCGCGTGCGTGGAAAGCTTTATTCAGTGTGCGTGTGTGTGGGGGACGGGTGTTCGCGTACTTTGCCTTACACCTAATAGAAAAAAAATAATAATAAAAATAAAAATTGAAAGTCCCAAAAAGTGTAAAGATTAAATAAATTTACTATTCAAACGCGCTGATCAGCGGTGGGGTGGGCGATGCGCTAACAGTGGCCGACCGCTAAGAGTGCCGGCCACACTGAGCACATGCAAAAAAGAATGTGTGTGTGGGGGCGGGGGAGGGGGGCAAGCTGCAGCACCCCTGGGGGGTCTAGGGTCACACAGCTGAGTGCTGTGAACCCCAGACACCCGATCCGGGTGCTAAACCACAATAAAAAAAACATATTTTTTTCCCTAACACTCCCTCACAATCCCTGCCTAATCTACCTCTCCCTCCCTCTCCCTCTCTGTCCCTAATATGCGTTTTTGTGCCTGGGCTCTGCAGCGGAGGCTCCTCTCTCTCCCTGCTCTACGGACATGTATGAGCGGGGAGAGGAGCTCCAGCAATTCAAATCTGCCGCTCCACCTGCCCAGCCAATCAGAAGCAATCCTGAGAGGTGGCGTGACCGCCACCTCTCAGGATCTAAGGACGGTCATTGGTGGTGTATTATCACACCACCGATCACCGTCCTATTTCGGGTTATCGGGTCACCAGAGACCCGAATAACCCGGAAACGCAGCAAACCGCAGGTCTGAATTGAGCTGCGGTTTGCTGCAATCGCCGCCGGCATGAAGCGCACGGCGTCATAGCAGCCAATGACACCGTGCGCTCCTGCTGTCAACAGGAATCCAGGCCGGTATACTACGGACCGCTCACGGCCGCGTGCATTCGGCCTTACTGTAATGTATGATACAAGACAAAGCTAATAAAATCTCAGCTACCTTTGGAAGTTCCACAGAGGGGAACAGAGGCATGGCCAAGCTTGCGTGCCTTGCTCTCCATTTACTGCTATGCACTCTGAATTCACTCCCACTGCCTTCACTCCCATGTCACTCGACTATTTTTGCAGTCCTATAGAACTTTAAAAGTGCGGCAGTGCATATGCTTGACCAGTGCTCTATTCAAACTGGGGACGCCGGACCCTCGTTCTCGTGATCAGGCAGTGTGAGGATATGCTGTGGATAGGTGGTAAGTTGTCATTCTGAAACAACCACTTTAAGGCAGAGCTACAACCCCTGCCCAGGAGAGCCCCCCTTCTCGATATCTGAGTAAATAAAGATAGCAGTTCTTCTCTTTCATTAACCTCATATAGTTACCAAAAATCAGAGCAGTGAATAGGAAATGACACGTAACATGACATCACTGGCTGATTACATAAATAAAGGATAAAACTGAGCAAATAAAATCAGTATCGTGGAGCAGAGGCATACATAGACATCACTGGGCCCCATAGCAAAAATCTAAATTGGGCCCCCATGCCCTTTTCGTAGACCCTCTCACTACCCATTCATGGCCAGTATATACAGCAGTGTACTGATATGAGGTATAAATTACAACTCATACCTCACATATCAGTACACTGCTGCATATACTATATATCTAAACACACTGCATCTACAGTATTATACCTCATATCTCACATCAGTACACTGCTGTATATACTATATACAGACGTGGACAAAATTGTTGGTACCCTTTGGTCAATGAAAGAAAAAGTCACAATGGTCACAGAAATAACTTTAATCTGACAAAAGTAATAATAAATTAAAATTCTATAAATGTTAACCAATGAAAGTCAGACATTGTTTTTCAACCATGCTTCAACAGAATTATGTAAAAAAATAAACTCATGAAACAGGCATGGACAAAAATGATGGTACCCCTAACTTAATATTTTGTTGCGCAACCTTTTGAGGCAATCACTGCAATCAAACGCTTCCTGTAACTGTCAATGAGACATCTGCACCTCTCAGCAGGTATTTTGGCCCACTCCTCATGAGCAAACTGCTCCAGTTGTGTCCGGTTTGAAGGGTGCCTTTTCCAGACTGCATGTTTCAGCTCCTTCCAAAGATGCTCAATAGGATTGAGGTCAGGGCTCATAGAAGGCCACTTTAGAATAGTCCAATTTTTTCCTCTTAGCCATTCTTGGGTGTTTTTAGCGGTGTGTTTTGGGTCATTGTCCTGTTGCAAGACCCATGACCTGCGACTGAGACCAAGCTTTCTGACACTGGCTAGTACATTTCTCTCTAGAATTCCTTGATAGTCTTGAGATTTCATTGTACCCTGCACAGATTCAAGACACCCTGTGCCAGACGCAGCAAAGCAGCCCCAGAACATAACAGAGCCTCCTCCATGTTTCACAGTAGGGACAGTGTTCTTTTCTTGATATGCTTCATTTTTTCGTCTGTGAACATACAGCTGATGTGCCTTGGCAAAAACTTCGATTTTTGTCTCATCTGTCCACAGGACATTCTCCCAGAAGCTTTGTGGCTTGTCAACATGTAGTTTGGCATATTCCAGTCTTGCTTTTTTATGATTCGTTTTCAACAATGGTGTCCTCCTTGGTCGTCTCCCATGTAGTCCACTTTGGCTCAAACAACGACGGATGGTGCGATCTGACACTGATGTTCCTTGAGCATGAAGTTCACCTTGAATCTCTTTAGAAGTCTTTCTAGGCTCTTTTGTTACCATTCGGATTATCCGTCTCTTAGATTTGTCATCAATTTTCCTCCTGCGGCCACGTCCAGGGAGGTTGGCTACAGTCCCATGGATCTTAAACTTATGAATAATATGTGCAACTGTACTCACAGGAACATCTAGTTGCTTGGAGATGGTCTTATAGCCTTTACCTTTAACATGCTTGTCTATAATTTTCTTTCTGATCTCTTGAGACAGCTCTTTCCTTTGCTTCCTCTGGTCCATGTCGAGTGTGGTACACACCATATCACCAAACAACACAGTGATTACCTGGAGCCATATATATAGGCCCAATGGCTGATTACAAGGTTGTAGACACCTGTGATGCTAATTAGTGGACACACCTTGAATTAACATGTCCCTTTGGTCACATTATGTTCTGTGTTTTCTAGGGGTACCATCATTTTTGTCCATGCCTGTTTCATGAGTTTATTTTTTTACATAATTCTGTTGAAGCATGGTTGAAAAACAATGTCTGACTTTCATTGGTTAACATTTATAGAATTTTAATTTATTATTACTTTTGTCAGATTAAAGTTATTTCTGTGACCATTGTGACTTTTTCTTTCATTGACCAAAGGGTACCAACAATTTTGTCCACGTCTGTATCTTAACTCACTGCATCTATTATACCTCATACCTCACATATCAGTACACTGCTGGGTATACTACATACCTGTGTCCACTGCATCTATTATACTAGTATATAGAGCAGTGTACTGATGTGAGAAGTACAAGGTACAATAGTGCAGTGTGTACAGATACATGTGGTCAGTTATATATTATGGTTAGTGTGTGAGGTACATGAGGTACTGGTGGTTGGAACTGTATGCAGTACTATATATACAGTATGAGTGAGATATGAGCAAAAATAGGGAAAGGGGTGCAAATGAAAAGGAAGTACAGGGAACTCCTCTTACCACTCCATTCTAGTCTGATTGTGCAGTTCTCCATGCTGTTGGGGGTTTAAGGATCTGTGATGATGCTCTGTGCAGTTCCTTTACTAGATGTACAGAACCTGTGATGATGAAGATGATGTCATCACAGGTCCTGGCAGATGCTCCTATCTAACCTGGGAACTACACAATGCTCTGTGCATTTCCTTTACTAGATGTACAGGACTTGTGATGCTGAAAATGAAGTCATCACAGGTCCTTTAGCTTTCTCCACTGATGACAGGGATACTATAGTAGAGCTGGACAGTAAAGAGTGTAATTAGGGGGAGGAACCTTTGGTTCAAAGCGGGCCCCTTTTCCCCACAGGCCACATAGCAGCTGCGTGGTCTGCTTCTATTGGAGGTACACCACTGTCGTGGAGCTCCATGTATAACCAAATTGCAGGCTTATAAAAGTTCTAACCACCCCTTTGGAATGTGTGCAGAAGGACAGTAGTTTGGAAGTTAATTAGTCTCTTCAGTCTATGTGGTATCACAGGTAGTATACTGTACATTCCTAATTCTTTGTGCAGGTTGTCATCCTTCTTTTGTATCCCTCTAACAGCACTAGACCACTTTTTCCCCATCTGCTCTTCCAAACTATTTTTCATGCTGGACTTCAGGGACTAGGTCTTCCATTGCAGCCCACAGATTCCGACACTGTCTTTACCTACATTGTATGATGAACATTATTGTTTTCCCAATTCCTTTGTTCTCCCAGGAGGAAGTCTTTCTTCAGAGCTGTTTGACAGCGGCTTTCTCCTCTCCTCCCAGTGGCAACACATACATGCTCAGCTGAACCAAATGTGTATGTGTTTTGAGGGAGTCAGAAGAGATAGCCGTCAGCCAAACAAGTGTTCAACCAACAGCTACTGATTGTGTATGATCACCTTCAGTCACCACTAATATGAGCAAAATATCAGGGATCATTAGATTATCTGAGACCGGACATCTCCTTAAGGCCTCTTGCTCGTGAACGTGTGCGCCCCGTTGCCGTATTGCGGGCCGCATTTGTGGATCCGCAATACACGGGTGCCGTTCCGTGGGCATTCAGCATCACGGATGTGGACCCATTCACTTGAATGGGTCTGCAAATCTGGAGATGCGGAATAGTGCGGAATGGAACCCTACAAAGTGCTTTCGTGGGGTTTCGTCCCGTACTTTTTGCAGGACGGCCGGATCGCGGACCCATTAAAGTGAATGGGTCCGCGATCCGCTGCGGCTGCCGCACGGATGGTGTTCGTGCATTGCGGCCCGCATTTTGACCACGGGGCGCACACGTTTGCAAGAGGCCTAAGGGTTACAATGGTGCCCTTTCAAAAAATAACATGAATACTGCAAGACTGGGCCCAAGACACATGGACAAGGTATGGGTTTGAATAGTTTAATGGATTATCATATACTGCATACCATATAACTTTTCCAGATCAATATTGTAAGGTGCCAAATATTGGAAAATATTTGGCTTCATTTTGAAAAGGGGTTTCTTATCTTAAAAAGTAATAGCACATGAGTAGAATATCCTCACCAATAAAAAGAATGAAGGGGTTGCAGTGCTGGGACCAGATTTACTAATCCTAAAGATGCTGTAACCTTAGACCGGCTGTCTAGACCCACACTAGATTTACCACTGGGGCTCAGGCTGGATGATAAATCTGGTGCAGGGATAGACACTTTTCTCTGACTCTATACCAACTACCAACTATTGGTTGGTTTACTTTGTATATCTGTACACACACATGTATTATCCAGTATAATAGATGCAGTGGGTACAGATATATAGTATATACTACAGTGTATTGCTATATGGGATATGGGGTGTAATTGATACCTAGTACTACATGACCATCATCAGTATGTGACCTGTGACATTACACCTCTTTTTACCCACTTCATTCTATCTTATACCAGAACTGCAGAATAAGCTCTTTCTCTCCAACTCCTGTCCTGCAAGTCCCCAAGAGAGGTGAGACATATGGGTACAATACTGCTGCCAGTGAGGGAGGGTTTTTCAGGAACAATAATGCTGCCAAGGGGATCAGGCTGATTGGGTCACCAGCTGTTAGGGTCCCTGATGAGAAGACAGAAGTAGTTTATTACTGCTTCCGCCTTCTACTTTACTCGGTAAATAGAGCTCAATGAGTGTTATGTGGTGAGTGAAGGAAGCAACTATTTCACTTCCTCCAGTTAACCAGGCGATCACATGTCACAGGTTAAGAAGGGGCCTGGGGCTGGGGGCACAATACTTGGCTTGGCCCTGGCACTGGCAACCCATATTACGCCACTGCCAGGTGGTGCCACGCTAAGTAAGTATATGTTATAAATCTTTAAAACAGTTCCTCAGCCAAATAATAACATATATAGGGCCTAGTAGATATATACCAGAACAATAACCTATAAAGACAAACTTATAGCCCAACCCAAATAAAGCAACAAATATATATAAAATATATCAAAATTTATTAAGGATATAGTTGAACAAATTAAAAAAAGGGGGGACAGGATGTAAAAATCCCACTAAACTCCTATATATATATATATAAAAAATTATTTCAGAACTTTTTCCACCTTTAGGCCTCATGTACACGACTGTGGTGTGTTTTGCGGTTCCGCAAATCGCGCATCTGCAAAACACAGATGGCGTCCGTGCGCGTTCCACAATTTGCGGAATGGCATGGACAGCCTTTAATATAAATGCCTATTTTTGTCAGCAAAGCGCGAACAAGAATAGGACATGTTATTTTTATTTTTTTCGGGGCCACGGAACGGAGCAACTGATGCGACCCGATTGAAGTGAATGGGACCCAGAATGGCGGCTCGGATGTGGACCAAAACAACGGCCGTGTGCATGAGGCCTTAATGTGACCTATAAACTGTACAACTCAATTGAAAAACAAACTGAAATCTTTTAGGTAGAGGGAAGAAAAAAATATAAAAATAAAATAATATAGTTGCATAAGTGTGCACACCCTTAAACTAATACTTTGTTGAAGCACCTTTTGATTTTATTACAGCACTCAGTCTTTTTGGGTATGAGTCTATCAGCATGGCACATTTTGACTTGGCAAGATTTGCCCACTTTTCTTTGCTAAAACACTCTAAATCTGTCAGATTGCGAGGGCATCTCCTGTGCACAACCCTCTTCAGATCACCCCACAGATTTTCAATCGGATTCAGGTCTGGGCTCTGGCTGGGCCATTCCAAAACTTTAATCTTCTGGTGAAGCCATTTCTTTGTTGATTTGGATGTATGCTTTGGGTCGTTGTCATGCTGAAAGATAAAGTTCCTCTTCGTGTTCACCTTTCTAGCAGAAGCCTCAAGGTTTTGTGACAATAATTCCCTCTAGCTTAACTAAGGCCCCAGTTCCAGCTGAAGAAAAACAGCCCCAAAGCAGGATGATGCCACAACCATGCTTCACTGTGGGGATGGGGTTCTTTTAGTGATGTGCAGTTGTTTTTGGGCCAAACATATCTTTTGGAATTATGTCCAAAAATTTCAACCTTGGTTTCATCAGACCATAACACCTTTTCCCACATACTTTTGGGATACTTCAGATGTGTTTTTGCAAAATATAGCCTGGCTTGGTTGGTTTTCTTCGTAAGAAAAGGCTTTCGTCTTGCCATTCTACCCCATAGCCCAGACATATGAAGAATATGGGAGATTGTTGTCACATGTACCACACAGCCAGTACTTGCCAGATATTCCTGCAGCTCCTTTAATGTTGCTATAGGCCTCTTGGTAGCCTCCCAGACCAGTTTTTTTTTTTTGTCTTTTCATCAATTTTGGAGAGACGTCCAGTTCTTGGTAATGTCACTGTTGTGCCATATTTTCTCCACTTGATGATGACTGTCTTCACTGTGTTCCATGGTATATCTAATGCCTTGGAAATTCTTTTGTACCCTTCTCCTGACTGATACCTTTTAACAATGAGATCCCTCTGATGCTTTGGAAGCTCTCTGTGGACCATGGCTTTTGCTGTGGGAATGCGACTAAGAAAAGCAGCTGAACTTTATTTGTGGTTAATCAGAGGCACTTTAAATGATGGCAGGTGTATGATGACTCCTATGTAACACGATTCTGAATGTGATTGCTTAATTCTGAATACAGCTACATCCCCAGTTATAAGGTGTGCACACTTATGCAACCACATTATTTTTGTTTTTTTTGTTTTCTTCCCTCCACCTAAAAGATTTCAGTTTGTTTTTCAATTGAGTTGTACAGTTTATAGGTCACATTAAAAGGTGGAAAAAGTTCTGAAATGATTTATCTTTGTCTCATTTTATATATATATATATATATATATATATATATGTATATATATATATATATATATATATACATATATATATATATATATATATATATATATATACACACACATATACACAGTACAGACCAAAAGTTTGGACACATCTTCTCATTCAAAGAGTTTTCTTTATTTTCATGACTATGAAAATTGTAGATTCACACTGAAGGCATCAAAACTATGAATTAACACATGTGGAATTATATACATAACAAAAAAGTGCAAAACAACTGAAAATATGTCATATTCTAGGTTCTTCAAAGTAGCCACCTTTTGCTTTGATTACTGCTTTGCACATTCTTAGCATTCTCTTGATGAGCTTCAAGAGGTAGTCACCTGAAATGGTTTTCACTTCACAGGTGTGCCCTGTCAGGTTTAATAAGTGGGATTTCTTGCCTTGGGGTTGGGACCATCAGTTGCGTTGAGGAGAAGTCAGGTGGATACACAGCTGATAGTCCTACTGAATAGACTATTAGAATTTGTATTATGGCAAGAAAAAAGCAGCTAAGTAAAAAAAAATGAGTGGCCATCATTACTTTAAGAAATGAATGTCAGTCAGTCCGAAAAATTGGGAAAAATTGGGAAAACTTTGAAAGTATGGGCTATTTCACCATGAAGGAGAGTGATGGGGTGCTAAGCCAGATGACCAGGCCTCCACAGTCACCGGACCTGAACCCAATCGAGATGGTTTGGGGTGAGCTGGACCGCAGAGTGAAGGCAAAAGGGCCAACAAATGCTAAGCATCTCTGATAACTCCTCAAGACTGTTGGAAGACCATTTCAGGTGACTACCTAGCTCATCAAGAGAATGCCAAGAGTGTGCAAAGTAGTAATCAAAGCAAAAGGTGGCTACTTTGAAGAACCGAGAATATGACATATTTTCAGTTGTTTCACACTTTTTTGTTATGTATATAATTCCACATGTGTTAATTCATAGTTTTGATGCCTTCAGTATGAATCTACAATGTTCATAGTCATGAAAATAAAGAAAACTCTTTGATGGTGTGTCCAAACTTTTGGTCTGTACTGTATATATGTTAATGTTTAGCCATTGTTCACTTTTTTAACACTGTAGTGAATTTTTATACTACAGTTTTTGCTTGCACGCAGAATCTGTGTGCGTGCGTACTGCAGATCACCGATCAGTAGTGTGCTCATTTACATCTGCAAATTTTTTTTACTTTTTTTTGCGTGAAAAAAGACCTGCAGTTACTGGTAATTAGATACACATATATATATATATATATATATATATGCACAGGTGAATAAAGGGTCCCACTTCTTTCACCAAACGGACGTGCTGCGGTGTCTTTTATTTATTCTAGAATTTACACCTTGGTAAGGTGTGTTCACCGCTGGCACCCACACATTTTCTACTAGGAGTGCTGCTCTGAAATTTTCATCGCTATATATATATATATATATATATATATTTATATTAGTGTCAGTTTATAATTTTGCACGAACGCACAATCTGTGTGTGTGCATTTTGCAACTACATTAGTATCGATTGCAACCACATTAGCATCGATTACTAGTGTCAATTACTGATCAAGTCTGCTCAGTTTGCACTGCAAGCTTTTATTTTGCAGAAGACTTTTTTTTTCTTGCAGAAAAGGCATTTTTTTTACAAATTTTTTTTTCTCCTAAATTTAATTTCAAATTTATTACAAGACCCTTCACATGTGAAAACACAACATACACACCCCTTACACTAAATAAAGGTTTACATATTTCACACGTCACACCCCAATAAAATAAAAATGGCCCGTCCACCCCAACGAGTGTACTCAGCTGGAAAGGCATACGTCATGCTTGCCTCCGATACTGAGTCTGCCAGTGAGGGAGAAGAGGATGCCACTTTCCTCCACCTCATCATCATCCGCTGATGAGGGACCCTCTAGAAGGGGCCCCAAAACAACAGCTGAGGCAGCCCCCCAGAGTGGGCAACTCAGGAATTCAAATAGATTGTGCGGGATTCACAGAAATAGATTTTTTAAAAATATTTTTCTCTGAAGATTTTATAAATGTGATGGTAACCCAAACAAACTTATATGCCCAGCAATTTATTTCCCAGAACCCCACCACGCCATACGCTAGACCCAAGGTTGGACCCCAGTAAATGCAGCAGAGATGATGACCTTTTGAGGGCTCTTACTGCATATGGGCGTTATTAAAATACCAAAGATGAATCAGTATTGTGGATGTCTTGTACCACACTCCAATTTACAGTAATACCATGGCCCGTAAATCGAATTCAATAAAATACTTAAGTTTTTGCATTACAACGATAATGCACAGTGCCCACCCCAGAATAACCCCGCATTTGACCGTCTGTTCAAAAGTAGGCCCGTACTTGACCAATTCAACTCAAAGGTTTAAGAAGTGTACACCCCAGAACAAAATGCCTAAATAGATAAATCCCTATTACTTTTCAAAGGGAGGGTAAGATTCCGCCAGTACCTGCCCAGCAAGTGGGCAAGGTATGGCATAAAACTGTATGAAATCTGTGAGAGTAGCTCTTGGTACACTCAGGTTCTGGGTTTATGAAGGGAGGAACACCTGGATTGAACCCCCAGAATGCTCCCGCCCCCCCTTCCTAGGAGTTAGTGGGAAGATAGTGTGGGACTTACTGCACCCACTGCTGGATAAGGGTTACCACCTCTATGTGGATAATTACTACACCAGTCTACCACTGTTCCAGTCACTAAGTTCCAGAGGTACTGTGGCGTGCGGCATAGTACTCAAAAATCTAAGAGGCCTTCCTAGATCCCTGGTAGGGCAACCACTAAGAAAAGGAGACAGCCGTGCTCTCCGAAATGAGAACACATTAGTGGTTAAGTACAAGGACAAGAGGGATGTCCTTTTGCTGACCACCATTCACAGTAACACCAGCTCCCCTGCCGCTGTACGTGGTAACACTACTACAGTCCCTAAACCAGACTGAATTCTGGACTACAACCGGCACATGGGCGGGGTGGGTCTTTCAGATCAAGTTCTGAAGCCCTACAGTGCCACACAAAAAACAAAAGTGTGGTACAAAAAGCTGGTTGTGCACATTATACAGATGGTGCTGTACAATGCGTACGTGGTATTTAGATCTAGAGGCCAGACAAGAACATTCCTACAATTTCAAGAGGTGGTGATAAAGGACCTAATTCTTCCAAACCAAGCAATGGAAGGCCCCAGTACTTCTGCAAGTTACGGTGCCCGAGTTGTACCAGGGCAACATTTCCCTGGTAAAGTCCCCCAAACACTGAGGAAGGGAAGGACCCAAAAAAGATGCAGGGCGTGTTCCAAAAGTGGGGTAAAGAAAGACACCATTTACCATTGCGAAACCTGCCCTGAAAAACCTGGCCTGTGCATCAAAGATTGTTTCAGAATCTACCACTCATCCATGAGGTATTAATTTAAAGGGTAACTTTCATATATTTTTTTTTTATGTTATTGGATTGGTCTGACTAAGTTTACCTTAGTTCCCTAGTTAATACTTTTGTATAGGCATTGAATTACCTAGTAACTGCATCATGTTCTTTCCTCCCCCAGTAATTTCAGTGGTGCAGCTAAAACAGCATTGCTAGGGCGTGGCCGTGAAGCCGAGGAGAATGGCTGCTTGATCTCTGAGCTCCTGCTCCTGCATAGCGTTTTAAATTAGCACAACCCTCACACCGTGCTTCACAAAGTACCATTTGGTGCCACACGGTACCGGAACCTGCCCTAATGATGACCAGGGGCAAAAGAAGTATGAAAAAGCAAGGAAAGCTTGAATTTTTCTTCGGTCAAGACGAGACAAAGATGGCGCCGGCATGAAAGCCTCACATGCGGAAGCCTCCCCAAGCCCGCTTTCAACTGCAAGTACAGGCTCCCCTCGCACATCGGAGGATGGCAGCTCGCTCCATCACAGCCCTCGGAGGTCTCCCCTTCACACTGAATCGGGTGAGCGCAGCATACCTAGCTGTACGGGAGAGAGGTCGGGCCTCGGGGCGAAAGCATTACCCGACCGGGCGGCAATCCGTTTGCCATCCGCGAGTCCAGCAAAACAGAGACCCAGAATCCAGGGACCCGGAACCCCGGACACCGAGGCAGACGATGCTCATGGAGGTATTAACACTAACACTAATGATTTAGTAGAGGCACTGAGAAGCTTCCCTACGGATGATAGGCCTGCGTCTAGCATGCTACTAAAAGACATGTTTCTGGCTTTTAATCACTCAGTGACCTCACACATTTCTCAGCTGCTTATGCCCATCCACTCCTCTGTCAATGACTTAGGGAACAGAGTGCAGCACATAGAGCACAAGATGGGGGAATTCGCAGAATCGCATAACAACCTGATAGATTCGCATGATTCTCAGTCGGAAGACATAGCTTTCCTTAAAGCGAAGGTCGCGGACTTAGAGGATCGTTCGCGAAGAAATAATCTGAAGCTGCGTGGTGTACCTGAATCGGTTCAAGCTGCGGACCTCCAAGACTACATCAAAGCGCTAATCAGAGTTTTACTGCCTAACTGCAATGAACAGGATCTTACGATAGATCGTGCCCACAGGATCGCCAAACCCAAACATCTGCCGGATGACACACCTAGGGACGTACTGGCCCGTATACATTTTTTTCAAACTAAAGAGGACACCCTGGCGGCGGCGAGAAAGCTGGATGTACTGCCGGATCCCTACCAGCAGGTGAAATTATTCGCGGACTTGTTCGTGGCCACTCTGCAACTGCGCCACCTTCTTGCTCCCATCACCATGGCGCTGCGGGCACACGCAATTCAATATAGGTGGGGGTACCCTGTGAAATTGTTAGTTCAGCAAAATGGCACTTTAACAGTCATCCGTTCCATGGAAGAAGGTAAAGCTGCATTAGCCGCATGGAACATTGCAGTGTCGGAGGTTCCACAAGCAAAACAGCTTCACCACCTATCCGAAGAGGAAGAGTGGCACCGTGTTCAAAGCAGAAAGCAGAAGAAGCACCGTTGAGGTTTTATTTTCTGTATGTTTTTGCCAGCGTCCAGCAGGAGTAGGAACTTGTTTCATCTGAAAGTGTCTCCTGGTGGTAGGCAAGACTGTTTTTTCCCCACATTGTTCACAAGGGGTATTGTGAGCAACCCTTGTTCTACTTAATTCTGCCCCAATGTATGGGCAGTTAGTCTATTCTGCTACTGTTCTTGTTTTATTTTCTATACTATGTTCTGTTACGTCATGTCAATCATATTGTATAGCATTTATGCTGTGGAGAAATGCTGTGTGTTTCCCTCCATGCCATCCGAGCTATTTCCTCTTAGCTAACCTCGACTGTTCTAATGGTGCTCAAATTGGTTTCACTTAATGTTCGGGGTTTGAATAGCCCATATAAGAGACGGATGATGTGGAGGGAAGCGCTTGCATCCAAGTGTGATATTTTCTGTGCGCAAGAGACGCATATCATAGATGCAGATGCAATAAGGCTAAAAAACCCAGCTTTCCCGATATTAATTAATTCCCATGGTCCAAGAAAGAAGAGAGGAGTACTTTTGGCTATTAGGAATTCGGTGGCCCATACAGAGATTAAAACAGTGGTGGATAGGGGAGGCCGTTATATTATACACATTTGTATTATAAATAATATTACTTACACGATAGTGGGAGTGTACGCCCCTAATATCAGACCTATCAGGTTCTTGAACAGACTTTTCAAGAGGGTTTTAGGCTTGAGAGAAGGCAGATTGATTATCTGCGGGGATTTCAATGTTGTTCCGGATCCGCAGCAGGATTCCACCGCTGCTGCGAGAACCGGTTCAGCTGCGCTTGCCCGAACCCTGTTGGAAAATTCCCTATTTGATACTTGGCGCATCCACCATGCATCGGAAAGAGACTTTTCGTATTTTTCGCCGGCACATAAATCCTACTCCCGTATTGATCTAATCCTCACAGATAGAGTCTCATTAGCTGCGTCCAAAAGCTCTTCCATTGGACCAATTACGTAGTCAGACCACGCCCCAGTCTCGCTAGAGTTAGCTGATGAACACACTTCTCCCCCAAATCCGCTATGGAGGGCTAACGAATTCATACTGGCCAATAACAAATGCCAATCTGAAGTAAAAACAGCGTTAGCGGAATATTTTAAATTCAATGCAGAATCTGGTCCTAGTCCGGCCACTGTCTGGGTAGCTCACAAGGCCTATGTGAGGGGCATTTTATTAAAATTAGGGCATCATTATAAAAAAATGAGAGAAAAACATCAAAATGACCTAATAGCGCAGATCCAAACTGTGGAGACGCAGAATAAACAAACACCTTCGACAGAGCTCTCTGACAAACTTAGAATACTTAGATTACAACTACGTGAATGCTTTCTTCATTCTTATGAACTTTCCCTAAAGAAAACTAAAACCAAATATTACTCTCAGGCCAATAAGGCAGGGAAATTGTTAGCGAATAGGGTTAAAGCTAGGGCTCTAAAGTCGAAAATCCCATATCTATGGGATGTGTCCAAATCACACAAGCTATATGACCCTAAATCTATTGCGAATAGATTCATGTCATACTACTCACAATTGTATAATTTGAAAGACGAGCCAGGTTTCATCTCTGCAACTCCAGAGGCAATTGACGGCTTCTTAAATTCACTAACCATCTCGTCCTTAGATATAGCTCAAAAGGAATCCCTATGTAGTCCCATATCTCAAGAGGAAATATCTAGGATAATAAAAGGCCTGCCAAAACAGAAAAGCCCTGGTCCTGATGGGCTTCCGAATTCTTACTATAAGACATTTTCGGATACACTACTCCCTCACCTACACGCAGCCCTGTCTGGTGCCATGTCGACGGGTAAGATGCCCAAGGAAATGCTGGAGGCAGTTATTGTTACCTTGCCTAAACCCGGCAAAGATCCTTCCATTCCCCAAAATTTCCGTCCCATCTCCTTACTCAATACTGACCTTAAGATATATGCAAAGATTTTAGCAGCCCGGTTAGCGGACATTATCCCTTCGTTGGTTGCCCCTGATCAGGTGGGGTTTGTGAAAGGACGCCAAATCACAGACAATTCAAGGAGAGTGCTGAACCTAATTGACTTTGTTAATAGATCTAGGATACCATCGGTGCTGGTCACTCTGGATGCCGAGAAGGCCTTTGACCGAGTAAATTGGGATTGGGTCTTCTCGGTACTCCATAAAATGGAGTTTCCTGAGTCTACTATACAGGCTATACAAGTCCTCTACTCAGACCCCTCTGCTCGAGTACTAGCGAACGGAGTATTATCTGACTCCTTTGCGCTGTCTAATGGCACCAGACAGGGCTGTCCTCTATCGCCTTTAATTTTCATACTTTCACTGGAACCTTTAGCGCAGGCGATTCGTCAATCTACATTGATAGAGGGAGTCAACATAGGAAATCGACAACATAGCATATCAATGTACGCGGATGACATAATCTTGTCTTTGACCAAACCCCTGGAATCCTTGAGGACGGTTATGGAGACTATCCGCTCCTACGGAGCCATCTCTTATTATAAAATTAATGAAAGTAAATCTCAGGCTCTTCCGATAGGAATTCCGGACGGAATCCTAACCAAAATGAGGAGAGAATTCACTTTAGATTGGCAAACTTCGAAGGTCCAATATCTAGGGTTCAATGTCACTGCTACCCCTCAGGAACTATACAAAGCAAATTTTCCTTCACTGTTAAACTCACTCCAACCTGAGTTAGATAGTATGGCTAAAGCAGAACTGTCATGGCTAGGCCGCATCGCGGCATTTCAACAACACATCCTCCCTAAGCTGCTATATTTATTTCGCACTATCCCTATCCCCATCCCAATGTCCTTTTTCAATCAAGCCAATAAGATGTTGAACTCCTTCATTTGGAATAAATCCAGACCAAGAGTAGCAAAAGGCATAATGTATAGGCACAAAAGAAGTGGCGGAGTGGGTCTGCCGAACCTTTATGATTATTATCTAGCGTCCAGGATCAACCAACTAAAGGGATGGTGGAAAGAGGATGCAGGTAAACATTGGGTGCATATTGAACAGTCACAGGTCCCAGGTCATAGCTTGCGAGCCTTACTCATGGCTGTGCTGCACGATCGTTATACGGCTATACAACCTGCCTATTACGTTTCCACATCTATAGCATTATGGCAGATTTATCACAGCAAAGGGAAGGGTGACTTAGTATCTATGGCGCATCTAGTGCCAATTGAATCCTTACAGCATCTTTCTACAGACCTAAACCTGAGGGTGTGGAAGGAAAAAGGGGTAGGTTCAGTGGCAGATATGGTCTCAGGTTCGACTTTAATGCCCTTTGACACAATAGCACGTAAGTTCAATATCCCCTCTAAAGAAACCTTCTCGTACATCAAAATCAAACACGCATTAGGGGATAATGCATCCTTTAGCCTCAAGGGGAATCTTCAACTATTAATCAGGTGGACGGCAACTGACAATGTTAATACGGGGATTCGTTTTTTATATATGTTCCTAGGGGATAAAGACCAGTTTGTCAAAACGACCCCTCTGTTATCTTGGGAGAAGGATCTGAAAAGGTCACTCTCTCTGGCGCAGTGGCGAACTGCCTACAAATTAGCAATGTCCACCTTTAGATGTTCTTCACATGTAGAAGCCTACATTAAGACTACTCTTAGATGGTACTACACGCCGGAGCGGTTACATATGCTCTTTCCTACTGCGAGTGCTCTATGCTGGAGATGATGTGGGGAGCGTGGGACTCTCTATCATATCCTATGGGCTTGCCCGAGGGTTTATCCCCTTTGGATCCAGGTGTTCACAAAGATATCCGAAATCGTGGGACACCAGATCCCTCCAGATCCCGCATTGGCCTTACTCTTAATAGATATTGACCAGTTATCTTTCAAAATAAGAGTTGTGATTGCCCATCTGCTATTAGCAACCAAATTAGCAATTGCGAGGAATTGGAAAAGTGATAATATTCCAGTATTACAAGAAATCATCAGGTCAGTGGATACGACCAGATCGTACGAATATATGCTTGCTCACCAGGAGTTTCGAGTTAATCGCCATCTTCAACTCTGGGGATCCTGGAGGGGTTTGATCCCAGCGATTCAAGATAGAATTGGAATAGGATGATTGTAGGATAATATTAATGTAATGGTGATTGGCGCCCTTACATTTGGATGCAGTATTACATTATGATGATTGATATACAGCTGTTCTTATTGTTTTCCACTGGCAATAATGAATGCGGACGACATCTTGGACATGACTATGTTTGTTATGTTTCACCTTGTACTTTTCTGTTTTTCCTTTTGCTTTATGAGTATATTAATGCTCTTGGATTTAATCTTTCTATGTTTTTCGCTAAAATGATGAAAACATTGTAGTTTTATGTTCATTATCATATCGCTGTACTTGCATACGGTATACTTTGTAAGTGAACATATTCTATGATAATAAAAAACTATTGAAACTAAAACAGCATTGCTAGGTTTCCTCCGTCTCCTATATACAGTAGGCGGAAAACGTAGTAGTGGGCAGTCCCGAACACTGCGTGCGCGCTCCCGTCAGACAGGGATAGTGCTGATATTCGCAATAAAAATTTGCGATTACTCAGGAGGAAGAGGGCGTGTTTAAGTCTGGAGAAAGCCGATTGGTTGGGGTGAGGCTGCACGTTCCCGAGATGAGCCGAATGAATTCTGGGTAGTTAGGGAGGGAAGTCTTAGCCTCAGGGTAAGGGCATCGGCGGCTTCTCAAGATGGCCGACCGATGCCCTTACCCTGAGGCTAAGACTTCCCTCCCTAACTACCCAGAATTCATTTGGCTCATCTCGGGAATCACTGCGCCTGCGCCTGCGCCAAAGGAAGGAAGCCGGCAGCAGGAGCACGTCCTTCACTCACTGCGCCTGCACCGAATACTAAACGGGACGGCGCAGGCGTGGATTTACGGAACACTGAGGAGAACTTGAAAGTCAATCAACTAGACCTAGACCTAGTTATAAAGCATACTGGTATGTACTGCTGACATTAGCACATCGCTAGTCAGTCAGCTACATAACGTTTTTTCTCATGACTGAAACCCTTTAATTTCATCCATGATGTACCCTGTAGTTTTACCACCTTATACGGTATCTCAGATTTAGTCCACATAGCTTACAGATCCACTTTTCACCAACCACTACATATTCATTTCTGTGAAACACCTGTTATGTCAAAAGTGCCCTTTCCACCCCTTAAAATGTTTGTATGGGGTGCTCTTTCCAAAATGGGGTCACTTCTTGGGGTTTTTAATTTCTGGGGACCTCAGGAATTTTTTAACATGCGACATGGCACCTAAAATTTATTCAAGCCTTCAAAAACCATATTTTGCACTTTGCGTCTAGAGCCCTGCTGTTTGCCCATACAGCAGGCTACAAGCACATATGGGGTGTTTCCTGAATGGGGAGAAAATGGGGAACACATACTGGGGTGCATTTTCTCCTTTAACCCCTTGTGAAAGTGAAAAATTGGGGTCTGCTAGTAATTTTTCATTTTCACAAATGTGTGCTTTGAAATCCTTTAAGTGTTTCTGCCTTCTGTGAGACACCTGCTTGCTGAAAATTGGGTCACTTCTTCGGGTTTTAAATTTCTGGGCACCTCAGGAATTTTTTTATATGCGACATGGCACCTAAAATCCATGTCTGTTTATTTTCTTTTAACCCTTGCTATGTTACAGCAAAAATGGAAGAAAATGGAAAATCTGAAGAAAAAAAATTGATATTTTGAAATTTTACCTCGATGTCCCGTTAATTCTTGTGGAACACCTCAAGGATTAGCAAAGTTTGTAACATCAGTTTTGAATAATTTGAGGGGTGTAGTTTCTAAAATCTATGTTTTAGGTGGCAACGTACTATAATTTGAAATATCGATTGAATTTTTCCCTCATTTTCAATTACTGAACTATTCCCGATACTGGTTGAACACATTCACTGAAATGGTTCCCTGGTGTTTATCATCACCTCTACAAAATCTTCTATCAGCAGATCCATGACAACATCATTAATTGCTAATTACTCTACTGCTTTGTAGAGGAAAACAGGTTGCTGCCCTGTGTGTATAAGGCTGTGTATTCACAAAGTTTTCAAATACATCAATACTGTAGAGAATGAGATGTGGGAATCATTTATAGTTCAATATGTCCATCCATTTCTGCGGTGTATTGATTACTGTTGACTAAGTGGTATACTGTACCATGTCTAATAACCTAGGTAGAAGTTTCTTCTCTGCTATTCTAGTAGTTTAAGGATACGTCTACACTACGACATGTGTCGCGCGACAAAACAATTTTTATAATGGTAGTCTATGGTCTCGCACTGCGACATGCTGCGACACGACAGTCGCAAAAAACCCATTCAAGATGGATTTTTCCCCCGACTGTCGCGTTGCAGCTTGTCGCAGTGCGACACCATAGAATACCATTACAAAAAGTGTTGCGCGACACATGTTGCAGTGTAATTGTGCCCTATCGCCATGCACCTCCCTTTCGCTGGCCAATCAGTGACCTCAGCAGTTATGCACACAGGCACCTCTGAGTCTATTAATTGGCCGGTAGCGGAGATGTGCATGTAAATGGCAGGTCACACATCTAATCTAATGGGGACCCGAAGTGGCGGAGGGAGCTCAGCGCTGGACAGGTGAGTCTTTTTTTTGTAACTTGAACCCTGTCTGGCCATATGAACATGGGATTCCAGTCTCAGAAAGCCCCATTAAGCTGAAGAATATCAATAGGATGTTGCACGGAATTTGAATGTAAAAATCTCTAGTTTGGGCAATTTATACAATTTGATATGTTCTTCTTTGCAGTGGTTGACTATTTCTTAGAACATCTGCGTCCAACATACTCAACCAGTTGTTGAATCCATGTAGCATTCTGTCCAATACATAAGGCATTTTCAATGCATTTAAAAATGCAGTAACACTATCTGATAGCTTTGCCAAAATGTCTACAGTACATTACCTACAGATGTATGACCAATGCATAAATCACTAGTTCAGAGCACAAGTGAATATGTTCAAAGACTATACATCGGCTGCATAAAATAACCACTTTCTACATTAATTAGGGCTCTGCTTTGCTTTGGGCATGGTTACGGTACATACAATATTTGTACAATATATGTAGTAAATAGTATATATAATATGCAATATATATATATATATCCTCACCTAAAGAATTATTAGGAACACCATACGAATACGGTGTTGGACCCTCTTTTGCCTTCAGAACTGCCTTAATTCTACGTGGCATTGATTCAACAAGGTGCTGATAGCATTCTTTAGAAATGTTGGCCCATATTGATAGGATAGCATCTTGCAGTTGATGGAGATTTGAGGGATGCACATCCAGGGCACGAAGATCCCGTTCCACCACATCCTAAAGATGCTCTATTGGGTTGAGATCTGGTGACTGTGGGGGCCATTTTAGTACAGTGAACTTATTGTCATGTTCAAGAAACCAATTTGAAATGATTCAAGCTTTGTGACATGGTGCATGATCCTGCTGGAAGTAGCCATCAGAGGATGGGTACATGGTGGTCATGGAGGGATGGACATGGTAAGAAACAATGCTCAGGTAGCCCGTGGCATTTAAACAATGGCCAATTGGCACTAAGGGGCCTAAAGTGTCCCCAGAAAACATCCCCCACACCATTACACCACCACCACCAGCCTGCACAGTGGTAACAAGGCATGATGGATACATGTTCTCATTCTGTTTACGCCAAATTCGGACTCTACCATTTGAATGTCTCAACACAAATCGAGACTCATCAGACCAGGCAACATTTTTCCAGTCTTCAACAGTCCAATTTTGGTGAGCTCGTGCAAATTGTAGCCTCTTTTTCCTATTTGTAGTGGAGATGAGTGGTACCCGGTGGGGTCTTCTGCTGTTGTAGCCCACCTTTCTTTCCCATTCTGACATTCAGTTTGGAGTTCAGGAGATTGTCTTGACCAGGACCACAACCCCACATGCATTGAAGCAACTGCCATGTGATTGGTTGACTAGATAATCGCATTAATGAGAACTAGAACAGGTGTTCCTAATAATTCTTTAGGTGAGTGTATATATACTTGTTTTACAGCCACAAAACATTAATGCTCATTGACTAAATGAGGGGGCTTAGTAGATGCAACCATGATGATGCATGTTAGTCCATCATATAGCTGGAAGCATACCTCTAAGTCTACACTTTAAAGCTGAGTTAAGGTGGGTTTGCAACGCTTTATCTGCAAAATATCTGCAGCTTATCTAGATTTATGGGCAGGAATAAGAGACTCCTGTTGCCATAGCAACCCAAGCATCCCCTTGTTACAGCACCACCTGTTCTGCTGCAGTCTGGAGACAGTTGCATGCTCTGTGCACAGTAGAAATGAATATTCCAGCCCTTACCCTGCTGCGGTGCATAACACTGGCTTCTAGGACTGGCTATCAATTTGCAATGTAACTGAAATCGTTTCACAATGACAGCATTCACAGGATGCTACTTGCAGTGCTAAATAAACACATGGGGTTATTAAATATGATATGGTTTATTGGCAAACAGGAATAAAACAGATGCCATGTAGAATCAATGCAAAAGTAATTTGTCCTACTGCTGGGACCCTGAACGATCATGAGATTGAGGGCCCTGTGCCAGCAGGTTCCCGAAATAAACGGAGAAGCAGCTCAAGCATGCACATTACCGCTTCATTCATCTCTACGGGACTGCCAGGGATAGCTATTTCCGGGGGTCCCATAGCGATGAACAGAGCAGCAGTGCGCATGCAGAGCATAGAACTCAGCAATTTCTGACCGAGGCCAAGTGGTAGGTCCCCCACCAATCTAATAATCGGTGGTATGGGCCCCCCTGCCATGTGACAATCACTTTCAGGCAATGCTCCAGTTTAGTTACAAATAAATAAATAAATGTTTTTAATTAAACTGAAGACTTTTTTATTTCCCAAAAATGTATAATACAAAAAAGTTTCTTCCCACTTCACCCAGTTTATCCAACTTCTACAGGCGCATCTCAATAAATTCTAATATCATTGAAAAGTTAATTTATATGAGTAATTCAATACAAAAAGCGAAACTTTATATTGTACAGATTCATTACACACAGACTATTTATTTCAAGCGTTTATTTCTTTTAATATTGATAAAGGCGTACAACTAACGAAAACGCAAAAGTCAGTATCTCAGAAAATTTTAATATTGTAAAAAGGTCAACATTGTAGACTCATGGGGTAACCCTCTAATCAGCCAATCACACAAAACACCTGCAAAAGGTTTCCTAAACCCTTAAATGGTCCCTCAGTCTGGGTCAGTAGGCTACACAATGGAGAAGACTGCTGACTTGACAGTTGTCCAGAAGACATTGACACCATCCAGAAGAAGGGTGAACCACAAACAGTCATTGCTAAAGAATTTGGCTGTTCACATATTGCTGCATCCAGCATGTTAATGGAAAGTTGAGTGGAAGGAAAAATCGTGCTAGAAAAAGGTGAACAAGCAACAGGGATAACACAGCCTGGAAAGGATTGTCAAGAAAAGGCCATTCAAGAATTTAGGGGAAATTCACAAGGAGTGGACTGCGGCTGGAGTCAGTGCTTCAAGAACCACCACACATATCCAGGGCTACAACTGTCGCATTACTTGTGTCAAGTTAAGTCACTCATGCCACAGAGGCAAAGTCAGATGTGTCTTACCTGAGCTAAGGAGAATAAGGACTGGACTGTTGCTCAGTGATCCAAAGTCCTGTTTTCAGATGAAAATACATTTTGCATTTAGTTTGGAAATCAAGGTCCCAGAGTCTGAAGGAAGAGTGGAGAGGCACACAATCCTAGTTGCTTTGTTCATTGTGAAGTTTTCACAATCAGTGATGGTTTGGGGAGCCATGTCATCTGCAGGTGTTGGTCCACTGTGTTTTATCAAGTCCAAAGTCAGCGCAGCCATCTACCAGGACATTTTAGAGCACTTCATGCTTCCCTCTGCTGGCAAACTTTATAGAGATTCTGATTTCATTTTCCAGCAGGACTTGACACCTGCCCACTCTGCCAAAAGTACCAATACCTAATAAGTAATTCATGCAAAAGGAACCCTGACCAAGTATTGAGTGCATATACTGTACATACTTTTCAGTAGGCCAACATTTCTGTATTAAAAAAATATATATTTTAATTGGTCTTCTATAATATTCTAATTTTCTGACATACTGACTTTAGGGTTTTCATTAGCTGTAAGCCATAATTGTCAATATTAAAATAAATAAACACTTGAAATAGATCACTCTGTGTGTAAAGAATGTATATATTATATGAGTTTCACTTTTTGAATTGAATTATTGAAATAAATACATTTTTATATAATAGTCTAATCTATGAAATGTACCTGTATGTTGGAAAAAGTGGGATAGATGCTTCATAAATATGGCACTCGTTCTGAACACCATGCTTCTCAATGTATTTATATGAGACAAGTGGCATAAAATACACTGATAACTCTGCTTCCTTCAATTACAAAGCTGACTGCTGGCAGCCACCACTAGGGGGAGCTCAGTGCATAGGGATTTATATATTTATCATTTACTGTAATGGAAATAATCTATTTGCATCGATCTCCCCCTAGTGGTGGCTGCCTGAAAATGTAGTATTTTATTGTCTGATAAGAATAAGGAGTTCAGCGTTGGAACCTCCTATTACAGACACCATAGTAGTCCCATGCTCTGCCTCCATTGAAAGTATGCCACTGAACCAGAATCACCCTTCAAAGAGCCTTTGTCAGCATGATCAACCCTATTAAACCAGGCCTGGTAGGAGTGATCATGCTGATTAAAATAATACTCTATCTTTGTAGGTTACAGCGTTGTGGAAATACGAGGAATTTTATTTCATGCAAGTCAGGCAGTTGGAGCATCAAGGGGTGGACTGTAGCACTTTGAACAATGCTAAAGCTACAACCGTAGTGTTCATTACACTCCCCCTTCCTTTTTGATTGACAGGGCTAATGGTGCCTGCGCTGTGACTCACTAATAATCATTAATGGTCCTGCGTTAATATGGAGTCATTGGTGTCAGTGGGTTTTATCAGCTGTTCTCTGCTGTGTCTGAAGTCACCAACACCTCCACTTCAGGGTGGACTGATATGCCAGCGGCTTCACACACAGCAGAGGAGTAACACTAAGGGCTGACACCAATGACTCCATATAACATATTAACTCTGGACCACCAATGATTAGTGAGTCACCGTGCAGGCTCACAGAGACAGGGCTATGAACACTAGGGGTGAAGCTGTATGGTGCTCCAAGAGCTACGCCAGCCCCTCGTTGCGATCCAATTGCCTGATTTCCATAAAGATAAAAATCCTCATATGTTTACAATGCTGCAACCGACAAAGATAAATAAGGTATTGTTTTAATCAGCATGATTAACCCCACCAAGCAATATGCGGGTTTAATAGGCTTCATTATACTGACAGAGGCTCTTTAACCACCTCCGGACCGCCTAACGCAGATGTGCGGTCCGGAGGTGGCGGCCCTGCGCAGAGTCACGCATATATGCGTCATCTCGCGAGGGCCGGGATTTCCTGTGAACGCGCGCACACAGGCGCGCGCGCTCACAGGAACAGAAGGTAAGCGAGTGGATCTCCAGCCTGCCAGCGGCGATCGCTCGCTGGCAGGCTGGAGATCCGAATTTTTTAACCCCTAACAGGTATATTAGACGCTGTTTTCATAACAGCGTCTAATATACCTCCTACCTGGTCCTCTGGTGGTCCCTTTTGTTAGGATCGACCACCAGAGGACTCAGGTAGGTCAGTACAGTCGCACCAAACACCACACTACACTACACCCCCCCCCCGTCACTTATTAACCCCTTATAAACCCCTGATCACCCCATATAAATTACCTGATCACCCCCCTGTCATTGATCACCGCCCTGTCATTTATCACCCCCCTGTCAGGCTCCGTTCAGACGTCCGTATGATTTTTACGGATCCACGGATACATGGATCGGATCCGCAAAACGCATACGGACGTCTAAATGGAGCCTTACAGGGGGGTGATCAATGACAGGCGGGTGATCACCCATATACACTCCCTGATCACCCCCTGTCATTGATCACCCCCCTGTCATTGATCACCCCCCTGTAAGGCTCCATTCAGACGTCGGCATGATTTTTACGGATCCATGGATACATGGATCGGATCCGCAAAACACATGCGGACGTCTGAATGGAGCCTTACAGGGGGTGATCAATGACAGGCGGGTGATCACCCATATACACTCCCTGATCACCCCCCTGTCATTGATCACCCCCCCTGTAAGGCTCCATTCAGACATCCGCATGTGTTTTGTGGATCCGATCCATGTATCCATGGATCCGTAAAAAATCATGCGGATGTCTGAATGGAGCCTTACAGGGGGGGTGATCAGTGACAGGGGGGTGATCACCCTGATCACCCCCTGTCATTGATAACCCCCCTGTAAGGCTCCATTCAGACGTCCGCATATGTTTTGTGGATCCGATCCATGTATCCATGGATCCGTAAAAAATCATGCGGATGTCTGAATGGAGCCTTACAGGGGGGGTGATCAGTGACAGGGGGGTGATCACCCTGATCACCCCCTGTCATTTATAACCCCCCTGTAAGGCTCCATTCAGACGTCCGCATGTGTTTTGTGGATCCGATCCATGTATCCATGGATCCGTAAAAAATCCTGCGGATGTCTGAATGGAGCCTTACAGGGGGGGTGATCAGTGACAGGGGGGTGATCACTCTGATCACCCCCTGTCATTGATAACCCCCCTGTAAGGCTCCATTCAGACGTCCGCATGTGTTTTGTGGATCCGATCCATGTATCCATGGATCCGTAAAAAATCATGCGGATGTCTGAATGGAGCCTTACAGGGGGGGTGATCAGTGACAGGGGGGTGATCACCCTGATCACCCCCTGTCATTGATAACCCCCCTGTAAGGCTCCATTCAGACGTCCGCATGTGTTTTGCGGATCCGATCCATGGATCCGTAAAAATTATACAGACGTCTGAATGGAGCCTTACAGGGGGGTTATCAATGACAGGGGGGTGATCCGGGAGTCTATATGGGTGATTACCCCCCTGTCATTGATCACCCCCCTGTCATTGATCACCCCCCTGTCATTGATCACCCCCCTGTCATTATCACCCCCCCCTGTAAGGCTCCATTCAGACATTTTTTTTGGCACAAGTTAGCGGAAATTTTTTGCTTGTTTTTGTTTTTTCTTACTAAGTCTCATATTCTACTAACTTGTGTCAAAAAATAAAATCTCACATGAACTCACCATACCCCTCACGGAATCCAAATGCGTAAACATTTTTAGACATTTATATTCCAGACTTCTTCTCACGCTTTAGGGCCCCTAAAAAGCCAGGGCAGTATAAATACCCCACATGTGACCCCATTTCGGAAAGAAGACACCCCAAGGTATTCGCTGAGGGGCATATTGAGTCCATGAAAGATTGAAATTTTTGTCCTAAGTTAGCGGAAAGTGAGACTTTGTGAGAAAAAAACAAAAAAAATCAATTTCCGCTAACTTATGCAAAAAATAAAAAATTTCTAGGAACTCGCCAGGCCCCTCATTGAATACCTTGGGGTGTCTTCTTTCCAAAGTGGGGTCACATGTGGGGTATTTATACTGCCCTGGCTTTTTAGGGGCCCGAAAGTGTGAGAAGAAGTCTGGGATCCAAATGTCTAAAAATGCCCTCCTAAAAGGAATTTGGGCCCCTTTGCGCATCTAGGCTGCAAAAAAGTGTCACACATCTGGTATCGCCGTACTCAGGAGAAGTTGGGGAATGTGTTTTGGGGTGTCATTTTACATATACCCATGCTGGGTGAGAAAAATATCTTGGTCAAATGCCAACTTTGTATAAAAAAAATGGGAAAAGTTGTCTTTTGCCAAGATATTTCTCTCATCCAGCATGGGTATATGTAAAATGACACCCCAAAACACATTCCCCAACTTCTCCTGAGTACGGCGATACCAGATGTGTCACACTTTTTTGCTGCCAAGGTGGGCAAAGGGGCACATATTCCAAAGTGCACCTTTCGGATTTCACAGGCCATTTTTTACAGATTTTGATTGCAAGGTACTTCTTACACATTTGGGCCCCTAAATTGCCAGGGCAGTATAACTACGCCACAAGTGACCCCATTTTGGAAAGAAGACACCCCAAGGTATTCCGTGAGGGGCACGGCGAGTTCCTAGAATTTTTTATTTTTTGTCACAAGTTAGCGGAAAATGATGATTTTTCTTTTTTTTTCTTTTTTCCTTACAAAGTCTCATATTCCACTAACTTGCGACAAAAAATAAAAGATTCTAGGAACTCGCCATGCCCCTGACGGAATACCTTGGGGTGTCTTCTTTCCAAAATGGGGTCACTTGTGGCGTAGTTATACTGCCCTGGCAATTTAGGGGCCCAAATGTGTGAGAAGAACTTTGCAATCAAAATGTGTAAAAAATGACCGGTGAAATCCAAAAGGTGCACTTTGGAATATGTGCCCCTTTGCCCACCTTGGCAGCAAAAAAGTGTCACACATCTGGTATCGCCGTACTCAGGAGAAGTTGGGGAATGTGTTTTGGGGTGTCATTTTACATATACCCATGCTGGGTGAGAAAAATATCTTGGTCAAATGCCAACTTTGTATAAAAAAAATTGGAAAAGTTGTCTTTTGCCAAGATATTTCTCTCACCCAGCATGGGTATATGTAAAATGACACCCCAAAACACATTCCCCAACTTCTCCTGAGTACGGTGATACCAGATGTGTCACACTTTTTTGCTGCCAAGGTGGGCAAAGGGGCACATATTCCAAAGTGCACCTTTCAGATTTTGCAGGCCATTTTTTACACATTTTGATTGCAAGGTACTTCTCACACATTTGGGCCCCTAAATTGCCAGGGCAGTATAACTACGCCACAAGTGACCCCATTTTGGAAAGAAGACACCCCAAGGTATTCCGTGAGGGGCATGGCGAGTTCCTAGAATTTTTTATTTTTTGTCGCAAGTTAGTGGAATATGAGACTTTGTAAGGAAAAAAGAGAAAAAAAAAAATCATCATTTTCCGCTAACTTGTGACAAAAAATAAAAAATTCTAGGAACTCGCCATGCCCCTCACGGAATACCTTGGGGTGTCTTCTTTCCAAAATGTGGTCACTTGTGGCGTAGTTATACTGCCCTGGCAATTTAGGGGCCCAAATGTGTGAGAAGAACTTTGCAATCAAAATGTGTAAAAAATGACCGGTGAAATCCAAAAGGTGCACTTTGGAATATGTGCCCCTTTGCCCACCTTGGCAGCAAAAAAGTGTGACACATCTGGTATCGCCGTACTCAGGAGAAGTTGGGGAATGTGTTTTGGGGTGTCATTTTACATATACCCATGCTGGATGAGAGAAATATCTTGGCAAAAGACAACTTTTCCCATTTTTTTATACAAAGTTGGCATTTGACCAAGATATTTTTCTCACCCAGCATGGGTATATGTAAAATGACACCCCAAAACACATTCCCCAACTTCTCCTGAGTACGGCGATACCAGATGTGTCACACTTTTTTGCTGCCAAGGTGGGCAAAGGGGCACATATTCCAAAGTGCACCTTTTGGATTTCACCGGTCATTTTTTACACATTTTGATTGCAAAGTTCTTCTCACACATTTGGGCCCCTAAATTGCCAGGGCAGTATAACTACGCCACAAGTGACCCCATTTTGGAAAGAAGACACCCCAAGGTATTCCGTGAGGGGCATGGCGAGTTCCTAGAATTTTTTATTTTTTGTCGCAAGTTAGTGGAATATGAGACTTTGTAAGAAAAAAATAAATAAATAAAATCATCATCATTTTCCGCTAACTTGTGACAAAAAATAAAAAGTTCTATGAACTCACTATGCCCATCAGCGAATACCTTAGGGTGTCTACTTTCCGAAATGGGGTCATTTGTGGGGGTTTTCTACTGTTTGGGCATTGTAGAACCTCAGGAATCATGACAGGTGCTCAGAAAGTCAGAGCTGTTTCAAAAAGCGGAAATTCACATTTTTGTACCATAGTTTGTAAATACTATAACTTTTACCCAAACCATTTTTTTTTGCCCAAACATTTTTTTTTTATCAAAGACATGTAGAACAATAAATTTGGCGAAAAATGTATATATGGATGTCGTTTTTTTGCAAAATTTTACAGCTGAAAGTGAAAAATGTCATTTTTTTGCAAAAAAATCGTTACATTTTGATTAATAACAAAAAAAGTAAAAATGTCAGCAGCAATAAAATACCACCAAATGAAAGCTCCATTAGTGAGAAGAAAAGGAGGTAAAATTCATTTGGGTGGTAAGTTGCATGACCGAGCGATAAACGGTGAAAGGAGTGTAGTGCCGAAGTGTAAAAAGTGCTCTGGTCATGAAGGGGGTTTCACCTAGCGGGGCTGAAGTGGTTAAAGGATAACTGTTATATTTTCATCAAAAAATCAATTTTAGCATATGTACTGCTGCAGCAGCATTATGCATAAAGCTATCTTTAGTTTCTTCATTTACCACTGTTTTCATTGAGTTTTTCCCTTAGTTACGGCTGGTTTGAATCCTACATTATGAGGATCTTCTCAATATCTCTCCTCTGCCAGTTCTCTGAGGCCAAAACTGCATTCCCTAAGGTCACATACAAACTTGCTGTAGCCAGCAGCTTCCTGCCAGCCAATCAGATTGGATTACCGAGAGACACGCCTCCTCATTCTGAAGCGTAATGCAGGCATGCAGTGTGAAGGACCGCCCCTCTGTCTTCCTAGCCGGAGACAGATGAGCCATAGCAACGGTCTTTGAAGGGAGCAGTGGAAAGTGATAGGAGACATTAATGAAAGCTGTTATTATAAGGTAATTACAAATCTTTTGACAATCACTGACAGACTAACTCAGGTATACATGCTTAGCTCTAATAAAGTAGCAAAGAAAATAAAAAATGACAGTTATCCTTTAAGCAACTTTGCAAATAGTCTTCATTAAACATCCATAGTTTTGTGTCTACCGCTATTATGCTTTGTATCGCCATAGTAACATACAAAAAGCAAACCCTATATAGTCTTATATTGCAGCCATCCGTCTCTTTCTTCTTGGTAACCTACCTGAGAATTGGGGGGGCAGATAAAAGCCGGATCTGACTTGACTGCACTCTTATGAAGTCACAGGTTTAAAGTACAAGACAAAGTACAATATATAATCAATGAACGGGTGGGGCAATTCCTGCGTTAGGCCTCATGCACAGGACAGTACCATGTTTTGCGGTCAGCAAGTCGTGGGCATGTCTCACCCTATGATAGAAAAGCCTATTCTTGTCCACAAAAGAGACAAGAATAGGACATGTTGTATTTTTATTTATTTTTTTGCAGGGCTGCGGCACAGAGCAAAAATGCAGCTCGGATGCAGACTAAAACAATGTGTGAATTAAGCCTTAGAAGAAACCCATGAAAATAAACTGATCACAGGGTGTCAGCAGCAGTCTATGGGAGAACCTGGCATCACATTCCAACGCAACCAAAAATATCATTAGGCGCCTACATTTTTAGACTCAAGAGCACCCAAGTTTTTTTTTCCATTTATGTTCCTTTTTTGCGTTCCGTATACTGACCGTATATGGAACCATTCATTTAAAAAAAAATAAAATAAAGGAAGTCACTCCGTATGCCTTCCGTTTCCGTATTTCCATTTTTCCGTTCCGTTCTAAAATAGAACATTAGGGACAAGGATAGTACTGTTCTATCAGGAGACAGGTGTTCCGTTCCTCAAAAATCGGAATGCACGCGGACTGCAAAAAGCCATACGGTCGTGTGCAAGAGGCCTTAAGCAGTGATTTAACCCCTTCCTGACCAGCACCATACTAGTTCGCCTGGTGAGCAGAGCGGGTTTCATACAGCAGACACCGCGGCTCATGTTCACGACTGGTGATAATACCGGTCGTGGACATTTAACACTTCAGATGCCATGGTTAATCCTGACCATGGGATCTGAGCGTAACCCGGAAGCGCACACTTCTGGGTATGCTCCGGCTCCCACGTGCGGTAATCAGAGGAGCCAGAGCTTGTTTGCAGCAGCCCCTGTCATAAAGAATGACAGGAGGATGCTGCATAGTGTTTCTCATGGAGTATAGGAAACTAGTACAGGGTGGGCCATTTATATGGATACACCTTAATAAAATGGGAATGGTTAGTTAACTTCCTGTTTGTGGCACATTAGTATATGTGAGGGGGGAAACTTTTCAAGATGGGTGGTGACCATTTTGAAGTCGGCCATTTTGAATCCAACTTTAGTTGGTCCCTCAGTCAGCAGGGAAGAGCGAGCATCGGACGTCACTGGGCTCGGCGCATGCCCAGTGACGAAGATGAAGCTGCCGCCCTCAGTCTCCTGATGATCGCACAGGCGCAGCCCTCAGTGGGTACTGCGCCTGTGCGAGACTTCGTTCGGCGTGAGGGAGGGGGAGGAGAGGGAGGGGAGGCTGTGGCAGGCTGGGGGCGGCGGTTAGAAAATACAAGGAAGGCGGGCTGGGCACTGAAAGAGGGGCGGTACTGGGCTCACTAGGAAGAAAAAAACGCCCCTCTGGGCACCTTCAGGACGCATTTCCTTATTGATCAAAGTCGTTTTTTGAAGTAACTGCTGGACGGATTTCAAGATAAAAGAGCACAGCCTAATCCAGGTAAGCTGTGCTGCATGGCTGCTTTTAAATAGTTTTTTGGCTGAGGGGAGGTGACAGAATCCCTTTAAGGTGCTGCACAGCATATGCTGTGAAGATACGAAATGTGCAGCACCTGAAACTACGGATACTGGAAGCCTGTGCTAGCATTTCTCCTGTGGTGTTGCTATCAGTGTGTGAAGAGTAGGAGAAGAGGGTTGCATTGACAATCCAACACAATGGGCAGCACATTGAACACATTTTATAAGTGGCCAGAAACTTGTAAATAACTAATGAAAGAATAAAGTTACGTTAAAACCAAGCACACCAGTGTTTTTCTTGTGAAATTCCCAATAAGTTTGATGTGTCACATGACCCTCTTCCTATTGAAAAAACAAAAGTTGGATTCAAAATGGCCAACTTCAAAATGGCCGCCATGGTCACCACCCATCTTGAAACGTTTCCCCCCTCACATATACTAATGTGCCACAAACAGGAAGTTAATATCACCAACCCATTTTATTAAGGTATATCCATATAAATGGCCCACCCTGTACATTTCTCAAAGACTTCAATGCTACTGCATTGGAGTCTATTAGAATAGCAATCTAATGATTCAAAAGAAAGGGCTGGGCACTCGCTATATCTGGTAGCCGTGGTACTTTATTAGATAATATAAATTAATGTATTAAAATTCAAACCATTCAATCACATATACAAACTCATTAAAATAGTACCTACAATCTGAAATCACTGAAACACAATGGTAATCGAAGACCCAATACATATAAATATATATTCGGATTAATAAATCACAAGGAGTGGCAAAAAAATATTCGAACGTATTTGAAAATATACAAGTATTCAGTCCAATATCCGAATTCTGATAGTTCTCGGCTGAATTGAAAAAATCGATCCAATTACCTAGGCTCTTTGCCAAGAGCTAGTGGCCTGTCCAATTATAATCGTAATACGATTATTTGTATACAGTTAAAGGTGGCAACATTATCTTCCGAAGGATTAAATTGTCGATTATTTCTACACAGTTCAAGGTGGCAACATTATCTTCCAAAGGATTAATTGTTGATTAAATTATTCAGTCTACTCACGTAATTCGATGTGCTTAGGCGGCTCCGATCAACAGTCCGCGGCTCCAATAAAAAGTTTTTCATAATTTTTTTTTTCATATTCGTAAAAATCTCCACATAAAAAGTCTCCATAACAAAATTTAAAGTATTCTTGGAAGTATATATATCCCTTGTCATGGCTTTCTATATCAGGTTCGCTCACCTTTATTATACTACAATAAGATTTGAACCTGATATAGAAAGCCATGACAAGGGATATATATACTTCCAAGAATACTTTACATTTTGATATGGAGACTTTTATGTGGAGATTTTTACGAATATGAAAAAAAAAATTATGAAAAACTTTTTATTGAAGGAATTTTTTATGAAAAATTGTTTATATATAAACTATTTTTAAGTATCCAGTTTCCTCCATAATATTGACATGGAGACATCAATTTTCGTATACTTACAAATATACATTGAATGTTTTTATATATTTTTAATGTCTGTATGTATAGATTTTTGTGGTATTTATGTAGAGTATGACATTTTTTAATGCTTTTTAGAAGAAACGCAATGGAAACGCATCAATACCGCATATGCGTTTTTTTGGGATTGTGCGTTTTCTATTGCAAAATCATCCGTAGATCACAATAAGTTTATACAATATTATTCAATATGTTGGGATCAAATATCTGATGTCTATATCTTTGCACACATCAGATGACGTATTTCCATATTAGTGTAACCTAAACTATGCACTTTTGATATAAATGCAACAAAAACGCACCAATACCGCAGATGCGGTTTTCCATTTTTGGTGTGTTTTTGTATAATACCATCTAAATATGCAAGGAGTATGTATAGTGAAAGAATATTATTGAAAATATCATTGAGGATACCACCTTATACTGCCTTTATTGGAGATACTAACAATGCTTGATTTAAAGTGACTCCGGAAACAAGATCCAGTACATAAGTACATAATTTGAGGAAAACCCGATCCATTACAGAATTTGGGGAAGACCCGACCAATTTCCGAATTGCACCAACTATTAAAGTCCTCTATAAAAGGAGAGACATTAGTGAGGGGAGGTCAACCACTGAGGAAGGGGCCACTAAGAGCCCCGAAACGCGTCTGGTACTGGACACCCCCGACTCAACATATGGACCACTAATCTTTGCAGTTCCGATCCTTCCTGGAGACATTACATTGAAGGTTTATCGGGTGTATCTGCAGAGCTGTGGACCATAAAGAAACTGCTGGCGCCAGCAAGTAAGGAACTTTGATTGTTCATTCAAAGGACAGATTGTCGAAATTCCTTCGAAAAATCCATTGGGACTCGGGAGACATTATATATACCACCCTATGCTGAAGTCGATACTCACATACGCAAGCCATAGCGGAGATCATACTCTGATTACCACGCGGGACGCCGCGGACTGTTGGACGGAGCCGCCTAAGCACATCGAATACGTGAGTAGACTGAATAATTTAATCGACAATTAATCCTTTGGAAGATAATGTTGCCACCTTTAACTGTATACAAATAATCGTATTACGATTATAATTGGACAGGCCACTAGCTCTTGGCAAAGAGCCTAGGTAATTGGAACGATTTTTTCAATTCAACTGAGAACTATCAGAATTTCCTCTTTGCGTTTTTTGCACATAATAGAATTCGGATATTGGACTGAATACTTGGATATTTTCGAATACGTTCGAATATTTTTTTGCCAATCCTTGTGATTTATTAATCCGAATATATATTTATATGTATTGGGTCTTCGATTACCATTGTGTTTCAGTGATTTCATATTGTAGGTACTATTTTAATGAGTTTGTATATGTGATTGAATGGTTTGAATTTTAATACATTAATTTATATTATCTAATAAAGTACCACGGCTACCAGATATAGTGAGTGCCCAGCCCTTTCTTTTGAATACTTTTGCTTTATAGATTGGGTGAATCTGTGGGCTGTGAGCACCCATCCTGGTTCTCTCACACAATAGTGCGACCTATTACCTGTGAATCCAATCTAATGATTGTTTGTTAAAAAGTGTAAAAAAAAATCAAAAAATTTAATAAAAAAGTGTAAAAAAAAAAGCCATACAAACCCCATTAGTATCAATGAAAAGTACAGATCACCCTGCAAAAAATGAACATCCACACAGCTCTGTACATTGGGTTCAGAACATGAAGACCAAAAAATAAAACAGATTTTTTTCATTCTTTTATCAGTATCAAAATGCAAGAAAAACTATACATATAAGGTCTCAACTGATTCATACTGACCTGTAGAATGAAAGTAACTTGTTGCACATCGAATGTCGTAAATAATAATAATTAAAAATAACAAAACGGTAAACTGTGGAGGAATTGCTTTTTTTCCCAATTTCACTACATTTAGAATGTTTTTCCTGATACCATTACATCATATGCAATATTAAATGATGGTATTGGAAAGAACAACCTGTCCTGCAAAAAATAAGCCCATACGGCTATGTGAACAGAAAAATAAAAATGTTATGGCTCTGGGAAGGCATGGAGCGCAAAACGAAAAAAAGAAAGAGTTAAAGGGGTTATCCAGCTTTTTAAAATTTCTTAGCCTTTTAAAACAATACATAGGATAAGCATCAATATTATATTGGTGGGGGACAACTGTCACCATCCCCACCAATCTGTTGCTTAAAGTGGCTGTGGCACTTGGACAAGCACTGCAGCCTCTTCACTGTTTACAGGATAGCCCCCTTATATCACAGCTTGTGGCTGCTTGCAGCTGCAAATAGTGGGAGCATAAAGGATTACTACTGAGTTCAGTGTGAACTAGTGTTTGGCGAGCATGCTCGGCCGAACACCAATTTTACTCGAGCATCGTGATGCTCGGCCGAATACCGCCTGTGCTCGAGAGCGATGCTCGAGTCTACTGGCATTACAGTGATTGGCTGGCCGGAACGTGTCATCGGGTGCTATATAGCACCCGATGACACGTGTTTGGCTCAGTCTTAGGGCTCATGCACATGACCGTTGTTGTTTTGCGGTCCGTTTTTAACTGATCCGTATCTGAGGTTTTTCCATATCTGAGTTTTTTTTTCCTCTGATTTAAGTCCCTCTCCGTTCCGTTATTGCACAAAACATATCCGTATGGTTTCCGTATTTGATCCGTTTTTTGTGGATCGTATACAGAAACAGTAACTTATTAATCACCAAACACATGAGCAATATGGGCTGGGCATAGCATTTCTACAGTATGGATCCGCAAAATATGGATGACATACGGATGTGTTCCGTGTGCCTTCTGTATTTTTTGAGGACCCATTGACTTGCATGTGGCCTCGGACCGTGAGTTGCGAACAATAATAGGACATGCACTACTTCTTTGTTGAACGGTCATGCAGGACAAACGGAAACGAATGCACACAGAGTAACTTGAGTGGAGTAAGTGAATGGTTCCGCATACAGTCAGCATAAAAAACGGAAAGAAAGCGGAAAGAAAATGCGTTCGTGTGCATGAGCCCTTAAGTAGAGCTGGAGAGCAGAAGGGAGAGATGGTGTGGGGAGTCAAATAGGAATATTTTAGTTTTTATACTTGTTATAGACCCAAAAATCCTTTTAAGGACTACTGTTGTGTGTGACAGCAATATATATTTTTAGCGCAACCTGCGCTAAATTGCTAAAACTTGTTAAAGACCCAAAAGTCCTTTTGAGGACTATATTTGTATCTGGCAGAAATATATATTTTTAGGGCAACCTGCGCTAAATAGCTTGCAATTGTTTGGCCGCTGCAGACAGTGACATTATCTGCGCTACATCTTCTGTCTAACGTGTGCGCAGGCTAAAAATATCTGTGAGATCCAGTGTACTTTTTCCGTAGACGGTGTCCGCTGCGAACAGTTACATTACCTGCGCTACATCTCCAGTATAATGTTAGCGCATCTGAAATATCAGTGATATTCAGTGTAATTTTTTTCGCCGCTGGTGACAGCGACATTATCTCACTACATCTCCTGTGTAACGTGTGCGCAGCCTAAAAATATCTGTGACATCCAGTGTACTTGTTCTGTAGACGGTGTCCGCTGCGGACAGCTACATTGCCTGCGCTACATCTCCTGTATAACAACGTTTACGTATCCGAAATATCAGTGACATTCAGTCAAATTTTTTTGCTGCTGGTGGCAGCGACATTACCTGTGCTACATCTCCTGTATAACATTTGCCCATCCTAAATATCAGTGACATTAATTCAGTGTAATTTTTTATTAGCCGCTGGTGACAGCAACATTACTTGCGCTACATCTCCTGTATAACGTTTGCCCATCCTAAATATCAGTGACATTAATTCAGTGTCATTTTTTTATTAGGCGGTGGTGACAGCGACATTACTTGCGCTATACCTCCTGTTTAACGTGTGCGCATCCTAAGTATCAGTGACATTCATTCAGTGTAATTTTTTATTAGGCGGTGGTGACAGCGACATTACTTGCTCTAGACCTCCTGTTTAACGTGTGCACATCCTAAAAATATCTGACATTCTGTGTACTTTATTTGCGCATACACCTACAAAACCTGCGCTACTGTACGTGTGACATACTTGCAAGCATATATACAATTTAATATGCGTAAGGCGAGCAGTAAGGGACGGGGAAGTGGCCGTGCTGCTGATGGTGCACACAGAGGCCGTGGCCCTGGGTGCGGTGAAACTGTGCCTGCTGCCAGAGCACAAGAAACACACTCATCCACGATATCTAGCTTCATGTCCCAGTTTGCCGGGCGGCGCAGGACACCACTCGAAGTCAGACCAGTACGACCAGGTGGTCGGTTGGATTGCAGCAGATAATGCTTCCAGTCGGTTAAGCACCACACTGTCTTTCACAAAGTCCAGTCTCAGTAGCCAAGAGTCTGGTCAACAGAATCCTCACCCTGATACTCCTTCCACCCACCATGGAGAGTCTTGGCAAACAAGTGATCCCACACTAGGATATTTTGAGGAGCTGTTTTGATCGCCATTCCTTTATTTGGGCCTCTTGCCAAGCCCGCTTGAAGAGGGACATGAGGAGATCTTTGTGCCCTGATTCCCAAGCTCTGAAGTCTCCACAGTCAGAAGAAGATGACGGTGGGGAACGGCAATTAGTGTTTCATGAGGTGGATGAGGATGATGAGACACAGTTCTCAATAAGTTAACCGCAATTAGGGTCTCAAGAGGTTCATGATAAGGATGAGACACAGTTGTCAATAAGTGAGGTTGTTGTTAGGGCAACAAGTCAGGAGGATGACCAGAGTGAGGAAGTTAAAGAGGAGGTGCTGGACGATAAAATCACTGACCCAACCTTGGAAGGTGGCAAGCTGAGCGAGGACAGCAGTACAGAGGGGGAGGGATCCGCAACAGGCTGGAAGACAGGCAGTAGGGTGGCAAAAGGGAGAAGGCGGGCCACACCAAACAGGCTCGCAACTGTTCTCCGGAGCACACCCTTGTGGAAATCTCCCTTGCCAAGGGGTAGGTGTTCTGCAGTCTGTCGTTTTTTTGAGGAACGTGCGGATGATAAAAGAATTATCATTTGCAACCTGTGCCGTACCAAAATGAGCAAGGGCGTGAACACTAGCAACCTCACCACCACCAGCATGGTTTGCCACATTACATCAAAGCACCCTAATAGGTGGGCCCAATGCCTGGGTCCACAACCAGTGTCTGCGGGTCACACCACTGCCTCCTGTTCCCCTATGTTACGTGCTGGCCAATCCCCTGTCCAAGATGCAGACCCGGATGCCTCCCGCCATGCACCTGGACCTTTGCAAGCATCATCAGCTAGCACATCCACTTCTGTGTCCCAGCGCATCATAAAGATGTCTATATCCCAGGCCTTTGAACGAAAACGCAAATACCCAGCCACCCACCCACAGACCATAGCACTAAATGTGCACCTTTCCAAATTGCTGGCCCTGGAAATGTTGCCATTCAGGCTTGTGGACACCGAGGCTTTCTGCAGCCTGATGGCGGCAGCTGTTTCGCGGTACTCTGTCCTCAGCACTCAATATTTTTCATTGTGTATAGTCCCAGCCTTACACCAGCATGTGTTCTGTAACATCATCCGTGCCCTGACCAATGCAGTTGGACAAGTGCTTTTGGCCAGGGATGCTACATTTCCCTGACGGCACACTGGGTGAACGTTGTGGAGGCCAGGAGTGAGTCGTACCCTGGAATGCACAGGTGCTACCGACGCCAAGGATTGCGGGCCCTACTTCCATTAGGGTTTCCGCCGCCACCTACGTTGGTGGCTGCAACACCCCCCCCCCCCTTCTCCTCCTCCTCCACTTCCACCTCTGAATTATTATCTTGCAGCACCAGTCAGCCATCAGTCAGTAGCTGGAAGCAGTGTAGCACTGCAGTGGGGAAGCGGCAACAGGCAGTGCTTAAACTGCTCTGCTTAGGTGACAAACAGCACACTGCCGCAGAGCTGTGGCAGGGGATAAGGGACCAGACTGAGCTGTGGCTCTCGCCACTCAACCTTCAACCAGGCATGGATGTGTCTGATTATGGCCGTAACTTGGTGGCAGCTTTGGAGCTCGGCAAGCTCACACACATACCATGCCTAGCCCACGAGTTCAACCTAGTGGTTCAGCGGTTTCTCAAAACCTACCCCAATTTGCCTAAGCTACAGGTGAAGGTGCGCCACGTGTGTACCCATTTCCGCAAGTCATCGACAGCTTCCGCCGGTCTGGCAACGCTGCAGCAGCGCTTGCAACTGCCAGGACACCGACTGTTGTGCGACGTGAGCACACGCTCGAACTCCGCGTTCCACATGTTGGCCAGGCTTTGTGAGCAGCAGAGGGCAGTAGTGGAATACCAGCTGCAACCTGGTCGTCGCCTTTCCAGTCAGCTTCCGCTCTTCACAAACGACGAGTGGGCATTGATGTCTGACCTCTGTGAGGTTTTACGCAACTTTGAGGAATCAACACAGATGGTGAGTGGCGATAATGCTTTTATCAGCGTAACCATCCCACTTCTGTGTCTACTCAAACGCTCGCTGCTCACAATTAAGGCGGATGCTTTGCATGTGGAAGAGGTGGAAATGGGGGAAGAAAGTACACAGAGAGATAGCCAGACCACCCTCAGTTTGTCTTCTCAGAGCAAATTGGATGATGAGGAGGAGGAGGAGGAGCAGGAGACGGTTGCCTCCGCTACAGAGGGTAGTACCCATGGAAGTTTTATTCCATCTGTTGAGCGTGGATGGGTAGAAGAGGAGAAAGAGGATGAGGAGATTGAGAGTTTTCCTCCTGATGAGGACAGCAAAAGTCTTGTCTGTTGGGACTCTGGCACACATGGCTGACTTTATGTTAGGCTGCCTTTCCCGTGACCCTCACATTGTACGCATTTTGGCCAACACTGATTACTGGTTGTTCACCCTTCTCGACCCCCGCTACAAAGAGAACTTCTCATCTCTCATTCCTGTGGTGGAGAGGACTAGCAAAATGGTGCAATACCAAAAGGTCCTTGTGGAAAAATAGCTCCAAAAATTTCCAGCTGACAATGCTGGCTGCAGAGTATGTAGTTCCTTGGCCAACTGAAGAGGGGAGACGAGGGGAACACACAGCAGTTCTAACAGAGGCAAGGCAACACTCTCCAAGCCCTGGGACAGTTTTATGACACCCCGCCAGCACCCTCAATCTTATGAGCGGCCTAGTGTCACAAGGAGGGAAACATTTTAGAAGATGGTGAAGGAATACGTAGCAGACCGTATCAGCGTCCTCAGTGATCCCTGTGTGCCTTACAACTATTGGGTGTCCAAGTTGAACACGTGGCACAAACTGGCGCTCTATGCCTTGGAAGTGCTGGCCTGCCCCGCCTCCAGCATTTTGACAGAGCATCTATTTAGTGCTGCTGGTGGCATAATAACTGATAAGCGCATCCGCCTGTCACGGTAAACAGGATACAAGCTACACAGAATACCACCAAACAAGTGTCTAGGCCAGAAGCTGGGGATAAAGGTCACCTCCTGACAAATCCCTACCAGCTCTCCCTAGACTTCTATGCCCACGTTCAGACCCTAATGGTGGGAATAACGTGTCCCCGTGCCTAGGCTGAAGATACCCTAAAATCCCTAAGATGGTGAAAGGGGGAAAGAGACAGCCTGCTCCCTCAGGACCTGGAGGGGGCAGGCGTCTCTCTAACAGCCTAGACAGAAAACCACAAGAAAAACAAAAACAACTTATCTTGTACTGAGCAGGAACAGAAGCTATAACCCGCACAGGACACTGGGAGTGGGCGTAATTTAAACTCATACCAACGACCCCACCCAGTGCACCTGAAGGGAGGCGGATACAGCTCAACTCCAAAACAAAAGGCTAAACACGTGCTGCTAACCTGGCAGATCTCCGCACAAAACCTGAGCAGGGCATGACAGTACCCCCCCTTCTACGGGTGACCTCTGGACACCCTGGCCCAACTTTATCCAGGTGGGATCTGTGAAAAGCCCTCACCAGTTGGCTGGCACTAACATCCACAGCCGGTACCCACATCCTCTCCTCAGGGCCATATCCCCTCCAGTGTACCAGGTACTGAAGGGAACCCCGAAGAACTCTTGAGTCGAGAACCCTAGAGATCTCGAACTCTAAATTTCCATCAACCAGAACAGGGGGAGGAGGCAATGGTGATGGTTCCACCGGTTTCACATATTTCTTCAGTAAAGACTTGTGGAACACATCATGGATCCTCCAAGTGGATTGGACCACCGCAGATATTTTGTAAGGTCCAATAAATCTTGGACTCAGTTTCCAAGATGGTACTCTCAGTTTAATATTTTTAGTAGATAACCACACCAGATCACCCACACACAGGTCCGGACCAGTAATACGTCTCTTGTCAGCCATTCGCTTATACCTCTCACCCATCTTCTCCAAATTCACTTGGATCCACCAGATAGAAGACAAGGCAGAAGAAAATCTCTCCTCCTCTGGCATCCCAGAGGAACTAGTCCCAGAAAAGGTACCAAACTGAGGATGAAAACCATATGCGCCCAAAAATGGCGACTTACCCGTGGACTCCTGCCTATGGTTATTCAAAGCAAACTCTGCTAGGGATAAGAATGAGGACCAGTCCTCCTGATTCTCAGCCACAAAGCACCTCAAGTAGGTCTCCAGGTTTTGATTAGTACGCTCTGTATGCCCATTTGACTGCGGATGAAAAGCCGAAGAGACCGAAAGTTGAATGCCAAGCCGAGAGCAGAACACCCTCCAAAACCTGGAGACAAACTGCGTGCCCCTATCAGAAACCACATCTGAGGGAATGCCATGTACTTTCACGATATTATCAACAAAAATCTGGTCTTGGCATTGGGCAGAGTCTTGGCATTGGGCAGACTAGCTAACGATACAAAGTGAGCCATTTTACTAAAACAGTCAACAACCACCAAAATTACTGTTTTTCCAGGGGAACTCGGCAGATTCGTAGTAAAGTCCATAGACAAGTGCGTCCAAGGAGGAGACGGAATAGACAAAGGAAGAAGTGAACCAGAAGGTCGAGTGTGAGCAACCTTTGACCGTGCACAGGTTTCACAAGCTGCTACGTAATCATCAACACTCTTACGTAACCCGGGCCACCAGAACCTCCGGGACATAAGATCAAAGGTGGACTTACCACCAGAATGTCCAGCAAGGACAGTATCGTGATGTTCCTTGAATACCTTGTATCGCAGTCCATCAGGAACAAAAAACCTCCCTGGGGGACAAGAACCAGAAGCCCCCTCCTGGGCTCCCAACACCTCCATCTCCAATTCAGGGTACAGAGGGGAGACCACCACCCCATCAGCCAAAATCGGAGCAGGATCCTCTGAATCACATCCCCCAGGAAAACTGCGAGAAAACGCATCTGCCTTGACGTTTTTAACCCCCGGGCGAAAAGTAACCACAAAATTGAACCTGGTAAAGAACAGTGACCATCTAGCCTGTCCAGGATTCAGACGCTTGGCAGATTGCAGGTAAGCCAAATTCTTATGATCAGTATATACTGTAACGGGATGAGACGCCCCCTCCAACCAGTGACGACATTCCTCAAAGGCCAATTTGATGGCCAGAAATTCCCTATCTCCTACATCATAATTCCTCTCGGCGACCGAGAGCATCTTGGAAAAAAAAGCACACGGAACCCATTTGCCAGGAGATGAACCCTGTAACAGCACTGCTCCAACCCCCACTTCTGATGCATCAACCTCCACCACGAATGGCTGAGACACATCGGGCTGCACCAGAATGGGAGGAGACGTAAAACATTCCTTAATAGCCGAACGGCCTGCAATGCCTCATCCGACCAGACAGAGACGTCGACGGCCTTCTTAGTCATATCGGTCAGAGGTTTTACACAGGACACTGGGAGTAGGCGTAATTTAAACTCATACCAACGACCCCACCCAGTGCACCTGAAGGGAGGCGGATACAGCTCAACTCCAAAACAAAAACAAAAGGCTAAACACGTGCTGCTAACCTGGCAGACCTCCGCACATAACCTGAGCAGGGCATGACACCGCCTGTCAACTGAAAATGCTGATAGGTTGACTCTTATCAACATGAACAAGGCCTGGATTGCCCCTGACTTCTCTACTCCACCAGAGGAAAGCAGCTGGACATAAAGGCGCTCTAAATGTGGCTTTTATGGTGTATTGAATACACTGTATTCCTATGCACCCTTTCCACCACTAAAAAGGGTATATAGTTCAATCTCCCTTTTCTCGTCCTCCTTCTCCTCCTCCATCATATCAACATGCTTATTAGGCTGCTCTCTGCCCTAATGTTTTAGAGGTTCACTTCAGCAGCAGGCCTTCACCCATAATGTTTTTGAGGGTCACCAGCAGACCCTCAACCATAATGTTTTAGAGAGTCAGCTCAGCAGCAGACCCTCACCCCTACATTTTTAGATGGTCAGCTCGGCAGCAGGCCCTCGCCCACAACATTTTTTAGATGGTCAGCTCGGCATCAGGCCCTCACCCATAATATTTTAGATGGTCATCTCGGCAGCAGGCCCTCGCCCACAATTTTTTTTAGATGGTCAGCTCAGCAGCAGGCCCACAGCCCTAATGTTTTAGAGGGTCACCAGCAGGCCATCAATCATAATTTTTCAAGGGTGTGTATGATGCCTTCCTTTATGTGTAATGTGGAGTGCCGGTACCTTGTAATTTTTGGCAGCCCTTTCCCTTAGTGCATAGGCTTTATGAGTGTAGGAGTCCCACTACCTGAACAATTGTACGACAATGTGAATGAGGCCCTCCTTTATGTGATATACAGGTTGTATCGGAGTGCCTCTTCCTTGTAATTTTTGGCAGCACTTGCACTTTATATACAAGTAAATATACAGGAAAGAATGTTTCCTAACAATTTTTCCTCTAAAATCTATTTTATGTTCGGTTTGGTGCGTATTATTTGCAGTCTGTAAAAGTGGCGTACTACTCAGACAACATCGTTCCCAGCAGCGACCTGGGAGTCCAAGATGCATCCAGACATCCTCCCCATGCTGTTCCCGAACCATTTCAGTAGTGTTTCCATCAATTTCTGACCTTTTCTATGAACCAAACCCACCCTAACTCTTCAGAGCAGGGGATGCCTGGTTTAATGCTCGGGTTCTCCCATTGACTTCCATTGTGCTCGGGTAGAGCCAGAGTCCAGAAGCAATGAGCTCTTCCATCAATACAGATGAAAGCGCTCATTGCTGAAGCGCAGGGAGCTGTGGTCCTGTCACTCACCACTCAGCTTCCAGCACTCCTCCCCTCCTTCAGACCGGAGGCGCTCTGAATGGTGAAGTCAGAAGACTTCTCCCTACTCCACCATTCAGCCTGCAGGCAGAGATCGCGCTGTTGGCCTGTGTGAGCGGAGCCTACAGCCCAGAAATCTGCATAAGCTCCGCCACACAGTGCTGCAGAGCGATCTGTGTCTGCAGTGGAGAGAGGTATGGGAGCTTTAGGAACAGAACAAGGTGAGTAGTTACTGTGTTTCTTTTGTTTTTAACACAGAAGGGGCACAATGGGCATTTCTACTTTGGAGGGGGCACAATGGGCATTTCTACTTTGGAGGGGGAACAATGGGCATTGCTAATGTGAAGGGGGCACGATGGGTATTTCTACAATGTAGGGGGCACAATGGGCATTTCTACAATAGAGGGGGCACAACTGGCATTTTTACTCTGGAGGGGGCATAATGGGCATTGCTAATGTGAAGGGGGCACAATGGGTATTTCTACAATAGAGGGGACAGCATAGGAAATTACTACTCTGGAGGGGGCACAATGGGCATTGCTAATATGAAGGGGGCACAATGGGCATTTTTACTATGGAGGGGGCACAATGGGGATTTCTACTATGAAGGGGGCACAGAAGGCATTGTTACTGTGAATGGGGCACAATGGGCATTATTACTGTGAAGTGGGCACAATGGGCATTATTACTTTGAAGGGGGTACAATGGGCATTCCTACTATTAAAGGGCATTATTGCTGTGAAGGAGGCACAATGGGGATTATTACTATGAAGGGGGCACAATGGGGATTATTACTATGAAGGGGGCACAATAGGGATTATTACTGTGAAAGGGGCACAGAGAAGGCATTACTACTGTGAAAGGGACACTTAGGGTATTCATACTAAGGAGGCATCGTAATGTGTCAGGGGCACTAAGGAGCATCATAATGTGTGGGGGCACCAAGGGATCACTCTGCTGTGAGGGTGCACTTAGGGGTATCATACTCTGTGGAGCACTATAGGGATATCATACTGTCTGAGGGGCATTAAAGGGGCATCATTATTGTTAGGGGGCACTGAAAGGACATTCTTAGTGTTTGGTTGGCAGAAAGGAGATTAGGTGGGTTTGGAGGTGTAGATTATTGTAAAAAAAATAAAATAATGCAGCACTACATGCCAATGGTGTTGTCCCTCCTTATATATTTTTTTGTTTTGCAGCTCGGACCTTCATCCTACAGCAGACTCGGGTATGTGGACCTTTACAAAAAGTATTTGAGTGCCCCTTGTCTAGATTAATCCCTTGAGGCCCAGAGGGTTTTTGATTTTTGCGCAGCTTTTTACTCCCGGTCTTCCTAGAGTCTAACTTTTTAATTTTTCTGGTCACATAAATTTATGAGGACTTGTTATTTTCGGGATACGTTGTACTTTATTTTCGGGCACCATTTAATATTGCATAAAATGTAGTGGAAAGCTGTAAAAAAAATTCAAATGGGGTAGAATTGGGAAAAAAATTCAATTTTTAAACAGTTTAGCAAGTTTTGTTTTTACAGCTTTACCTATGCAGTAAAACTGAACCTTCATTCTCTAGGTCAGTACCATTACAGTGATACCACATTTAGTTATATATAGTTTTTCATGTGTTTTAATGCTGAAAAAAATGAAAACTTTGAAAAAAATTAATAAATCTTTTCATCGCCATATTCTGCCCTCTGTTTTTTTAACTTTACTGAATTATGCACAAAGGAAAAAGAGAGGTGCTCCTTGCAGCCTGTCTGTCCACATTTCCGTGTCAGTGACATGTCCGTGAAAAAAAGCGTACATGTTTCATCCATGAAGATGTACATGAAGGATCTGTGGTTGGTCCGTGTCTCATCCGTAATTCACTGATGTTGCTCAAATTTATTTCCAAAGAATCTCCTATCAGTCTTCAGTGTAAAAAACGAAAACACCACGGATCTATGGGTGTGCTTGGTCCACATCACAGATCAAGGTAGTACATGACCTATGGTCAGTAAAAAAATATCAAAATGTCAACAGACACATTAAAATCAATGGGTAAGTGTGCTGTCCATGGAAAATGCAGACACACATCAGTGAAAAACAGAAATGTGGACGAGGCCTAATATAGGTTCTGACAACGCCCCCGCCACAACCTTAGGACCCATTCACATGACCGTATGCATTTTGCGGTCCACAAAACACAGAGCTGCAAAAAAACACACGTCACGTGTTACATCCGTATTGCAGTTGTTTTTTGTGTGGAGCTATTGTAACAATGCCTATCCTTATCTGCAAAACAGACAAGAATAGGACATGTTCTATTTTTTTGCAGAACGGACTTGGGGACATACGGAAATAGAATGCACAATGCGCATTCGTTTTTTTGCGGCCCCATTTAAATAAATGGTTCCGCATACAGGCCGCAAAAATAAATAAAAATGGAATGGATACGGACAAGAAATACGTTCGTGTGCATGAGCCCTTAAAGGGGTTTTGCCATCTCAGACAATGGGGGCATATCGCTAGGATATGCCTCCATTGTCTGATAGGTGCGGTTCCCACCTCTGGGACCCTCACCTACAATTAGAACGAAGCGGGGAAATGAATGGAGGGTGCACTGCGCATGCGCAGCTGCTCTCCATTCATTTCTATGGGGCCGCCGAAAAAAGCAGAGCGCTGGCTTGTTTATTTCCATCTGCCCCGTAGAAATAATTGGGAGCAGGGGCCGCGAGTGTGCGGTGCGCTCCCATTCACTTCTATGGGAGCAGCGCTTGGTGGTTGGACAGACCCCAGGTCCTCCAGCCACAGCTCTCCCCGCTCCGTACTCGTTGTAGGTGTGGGTCCCAGAGGGACCCGAACCTATCAGACAATGGGGGCATATCCTAGCGATATGCCCCTATTGTCTGAGGTGGGAATACCCCTTTAAAGGTAATAGGTGACCTCCCTATCCAACTATCTGCATACACATAGCTGTGATCCATCTGATTAAAATCATAGTAACATAGTACATAAGGCCGAAAAAAGACATTTGTCCATCCAGTTCGGCCTGTTATCCTGCAAGTTGATCCAGAGGAAGGCAAAAAACCCCTGTGAGGTAGAAGCCAATTTTCCTCACTTTAGGGGAATAAAAATTCCTTCCCGACTCCAATCAGGCAATCAGAATAAATCCCTGGATCAAAGACCCCTCTCTAGTAGCTATAGACTGTTTTTTTATTTTTTATTGTTGATCTGAGGCTCCATTCCTGAGTTATAATACTTTTTCTTAATATGCAAATTTGAAATGTATTAGAGGAAATTGTAAGCTGGGGCAGAAAGGGTTAGCAATAGCTGACCGCAATGCAATCTTAGGGTACTTTCACACTAGTGCTATTCGGATCCGGCAGGCAGTTCCGGCAAACTGTATACAAACGGAAATCCTTTTTTTCTGGATCCGTTAGACTGATTCGGTGATGCAATGGATCCGTCTCATCTGGTATCATCCTGAATAACGGATCCGGTATTTAAAATTTTTCTATGATCAAAAGGGAAAATAGCTCCTCCTATGTCCCGGCGCATGCGCAAACCGGGAAACCGGATCCGGCATGCAGCAGTTTCCGGAACACTTGGTACCGGATCTGGCATTAATACATCTCTAGGGAAAATAATGCCAGATCCGGCAAGTGCAGTAGTGTTCCAGAATACCCCAAGCTGCGGTATTTTGTCCGGTAAAATACCGTACAAGGGACTGAATGAAAGGCCTCCTGATGCATACTGAATGGACTGCTTTCCATTCAGAATGCATTAGGAGAAAACTGATGTGTTTTTTTCCGGTATTGAGACCTTTTACCGGATTTAAATACCGGAAAAGAATAACGCTAGTGTGAAAGTACCCTTAGGAGACGATGCTGCTTGACTACCACAAGCTACTGCCCACCCACAGAAAATGAAGAGTCCAGAAATGAGTGATCAGTAAAAGGGGGGAAATTACACTAGAGAGCAGCATTATTTGCATTTATATACTTATAATAATTATATACATTATTCCACATATATATTTTTTTTATTCATAGGATAACTCCTTTAATTACTGCAGCAGTAAGTCATCTACATACAGTTATGAAATGCAGTTATCAGGAAGCTATCTTGTAATTTCTTGGCCAGTGCTAGATGGCAGTAGAGCTCCTTTATTGTAAGCATTAACTCATGATGTTCCTCATCCATGACCAAGTACAGGAGATGACTCAACTCAACAGAGCAGGAAAGCTACAGATTAGGAGGTACTAAAACATTCTTACTCAATGTTGTCAGGAGAGGTAGGTCAGTTTGCACAGTTTTGGGGTACACCCTCATGAGATGTAAATTGAGCGGATAAAATCGTCAGCACATTGTACCATGAATCCACGAATTGCAAAGGGTGAGATCCACAGTGGAAATCTGTAACAGGTCAATGTCTGTGCAGACTCCGTGGGGATTTTTCCCATTGTGTGTAGATTACACACAGGTAAAATCTCTGTCACTTTGCTGCTACTGTAATACACTGTGGATTAGCAGGCTCTCAGAAAGTGGTTGAAGACCATTGAAAGCTGAGCGCAATAATAATAAGTCCTTCTGGTTAAGATGGAAAACCCACCCAAGCTAGAATTTTGAACTCCACACTAGCCCAAGGACACAACAGTCCAGAATTTTTAGCATGGTAAGGGCTCATGCACACGACCATATGTATTTTGTGGACCACAAAAAAAACGGATCTGCATAAAATATGGATGCCGTCGGTGTGGTTTCCGTATTTTGCTGAATGGACCAGCTGGCCCCTAATAGAACAGTAAAATCCAAGTCCGTAATGCTGACAATCATAGGACATGTTCTAGTCTGAGGCACCTTACATGTTCTATTTGTTTGCAGAACAGACATACGGACATATGGAAACGGAATGCACACGGAGTAACTTCCGTTTTTTTGCGGACCCTTTGAAATGAATGGTTCCGCATATGGTCTGCAAAAAAAATGGAATGGACACAGAAAGAAAATACGTTCATGTGCATGAGCCCTAAGACAGAAAAAAGTAATTTAGTACCATCTGTTTAGGGCTCATTCAGACGGCCGTATGAATGAATGATTCCGCATCATGGGGCCACAAAAGATGCGGACAGCACACCGTGTGCTGTCCGTATACGTGGTTCCGTTCTGCGGCTCTGCGAAAAAAATAGAGCTTGTCCTATTCTTGTCCGCAATCAATAACAAGAATAGGCATTTTCTATTATGGTTGCTGCCATGTCTGCAAATTGCCTCTACGTAAGTACTCTGGTTTCCTACTACATTACTCAAACCTACGTATAGGTCAGACTGCTCCCTATAAGTTTCCTAACATGTGTATGAGCACAAGGAATGAGAATTAGATGGTGGGCACCATAACACAGTATGCTGACCCGATCTTCATGAAAATTCCCACTGACCACCATGGACAATGTGCTGAGTATAGCATGCGTCACCAAAAACTGCAAACCTAATATACTGTATAATCAACCATCAACAGACAGTGAGGTCAAAGAGACATGGAAATAATATATAGTGGTAAACCATATATACCCTTAATGCAGGCACTTATAGTCTATTTAGGGAAACTGTGTGTCATATTAAAGTTATATGTAGTAGGAGGGATTGTCTGCCTTCTGTTTGAATTTCTGAAAAGCCATACACTGACACCTAACGGCATAACAAATGCTAAAATAGCCTATTGCTTACCCCAGCATGCCCGTAGAATCCTTCCCATTCCCCATGGCTGCCATAAGTAACCAGGCCCTGCTCCACTAGTGTCCAAAATGGCATCAGTAACATGATTAACAGATGTGACCACTTCTACGGCTGCGTCCTCTACTGCGCAGGTGCTGTACTGTGCAGACTCTGATACAGGGGATTCTGCACCTGCAATGAACACTTTCAGTGCCTGCACAATAGAGGACATAGCCAGAATGGTGGTCATGTGGGTAAGGCCTCATGCACACAACAGTTTTTTTTCACGGTCCGCAAAAACGGGGTCCGTGATCCGTGACCGTTTTTTCGTCCGTGGGTCTTCCTTGATTTTTGGAGGATCCACGGACATGAAAAAAAAGTCGTTTTGGTGTCCGCCTGGCCGTGCGGAGCCAAACGGATCCGTCCTGAATTACAATGCAAGTCAATGGGGACGGATCCGTTTGATGTTGACACAATATGGTGCCATTTCAAACGGATCCGTCCCCATTGACTTTCAATGTAAAGTCTGGAGTTCTTTTATACCATCGGATTGGAGTTTTCTCCAATCCGATGGTATATTTTAACTTGAAGCGTCCCCATCACCATGGGAACGCCTCTATGTTAGAATATACTGTCGGATATGAGCTACTTCGTGAAGCTCAGATCCGACAGTATATTCTAACACAGAGGCGTTCCCATGGTGATGGGGACGCTTCAGGTTAGAATACACTACAAACTTTGTACAAGACTGCCCCCTGCTGCCTGGCAGCACCCGATCTCTTACTGGGGGATATGATAGCACAATTAACCCCTTTAGGTGCGGCACCTAAAGGGGTTAATTGTACTATCATATTCCCCTGTAAGAGATCAGGGCTGCCAGGCAGCAGGGGGCAGCCCCCCCCCTCCCCAGTTTGAATATCGTTGGTGGCACAGTGTGCCCCCACCATCGCCCCCCCCTCCCTCCCTCTATTGTATTAAATCGTTGGTGGCACAGTGTGCCAACCACCATCGGCCCCCCTCCCTCCCTCTATTGTATTAAATCGTTGGTGGCACAGTGTGCCAACCACCATCGGCCCCCCTCCCTCCCTCTATTGTATTAAATCGTTGGTGGCACAGTGTGCCAACCACCATCGGCCCCCCTCCCTCCCTCTATTGTATTAAATCGTTGGTGGCACAGTGTGCCAACCACCATCGCCCCCCCCCCTCCCTCTATAGCAGTAACATTGGTGGCAGTGTGCGGTCTCAACAGTAGAAGATTCATACTTACCTGCTTGCTGCTGCGATGTCTGTGTCCGGCCGGGAGCTCCTCCTACTGGTAAGTGAAAGGTCTGTGCGGTGCATTGCTAAAGAACTGTCACTTACCAGTAGGAGGAGCTCCCGGCCGTTCACAGACATCGCAGCAGCAAGCAGGTAAGTATGAATCTTCTACTGTTGAGACCGCACACTGCCACCAATGTTACTGCTATAGAGGGAGGGGGGGGGGGCGATGGTGGTTGGCACACTGTGCCACCAACGATTTAATACAATAGAGGGAGGGAGGGGGGGCGATGGTGGGGGCACACTGTGCCACCAACGATATTCAAACTGGGGAGGGGGGGGGGCTGCCCCCTGCTGCCTGGCAGCCCTGATCTCTTACAGGGGAATATGATAGTACAATTAACCCCTTTAGGTGCCGCACGGCCTCGGCTGCAAAACGGTGCATTTTCCGATTTTTCCACGGACCCATTGAAAGTCAATGGGTCCGCGAAAAAAAACGGAAAACGGCCTAAGGCCTAATGCACCGTTTTGCAGCCGAGGCCGTGATCCGTGTATCCTGTCCGTCAAAAAAATATGACCTGTCCTATTTTTTTGACGGACAACGGTTCACGGACCCATTCAAGTCAATGGGTCCGTGAAAGAACACGGATGCACACAAGATTGGCATCCGTGTCCGTGATCCGTGGCCGTAGGTTGCTTTCATACAGACGGATCCGAAGATCCGTCTGCATAAAAGCTTTTTCTGATCTAAGTTTTCACTTCGTGAAAACTCATTTCCGACAGTATATTCTAACACAGAAGCGTTCCCATGGTGATGGGGACGCTTCTAGTTAGAATACACTGCAAACTTTGTACAAGACTGCCCCCTGCTGCCTGGCAGCACCCGATCTCTTACAGGGGGATATGATAGCACAATTAACCCCTTCAGGTGCGGCACCTAAAGGGGTTAATTGTACTATCATATTCCCCTGTAAGAGATCAGGGCTGCCAGGCAGCAGGGGGCAGACCCCCCCCCCTCCCCAGTTTGAATATCGTTGGTGGCACAGTGTGCCCCCACCATCGCCCCCCCCTCCCTCCCTCTATTGTATTAAATCGTTGGTGGCACAGTGTGCCAACCACCATCGGCCCCCCTCCCTCCCTCTATTGTATTAAATCGTTGGTGGCACAATGTGCCAACCACCATCGGCCCCCCTCCCTCCCTCTATTGTATTAAATCGTTGGTGGCACAGTGTGCCAACCACCATCGGCCCCCCTCCCTCCCTCTATTGTATTAAATCGTTGGTGGCACAGTGTGCCAACCACCATCGCCCCCCCCCCCTCCCTCTATAGCAGTAACATTGGTGGCAGTGTGCGGTCTCAACAGTAGAAGATTCATACTTACCTGCTTGCTGCTGCGATGTCTGTGAACGGCCGGGAGCTCCTCCTACTGGTAAGTGACAGTTCTTTAGCAATGCACCGCACAGACCTTTCACTTACCAGTAGGAGGAGCTCCCGGCCGGACACAGACATCGCAGCAGCAAGCAGGTAAGTATGAATCTTCTACTGTTGAGACCGCACACTGCCACCAATGTTACTGCTATAGAGGGAGGGGGGGGGCGATGGTGGTTGGCACACTGTGCCACCAACGATTTAATACAATAGAGGGAGGGAGGGGGGCCGATGGTGGTTGGCACACTGTGCCACCAACGATTTAATACAATAGAGGGAGGGAGGGGGGGCCGATGGTGGTTGGCACACTGTGCCACCAAGGATTTAAAACAATAGAGGGAGGGAGGGGTGCCGATGGTGGTTGGCACACTGTGCCACCAATGATTTAATACAATAGAGGGAGGGAGGGGGGGGCGATGGTGGGGGCACACTGTGCCACCAACGATATTCAAACTGGGGAGGGGGGGGGGCTGCCCCCTGCTGCCTGGCAGCCCTGATCTCTTACAGGGGAATATGATAGTACAATTAACCCCTTTAGGTGCCGCACCTAAAGGGGTTAATTGTGCTATCATATCCCCCAGTAAGAGATCGGGTGCTGCCAGGCAGCAGGGGGCAGTCTTGTACAAAGTTTGTAGTGTATTCTAACCTGAAGCGTCCCCATCACCATGGGAACGCCTCTGTGTTAGAATATACTGTCGGATCTGAGCTTCACGAAGTAGCTCATATCCGACAGTATATTCTAACATAGAGGCGTTCCCATGGTGATGGGGACGCTTCAAGTTAAAATATACCATCGGATTGGAGAAAACTCCAATCCGATGGTATAAAAGAACTCCAGACTTTACATTGAAAGTCAATGGGGACGGATCCGTTTGAAATGGCACCATATTGTGTCAACATCAAACGGATCCGTCCCCATTGACTTGCATTGTAATTCAGGACGGATCCGTTTGGCTCCGCACGGCCAGGCGGACACCAAAACGACTTTTTTTTCATGTCCGTGGATCCTCCAAAAATCAAGGAAGACCCACGGACGAAAAAACGGTCACGGATCACGGACCCACGGACCCCGGTTTTGCGGAACGGACCCCGTGTGCATGAGGCCTAAATTACATGAATCTATCTTGGGTGTTATGGACATGGCAGTCTGTTTACATATGGACCCCATATTGGGAAGGAGGTAGGGTCTTCTTTGGGTGTGCCTGGGTAAGGTAATAGGTTGTTTTAGCGTTTCATGTCGTTACAGGGCCGACTGCCTATCTGGCGGTACCGCAGTGGGCCGGCTTAAGCTGGGACTTGGGCCTTGGATGCTTGGCTCAGGGCCCTGAAAGTAGTGGTCGTCACACAACTCTATAACCACCCTCAGAACGGTCATACAGTGGAATACAGTAGTGTGATAAACACGGAAACCAATGGTTCCCAGCCCAGCCGCTGACTCTCACGGGACATAAGGCGATGGTAACATTGCGACCGCCTGTGTGGATCCCAGGCTGTCACAATGCAATAATCGCACCAAGGCGCACGTAATGTCATGACTTCAAAGCAACTGTCTGCACTGGAACGTGGACCTCTTCCGGCCTGTGGCTTGCTTTACAGACTAAGGCTCCATTCACACGTCCGTGATGTGTTGCGGACCCGCAATTGCGGGTCCGCAACACACCAGCCCTGCACCCCCATAGAAATGCCTATTCTTGTCCGCAAGCTGTGGACAAGAATAGGACATGTTCTATCTTTTGCGGAGCTGCGGACCCGAAGATCGGGGACGCGCTCCGCAATTGCGGATGCAGACAGCACACTGTGTGCTGTCCGCATCCATTCCGTCCCCATAGAGAATGAATGGGTCCGCACCCGTTCCACAAAATTGCGGAACGGATGCGGACACATTTTGCGGACGTGTGAATGGAGCCTAAAGCATGAAGCGGCACTCAGGGGAGTATTTTGTTTTTGTTTTTTTGTCACGTTTGGGGCAATATAATGGGGCAGTATAACTATTGGGGACACAATAGGGAGCACTATAACTACTGGGGGCACTACTACAGGGATTATAAGTACTGGGGTAATACGAGAGGGGGGCATTATAATGGAGGGGTCTTATTTTTACTGCAGCACCTCAGGGGCCTTATTACTACTGAGGGTACTATACCTTAACGTGAAGTAGCACCCAGACATGGCGCTTTTGATAAACGAATAAATTCTCATATTGGCCGTCGTGCTCCACATCTTGTAGTGATCATTCTTCTTAGGTTATACTAACTCAGCTTCATACGATAAGCTTCTATAATGTCTAGCAGCCCTGTAATGTGATGCTTAGCGCTGCTTACCAAGGTTTTCCAATAGATTAAACCATACTGCTGATTTCATCGAAAATGAACTCTATGGAGACACAAAGACTTGCTCTTATTTGCCTCATCGTCAGATACTGAATTTCACTACATTACACTGAACTCCACAGGCTCAAGCATAATTGACAGTGAACATAATTTTAGCCAAGCTATTGGTGCTGGGTTTTGTTCCTCACGACAGAAGGCCCTGATGTCTGTTTGCCCCTCCACATCCTTGCCCACCCTCGTGCCCATGATTGTCTGCTAACAATGTAGATTGCTCATTGTAGAATGGGGTTTTGCCCCGGTTCTCACCACCTAATACTAAAGAGGACTGAACCAACCAGTGGTGTGCCCATGTTCTCCAAGGGTCCCACTGCTGCCACATAGACTGTTTGCATTTGGCCAGGTATTTGGGGTCTCATTCTGCCTGAAACCACATGCAATGTACTACTTGATTGCAGATCCAAGGGGCATTTTGCATTCCTGGTTTGAGTTTTTGAGTTTGGTAACAAACTTTTTACGCAGGCTGATGACTTGGACAATTATTGCTGATGCGCGTTCATACCAGTGCTCGTTCCTGATAACTGCCCCATGTAAAGATGCCAGCTAGAGATGAGCGAATTTCATATTTTGAAATTCGTTCACATTTCGTTTGGTGGTAAAAGGTGAATTGTGTTATGGATTCCGTTACAACGGACCATAATGCAATTCTATGACGGAATGCATAATGGGATGCCTTTAGAGGCATTCCGTTATAACAGAAGTCTATGGGCTGCAAAACTGATCCGTCCTGCATAACAGAAACAGGACACATCCGTTATGCAGCCCATAGACTTCTATTATGATGGAATGAATAACGGAATGCCTCTAAAGGCATTCCATTATGCAGTCCGTCACAGAATTGCATTATGGTCCGTGGTAACGGAATCCATAACGCAATTCACCTTTTACCAAGTGTGAACGAATTTCAAAATATGAAATTCGCTCATCTCTAATGCCAGCAATCACCTGGGCAGATAATCATTTGCGGGGTGATCACATCTTTGATGCGGCACATAAGCTGTTCCTTAGGTGGCAGCACATCATACTGTGTGAACAGGGATGTGCTGCCAACAAAGAAAGGGAAGAGCATTTAGGTCTATGCTGGCCTAATCACTGCCCACGCTCTCGGCTCATCTAAAACCGCCTGAACGCTTTTGTCTCTTGAGGTTAATTCATGAGGGTGGTCCTGAGAAAATGCCTCCATTATGGGGTTTGTCAACATTTTGAGGCTTTTTTGTTGAGATAATGGTTTTGGAAACATAATTACCAAGTAACAGATTCAGGTTTCCTTCATCTGGCTAACTCAGCTCCACTACAGGACCAAACCGTCTCTGCTACATGAATAAATTTAAGCAATGTACACCCGGCTATCGAACGACTGAGACACAATTTTTTTTAGTAAGCAGAAAATACTCTGATTTTAGAACTGGCTTTCTTTAAACATCAAGGGGGTAATTTATGACACTGAAATACGCCTATATTAGGCATATGGTTAGTTGCTCCGCTATCTGTGACTTACCCCACTGACGCCAGGTGTAAAATTATGCCCGTGGCGTGGGTGGGGAAGGGGACCGGCCGACAGGTCCGTCTCACTTACCATTTTGTACGCCTGTTTTAGGTGTAGAAAATGTTAGACCAGCTCGCTGGATGTGCCAAAGGAACCACCGCCAGCTATGGAATATATTAAGACTGGCGTCTAAAACGCAGGTCTTAATAAATATGGCCAGAAGTTTATTCTTGGTGTAATCCAGGGGAATCAAGACTGTCAGATTTGTCTATTTTATGTGCCTGAGATTTCAATGGGTCTGTGTACATGAATGCTTTTTTTTCACGCATCAGTTCTGCGTTGCGTGAAAAACGCAGCATGTTCTATATTCTGCGTTTTTCACGCAGCCTGGCCCCATAGAAGTGAATGGGGCTTCAGTGAAAAACTCATCGCATCCAGAAGCAAGTGCGGGTGCCATGCATTTTTCACTGATAGTTGCTAGGAGATGTTGTTTGTAAACCTTTAGTTTTTTATCAAACGCATGAAAAACGCATCAAAACGCATTGCACCCGCATGTAAAAAAACTGAACGCAATCGTAGACAAAACTGACTGAACTTGCTTGCAAAATGGTGCAAGTTTCACTGAACGCACCCTGAACGCATCCGGAGCCAGTCTGTCACGCTCGTGTGAAAGAGGCCTAACTGCATATGGAGCTTTAATAGTAAAATAGTAACCATTGTAGTAATAATTATAATTCTTGATCCCTGAAAAGGGTTGTCTTAAAAAAATAGTCAACATTTTTCAAACCCACTCCTAGATCTGAATACAGAGTGCAAAAACAGCGAATAGAATTTGTAATGTATCTAAATAGTAAAATAACACAGCCTGGGATACTTTGGATCTTGATGCCTTGAGAAGAATTTACCCTGATAGGACGGGTTCGCACCAGCGTTAGGAATTCCGTTATTGATTTCTGTTATACCGTCATCCACTTGCATGCAAGGGAACACTTGCTACATACTTAAGGCCGCAGGACCTGACACTTCCAGCATCGATTGTGGGGGCAGCAGGACCTGACGCTACCAGCATCGGGTCCCAGTGCATCAGGTCCTGGTGCCTTCAGTGAGGAGCATGCAAGTGGATGAGGTGATTATTTTTTTTTTATGGATCTGCAATACCAGAGGAAGTGAGGGGGTCATTATTTATAAAGGTGCTTTGTGGGGGGCATTATATATACTGGGGCACAATGAGGGGGTCATTATTTATAAAGGTGCTATGTGGGGGCCATTATATATACTGGGCACAATGAGGGGGTAATTATGTACTGGGGCACTATGTGAGGGCAATTATATTTACTGGGGTACTATGTGGTGGTCATTATACTTACTGGTGCACTATGTGGGGTTCATTATATATATGCTGGAGTTCTATGTGTGGGCCATTATACATACTGGTGCACTATGTGGTGGTCATTATATATACTAGGGCACTATGTGGGGGCCATTATATATACTTGGGAACTATGTGGGGGCCATTATACACTGGCCCATAGAGGCAGACCTCGTACTTGCCTCCCTTCCTCCTGGCCTCTGCTGCTGCCCACCAACTGCACAATCTATAATTGTATTGGTTCCTCCATGGTGCCTGGGATATACAGCTGGCCAATAAGCAGGAAGATGGTTTGCTCTCTGCACTGCTTATTGGCCAGCTGATTTTTAAACACCGCCTCCTGATCTCGCTCTGGGCTCTGCTTCTCCACCTGCCTGCCGTATCTGTCACCATTGCAGAGAATAAGCAGCAGAGCCCAGTGAAGAGAGAAATAGAGGACCCACGTCACATGCAGCAGCGCTCCGCTACTCTGACCTCCTTCTGACCACTGTGATCTGTAGCCTGGAAACTGGACTGAAGACAGCGCAGAAAGAAGCCATCAGAAGCACAGTCCTACTCAGGGCCGTTTGAAGGAATTTGGGGGCCCCAAGCAAAATAGACATGGAGGCCCCCCCCCCTTCCACACCTTACGCACGCAAAGCCTACAGGAACCACAGTATAGCCATACAGTTTAAGTTCACCCACACTTTATATAAATAAAAAAGGAGGTTTACAGTGCAAATACTGCTGTTGCATCTAATGTGCATGAAATTTGAACAGTGCCATCCACAGATCCCCCCTAAACAGTGCCATCCACAGATCTCCCCCCTAAACAGTGCCATCCACAGATCCCCCTCCCCTAAACAGTGCCATCCACAGATCCCCCTCCCCTAAACAGTGCCATCCACAGATCTCCCCCCTAAACAGTGCCATCCACAGATCCCCCTCCCCTAAACAGTGCCATCCACAGATCTCCCCCCTAAACAGTGCCATCCACAGATCCCCCTCCCCTAAACAGTGCCATCCACAGATCCCCCTCCCCTAAACAGTGCCATCCACAGATCTCCCCCCTAAACAGTGCCATCCACAGATCCCCCTCCCCTAAACAGTGCCATCCACAGATTCCCCCTAAACAGTGCCATCCACAGATCTCCCCCCTAAACAGTGCCATCCACAGATCCCCCCTAAACAATGCCATACACAGATCCCCCCTAAACAGTGCCTTCCACAGATCCCCCCTCTCCTAAACAGTGCCATGATGGCACTGTTTAGGGGAGGGGGGATCTGTGGATGGCACTGTTTAGGGGGGAGATCTGTGGATGGCACTGTTTAGGGGAGGGGGGATCTGTGGATGGCACTGTAGGGGGATCTGTGGATGGCAATGCCATCCACAGATCCCCCTACAGTGCCATCCACAGATCCCCCTCCCCGAAACTCACAGCAGTAACTACTTTAACTTTAATCATTGCTCATTGCTGAGCTCTTTACTTGGATTATTTGGATATCTTACTTTGTCTTAGCTCCGGTAACAGCAGGCAGTGCAGGCGGCGCTCACTCACTGACGTCACGCGCCTGCGCCGCCTAGTGGGAGCAGGCGCGTGACGTCGGTCAGTGAATGAGCGCCGCCCCCCGCACTGCCTGCTATTACCGGAGCTAAGACAAAGTAAGATATCCAAATAATCCAAGTAAAGAGCTCAGCAATGAGCAATGATTAAAGTTAAAGTAGTTACTGATTAGTTAGTTTACAAATATACTGCTGTGAGCGGCGGGGCCCTGTATATTCTAACCCCCAGGCAAGCGTCCCCGTCACCATGGGAACGCCTGGGGGTTAGAATATACCATCAGATTTGAGTTTTTACAATCTCACTGAGCTTGTAAAACTCAGATCCGATGGTATATTCTAACCCGCAGGCAAGCGTCCCCGTCACCATGGGAACACCTGGGGGTTAGAATATACCATCGGGCACCGGCTCTGCTTGGCCCCGGGCCAGCTCGGGGCCCCAACCAGCTCGGGGCCCCAAGCAATTGCTTGTTTTGCCTGTTGGGTAGCGATGGGCCTGGTCCTACTCCCGGAGCCCTTCCTCAGCCAGCACAGACGGGGTAGACAGCCATGAATTCTGTAAGTGACTGTTAGTATAGTCACACACACTGTGCTGTAAGTGTCTGTTTACACAGTCACTCAATGTGCTGACTGCTGCCTCTGCTGGCTGAGCGTGTAATGTGTGATATATTAATACACACATATAGGGCATATACAGTATACATAATAGCCCCCCCATAGACCCCCTTGTATGGTCAAGTTCTGAGAGGTTCAGTCCCTGCCCTTTATTGCCCTACTAGTAATATCCTATTTCTAATAGGACACGAAGAGGCAGGGACTGCTACCTAGATGGGTAGCATAGTTATGGAGTTGAGCCTGTGCCATTAACTGTTGGTGTCAGCTATAACCTACAGCTGACACATAGGTTAAGCGCCAATTCTGCCATTTTAACCCTTTAGATGCAGCATGCTGATGTGACAAAGGTTACAAATTAGCTGTATTTCAGGCGCAGATGGCAGTGCAACAGTTAGGTCTAAAATTGTGGGTGGGGAAGGGGACAGGCGTAGAAAATGGTCTAAATGTAAGACAGCTCGGAAGCTGGTGCTGGATGCGCCAAAGTTATGGCGAGGACAGCGCCTGTACATAACTTCAGTGGAACCACCGCCAGCTGTGGGCCTTTATAAATTAGAAATTATTATACATTTTCAGCTGAGCATTGTCTGTGGAATATGGATGACACGCTGAGAGCAAAAAATTAAACCACATGTACTAAACACGGATCCTTCACAGACATTTTCACAGGTGAAACATGGATGGTTGTTTTCAACGTCAAACAGACATGAATATGTGAATGAGGCCTTACTGTGGGAGGAGAGGGGGCCCAATTCTGAATTTGCCCCGGGGCCCCATGATTTCTATGTATGCCCCTGTCATTATACATACTGGTGCACTATGTGGGGGCCATTAAATATACTGGGCATTGGGGGGGGGGGCATTATGTGTACTCAATGAACAACATCCATATAGCAAAATGGCCTTTAAAATGGATAGACGTCCTGAAAATGGACGCACACACAGATGCAAAATGGCCATGAAATGCTGACAGTGTATCCGTTTTTAACAGCCATGTTTTTCATTGCCATGTAAATGTACCCTTAAGGGACTATACAAACCGGAGCATACTGGGAACATAAAGTGGCCCTGGAAAAAAGCTTAAAAGTGGCCCCATGTTGTAGGCGGGTCCAAAGTGACAGAAGGAGAGGCAACATAAGTAGACAGGGAACATAAGTAGGCAGGGTTAGCAATACTGTAGTGCAGCACAAAATACTGCCTTAGGGTACCTTCACACTAGCGTTTTTCTATTCCGTCATAGGGGCTCAATACCGGAAAAGAACTGATCAGTTTTATCCCCATGCATTCTGAATGGAGAGAAATCCGTTCAGGATGCATCAGGGTGTCATCAGTTCAGTCACTGAACGGCATTTTGGACAGAGGAAATAGCGCAGCATGCTGCAGTATTCTCTCCATCCAAAATTCCAGATCAGTTGCAGGAATGCTGGATCCGCTCTTTCACACTTGCGTTGTCCGGATCCGGCGTGTACTCCATTTGCCGGAATTACACGCCGGATCCGGAAAAACACAAGTGAAGTGAAAGCATTTGAAGACGGATCCGTCTTCAAAATGCGTTCAGTGTTACTATGGCAGCCAGGACGCTATTAAAGTCCTGGTTGCCATAGTAGTAGTGGGGAGCGGGGGAGCGGTATACTTACAGTCCGTGTGGCTCCCGGATCGCTCCAGAATGACGTCAGAGCGCTCCATGCGCATAGATGACGTGCTATGCGATCACGTCATCCATGCGCGTGGGGCGCCCTGATGTCACTCTGGAGCGCCCCGGGTGCCGCGCGGACGGTAAGTATACTGCTCCCCAGCTCCCCACTACACTTTACCATGGCTGCCAGGACTTTAGCGTCCCGGCAGCCATGGTAACCATTCAGAAAAAGCTAAACGTCGGATCCGGCAATGCGCCGAAACGACGTTTAGCTTAAGGCCGGATCCGGATCAATGCCTTTCAATGGGCATTAATTCCGGATCCAGCCTTGCGGGAAGTGTTCAGGATTTTTGGCCAGAGCAAAAAGTGCAGCATGCTGCGGTATTTTCTCCTGCCAAAAAACGTTCCGGTCCGGAACTGAAGACATCCTGATGCATCCTGAACGGATTTCTCTCCATTCAGAATGCATTAGGATAAAACTGATCAGGATTCTTCCGGGATAGAGCCCCGACGACGGAACTCTATGCCGGAAGACAAGAACAACGCAAGTGTGAAAGAGCCCTTAGCAGAACCAAATACTCAGTGCAGCACAATGTTGCCAACCTCTAAAGATTATTATTTTATTAGGAAAAAAAACACACATACATTCTCAACTTGGCTCTAAAATGTTTTAATAGAGTCAAAACCAGTGATAAATGCAGACCTTTGACGTTTGGAGAAAAGTGAGCCAGATGTCTTGAGATAAATAGCTTCAGCTGCTCATCAAGGTTACAGGACTCAAGACTGATATTCCAAGAGCGGATACCTGCAATGAAAACAAATCAACCTTTATTTACAGTAATTGCATTGTGTAAAATGGATGTTAAGGGTTGTGATGATGCTCAGGCTTTTGTATCAGGTAGTCACTAGACCTGCTTACCATAGCTGAAAGCTGAATGATTGCTAAAACCTTAAAGGGGTTTCCAGTCACGAAACATTATTTTGAAAACAGTATAGAATGTAAAATAACAATAATAAAGAAAGAAATAAGTCATACCTGCCTATCGTCCCCTGGACATGTGACTGCTGCAGCCAATCATTAGTCACAGAGGTGACCCACTAAAGCCAACGATTGGCTGTAGCTGTCACATGTCAGTCCAATTCCGATCTCCAGTTTACTGCATTACTTCTACTCCAGTACTTCTGTATCGTCTCCCCAGGTCTTCTGCACCCCTGCCCTGCTGCACCTGCCCCCCTCACCGGTCTATGCTGCACATGACCAGCTCTTCCAGACAATCAGATTAGCATAGCACCTCAGGTGAGAACAATACATAGACACAGTACCAGGACCAAGGTTACTAAATATACAGGGTAAGACAAGTGGTACTGTGCAATGCCCTCTATACAGGATTAAAGAAGTGGTATTGTACAATGCCCATATATACAGGATTAGAGAAGTGGTACAGTGCAGTGCCCATATTGCAGCCCGCAAACAGTGGGTCCTCAATATACGGGCACTGGCCATTTGCACCACGCATCACGGACACATTCACTTAAATGGGTCCGCAATCTAGGTTGGTGCAAAACGGAGGCACGGAATCCCATGGAAGCATTACGGAGTGCTTCCGTGGGGTTTCTGTCCGTGCCCACACAGCGTAAAAAAGTAGTGCATGCGCTAAAAATGCCCTATATCTTTGGATATCATGTCACTGTATCAAATGTCTGGATTGACCCTTTAACTGGATGGAACACTTCTCTTTCCTGGCTGTTTGGACTGTAGAGTTTGCAGTCAAGATACATTCACATATGTCACATGTTGCAGAAATTTCTATACATCTCATGGGGTTTGTAAACGGGCATGCACATGCTACAGAAATTCCAGGAATAAATACACAGCATGTCAATTAGGCCTCATGCACACGACATCCGTTGCGGCATCCTTTTTTTTTTTTGGAGGATCCGTTTTTTTCCACAGAACCCTTGTAATAAATGCCTATCCTTGTCCATAAATGTGAAAAAAGTAGGACATGCACTATTTTTTGTGCTGAAGGGAAAGACGGACAACGGACGCGGAACAAACGGATGAACTATCAGCATTTTTTTGCTGACCCATTGAAATGAATGGGTCCCCATCCTATCCGCAAAAAAACGGAACCGAGGCCGTGAAAAACAACTGTCGTGTGCATGAGGCCTCACCATGAGCAGGACGGGAAGAGGCGGTGGAGTGCTCCCATCATGGAGGCAGTGGTCTGCTATAGTCTCTGCTATAGTCTTTGACTGCTCCTAATCATCAAATGACCATTTGGGCTTAGCACAGCAGACCCCGAAATATGCTGTCCTTACACAGGACAACAGTTTCAGGTGAAGATCCACTTTTATTTACCATTTTCTGCTTCCATTAGACAAATTTGGCATAATTACTTTTTACAAAGAATATTACTTTTGTGCACAAAACATATAAGATCATAAAATGATGCTTCATTAAAGGGGTTGTCCGGGTTTAGAGCTCCATTTTCACCCAGGCAGCCCCCCTGACTTGAGCATCGGAGCAGTTTCTTTGCACTAAATCACGCGGGGGAAAGGCATTTTAGGAGATCCGGTGACGTACCGGGCTCTCCATGGGGCTGCCAGGAAGCCCGGTGACATAACCGGCATTGATGGGTGGGCTTTAGCACTGCCCTAACCAGTAAAACGGCTAGGGCAGAGCTAAAGCCGACCCCTCAGAGCCGGTGATATCACCGAACACACTGGGCCAGATTTATCATGACTCTGACAGCTCACTCCACTTTAACATATGGCTAAAGTCAGTTTTAGCCAAGTCAGATTTATGATCGGCCCTTTAAGACTGTGATAAATGTGGTTTGACGGTAGCAGTTTATTCGTCAGTACGCAGCTTTACAAAAGTCGCACATCTTTACGAAAAAGTCGCATGTTCTATTAAAAAGTCTCATAAGATAAGCATGGTCCTCTAATAGTCCCAATAGTAAATCTGTCTAGAGATTCATTTACATAAGAAAACACACCCACTTTCAGAAAATTTGTGGGCATAGTGCCGGGCAGAAAAAAGTCGCAATTTTGTGCGCAGTTTTAGCGTTTGGGACTTTTTTGGGGACTTTTTCACTCCATTATTCTGACCTGAACTAATGATAAATCTGGCCCACTGTGTGTGATTGTAAACAAAAGAGACCTTGCCCTGCGCGATTTAGCGCAGGGCAAAGAAGAACATCGGAGCATCAACTGCTCCGATGCTTAAGTCAGGGGTGCTGCCGGGGTGAAATTATGGGTACATCAGGGTTCAGCTCTGAACCCAGACAACCTCTTTAAATGGGTTATGCCATGAATGATGTAAAAAATGAAAATCAGAAATCAAATAGTACATGACAATACCTTTCTAACAAAGCTAGAACCAGCCCTGTACCTCACATAGATCCAGAGATCTCCCCCATCCATTGCTCTAATAACTCTCATAGATTACCTTCAGCCTGGCAGCTCTAGGGTAATGTGCTTTCTGCTGCAGCCCTCTCCCTGTAACTGCCACAACTTCTAAGGGTACTTTCACACTAGCGTTTTTCTTTTCCGGCACTGAGTTCCATCAAAAGGGCTCAATGCCGGAAAAGAAGTGATCAGTTATATCCCCATGCATTCTGAATGAAAAGCAATCCGTTCAGGATGTCTTCAGTTCTGTCTTTTTGACTGATCAGGCAAAAGATAAAACCGCAGCATGCTACGGTTTTATCTCCGGCCGCAAAAACGGAAGACTTGCCTGAATGCCGGATCCGGCATTTTCTTTCATAGGAATGTATTAGTGAAGGAATGCCGGATCCATCCTTCCAGTCTGCACATGCGCAGAACGAAAAAAAAGGTGAAAAAAATAAATGTCGGATCCGTTTTGCAGGATGACACCGGAAAGACGGATCCGGCATTTAAATGCATTTTTAAGACTGATCAGGATCCTGATCAGTCTTACAAATGCCATCAGTTGGCATACGTTTTGCCGGATCCGGCAGACAGTTCCAGCGACGGAACTGCTTGCCGGATCACTCTGCCGCAAGTGTGAAAGTAGCCTAAGGCACGAGCGCAACCGAACGCACATAAGATCCACATTAATTTCCATTCGGATTTATGTGTGTTTCTGCACCATATCGGCTGCAAACTACGCAATTTCTAACAGCAGTTTCTGTTGCGGATTAGATGCAGTTTTGACACAGATCTTACCCTTCATTGCAAAAGGGTGAAATCCGTAGCTAAAAACGCAAACATAATTGACATGCTGCAGATTTGGAAGTCCACACGGCAGTTCATTTTCAGCATGAGATTTGTGTAACCCCATACACTTTGCAGGTACTGTAGCACGTTGCGGTTTTTCCACACAAGAATCCGCTCAGAAAAAACTCAACGTGTATTCGGCAACGTGTGCAGGTAGCCTAACCTTGAACACGAAAACTTTTTGTAATATTTTTCCAAAAAAGTAGTTTGCGAAATTGCTTAGAGTAATTACTTTTATCTTAAAAAAAAATCAGGAAAGCAGGTGTAAGTACCCTCAGTAGGATCACACAGTACAAGAACTCTTAGTTATTGCGACTGTAACAAAGCCAAGCAAGACTTCACACATAATGGCTCATGCACATGACCATTGGATGTTTTGCGGTCTGCAAATTGACGGTCTGACCGTTGGCTGTTTTGCAGTCTGCAAATGGAGTTTCCGCATAACACGAATACCAGCCATGTGCATTCCACATTTTACGGAACTGAATAGAACAGTCCTATCCTTGTCTGTAATGTGAACAATAATAAGAAATGTTCTATTTATTTTGCGGAGCGGCCATGCAGACATACAGAAACGGAAAGCACACAGTCATTTCCATTATTTTTGAGGCCCTATTGAAGTGAATGGTTCAGCATATGGGCCGCAGAAAAAAATAGGAATAGACACGAAAAAAAACTACGTTTGTGTGCTTGAGCCCTAAAACAAAAAAAATTCATGTGTTGCCATATCAAATAATGCAATTCACTTTCAATTCTTCACTAGAGAAAAATATATAGCTGGAATCTGATTGGTTGGTATGGGCAACGCTGATACTATTCCTTAAAACAGGTTTTATGTATAAAATCCATTATTTAGTATAATGGAAAATAGACATTATATCATCTTCCCCAATTATTAATCTATACATTAGATTCCCGTGTGCATTCACAGTTTTTGGATTTCAAAAAGTTAGATGAAAGAGGCTTCAAGTAAGCGGGTGACAATAACTCGTCAGGATCTCCAAGGCTTTGGTTTGCTAGATTAGGTGTTATCATCAGAAACCAGACAGGATATACCGTACCCCATTCAAAGAGTCGGGGGAAGGGGAGCAGTTTCTCCTTCTGGGGATCATGATGGTGGATCTAATAAATGATCCTTGTGTTTTTGTTACATAAATAACTACCTGACAAACCCCAATAATTAGGTTTCAATACATTTGTGAGAAAGGATTCTAATTTAAAACAGTCCTTTTTAAAATTTAAAGTGAGTGCTTAAAATATGCCCAAAATCCACTTAGGCTTTCTTCTTTGGTAAAGTGGCATAAGATGCATTGTACGTAGAGTTGAGCGGACACCTGGAGGACCCGAACTTGACCCGAACACGAAAAAAAAGTCATGGAAAGGGCTAGAGGGCTGCAAATGGCAGCAAAATCTGGTTGAGAGCATGGCAAGTGCTCTGCAAAGAAATGTGGATAGGGAAATTACTTCAAATAACATAAAATTCGTAAAACTAAAAAAATAATAATCTTGATCTAGGAGGACAAGGTCCATATGGAGTAGAGGTTGAGGAGGCGGTGGATGTGGTGGTGTAGGTGGAAGCGGTGGTGGAGAAGGAGGAGGTAGCCTACACTGTTTTTTGGTTTTATTTTATTATTATTATTTTTTTAACTAGGGTACACCCCAAAACATTGGGAAACCCCCTCCAGCCGTGCCAAACAAACGTTCAGAAAATACACTGGCTGCAGGGCTGGCCAGCACCTCCAAGGCGTAAAGGGCAAGCTCAGGCCATATGCCCAATTTGTAGACCCAGAAGTTGAAGGGGGCAGACCCATCAGTCAGTACGTGTAGGCGTGTGCACACATACTGCTCCACCATGTTGCTGAAATGCTGCCTCCTGCTAAGACTTTTCATATCAGCTAGTGGTTTTGGTTGTTGTGGCGTGCTGACAAAGCTTTTCCACATTTCGCCCATGCTAACCCTGCCTTCTGAGGTGCTGGTGGTGCCCCAGCTGCGTTGGCGACCTCTTCCTCCTCCTCTCCCTTCGCCTTGTGCTTCCACTGTGCCCCCGCTGTCAGGTGGGAATGCCACCAGCAGTGCGTCTACCAGCGTGCGCTTGTACTGGCGCATCTTACGATCACGCTCCAGGGACGGAATTAATGACGGTACATTATCCTTGCAACGGGAACCCAGCAGCGTGGCCACCCAGTAATCAGCACAAGTTAGAATGTGGGCAACTCGGCGGTCGTTGCGGAGACACTGCAGCATGTAATCGCTCATGTGTGCCAGGCTGCCCAGAGGCAACGAAAAGCTGTCCTCTGTAGGAGGTGTATCATCTGTGTCCTCTGTATCGCCCCCAGCCACGCACCAGTGAGGGCCATGAGCTGGTTTGGGTGCCACCCTGCTGTGAACACAGTTCCTACTCCTCATACTCCACCTCATCATCCTCCAGAACTGTGCCCTGGCTGAACAATTGTGTACCTGGCATTTGTGGGTGCAGGAACCCACCCTCGGAGCCACTTGTGAATGACTGGCCGGAAACCCTATGAAATGATCCCTTTTCCTCCTCCTCCTCCTGTGCCACATCCTCTTCCATTATCGCCAGAAGCGTTTTTTCAAGGAAGCATAGAAGTGGGATAGTAACGCTGAGAATGGCGTTATCGGCACTGGCCATGTTGGTGGAGTACTCGAAACAGCGCAACAAGGAACACAGGTCTCGCGTTGAGGCCCAGTCATTGGTGGTGAAGTGGTGCTGTTCCGCAGAGCAACTCACCCTTGCGTGCTGCAGCTGAAACTTCACTATCGCCTGCTGCTGCTCGCACAGTCTGGCCAGCATATGCAAGGTGGAGTTCCACCTTGCGGGCACATCGCATATGAGGCGGTGAGCGGGAAGGCCAAAGTTACGCTGCAGCACTGACAGGCGAGCAGCAGCAGGGTGAGAACAGCGAAAGCGTGCACAGACGGCCCACACTTTCTGCAGCAGCTTTGACATATCGGGGTAATTTTTAAGAAACCTCTGCACCACCAAATTCAGCACATGCGCCAGGCAAGGGATGTGCGTCAAAGCGGCTAGTCCCAGAGCTGCTACGAGATTTCGCCCATTATCGCACACCACCAGGCCGGGCTTGAGGCTCACTGGCACTAACCACTCATCGGTCTGTTGTTCCATGACTGTCCACAGCTCCTGCGCGCTCCTGGTCCCCCAAGCAGATAAGTCTTAAAACTGCCTGCTGTCGTTTACCCCTGGCTGTGCTGAAGTTGGTGGTGAAGGTGTTACGCTGACCGGATGAGGAGGCGGTAGAGGATGAGGAAGCTGAAGCGCCCTGCAATCCTCGATGGTAGAAAGACATGCACCAAACTGCTATCCGCCTCAGGTCCAGCCTCCACTGCATTTACCCAGTGTGCTGTTAGGGAGATATAACGTCCCTGACCATGCTTACTGGTCCACGTATCCGTAGTTAGGTGGACCTTGCCACAGATGGCGTTGCACATTGCACACCTGATTTTGTCCCCCATTTGGTTGTGCAGGGAAGGGATGGCTCGCCTGGAAAAGTAGTGGCAGCTGAGCATGACGTACTGTGGGACAACCACCGCCATAAGGCTTTTAAAACTCTCCGTCTCCACCAGACGGAATGACAGCATTTCAAAGGCCAGTAATTTTGAAAGGCTGGCATTTAGGGCCAGGGATCCACTCCAGTGTTTGGGAGATGGAGAGCTGAACGCTTTCGTGGGACATTGTGGAGATGCTTGGTGACCCAGGTGGTGGTGTTGCTGGCAGATCCTCTGTTTGCGGGGTGGAAGGTGCCACTGTCACTCCAGAGGTGGATGAAGAGGCCGAGACTGCAGCAGAAGAGGAAGCAGGAGGAGCCAGAGACCTTTCTTAGTTTTTGAGGTGTCTACTCCACTGCAGCTCGTGCTTTGCACTTAGATGCCTGGTCATGCAGGTTGTGCTCAGGTTGAGAACGTTTATGCCTCGCTTCAGGCTCTGATTGCACAGCGTGCAAACCACTCGTGTCTTGTCGTCAGCAATTTGTCTGAAGAACTGCCATGCCAGGGAACTCCTTGGAGCTGGCTTTGGTGTGCTCGGTCCCTTGCTGCGGTGGGCAGTAGGAGGCGTACTGTCTAGAGGACGGCTGCTCTGCTTTTGCACCCTGCACTCTTCTGCTGTGCTGGTGGCTCTGTGCAACCACCGCCTCGTCCTCCGAACTACACAGGTCACTCACATGACCTTGATTCCATGTGGGGTCGAGGACCTCATCGTCCTCCACATCATCTTCCACCCAGTCTTCACCCCTGCCCTCCTTGTCGGTCTGCACACTGCAGAAAGCCACAGCAGTTGGCACCTGTGTTTCGTCATCATCTGAGACGTGCTGCGATGGTCCTCCCATGTACTCATCTTGAAACATAAGTGGTTGGGCATCAGTGCACTCAATCTCTTCCACTTCTGGGGCAGGGCTATGTGGATGGCCCTGGGAAACCCTACTAGCAGAGTCATCAAAAAGCAGAAGAGACTGCTGCATGACTTGAGGCTCAGACTGCTTGGCTGATTTGCAAGGGGGTGAGGTGAAAGACTGATGGACATTGGCTGCAGGTGCTAACTGATATTTCAGCAGGAGACTGGGTGGGAGACAATGTGAAGGAACTGGAGGCACTGTCAGCAACCCAATCCACTATCACCTGTACTTGTTCTGGCCTTACCATTCGTAGAGCTGCATTAGGCCCGACCAAATACCGCTGAAGGTTCTGTCGCCTACGAGCACCTGAGGAAGGTGTTTCACTTGTGCGTGTAGCTGGCACAGAACGACCACGTCCTCTGCCTGCAACAGGAGCTCCACCAGCAGCACCACGACAGAATATGACAGCAGTATCTAATGCTTTTATTTCACACTGACAGATGCAGCAAGGGCTGTAAAATTTAGTACTTTGCACAAAAAAGGGTGTTTTTTAAAATCCAGAAAAAATTTGCAGTATTTCAAGCTTAAAATGCACACTGACAAATACTGCATAGGCCCCAGATGGAGGGTATTGCCAAAAATGGGTGCTTTTGTAAACCCAGAAAATTACTGCTGTATTTCAAGCTTGTATTTAACAATGACAGATGCAGAAAACGCCACAAAATTTGGATGATTTGGCGCAGGCGCTCTGAGATGAGAAGGCTCGTCTCCTCAGCACTGCCTCAGTGCGCCTGCGCCGATGACGTCTTCTATTTCGGTGATGTCATCGGCGCAGGCGCACTGAGGGAGTTCTGAGGAGACGAGCCTCCTCATCTCAGAGCGCCTGCGCCGAATCAACACAGGCGCGCGATTTTTGAAATGCCGACAGGGCTGGCTGGAGGAGGAGATCCCGGCTGGCCCTGTCAATCAACACGACGAGGGGGCGGATTTCTGCAGCAGCTACCAGCAAGTAGCCGCCCTACTTGCTGGTAGAGACCGAATTTACATATTATAAAACTTCGTTTTTTGCAGAAACTGCTGGATCAAAGTAAGTAACACAATTATATTGTCATATATCGCAATATAACTAATTTCACTAGCCCAAAAAAAAAAAATCACTTTAGTGGGGTGACAGAAGCCCTTTAAACGCTTGTTGATTGGATGCTCTGCAGCCTTTCAAAAAGCGCCATTAAATCACCGAACCCGAACTTTTACTGAAAAGTTCGGGTTCGGGTCTGGGGTCCAAAAATCCTAAAGTTCGGTACGAACCCAAACTTTACAGTTCGGGTTCGCTCAACCCTAATTGTACATACTTTGTATTCTCACCCCCCATGCCAGTCTAAAGACTTCAATATCTGTTCTCACTGCTTTTCTTTTCAGTAGACAGGTCGTTTAAAAAAAAATAAAAAATACATAGAAAATGCCATTATTCTATCAACACCAAAATACAATTTAACTTATATTAGGCAATCTAAATATAACATTCTGGTATAATTGTATTGAAAAGAATGGTGTCATCTTTAAGTCCTTAAAGAGGACCTGTCACCTCTCCTGACAGGTCAGTTTTAGTAACTACTTGCATTCTCCATGTAATAACAATTCTATTCTTATGATTCTACAATGTGTCATTCCTCTGTTGTACTAAAAGTTTATTAATGAATTTCCAGCAGTCTGCAGTAAGGGTACAGATGGGTGTTCCCAGCTGAGTGTGTGTCCCTGAAACAGTCTGACACTGGCAGCAAAGATTGGATAGTCAAGCTGTGCAGAGACACACCCCGACTGGTAACACCCATCTATACCCTTATTGCAGACTGCTGGAAGTATAATCATAACCTCTAGGACCCAGAATGGAGCCTTCACAAACACCTTCATGGATGAAAAACGAACCGTCTTTTCATGGACATCACCACAGACAGAGACGTGATAAAAAGGACTTCCTTTCCAATGCAGTTTTTAGGCAAGGAGTAACTGTATTTGTATTTGTCCGGCCGCTCCTTGGCATATTTGCCGGGTTGTGGCTGGATCTCTGCCGGGCCCCATTATAATGAATGGTGCTAGGCGGAATTTCGGCCAGCGCACAGCTGCACCCAAGCAGATCTGCTTAATGCAGATGTGAAACAAGACTTAGCCGTCACTGCTACTGTAACTGTTCTGGATGTAGTCACAAGAGGTACAATGAATGGCTCTATTTTGCTACAATTGTGTGGATGTCACCGAAATGTTACACTGTAGGAACTGTTTGCTATCATTCCATAATTTCATTGTAAAGGAATGACTTCATATTATTAACAAGTGTCACCACTAAAAACACAATTACATATCCTCTGTGCGGTTTGGCAGCTCTTCAGCAGCTGACACTTTCCTTTTAATCCTGTAGTTTTCTAGAGTACAATTCCAGGAAAATATTGAACCATGAAAATATGGAGAAAAGACTATTTATATGATCTCCATTAAACTGAGAACTGCATTGTGAACTGAATAGCATTCTAAGTTACATGCACATTTACAGGATGGATTTTATGACTTAGAACAGTAATAGATTCAGCTATTATCAGTTTTCAGAAACATGAACAGTATTGATTAAATCAGTCCACTGCTGCACGGAAAAACAGAGCCAAATGCTACTGCAACACAAGAGGCTATATTATGACTATAATGTAACAGAAATATTACAATTTATAACTGGAAACCTATCAATCTATATAAATGTCATATCAAGTGTGTACAATTTCCCTTGCATACTGGCAAAGGTCCTTTTTTATGAATTATTAACCCTGGGTATTTTGTAGTTAAAGAAGACTGGTCACCAGTGATGGTCAGTTCGCAGTGTTCGCCAGCGAACACATGCGGGCTGCCATCTTTAGTAAGTTAGACTCACCCGTCCGGCGATGCACAGGTAAGTCCTTACCTGTGCCGGGAGCCGGTCTGAAACAAATGCGGTCACTGGGAGCAGGCAGTTCCGAGAACAGCCCGATGAAGGCCCCCGGTGTTCTCGGAACTGCCTGCTCCCGGTGACTGCATTTGATTTCAGACCGGCTCCCGGCACAGGCACAGGTAAGGGCTTAGCTGTGCATCGCCAGACGGGTGAGTCTACCTTACTAAAGATGGCAGCCCACATGTGTTCGCTGGCGAACACTGCGAACTGACCATCACTGCCAGTCACCACAAAATGCAATGCAATCTACAGGCAGCATGTTATAGAACAGGATAAGCTGAACAAAATGATATATAGTTTTATGGAAAAAGTTCCAGTATACCTTGTAATGTATACATTTAAGGGTACTTTCATACGAGCATTTAAGTTTTCCGGTATTGAGTTCCGTCACAGCGACTCAATACTGGAAAAAAACGCTTCAGTTTAGTCCCCATTCATTCATGGGGACAAAACTGAACTGAACAGAATGGAATGCTCCAAAATGCATTCCGTTTCATTTAGTTCCGTTTCCAGACCGGAGAGCAAACCGCAACATGTTGTATTTTGCTTTCTGTCCTGGGATGCGGATGCAAAATGGATCCAGCATTACCCCAATGCAAGTCAATCAGGACGGATCCTTTTTCTCTGCCACAATCTGCCACAATCTGCCACAATAGAAAACGGATCCGTCCCCCATTGATATTCAATAGAGTTAATGACGGATCCGTCTTGGCTATGTTAAAGATAATACAACCGGATCCGTTCATAATGGATGCAGATGGTTGTATTATCAGTAACGGAAGCGTTTTTGCTAGACCCTGCTGGATCCAGCAAAAATGCTAGTGTGAAAGTGCCCTCAGCCTCTGCTATTTCTGATTTATGGAGTACAGCTATCAGTGACTGACAGCTATCTATGTATACACAATTACACAGAGAATGCTATCAATCACTGATAACACCTCCCCTGTATAGTGTTTTGCGGACCGCACATGGCCACCACTATCATAGAAAATGCCTATTCTTGTACGCAATTGCAGACAAGAATAGGACATGCTCTATATTTTGTGCGGGGCCACAGAACAGTGAATGGTGTGCTGTCCGCATCTTTTGCGGCCCTATTGAAATGAATGGTTCCGCACCTGTTCTGCAAAATTGCAGAACATATGCAGACTAATTCATACAGTCATGTGAATGAGCGCTTACTCAGACAATAGCTTACAGCTATCTCTATATACACACTTACACAGAGAATGCTGTTAATCACTGGTAATACCTCCTGTGTGTACAGCTATCAGCGACTGACAGCTATCTATGTATACACACGTACACAGAGAATGTTATCAGTCACTGATAACATCCTCCCCTGTGTACAGTTATCAGTGACTGACAGATATCTATGTATACACACTTACACAGAGAATGCTATCAATAACTCATAACACCGCCCCTGTGCACAGTTATCAGTGACTGACAGCTATCTATGTATACACACTTACACAGAGAATGATATCAATCACTGATAACACCTCCCCATGTACAGCTATCAGTGATTGACATCTATCTATGTATTCACATACAGAGAATACTACCAATCATTAATAACACCTCCTTTGTGTAGAGCTATCAATGACTGACATGATTGAAGATGATGAAGTGGAATTCGATCCAAATTTCAGGAAAAATGTGATTTGCAACGAATTCGAATTTACTCGTGCTTCGTGGTAACAACTCACAATTTTCCTAAAATGGAGGTTACACGTGTGGGGACTGAGGACATGGGGCAAAGAACTATGGGAAGGCGGGATCACCCAGACTAACATACCTGCATGCAGCCAATCAGCAGCCAGCCCTGTGATGTCACAGCCCTTTAAATACGGCAGACATTTTAGATTCTGCCCTTTTCCAGCATTCAGAGTGCAGGGACAGACATGTGAAAGCACTAGGGACAGCAATTGGAAAATCTCTATGTTTTAAAAAAAAAACTGAAAAAAAGATTTATAAGTGCAGGGAAAGCATAGGGAGGATTCATTTCACAGCATCTTAGTGCAGGGAGAGATGTCAGAAGGCACTAGGGACATTGATAGAAAAGCGATTTACAAGTACAGGGAACGATTATTTGGGGGATCCAAATAGTCATTAGACAGCTCTATAATTCCAGCTTTTTGTTATTGGGCTTCAAGTGTTATGTTGAAAAGCCTTTAGTAGCTTATATCTTAGCATCTTATTCAGTACGACAAGAAAAATATATACGCATTTAACTTCTACAGTTATTTCTGTTGAAAGCATATAGGGGCATATTTCAGTACAACAAGGAAAATATATACGCACTGCACTGTTGCAGTCATTTCTTGTTAAAAGGTATAGGGGCGTATTACAGTAAAATAAGAAAAATATATAAGCACTGCACTGTTGTAGTTATTTCTGGTGAAAATGCATAGGGGCGTAGTTCAGTACAACAATAAAAATATATTCTCAGTTCACTTCTGCAGTTATTTCTGTTGAAAGTATAATGGGGCATATTACAGTAAAAAAAGAAAAATATATATGCACTGCACTGTTGCAGTTATTTCTGGTGAAATCGTATAGGGGCGTATTTCATAAAAAAAAAGTAAAAAAGATTCACACTGCACTGTTGCAGTTATTTCTGTTTAAAGTGTATAGGGGCATACTTCATTAAAAAAAGAGAAATATATATGCACTGTTGCAGTTATTTCTGGTGAAAGCGTATAGGGGCATAGTTCAGAACTACAAGAAAAATATATACGCACTTCACTCTGATTGTTTTCTAGTCAAAGCGTATAGTGGCCTATTTCAGTCCAACAAAAAAAAAATATATGCACTGCAATGTTGAAGTTATTTTTGTTTAAAGCGTATAGGGGCGTACTTCATTAAAAAAAGAAAAATATATATGCACTGCACTGTTGCAGTTATTTTTGGTGAAAGCGTATAGGGGCTTATTTCAGAACTACAAGAAAATTATGTACGCACTTCACTCTTTGTTTTCTAGTCAAATCGTAAAGTGGCCTATTTCATTCCAACAAGAAAAATATATATGCATTTCACTTCTGCAGTTATTAATGTTGAAAGCATATAGGGGCGTACTTTATTAAAAAATGAAAAATATATATGCGCTGCACTGTTGCAGTTATTTCTGGTGAAAGAGTATAGGGGCATATTACAGTAAAAAAATGTAATATATATATGTATTTCAGTCAAACAAGAAAAATATATACGCATTTCACTTCCGCAGTTATTAATATTGAAAGTGTATAGGGGTGTACTTTATTAAAAAATGAAAAATATATATGCACTGCACTATTGCAGTTATTTCTGGTGAAAGCATGTAGGGGCGTATTTCATAAAAAAATAAAAATATATATGCACTGCACTGTGGCTGTTATTTCTGGTGAAAGCGTATAGGGGTGTATTTAGGGTTGGGCGATATACCGGTATCACGATATACCGCGGTATTAAAGAAACTGCGATATGGCGATATCGCCGTTTCCTAAATACCGCGGTATTTCGTGACGTCATAGAAGCGGTCATGTGCGCTGACCGCTTCTAAATCTGCGTCCGCGGCCGCCCGCCCCAGCATGAACCGTACAGCACATTTACAATTCAGCCAGCGTGAGGGAGGGAAGGAATTCTGTGACTCGCATTCCCGGCACCCGACCTCTGAGAGGACGCTGTGATCCGCGCAATTAACCCCTCAGGTGATCACAGCGTCCTCTCAGAGGTCGGGTGCCGGGAATGTTCTTAAGTCCCTGCATTGGTGGCAGTGGGCAGTTCTGATCGGAGTCCCAGCAGTGTAATGCTGGGGCTCCGATCGGTTACCATGGCAGCCCGGAAGCTACTGAAGCCCTGGCTGCCATGGTATGTTAGTGAGCAGCATTATACTCACGTGCGCCGTGGCCGCCGGACGCTCCTTCTTCTCATAGGTCTGTGCGGTGCATTTCTAATGGTATAAGCATTAGCAATGCGCCGCACAGACAGAAGAAGGAGCGCCCAGCGGCCACGGCGCACGTGAGTATAATGCTGCTCACTAACATACCATGGCAGCCAGGGCTTCAGTAGCTTCCTGGCTGCCATGGTAACCGATCGGAGCCCCAGCATTACACTGCTGGGACTCCGATCAGAACTGCCCACTGCCACCAATGATGGGGGATGACCCTGTGGCCTCCAATGATTAATACTGGGGAGGGAGGAGGGGGGGCCCACTGGCACTAATAATGGGGGGACGACCCTGTGGCCTCCAATGATTAATACTGGGGAGGGAGGAGGGGGGGGGGCCCACTGGCACCAATGATGGGGGGACGACCCTGTGGCCTCCAATGATTAATACTGGGGAGGGAGGAGGGGGGGGCCCACTGGCACCAATGATGGGGGGACGACCCTTGGCCTCCAATGATTAATACTGGGGAGGGAGGAGGGGGGGCCCACTGCCACCAATGATGGGGGGGGGGGACCCTGTGGCCTCCAATGATTAACACTGGGGAGGGGGGGGCCCCACTGCCACCAATGATGGGAGGGGGGGACCCTGTGGCCACTGCCACCAATGATTAATACAATTAACGTCTCCTTGTGGCTGCCTAGCTGCCCCCATACAGTATAACGTCTCCATGTGGTTGCCCCCATACAGTGTAAGGTCTCCTTGTGGCTGCCCCCATACAGTGTAAGGTCTCATTGTGGCTGCCCCCATACAGTGTAACGTCTCCTTGTGGCTGCCCCCATACAGTATAAAGTCTCCTTGTGGCTGCCCCCATACAGTATAACGTCTCCTTGTGGCTGCCCCATACAGTATAACGTCTCCTTGTGGCTGCCCCCATACAGTATAACGTCTCCTTGTGGCTGCCCCCATACAGTATAACGTCTCCTTGTGGCTGCTCCCATACAGTATAATGTCTCCTTGTGGCTGCCCCCATACAGTGTAACGTCTCCTTGTGGCTGCCCCATACAGTATAACGTCTCCTTGTGGCTGCCCCCATACAGTATAACGCCTCCTTGTGGCTGCCCCCATACAGTATAACGTCTCCTTGTGGCTGCCCGGCTGCCCCCATACAGTATAACGTCTCCTTGTGGCTGCCCGGCTGCCCCCATACAGTATAACGTCTCCTTATGGCTGCCCGGCTGCCCCCATACAGTATAACGTCTCCTTTCGGCTTCCCCCATACAGTATAACGTCTCCTTGTGGCTGCCCCCATACAGTATAACGTCTCCTTGTGGCCCCAAGTGTTTTTTTCTTCTAAATGGGCATTTATCGCGATAAATTTCTTAATATCGTTATCGTGGGAATATTTTTGATATCGTCCAACCCTAGGTGTATTACAGTAAAAAAGAAAAATATATACGCACTGCACTGTTGCAGCTATTTCTGGGGGGACGACCCTTGGCCTCCAATGATTAATACTGGGGAGGGAGGAGGGGGGGCCCACTGCCACCAATGATGGGGGGGGGGACCCTGTGGCCTCCAATGATTAACACTGGGGAGGGGGGGGGGCCCCACTGCCACCAATGATGGGAGGGGGGGGGACCCTGTGGCCACTGCCACCAATGATTAATACAATTAACGTCTCCTTGTGGCTGCCTAGCTGCCCCCATACAGTATAACGTCTCCATGTGGTTGCCCCCATACAGTGTAAGGTCTCCTTGTGGCTGCCCCCATACAGTGTAAGGTCTCATTGTGGCTGCCCCCATACAGTGTAACGTCTCCTTGTGGCTGCCCCCATACAGTATAAAGTCTCCTTGTGGCTGCCCCCATACAGTATAACGTCTCCTTGTGGCTGCCCCATACAGTATAACGTCTCCTTGTGGCTGCCCCCATACAGTATAACGTCTCCTTGTGGCTGCCCCCATACAGTATAACGTCTCCTTGTGGCTGCTCCCATACAGTATAATGTCTCCTTGTGGCTGCCCCCATACAGTGTAACGTCTCCTTGTGGCTGCCCCATACAGTATAATGTCTCCTTGTGGCTGCCCCCATACAGTATAACGACTCCTTGTGGCTGCCCCCATACAGTATAACGTCTCCTTGTGGCTGCCCGGCTGCCCCCATACAGTATAACGTCTCCTTGTGGCTGCCCGGCTGCCCCCATACAGTATAACGTCTCCTTATGGCTGCCCGGCTGCCCCCATACAGTATAACGTCTCCTTTCGGCTTCCCCATACAGTATAACGTCTCCTTGTGGCTGCCCCCATACAGTATAACGTCTCCTTGTGGCCCCAAGTGTTTTTTTCTTCTAAATGGGCATTTATCGCGATAAATTTCTTAATATCGTTATCGTGGGAATATTTTTGATATCGTCCAACCCTAGGTGTATTACAGTAAAAAAGAAAAATATATACGCACTGCACTGTTGCAGCTATTTCTGTTTAAAGCATATAGGGGTGTATTACAGTAAAAAAAGAAAAATATATACGCAGTGCACTGTTGCAGTTATTTCTGGTGAAAGCGTATAGAGTGTATTACAGTAAAAAAAAATATATATATAAGCACTGCACTGTGGCAGTTATTTCTGGTGAAAGCGTATAGGGGTGTATTTCAGAACTATATGAAAATTATATACGCATTTCACTCTTTGATTGTTTTCTGGTCAACGTGTATATTTCAGTCCAACAAGAAGAATATATACGCACTGTTGCAGTTATTTCTGCATAAAGCGTATAGGGGTGTACTTCCTTAAAAAAAGATAAATATATACACACTGCACTGTTGCAGTTATTTCTGGTGAAACCGTATAAGGGCGTACTTCATAAAAATATATATATATATATACGCACTGTACTGTTGCAGTTATTTCTGTTTAAAGCGTATAGGGGCGTATTTCAGTCCAACAGGAAAAATATATACGCATTTCAGTTCTGCAGTTATTAATGTTGAAAGTGTATAGGGGCGTACTTCATTAAAAAAAGAAACATATATGCAGTGCACTGTTGCGGTTATTTCTGGTGAAAGCGTATAGGGCGTATTACAGTAAAAAAAGAAAAATATATAAGCACTGCACTGTTACAGTTATTTCTGGTGAAAGCGTATAGGGGTGTATTTCAGAACTACATGAAAATAATATACGCATTTCACTCTTTGATTGTTTTGTGGTCAAAGAGTATAGTGGCCTACATATTTCAGTCCAACAAGAAAAATATATACGCACAGCACTGTTGCAGTTATTTCTGTTTAAAGCGTATAGGGGCGTATTACAGTAAAAAAGAAATATATATATATATATATACGAATTGCACTGTTGCAGTTTTCTCTGGTGAAAGCGCATAGGGGTGTATTTCAGAACTACAAGAAAATTATATACGCACTTCACTCTGATTGTTTTATGGTCATAGCGTATATTGACCTATTTCAGTCCAACAAGAAAAATATATTCGCACTGCAATTTTTTCTGTTTAAAGCGTATAGGGGCGTATTTCAGTAAAAAAGTTAAAATATATATGCACTGCACTGTTGCAGTTATTTCTGGTGAAAGCGTATAAGGGCGTACTTCATAAAAAAAAGAAAAATATACATGCACTGCACTGTTGCAGTTATTTCTGGTGAAAGCGTATAGGGGTGTATTTCAGATCTACAAGAAAATTATGTACGCACATCACTCTTTGATTGTTTTCTGGTCAAAGCGTATATTGGCCTATTTCAGTCCAACAAGAAAAATATATTCGCACTGCAATTTTTTCTGTTTAAAGCGTATAGGGGCGTATTACAGTAAAAAATGAAAAATATATATGCACTGCACTGTTGCAGTTATTTCTGTTCAGAGCGCATAGGGGCGTATTACAGTAAAAAAAGAAAATTATATACACACTGCACTGTTGCAGTTATTTTTAGTGAAAGCGTATAGGAGCGTTTTTCATTAAAAAAGAAAAATATATACGCACGGCACTGTTGCAGTTATTTCTGGTGAAAGCGTATAGAGGTGTATTACAGTAAAAAAAGAAAACTATATAGGCACTGCACTGTTGCAGTTATTTCTGGTTAAGGCTTATAGGGGCGTAGTTCAGTACAACAAGAGAAATATATACGCATTTCACTTTTTCAGTTATTTCTGGTGAAAGTAAATAGGGGCGTATTTCAATACTTCCAGAAATATATATACGCACTTCATTTTTTAAGTTTTTTCTGGTCAAAGCGTATAGGGGCGTTTTTTTCTAGTACTACTAGAAAAATATTTTCTCAGTACTTTTCTGCAGTTAAAGAGGACCTTTCATCTGTTTAGCCCTAGTATAATTAGGGTCTTACCTTATAGGGTGGCCCCCACTGATGTCATCGCACTTTTTTTTTTTTTTAAAGACCCACCGTTCGTCGTTGTTGTCCCCGTTGATTTCGGCGTCTTATATTCTAATTAGCCGACTTGGTTATACTAGACAGACATTGGAGCGGTTCTCTTCTCTCTGGCTGTAAGCGCATCCAATCAGAGCTCACCGTTCATAGCCAGGGAGGAGCTTATTAAAAAGAAAAAAAAAGTGCGATGACATCAGTGGGGTCCGCCCTATAAGGTAAGACCCTAATTAGACTAGGTTTTAACAGATGAAAGGTCCTCTTTAATTGTGGTAAAAGCGTTTAGTGGACTATTTTAGTACAAAAATAAAAATATAATCGTCGCTTTTAGGGGTGTTTTAATTTCCATTTAATTTGTGTAGTTCAGCTACAAGTATGTCAGGCAAAGAAGTGCAAGGCCATGCACAGAGGAGTGTTAGAGGCCTGAATGTTTTGGGCACAAGCAGCAGAGTAAGGGGGCATGGCAGCAGGAGTCGCAGCGAGAGGCCAGAGCTCCCGGTGTCATTTAGTGTTGTGTCTTGACCAGCAACCCAGCAGTTCTTGATTGGTTAACTCGGTCATCCACGTTATCCAAGTGACATCAGACACCCCCAGCCAACAGTCGGTGGGTTCGTCAGCCACAATCCTTAGTTGGCATGGCCCGGGAGCAGGCCCTGTGCCCTCACCTGTCCTCAACCTGCCTCTAACAGAGTTTGCCCTGGAAAAGCTGTCCTGCCCGGTCAGTAGTCTGGCATCAGAGCGGGTTTTTAGCGCAGCGGGGGCCATAGTTACCCCAAAGAGAACTCGCCTGTCCACCCAAAATGTGGAGAGACTGACCTTTGTCAAGATGAAACAGGAGTGGATCAGCCAGGATTTCCAACCACCAATTCCTGATACATTAGACTAGATCATCCATGGTGCCACACCAACACTTTCATAAGAGACCGGTTACTTCTGGCTACCTGACTCAGCTACTACTCTGATGCTGCAACCCGCCTGATGCCTCACATCTGATACCAAGTGCTCCTTATTTCACCCACCTTCGGCAGCGGGAACTGGTATTGCCACCCACTGCCCCACTCTGTTACCGGGTCACTTTGTGGTATCCTGATGCAGCTGCTGCTGCTATCTCCACACTATGTCACCTTGCCACTCTGTGGTCTCCTCATGCTGCTGCCAACTCCCCACTATGTCACCTTGGCAATCTGTGGTATCCTCCTGAGGCTGCTGCTGCTTCTGCCATATCCACACTATGTCACCTTGCCACTCTGGAGCCTCCTGATGTTGCCACCACCTCCTCATTATGTCACCTTGCCACTCTGTGGTCTCCTGATGCTGCCATCTCCACATTATGTCATCTTGCCACTCTGTGGTCTCCTCATGCTGTTGCCATCTCCACACTATGTCACCTTGCCACTCTGTGGTCTATTGCTGCTGCCATCTCCATATTATGTAACCTTGCCACTCTGTGGTCTTCTCATGCTGCTGCCATATCCACACTATGTCACCTTGCCACTCTGTGGCCTCCTGATGCTGCCGCAACCTCCAAACTATGTCACCTTGCCAGTCTGTGGTCTCCTGCTACTGCTATCTCCACACTACCGTATATCACCTTGCCACTCTGGTCTCCTGATGCTGCTGCCATATCCACACTATGTCACCTTGCCACTCTGTGGCCTCCTGATGCTGCCGCCACCTCCAAATAATGTCACCTTGACACTCTGTAGTCTCCTGCTGCTGCTGTTGCCATCTCCACACTATGTCACCTAACCACTGTGGTCTCCTCATGCTGCTGCCAACTCCACACTATGTCACCTTGCCACTCTGTGGTTTCCTCATGCTGCTGCTATATCTACACTATGTCAACTTGCCACTCTGTAGCCTCCTGATGATGCCGCCACCTCCAAACTTTCTCACCTTGCCACTCTGTGGTATCCTACTGCTTCTGCTGCCATCTCCACACTGTCACCTTGCCACTCTGTGGTCTCCTCATGCTGCTGCCATATCCACACTATGTCACCTTGCCATTCTGTGGCCTCCTGATGTTGCCACCACCTCCAATCTATGTCACCTTGCCACTCTGTGGTCTCCTCATGCTGCTGTTGCCAACTCCACATTATGTCTTTTTGCCACTCCGATGTCTCCTAATGCTGCTGCCATATCCACACTATGTCACCTCCCCACCCTGTGGCCTCCTGAAGCTGTTGCCACGTCCAAGCTATGTCACCTTGCCACTCTGTGGTCTCCTCATGCTGTTGCCATATCCACACTATGTCACCTTGGCACTCTGTGGTCTCCTCATGCTGCTGCCATATCCACACTATGTTACCTTGCCACCCTGTGGCCTCCTGATGCTGCCGCCACCTCCAAACTATGTCACCTTGCCACTCTGTGGTCTCCTCATGCTTCTGCCATATCCACACTATGTCACGTGCCACTCTGTGGCCTCCTGATGCTGCCGCCACCTCCAAACGATGTCACCTTGTCACTCTGTGGTCTCCTAAGCTGCTGCCAACTCCACACTATGTCACCTTGCCACTCTGTGGTCTCCCCTTATGCGGCTGCCATATCCACACTATGTCACCTTGCCACTCTGTGGCCTCCTGATGCTGCCGCCACCTCCAAACTATGTCACCTTGCTACTCTGTGGTATCCTGCTGCTGCCATCTCCACATTATGTCACCTTGCCACTCTGTGGCCTCCTCATGCTGCCGCCACCTCCAAACTATGTCATCTTGCCACTCTGTGGTCTCCTGCTGCTGTCATCTCCACACTATGTCATCTTGCCACTCTGTGGTCTCCCCTTATGCTGCTGCCATATCCACACTATGTCCCCTTACCACTCTGTGGCCTCCTGATGCTGCCGCCACCTCCAAACTATGTCACCTTGCTACTCTGTGGTATCCTGCTGCTGCCATCTCCACATTATGACACCTTGCCACTCTGTGGTCTCCTCATGCTGCTGCCATATCCACACTTTATCACCTTGCTACTCTGTGGCATCCTGATGCTGCCTCCACCTCCAAACTATGTCGCCTTGCCACTCTGTCGTCTCCTCATGCTGCTGCCAACTTCACACTATGTCACCTTGCCACTCTGTGGTCTCCTCATGATGTTGCCATATCCACAATGTGTCACCTTGCCACTCTGTGGCTTCCTGATGCTGCCTCCACCTGGAAACTATGTCACCTTGCCACTCTGTGGTCTCCTCATGCTGCTGCCATATCCACACTATGTCACCTTGCCACTCTGTGGTCTCCTTCTGCTGTCATCTCCACGCTATGACACCTTGCCACTCTGTGGTCTCCTCATGCTGCTGCCATATCCACACTATGTTACCTTGCCACCCTGTGGCCTCCTGATGCTGCCGCCACCTCCAAACTATGTCACCTTGCCACTCTGTGGTCTCCTCATGCTTCTGCCATATCCACACTATGTCACCGTGCCACTCTGTGGCCTCCTGATGCTTCCGCCACCTCCAAACGATGTCACCTTGTCACTCTGTGGTCGCCTAAGCTGCTGCCAACTCCACACTATGTCACCTTTTTACTCTGTGGTCTCCTCATGCTGCTGCCATATCCACACTATGTCACCTTGCCACTCTGTGGCCTCCTCATCCTGCCGCCACCTCCAAACTATGTCATCTTGCCACTCTGTGGTCTCCTGCTGCTGTCATCTCCACACTATGTCACCTTGCCACTCTGTGGTCTCCCCTTATGCGGCTGCCATATCCACACTATGTCACCTTGCCACTCTGTGGCCTCCTGATGCTGCCGCCACCTCCAAACTATGTCACCTTGCTACTCTGTGGTATCCTGCTGCTGCCATCTCCACATTATGTCACCTTGCCACTCTGTGGCCTCCTCATGCTGCCGCCACCTCCAAACTATGTCATCTTGCCACTCTGTGGTCTCCTGCTGCTGTCATCTCCACATTATGTCACCTTGCCACTCTGTGGTCTCCCCTTATGCGGCTGCCATATCCACACTATGTCACCTTGCCACTCTGTGGCCTCCTGATGCTGCCGCCACCTCCAAACTATGTCATCTTGCTACTCTGTGGTATCTGCTGCTGCCATCTCCACATTATGACACCTTGCCACTCTGTGGTCTCCTCATGCTGCTGCCATATCCACACTATATCACCTTGCTACTCTGTGGCCTCCTAATGCTGCCGCCACCTCCAAACTATGTCGCCTTGCCACTCTGTCGTCTCCTCATGCTGCTGCCAACTTCACACTATGTCACCTTGCCAGTCTGTGGTCTCCTCATGATGTTGCCATATCCACACTGTGTCACCTTGCCACTCTGTGGCCTCCTGATGCTGCCTCCACCTGGAAACTATGTCACCTTGCCACTCTGTGGTCTCCTCATGCTGCTGCCATATCCACACTATGTCACCTTGCCACTCTGTGGTCTCCTGCTGCTGTCATCTCCACGCTATGACACCTTGCCACTCTGTGGTCTCCTCATGCTGCTGCCATATCCACACTATGTCACCTTGCCATTCTGTGGCCTCCTGGTGTTGCCACCACCTCCAATCTATGTCACCTTGCCACTCTGTGGTCTCCTCATGCTGCTGCTGCCAACTCCACACTATGTCTTTTTGCCATTCTGTGGTCTCCTCATGCTGCTGCCATATCCACACTGTTACCTTGCTACTCTGTGGCCTCCTGATGTTGCCGCCACCTCCAAACTATGTCACCTTGCCACTCTGTGGTCTCCTGCTGCTGCCATCTCCACACTATGTCACCTTGCCACTCTGTGGTCTCCTCATGCTGCTGCCATATCCACACTATGTCACCTTGCCACTCTGTGGCCTCCTGATGCTGCCGCCACCTCCAAACTATGTCGCCTTGCCACTCTGTCGTCTCCTCATGCTGCTGCCAACTTCACACTATGTCACCTTGCCAGTCTGTGGTCTCCTCATGATGTTGCCATATCCACACTCTGTCACCTTGCCACTCTGTGGCCTCCTGATGCTGCCTCCACCTGGAAACTATGTCACGTTGCCACTCTGTGGTCTCCTCATGCTGCTGCCATATCCACACTTATGTCACCTTGCCACTCTGTGGTCTCCTGCTGCTGTCATCTCCACGCTATGACACCTTGCCACTCTGTGGTCTCCTCATGCTGCTGCCATATCCACACTATGTCACCTTGCCATTCTGTGGCCTCCTGATGTTGCCACCACCTCCAATCTATGTCACCTTGCCACTCTGTGGTCTCCTCATGCTGCTGCTGCTGCCAACTCCACACTATGTCTTTTTGCCACTCTGTGGTCTCCTCATGCTGCTGCCATATCCATACTGTTACCTTGCTACTCTGTGGCCTCCTGATGTTGCCGCCACCTCCAAACTATGTCACCTTGCCACTCTGTGGTCTCCTGCTGCTGCCATCTCCACACTATGTCACCTTGCCACTCTGTGGCCTCCTGATGCTGCCGCCACCTACAAACTATGTCACCTTGCCACTCTGTGGTCTCCTCATGCTGTTGCCATATCCATACTATGTCTCCTTGCCACTCTGTGGCCTCCTGATGCTGCCTCCACCTCAAAACTACGTCACCTTGCCACTCTGTGGTATCCTGATGCTTCTGTTGCCATCTCCACATTATGTCACCTTGCCACTCTGTGTGCTGCTGCCAACTCCACACTATGTCACCTTGCCACTCTGTGGTATCCTCCTGATGCTGCAGCTGCTGCTACTGCCATCTACACATTATGTCATCTTGCTACTGGGTGGTCTCCTGATGCTGCTGCTGCTACTGCCATCTCCACACTATGTCACCTTGCCACTCGGTTATTGTGCCACTCTGTGGCCTCCTCATGCTGCTTCCACCTCACCGCTATGTCATAGGGCCACTCTTTGGACTTCTCATGCTGTTCCCACCCTCCCCACTTCATGACTGGGCCACTATTTTGCCTTTCGACCTGGCTGACATCATGATTTATTTGACCTTTCTTCTGTTCTGTCAGAAGGAAGGAAAAATTAGACACACAACGGATCCTGTCTGTGTAGCAGCTGTATGGCCTGTATGGTCCCATCAAAATTGGCTCATGATTTGGTAGCCAAAAGCAGGAGTAGGTACAAAACACAGAAAACATGCAAATATTCCATTCACGTGTAATTTCTTTTTTACATCCACTCCTGTTTTTTTTCGGCATTAGCAATACTGATGGATTACTGACCAAATGCTAACCGAGTGAAGGCGTATGCTCCACAGACTGGATCCGTTTTTTGTTGGTTATTGTTTTGATGGATCACAGAAAGGGCAAATTAATCTGTGACGTCAACACAAACTTACTGCTGACACCGTATAAGCGTTTACTAGAACAGGTTCTGTAGATATCTATGTGGAATCAACTGGCGACGGTGTAAAAGGAGTGCGCTTCTTCTTGACGCTAACATTGACCTGTAAGGCTGAGTTCATACAGTACTTGAGTTATAAGTAAAGTATGCAGTGATTCTAAGAGCGTAGCCTGTCATGTGCTTGTCATACTGACTCACAGTATTGTTTCACTACCACAGCAGACTCCCTATGCGTGTTACTGAAAGGCACAGTGTTCTATACCCCTATAAAGGCTCTCTGCAGCCTGGAAATAGCCGTTTTTTTATGCGATTCACCACAAATAAATTCGTATTGAAGCGAATTTTTTTTAAAAATTCGGTGAACCAGCCAAATCGAATTTTTGAAAATGTTGCTCATCTCTAGTTTTGACCCCTCGTTCTAGCGATCAGTGGGGGTCTCAGAGCTGGGACCCCTGCTGATCAACACTTCTGATATGACATATGATATATAAAAAATCGAAAAAAAAAGTGTAATTACTCTTTAACAAAGTAAAGAATTGCAAGAAAATGTTTATTGACTTTTTCAATGGTTTTCAGTGAACCCGTTTGTTACAAGAGATGCCAGGTGTCTGCACACATCTCTTATGCTACATGCACATGAATGTGGTTTGGTTCCGCATCCGAGCTGCATTTTTTGTGGCTCGGATGCGGACCCATTTACTTCAATGGGGCCACAAAAAAGCAGACAGCACACCGTGTGCTGTCCGCATCCGTTGCTCCGTTCCGTAGCCCCGCAAAAGAAATAGAACATGTCCTATTCTTGTCCGTTTTGCGGAAAAGGATATGCATTGTTACAATGGATCCGCAAAAAAAATGGATGCCATAAGCATGTCATCAGTTTTTTTTCGCGGAGCCGCAATTTGCGGACCGCAAAACACATACGGTCGTTTGCATCTAGCCTTAGGGACAGATATATCCAGAAGGTGCAGTGAAGTTGTAGTTTTCATTTTTACTGCCATGAAAATGCAACAATTAAAAAACTGAGAAATTTTGACACAGTAAAATATTTCACAGTAAAAACTGTGATTTGACCACAATGTATTTTTACTCTACTGGAAAAAATGTAGTGCGACCTCTGATGTTCTCGCTGGTGAGGTCCTAGTAGAAAAGGACAGAAGTAAGAATGGGGAAATAAAAAACTTAAAGCTGCTATGTAAATCTGTCAGTGGAATGTAAGATGCCATTTACAGTTATTAAAGGGAACCTGTCACCTAGAAAACACATATTAAACCACCACCTTATTGCAGCTTGTAGCATGATTATAAAGTTGTCTGTGTCTTTTCTGTATAATGCGGCAAAAGTCTTTGTAAACGATAGTCTTGAATTCAAGGGGGCAGGGCAGCGACTTTCTCACCTTAAGTCAAGCGTGCCCAGTCCCCTTTCCCGCCCCTTAGTGTTTAATTGATAGGATTTCCAATTCTTTCACTACTGGACGCTCGAACATAGTCCTGTGCATGCGCTGTGTCATTGCAATGCCAGCACCTCTGTACTGTTCCACCGCTGTTAGGTAGTTTTCAAAGGCTGAATGTTCAGGCACTCGCACATGAGATCCTGCGCATGCGCGAGACTATGTTCAAGAACCCGGCAGTGAAGGAATTGGACATCCTATCAATTAAACACTAAGGGGCGGGGCATGCCTGACTTCAGGCGAGAAAGTCGCTGCCCCCTTGACTTCAAGACTATCGCTTACATAGCGTGGCTATGAATGAATAAAAGTATTTTTTCAGACTACTGGCGCATTTTACAGAAAAGACACAGACACCTTTATAATGATGCTACAGGCTACAATAGGGTACTGCTGGTGGTTTAATATGCATATTCTAAATGACAGGTTCCCTTTAAGGGACTGAGTTAAGAGTAGCGTGAATATAACGTTTTATTCTGCCAGATACTCCTCTTCCAAGTTCCCAAGGAGTGGAGCTTCTATGTGAAGTACTCTCTGCATTGAGCTGTTTCACAGCACCACCCCTCTGCTCTGAGTGACAGCTGTAGCAAGCTCTTCCTATGGGGCACTTGGAAAAGTAGAATCTGGCAGAATAAAACTTGATATTCTCAATACTCCTGATGAGAAAAGCTCCACAAAAAGGTTATTTGTACAGCTCTCCCCAGCCCCTACCTCATGAATGGTTTAGCATGGTCAAAACTGCTGACAGACTCTCTTAAAGACCTTACTCTAGGGAAAAAGGGAACGCTTTTGACTAGTTTTATGATGCTGAAGTTGATCATAGCAACACCAGCACTATTATGAGCAATGCGAGTATGCAGTATAAGGAGCCAGCCAGGATACTGTATAAGATAGAAAGGATATTATATTATCTATTACATATAATGCCAGCATGATCATTGATTAAGAAAGCCATGGACACCTGGGAAAAAGAAGTCATCAGAATGTTGTATCAGTGGGAGGACAGTATCTGGCACTAGGTTCTGGAAAAGTGACCAAGCATCTGAGCTTGGGTGACCTTCTAGCACTGGATGTTAGTTAGTAAGTAAGTAAGGTCCCAGGTGTCTGTACATGACCAAGAGACAGGTCCAGGACCTGGGCAGTTGAACAGGTAAGCTTGCACTTGGCCCTGGATGTTTAGTCAAGTGTGCACCTTGCCCTGTGAGTCTGGATAACTGAATGAGCACATAGCTTATTGTCTGTTTTATGGTTGTTGATTGGTGCTGTTGTCTGCACTCTATATAGCACTATTTATGGACAATACAGTATGACCACACGGCCGCATTGACTGCGGTCAAGAATTGCATGGCCAATTAGGTTGCAAATGTCTGATATTTAACTAATGAAGACCGCACTGTATAGACAGTCTGAATTCTTAATGGCTGTGTGGCTTCTTCAATACCGTGCAGCCATTAAGAATTCAGACTGCCTATATAGTGCAAGCTTAATTAGCTAAGTATCAGGCAGCTGCTGTCTAATTGACAGCGCGGTTCATGACTGCAGCCGTCCATGACCTGACTGGATCACGACTGCGCTGTGTTATCGTACCCTTATTGGGCACTGATATTTCCATACCATAAGGTACTTAAATTTGGACATTGTTTGGCACTATCTTCGCCACTTTATGGTAATGTTACAATATGTGGCAATGTTTGCATTCGGATACCTTGGTACTGTCATTTGGACAGACACTACATAGCAGTATTATTTTAAAATTTGTATGGCACTATTATATGCACACTGGTACTGTTATTTGGACACTACATGGTAATGTTACATGAAAGCTGTTTTATACTGTCTTTTGGACACTGTATGGTACTGTTACATGGACAGTTTGTACTGTCATTTGGACAGTGCATAGCACTGTTACATGATCTCTTTAATGGGGCCGCAAAAGATGCAGACAGCACTCTGTGTGCTGTCCGCATCCGTTGATCCGTTCCGTGGCCCCATAAAAAAAAAAAATAGAACATGTCCTATTCTTGTCCGTTTTGCGGACAAGAATAGGCATTTCTATTATGGGCGCCCATTCTGTTCAACTAATTGCGGAATGCACACAGACAGCTTCTGCGTTTTACGGATCCACAATTTGCGGACCGCATAACACAGCACGGTCGTGTGCATGAGGCCTAACAAAAAAAATTCTAATTGTGTGGTACTGTTATTCTGAAACTGCTTAGTATGGCTATTCAGATAACATTTCATACAGTCAGTTTGAATGCGGTATGGCACTGCTTTGTAGACTGCCACTGCTGGCTAGAGACGGCAGGAAGATCTTATGTGGACGTAGCAAAAGCCTGAAGAAAGGAAACAATGTTTAGCACATTGCAAGATGTAGCATAAAGGAAGACACTGTGAAAGACATACACACCCTGGAGACTTTTCTATTTGTAACTTTATATAGTATGGGGATTTACTGTATATTCATGGTAAAGACATGGATGACTGCTCCACCAATGCATGAGTCTAATAACAATCTTCCTTCTGAATGCTTATAGGTACAATTCCTTCTCCATCCAGCAATCTATTACACAGCACAGAATTACAGGATTATGGTATTTATTCATATGTCATGTTCCACTTTGCCTAATATAATTGTGATTCTGCTAAACTGGATCACCTGTGTGATCCCTGCTACTCTTTGTGATAATTGCTTCTCTTCTGCGGAATGAGCTCACAGCTAAGTAATAAGGTAAAAATAGTAATTTGTCTGTTTTGAATAAATAATTTAATCCTGGGCTATTTTCTTAGTTTAACATTCCATAATTGTCTCCAAGGATTTTGTAGATTCAACTGCTGCTCTAAAACCTGGCATTTGATGTATAATTAAAAATCAAACGTTCACATTTGCATCAAAGCGACCTCGTAGCTGTCTTTGATCATTTATTTCCCTAAACGGCTCAAGTACTCCTACTAGAAAACGTTCCATTAATAAATGGAATAGGGTGGTCTAGAAATAAAAGGCACAATGTAACAATCGTGTAATCTGCTCACACATTACATGACGCAATGTTCCAGCCACCTCCTGAGACTTCTACTGCAGAACAGCCGATGCATGCACTAGCACTAGCAATCAATACTGATGAATCGTCTTCTGTCCTTGTAGACCACTGATCTTCAACTGCTACTGCTGGCACAGCAAAGTCTACAAACCAAAGGTTGTCACTGTGTTTATGCAACTAAGGTTCTGTTCACATCTGCACATGCACCTGGTAAGCTTCCGACACATTTGCCGAATGTAGGCATAGGCCTCCTTGGCCCAACAAAGGTTAAAAGAGTGTCCTTTTGCCTCCATTGTGGTGGTATGTGCCAGCACACCTTTTTCTCAACTGTAGGACATCACAGTACACGGTAAACATTGTTATCATTGAAGATTGAGAGAAGAAGGCTGCGCTCACCTGAATACAAACTGAGAATACGGGAGGTGCAAGGGACAATTCCAATAGAAAAAAGTTCACAAAGCCCAGCTTCCAAAAATATAAAATCCAGCTTTTTTTTTGTTCCAAGACGTAAAATCCAAATCCAAATAGCAAAAGAAAGTCTACGCGATTCGGGTCAGACAGCGACCCTTCATCATGAATTAGTCTGACCTGAAACGCGTAGATTTTTTTTGCTATTTGGATTTGGATTTTACGTCTTGGAACAATAAAAGCTGGATTTTATATTTCTGGAAGCTGGGCTTTGTGAACTTTTTACATTGTTATCATTGTAGGAAAAATATGTCTGTATGGCTGTAAAGTGCCTTATGCAAAAGGCAGAGCATATGTCAGAAAAATTTTGTGACGTATACAGTATCTCTGAAGTATACCCTAAATGAGACGTGAACAGAACTTTGATAGTATCCTTTACGTTTCAATACCTTACCATTTTTAAGATCTCTGCTTGTTGTCAGTGACTGGAAACATTCTTGAAGGGCCTGCAGTCCCAATAATACAGATGAGTGTCACAATACATTCAGTATGGAGAATTTTCTATTAACTAAACATCCTGGAATCTATGCTCATCGCTCTTAGGCTCTGTTCACACTGTGCTAGGGCTATGCATTGGGAAATGTACCTCTTGGTGAGAGATTGCTGACTGCTAGAAATGCCTCTACAACGCACTTGAAGAAAAAAAACTATATAATACATATGCAAATTAACCTGAGATGAGTCCTGTCCCTGAGATGAGTCCAGCGTGAAGAAGCCCAGCACTGCCCCGCATCGTCAGAATCTTCTCCTTGCTCCTCGACGTCAGAAATCTAGAGCGCCGTAATCTCGAGATGCACGAGCTAGTGCATGGGAACGAACTGCGCATGCGCTAGCTCCCGCATTGCGAGATTACGGCGCTCTAGATTTCTGATGTAGAAACATAGAATGTGTCGGCAGATAAGAACCATTTGGCCCATCTAGTCTGCCCAATATACTAAATACTATGGATAGCCCCTGGCCCTATCTTATATGAAGGATGGCCTTATGCCTATCCCATGCATGCTTAAACTCCTCCACTGTATTTGCAGCTACCACTTCTGCAGGAAGGCTATTCCATGCATCCACTACTCTCTCAGTAAAGTAATGCTTCCTGATATTACTTTTAAACCTTTGCCCCTCTAATTTAAAACTATGTCCTCTTGTAGCAGTTTTTCTTCTTATAAATATTCTCTCCTCTTTTACCTTGTTGATTCCCTTTATGTATTTAAAAGTTTCTATCATATCCCCTCTGTCTCGTCTTTCTTCCAAGCTATACATGTTAAGGTCCTTTAATCTTTCCTGGTAAGTTTTATCCTGCAATCCATGTACCAGTTTAGTAGCTCTTCTCTAAACTGTCTCCAAAGTATCAATATCCTTCTGGAGATATGGTCTCCGGTATTAAGTACAATACACCAAATGAGGTCTCACTAGTGCTCTGTAGAGCGGCATGAGCACCTCCCTCTTTCTACTGGTAATTAGTTTGACATGATCTCCCTGAAGTAAACCCATGCTGTTTTTCATCTTTCAATCCATGGGATTTTAGATGTTCCACAATCCTCTCCTTGAGTATGGTTTCCATTAATTTCCCCACTATTGATGTCAGGCTTACTGGCCTATAGTTGCCCGATTCTTCCATACTACCTTTCTTGTGAATGGGCACAACAGTTGCTAATTTCCAATCTTCTGGGACGACTCCTGTTGCCAGTGATTGGTTAAATAAATCTGTTTTGCTAGTTCACCGCTGAGCTCTTTTAATAGCTTTGGGTGTATCCCATCAGGCCCCTGTGACTTATTTGTATTAATTTTAGACAGTTGACTTAGAACCTCTTCCTCTGTAAGGACACATGCATCAAAAGATTCATTAGTCTTCCTCCCTAATTGAGGTCCTTTTCCTTCATTTTCCTTTGTAAAAACTGAACAGAAGTATTCATTGAGGCAGTCAGCTAGTTCTTTATCTTCTTCCATATACTTTCCTTCTTTTGTTTTTAATTTGGTAATTCCTTGTTTTAGTTTCCTTTTTTCATTTATGTATCTGAAGAATGCCTTATCGCCTTTTTTCCCTGACTGAGCTAATTTCTCTTCTGCCTGTGCTTTAGAAGCTCTTATAACTTGTTTGGCCTCTCTGCCTAATCTTATAAATTTGTCTGTCATCCTCGTTTTTTTTTTTTTATAATTCCTAAATGCTATCTTTTTGTTTTTAATGATTTTGGCCACTTCTGCTGAGTACTACAGTGGTCTCTTCCTTTTTTTGCTTTTACTGACAAGCCTAATGCAATTTTCTGTTGCCTTCAATAGTGCCACTTTTAAGTAGTCCCATTTCTCCTGGACTGCAATGAAACTGTTCCAGTCTGATAGGGACTTCGTATACCACTAATCTAATTTTAGAAAAGTCAGTTTTTCTAAAATCTAAAACTTTTGTTTGGTGTGACTCAGTCACTGTACTTATAGTAAACCACACTGACTGGTAATCACTAGATCCCAAGCTTTCCCCTACATTAATATCAGATACCAAATTCCCATTTGTGAATACTAAATCTAAAATGGCCTCCTTCTGGGTTGGCTCCTCCACTACTTGCTGTAGAGATAATCCCAGTAGGGAATTTAGAATATCTGTACTCCTGGCAGAACTAGCTATTCCTATGTGTGTTCTACTGCATGGGAGAGTGACGGGAAAGGCTAGAATTACAAAGAAGAGGAATTGTGTGTGTAGAATATTAGGCGGGGAAGCTGTCAGCCAGGGAGTGAGAAGTGAGAAGCTGAGGCTGCTGTGCCTCTTAGCAGAAATGCATGCAGCCGCTGCAAACCTCAAAAGTAGCTACCTGCAAGGAAATACTTAATTTTTTTCCTGTTTCATAGAAATACTTTAATGGAACCAGCATATAGGTGATAAATACACCAATACACACTAGGGTAACAATTTACTTGTGAGTGTTAACACGATATTAACCCCTTAGTGACCACCCATACGCCTTTTTACGGCAGTCACTAAGTGGCCTTAGGGTGGGCCGCCGTGCAGCAGGGAACGGGGACCCAGCTTTCACATGAGAGCCTTGGTTCTGCTCTAAAAGCAATGTCGCCCGCCTTATGTAAAGCGCTGACAGAGGGAGCAGACTGAGTATGCAGAAAATGCAGAGCAAGGGAGGGGGGCCAAGGAGCCCACCTTGATATCTCATAGTCTGATAAAAGTGGCAGGGAGGCAGGACTTCGATGACAATTGTGTGCTGGACCTGGGAGCCAGATGGATGTGCTCAACATCAGTGAAGGGCGGTGGTATCAGCAAAAAAGAGCAGAGGCCACGTACCTCCTAAAGAATAGCCACGTCTGCCTTGGAATCTGGTGATGTCGCTGACACTGTGGGTGGGTTAAGTCCAAAATGTGCCAGAGCTAAGCCCAGCTCGGCTGCTTGTTGCTCTGTGCAAGCAACTCCCATATGGCGCTTTTTCTCGACAAAACCACAGCGGGCACACAAAACCACAGCGGTATGCCACTGCCACCATCAAGCCACTGCTGAGGCCTACCTACGGTACCATCGGGTTCTGTATGACTGCTGCTGCCGCCTCCATCATGCTATTGCTGTGACCTGCCTACCATCTCGTTCTGTACGTTAACTGCAGATGCCTGCATCATGCCACAGCTGCGACCGGCCTACATTCATTTTCTGTATGGCTGCTGCTGCCTCCATCATCTCACCTCCACAGTCATGCCACTGCTACGACCGGCCTACTATCACGTTCTGTATGGCTGCTGCTGCTGCCCCTCCATCATGCCACCCTCGCCATCAAGCCACTGCTGCGGCCTGCTGACCATCATCTTCCATAAGTCTGTTGCTGCCTTTCTGCCAACATGTACCATATGGCTGATTCTGCAGCAGCCACTGCTTTAGCTGCTGCTGCTGCTCTACTGCCACCACCATTAACACAAAGTATCTGTCATCACTACCACTACTAGTGATGTATGCTATGCTGCTTCTGCCACATGCCACTATATTTGTATCGTACCCTTTTCACATCCACACTGCACTGCTGCTGCTCCCATTTAAAAAGGAGAATTAGGTGACAAGCCACATTTTCTTCTGAAAATCAACAGTTGTGTGTGTCATACAGAAAGGCATTCCGACCCTGTCAAGGCATAATTTTTGGACGCTTGGTCCCCCAACAAGCCACTTATTTTTATTTTTTTCAATCCCATAACACCATGTATATAAACATCATCTGCCTCTGATAATGACCAATTCTTGGAAGCTTTGGAATATGAAAAAGAATGAGATGTGCCGACACGGTGTGTTTTTAAACGTCAAACGTGCGTTTACCCATGTATGTCAGTTTCACTTGGACATAATTTATAAATGCTGTCATTGTGTTCCAAAGCTTTAGGGGAGGGGGATATTCATAAAAAAAAATAAAAAATGAAAAGAGTTTTCCAAAAAATTCCTAAAAAGGCCTCGGGTCTGAACCAAACTTTTTCAAAAATTCAGCAAACCTGACCTGTAACGAATCTCAAGTGGTTTGCTCATCTCTAAGGGCTCATGCACACAAATGTATTTTCTTTTTTTCCGGACCATATGAGGAACCATCCATCCAATGGGTCCGCAAAAAAAAAACGGAATTTACTTTGTGTGCATTCCGTTTCTGTATGTCAGTGTTTCCATTCCGCAAAAAAATCAAACGTGTCCTACTATTGTCTGTTCCATTATGGGGTCAGCTATTCCGTTCAGCGAAATACTGAATGCTCACAGACGTCATCAGTATTTTGTGCGGATCCGTTTTTTGCGGACTGCAAAATACATACGGTCATGTGCATGAGCCCTAAGTTACATATATCAACATGACATTCACACATAGAAAGTTATATTTCATTCCAGCAACTCTTCCTGGATGCGTTATTTTTTTTGTCAATGAGTGTATATAGGAGCACTGCTGCATGTGTCTGCGAGTTAGGTACAGCTACATTCTTCAAATATATGTCCGTAGAACTGTGGGAACAGCGCCAGATAATTGGGACAGTCAATTATCACAAACAAATGTTTGTACACACTCGATAATTTCCCAGTGTAAATGTGTTGTCGATGACCTGATAAATCAGCAAAGCGCTTGTTGGTCAGATGATGTGATCATTTATGTGGAACATGCAATCCTTCATCCTCATACAGAGGGAATGATCGCTTCATGTAAATACAGCTTAATGAGTGGGCAATGATCATTTCTGATTATTGCAATGTGTATCTGTCCATGTAAATGGACTCTTACATTGATGCACTATATTAAACCCTCAGGACAGGAGAGTTTTGTGCTGGTGACATGTCTGAGTAGAATGTAAGAAGAACATCTTGAGCTTCCTGGTTGAAAACTACAATTCAAGACCTACTATGAAGACTATGGCCTCTTTCACACGGGTGTCACAGATTTGGTCCGGATGCGTTGCGGGTGTGTTCAGGGAAAATCGTGCGATTGCCTCCTCTACATTCACCTGTTACTGCAAACACATATGAATACCCCCAGCATGCCTTGTTTTTTTTGGACAGCTCCATTTGTTTGGGGAGTTTTGGTAGTTTGGCTGGTGTGTGTGTTGGGTGATTGGATTTCCATTTGCAGGATGTCCACTTTCACTGTATCATCCACTGACCATGTCTTCTTGCACTGGCTGGTCTTCCGCTGTTTTGGAGAGCGGCCAGAAATGATTGAGCAGGAACCGCGGAGGAAGCGTATGAGGGTGCATCCTATAATTTCACAGTGGGACAGCAAAGGTTAATTTGTTGGCTTGAACTCTGACCTCCTTGCACACCCTCTGAAGTCCTTTAATTATTGCCGCATGTCGGTGGCTACATTTGATCGGCTGTTGGGGGAGTTGAGGCCTGCCTTGACTTTCCAGGACACCAACATGCAGCAGAGTGTGTCACCTGAGGAACGTCTTATTATTACTTTAAGATAAGACTATATATTATCATACTCATACATGAATGACCCACTGTTTGCCAATACATAGCAGTTTTGTATATGGCCTGTGTCTTCATAACTACTAAGTACTTCATAGTAGTAAACATGTATTGTATATAGTTTATTTTTATTCATTAATTGTGTGTGCTTTTGGGCCAGCCACTTTGTCTAAAGTAATTTGTTGTACTACCAAGTCATCGATTAGTCACACCAGATTCAAGTTCTGCGGGGGTTAATTATTCTAATCCTGGCTGTAATGATGATGATATGTCACTTGTGTGTATATGGTAATGGTGTTGAAGTTGATTTATCAATATAAAGTATTGATTCCCAATCTTAGAGTATCACGGCGCAAAAACCACCCGGTGGTTGGATTGGATTACAGGGTTCTTTTATTAGGCAAGCGGTACAACGCGTTTCGGGGATATACCCCTTCTTCAGGTACATTCCTGAAACGCGTTGTACCGCTTGCCTAATAAAAAGAACCCTGTAATCCAACCCAACCACCAGGTGGTTTTTACGCCGTGGGACATCTCTACCTTACTGAATCACTGGCTTTCTGAGGGATTTCAGGCATCCCTGAACAGAAGTATCTATATCCCGGGCTGCATACCATCCGTTTATGAGGGGCTTCTGCTAATCTTATATGTGCCTACACTAGAGTTGTGCCTAGCATAGCACAACTCCACAAGCTGAGCCTCCAATTTTGGAGATACTATTTATCTTCTATTTAAGACGTTATTACCCTATGGTGCGCCATTTTTTTGTTCTACAGCTGAACAAGGCCTGCTCTAATTACCAATCTTAGAGTATGGCCTAGTTTAAATTTCAACTTGCCAGACACATCGCCATTAAATTATGTAAAGTAATGTAGTTGATTTTTAAAGGGGTTGTCCAGGTTCAGAGCTGAACCTGGACATCCCTCCATTTTCACCCCGGCAGCCCCCCTGACATGAGCATCGGAGCAGTTCATGCTCCGATGCTCTCCTTTGCCCTGCGCTAAATCGCGCAGGGCAAAGGCATTTTTCTGAGTTCCGGTGACATACCGGGCTCTCTATGGGGCTGACAGGCAGCCCGGTGATGTCACCGGCACTGATGGGCGGGATTTGGCTCTGCCCTAGCCAGTAAAACGGCTAGGGCAGAGCTAAAGCCCGCCTCTCAGAGCCGGTGACGTCACCGAACACACTGTTGGGCGGATGTTACCGCCCGGCAGTGTGTTATTGAAAACACAAGAGCCTGTGCCCTGCGCGATCTAGCGCAGGGCACTGGAGCGCATCGGAGCATGGGATGCTCCGATGCCAGGCTCAGGAGGGCTGCCGGGGTGAAAATAAGGGTATGTCCGGGTTCAGCTCTGAACCCGGACAACCCCTTTAAATGTGTACAATTTTGTGTATTCATTTAAATATTTTTTTTCATTTCAGATATCTGGCGATGGGCAATTATTTTTCTTCGTTACATTTTGATTTTAGAATAGGGACCTCCACAATTGCTGGCGTGGTACGGGCTACATGTGCCACCAATTGGTTGAGACTGAAGGCTTCAGTGCTGCCACATCCAACCAGGCAGCAGTGGCTTGATATAGCCCAGGGCTTCCTGGAGAGGGCTCAATTCCAAAATTGTATTGGTGCCCTTGATGGGAAGCACATACGGGTTAAGAAGCCACCAAACTCAGGGCCCCAATTCTATAATTATAAACAGTTTTTGTCTGTAGTTTTGTTGGCTTTCAGAATGGCTCGCTGTCTTCAGGCCAACCAACTGGACGTACCACAGCCAGAAAACCTTCCAGGCTCCTCTGGGCCACCAGCAACTTATGTGGTTGTAGGGGACGAGGGTTTTGCCCTTTCTACCCACCTCATGCGTCCCTTTCCTAGGCAAGGTTTGGATGCAAAGAGGCGCACTTTTAATTATCAGTTAAGTAGAGCCAGAAGGTTTTTGGCGTGCGCATTTGGGATTTTTTCTAATAAATGGCCGGTTTTTCTTTTGCCCATCCAGCTGGCCCCAGAAAACTTCAATGTGGTCATCAAAGCGTGTGTAGTGCTGCACAACTACATACGCACCTATGAGTTGACACCTGATGAAGACGCCCAAGTCTACAGTCCGCCATCAGAAACAGACACTTTCCAATTTGGAAGAACTGGATCTGCTGGACTGAGAGTGAGGGACTTATTTTCAGAATATTTTATGCCCCCTATCGGTTAATTGCCTTTTCAGCAGTAGTACTCAACTCATGGAAGTTTGTGTTTGCCTTTTTCTTTTTTTACCTGGATTGTTTTTTTTTTGTTACTTTTTTTATTTTTTAGTTAGCGACTCGCACGATAATGAGGACCCTTGACGTGGGTTGCGAGCTAACATATTTTGCTTACAGATATTGTTTATAACACGGTATGTAAAAAATTTACTAATACCTAATTCATAGAAAGTCTACAATTTTGCCTCAAATGTATGCATGTTTTCCCATCATTATTAATAAAGTTGTAGTGGGGCTCATTCTCATGTAAAAAAAACTATCATGTAAAAAAAAACTATCAGTACATGTGTCATGGCGATTAAACTCTATCTGTAATGTTTTGACAATTGTGTGCTTAAAGGACATTATATTATTTCTAACATGTTCTAATATGTCTAATAAAGCAATTTTTGTATAATACAGTTTCGACAAAATAATTTTTGGTGAAAACCACAATAATAGTGTGTCTGCGATTTAGAAAAAAGTTACAATAGTTAAGTGTATTTGGGTTATATTCATGTTTAATAAAAGGGTACAATGATTATTGTGTTGTATGTGTTGGTGCAACATAAAGATAATTATGCACTGTATATAATAAAGGGAACAAACAATAAAAAAAGTTGAACAATAAACTCTGTTTATTTACACAGAAAATAGTCAACTAAACTATATTTTGTTTTTAATGTAATAAAATAAAATACTCTAAAAATCAAAAAATTATAAATTTACAAAACGCCTAGATGGCGAGGGGGAACCCTGATACTGAGGGCCAGGGTAGGCTGTTTGGGAAGGGGGCCTAGAGTACTCGGATGGTGGCATAGGTGGCCCTCAATCAGTGGCGACTCTAGGAACAATATATAGGGGGGGCACAAAGATACCACAGTCAAAAATGGGGGGGCAAAAACAAAATAAGATTACAAAATACGAGAGAGTTGCGGTCTGCAGGGATACAGTTATAATAAAACAATTTACTTACAAAAGAAGCTATTCAGTCGTCTGCTGTGCTGTCCTCTGCTTGCTTCCACGGATTCTTTCCCCTTCTTTCTGTCTCTCGTCAGTGCACAGGCGCACTGTTATGGTGGATCTGTGGAAGACACACTGTTATGGGGGATCTGTGGATGACACATTATGCCTCTCATTAGCCCTCATTATGCCTCTCATCACTCCCATATCAGCCCCCATATAAGCCCTTATGCCTCATTAGCCCCCATTATTCTTCTTATTAGCCCCATTGGCCCCCATTATGCCTCATTAGCCCACATTATGCCTCTAATTAGCCCCCATTATGCCTCTTATTAGCCCCCATATGCCTCCAATTAGCTCCATATGCCTCCAATTAGCCCCCATATGCCTTCAATTAGCCCCCATATGCCTCCTATTAGCCCCCATATGCCTCCTATTAGCCCCCATATGCCTCCTATTAGCCCCCAATTAGCCCCCATATGCCTCCAATTAACCCCATATGCCTCCAATTAGCCCCATAGACCCCATATGCCTCCAATTAGCCCCCATATGCCTCCAATTAGCCCCCATATGCCTCCAATTAGCCCCCAATTAGCCCCCATATGCCTCCTATTAGCCCCCAATTAGCCCCTATATGCCTCCAATTAGCCCCTATATGCCTCCAATTAGCCCCCATATGCCTCCTATTAGCCCCCATATGCCTCCTATTAGCCCCCATATGCCTCCTATTAGCCCCATAGACCCCATATGCCTCCAATTAGCCCCCATATGCCTCCAATTAGCCCCCATATGCCTCCAATTAGCCCCCATATGCCTCCAATTAGCCCCCATATGCCTCCAATTAGCCCCCATATGCCTCCTATTAGCCCCATATGCCTATTAGCCCCATATGCCTATTAGCCCCCATATGCCTCCAATTAGCCCCATATGCCTCCTATTAGCCCCATATGCCTCCCATTAGCCCCATATGCCTCCTATTAGCCCCCAAATATGCCTCCACTTAGCCCCCAAATATGCCTCCAAATGCCCCCATACATCTCCAATTAGCCCCCAAATATGCCTCCAATTAGCCCCCAAATATGCTTCCAATTAGCCCCATATGCCTATTAGCCCCATATGCCTATTAGCCCCCATATGCCTCCAATTAGCCCCATATGCCTCCTATTAGCCCCATATGCCTCCCATTAGCCCCATATGCCTCCTATTAGCCCCCAAATATGCCTCCACTTAGCCCCCAAATATGCCTCCAAATGCCCCCATACATCTCCAATTAGCCCCCAAATATGCCTCCAATTAGCCCCCAAATATGCTTCCAATTAGCCCCATATGCCTCCTATTAGCCGCATATGCCTCCTATTAGCCCCCATAATGCCCCCAGCAGCCACATTTTTTATAAAATTAAAAAAAAAAACACTTACCTCTCCTGCTCCTGGACGGACGCCGCCTGCCATTTTCTCCCTCCTCAGTCGACTGTGCGTGCTCTAAACTGGCGCGCACAGCGTGAGGTCACAGAGCGACCTCACGCTGTGCGCAGCCCTGCACAGCCGACAGCCGAGGACCAGGAAGTGGTGAGTACAGAGCGTTCACCACTTCCTGGTCCTTCTGTACTAATGAGCGCTTCCTTAATGGAAGCGCTCATTAGTATTCACTCGGGGGAATCAGCGGGGGGGCACCTGGGGGGGCAAGGAACAACATAGGGGGGGCAATTGCCCCCCCCTCGCCCCCCTCTAGCGACGCCACTACCCTCAATGATCCCTTGGAGGAGGGAATTGGTGGGGACCCTGTGAGGCCTGAGATATTTGCATTGGCCAGGGGCCAAACATGTGCCCATAGAAGAGCCAATTTTCCAGGGCGGAAAACATCTCAGTAGGGTCGTGGGGGGGGAGTGGCTGACTCCAGAACGATTTTGAGAGCCAATCTAGTTCTCAGTAACCGTTCTGGAGGCAGCTGGCGCAAATAATGGGCCAAACTCTGGGCAAACAGATCGTGATGATCCTGCTGCCGGGTTCTAGATAAATATTATAGAACTTGCGTATTTATATTTGCTTCGGCAGGAGGCATTGCTCGTCGTCTGGTCCTGCTGGGTAGAGCCAAAGGGGCTGGATGCAGCTGCAGGCCTGGATGTTGCAGTGCTTGGTCCTGCCACACTCTCCATCTGCACAGCTCCAGAGGTAGTCTCTTTTTCATACGCCTTGTAAAGCTGCAGTGCTGACTCTTCCCCTTTCTCCTTTAGGTTGTCCTCCGTTCTACAAAAAATATAACAAACATACTACATAACTAAATGAACACTATTTAGGTTTCAAAATATTTATTTCACATATTCCTATCATGAGAAAAATACATTTGTGACATAGTACTACATGACCTAAACTACATATGACATATGTGGTCATTTAGCTACATTGGGTAAATTATAGGTGTCATAGGTGGCCAACAATTCCTATTCCACTCGTCATGTTTTCACCTACTTTTACTAAAGAAAGGAGGAATGGGAATGGTTGATATCGGCAACTATGACATTTCACATTTAACAATTGTTACCAATAACAGTACCTAACTAGTCTTCATACAGTGTGCATTACTTAACATGTAGTGGTCAATGTATAGAATGTACTTACGGATGCAGCTCCATGACATCACAGAGAAACATCAGCTGCTCCTTGAATATATAGGGCCTTTTCTTAAGTGGGCCGAAACCACTCCGCCCATGGTGCTTCATTTCTTTTCTGAATTTGTCCCAGCAGCTCTGTCAACGATTCTTGACCTCTTCAACTTGTAATAAAAAGACAAGAAAGGAAAATTTAGGCAAATATACAATTCTACAGAGGATAACATATGACATGGCCTATATACTAGGGAGGATAACATATGACATGGCCTATATACTAGGGAGGATAACATATGACATGGCCTATATACTAGGTAGGATAACATATGACATGGCCTATATACTAGGTAGGATAACATATGACATGGCCTATATATTAGGGAGGATAACATATAACATGGCCTATATACTAGGGAGTATAACATATGACATGGCATATATACAAGGGAGGATAACATATGACATGGCCTATATACTAGGGAGGATAACGTATGACATGGCCTATATACTAGGGAGGATAACATATGACATGGCCTATATACTAGGGAGGATAACATATGACATAGCCTATATACTAGGGAGGATAACATATGACATGGCTTATATACTAGGGAGAATAACATATGACATGGCTTATATACTAGGGAGGATAACATATGACATGGCTTATATACTAGGGAGAATAACATATGACATGGCTTATATACTAGGGAGAATAACATATGACATGGCCTATATACTAGGGAGGATAACATATGACATGGCCTATATACTAGGGAGGATAATGTATGACATGGCCTATATACTAGGGAGGATAATGTATGACATGGCCTATATACTAGGGAGGATAACGTATGACATGGCCTATATACTAGGGAGGATAACGTATGACATGGCCTATATACAAGGGAGGATAACATATGACATGGCCTATATACTAGGGAGGACAGCAACAATCAAACATGAATACATTGTCTACTTACTCAAATTCTTCCGAATTTGTCCTTGGGTTTTCTCCCAGATGGTGGCAAATAGATCCTGGGTTACCTCCACCCAGGCCGCATCTTTCTTACAGCGGTCCTGGTACTACCCAGAACGAAGATCCCAGAGACAGGGCCTATCCTGCATGAGGACAATGAGCCTCTCCACGTCCATTTCCCAGGGTGTCTTTGGCATTTTGGGTTTTTTTTGGCTCCGCAAGGGCTGTAAAATGGTGCAGCAAACTTCTGGCTCATGTGCTGGCTCAAGCCAGATGCGGAGAAACTCCTACTTCCTGTATGATATCCCTTGAGTATTGCTAAGTTACTTGTGTGAAAAACGCAAGGCAACGCAGCGCATCCGGATGCAATGCATTTTTCACGCAGCCCCATTTACTTCTATGGGGCCTGCGTTGCGTTAAAAACGCAGAATATAGAACATGCTGCGATTTTCACGCAACGCACAAGTGATGCGTGAAAAACATCACTCATGTACACAGCCTCATTGAAATGAATGGGTCAGTGCGGGTGCAATGCCTTCACGTCATGCATTGCACCCGCGCTGAAAACTCGCTTGTGTGAAAGGGGCCTATCAGTTGCACAGACACAAGATTGTTAGGTCTCAGTTGATTGGGAAAACTAAAGGCCCGTTTACATGAAGCCATCATTCCCTCTGTGGGGGAATGAATGATCAGAGCTGTGATCATTCATCCCCATACAAATTGATTGTTTGACAGCAGCAGATCCCTGTTTACACAGAGCAATGAGCTACTCACAAATGATCATTTATGTTCCGTATAATTGACGGGCCTTCTGCACTAGGATTCTATATCAACCCTGGCCCTGACTTCTCCTAAAGTCAATAAAGGTGGAGAGGGAGCAGCAGAGAAAGCATAGCCTCTAGGTGTAACTGCAACACCCCTGTTGCTCCTAGAGGTTCATGTGTATTTCTTAAAACTAGATTTTTCTCAGCAATGCCGACACACATGGGACCAACACAGATGCCTTCAGCTGCCAAGTGCACATGAAACAGGTCAGCCAATGTCATAAGTACAAATCTGCTGACAGATGCCCTTTAAATGACATTTTTTAGGATTCCTCACAACCACTTTAAGATCATATGAAGTGCCTACAAGTATCATTAAAAATAACCTCTATCAGTCCCATAAAACAAGGCTGAGAGAAAACCAATATTTCGACCAAAATCCTCTTTACCCGTGTCTCAATTAAAATTCACCATAATATATTCAGGTCCAAAAAAATAGGCTTGATGGAAATTCTGTTTAGGATTGGTCACCATTTCTGACATGTATGTTTAGTAAATTCTAGCATTCCTGTAAAAGCACCTTTATAAAGAACTCTGCATTGTGTAATTCCTCTGTTATGCCTCCTGGAAATGTATGAATAACTTGACAACTGGGCATTAACATTCCCACTGTGAAAAGTGCCCCTATACACCGTGGTACTGTTAGCAGACAAATATTACCTGGAGGATTAACAGTAGGACAACACCGTGCAGAGCTGTTAGAAAAGATGCCCCAGCATTATTTATAGGAATACAAGTTACTGTGACAGGCATTCCTGGAGCTTACAGGTCCTCTCTAATAGTGTGCTGGTACGACTAAATTCATATAATCAGATCCGGAGTATAATCTTGATCATACTCAATGTGTGGGTATAGGTGAAGTCGTGACGCGAGCACTAAAAGTCATTATCCTGGTATAGACTGATAAGTCTATGATCTTCATGTCCAGTCAGGGCCCCAGGCCCTGAAATCTAATCAGAACAAATAATCCTAAAGACAAATTTGCAGCTGTCAATATTAAAGCGGGTTTTAATAATGTGAAACATGATGGAGTTATGGGCGGACACAATGAAAGAGCGTATTCATTTACCATGTGAGGTAAGAGCACTTTGTGACTAGGTAAGTGATTTTCATCTTGAAAGATGCATGAGAAAAGATGTTCTCTGCTTCTTGGAAAATCACAGGAGACAATTAAAGTCTGGGTATTTTTAGAGAACAGTTATAGCAGTGGGAGGACATAGAGAAAGGTGAATGCAAATGGTAAGACATTTAAAAACACTGGGGAAGCATTTACTAAGCTGATTTCTGGTGGAATTTGCACCCAAAAAAGTAGCGTACATGCAGTTATAATATGTTTTATGGCAAAGGGGCGTAGCTTAGCTAAAAGGGCGTGACTACATAGGAAAAGGTTGTGACTTGCCATATGTTCATGTGCTTAAAGGGGTTCTCTGGGAATTAAGAAAATGAAAATAATTAAAATATGACTTTATTATAAATATATTCCCAAATACCTTTCATTAGTTATAATGGCTCGTTTTGTCTGGGGCGCAATCATCAGGAAAAATAAAATGGCCACCATCCTATTAGTCCACACAAAACCTGTCCTAAAGAGTTGCCTCATATCTGCTCTACTTGTCAGGGATTATCCTAAATACAGTTGATAAGATCTGCAGCTGAATCTCTGTAGGAATGGAGTTCATGAGGAGACATGAAGTACAGAGAGGAGATGGGGAAGTGGCTGATGAGCAGCAGCACCTGTATGCAGTCTCCATTACCACAGCCCCACATTACCACAGTCTGTCCTCTCCACTCTCTCTGTACTTCATGTCTCCTCATGAACTCCATTCCTACAGAGATTCAGCGATAGAGATAAAGTTCTTTTCAGCTATATTTAGGATCATAATCCCTGACAAGTAGGAGAGGAGGTTGAGGCAGCTCTTTAGCTCAGTGCTCTGAAGTAACTTGTCCTCCTCTGTGATTAAGACAGTTTTTTTGTGTATTAATAGGATGGGGGCCATTTTATTTCTCCTAATGATTGTTCCCTAGACAAAACGAACCATTATAACTAATGAAAGGCATTTGGGAATATATTTATAATAAAGTAATATTTAAGTATTTTTATTTTCTTAATTCCCAGAAAACCCCTTTAAGATGTAAGCCAACCAATAGGTGGTGTACAGTTAGACAAAAGTTTTTAAGATACACCAAATTTATCATCCAGCATCTGCCAGTGAGATCAATCTGGCACATTTTTAGACTGTCTAGTCTAACTTTAAATGCTAAGATAGGGGTAAGGGCCCGATTAGTGATGGTCTTGCCACTAGGACCCAAGATCACAAGAACTGGGGTCACATATAGCTCAATTTAAATGCAGTGGTGGTTGCACATGTAGCAATGTACTCAGTAATCTTTGCCAGTCTCATAGAGTTGACTGGAGAAACAGCGGACATACACGAGCTCCACTCTATTTAAAAGGGGGAACATTATTGTGATTGGGGGAGGGCGGTTACTGCAGTCGGACTCTATACTGATCTGACACTTATGCCAAGGTCTGCCTGTGGGCTGAGCAGTGCAGGGAGAGAGGTCAGGGATTAGCCAGGAGGTGACCCGTCCCCTGCTTTTCGCTCAGAGCCTGGTTGTTGGTTTTTCTGTGTGTCTGAGTGCTTGTCCGCCGTGACAAGCAGTCCAAGAAAGCGCATGTGCGGGAGCCAGAGAATCCAAAGGGAGAGCCTGTTTGTATAAAAAAATCTTGTGAAAGGAGTTCCAGAAGCCAAGACCGAAACTTTGAGAGTAAAAAAAAAAAGAGAGGCTATCTTTTGATAAAATAAAGAAACAAAGAAGAGCATGAACGCCAGAGGCAAAAAGAAAGAAAAATAAATAGACAAAGAGAGTGAGATAAAAGGATGCGATAGCGCATCATCGTCATTTGTGAAAGAGTAGAACGAGAGTTTCTGGCCATTAAATAGGAAGAGGAGTCCCTTAGACACGATCTGTGTTTGTGACAAACCAAGGTCTGCTGGCCTGGGTGTGGCAGAACAAAGGGAAAACTGTGGGAAAAGCGCTGTCACAAGCATCCTGGTTTGCTGCCAGTGTTCACCCCCACAGGTTTGAACAGAGGAGGGGGTTATGTGAGGCAGTGACAGGCCTCATACATGACAGAGGTGTGGAGGGGGTGGATATTTCAGTCCACACCCCTATTCCACCACAGGTGAGGCCAACTGGGTGTAATCAGGGGGGGGGGGGGCAACCCTTAGTATAGGAGTCCAGGGGAGAAACTTTTGGAGAATAAAGCCAGCAGGGGCTCTGTGTGATTCCACTGAGAAGGGCTGGGGGCCACGAGGCTGTGTGAAAGTTGCTGGATCTTATGGCTGAGGGAAGCTGTATCTTATCCTGGGTGAACTGCGCTCTATAAATGAGGTAGAGACGACCTATATATTAGGTAGTGCCTAGAAGGGCAGGTGTTTATTTTGCTATGTTTATGTTTGTGCTGGTGCTGAAGTGCCCACAATAAAGCACATTATGTAATTCAACCCCTTAACTTCTTAAGGACACAGCCTTATTTCACCTTAAGGACCAGGCAATTTTTTGCAAATCAGACCAGTGTCACTTTAAGTGGTGATAACTTTAAAACGCTTTGACTTATCCAGGCCATTTTGAGACTGTTTTTTCGTCACATATTGTACTTCATGACACTGGTAAAATGAAGTCAAATTTTTTATTTTATTTTTATAAAAAAATACCAAATTTACCAAAAATTTGAAAATAAATTGCAAATTTCCAAGTGTCAATTTCTCTACTTCTAAAATACATAGTAATACCTCCAAAAATAGTTGATACTTTATATGCCCCATATGTCTACTTCATGTTTGGATCATTTCGGGAATGATATTTTATTTTTTGGGGCTGTTACAAGGCTTAGAAATTTAGAAGCAAATCTTGAAATTTCTCTGAAATTTTCAAAAACCCAATTTTTAGCTACCAGTTCAGGTCAAGTCACTTTGTGAGGCTTACATAATAGAAACCACCCAAAAATGACCCCATTCTAGAAACTATACCCTCAAGGTATTCAAAACTGATTTTACAAACGCTGTTAACCCTTTAGGTGTTCCACAAGAATTGATGGAAAATAGAGATATAATTTCAAAATTTCACTTTTTGGGCAGATTTTCCATTTCAATAAATTTTTTAGAGTAGAAACTCCATAAAAGTGACACCATCTAAGAGTGTTCCACAAGAGTTATTGGCAAATGGAGATGAAATTTCAGAATTAAATTTTTTGGGCAAATATTCCATTTTAATAAATTTTTTCCGGTAACAAAGCAAGGGTTAACAGCCAAACAAAACTCAATATTTATTGCCCGGATTCTGTAGTTTACAGAAACACCTCATATGTGGTTGTAAACTGCTGTACGGGAACACGGTAGGGCGCAGAAGGAAAGGAATGCCATACGGTTTTTGGAAGGCAGATTTTGCTGGACTGGTTTTTTGGACACCATGTCCCATTTGAAGCCCCCCTGATGCACCCCTAGAGTAGAACCTCAAAAAAAACAGTGTGTATTACTCATACAGCTTCCGGCCTGTGAGATCCAGGGGGCTGGATCTTACAGGCTCGTCACCGGAAGGCAGCGCAGATGCCTAAGGAAGGAATCGCGCTGCCTTCCATGCCATTGGGTCCCTCCTACAGCCGCATGGGGACCCGATGGAACGCCTGATCACCGCCGCAACCACAGGTAAAAGCCGCAAACCGCAAGTCTGAATTGACCTGCGGTTTGCGGCGATCGCCGACACGGGGGGGTCACGGGACCCCCAAGCGCATTTAGCCAAGGTGCCTGCTGTAACCTTTTGGACTCGTTACATTGACTATGTGTTTCTGATCTGGGAGGGAAGTCTGCCCGCGTTTCATAAGTTTATCAACATCCTAAACCAAAATTATATTGGGCTGAGCTTGACCTTTGAGACCCAGATGGAGCAAATTATGTTCCTCGACGTAGTGGTGAAAAAAACTGAGAGGACCCTAAATACAACAGTGTCCTTCACTGGGATAGTCATCATCCCACTGCCGTGAAGAGGGGGATCCCTAGGGGACAGTACCTACGGGTTCGTAGAAACTGTTCCTCGGGAAGTAATTTTTATTCGGAATCAAGAAAACTAAAAAACAGACTATTACAGAGAGGTTATCACTTGACCCTCCTAAGGGAGTCCTTCCAATTTGCAGAGTTTAAAAGGGAGGACCTGTTGATGCCAAGGCACAGGGACAATTCAGACGAGGGCCTGATACGTCTAATCTCCACCTTCGACTCTGGTAACAAGGAAGTGACATCCATTTTGAGAAGACACTGGCCAGTACTCACAATGGACCCTGATCTAACGCAGGTGATCAGGGAATATCCCCAAGTGAGCTACCGTAAAGGAAGGAGCTTGCGGGATCGTTTAGTGCACAGCCACTATGAGGGCCCCAAAAAAGAGGGCACCTGGCTAGACCGCAAGCCTATTTGCGTTTTCAAATGCGGATCATGCAAGGCTTGCAACTTTATCAATACTTCGAAAACAGTAACTTGTTCCGTTACACAACGCTCCTTTGTTATCCGGGATTTTGCAAACTGCTAAACCAAAGGCGTTGTATATATCTGCCAATGTAATTGTCCTATTGACTACATTGACAAGACAAAAAGAGAATTTCGAAGAAGGGTCTGCGAGCATATAAATGATATTAAAAAATTAAAAGATACACCTGTGGCCCACCATTTCAACAACTGCCATATGGGCGATGTTGGCTCTGCTCGCTTCTCTGTCCTTGAGGTGGTCCCCCTACCTGAGAGAAAAGGTAATTGGGACAAGAAGATTCTTAAAAAAGAAACTTCTTGGATATATCGTTTCCAGTCCCAGTCCCCACTTGATTTAAATGAAAGACTCAATTTTACATGCTTTATTTAAAAAAATCCCTGTTTGTTTAACACACACTTTCCTTCAGGAATAATCTGAATATATTTGGTATGTTGCCCTTTAATTGGCTTAATTGATGAGAGAAGCATCTTGTTGTCATGGTGAACAATCATCAGGTCACCTTATCTTTATTAAGCTTGATGTCCTCCCCCCTCTCATATCGCCATGAGGGAGATGACATAAGTGACTACTATCTCCTTTTTCCTTGTTTATCTCTCTATACCTTTTACTAATGGAAAAACTTTTGTGTGTGTGATGTCCCCCCTGTATGTCTCTGGCCTTATTGTGGTGAGCCACTATTATTTATAAAGAAATATTGAGTCGGATGACCCTTTGCATCATATTTAAGCTCCAATGCCTCCTTAACCATTATTTTATAATCCTTTTGTCCGGCATCTCCTTAGAGAGACATTATGTTCGACGATGCGTTCCACTGATGCGTTCCATTAGGGAGCCGGGAACTGACGTCATAGAACTTCCGGTATCAGCATCAAGCCTTATGCGGTTCATAAAGAGTGTCACGATGCCGGAAGTCACATGGACAAGAGGACTTGCGCTCCAGTATGTGGTCCAGACGCCGAAAGGAGGTCACTGCCGTCCGGATGTCTGATCTGGGCAAGCGCCACCGTGGCCAGAGTTAGCTTTGGCCCAAACAACTTTTTTTTTTGTGGGAAATCCACCATCCTCCCGCTTGTAAGTAGGACTTTGTTACTTTGTTGCCCATGCATTTCTTTGTGTGATTGTTCATTTGTTGTAGCATATGGGCCTCCTATTGATATGTCTCTATTCATATATTTTCTCTAGGTATCATTAGTGGGACAGTCTCCTCCTTTTGTTTCCTGGTGACCCAAAAAAACTGTATGTTGACATCTGGCTGTAGAGTATCACCAGTGCATCTTTGTATCATATGTATTGTGTCTATCTTGATAATGTATTCACCCCCTGATGAGCCTGAAAAGTTTTAGGCGAAACGCATTGGGGCTCTTGTATTGGTTTACTAAATAGTGGTGGTGCCAACTCTATAGGATAACCATCCACTTTCTATTATATTGTTACTATCTTTTCCCTGATTAGGGCTTACTAGGGCCCGGTAAGCATTAGGTTCGGGGACAGGGAACCTCCACCATCAGGGGGTCGCCTGGGCTATGCAGGCGATAGGGCTTTCAGGGTAAGTGGTTCTGCCCTGATCCTTATTTACTAGATCTCTATCCCTCCGCCTGAACCTGTGTGTTTATCCCGTCACCATGAATGTTTTTTCTTGTGGGGGCCACTATTCCCCTATAAAGAAACTTTGGTAATTGTAGTACACTATTGTTGGTCTATACATACCTATACCCGCTTGATCATAAATAAAGGTATTTTTAAAAGTCACATTCCTTAATACATATTATTTACTTCTAAAACTATTGTGACAAGGTATCTTGGTAAAAAATCCTAATGCTTGGTTGTATACATAAACAGCTGTCAGTAACTGATAGTTGAACACAGCGGATGTATTGTCAGTGATTGATAGCATTCTCTGTGTAAGTATGTATACATAGATAGCTGTCAGTCACTGATAGTTGTACACAGGGGAGTTGTTATCAGTAATTGATATAACTCTCTGTGTAAGGCCTCATGCACACGACCGTTGTGTGCATCCGTGGCCGTTGTGCCGTTTTCCCTTTTTATTTCGCGGACCCATTGACTCTCAAAAAAAAAAAATACTGAAAATGTACCGTTTTGCAGCCGAGACCGTGATCCGTGTATCCTGTCCGTCAAAAAAATATGACCTGTCCTATTTTTTTGACGGACAACGGTTTACGGACCCATTCAAGATTGGCATCCGTGTCCGTGATCCATGGCCGTAGGTTACTTTCATACAGACGGATCCGAAGATCCGTCTGCATAAAAGCTTTTTCAGAGCGGAGTTTTCACTTTGTGAAAACTCAGATCCGACAGTATATTCTAACACAGAGGCGTTCCCATGGTGATGGGGACGCTTCTAGTTAGAATATACAACGAACTGTGTACATGACTGCCCCCTGCTGCCTGGCAGCACCCGATCTCTTACAGGGGGATGTGATCCGTACAATTAACCCCTCAGGTGCTGCACCTGAAGGGGTTAATTGTGCGTATCATAGCCCCCTGTAAGAGATCAGGAGCAGCCCCCCCCCCTCCTCAGTTTGAATATCATTGGTGGCAGTGTGCGGCCTCCCCCGACCCCCCTCCCTCTCTCTATTGCATTATTAACATTGGTTGCAGTGTGCGGCCTCCCCCGGCCCCCCTCCCTCCCTCTATTGCATTATTAACATTGGTGGCAGTGTGCGGCCTCCCCTCTCCCCCCCCCCCCCCGATCATTGGTGGCAGCGGAGTTCCGATCGGAGTCCCAGTTTAATCACTGAAGTCCTGGTTGCCATGGTTACTTAGCAATAGTAGAAGCATCATACTTACCTGCTGGCTGCTGTGATGTGTGTGTGTCTGGCCGGGAGCTCCTCCTACTGGTAAGTGACAGGTCTGTGCGGTGCATTGCTGTCACTTACCAGTAGGAGGAGCTCCCGGCCGGACACAGACATCGCAGCAGCCAGCAGGTAAGTATGATGCTTCTACTATTGCTAAGTAACCATAGCAACCAGGAATGAAGTAGCGTCCTGTTTGCCATGGTTACCGATCAGAGCCCCAGCGATTAACTCCGATCGCAACTCCGCTGCCACCAATGATCGGGGGGGGGGGGGGGGTAGGGGGGAGGGGGGGGAGAGGGGAGGCGGCACACTGCCACCAATGTTATTGATGCAATAGAGGGAGGGAGGGGGGGCCGGGGGAGGCCGTACATTGCCACCAATGTTAATAATGCAATGGAGGGGGGCCGGGGGAGGCCGCACACTGGCCACCAATGATATTCAAACTGGGGAGGGGGGGTCTGCTCCCTGCTGCCTGTCAGCCCCTGATCTCTTACAGGGGGCTATGATACGCACAATTAACCCCATCAGGTGCTGCACCTGAGGGGTTAATTGTGCTGATCACGGCTCCCTGTAAGAGATCGGGTGCTGCCAGGCAGCAGGGGACAGTCATGTACACAGTTTGTAGTATATTCTAACTAGAAGCGTCCCCATCACCATGGGAACGCCTCTGTGTTAGAATATACTGTCGGATATGAGTTTTCACAAAGCAACTCATATCCGACAGTATATTCTAACATAGAGGCGTTCCCATGGTGATGGGGACGCTTCAAGTTAAAATATACCATCAGATTGGAGAAAACTCTGATCCGATGGTATAAAAGAGACTCCAGACTTTACATTGAAAGTCAATGGGGACGGATCCGTTTGCAATTGCACCATATTGTGTCAACGTCAAACGGATCCGTCCCCATTGACTTGCATTGTAATTCAGGACGGATCCGTTTGGCTCCGCACGGCCAGGCGGACACCAAAACGACTTTTTTTTCATGTCCGTGGATCCTCCAAAAATCAAGGAACACCCACGGATGAAAAAACGGTCACGGATCACGGACCTACGGACCCCATTTCTGCGGACCGTAAAAAAAAAAACGGTTGTGTGCATAAGGCCTCAGTGTGTATACATAGATAGCTGTCAGTCACTGATAGTTGTACTCGCGAGAGGTGTTATCAGTGATTGATGGCATTCTTCGTGTAAGTGTATATATATATACATATCTGACAGTAACTGATAGTTGTCGACAGGGGAGGTGTTATGAGTGATTGATAGCATTCTTTGTGTAAGTGTGTATACAGTACAGACCAAAAGTTTGGACACACCTTCTCATTCAAAGAGTTTTCATTATTTTCATGTGGATAAAAAATTGTGATGGGGGTCACTCAATATAAGGCAAACACACGGTGATTAGTATCCATATAAATTATTTATATATTATATATATAGGCTTCAAACGATGCAAATAAAACAATTTACATATAAAACATTTCATAAAAATTGAATGAATAAAATATACACTTAAAACGCCGCACTAAAGACCTTTAGCTCTGTAATTCGATATATAAAGTCTCTCAAGAGCTGTTTTCTAATGGCCCTGATTCATGTCCAGGGACTATAACTATTAGCAGGTAGGTACAGATTCAATATCAATGTTCCAGAGATGGCAATGATGGTAAGAACATTGGATCTCACAATTGTGTTAGAATGTACTTTACCACTCCTGCAGTAGATCCACATAAACGTCCGATTTTCAACAGAGTGTGCTGTTGTAAGCTGTAAGGACCTGTAGATAGGCTCTGTGTATGAAGTTCCCCACGCCGTTAGTAGCGATGCAGCTTGGTATTGCCGCTCTGACCTTCCAGGACCTAGGTGGCGTCCCACGTGGTTTACTGGGCGGTCACGTGATCTGTATTTCCAGGCGGGGTTTTCAAACTTCTTTAACGCGAATTCATGTAGATATGCGTTTGTAGAGTCTTTTCTTTAGTCGTCCCTCACTGTCATTCACCAGACGCGTTTCGGGGTAAAAGGGACCCCTTCCTCAGTGGTTTAACCACAAAACCACTGAGGAAGGGGTCCCTTTTACCTCGAAACGCGTCTGGTGAATGACAGTGAGGGACGACTAAAGAAAAGACTCTACAAACGCATATCTACATGAATTCGCGTTAAAGAAGTTTGAAAACCCCGCCTGGAAATACAGATCACGTGACCGCCCAGTAAACCACGTGGGACGCCACCTAGGTCCTGGAAGGTCAGAGCGGCAATACCAAGCTGCATCGCTACTAACGGCGTGGGGAACTTCATACACAGAGCCTATCTACAGGTCCTTACAGCTTACAACAGCACACTCTGTTGAAAATCGGACGTTTATGTGGATCTACTGCAGGAGTGGTAAAGTACATTCTAACACAATTGTGAGATCCAATGTTCTTACCATCATTGCCATCTCTGGAACATTGATATTGAATCTGTACCTACCTGCTAATAGTTATAGTCCCTGGACATGAATCAGGGCCATTAGAAAACAGCTCTTGAGAGACTTTATATATCGAATTACAGAGCTAAAGGTCTTTAGTGCGGCGTTTTAAGTGTATATTTTATTCATTCAATTTTTATGAAATGTTTTATATGTAAATTGTTTTATTTGCATCGTTTGAAGCCTATATATATAATATATAAAGAATTTATATGGATACTAATCACCGTGTGTTTGCCTTATATTGAGTGACCCCCATCACAATTTTTTATCCACATTTTTCTCCAGCATTTGGGAGTGCTGAGGGGTAGTGCACCATTCCAGAAGTGGAACAGTGAGAGAGCCACCATTTCTTTTCTATTCATTATTTTCATGACTATGAAAATTGGAGATTCACACTGAAGGCATCAAAACTATGAATTAACACATGTGGAATTATATACATAACAAAAAAGTGTGAAACAACAGAAAATATGTCATATTCTAGGTTCTTCACAGTAGCCACCTTTTGCTCTGATAACTGCTTTGCACACTCTTGGCATTCTCTTCATGAGCTTCAAGAGGTAGTCACCTGAAATGGTCTTCCAACAGTCTTGAAGGAGTTCCCAGAGATGCTTAGCACTTGTTGGCCCTTTTGCCTTCACTCTGCGGTCCAGCTCGCCCCAAACCATCTCGATTGGGTTCAGGTCCGGTGACTGTCGAGGCCAGGTCATCTGGCGCAGCACCCCATCACTCTCCTTCATGGTCAAATAGCCCTTACACAGCCTGGAGGTGTGTTTGGGGTCATTGTCCTGTTGAAAAATAAATGATGGTCCAACTAAACGCAAACTGGATGTAATAGCATGCCGCTGCAAGATGCTGTGGTAGCCATGCTGGTCCAGTATGCCTTTAATTTTAAATAAATCCCCAACAGTGTCACCAGCAAAGCACCCCCACACCATCACACCTCCTCCTCCATGCTTCACGGTGGGAACCAGGCATGTAGAGTCCATCCGTTCACCTTTTCTGCGTCGCACAAAGACACGGTGGTTGGAACCAAAGATCTCAAATTTGGACTCATCAGACCAAAGCACAGATTTCCACTGGTCTAATGTCCATTCATTGTGTTCTTTAGCCCATACAAGTCTCTTCTGCTTGTTGCCTGTCCTTAGCAGTGGTTTCCTAGCAGATATCCTACCATGAAGGCCTGATTCACACAGTCTCCTCTTAACAGTTGTTCTAGAGATGTGTCTGCTGCTAAAACTCTATGTGGCATTGACCTGGTCTCTAATCTGAGCTGCTGTTAACCTGCGATTTCTGAGGCTGGTGACTCGGATGAACTTATCCTCCGCAGCAGAGGTGACTCTTGGTCTTCCTTTCCTGGGGCGGCCTGCATGTGAGCCAGTTTCTTTGTAGCGCTTGATGGTTTTTGTGACTGCACTTGGGGTCACTTTCAAAGTTTTCCCAATTTTTCGGACTGACTGACCTTCATTTCTTAAAGTAATGATGGCCACTTGTTTTTCTTTACTTAGCTGCTTTTTTCTTGCCATAATACAAATTCTAACAGTCTATTCAGTAGGACTATCAGCTGTGTATCCACCTGACTTCTCCACAACGCAACTGATGGTCCCAACCCCATAAGGCAAGAAATCCCACTTATTAAACCTGACTGGGCACACCTGTGAAGTGAAAACCATTTCAGGTGACTACCTCTTGAAGCTCATCAAGAGAATGCCAAGAGTGTGCAAAGCAGTAATCAAAGCAAAAGGTGGCTACTTTGAAGAACCTAGAATATGACATATTTTCCGTTGTTTCACACTTTTTTGTTATGTATATAATTCCACATGTGTTAATTCATAGTTTTGATGCCTTCAGTGTGAATCTACAATTTTCATAGTCATGAAAATAATGAAAACTCTTTGAATGAGAAGGTGTGTCCAAACTTTTGGTCTGTACTGTATATACATAGCTGTCAGTAACTGATAGTTGTCGACAGGGGAGGTGTTATGAGTGATAGCATTCTCTATGTAAGTGTATATAAATAGATAGCTGTCAGTCACTGATAATTGTACAAGGGTAGGTGGTATCAGTGATTAATAGTATTCTCTGTTTAAGTGTTTATATATAGATAGCTGTCATTCACTGATAATTGTACATGGGGGAGGTGTTATCGGTGATTGATAGCCTTCTTTGTGGAAGTGTGTATACATACATAGCTGTCAGTAACTGATAGTTGTACACAGGGGAGGTGTTATCAGTGATTGGTAGCATTCTCTGTGTAAGTGTGTATACATACATAGCTGTCAGTAACTGATAGCTGTACACAGGGGAGGTGTTATCAGTGATTGGTAGCATTCTCTGTGTAAGACCTCTTGCGCACGACCATATGGTTTTGCGGTCCATTTTAAACGGATCAATCTTTCCCTTTTTTTTGTTTCAGTAGTATTTCCGTTTCCGTTCCACTTCCGTTCCGTTTTGCTGTTCCGTTAGGTTTCCGTTTGTGATTCGTTTTTTGTGGATCGCAAACGGAAACAGAAGCATACAATAATGTTTAAAGAGTAATGACATAAAAAAATTGGGGTGGGCATAACATTTTCAATAGATGGTTCCGCAAAAAACGGTACGGATACGGAATACAAACGGATGCATTCCATATGCATTCCGCTTTTTTTTTTTTCAGAACCATTAAAGTGAATGGTTCCGCGTAAGGACCGCAAACGGAATCCGCAAAGACGGAACGGATACGGATAAAATAAACGTTTGTGTGCAAGAGGCCTAAGTGTGTATACATAGATAGCTGTCAGTCACTGACAATTATACATGGGGGAGGTGATATCAGTGATTGATGTGTAAGTGTGTATACATAGATAGCTGTCAGTCACTGATATCTGTACACAGGGGAGGTATTATCAGTGATTGGTAGCATTCTCTGTGTAAGTGTGTATATATATATCTGACAGTAACTAGTAGTTGTACACGGGGCAGGTGTTACCAGTGATTGATAGCATTCTCTGTGTAAATGTGCATATATATAGATAGCTGTCAGTCACTGATAGTTGTACACAGGGGAGGTGTTATCAGTGATTGGTAGCATTCTCTGTGTAAGTATGTATACATAGATAACTGTCAGCCAGTGATAGTTGTACACAGGGAAGGTGTTATCAGTGACTGACAGCATTCTCTGTGTAAGTGTGTATATATAGATAGCTGTAATCACTGATAGTTGTACACAGTGGAGCTGTTATCAGTGATAGCATTCTCTGTGTAAGTGTGTATATATAGATAGCTTTCAGTCACTGATATAGTTGTACACAGGGGAGGTGTTATCAATTATTGATAGCATTTTATTTGTAAGTGTGTATACATAGATAGCTGTCAGTCACTGATAGCTGTACACAGGGGAGGTATTATCAGTGATTGGTAGCATTCTCTGTGTAAGTGTATATACATACATAGCTGTCAGTCACTGATAGCTGTACACAGGGGAGGTATTATCAGTGATTGCATTCTCTGTGTAAGTGTGTATACATACATAGCTGTCAGTCACTGATAGTTGTACACAGGGGAGGTGTTATCAGTGATTAATATCATTCTCTGTATAAGTTTGTATACAGAGATAGCTGCCAGTCACTGATAACTGTACACAGGGGAGGTCGTATCAGTCACGGGGCATGTGATATCAGTGATTGATAGTATTCTCTGTATAAATGTGTATATATATATATATATAGATAGCTGTCAGTTACTGATAAGTGTACACGGGGGAGGTGTTATCAGTGATTGATAGCATTCTATGTGTACGTGTATATTCATAGATAGCTGTCAGTCACTGATGATTATGCTGGAACTTTGCACTGTCAAGCAGCAAGAGGGGCTGATAGAGGACGCAGGAGGAGGAAGGGTGAAAGAGTGGCTTGGGACCCACTCTCAGTGCATTTAAAGGAGTTATCCCATGACTAATATAAAGAAATGAAAATATACATAATATAGCACATGCCAGTCTCTTTCTAACAAAGCTAGAACCGGCCCTGTACCTCACATGGATCCAGAGATCTCCCCATTTGTTGCTCTGCTAGATTTATATTAAGCTGACAGCTCAAGGGGAGTGTCTCTTCTGCTGCAGCTTGGGGGCGTGTCTCAGCTCTCCCTATCACAGCTCAGGAGGTGTGTCTCATCTCTCCCTATCACAGCTCAGGGGGCGTGTCTCAGCTCTCCCTATCACAGCTCAGGGGGCAGTTGAAGGATTTAACTGAGCATGTGCGGCCTTCTCAGTGAGCAGGTCAAATAAAAAAGAAATAAACAAACAGCAGGTAGCGCTATACAGATACATTTTATTGAATAAATGTTTCATTACATGCAAGTACAAAAGTATTCAGATCCAGGTGCTGGTTTGAAAACTGCTGAATATTTTTCGTGGGACAACCCCTTTAAGTGCTCATTTGTACATGGATAAAAGTTGTTTTCTCCAGAATGAACCAATGGATCACTAAGTAAAAGATATCATTGCTTTCAGACGATAAAACCCTACATGACATTGTGCTTGGTTCATCAGTGAATTTTTTGGTGACAGACTCCCTTTAAAAGCATGTAAAGTTGACCCTTAAATTCCATACAAGTCTGACTTCCAGTAGTTCAACCAATAGAAACTCAGCATATTCTCAGAGTTCAGCATTCAACTGTGTCAATATTCTGGCAAACGGCACAACTGCCACTCCACCAAGACTGGGACCATGGCCCCATATCAGTGTATGAGCAGAAAACCCCAATAATCCCTAAGAAAACAGGAAATAGCATTGTGTGATCCTCATTTCATGAGCAGTGATATTCATTTCACTGGATAAACCTAACTAGCCGGTCTTCCACAAATAGTATGTTTAACTCCTAAAGGATCTGTGCCATACAGGCATGGCAGAAATCTGTTCTTTAAAAATAATGCCTACTCAGGAGCTGAGTGGGTGCCAAACCCACCAGGTTTCTGCTGTCTTAAACAGCAGACACCCGGAAGCAATGTTTGTGATCGGCAACAATGCCGATCATGGACATTTAGCCCATCCGATGCTGTGGTCAATTGTTGAGAGTTTCTATGGCAGAGTCTAGCCCTCTGAAGTATTAAAAGGCCTGCCACAGTAATGTTCCTATAGGAGCAACGTAAATCTCCCGTAGGCTGCACTGTTAAATAATTGCAGCCTATGGTTGAAGAATCAGATGATTGCATGTTAAAATACGTGTAAATAAAAAGTTTATAAGTTTTTTAAAACATGAAAAATGGTAATAAAATATAAACATTTGAATCATCACGTCCCAAAATATCTGAACTATTAAAATATAAAAGATATTTATCCCGTACAGTGAACGCTGTGACTGAAAAAAAAATCTAAATAGCTGAGCCATCGTGTTTTCATCTCTTTACCCCCCCCCCCCCTGCCCCAAAATTGAATAGAAAGTGATCAAAAAGTCAAACCCACTCCAATGTGATACCAATAAAAACTATAGATTACCCCATAAAAATTGAGTCCTTGCACAACTCTGTACACGTAAATATAAAAAAAATTATGAAGATCAGCATATGGCGATAAAAAAAAAAGTTTTTTTTCTGTTTTTTTTTTAAGTGTTAAAACTCAATAAAAAACTACAGATATAAATGTGGTATCGCTGTAATCTTACTAACCCAGAGAATGAAGGTAACAGTTCAGTTTTACCGCATAGGGAACAATGTAAAAACTAAACCCAAAACTTATGGCAGAATTGTTTTTTGCTTTTTTTTTTTTCCAATTCTACATCATTTGGACATTTTTACAACTTGCCCAGCAAAAAAACTGCTATGAGATCGGAAAAATAAAAAAGTTATGGCTCTGGGAAGGCAGGGAGTAAAAAAAAAGATTTCTAAGGGGTTAATATCAACTTTTATTGGAAAGGAAGTAAATGTAAACTACTTTCTATGTGTAATGGTTCGTTATAGTAAGATTACTTGTAACAGGAGAGTAACCTAATCTTCCGTGTACAGAATACAAGCGGTGCATGCTGACTTCAATGATAAAATGCAAAAAAGTGTTAGGGTGCGGACACACGGTCAGGTTTCCTGGTGCCGTTTCCGAAGCCAAAATCAAAAGTGGATCATAAAAGCAGAGAAATATAAAGGACAGATAGGACTTCTCTTTTTTGAATCAGATTACTTTGTCTTAGGATCCATTCACACGTCTGTAAGTGTTTTGCGGATCCACAAAACACGGACACCTGCAATGTGCGATCCGCAATTTGCGTACCGCACATCACAGACACTATAATAGAAAATGCCTTTTCTGGTCAGCAATTGTGGACAAGAATAGGACATGTTCTATTTTTTTCAGGAACGGAATTGCGGATCTCGAAAAAACGGATCCCGAAAAAACGGATGCGGATCCCGAAAATTAGGATTCGCATCTGTTCCAACCCCATTGAAAGTGAATGGGTCAGCAAATTGCGGAACAAATGCAGACCCAAATTACAGACGTGTGAATGGACCCTTAGTTCTTGCACATATGACGATATATGGAAGAGGCAGCCACGAGGCAGTATCTGCTCTTTTTATTAGCATTATTATCCCTGCGGCTCGGCCTCAATGACTGCAGGATCTCCTCATTCTGACTGCACTGAAGACAAAGTAAAGCTCTGGCGTAATAACCTCCTGTACGATGCAGGCCTGTGACTCAGTGGTTTGAGGAGCACAGCAGCAATGCGTCACATCTCCTCATGAAGCTAATCAGCTCTGCTACACCGCACGGCAATTCCTGCATGATTAAGCTCATGGGTGGGGCATAGGCTGCTGATCATTCCCATACACCCCTCAAAAGACCGACCTCTAATATCCTAGATACTACAAACAGTTAAAAGAAGTCTTAAAATATTATATAAGCGTATTAAAGGGATCTGCAATGCAGGGAAACAGGACTGAGATCATATGGCACGTGGCATTTGTGGACATGAAAATTCACTCCGTAACAGTAATGACATATAGATGCAGCAGGGGTAACACTCAGACCCTTAACTCAAATTTCATTATCTCATTGCGTTATCTTGAAACAAAAGCCATTGAAAAGCAATTGCTTAACGCGTTTAGTTAACTTTAGTTTAGTTAACACATCTCATAAAGCATGAGTCTGAACCTACTACACCCGTCTGGTGGAAATTATATAATACACAGCACTTTACAGTCAGAGGTGCAGTAGATACAGTAGTAATGATATCAAGTGTATATTATATCATATACAGCACTTTTCCGATACAGTATATACCAGTAATAGTAATGTTATATGGTGTACATTACATAATATACAGCACTTTACAATCAGAGATACAGTATATATCAGCATTACCAATAATAGTAATGATATATGGGGTAGAGTATATATTCTGCAGCACTTTACAATCAGAGATATGTATATATACCAGTAATAATGATGATATATGGTGTATATACCAGTAATAATATACGGTGTATATACCAGTAATAATATACGGTGTATATACCAGTAATAATATACGGTGTATATATGAGTAATAATATACAGTGTATATACCAGTAACAGTAATGATATACGGTGTATATACCAGTAATAATATACGGTATATATACCAGTACCAATGATTATATACCAGTAATGATATACGGTGTATATACCAGTAATGATATACGGTGTATATTGGGCTAGTCCTCAGGCACTGCCAGTGGTGCCCACATTGCGTACATTGCTACAAAGGAGACAGAACTTTAGGCATCATGATTAACAGTATCTGCAGTGGATTACGCACTGTCTTTACTGTACAGATGTAGCAAAGCTTACTTTGTCATTTGACTCTTTCAGACTACTGCAGACCTTCCTAAAGAGTTGTGCCAAAGGTTTAGTTTGCTTCTCCCCCTTTCCATTAGCACTTGCAAACAAGTTGAGCTCTGCTACATCTGATACACTCACGTCTGCAATATGTGGACCTTACATTGAGCAGCAGATAAGTGCTGGCGCATACAGCCGCCTCTGGCACATGCACCCCACACTGCATTGCCCCCTCACAGCCACTCACCGTGCTCCAGGTGGTCTCTGACGGCCTGCAGCTGCCTCTCAGTGGCTATGTCACCGATCACGATCAGCAGGTAATGTTTGCGAGGATCCCACTTTGCAGCGGCGGCCGCAGCATCAGTCAAGCGCCGCTGTCCGTGGTGCTGAAGCTCCAGCGCCGACCCTGCGCCGGTCTCCATGACAACGGCAAGGGCCTCCGCAGAGCCCGCCTCAGTCGCCATGGCAACGTTCAGGCGGCTGTAAGCCGAGGGGAGTGAGCTCCTCTTCTTAAAAGAAGGTCTGGAGGTCGCTGATTGGACGAGGCTGGAACATCAGTGCTACGTCACAAGCTCCCGGGTGGAGAGATCTTAAAGATGGGCGGGGTCTAGACCAAAGATTTATTTTAATTGGAGCCAAGGAGTGGGGTAGTCACTATTAGGTGGAAAATCCCTTAACTTTTTAGATTCCAGAGGAAAATGACTGACTGGAGGATAAACCAGTGTATCCCATTCTCTGGGTGATCATGGCTATATGCAGCAGAGCTGCCAGCAGTACTCAGTGTCTCTCCAGAGTCCAAGGGGGACATTTATCAAAACTGGTGCCCAGAGCAACCAATCAGAATCCACCTTTCATGTATCACAGCTACTTTGGAAAATAAAAGGAATCTGATTGGTTGTTGTTTTTTTTAAACCAAATTTTATTTATTTAGTCTGTCTTTCATCTGATGCAAGTACAAGTTACATACATCCAGTGTTCACCATAACATAAATACATAGACAGATGTTACAAAAGTGCATCAGGGCTTGTCACATCATTGAGACAAACCAAAATCTAAAATTTTTCATGTTATTTGAACCGAAACCTTAACACACCTTTTTTTTTCTGTATAAATTTTAATTTTGGCAAAGGCCAAATCACGTGCAATCAACTGCTATGATATTAGAAAGTTATAGAGCAATTCCACCATAGTTTTTTGTATTTTGAGTATATGCTCCAAACTTATCATGTTACTTTCATCCTGTTGGTCAGTACAATTATGGCAATAACAAATGTGTAGTTTTTTAATAGTGCTTTATGCAGAAAAAAATAGGTTTTTCTGTCCCTGCTTACCAAAAGTCACACCTTTTTTTGGGTCTGTGCAACCATATAAAGGTCGTTTTTTTTCGTGACAAGATGCCGTTTTCACTGGTGATATTTTGGGGTATATGGGATTTTGCAATTTTATTAACATTTATTTAATATCTTTTTAGTTTCACTAGAGGACTTCATGATGCAATAATTTGATCACTTTTATAATATTTTGGTATTCTCAGTATACCAAAGAATTATTGTCTGCCAGTGTAGAACTGAAAGGCAGTCTATTAGGCCATGACTTTGGCACTGCTTAATAGGGATATAGGTATGGCAGGCAGCTATGAGCTTTATTAGGACCTCTAGCTGCCATAGCAAGGGAGGCCCCTCAATGAGGAGGGGATGAAATGGTTGAAACGGTGAGTATACTGTATTACTTCTGACTACAGGGGCCTTTTATATAACTATGACAACCCCTATAGTAAAATAATGATATTATTTCTATTCTACTTATATTTAATGAATGAAAATAACATAAAATACATGATAACTTACCTTTGAATAGTGATTTTTGGAGGTAACATAAAACATACATTTTATTCATAATTCTTTTGGGAAATGTATTGTGGCAATGTGAACATTTGAGGTGTTGTTTCCCCAGGTTCCAGTCCGGGACTTAGGGCATGCTCATGTCCAGGGATCCTATTTAATCCTGCTACTGGATCCTGGGTGTGTCTCACTCTGGAGAGCCTGTGTGCAGAGAGAGGCCTGGTGAGGCTCTGTCAGTGTAGGCAAGGCTGAGGGGCCACGAGGCTATGCAATAGCCTGGACTTTGGTGGACCCAGCGACACCCGTGAGCAAGCATTGAAAGGTCAGAGTCAGGAGGACTGCTAGACCACAATCCCCTCCAAAGGTACTGCATTTGTTACAGCCTGAGGGCTGGTGGATTGTATGTCTGGGGTAAGCCGCACCTGGTTCCATGTGGGAACGCTATCGTATAGCCGAGTTAGGGATACGATGTTTATTATGTTTAGGTAGAGCCCAGACGGGCAGGCTTTTGTTTTATGCCATGTAGTGTATGAAGAGTGTAAAATAAATTGCACTGTTTGGACCTAAAACCCAGTGGTTATGAAGATCATTGTGAGAATGACCCCCGAATAAGAGGCGATCCCTTACAGTATATATAGTCATCAACCACATTATTTGTATATGTGCAGGGCTATGTCAGAGTCTCCATTCATTTGGCAGCCAAAAATGAAAGAGATCTGAAAGAAATGAATGCCCGTGTTCCCTGCAGAATTTTATAAAACAGTTTCAGGAACCTTCAGAAAAGCTTGTACTATATACGAATGTGGGTAAGTGATACGTGACTAGGCAAGGCCTATTATGTGATCCTACAGGAACATTTTTATTGATGAAAGATATGTGTGCATTTTATATTTTACAAACATTTCAAAAGATATATTAAATATTTGTCTTTATGAGGAGGTGAGTAGAAGCCTGGACAGGGGCGGCTGTGGATGTAGTGTTTCTGGATTTTGCAAAGGCTTTTGATACTTTCCCTCATAGACGTTTAATAAGTAAAGTAAGGTCTATAGGCTTGGAAAGTATAGTTTGTAATTGGATTGAAAACTGGCTGAAGGACCGTGTCCAGAGAGTTGTGGTCAATGATTCCTATTCAGAATGGTCCCGGGTTATAAGTGGTGTACCCCAAGGTTCAGTGCTGGGCCCCCTATTATTTAATTTATTTATTAATGATATTGAAGACCAGATTAATAGCACCATTTCTATTTTTGCAGATGATACTAAGCTATGTAGTACTGTGCAGTCTATGGAAGATGTCCATATACTACAATCTGACCTGAACACTCTGAGTGATTGGGCATCAACTTGGAAAATGAGGTTCAATGTGGACAAATGTAAAGTTATGCATCTCGGTAGTAATAATCTCTGTGTGTCATATGTCCTAGGTGATGTAACACTGTAGAGAAGGATTTGGGTGTCCTTGTAGATGGTAGATTAAATGACAGCATACAATGTCAATCAGCTGCTTCCAAGGCACCAGGATATTGTCATGCATTAAACGAGGCATGGACTCGTGGGGCAGGGATGTGATATTACCACTTTACAAAGCGTTGGTGCGGCATCATCTGGAATATGTAGTTCAGTTCTGGGCACCAGTACATAGAAAGGACGCACTGCAGCTGGAAAAAGTACAGAGGAGAGCGACTAAAATGATAAGGGGCATGGAGAAAGTTATGAAAAAAGATTAAAATAATTGAATTTGTTTAGTCTTGAGAAGAGACGTCTAAGGGGGGACATGATTAACCTTTACAAATATATAAATGGGCCATACAAAAAATACAGTGAAAAACTGTTCCATGTAAAATGCCCTTACAAGACAAGGGGGCACTGCCTCCGACTGGAGATGAAAAAGTTCAGTCTCAAAGTCTTCAGGCGTCAAAGCTTCTTTACTGTAAGAACTGTGAATCTGTGGAATAGACTTCCTCAGGACATGGTCACAGCAGGAACAGTGGGCAGTTTTAAAAAGGGTTTAGATGAATTCTTAAAAGTAAACAACATTAATAACTATGAAAATGTGTAGAAATCTGAGTCTCACTTCCTTCTGGGATTTGCATCCCCACCTATCCCTTGGTTGAACTTGATGGACTTATGTCTTTTTTCAACCATATTAACTATGTAAAATATAGCTAAAACAAATGACTTTAAAAAAAAATATTTATGAAACAAAAAAGAAAAAAATATGTTTATATTATATAAGTTATATATTTTACACACACAAAGACCAGTATACTATGGCTAAGGCTACTTTCACACTTGCGGCAGTGTGATCCGGCGGGCAGTTCCGTCGTCGGAACTGGCCGCCGGATCCGCCGATCTGCTGCTGCCTGAAAGCATTTGTGAGACGGATCTGGATGCGGATCCGTCTCACAAATGCATTGCAAGGACGGATCCGTCTCTCCGCTTGTCATGCGGACCGACGGATCCGTCTTGTACATTTTTCGCATTTTTACCGATCTGCGCATGCGCATGCCGGAACGACGGATCCGGCATTACGGTATTCTGAATGCCGGATCCGGCGCTAATACATTCCTATGGGAAAAAATGCCGGATCCGGCGTTCAGGCATGTCTTCAGTTTTTTTCGCCGGAGAAAAAACCGTAGCATGCTACGGTTTTCTCTTTTGCCTGATCAGTCAAAACGACTGAACTGAAGACATCCTGATGCAAACTGAACGGAGTACTCTCCATTCAGAATGCATGGGGATATGCCTGATCAGTTCTTTTCCGGTATAGAGCCCCTGTGACGGAACTCTATGCCGGAAAAGAAAAACGCTAGTGTGAAAGTACCCTAAAACTATTAAGTATAGCTATAACTTTTTTATTTATTTAAATATATTTTTATTTATTTCTTTTTTTACTTTTTATTTTTATTATGAAAAAAAGTGAATTAACCCCTTCCTGCCACAGCCAGGGCAGAAAGCAGTTAATTTACAGACTGTAGGCTCACTGCTAACTTTACAGCCAGCAGGGGCACTCTCCTATTAAGAAGATCATAGCTAAGAACGCGCCTGCTGGCTTTTCACTTTACTTTGCAATGGATCGCTGTAACACTCTGTTACAGCACTACCATGCTGGGAGACCACTTTGGCTGGTCTCCTAAATACTTATTGTGACCGCAGCTATCTAATACCAGCGCAGTCACAGAAATCTGCAGCGCCACCAGTGCTGGCAGTTTATAATGTAACCCAAGGTTTTTAAACGTCGGGTTACATATAGTCGTGTGGCGGTAAGCAAGTGGTGAAAATTATAATCTTAAAATCCTTTATCTACTCCAGTCCCTCTACCCCGCTCTTTTTTTACATGGGTCAGACATTTGGCTCCCCAAGATGCCGTGGTCACATTTGACCATAGCATTTGAGGGGTTAAATGTATGCAATCAACGTTATGTAATTGATGTCACATTAGTCCAGAGTGTGAGCAGGTTTAACCATATTGGTCTCAAATCCAAACACATATGTGTCACGGCGGACGAGCACTCAGACACACAGATAAACCAACAACCAGGCTCTGGGCGAGAAGCAGGGGAAGGGTCACCTCCTAGCTAATCCCTGACTTCTCTCCCTGCACTGCTCAGCCCACATTCAGACCTTGGTGGTAGCTCGGCTATTTCCGTCTGCCCCATAGAAATAAATGGTAGCAGGGGGTGCGCGTGCGCAGTGCGCTCCCATTCACTTTTATGTGAGCAGTGGGGAGCAGCGCTTGGTGATGGACGGACCCCAGGAAATACGGAGTCCTCCAGTCACAGCTCTCCCCGCTCCGTTCTCGTTGTAGGTGTGGGTCCCAGAGTTGGGAGCCGCACCTATCAGACAATGGGGGCATATCCTAGCGATATGCCCCCATTGTCTGTGATGGGAATACCCCTTTAATCTGTATATTTATGCTTTGTTAAAATCCAATAAAAAGAGTCACAGAAACTTTATGGCCCCAGGGCTGGAGGTCCCTACTTATTTAATACAATGCAAAGACTTCTCAAAACAGGAGGTACATGTTCACACAATGAATCCTCCTACTGAGATAGTGGGTAGAGACATGAGATGGTTTATTTATGCCCATGGGGGCCAACAGTGCATAGAGAATTGCTGGTGTATAGCACAGGCACAGTATTCTGCAGAGTTTTGGTAGCGTGCTTTACAGATTTTGTTTTAACTAAGAGACTGTAGCTAGACGGTACTTAAAAGTCTAGTCAATTATAAAAATATCATAATGCAAAGCATGTTCGTTGGTGTCATGTCTTGTCTAGGAGGTCCTTAGGAACAGAAGAAAAACAACTGAGGAGTTAGAATGAAATAAAAAGTCTGGAATTTCAGAATACAATTCGAGTATAAAATAATGTTACAGTACCTTATGTGACATATGCAAGAAAACGCCACCGAAGTACATGCTTTATTTAGCAACTTATGCAGCATGCATTATCTAAAAGCCATCAGAGCGTGAAATGTGCTTGTATGACACAGCTTAGACAAAATAAATGTACTTTACTTACAATTAAAATTTGAATAGAGAAAGAATGTTATTAGTCTGCGTTTATAAACCTTAAAGTGGTTCTCCAGACGTCTTTCTCCGCAGGCCTGGGGCATTTTACTGCTGATTTGTCAGAGCACAGCATCATAATGCAAGTGAGTATGAAGATGAAAATTATATAACCGGACTCAGCGTCATTCTATACAACGCTTACTCTAGTTTGGAGGATGTTTTGGAGCTGCCAGATTCCCTTTAACACACAGTTGTAAACTGTATTTAAAACATTTTCTGATGCAATAGTGGTATGGCTTTCTGTTGCCCGATTACCAAAACGTACACAGGGTGAGACTAGGCTTGCCCAAGTCAAGCCCCTCAAGGTAACCAATGACAGCATGATGTTACTGCAAAGCACGGCAACTTTTGGCTACCACAGTTGGCTGTGGTCAGCCATACTGGTCTCACACTAAGGGTTCATGCACAAGGCCGTTGCCCGTCCGTGTCCGTATTGCGGCTCACTTGAATGAGTCCACAATCCAGGAGATATGGTGCAGTGCAGAACAGAGGCAAAGATCGGAAGCCCATGGAAGCACAACTTTTTTGCGGACTGTTGGATTCCGATTGCGGATCCTATTCAAGTGAATTAGTCTCCGTCCGGAGACGGCGGGCACATGATCAGTGCCCATGCATTGCGGACCAACATTCGTGGTCCGCAGCTCGGGCAAGGCTGGCACAAGATTCGTGTGCATGAGAAGTGAAGTGATTTAAATTTATAACAATCTAAATCACATAAACTAATACCCATTTATTTTCTGGTATTTTTTAAACCAGTTAATGTTCTTCACCATTCAATGTGACCATATGTGTAATGGGTTAAAAAAGTTGTTAATTATGATTACATTAGCATCCAGTGGCGTAACTACCGGGGAAGCGGCTGCTTCGGGGCCCGGCGCCCCGGCAGCATGTGTGACAGTTTATTTTCAAGTTAGTTAAATATGAATGATTCTTGTCTTAATGTTTAGGGCCCCTTCACAGCAGCAGCGGCAAACCAGGCTCCCTCGCTAATGTGATCTAATCTTACTGTCTCCTGATGTGTCTGGGAAACAAACCCATAACCTCCATGTATCAGTGTATCAGAGGCAAAGCATTTACCCACACAGCCATAAAGGCTGCATTGCAACTGATTGAAAAAAATATGAGACTTCTACTGTTATAGCTGGCTAAGTGTACATCTATACACATGACAGCTGCCCCAACACACCCAGCACTGCTATATCTCTATATGACAGCTGTCCCAGCACACTCAGCTCTGCTATATCTCTATATATGAGCTGCTGTCATGTGTATAGATGTACACTTAGCCAGCTATAACAGTAGAAGTCTCATATTTTATTCAGTTAGCAGCAAGGCTACTCTTATGGCCTTGTGGTTAGGTGCTTTGCCTCTGATACAGAAGGTTGTGGGTTCCAATCCCAGCAGAAACTTTTCTGAAATGCAAGCACTGACTCCATATATAGACATACAGGGCGGGACACAGGAAGAGGCTGCATCGCATCGCTGACATGGAGGTAAGTAGAAGTGTTTATTTTATTTTTTAATACCCGACTGTTGCTGCCATGGGGGGAGCGGGAGGCACTTGATACTGGCACATGGGGGGGGGGGGGGAGAGGCACCTGATACTGGCACATGGGGGGGGAGAGAGGTTGGCACCTGATACTGGCATATGGGGGGAGAGGCACTTGATACTGGCACTTTTTTTTTTGGGGGGGGGAGATGGCACTATGATATTGGGACATGGGGGTGAGGAGAGAGGCACTTGATACTGGCACGTGGGAGGGGGGTTTGGCACTTGATACTGGCACATGGGGGGAGAGGCACTTGATACTGGCACTTTTTGGGGGGGAGATAGCACTATTATACTGGCACATGGGGGGGAGGCACTTGATACTGCCACTTTTTTGGGGGGGGAGATGGCACTATGATACTGGGACATGGGGGGAGGAGAGTGGCACTTGATACTGGCACGTGGGAGGGGGGGCATCTATGGGGACACTTACTGGCACATTATTGGAGGGCATTATGGGGGACACTAGGCCGGCAGCCTATCAGGGGCAGCCTATCAGAGGCCGGACACTGAGGGGCATCTACTGGGGCACTATATATAGGGGAATTTTATACTGGTACATTACGGGGGGCACTAGCAGGAAGGGGGGAGAGGAGCACTATGGGGGAATTTACTGGGGGCACTATATAGGGGTATTTTATACTGGCACATTATGGGGGCACTATGGAGACATTAGCTCAACTGGGGGCATTACAAGGGGGTATTTTTGCACTGTCACATTATAAGGAGAATTATTACTACTGGGGGGGGCATTATGGTGGGCTTTATTACTCCCCCATGGCATTACCCCCTAGTAGCAACCCCAGCCTCTCCCTGCTCTGCTATCCCTCTGCCCCTTCTCCAAATCCTTATTATGAAATCTTTCTCAGTAGGATAAAGCACAACATCAGCTCCACCGAGCCCCCGGCCAAAGTGTGGAAGTGGCGTCCGAGATCCCCAAGGGCCAAAGTATGTTATACACATATAGCATACACTGTGCCACACAATGTACAGTATACCGCTATACTGTGCCACACAATATACAGTATACCGCTACACTGTGCCAAAGGAGTGGGGTTTACACAGGAGGAGGGAGGTGCGAAGCGCGCTGGGGGGGGCCCTTACAAATATTTGCTGTGGGGCCCAGTCACTTCTAGTTACGCCCCTGTTAGCATCTTATTGATGATACAGTATATTGAGAACAGACCATCTTGTAAATGTAATAAAAGAATGCTCACATTTTAGATTATAAGGGATGTTTGGGTATCTAATGACATGGGTCATCTCTACCAGAAGTGAGACATACCCATATTTTGTCTTGAACATCTCAAGGAAATAGTGATCATTGGAACATATTTACAGTTGCTACATAGGTGGAAAAAAGACACGTGCCCAGCAAATTCAACCTTTCTCAAATCAATTACAGAACATCGTTAAATTAATTATAACCCTCAATGCTGTTTGCTCTTAGATAATCATCTAGCCCCTTTTCTAAAGGGGATATAATATGCACCATGACTACCTCTTGGGGTAGGGAATTTCATTGTTTCACTGCTCACTGTAAAGAATACTATGTATTGATGTCTAAATTGCCTTTCCTCCACATGTAATGAATGTCTCCTGGTCCTTTGTAAAGTCCTTGGAATGAATCTCACCACATGCACACTTCCCATTCCACCTCATCCCCAATCTCCCCACAGTGTTTATCCCAGCCAATCAATAACCTCCGGTGTCATCCGCTGTGGTTTTAAACATGCTACCATTACAACCATCCTCAAAAAAGCCTTCACTTGACCCATCTTTTTTGTCCAGGTATCCACCCCATATCACTTCTTCCATATGCCTCAAAGCTACTTGAACAACATGTCCATTCTGAACTTTCCTCTCACCTCTCTTCCTGCTCCCTCTTTGACCGGCTACAATCTGGCTTCCGTCCCCACCACTCGACTGAAACTGCCCTGACCAACAACCCGCTAACAGCCAAAACCAAAAAAAGCATTACTCTGTCCTTTTCCTTGACCTGTCCTCTGCCTTTGACACTGTGAACCACTTCCTTCTGTTACAAACTCTCTCATCTCTTGGCATCATGGACCTGGCCCTCTCCTGCATCACCTCTTACCTCACAGAACGTTCATTTAGCGTCTCCCACTCTCACACACCTCCCTGTTTCATTCCCTCTCTGTCGGTGTCCGGCAAGGCTATGTCCTAGGACCCTGCTCTTCTCTATCTACACCTTCGGCCTAAGACAGCTCATAAAGTCCCATGGCTTTCAGTATCACATTTTTTTTTTTCAATAAACTTTATTGAGAGAAGAAAAAGAATGTACATGTACAATCAAGTATCACATGGACATTTTTACAGTATCATCATATTAAATGTTATCTACAATAGCCAGATAAGAAAATATTCTGTACAAGTCATATTCCATACATCAGAAATAATATTCCAGATATCCTTTCCATAGATACTTATTCCATTTAGTGCCTATTTGAGATAAAAATCTCTAGTATGCTTCAATGTTTTCCTTTTAGTTCACGGATAGCTTGCCTAGAGTGCCTTTAGTCTGTTCCTCCAAATACCATAATGTACTACAAAATGGGGTCATTAATTCCCTTATTTCTTCTTGAGGAAGTACATGAGTCACAAATTGCTTCCACTTGTGGAAAAATGCTTTCGTCATTTTTCCTTTATTTTTCTCTGTCTCCAGTCTGTCCATGTATAGAACATACTTCATTGTACCAATCACTTCGTCTAAACTAGGAGTAGTGGGGAGTAACCAATGTCTAAGTAAGCATTTCTTTATGGCCAATAGAAATAGATGTACTCCCTTAACTCCAATAGCTTGGTTTTGGTCTCCCTCTGGGCTTCTCGGAATACACTGGAATATGCAATGTTGTGGAGAAGGATTCACCTCTACTCTCCAGATTTCTTTAATCAACTCCCTACCCTGACTCCACAATTGGGAGATGTTTGGACATTCCCACAGACCATGAAGTAAATTAGCCTTTGGGAGTTGACACTTAGGGCAACTCCTAAGGTAATGAGCAGGGGCGTCCTTGTATGATAAGTCGAATGCGTATGTAGCTTTAGGAATAATACGAAATTGCATCTCTCTCCATGTTTCGCTGCTAATAGCCTGTCTTACTCTCTCCATACCTGCTCTAATTTTCCCCGTCAGGGAATCGTCCTGTAATTCTCTCTCCCATTTTTTTAAAACTGTCTTTCCCAAGGCTAAGGTGTGGGTACTATTAATTCTCTGATATAGATCCGACAAAGAACAGGTTGATCCTACTTTTCCGATTAGTCCCTCGAACCAAGCCAATCTGTCACTATCTCCTAGTTTCGAAGCTTGTTGTTTACAATAAGATTTAATCTGCATATATGACAATATTTGGGAGTCTGTGAACGAGAACTTCTGTCTAATGATATCCCAAGATAACAGTTCTGACCCCGAAGGATTTAAAATATCTCTTAATCTGATCATCCCTTTTTCCTTCCACTTATGGAACATTTTTGACTCCCTTCCTGCAGGGAAGGCTGGGAGCGTCCAGAGAGGCATGTAGGGAGAAACATACATTGGTAACCTATAAAGTTTTCTGATCGCTCTCCATGCCGCCACTGTATCTTTGATCAAAGTATAAGATTTTACCCCTAATGGTAAGTCTCTTATCCTTGAGTGCAGAAGTGCTGTTAAATCCCAAGGGGCTACTAGAGCACTCTCCAGAGCTCTATTTGAAAAGAAAGAGGTGTTCCAAATCCAATCCCTAATGTGTCTGGTCAGGGCAGCCAGGTTGTAATTTCTAATATTAGGCAGGTGTATTCCTCCCTCCCATTTTGTCAGGGTCAGCTTCTCATAACTGATTCGTGGACGTTTCTTATTCCAGAGAAATCGGATAAAACTTTTGTTTATCCTTCTTACATCAGTGTGTTTAATTAGCAAAGGGATCGTCTGCATTGGGTATAATAATCTTGCAAAACTAATCATTTTTATTAGGTGGGCTCTTCCGAATAATGATAAGGGGAGGTTAGACCATCTGTCCAATTCTTTTTCTATCTTCAGTATAATGGGTATATAATTCAGTGTATATAAAGAGGCTGGCGATTTTCCTATCTTAATACCCAGGTACGTCAAGAATTGCGGGACCACCTCCACTCCTTCAAAGGTATTATGGTGAGGCATCTTCTCTGCCAGGAATAATAGTTGGCTTTTGCTGATGTTGATCTTATACCCCGTCTCAGAGCCAAAGTATAGCATTTTCTCCACTATTTTCCGTACATGTTTCTGAGGGTCGGACATGAATATCAGAACATCATCCGCAAAGCATATTAATTTTTCAGTATCACTTTTATGCTGACAACACACAAATCTACCTCTCTGGTTCAGACACCACCACCTTACTATCCAGAATCCCACAATGTCTTCAATATCCTCCTTCGTCTCCTCTCACTTTTTAAAACTTAACATGGATAAAACAGAATTTATCATCTTGCCCCCATCTTGCTCACGCTCCCCCCCCCCCCCCCCCAAACATCCTACCTTGGAGTGACCTTGGATTCTGTCCTCTCCTTCAGACCGCACTTCAAAGCCCTTTCAACCACCTGCCACCTCCAACTCAAAAATATCTCCAGCATCCACACATTCCTCAACCAGGAGTATGCAAAAATGCTTGTACATGCCCTCATCATCTCCCGCCTAGTCTACTGCAACATCCTCCTCTGTGGCCTTCCATTTAGCACTCTTGCACCCCTCAAATCTATCCTCAACTCTGCTGTCCGACTAATCCAACGTTTACTCTTCCTCTCCCCTCTGCCAATCCCTTCACTGGCTCCCCATTGCCCAGCGAATTCAGTACACAATACTAACAAATACATATAAGGCGATCCACCACCTATCCCCACCGTACATCTCTGAGCTACTTTCCCGATACATCTCCACACGTAATCTCCGCTCTTTACAAGATGACCTTCTCTCCTCTCCTCTTATCATCTCTTCCCACAATCGCCTCCAAGATTTCTCCAATGTATCCCCCATACTCTGGAACTCTCTACCCCAACATTTTCCACTCTCCACTACAGGGAAAGCCTTCAAAAGAAACCTCAAAACCAACCTCTTCAGACAAGCCTACTACCAGTGACCCTGCTGCTGCTATACCACCATGACCAGCTTTACCCTCGCCTACTGTGTCCTTCCTCCATAACTCGTAGATTGTAAGTCCTCATGGGCAGGGCCCTCTCTCCTTCTGTACCAGTATGTAACTTGTCTTATTCATGCTTATTGTCTGTATTATGTCTGTACTGTATACCCCTTTTCATATGTACAACGCCATGGCATGAATGTTGCTTTAATAATCAATAATAATAATAAATGATGTATAAGTTCTTTGTAATGACCGCACATGTATTTATACTGTACATGCAAACGAGATCTCCTCTAAGGAGTCTTGTTTCCAAACTGAAAACCCAATTTTTAAGCCTCTCACTAGATATGAGCGAATTTTTAAAAAATTCGATTTGCCAGTTCACCAAATCGATACGAATTGATTTGCGGCAAATTTAGTTAAAAAATGGATATTTCCTGGCTGCAGAGAGCCTTTATAGTGGTGTAGAACACTGTGCCTTGCAGTAACATGCATAGGGAGTCTGCTTTGGTAGTGAAGTAATACTGTGAGTCCCTATGACATGCAGATGACAGGCGTCGCTCTTAGAATCACTGCACACTTCACTTATTTGGGCAGTCACGGGGCCAAAACTGACCAAATACTCAAGTATGAACTTAGCCTTACAGGTTAATGTTAGCGTGAAGAAGAAGAGCACTCCTGTTACATCATCGTCAGCTGATTCCACATAGATGTCTACAGAACCTGTTCTATTAAATGATTATACATGTAGAGCCCCCCAACAGAGTGGAGAGGGTGTCAGCAGTAAGTTTGTGTTGACGTCACTGACTATTTTTCCCTTCCTCTGATCCGTCAGAACATTAATCCACAAAAAACGGATCCTGTCTGTTGAGCATCCGCCTTTACTCAGTCAGCATTTGGTCAGTAATCCATCAGTATTGCTAATGCCGAAAAAAAACAGGAGTGGATCCAAAACAGAGATGACACGTGAATGGATTATTAGCATGTCTTTGGTGTTTTGTACCCACTCCTGCTTTTAGCTACCAAATCACAAGCCAATTCTGATGGGACCATACAGGGCTTACAGCTCTCTACACAGACAGGATCCGTTGTGCGTCTCATTTTTCCTTGCTTCTGACAGATCAGTAGAAGGGTCAAATAAATGATGTCAGCCAGGCCAAAGGGCTAAATAGTCATGAATTGGGGAGGGTGGGAACAGCATGAGAAGTCCACAGAGTGGCCCTTTGACATAGTGGTGAGGTGGAAGCAGCATGAGGAGGTCACAGAGTGGCACAATGACAGTGTGGAGGTGGCGGCAGCATCAGGTGGCCACAGAGTGGCACAATTGCAGAGTGTGGAGGTGGTGGCAGCCGCAGCATCAGGAGGAGGCCACAGAGTGGCACAATGACAGTGTGGAGATGGCAGCAGCATCAGATTCCGGAGACCAAAGAGTGGCAAGGTGACATAGTGTGGAGGTGGCAGCAGCATGAGGAGGCCACAGAGTGGCACAAAGACAGTGTGGAGGTGGCGGCAGCATCAGGAGGCCACAGAGTGGCACAATCACTGAGTGTGGAGGTGGTGGTAGCAGCATCAGGAGGAGGCCACAGAGTGGCACAATGACAGTGTGGAGATGGCAGCAGCTTTAGGAGCAGGGCCAGCTCTAGGTGAAATGGGGCCCTGGGGTGAAAAACAATAAGGCCCCCCCCCCCCCACATGACACTTGCTGACTTTAACATCCCCCCATCACTACAGAAATACAGCGCCCCATACCTCTTACATCAAGTGACGTCTCCTTTGATGTAGATTTTTTCTGTCCTCGTCTTCTCCTTTCAGACCTTCAGACCAGACCACCATTTTGTTGCCATTTTCTGTCTCTGCAGTTTGACAACAGCAAAAAAAATATCTTAGATTACTACTTTTCCATCATCCTCCCATCTTCTGGACAAATCATCCTACTACCCCTTATACTGTGCCACTGTGCTCCCCAATACTATACTGCAGAAACAGATAATACTAGTACCACACAGAGCCCCCATATAAAATACCCCTTCTTTGTGGCCTCAGTAGAAGCCCCCATAGTGCCCTATAATAATGTGCCAGTATCAAGTGCCTCTCTCTAACCCCCCCATGTGCCAGTAACAAGTGCCTCTCTTTCAACCCCATGTGCCAATAACAAGTGCCTCCCCCCCCCAATGTGCCAGTAACAAGTGCCTCTCCATGCCCCCCATGTGCCAGTAACAAGCGCCCGTCTTGATCAGGAGACCACAGAGTGGCAAGATGACATAGTGTGGAGGTGGCAGCAGCATGAGGAGGTCACAGAGTAGCAAGGTGACATAGTGTGGAGGTGGCAGCAGCATGAGGAGGCCACAGAGTGGCAAGGTGACACAGTGTGGAGATGGCAGCAGCATGAGGAGGCCACAGAGTGGCAAGGTGACATAGTGTGAAGGTGACTGGCAATACGAGTGAAAGAAGAAGCACTTGGCATCAGATGTGTGGCATCAGGCGGGTGGCAGCATCAGAATAGTAGCTGAGGCAGGTAGCCAGAAGAAACCGGTCTCTTTTTTCAAAGTGTTGGTGTGGCACCATGGATGATCTAGTCTGATGCATCAGGCATTGGTGGGTGGAAATCCTGGCTGATCCACGCCTGATTCATCTTGACAAAGGTCAGTCTCTCCAAATTTTGGGTGGACAGGCAAGTTCTTCTTAGGGTAACTATGGCCCCCGCCACACTAAACACCCGCCACTCTCTGATGCCACACTACTGGCCAGGCAGGACAGCTTTTCCAGGGCAAACTTGGCCAGTTGTAGCCACAAAACCAGTTTGGCTGCCCAGTAGTCCAGCGGATCTTCAATGACAGCTGGCAGGGTGCACTCCAAGTATGCCACACCTGCTGGTTCACGTTCTGCTCTACGTCTAACTGCTGGTGAGTAGTGATGAGCGGCATAGGCAATATTCGAATTCACAATATTTTGGCCAAATATTCGCCATAAATTCACAAATTTGTGATCTTCAGTCATTGCTTACTTGATTGCAAAAATCATCAATGTAATATATTTGTGATAAATTCACGATAAATTGGTGATAAATTCACGATTTTCAACACTTTTCGTGAATATAAATATATAGCACTATATTCTAAATATTCGCAAATTCTCAAAGTAGCGATATTCGCGATTAAAATTCACAATTCAAATATTCGCGCCCCAACACTACTGGTGAGTAGTTTCTTCACTATGTGGGTGAAGAAAGCTGCTCATCAGCGAGTGTAGACTCAGGCTGCTGCTGATGGAGCTGATACTACTCCTGCCACCCCACCCCTCCCCAGCAGCCATGGCAGTGGAACGTGAGCGCAGAGGGCTAACCCGGTCAGACCTGCGAGATGATGGATGATGGCGCAGATAGGCAGCGGCCAACTGACTACATAGGATGTCTCAATAGTAGTTAAGTTCGTCCTCCCTCTCAGCGGGTGTAAAAAAGGCTCCCATTTTGGACTGGTAGAGAGGGTCCAACAAGGTGGAGAGCCAGAAGTCATCCCTCTGCCGAATGGTGACAATTCGGCTATCCCTACGCAAGCAAGGGAGCATGCATCGGGCCATTTGTGCAAGTGACTCTGAGGGACTCCCTGGCTCTATCTCCACTGCAAACTGCCACGGTGTGTCTGGGTCCTCTGCCTCATCTTTCTCATCGCCCTGTAGCTCCTCTGGCTGGTCCTGCTCCTCCTCTCCTGTCACCTGTGTAGAAAATCCATCCATTTTCGCTTCACATTGCTTGTACTCCAATGTCCTCCATATGTGATCGGCACGCCGGTCGTGATATTATATCTGGCCCTTATTTTGTGTAAAAAAAAAAAATATATATATATATTTTTTTTTTTTCTTCTGTCTATTTAGAATCCAGCATGGATCCTAGTGCCGCTTTGACAAAGCAACGTCAAGGCCTGTCTTTGGAGGTGGCAGGATTGAAGGCGTCGGTCCTCCAGCAACAGCAGCAATTGCAGCAAACCGCAAGTCCAGCAGTTGCTATGGGTAAACAGGTTGCTCCGGAACCCAAGGTTGTTCTTCCTGACAGATTTTCTGGGGGAAGGGACAAATTTGTGAAGTTCCGTGAGGCCTGTAAGTTATATTTTAGGCTGCGCCCCTACTCCTCTGGTAATGAAGAACAGCGGGTGGGGATTGTTATTTCCCTGCTTCAGGGGGACCCGCAATCCTGGGTGTTCTCTTTACCTACTGATTTTCCGGCTCTCCGGAGTCAAAGTTACGGAGACGCCTACAGGGAGAGCGGCCAGCAGAGGAGTATTGCTCAGATGGGCTACGGATACCCAGTGGAACGATCCGGCTCTCAGGAGTCAGTTTTGCTCTGGGTTATCCGAAAGGGTTAAGGATGTGCTTGGGCTGTATGAGACCCCCTTTTCCCTGGATGCTGTTATGTCCCTTTCTATCAGAATAGATAGACGTCTTAGGGACAGATTGAAAGATCCTGAGCAATTAGTAACCTTTCCCAAGCAGCAGCTAGTCTGTACGGACCTAGACGAGCCTATGCAGCTAGGAGGAACTACTCGTCATGTCCGTCCCCCTGAGGCTTGCCGTAGGCGTAGGGTTTGTTTTTTCTGTGGGGGGAGGGGTCATTTCATTAATGTCTGTCCTTCTATACTTAAAAACAAATTTTTCTTTATGGTCTGACGCCGCCAAAATGTCATTTTCCTCTCTAAAAGAGAGGTTTACCTCGGCACCTGTACTAATCCAACCTGATGTCTCCCAGCCTTTTATTGTTGAAGTAGATGCGTCAAAGGTGGGAGTGGGGGCTGTACTGTCTCAGGGTCCGTCTCCTGGCAAATGGCGTCCTTGTGCTTTCTTTTCTAAAAAACTATCTGCAGCGGAGAAGAACTATGATATTGACAATAGGGAACTTTTAGCTATTAAACTAGCGTTTGAAGAATGGCGGCACTTTTTAGAGGGGGCAATCCACCCCGTCACGGTGATTACGGCCAACTAAAACCTTCTGTATCTCGAATCAGCTAAGCGTCTCACCCCTAGACAAGCTAGGTGGTCTCTATTTTTACCAGTTTTAACTTTTTCATCACCTATCGTCCTGGGGCAAAAAATACCAAGGCAGACGCATTATCTCGTAGTTTCCCTGGAGGGGGTAATGTGGGTGATCCGGTACCCATTCTACAAAGAGGAGTGGTTGTCTCCGCTGTACACTCTGTTCTGGAGGGGAAGGTGTTAGAGGCCCAGGGGGACGCTCCGGTCTCTTGTCCCTCAGAGAAATTGTTTGTACCGTTAAGGCCTCATGCACATGACCGTTGTGTGCATCCGCGTCCGTTCCGTCATTTTTCACAGTTTAGCGGAGGTCCCATTCATTTCTATGGAGCTGTGAAAAAAAAATGATAGTCTGATAGTTTTTTCTCCGCGTCCATGATCCGTGATTCCAGTCCGTCAAAAAAAATATAATCTGTCCTATTCTTGTCAGTGGAAAACGGAGGACGGACCCATTCAAGTCAATGGGTCCGTCAAAAAAAACGGATGCACAAATGGTATGTTGTCCATTTTTTTCTACAAGACCTTGGTGCAATAAAATTACACTTCCCCTGTCAGACAAAAAAAAAGGAAGACACAACTGAAGCAAAATCGGACACAGACCACTGAAGCCAAATCACTGATAGTGAAAAAACGTCGTGTGCATGAGGCCTAAACCTGCGTCTCGAATTATTAAAGGAACATCATAATTCGGCACTTGCTGGGCATCCGGGTAGTAGAGCAACCTTGGAGCTATTGTCTCATCGTTTTTGGTGGCCAAGGTTGCATCAGGATGTAATGGATTTTGTGTCTACTTGTTCTACTTGTGCACGCGCTAAAGTCTCTCATACACGTCCTGCTTCAATATTCAGAAAAAGACCGGCACTCACTGTTGGCAATTCAGTTGGAGCACCACGACGCAAGAGAGGAGTGCCGGCTGTTTCCTTAAGTTTATACACGTCCTGCAGGGTCTTTATTGCCACTTGTCATTCCCAATAGGCAATAGGACACATCTGTCAATGGATTCCATTACTGACTTACCTTTGTCTGCGGGTAAAACAGTTATCTTGGTAGTAGTGGACAGGTTTAGCAAAATGGTACACTTTATTGCGTTACCCGCACTACCTAATGCTAAGACTCTTGCTCAGGTATTCATCAGTGAAATCGTGAAGCTTCACGGGGTCCCTTCAGATGTTGTTTCGGATCGGGGAACCCAGTTTATTTCTATGTTTTGGAAAGCTTTTTGTTCCCATTTGGGGGTACACTTGTCCTTTTCCTCAGCTTTCCATCCTCAGTCAAATGGACAGACTGAGCGTACCAACCAAAACCTTGAGACATACCTAAGAGGTGTGGTCATCATATTTACCGTTAGCTAAGTTTGCTATAAATATCGCCGTCAGGAATCCACTGGCAAGTCACCATTTCTTGGTGCATATGGTTTTCATCCCTAATTCTGTACTTTCAAAGAGGGGGGGTCTTCTGGGGTTTCCGAAGAGGAACGGTTTTTGTCATCTCTTTCATCTGTATGGCAGAAAGTGCAAGCTAACCTGAAAAATATGGGAGGTAAATATAAATGCATGGCTGATAAGAAACGGTCGCTAGGTCCGGACCTAAGAGTGAATGACTGTTTGGTTATCTACTAGGAATATTAAGTTAAAGGTTCCCTCTTGGAAACTGGGTCTTAGGTTCATTGGTCTTTACAAAATACACTCACCTAAAGAATTATTAGGGACATCATACTAATACGGTGTTGGACCCCCTTTTGCCTTCAGAACTGCCTTAATTCTACGAGGCATTGATTCAACAAGGTGCTGATAGCATTCTTTAGAAATGTTGGCCCATATTGATAGGATAACATCTTGCAGTTGATGGAGATTTAAGGGATGCACATCCAGGGCACGAAGCTCCCGTTCCACCACATCCCAAAGATGCTCTATTGGGTTGAGATCTGGTGACTGTGGGGGCCATTTTAGTACAGTGAACTCATTGTCATGTTCAAGAAACCATTTTTCCAGTCTTCAACAGTCCAATTTTGGTGAGCTTGTGCAAATTGTAGCCTTTTTTTCCTTTTTGTAGTGGAGATGAGTGGTACCCGGTGGGGTCTTCTGCTGTTGTAGCCCATCCGCCTCAAGGTTGTGCTTGTTGTGGCTTCACAAATGCTTTGCTGCATACCTCGATTGTAACAAGTGGTTATTTCAGTCAACGTTGCTCTTCTATCAGCTTGAATCAGTCAGCCCATTCTCCTCTGACCTCTAGCATCAACAAGGCATTTTTGCCCACAGGACTGCCGCATACTGGATGTTTTTCCCTTTTCACACCATTCTTTGTAAACCCTAGAAATGGTTGTGCGTGAAAATCCCAGTAACTGAGCAGATTGTGAAATACTCAGACCGGTCCGTCTGGCACCAACAACCATGCCTCGCTCAAAATTGCTTAAATCACCTTTCTTTCCCATTCTGACATTCAGTTTGGAGTTCAGGAGATTGTCTTGACCAGGACCACAACCCTACATGCATTAAAGCAACTGGCATGTGATTGGTTGACTAGATAATCGCATTAATGAGAAATAGAACAGGTGTTCCTAATAATTCTTTAGGTGAGTGTAGTAGCCATCATTAACCCCGTGGCTTTTTGCCTGGAGCTAACTCAAACTCTTAAAATCCATAACGTCTTCCATAAGTCGTTACTCAAAAAGTATGTTCCACCTCTAGAACCGTCACCGCTGCCACCCCCTCCTTTTATTGTTGATGGTAATCTAGAGTTTCAAATATCCAAAATTGTTGATTCTCGTCGGGTCCGCCGCTCTCTTCAATATCTGGTGCATTGGAGGGCTTAGGGTCCCGAGGAAAGAATGTGGGTTTCAACATCAGAGGTAAACGCCAACAGGTTAGTTCAGGCTTTTCATACGTCTCATCCTGAGAGACCTTGTCCTGAGTGTCCGGAGGCCCCTCGTGGAAAGGGGGGTACTGTCACAAGTGGGTCAAGAGCCACGTCTGACTCCGTTATACCCGGGGTCAGGAAGTCGCAGCGGGTGGCTGCGCGCTCTATGTCTAAAGATCGCGCTGTTACTTAATGGTAGCTTTCTGTGTTTGCCTTGCAATCCTTTTTGTCTCACTCAGGGATGCGTAGCTTCTCCTCCTCAGCTGTTTCTTGTCTTGCTCTCCCAACCTCTTTCTATTCCCCTCTCCCACTTCTCTGGTTGCCAGATATAGAGCTTCCTGCCTGGACTTCTATACTGACCCACTGGAGCTGTGTAGCTGTTATTCATGGTTGTCGTACCAGAGCATTACCCTCCAGATCCCTGTTGGTCTTTTGTTGTCCGCTGTTGTCGCCCACCTGGGATTATATGTTTTATCAGTATTGTCTGTCCTCCCCCTGGTGTTTTCCTTTAGTGTTAGTGGTGCGGACTAGTGTTCCTACCGCCCTATTCACTACTTAGGGCTCATCTTAAGGAAAGCCAGGGTTTAGGCACGTGATTGGCGTACGGGTGAAAAACCCATCTAGGGAAGTCAGGGCAGTCAGGTGCTAGCCTCAAGGTGAGTTAGGGGTCACCATCTTTCCCTCTCCCTTGGGCAGGGCCTTCCCTTTTCCCTCCCTTTGCGTCACGTATGTGATCGGCACGCCTGTCGTGATAATCAGCCTATGTTGGGGGATGCTGTTCTGCCGCTGCAGCTCAAGGAGGGTGTGCTTTGCGGTGTATGAGTGGCTGAAGTGCATGCAAAGTTTCTGTAAGATCCTCACCTGCTTTGCACTCCAGGGGAGCCAAGAGGGGTCCTCGTGGAGTTGCGGGACAGGTTATGCGTGTCTCTGATGCACCAGCGCTGACCCCTTTGCGAGCCAGTGCGGAGATGCGTTCGCGTGGACATCGGAGGGGAGGACCGTCGGAGTCCCGGGGACAGAGTGGCCAGGCGAGTGACAAGACGCCGCGGCCAGGGTTGTCTCCGGTGTCTCCTGCGACTTCCGTTCCCGCATCTGGGTCCACGCGCTCGCATACTCGCGCTGAGTCAATCATGCGTCCGTGCGTACGCACGAGGGCAGGTTCGCAAAGGGATACACGGTCGCGAGTACGCGCTTCTTATGCACTTCGTCGACCAGTGGCGCATATTATACTGACTCACAAGAGCAAAGTGGATTAGGGAGCCAGCCATGGGTTAATCAACTTGTGATTGCCTTAGGCCTTGTACTCAGGTGCAGGGCAATTTGTTCACCTATGGTAGTGGACACTTGGCACCCTGGGATTGGTCAGCAGGCATTTAAAAGGAGGTCTCTCAGGGTGATCAGTACCCACTGTTATTTTTCCTCAACCAGGTATAGGTCACAACTCCTAGTGACTGAAGACTGCCAGGAACTTTGTCCTTACAGCGGACCCAAGATCTGGAGTGACTCGACTGCCAAGTGCACAGCATCATTCAGCACTGGTTGGGACTATTCCTGGAATCTCCTTGCCTGGTTTTTTGTTATTATTCCTTGTTACCAGCAAGTGTCCTGGACGTTTATGTTTCTGGTGAATAAACACCTTTTTGCTTTCATCACTGGTCTGTTTGTTGGTGCCTTGCATTACAGTTTCCTAGCCATTTTTAGGACTTCAGGAACCGTTTGACAACCAGATTGAACAGGTGTGCCATGCAGGGTGCATGGCTTAGCCCTCCTTGACGCAGCGCCGACACCATGTTCTTCCCATTGTTGGTCACCATGGTTCCGATTTTCAGTTGTCGCGATTTGTTCCGATTGTTCAGTTGTTTGATTTCTCCATGAAGGACGCGGAGCAGTTCCTCCCCTGTGTGACTCCGTTCGCCCAGGCAAACGAGGTGCAGAACAGCGTGACACCGTCATTCCCTGCACATGTGGTATGCTGTGAATTGTCCCTGCATTGGATGCAGAGGTGGACATTGTCGCAGGACCAAAACGGCGTGGTAACTTGGAGGCAGAAGCGGCATAACCTGGCCAAGTTGCTGGTGTGGCTGTGCGGGAACCACATTCACCCAGTGGGCCGTAAAGGAGATGTATTGTCCCTGACCGTAGTTACATCTCCACACATCGGCGCTGCTGTGCACTTTGGCAGACACCGACAGGCTCAAGGACTGGCCCACCTTCTGTTTGTTTTACATATGTGTGCAGCGTTGGTACTGCCTTTATGGCAAAGAAATGACGGCTTGGGACTCTCCACCTCGGCTTGGCACAAGCAATCAGTTCTCTGAATGGTGCAGAGTCCACCACATGCAAAGGTAGAGACTGCAGCACCAGCAACTTGGACAGGAGCATGTTCAGCTTCTGCGCTGTTGGATGAGTGCACGCATACTGTTGTCTCTTGGCAATCGCTTCGGTGATCGATTGCTGATGGAATGACTGACGAGGAGTAGGAGGGCGAGGAGCAGGAGCATCAGGACCAGCAGATGATGGGAAGGACAAACAGCTTCCTTCGGCTGAGGTGGTGGAGCCTTGACTGCCTAAAACCGGGTGCGTGCCACTGGGTAATGCAGAGGTTGCTGCGGCAGGCTGGACCACCACATCGGAGCCATGGTTCTCCCAGGCCACTTTATGGTGACGCCGCATATGTTGACGCAGGGCCGTGATACCAACATTGGCACCCTGGCCACGCTTCATCTTCTGCCCACATATTCTACATATGGCCATGTTGATTTTCTCCGGCCGCTTAACAGAAAACTGCCACACCGCTGAGTAGGTGATTTTACCCCCAACACTATGCACTGACTGACTGCTACCGCCGCTGCCTTCGTGAACCTGTGCACCGCTACTTCCCGAGCAGGTAGGCTCCTGCGAAGTGAGTGATCTACCCCAGGCACATTTGGCTCCCGACCTTCCACTGGTTCCACCCTGCTGACTCTTGATAACGCTAGCGACTTGCTAGCTCCGCTGATGGCTCACGGGCAAGCTGCCACCCTCTTCTTCCGATGATGATGAAGCCCCTTCGTCACCCATCTCCCAAGCGCGATCAGCTACATCATCATCATTGAGTATTGTCTGCACGTCATTGATGTCCTCCTCAACGTCTCTGGGTCAGGAGCCTGACCGCTCGCAACACCAGCTCCCACGCCACTCTCCTCATCACTACTTGCCCACCTACCGGAGGAAGTGGTGGATGTCTCCTTCAGATCTTGGCTGGCTGTCCTCTAGTAGCTCATCCTCGCTGAAAAGTGGAGCCGAGCCTACGGCATATAACTCTTCTCGCGCTGAGGGAACTGAAAATGACAGAGGAAGGTTCAGGACAGGTGGGGGCACAGGGCCTGCTCCCGGGCCATGCCAACTAAGCGTCATGTCAGAGGAACCCACTGACTCTTGGCTGGGGGTGTCTGATGTCACTTGGGACGAAGTGGATGACCGAGTCAACCATTCAAGAACCGCTGGGCTGCTGGTCAAGACACGACCTCTAGATGACATCGGGAGCTCGGGCCTCTCGCTGCGACCCCTGCTGCCACACCCCCTTACTCTGCTGTGACCTCTGCCTGCACCAGAAACATTTAGGCCTCTGCCACTCCTCTGTGCAGGGCCTGACACTTCTCTGTCTGACATACTGTTAGATCAAATAAATAAATAAAAAGGAAATTAAAACACCCCAAAAAAGTCTGTAATTTTTTCACTTCACTACACAACGGCTAAGAAGCCCTTTTTTACCACTAATACACGACAAAAAGGGCTGTAATATTCTCACTTCACAACACAAAGGCAAATACTTTTTTGTGCCACTAATGCACGCAAAAAAGGGATTTACAACAGATAACTGCACCGCTGAGTGGCAAATATATTTTTTCTTTTTCCACTAATACATGCCGCAAAAGGCTTTAGAATAGATAACTGCACCACTGAGCGGCAAATATATTTTACTTTTGCCAATAATACACGACAAAAAGGGCTGTAATTTTAGCACTTCACCATACGACAGCTAACAAGCCCTTTTGTCCCCCTTATACAAGCCAAAAAGGGCAAATAAGACGTAGAAAAATTTCCTTGCAATGAACCCTGTTAATGCCTGTATCAATCAGCACTTGCACCCTAATAAGAACGGTTTGCTGGAATTACAGAGCTGTATAATAGCAATTTGGGTGCCTTGTCAGTGCTGCAAGGTGTAATCGGAATGTTCCTATTACCCAGGCTGTAACCTCCCCCACTGAACCTTGTTCAACATAAATGCTTTTATTCCTCATTATCCTTTCACTACACCTTGAATAATCTTTCCCTGCACTTGTAATTGTTTAGTTTTTTTTAGCACAATGCCGGGTTTTTTTTTAACACTGTCCCTAGTGCCTGCAGACATCTCTCCCTGCACTAAGTACACTGGTAAATATCAGAATCTAAGATGGCTTCCACTATTTATAGGGCTGTGACATCACAGGGCTGGCTGGCTGCTGATTGGCTGCATGCATGGCATTGTGGGTGATCCTGCCTTCCCAGAGTTCCTTGCTCCATGTCCTCACACGTGCAGCAGCCATTTTAGGAAAAAATGTGATTCGTTTACCGCGAAGCATGAGGAAATTCGGCTTCGGTGCGAATCTAATTTTTCCTGAAATTCGGATCGAATTCCACTTCGTCAACTTCGGTTCGCTCATCTCTACCTCTCACATTAAAGGGATTTTCCAAGATTGATGACCTATCTGTTGGATAGTAACAAATGCTGGCCACAAGGACCAAAGAAACCCCAAAGAATGCACATCCACTGATTATAAAAACAATACAAGAATTTTATTAGGCTACAAAAGACACTAAGACATGATTAAAATTGTATGCAATAAGTACAAGTGCTGGTACACAATAAGACCAAACACCTATCCGGCACCCACCAAGCACCACAAATATGGGTGAAATGTAGGTAGTCCAAATAGCAGCCTCAAGAAACATACAACTAACATAGACTAGCAAGTCCACAATACATGTATAATACTCAATAATATGGCATCAAAAATCTTATACCTGAACCAAATGAACAAGCAGTGACTATCAAGGTGGGTAAGTCACTGCTTGTTCATTTGGTTCAGGTATAAGATTTTTGATGCCATATTATTGTGTATTATACATGTATTGTGGACTTGCTAGTCCATGTTAGTTGTATGTTTCTTGAGGCTGCTATTTGGACTACCTACATTTCACCCATATTTGTGGTGCTCGGTGGGAGCCATGGTCTGTGAAAATCCACGTATGTGTGAATGAGGCCTTAGGCCTCAAGTGTTTATTCATTCGCACATCCTGTGGAAATATAATTGAGCAATATCATTTATATAAGGCCTCATGCACACGACCGTTGTGTGTTTTGCGTTCTGCAAATTGCAGATCCGCAAAAACACAGATGGCGTCCGTGTGCATTCCGCAATTTGCGGAACAGCGCGGACAGCCATTAATATAACTGCCTATTCTTGTCTGCAAAACGGACAATAGGACAGGTTATATTTTTTGGCGGACCACGGAACGGAGCAACGGACGTGGAAAGCACACGGACTGCTGTCCGCATCTTTTGAGGCCCCATTGAATGAATGGGTCCGCATCCAAGCTGTAAATACTGCGGCTCAGATGCGGACCAAAACAACGGTCGTGTGCATGAGGCCTAAGGCATTTTACAACATTTAGTGTAAGTATTTGGTGGTATTGATAACCTCAGTTATAAATGTCTTTCTTGCAAGCCTAACATAAACAGCTGCCGTTGGGTACGTTATGTATAATATATTCTTGCAGTTTCATCGTTCTGTAAGTAGTTTCACTGTCAGCTCTGTATTGATCTGCACTGTGATGAAGACCAGAATAGATTATCGTGTCATATTTCACCAGCGTATTACTGATAACTTCCTAACTATAGACCTTGCTTAACATTCTTTCTTAGAGAAATTTCCCAAGGATTCTTTGAGACCCTTTCCACAGGTTTTATATTGCTTCAGAAATGTTATATGATACTCGCAGGTCAATGGACTATTCTATTTCTTCTTTCCTATGAGCGGGACTTCTCAGAAAAGATTTTTGCTGCAGTGCAGGACTGTTCATTTAATTGCTATTTTCTTACAATGAAAGACAAAGCAGGGATGACATAATAATACTGGGACATGGATGACTACTTGGTTACTACTAACATTCTGACGTTTACTTCCTTCAATTTCAGGCATTAATGAATCATATGACAGACAACCTAATAATAATTTTATTATCTATATATAGGGCATAATTTGTGGTCCTTAATGTCATTGTGTGTGTCCCCTGACCACCTGGACACAGAACTGCTTCTCTGTGTTTGGCTGCACACTTGCAGCTTCCATGTCAGAGAGAAGTGGCACACAGCTCAGGAGCAGTGACAGGTAAGTATTAATGGTGCACTATGTAGCCATATGTGGGTCACCCACATAATAATGACCTCTGTTTGGCACTGTAGAAAGGGGTTTACAAGAAGATGCTGAGAAGTTCCTGGCTTTGCACAGAATAGAAGTACACATTTATTCAACATATTCCCCCCTCAGACTGATGCACTTGTTACTGGACATGGTTGTTGCAGCTTTTCTAGTCCATTCAAAAAAATATAAATCATGTGATAGGTCATCAAAGCAGCTGTTAGCAGCATGTTGGACGTCAGCAATGTCTTAAAAATGACGACCCTTCGGGTATTACTTCAGGTTAGGAAACAGATGGTAGTCAGAAGGGGCCAGGTCAGGTGAATAGGGAGGATGGCAGGCCGATTGGAAACCCAGGGTCTTCAATTTGTCAACCACAACTTAGGAGGAGGGTGCGAAGGTGCCTTGTCCTGCAACAAAAGGATCCCTTTGGTCAACTTTTCCCAGGGTTTCGTCTTAATAGCCTCCTTCAGCTGGTCGAGGAGGCTGGCGTGGACTCTCACGGGAGAGGTGCAGTATCTGGGCTCATTATCTTTTTGCCGAATATTCGCAGTTTCTCAAGCTTCAGGTTATGAACTGCATCGCTTGTTGCCGGGTCTGTTGAGGTTGTGGGGTGCCCACTGCGGGGTTCATCTTAAATGGTGAAATGCCCAGTCTTGAAACGAGAAACCCAGGTTTTGACAGTAATGTAGGAAGGACACTTCTCCCCTAGTGTTTGTGACATCTCAATGTGAATGTCCTTTGCAGATTTTCCCTGGCGAAACAAAAACTTTATGACAGCCCGTAACTCCACAGATGTGAAACTTCCTTGTTCCTCTGCCATCTCAGGTTCTACCTGAAATTAAAAAGTTATAACAATCGTAAACATCTGATATTTACATAGTTACATAACAGGATATCAAGCTTTCATATGGTACCAAATGTATTTTTAAATTCCAACTGGAAGGGGGGCAAAGCCAAGAACGTTTCAGCATCCCCTCGTATGAGTTAGAGATGGCTGTCTATGCATAGGGCTCTCTCATAAGTTGTAAAATGCAAGGCTATTACCACAATACCCATAATCTATGATTGAGAGAGCCACATGTATGCAAGGTCTTCTGTTGACTGGAAAGTTGATCAGGAGAGAAGGGTAACCCCCCTATTCTCCCAATAGTTGTAGTCCAGTTAGTAGAACTTTCTTCTATCTGAAATACATGGTATATACTTGTGATATGCTACAAATGTCTGAGATGGTAATATCCCTTTTATAGGGGTCTCCAGGACTTACGTATTAAAGACCTCTCGTAAAGTATATTTGAAAATTATTCATGCTAAGAATAGCATTTATTGCTGAACCTGAAATACCCCTTACCTAGGCTCAATAGCTAACCACAATGCAATAGAGCCAAGTAATGGCACCTATCACTGACTCATCAGCTCTAGTGCTGGGTAGCTACACATTCTCCACAGAGAGCTTATTTATGACCTATTCCCATAGAAGTGAATGAGGATGCCAAAGTTGTAATTGCACTGCTCACCGCTGCAGTTTTGGCAGCGAGCAGGTAAACATTGAAGAGAAGGCAGTGCTCATACGATCGCCGCTTTCTCTTCAAACAGCTAATCAGCGGGGGTGCTGGGAGTTGAGCCTCCGCCAATCTGATATTACCTATCCTGAGGAGAGATCATCAATACAAAAAAAGGATGAAACCTCTTTTTACAGCAGTGATCTTTAGGAATTTCAGCATTTGGATCCTAGTGGTCAACTGTAACATTCAACATGTGAACAAAGGTTTATAGTATGTAGTCCCTATAAGCAATGGTATATTGAGCACTTGATCTTTGGTGGTCAGAGGTAAATCTATGTTCAGTACCTTGACTGGTAGGGCTATATTCAGTCTTTCCATGCAATACCTAGTTGTCCAGTGACTTTTGCAATGATTTCTAATTCATCAGTCTGCTTCTGCAAGCCATTTGATTACTCTGCAATAATAAGCAAAGACACAGAGGTTGTCAGTGCATTTGAAATTGATTGGCTACTTGATAAATTTAGGAATTTGATTCCACTGTTGGACCTTGTCATCTAGAAGAGTACAAACAGGCCCACATAATATATGTATAGATTTGAATGTAAGAGACATAGATAGTTTTAATATTATACAATAATGTTCTGTTCATTCTGTTGTGGTTTCTGATTACAATGGAAACCTTGCACAATATATATACTATACTGTATACACTGTACTATCGATGCCTAGTGGACCACATTGATTTTATATGGTGTTTGTCCTTTTGACTACTGAGTTCATGAACACAATTTTCTATGCAGATATGAATGTAACCTTAGGGCTGCTCAAATGGCTAAACATGAAGTTTATTTTTGCTGCCTTGCTGGATTGTGCGAAGATTTAAAAAAAACTGTAATACCAAATGTAATAAAGTTAAAACAACACAGCAACACCATTCCAGTGCTGATGCTCCTGTGGACCCAGCCAGTCTTTGTCCACATCCTGAGAGCCAGTGAATGCAGAGGTCCACCTAACCTTTTTGCTGCCTTATACAAAAATTGAAATGGCATCCCAGCCTCTAGCCCCATGCCAAATTCTTAAACCAACCTCTCCCCAGCTATACTCTTACTGACATATGTGGATGCACATTACATGCAGTCCTACGAAACATGCAGGGTAATACAGCACTACATACCTCTTACATCCAGTGATGCCTCCTCTGATGTAGACGTTCTAAATTCTCATCTTCTCCATTTGGACCAGACCACCATGACAACTTCTTTTAGCCGCTTCTCGTCTTTTTGCCACACAGACAATTTAGGTTCCTCACTTTTCCATCATCCTCCCCTCCTAGTGCCCCAAGATTGTTATCCTGTTGCTACCCTGAATTCTGTGCTCCTTATGCTTTCCAATGCCCCCAAATACTATACTGCAGAAATAACAGTGCCATACAGATAGCCCCCCTCCCCTAGTAATGGTGCTTCTAGACTGCTCTCAATAGCAATAGCGCCCTCTTCATTACCCCCAATAGCAAGAATCCTCCTGAAGAGTTCACTCCATTAGTAGTAATGAACTCCATATTGTGCCAAATAATAATAATGCCCCCAAAGTACACTAAGTATTAATACTGCCTTCATAGGACCTCCAGCACTAAAAAGGCCCCTCTATAAAGCACCCCTTTAGAGCCAACAGTAATATTAAGGCCCCCTATTGTGTGCACAATGATTATAATGCCCTCTATAGTGTCCCCAGTATTCATAATGACCTCTGTATTAGATCCAAGTATTTATAATGCCCCAGTAGTAACTCCAGTATTTATAAAGCCCACCTGCAGTGCCTTCTGTAGTTAAAATGACCCTTTGTAGTGCCCCTGTATTATAATGCTCCCTGTAGTACCAGTACATATGATGTGCCCCCTGCAGTGCCCGTATATATAATGTCCCCTTGTAGTGCCTCTTGTATTAAAATGTTCCACCGTAGTGCTAGCATTGTAATGCTCTCACCCTCTGCCCTGTAGTCCCCTTGTAGTATAATGCCCCCTGTAGTGGTAGTTTATATTATGCTCTCACCTAACCTCCTGACACCTATCCCCCATGGTAGTAAATAGTGGCACGCAAAAGTTTGGGCACCCCTAGTCAAAATTACTGTTACTGTGAACAGTTAAGAAAATTAAATATGAAATGATCTCCAAAAGGCAAGTTAAAGATGACACATTCCCTTTATATTTTAAGTAAAAAAAAAAAAATATATTCTCATCTTTTACATTTTCAAAATAACAAAAATGGGAGGGGGCCCAAAAAAAAATTTGGGACACGATGCATCGTTAGTATTGAGTAGCACTCCCTTTGGTAAGTATCACAGCTTATAAATGTTTTTTTGTAGCCAAGAGTCTTTCAAATCTTGTTTCAGGGATTGTCATCCATTCTTCCTTGAAAAAGTCTTCCAGTTCTGTGAGATTTCTGGGCTGTCTTGCACGCACTGCTCTTTTGAAGTCTATCCACAGATTTTCAATGGTGTTTAGATCAGGGGACTGTGAGGGCCATGGTAAAACAGTCAGCTTGTGCCTTTTGAGGTATTCCAGCTTTTTTACAGTTGGTCTTATGTTTGCTTCTAGAATTTGCTGGAATGTTATTGAATACACCTGTGAAATGTTCCCTGTGCCACAGGCTGCAACGCAACCCCATATCATCATTCATCCACCCCCATGCTTAATAGTTGGATAGGTGTTCTTTTCATGAAATTATGTTCCCTTTATTCGCCAAACATACCTTTGCTCATTGTGGCTAGAGTTCTATTTTAACATTGGTTGATAGGACTTATTTCAAAAATGCATCTTTTGACAGCAGGCAATGCCATGCCTCAGTCTGCAGTAATGTTTTTGGGTGTCAATGCAGAAGAGACGAGTTAGTGCTCCTGCCCTAAATACCTGCTGTTACTAATAGCACCAATTCTTAGTGCATGTTCCTGCTTCACATCTGGGGTCAGAAGAATCTCAAATTTCCACTGTTAACCCTTTAATTGCTGTATTCCTTGACCATAGCATGATCAAAGGTGAGTCCCCTACAATTAAGTAACTGAGTTTCTAGTGACCCAATTAGAGACTAGAGGAGCTGTCTGTATTCAGCCTTAAGGACCTGTCTGTAGTCAGCCTTAAGGACCTACAAAAAGCCCCAGGGCTGTCTGTACAGTAATCCTGTTGTTGGGGCACACTAGTGACACAGAACATATTGGATTACACCAATACATTATAAATTAGAAATAAAGTTATAATATGGTAATCCCACAATGGCATTTAAAAAAAGGTATAAATAGTGTAACAGAAAAAATAAACTCTGGAAAAAACAAAACAATATTGACCATTACATATTTTTTTTATTGTGCACATAGCAAATACATTTAAAAATATATATACATATTCACACTACTGTTACAACCTGAAGAATCAATTAATTAGGTTATTTTGCGTGAAACATGAATGTACTAAAAATAAACAAAAACCATCGCAAAAATCATTTTTTCCTACATTTCTGCAGATTACACTGTAATTTGTATGTACCTCGGGCTGTATTTACAGGTCATTCTGCCCTAGAGACTTGGACTGAAAGTCCCCCCTACCTCCAGTAAAGACACATTTACACTCGCCAATAATAGTCAAGATTTCCTAGTTTCTAAGCAATGGTAATAATAATTGGTTAGTGTATGGCAGGCTGTGCATATTGCTACTGTATTATTATTAGATTATTATTATTTTTTTGGGGGGGGGGGGGGTTGCCACAGTGCATTTTTAAAGGTTACAGGAGCCCAAGCACGCCTCCATGAAGAGCCATGAAAAGTCCACCTCTACACAAGTTTCCAGTACTCCTTCAGGACTTCCCCCTCCTCTGCAACATTAAAAGCTAGCCAAAACTCTGCCCGCCTGCTTATCCTGCATCTCGCCGAAATGTGCAAAGCAGTTGACTGGCAAATTTTGTCGAGAAGAAGGATGAGCAGGTGGGCGTTGTTTCGGCTAGCTTCTGAAGTCGCAGAGTAGGGTGCCTGCACACGATGGGGATTACTCACTTTTTTTCAGCGTCGATTTTGTGCTGAAAAACAGCCGTGTAATACAGTACCAGCAAAGTGAATAGGATTAGACAACTCTCATGTACACTTAGCTTTTTTTCTTAGGTGTGGAAATTGATCTGTCCGACACATGACACTCGCACCGATCAGCTGATTTAGGAGGCCAAGGTGCTCTGGTGGGGGATAGGCCATAAATATGAAAATCTCGGACAATCCCTTAATAGTTTATTTCAGCTGTAGCTCTTTTTGTGATTCAAAACGTATGAATGTGTTATAATGTTTGCATTGTCTGTACACTTACAGATAGATTCAGTGGCAATCAGCTAATAGAAAAAAATAGATATATTTACAATGCAGCGGCACAGCACCCTCTAGAGGCACCAAATGGACTACCACTTTACCTATATGCATGCACAGTGCCTTCCAACTGCATTTAAATGTTTGAAGTACTCGTATGGTCGCTTTTGGTGATCATGAATAAATTGAGTTTTATTGATTGTGATTAGATCATGATTTCCTCAAACTTGCTGTTGGATTTTAGTTCTAGCCTTGTTTTTCCCAATCAGTGGAGGCCCCTGCAGTCAGACCTACACCCATTTAACATTTATCACCTATTCCAATGCATAGGTGATAAATAATAACTTCTGATATAATGTACCTCTATAAATGAGTAAACACCTGTAAACATTCAGCATATGTTCTGCAGAATACCTAAAAGGCAGACATTTTTCACTGTTGACTTCATGGTTGGCTCCAGCGATGATGTATCGACCTGAAACCAGTAGTGTCAACAAATCACTGCTGTGACCAGGGATTGGCTGCAGTGGTCATATGCTCTGTTGACATATTACTGCAGGAGGAAATTGAAAAGACAAAGGAATCATCATCATGGGAGCAGCAGGGAATTGTTGAGGTTTTTTTATTTTGTTGTTTTATAGCATTGTAAGCTAGTGGAAAAAATGTCATGGGACTTACCCCTGACATTACCATGTCCTTATATTTATAAAAGATCACATTGTATTTCCTGCCACATACATACATAAATCCTAGCTCCTGATATATATATATATATAGAGAGAGAGAGAGAGAGAGAGAGAGGTCGAACTCGAAAAATAAGTATATCGTGCAAAGTTCATTTATTTCAGTAATGCAACTTAAAAGGTGAAACTAATATGAGAGACTCATTACATGCAAAGCGAGATATTTCAAGACTTTATTTGTTGTAATTTGGATGATTATGGCTTACGGCTTATGAAACCCCAAAGTCACAATTTTGAGGTACCCTTTGCTCAGGAGGTATGGATTAATTAGCTGACTAGAGTGTGACACTTTGTGCCTAGAATATTGAACCTTTTCACAAAATTCAAATTTTAAGCTGCACTAATGCAATTCCTTTTAATTTGCATTATTTAAATAAATGGACTTTAGCACGATATTCTAATTTTTGAAGTTTCGTCTGTATATTTCTATATATATCCCAGTCATTGAGGCATCCCAGAGATTTATGCGTATGTCCTTGGACACTGTCACAAACATGACATTTGTAATTGACTCTTTGTGTTTCTTAGGCCTCGTTCACATCAGCGTTCAGTCCTCCGTTCGGCTTTCCGTTCTGACTTGCGTCCGTTTCAAAATTGAAACGGATTCATTCATAACGGAACGTAACGGACATATTTTGCTACGTTTTTAAACGGATACCATCTAACGGATACGTTAATAAACGGATTAAAAATGTCAGTTAATGTCCGTTCAATCCGTTTAGTTACTCCGATAACGGATCCGTTTTTTTCCTTTTTTTTTTTTTTCAGTTGTCCCTCCCCTATCTGCATGCTATATAAAAATGGTGCCATATTGTGACATCCAATTGCTGGAAGAGGAACAATGCTGCCTGCTCATGTCCTTTTTTCTGTGGACTATATGATATGGAAACTTCGAAAGATGCGAATGTCATCCATGAAAAGGAGACGGCGATATTGGGTGCATCCCATTACATCATGCCGAATGACACGAGGTGTATATTCGACCCTTTATCAAGAACTCCAAAAACACCCTGTCAAATTTGCAGAATATCTCCGTGTAAGTGTCGCAAGCTTTGATGACCTTTCCCAACGTTTACGTCGCCGATTGAGACGGAAGGATACGAAATTTCGTCGAAGTGTAACTCCAGAAGAACGACTCATGGTCACTCTGCGGTATGTATGGTACAACTTTCCATTATTGCTTCTACTGTGTTTCAGAGCCTTTTTGTTTTTATTATTATTGTGAGTATATGATTAATCTCAAGAGAAAAGTTTTTAAATATAGTAGTTACCTAAAATATGTAAATGCATCCAAATTTGATACCATTTTCCGTTCAACCGCTAGGTAATGTTGATCTGTTTGCTGTGAAGGATCTTGAATTAATGCTTGTGGGACAATCCAAAAAGTTGTTTTGCTGCATTTTTTTTTTATTGTGAATAGTATTTGTGTAACAATTATGTTAAATTTCATTTTATTTTTTTGTAGGTTTCTGGCTAGTGGTGAAAGTTTTTCCAGTCTTCATTTTCAATTTCGACTAGGGAAATCTACAATATCTTACATTGTTAAAGATACCTGCCGGGCAATTTGGAATCTTCTGCGTGAAGAATTTCTTCCCCATCCTACTTGCCAACAGTGGATCAGCATAGCCAACAAGTTTTATGAGGTGACACAGTTTCCCAATTGTATTGGTGCAGTGGATGGGAAGCATGTGAGGCTCTTGAAGCCCCCACGTAGTGGATCCTCCTTTTTTAACTATAAAAAGTATTTTTCTGTGATACTAATGGCAATTGTTGATGCAAATTACAAATTTGTGGCTGTTGATATTGGAGCTTTTGGACGAACCAATGACTCACGTGTAGGGATGAGCGAACTCGAACTGTATAGTTCGGGTTCGTACCGAATTTTGGGGTGTCCGTGACACGGACCCGAACCCGGACATTTTCGTAAAAGTCCGGGTTCGGGTTCGGTGTTCGTCGCTTTCTTCGCGCTTTTGTGACGCTTTCTTGGCGCTTTTTGAAAGGCTGCAAAGCAGCCAATCAACAAGCGTCATACTACTTGCCCCAAGAGGCCATCACAGCCATGCCTACTATTGGCATGGCTGTGATTGGCCAGAGCACCATGTGACCCAGCCTCTATTTAAGCTGGAGTCACATAGCGCCGCCCGTCACTCTGCTCTGATTAGCGTAGGGAGAGGTTGCGGCTGCGACAGTAGGGCGAGATTAGGCAGATTAACTCCTCCAAAGGACTTGATTAACTGATCGATCTGCAGCTGTGGATCATTGAGCTGCTGATCCTCAATTGCTCACTGTTTTTAGGCTGCACAGACCGTTTGTCAGTCTCATTTTTCTGGGGTGATCGGCGGCCATTTTGTGTCTTGTGGTGCGCCAGCACAAGCTGCGACCAAGTGCATTTAACCCTCAATGGTGTGGTTGTTTTTTGGCTAAAGCCTACATCAGGGTGAAGCTGTCACACCAAGTGCATTTAACCAGCAATAGTCTGTTCATTTTTTGGCCATATACAAAATCAGGGGCAAGCTGCGCCTGTCACCAAGTGCATTTAACCCTCAATGGTGTGGTTGTTTTTTGGCTAAAGCCTACATCAGGGTGAAGCTGTCACACCAAGTGCATTTAACCAGCAATAGTCTGTTCATTTTTTGGCCATATACAAAATCAGGGGCAAGCTGCGCCTGTCACCAAGTGCATTTAACCCTCAATGGTGTGGTTGTTTTTTGGCTAAAGCCTACATCAGGGTGAAGCTGTCACACCAAGTGCATTTAACCAGCAATAGTCTGTTCATTTTTTGGCCATATACAAAATCAGGGGCAAGCTGCGCCTGTCACCAAGTGCATTTAACCCTCAATGGTGTGGTTGTTTTTTGGCTAAAGCCTACATCAGGGTGAAGCTGTCACACCAAGTGCATTTAACCAGCAATAGTCTGTTCATTTTTTGGCCATATCCCAGTCTAATTCTGTCACTAAATCCATACCGGTCACCCAGCGCCTAAATACTAGGCCTCAAATTTATATCCAGCTAAATCTGTCCCTAGTGCTGTAGCTGGGCGAGTTATTTAGTGTCCGTTCAAGCACATTTCTTGTTCTGGGTTGAAATACAATTCCCAATTTAGCAATTTCATAATTTAGTGGTTCCTGCTATATCAGAGCTCTTTGAAATCTATCCCAAAAAGGGTATATAATATTGAAGGTGCACATAGGGTCATTCAGAGTAACTTCACACACACCCGCTACTGTGTATTTCCAAGTCTAATTCTGTCACTAAATCCATACCGGTGACCCAGCGCCTAAATACTAGGCCTCAAATTTAATTCCCTCTAAATCTCTCGTTACCCACCGCTGTACTGTTGTTGCTGGGCAAGATATTTAGTGTCCGTCAAAGCACATTTTTTGTTCTGGGTTGAAGTACAATTCCCAATTTAGCAATTTCATAATTTAGTGGTTTCTGCTATATCAGAGCTATTTGAAATCTATCCCAAAAAGGGTATATAATATTGAAGGTGCACATAGGGTCATTCAGAATAACTTCACACACACCCGCTACTGTGTATTTCCAAGTCTAATTCTGTCACTAAACCCATACCTGTCACCCAGCGCCTAAATACTAGGCCTCAAATTTAAATCCCTCTAAATCTCTCGTTACCGTTGTCCTGTTGTAGCTGGGAAAGTTATTTAGTGCCCGTCAAAGCACATTTTTTGTTCTGGGTTGAAGTACAATTCCCAATTTAGCAATTTCATAATTTAGTGGTTCCTGCTATATCAGAGCTATTTGAAATCTATCCCAAAAAGGGTATATAATATTGAAGGTGCACATAGGGTCATTCAGAATAACTTCACACACACCCGCTACTGTGTATTTCCAAGTCTAATTCTGTCACTAAATCCATACCGGTGACCCAGCGCCTAAATACTAGGCCTCAAATTTAATTCCCTCTAAATCTCTCGTTACCCACCGCTGTACTGTTGTTGCTGGGCAAGATATTTAGTGTCCGTCAAAGCACATTTTTTGTTCTGGGTTGAAGTACAATTCCCAATTTAGCAATTTCATAATTTAGTGGTTTCTGCTATATCAGAGCTATTTGAAATCTATCCCTAAAAGGGTATATAATATTGAAGGTGCACATAGGGTCATTCAGAATAACTTCACACACACCCGCTACTGTGTATTTCCAAGTCTAATTCTGTCACTAAACCCATACCTGTCACCCAGCGCCTAAATACTAGGCCTCAAATTTATATCCAGCTAAATCTGTCCCTAGTGCTGTAGCTGGGCGAGTTATTTAGTGTCCGTTCAAGCACATTTCTTGTTCTGGGTTGAAATACAATTCTCAATTTAGCAATTTCATAATTTAGTGGTTCCTGCTATATCAGAGCTCTTTGAAATCTATCCCAAAAAGGGTATATAATATTGAAGGTGCACATAGGGTCATTCAGAGTAACTTCACACACACCCGCTACTGTGTATTTCCAAGTCTAATTCTGTCACTAAATCCATACCGGTGACCCAGCGCCTAAATACTAGGCCTCAAATTTAATTCCCTCTAAATCTCTCGTTACCCACCGCTGTACTGTTGTTGCTGGGCAAGATATTTAGTGTCCGTCAAAGCACATTTTTTGTTCTGGGTTGAAGTACAATTCCCAATTTAGCAATTTCATAATTTAGTGGTTTCTGCTATATCAGAGCTATTTGAAATCTATCCCAAAAAGGGTATATAATATTGAAGGTGCACATAGGGTCATTCAGAATAACTTCACACACACCCGCTACTGTGTATTTCCAAGTCTAATTCTGTCACTAAACCCATACCTGTCACCCAGCGCCTAAATACTAGGCCTCAAATTTAAATCCCTCTAAATCTCTCGTTACCGTTGTCCTGTTGTAGCTGGGAAAGTTATTTAGTGCCCGTCAAAGCACATTTTTTGTTCTGGGTTGAAGTACAATTCCCAATTTAGCAATTTCATAATTTAGTGGTTCCTGCTATATCAGAGCTATTTGAAATCTATCCCAAAAAGGGTATATAATATTGAAGGTGCACATAGGGTCATTCAGAATAACTTCACACACACCCGCTACTGTGTATTTCCAAGTCTAATTCTGTCACTAAATCCATACCGGTGACCCAGCGCCTAAATACTAGGCCTCAAATTTAATTCCCTCTAAATCTCTCGTTACCCACCGCTGTACTGTTGTTGCTGGGCAAGATATTTAGTGTCCGTCAAAGCACATTTTTTGTTCTGGGTTGAAGTACAATTCCCAATTTAGCAATTTCATAATTTAGTGGTTTCTGCTATATCAGAGCTATTTGAAATCTATCCCTAAAAGGGTATATAATATTGAAGGTGCACATAGGGTCATTCAGAATAACTTCACACACACCCGCTACTGTGTATTTCCAAGTCTAATTCTGTCACTAAACCCATACCTGTCACCCAGCGCCTAAATACTAGGCCTCAAATTTAAATCCCTCTAAATCTCTCGTTACCGTTGTCCTGTTGTAGCTGGGAAAGTTATTTAGTGCCCGTCAAAGCACATTTTTTGTTCTGGGTTGAAGTACAATTCCCAATTTAGCAATTTCATAATTTAGTGGTTCCTGCTATATCAGAGCTATTTGAAATCTATCCCAAAAAGGGTATATAATATTGAAGGTGCACATAGGGTCATTCAGAATAACTTCACACACACGCTTCTGTGCATTTCCAAGTCTAATTCTGTCACTAAATCCATACCGGTGACCCAGCGCCTAAATACTAGGCCTCAAATTTAATTCCCTCTAAATCTCTCGTTACCCACCGCTGTACTGTTGTTGCTGGGCAAGATATTTAGTGTCCGTCAAAGCACATTTTTTGTTCTGGGTTGAAGTACAATTCCCAATTTAGCAATTTCATAATTTAGTGGTTTCTGCTATATCAGAGCTATTTGAAATCTATCCCTAAAAGGGTATATAATATTGAAGGTGCACATAGGGTCATTCAGAATAACTTCACACACACCCGCTACTGTGTATTTCCAAGTCTAATTCTGTCACTAAATCCATACCGGTGACCCAGCGCCTAAATACTAGGCCTCAAATTTAATTCCCTCTAAATCTCTCGTTACCCACCGGTGTACTGTTGTTGCTGGGCAAGATATTTAGTGTCCGTCAAAGCACATTTTTTGTTCTGGGTTGAAGTACAATTCCCAATTTAGCAATTTCATAATTTAGTGGTTTCTGCTATATCAGAGCTATTTGAAATCTATCCCTAAAAGGGTATATAATATTGAAGGTGCACATAGGGTCATTCAGAATAACTTCACACACACGCTTCTGTGCATTTCCAAGTCTAATTCTGTCACTAAATCCATACCGGTGACCCAGCGCCTAAATACTAGGCCTCAAATTTAAATCCCTCTAAATCTCTCGTTACCCACCACTGTACTGTTGTTGCTGGGCAAGATATTTAGTGTCCGTCAAAGCACATTTTTTGTTCTGGGTTGAAGTACAATTCCCAATTTAGCAATTTCATAATTTAGTGGTTTCTGCTATATCAGAGCTATTTGAAATCTATCCCTAAAAGGGTATATAATATTGAAGGTGCACATAGGGTCATTCAGAATAACTTCACACACACGCTTCTGTGCATTTCCAAGTCTAATTCTGTCACTAAATCCATACCGGTCACCCAGCGCCTAAATACTAGGCCTCAAATTTATATCCCGCTGAATTTGAATACAATACATTGGGCCAAATAATATATTTGTTGTTGTGGTGAACCATAACAATGAGAAAAACATCTAGTAAGGGACGCGGACGTGGACATGGTCGTGGTGGTGTTAGTGGACCCTCTGGTGCTGGGAGAGGACGTGGCCGTTCTGCCACATCCACACGTCCTAGTGTACCAACTACCTCAGGTCCCAGTAGCCGCCAGAATTTACAGCGATATATGGTGGGGCCCAATGCCGTTCTAAGGATGGTAAGGCCTGAGCAGGTACAGGCATTAGTCAATTGGGTGGCCGACAGTGGATCCAGCACGTTCACATTATCTCCCACCCAGTCTTCTGCAGAAAGCGCACAGATGGCGCCTGAAAACCAACCCCATCAGTCTGTCACATCACCCCCATGCATACCAGGGAAACTGTCTCAGCCTCAAGTTATGCAGCAGTCTCTTATGCTGTTTGAAGACTCCGCTGGCAGGGTTTCCCAAGGGCATCCACCTAGCCCTTCCCCAGCGGTGAAAGACATAGAATGCACTGACGCACAACCACTTATGTTTCCTGATGATGAGGACATGGGAATACCACCTCAGCATGTCTCTGATGATGACGAAACACAGGTGCCAACTGCTGCGTCTTTCTGCAGTGTGCAGACTGAACAGGAGGTCAGGGATCAAGACTGGGTGGAAGACGATGCAGGGGACGATGAGGTCCTAGACCCCACATGGAATGAAGGTCGTGCCACTGACTTTCACAGTTCGGAGGAAGAGGCAGTGGTGAGACCGAGCCAACAGCGTAGCAAAAGAGGGAGCAGTGGGCAAAAGCAGAACACCCGCCGCCAAGAGACTCCGCCTGCTACTGACCGCCGCCATCTGGGACCGAGCACCCCAAAGGCAGCTTCAAGGAGTTCCCTGGCATGGCACTTCTTCAAACAATGTGCTGACGACAAGACCCGAGTGGTTTGCACGCTGTGCCATCAGAGCCTGAAGCGAGGCATTAACGTTCTGAACCTGAGCACAACCTGCATGACCAGGCACCTGCATGCAAAGCATGAACTGCAGTGGAGTAAACACCTTAAAACCAAGGAAGTCACTCAGGCTCCCCCTGCTACCTCTTCTGCTGCTGCCGCCTCGGCCTATTCTGCTGCTGCCGCCTCGGCCTCTTCCTCCGCCTCTGGAGGAACGTTGGCACCTGCCGCCCAGCAAACAGGGGATGTACCACCAACACCACCACCACCACCTCCGTCACCAAGCGTCTCAACCATGTCACACGCCAGCGTTCAGCTCTCCATCTCACAAACATTTGATAGAAAGCGTAAATTCCCACCTAGCCACCCTCGATCCCTGGCCCTGAATGCCAGCATTTCTAAACTACTGGCCTATGAAATGCTGTCATTTAGGCTGGTGGACACAGACAGCTTCAAACAGCTCATGTCGCTTGCTGTCCCACAGTATGTTGTTCCCAGCCGGCACTACTTCTCCAAGAGAGCCGTGCCTTCCCTGCACAACCAAGTATCCGATAAAATCAAGTGTGCACTGCGCAACGCCATCTGTAGCAAGGTCCACCTAACCACAGATACGTGGACCAGTAAGCACGGCCAGGGACGCTATATCTCCCTAACTGCACACTGGGTAAATGTAGTGGCAGCTGGGCCCCAGGCGGAGAGCTGTTTGGCGCACGTCCTGCCGCCGCCAAGGATCGCAGGGCAACATTCTTTGCCTCCTGTTGCCACCTCCTCCTTCTCGGCTTCCTCCTCCTCTTCTTCCACCTGCTCATCCAGTCAGCCACACACCTTCACCACCAACTTCAGCACAGCCCGGGGTAAACGTCAGCAGGCCATTCTGAAACTCATATGTTTGGGGGACAGGCCCCACACCGCACAGGAGTTGTGGCGGGGTATTGAACAACAGACCGACGAGTGGTTGCTGCCGGTGAGCCTCAAGCCCGGCCTGGTGGTGTGTGATAATGGGCGAAATCTCGTTGCAGCTCTGGGACTAGCCAATTTGACGCACATCCCTTGCTTGGCGCATGTGCTGAATTTGGTGGTGCAGAAGTTCATTCACAACTACCCCGACATGTCAGAGCTGCTGCATAAAGTGCGGGCCGTCTGTTCGCGCTTCCGGCGTTCACATCCTGCCGCTGCTCGCCTGTCTGCGCTACAGCGTAACTTCGGCCTTCCCGCTCACCGCCTCATATGCGACGTGCCCACCAGGTGGAACTCCACCTTGCACATGCTGGACAGACTGTGCGAGCAGCAGCAGGCCATAGTGGAGTTTCAGCTGCAGCACGCACGGGTCAGTCGCACTACAGAACAGCACCACTTCACCACCAATGACTGGGCCTCCATGCGAGACCTGTGTGCCCTGTTGCGCTGTTTCGAGTACTCCACCAACATGGCCAGTGGCGATGACACCGTTATCAGCGTTACAATACCACTTCTATGTCTCCTTGAGAAAACACTTAGGGCGATGATGGAACAGGAGGTGGCCCAGGAGGAGGAGGAGGAGGATGAGGAAGAGGGGTCATTTTTAGCACTTTCAGGCCAGTCTCTTCGAAGTGACTCAGAGGGAGGTTTTTTGCAACAGCAGAGGCCAGGTACAAATGTGGCCAGCCAGGGCCCACTACTGGAGGACGAGGAGGACGAGGATGAGGAGGAGGTGGAGGAGGATGAGGATGAAGCATGGTCACAGCGGGGTGGCACCCAACGCAGCTCGGGTCCATCACTGGTGCGTGGCTGGGGGGAAAGGCAGGACGATGACGATACGCCTCCCACAGAGGACAGCTTGTCCTTACCCCTGGGCAGCCTGGCACACATGAGCGACTACATGCTGCAGTGCCTGCGCAACGACAGCAGAGTTGCCCACATTTTAACCTGTGCGGACTACTGGGTTGCCACCCTGCTGGATCCACGCTACAAAGACAATGTGCCCACCTTACTTCCTGCACTGGAGCGTGATAGGAAGATGCGCGAGTACAAGCGCACGTTGGTAGACGCGCTACTGAGAGCATTCCCAAATGTCACAGGGGAACAAGTGGAAGCCCAAGGCCAAGGCAGAGGAGGAGCAAGAGGTCGCCAAGGCAGCTGTGTCACGGCCAGCTCCTCTGAGGGCAGGGTTAGCATGGCAGAGATGTGGAAAACTTTTGTCAACACGCCACAGCTAACTGCACCACCACCTGATACGCAACGTGTTAGCAGGAGGCAACATTTCACTAACATGGTGGAACAGTACGTGTGCACACCCCTCCACGTACTGACTGATGGTTCGGCCCCATTCAACTTCTGGGTCTCTAAATTGTCCACGTGGCCAGAGCTAGCCTTTTATGCCTTGGAGGTGCTGGCCTGCCCGGCAGCCAGCGTTTTGTCTGAACGTGTATTCAGCACGGCAGGGGGCGTCATTACAGACAAACGCAGCCGCCTGTCTACAGCCAATGTGGACAAGCTGACGTTCATAAAAATGAACCAGGCATGGATCCCACAGGACCTGTCCGTCCCTTGTCCAGATTAGACATTAACTACCTCCCCATAACCATATATTATTGGACTCCAGGGCACTTCCTCATTCAATCCTATTTTTATTTTCATTTTACCATTATATTGCGATGCTACCCAAAGTTGAATGAACCTCTCCTCTGCCTGTGTGCTAGGCCTAAATATATGCCAATGGACTGTTGCAGTGGTGGCTGACATGAAGCCTGATTCTCTGCTATGACATGCAGACTAATTCTCTGCTGACATGAAGCCAGATTGTCTGTTACGGGACCTCTCTCCTCTGCCTGGGTGCTGGGCCTAAATTTATGACCATGGACTGTTGCAGTGGTGGCTGACGTGAAGCCTGATTCTCTGCTATGACATGCAGACTGATTCTCTGCTGACATGAAGCCAGATCGTCTGTTACGGGACCTCTCTGCTCTGCCTGTGTGCTAGGCCTAAATATATGCCAATGGACTGTTGCAGTGGTGGGTGACGTGAAGCCTCATTCTCTGCTATGACATGCAGACTGATTCTCTGCTGACATGAAGCCAGATTGTCTGTTACGGGACCTCTCTGCTCTGCCTGTGTGCTAGGCCTAAATATATGCCAATGGACTGTTGCAGTGGTGGGTGACGTGAAGCCTCATTCTCTGCTATGACATGCAGACTGATTCTCTGCTGTCATGAAGCCAGATTGTCTGTTACGGGACCTCTCTGCTCTGCCTGTGTGCTAGGCCTAAATATATGCCAATGGACTGTTGCAGTGGTGGGTGACGTGAAGCCTCATTCTCTGCTATGACATGCAGACTGATTCTCTGCTGACATGAAGCCAGATTGTCTGTTACGGGACCTCTCTGCTCTGCCTGTGTGCTAGGCCTAAATATATGCCAATGGACTGTTGCAGTGGTGGGTGACGTGAAGCCTCATTCTCTGCTATGACATGCAGACTGATTCTCTGCTGTCATGAAGCCAGATTGTCTGTTACGGGACCTCTCTGCTCTGCCTGTGTGCTAGGCCTAAATATATGCCAATGGACTGTTGCAGTGGTGGGTGACGTGAAGCCTCATTCTCTGCTATGACATGCAGACTGATTCTCTGCTGACATGAAGCCAGATTGTCTGTTACGGGACCTCTCTGCTCTGCCTGTGTGCTAGGCCTAAATATATGCCAATGGACTGTTGCAGTGGTGGGTGACGTGAAGCCTCATTCTCTGCTATGACATGCAGACTGATTCTCTGCTGACATGAAGCCAGATCCTCTGTTACGGGAGCTCTCTCCTCTGCCTGGGTGCTGGGCCTAAATTTATGACAATTGACTGTTGCAGTGGTGGGTGACGTGAAGCCTGATTCTCTGCTATGATATGAAGACTGATTCTCTGCTGACATGAAGCCAGATTGTCTGTTACGGGACCTTTCTCCTCTGCCTGGGTTCTGGGCCTAAATTTATGAAAATTGACTCTTACAGTGGTGGGTGACGTGAAGCCTGATTCTAGGCTATGATATGAAGACTGATTCTCTGCTGACATGAAGCCAGATTGTCTGTTACGGGACCTTTCTCCTCTGCCTGGGTTCTGGGCCTAAATTTATGAAAATTGACTCTTACAGTGGTGGGTGACGTGAAGCCTGATTCTCTGCTATGATATGAAGACTGATTCTCTGCTGACATGAAGCCAGATTCTCTGTTACGGGACCTCTCTCCTCTGCCTGGGTGCTGGGCCTAAATTTATGACAATGGACTGTTGCAGTGGTGGCTGACGTGAAGCCTGATTCTCTGCTATGACATGCAGACTGATTCTCTGCTGTCATGAAGCCAGATTGTCTGTTACGGGACCTCTCTGCTCTGCCTGTGTGCTAGGCCTAAATATATGCCAATGGACTGTTGCAGTGGTGGCTGACGTGAAGCCTCATTCTCTGCTATGACATGCAGACTAATTCTCTGCTGACATGAAGCCAGATTGTCTGTTACGGGACCTCTCTCCTCTGCCTGGGTGCTGGGCCTAAATTTATGACAATGGACTGTTGCAGTGGTGGCTGACGTGAAGCCTGATTCTCTGCTATGACATGCAGACTAATTCTCTGCTGACATGAAGCCAGATTGTCTGTTACGGGACCTCTCTCCTCTGCCTGGGTGCTGGGCCTAAATATATGCCAATGGACTGTTGCAGTGGTGGCTGACGTGAAGCCTCATTCTCTGCTATGACATGCAGACTAATTCTCTGCTGTCATGAAGCCAGATTGTCTGTTACGGGACCTCTCTGCTCTGCCTGTGTGCTAGGCCTAAATATATGCCAATGGACTGTTGCAGTGGTGGGTGACGTGAAGCCTCATTCTCTGCTATGACATGCAGACTGATTCTCTGCTGACATGAAGCCAGATTCTCTGTTACGGGACCTCTCTGCTCTGCCTGTGTGCTAGGCCTAAATATATGCCAATGGACTGTTGCAGTGGTGGGTGACGTGAAGCCTCATTCTCTGCTATGACATGCAGACTGATTCTCTGCTGACATGAAGCCAGATTCTCTGTTACGGGACCTCTCTCCTCTGCCTGTGTGTGTGCTGGGCCTAAATATATGCCAATGGACTGTTGCAGTGGTGGCTGACGTGAAGCCTCATTCTCTGCTATGACATGCAGACTAATTCTCTGCTGACATGAAGACAGATTCTCTGTTACGGGACCTCCCTCCTCTGCCTGGGTGCTGGGCCTAAATATATGCCAATGGACTGTTGCAGTGGTGGCTGACGTGAAGCCTCATTCTCTGCTATGACATGCAGACTGATTCTCTGCTGACATGAAGCCAGATTCTCTGTTACGGGACCTCTCTCCTCTGCCTGTGTGTGTGCTGGGCCTAAATATATGCCAATGGACTGTTGCAGTGGTGGCTGACGTGAAGCCTCATTCTCTGCTATGACATGCAGACTAATTCTCTGCTGTCATGAAGCCAGATTGTCTGTTACGGGACCTCTCTGCTCTGCCTGTGTGCTAGGCCTAAATATATGCCAATGGACTGTTGCAGTGGTGGGTGACGTGAAGCCTCATTCTCTGCTATGACATGCAGACTGATTCTCTGCTGACATGAAGCCAGATTGTCTGTTACGGGACCTCTCTGCTCTGCCTGTGTGCTAGGCCTAAATATATGCCAATGGACTGTTGCAGTGGTGGGTGACGTGAAGCCTCATTCTCTGCTATGACATGCAGACTGATTCTCTGCTGACATGAAGCCAGATTCTCTGTTACGGGACCTCTCTCCTCTGCCTGTGTGTGTGCTGGGCCTAAATATATGCCAATGGACTGTTGCAGTGGTGGCTGACGTGAAGCCTCATTCTCTGCTATGACATGCAGACTAATTCTCTGCTGACATGAAGACAGATTCTCTGTTACGGGACCTCCCTCCTCTGCCTGGGTGCTGGGCCTAAATATATGCCAATGGACTGTTGCAGTGGTGGCTGACGTGAAGCCTCATTCTCTGCTATGACATGCAGACTGATTCTCTGCTGACATGAAGCCAGATTCTCTGTTACGGGACCTCTCTCCTCTGCCTGTGTGTGTGCTGGGCCTAAATATATGCCAATGGACTGTTGCAGTGGTGGCTGACGTGAAGCCTCATTCTCTGCTATGACATGCAGACTGATTCTCTGCTGACATGAAGCCAGATTCTCTGTTACGGGACCTCTCTCCTCTGCCTGTGTGTGTGCTGGGCCTAAATATATGCCAATGGACTGTTGCAGTGGTGGCTGACGTGAAGCCTCATTCTCTGCTATGACATGCAGACTAATTCTCTGCTGACATGAAGACAGATTCTCTGTTACGGGACCTCCCTCCTCTGCCTGGGTGCTGGGCCTAAATATATGCCAATGGACTGTTGCAGTGGTGGCTGACGTGAAGCCTCATTCTCTGCTATGACATGCAGACTAATTCTCTGCTGACATGAAGACAGATTCTCTGTTACGGGACCTCTCTCCTCTGCCTGGGTGCCGGGGCCTAAATATCTGAGAATGGACTGTTCCAGTGGTGGGTGACGGGAAGCCAGATTCTCTGCTATGGAACCTCTCTCCAATTGATTTTGGTTAATTTTTATTTATTTAATTTTTATTTTAATTCATTTCCCTATCCACATTTGTTTGCAGGGGATTTACCTACATGTTGCTGCCTTTTGCAGCCCTCTAGCTCTTTCCTGGGCTGTTTTACAGCCTTTTTAGTGCCGAAAAGTTCGGGTCCCCATTGACTTCAATGGGGTTCGGGTTCGGGACGAAGTTCGGATCGGGTTCGGATCCCGAACCCGAACATTTCCGGGATGTTCGGCCGAACTTCTCGAACCCGAACATCCAGGTGTTCGCTCAACTCTACTCACGTGTTTTTAAAAATTCTAATATGGGAAAAAGGCTGTACTCCGGAAACTTTGGTATACCAGAGCCCAGGCCTTTACCAGGTACTACAAACCCTGCACTTCCATTTGTTCTAGTTGGAGATGAAGCTTTCCAAATGTGTGGAAATTTACTGAAGCCATATGCCAGCCGTGGTCTAGACTATCGCAAAAGAGTGTTCAATTACAGACTGACTCGAGCAAGAAGAATGGTCGAGTGTGCTTTTGGCATATTGACTGCAAAATGGCGAATATTCACTCGTCCAATACAATTGAAAACAGATACTGTGGATGATGTCATAAAAGCATGCGTTGTGTTGCACAATTATGTACTGACCAAAGAGCCTTTGCCTACGGAGCCACTGGCATTAAATAGAAACTGGCCCAAGATCAACAGTTGCTGTGAGTCGCATGCGCGATCAATTTGCAGAATATTTCATTTCTTCAGCTGGATCTGTGCATTGGCAGGATGAACATATTTGAACAAATATTCTCTATTGTTTGTTACTGTTTGTTTATTAAATATGTACAGTTGAAAGTTGTAATTAGTTATGTACATAATAGTTTATTTTATTGTTTCTTCTTAATATATTGTTGTTTATTGTTGAGTCAACCATGATGTATCGGTCTACCTACATTTATTGCCTTGGATTCAGCAAAAGGTAAGCCTCTCCAACCATCTCCATATCCCTTGTTTGTCGTTTTGAGTCTTGAAAGTATGAAAACCACTGACAAAGAATATTTGAAATTATAAAAGTATTTATTTAGATAAATACTTTTTTTTAAACATATTTTTATATTTAAATAATCATTTGCATAAGTTTACAAATAAACTTCCATAAAAGCACGTAGCTCAACACAATGGAACTAGAATTCACATAAGAAAAGGATAAGCTCTACCGTACATGTAGGAATAACAAAATGTCCATTGTGAAAAAGTTGTTCTATCTGTGACTGAAGTGTACACCATTCTCTTGATTGCACATGCTATGTGATAGCATCATCATACCAAGTTCAGAATAATCACACTACAGTATGCACCGCGAGACATGTCTTCCTTGAGCGAGCAAGAAGTTATATGGTGACATGAAACATGCAAATGGAAGTGCACATCATCAGTTATTTCAATGCTGCTATGCACCAAACACAGGGCTACTGTGCATCATCAATATGATGTAGAAAGTGCTAGACTACAGCCATGTGGGTGGCACAACATGCAAAGAATCAGTGTAATCACTGATGGTGTGTCCTCCAGTACCCCTTTAAATTACATCAGCAGGTACAATTTTTTTTTGACAAACACCATGTCTCTGAGTGTGTTCAGTCTTGTGCATGAGACATTATATCAAAGAAAATAGTAATGACATATGCCATTTCTATTATTGTATTTGCATTGTTTTCAAGCAAGTGTACAATGGAGGATCACGATAGCGAGACAATAGCAATGGAACAACAACAGGTGGGAGACTGAAAAAGTCATCAGCTTTGTGCAGACCACGCAAGGTGGTGAATAAGTGACAGTATATAGATTTGTGTACTGTGTCACTCACTCACAAGTGGTAAACAAGAACTATCATCATAATCATTGCAGTCCATTACTGTAAAAGAGTTGAACCAATCTGAGTCTAGTCATGGTAGCTAATCTCTGTGTCTCTGACCCATGTGCTGATGAATGGCATTTTTCTCCTTAATATAAGGAAAAAAGACTAGTTGGAAAACTGTAAGTCATCAGCACCTTGGGCAGGAGATAAAGAAATCATGAATAATAAGGCCAATTACTCTTTTTAGGGTCCAATCTGCTATGATTATCATGTTAGTTCTTGAAAATCTAAACGTCCGAACGAGGAAATCAAACCACCTGCCTATATTTAGCAGCTTGTATGGGCTTCTGAAAGCTGATAAGTGCACAATAATTACACACATATCTGAAACCTCCTTATTAATCTAATAATATAAAAGTATAAAACATATAAAATCTTTCAAGTTCAACATCATTAAAGTGCAAAAATTGACACAGCGGTCAATATAAACCTTGTGAGGTACTTATTTATAAACTTCAACAAATTGACACAGTGGTCAATATAAACCTTGTGAGGTACTCATTTATAAACTTTAAAACATAATATATATTTTGTTAACTAGGGTGGTGGTTGAGTGAATGGAGCCTTTCCTGGGGCTGCAGTTGGGGACCCAGCATCTTCTGCACTTTGGTCTAGAAGTGATTGCATGAACGAAAGTTGTGGTCTGACATATTCACCCTGTTGTTGATGTTGTGGGGTATGAAGGGAATATGAATCAGTATCAGATTGGTATGGAACAGATTTGTTTGAGAAAGGGGTAGTAAAAGTGGTTAGAGTGGGAAAAACGGAGATGGAAACACCTTCGTTTATGGAGATTTTATTTTGAGTTGACATAGAAATCACATCTGGACTTGGTGTCTGTAGACGTGTTTGGGAACTTCCAGTGTTGTTGGATTGGAAAGGTGTTTGTGCAGAGACATAGGAAGGTAGCTGTGATTGAGATTGGCTTAAAGTCTCTTGAAAGGTTGATGCAGGTTGATATCTGACGGATGTGCTATGGCTTTGAGAAGGTGGAAATGTGTGAGCCGTTGGGTATTGGTGGGACGTAGGTTGTCTTTGGGACGGTGGATGGCTTTGGGATGGAATAAAGATGTGGGATGTTGATGGAAAGTTCTGTAAAGTTGGAAAGTTTTGTGCAGTGCCTACGTTTTGGGCCTGTGGGAAGTTGTGGTACGTAGGTAAAGTTTTGGATGGGGGAAAGTTTTGGGAGTGGCTAAAGTTTTGGGATAGGGCTAAGTTTTGTGACTGTTGAAAGTTTTGTGACTGTTGAAAGTTTTGTGACTGTTGAAAGTTTTGTGACTGGGGAGCGATATGTGGCTCAGAGTATGAGTGAGCAGGTGGAGAAGTCATGGATGTTGGGTAGGAGGTGGCTGGTGGATACGACTGAGCCAGAGGAACAAAATTAGAGGATGGTGCGTGTTTAATATTCCAAACAGTTTTGATCAATGTCACTCGACAATCACAATTCTGCTCTGGAGTCATGTTGTCCATCCAATGACTTAACGTTAAGAGAAACTGCTGATTATGGTTAAGGGGTTCTGGACGACAAACTACCTCGACATGATTGATCATGGAAGTTAACTCTTGCTTATACCGAGTTTGCTCCTCCTCTATTTTTAATAAACAATCTCGGAAGATCAGTGCAAGATCCTCAAAGACTCTATGTGGTCTTCAAAGTGGCCTCGGCCTACTTAAAACTCTGTCAAAGGCAGAAGAAATGAACTGTCGAGTATCTTCAATCTGAGCACATGTCTCAGTTTGCCGGCCGCGCGACTCCAGAGCAGAATCCTGTGACTGAGATGGTAATGAAGTTTGATCGGTAGATCGTCCAGACAATTGTTCGGTTGAGTCCTCATGTTCAACAGGTTCTGCTTCAGGAGGGAGTGTGCTTGAATGAGTCCTAAAATAGATAGGGAAATAAAAGGTATAATTTCTATATTCATAATTTTTTTTTGTCTTCTCTTTAGGAAATTTAACTCACATGCGCTGCTGAAAACAACGTTGAAGAAATTGAAGATGTGGTGCATATTGGTAAGGTTTCCTCCGAGAAGTACCCGAACCACTTGGCGCCGTTCGTTCATGATTGAGGTCACGCATAAACCTATCGCGTATTGACCTCCAGCGTGTTGATATGATTTCAGCTAGAAAATAAAGAACAATTTTAATAACCGTATATAATGTTATATATTCTTTTCTGTTGACATCGGATTGCATAAAAAACTGTTGCCCCAGGCAGTCCAAAATTCTGCATTGTATTTAACTGTTATTTTGCCCGGTACCTGAATTGGCTGTATCAGTTGTTGAAACAAAGTTTTCCAAACAGAAAACTTACGCTCACTTCACTATTCTTCCAACTAGAAACATCACTATCAAATCTTCTAAAACCAAATGATTTAACAAAAGGAATGAAATTAATGTACCACAATTTTTTTTAGCCTGACGACTCAAATCGTTCCATGTGGGAACCAAATTGGCATAGACCTCTTGCCATTGTCGACGAGTCGTGTTGTGGTCCGAGTGCTTGGGGTCTGTTTGGTCCCATAGAGCTGGCCTTGCTTCTACTAGCTGTATTAGCAGTTCACAGTTTATGATTGGGAGAAATTGCCTATCTTCCTCGTCCAATTCTTGCTGTCTACCCTATTTGGTTTAAAACAAATGTTATCATTACCTATAAAAGCTACCTGCAATTCCAATAGCACTTAAGTCTTTTGGATAAAACTTGTATAGCGAATATGTTGCATGTGCCAACCACTGCCCACTGCATCTTTTGTTTTAATAAAAAAATATAATTTTTTTTTGGATTTCCTTGTATTTGGTCTTTGGGTGTGAACGGCTATAAAGATATAGACTTGGCGAGCGGGTCATTGCTTTTTATTTTATAAGAGGGTAGCCCCTGTTCATGGTATGTCCATTATGGCATAAGCAACACTTAAACTTTGGTTTGGGTAAAACAAATGTCTCCAATCCTCATGGTCATTTGTTCTAATAATAAAAAAATTTTGAGGTATGATGGCCACGTTATCTTATAGGTGATATAAGATACTGTATACTGAGGGCAGTGTGGACAGCTCACATCACAGCACATGTGCCTACTCACACGGCCTACACGTCCACCACGACTGCCACGACCACGTTGTCCGCGACCACCACGCCTGGAAGTTCTTTTTTGAACAGGTGATGGATTTTCAATTTGACTGTTTGGGTCCTAATAAATAATATAGTTATCACAAAAGAAAATTGATTTAGTTAGAGAACCTAAGTATAGATACTCACATCGTCATCGTTATGACGTCTACTTCGCGGATTTTCAATGGAATGTGAACCCTCCTGTGTCTGAAAAACAAACACAGTTTTGGATTCATTGAAAATTGCCGTCTGCCTGCCCTGCAGCAACCAAAATGCATCACCCATATACACTCTTTCATATCTTATTGCCAATACATTGGCCTATCTATCCTTTTGCGGTGTTGGCAAATCATGTACCTTTCGAGTTTATATCCATTGTACCAATTATGGATGTGTAGAAACCAAAAAATCTAAATATAACATTCCACACTTACTGACTCCATTGGTTCAGGAGAAAAACGCAATTCCTCGCCAGCAGAGGATTCAGTGTCGGAGTGTCCCTGAAATATATAAATATGTATTGTGGTTCAAACATATTTATTATTTGGATCATTAATTATAGATTTTTATTTAAAGATTTTTACCTGCATGTGAAAGGAGGGGGTACTTTGACTGCAAACCGAAGGAGAAGGCGAAGACATCTGAAAACGTTACAGAAACATTATAGACAAGAGCTTATAGACATATTTCAACATACACATTGGCACAAGATGCAACAAGGGTAAAAACAGGGATTAGTCAAAACACAAAATTGCTCCTCTAGTCATTAAAATTATATCAACCTTATAGCATTCCCCAGTAGCATTATAGCATCCCCCAGTAGCCTTATAGCATTCTCCAGCAGCCTTATAGCATCCCCCAGTAGCCTAGTAGCACCCCCGCAGTAGCCGAATAGCATCCCCCACTTGCGCAATAGCATCCTCCAACAGGCTTCAACAGTAGCATAATAGCATTCCCCAGTAGCCTTATAGCATCCTCCCATAGCCTTATAGCATCCACAGTTTCAAAATATTTGCCCCCAGTAGCCAAATAACATGTCCCAGTAGCGTAATAGCATCTCACAAAAGACTAATAACATCCCCCATGTGCCTAATAGCATCCACAGTTTCAAGATATTAGCCCCCAGTAGCCAAATAGCATGCACCAGTAGATGATTGAAGTAAATACTTTTCAATTGCATCAATTCATACCCTTTTCTTGAGACTTTCTCCAACTTGCACATCAGCCTTCAGAAATGGTGAGGAGTAGCGCTCACGTGACTGTCACATGACACTCCCTTGTTTCCTGTCTTCGTTTGTAAGTTCCTGTTTGTTCTGCGCATGTTCAGCAACAAAAAAAACGTACTTTAGGAACGCTATGTCCGCGAAATAAAAATTGAACAATCCGTTTCTCATTTACTACAATGAACGTGAATGGACGCTCCGTCAAGAATCCGCTTTTCTGAACGTAGAAAAAAATCCTGCAAGCAGGATTTTGTTTTCCGTCTGAAAAAACGTATTCCGAACGTATTACCAACTAACGGAGTCAAACGTATGCATACATACGTCAATTAGTTTCTATGGGAGGTTGAACGGATACGTTTTTAGATTTTTTTTTCTACTTCCAGACGGACTACAGGAACGGAGAGCTTGAACGCAGATGTGAACATAGCCTTATAATCATGTTGAGTGTTCCAAAGAGTTAATGGCCAAACTGTAGCGTGTTGGTAGATTGACGATCTCTTCTAGTGTTTAGCTTCACATTCCTTCTCTGAGGCTGGGCAAAGCAAGTGGAGGATTATGGGATTGTTAGGCTTCATCAAGTTTTACAAAACCCACCTAGATATGTATGGGTAGAGTCTGTGAGACTGGGGCCATGCTACAACATCAGAAGTTGAATCACAGCTCCATGGATAAAGGACATGAACTGAATGTCAAGCTCAACTGGATGTCACGGATGTAGTAGGGGAGAACACCAAAAGACAACAAGAAGGGGAAAGACACTAGGCCTCACCGCTAGGGAAGGAAAAGGGTCACCACCTATAAAACCCTGCTCCTGGCCCTAACTCCTATCCGTATGGGTGCCTCTCGATGGTAGAGATACCCATACACATAGAAAACCCTGGTGACCCTTGGATGCCCCTAAAAGGACTAGCATCTCACTGAGGCCTAGTAAACAACGGGGGGAATACAAAACACAACAAGCGGAACACTTAACTTCTGAGGTTGATGGATGAACAGGACTCCAACAAGAACCACACTCCAGCTCTTCCAAAACCAAATGAAGCTGTTAGATCACTAATGCATAGATAATCTTTCAGACCTTCTGAGACCTGTCACAGATGTGAAAGTACCCCCCCTTCTACGGGTGACCTCCAGGCACCCAGGACCGACCTTATCAGGATGAGCTCTGTGGAATGCTCTCACCAGACGACTAGCATTAACATAGGTCGCTGGAACCCACATCCTCTCCTCTGGTCCGTACCCTCTCCAATGAACGAGATACTGGAGGGATCTCCGGAGAACTTGAGAGTCCACAATCCTGCTGATCTGAAATTCTAAATTGCCGTCCACCATGACAGGAGCGGGAGGTAAGGAGGACGGCTCAACAGGTTCAACACATTTCTTTAGCAACGATTTATGAAATAGGTTATGGATTTTTAATGCCTGAGGAAGTTCAAGATTGAAGGCTACAGGGTTAACAATGGCAGTGATCTTATATGGACCAATAAATCTTGGGCCCAACTTCCAAGAAGGTACCTTAAGTTTAATGTTTCTTGTAGACAACCACACAAAATCACCCACTCTCAGGTCAGGACCACTCATACGTCTCCTGTCAGCCGCACGCTTATACCTGTTGCCTATCTTTTTCAGGTTATTTTGGATTTTCCACCAAATAGAAGACAAAGAAGAAGAAAATCGTTCCTCCTCAGGCGACTTATCAGTGGATTCCTGTCTAGGGTTATTTATAGCAATCTCAGCTAACGACAAAAATGAAGACCACTCTTCCTGATTCTCTGAAACAAAACATCTCAAGTAAGTCTCCAGATTCTGATTAGTGCGCTCCGTCTGTCCGTTCGACTGAGGATGAAAAGCCGAAGAGAAGGACAATTGTACACCCAGACGAGTACAGAACGCTCTCCAGAATCTGGAAACAAACTGAGTCCTTCTATCGGACACCAAATCAGAGGGAATGCCATGTAGTTTCACGATGTCGACAAACACCTGTGCAAGAGTTTTAGCATTGGGTAGACTAGGTAATGCAATAAAGTGTGCCATTTTACTAAAGCGATCTACAACCACCTGAATCATGTTTTTTCCCGAAGAATTCGGTAAATCCGTGATAAAATCCATGGACCAATGGGTCCAAGGTCTGGACGGGATGGGCAATGGAAGCAGAGATCTGGAAGGCCGAGTATGTGTCACCTTAGCATGTGCACAGGTACCACAGGCTGAAACATAGTCCTCAGCACACTTACGCAACCCCGGCCACCAGAATCTGCGAGAGATGAGATCGACAGTCGATCTGCTCCCACCCAGCAAGCACCGTACAGTGATGTTCCTCAAACACCTTGTGACGTAATTCGGAAGGAACAAACCATTTTCCCGGAGGAGCATCCTCCTGTGCCTCCAACGCCCTGGCCTCGAGATCAGGATAAAGAGCGGATAGGACTACCCCTTCAGATAAAATGGGACCATGGTCATTAGACTCACCTCCCCCCAGGAAAGCTACACCGTCCGCTTTAACTGACGATGAAGTTAAATCTGGTGAAAAACAATGACCATGTGGCATGCCTTGGGTTCAGTCGCTTAGCCGACTCTAGGTAGGCCAGATTCTTGTGATCCGCAATTACTGTAATAGGGTGAATTGCTCCTTCCTCGAACGCCAACTTAAAGGGACACTGACAGGCCCAATAACCATAATTAGCTGTACATATCCATGCACAGGTCTTCTAATGTGCATTTAAAACATATAAGTATCCCCCCTGTCCACATTATGAATACTGCAAACTCGTGTTTTATAACCTGAAGTGATCCCTGTTCTTTCTGCCCAAGGGGCGGGGTTTCAGCTTCTCTGGGCACAAGAGAAGCTGAAACCCCGCCCCTTGGGCAGAAAGAACAGGGATTAGTTCAGGTTATAAAACACGAGTTTGCAGTATTCATAATGTGGACAGGGGGGATACTTATATGTTTTAAATGCACATTAGAAGACCTGTGCATGGATATGTACAGCTAATTATGGTTATTTGGCCTGTCAGTGTCCCTTTAATGGCCAGCAATTCCCTATTCCCCACATCATAATTCCTTTCAGCAGTAGAGAGTTTTTTAGAGAAAAATGCACATGGGCGCCATTTACTAGGTGAAGGACCCTGCGACAAGATTGCTTTTACCCCTACCTCGGACGCGTCAACCTCAACAATAAATGGCTGAGTCACGTCCGGTTGCACCATAATAGGGGCCAAAGCAAAACATTCTATCACAGCAGAAAAGGCCTGTAATGCCGCGTCAGACCAGACAGAAATATCCGCACCCTTCCCAGTCATGTCTGTTAAAGGTTTAACCACCAATGAATAGTTCAAGATAAATTTACGGTGGTAGTCGGTAAACCCACAAAAACCGCATAAGCGCTTTCAGATTTTCGGGTTGATCCCAGTCCAACACGACACAGACCTTCTCGGGAACCATATGAAAACCTGAGGATGAGAGCAGGTAACCCAGAAATTGCACTTCCTTTACAGCAAATACACACTTTTCTTAGCATACAACTTATTCTGTCTTAGGATCTGCAACACCTGTCTCACATGATCCTAATGAGTCTCTATATAAGGCCTCATGCACACGACAGTATTTTTTCACGGTCCGCAAAACGGGGTTCCGTTCTTTCGTGATCCGTTTCCGTTTTTGTTTCCGTGTGTCCTCCTTGATTTTTGGAGGATCACCAGACATGAAGGAAAGTGAAAATCTAAGTCAAGTTTGCTTTGCAAATGATAGGAAAAAAAATGGACACGGATCACGGACGCGGATGACAATCTTGTGTGCATCCGTGTTTTTTCACGGACCCATTGACTTGAATGGGTCCGCGAACCGTTGTCCGTGAAAAAAATAGGACAGGTCATATTTTTTTGACGGACTGAAAACACGGATCACGGGCGCGGATGACAAACGGTGCATTATCCGAGTTTTCAACTGACCCATTGAAAGTCAATGGGTCCGCAGAAAATCACGTAAAACGGAACAACGGACACGGAACACAACAACGATCATGTGCATGAGGCCTTAGGCGAATAAATTAGTATGGCATCAAGGTATACAACGACAAACCTCTCCACCAGATGATAAAAGATGTCATTGACAAAGTGTTGAAAAACCGCAGGAGCATTGGTTAACCCAAAGGGCATGACCAGGTTTTCAAAATGACCTTCAGGGGTATTAAATGCGGTCTTCCACTCATCCCCCTCCTTGATCCTTACCATATTATATGCCCCCCTCAGATCCAATTTAGAGAACACCTTGGCACCAACAATCTGACTAAACAAATCCGGAATCAAAGGAAGGGGGTAAGGATCACGGACGGTAATACGATTGAGCTCACGGAAGTCCAGACATAGTCTCAGGGTACCATCTTTTTTCTTTACAAAAAAAAAAAAAAAAACCAGCAGCCACTGGGGACTTGGATGGTTTAATATGTCCCTTTGCCAAACTCTTGGTAATATACTCTGGCATGGCCTTTCTTTCGGGTTCCGAAAGATTATACAACCGAGATTTGGGCAATTTAGCGCCGGGAATAAGATTGACGGGACAATCATACTCCCGGTGCGGAGGCAACTCCTCATTACCACTCACAGAGAAAACATCTGAAAATTCTGAAATGAACGAGGGTACAGTTTTAGTGGTAACCACAGAGAACAATGCATTAAGACAGTTGTCCATGCAAAAATCACTCTAATCGAGAATCTGTCTCGCTTGCCAGTCGATGTTAGGGTTATGTTTGCTTAACCATGGTAAGCCCAACACCAACGGAGCAAGCAGACTCTCCAATACATAACAGGAGATAGATTCCTGATGCAAATTACCCACTCCTAAATGAATGTAATTCACTACCTGTGACGGGCATTTTTGGGTGAGAGGTGCTGAGTCAATTTCAAAGACAGAAATACTTTTCTCTAATGCATTAGTACTCAACCCGTGAATGCGTACAAACTTTCCATAGATCAAGTTAACTCCTGCCCCACTGTCGATAAATGCTTTGATTTTCACAGTTTTGGACTCTAGCGCCACCTCGGCAGACAGGAGAAAACGGGTACTACCAGTAAAAGACAAAAGTAGGTTTTCTTGCTCCCCATCCACACCACCAATAGTAATTTGAGAATTAAATGTTTTTTCCTTTTTGTTTACACCTTGATGCTGCAAGTACGGACAAATATTCACAAAATGTCCCTTCTTGCCACAATAAAAGCAGACTCCTTTCACATGACCCAAACTTTTGCCAGTAGTACCAGGAGTAGCTCCTACTAACTGCATAGGCTCCTCACAAGGCGCAACCACCAGTGTCTCTCCTCCATAAGTGTCAAAGGAAGCAGTACCCTTATTGGACAGTACGTCCTGAAGGTGAGGACCCCTAGATCTCTCCCTCAGGCGTCTATCTAGACTTACAGCAAGGGACATAGCTGCTTCCAATGACACAGGATTTTCATGGAAAGCCAACGCGTCCTACAGTCTCTTAGAGAGACTCTGACAGAATTGGCTACGGAGAGTAGGATTGTTCCACTCAGTATCAGTATGCCCATCTCCTAAATTCAGAGCAATAGGTCTCCGCGGAACATTCTCCCTGCAGCAAACTCCGTAACTTGGTCTCGGCCTGAGAGATTATTTGTCACCTTACATCATATAAAGTGTAATACCAAGCGATCAATGTCATACGCACCCTAAAATCACACCAATAAAACCGTCATCTCATCCCGCAAAAATGAGACCCTACCTAGGACAATTGCCCAAAAAAAAAATATATAAAATGCTCTCAGAATATGGAGACAGTAAAACAAGATTTTTTTTGTTTCAAAAATGCTGTTATTGTATAAAACTTAAAATAAAAAAAGGATACATATTAGGTATTGCCTCGTCTATAAGAACCTGCTGTATAAAAATATCACATGACCTAAACCCTCAGGTAAACACTGTAAAAAAAAAAGAATATAAAAAGTGTGTTAAAAAAAGCAATTTTTTGGTCACCTTACATCACAAAAAGTGTAATACCAAGCAATCAAAAAGTCATATGCACCCTAAAATAATACCAACAAAACTGACACCCTATCCCGTAGTTTCCAAAATGGGGTCACTTTTGGGGAGTTTCTACTCTAAGGGTGCATCAGGGGGTCTTCAAATGTGACATGGCAACTTAAAATTATCCCAGTGAAATCTGCCTTCCAAAAACTATATGGCGTTCTTTTCCTTCGGCGCCCTGCCCTGTGCCCGTACAGCAGTTTGCGACCACATATGGGGTGTTTCTGTAAACTACAGAATCAGGGCAATAAATATAGACACTTGAAACAGAAGAAACATCCAGCACGTAGTATGTTAAAGCGCTGCATCATCTTTATTCCATTGTGGATACAGTCAATGTACAAAAGCAGTGGTCATGATCTCCCATCACCTCCCGACAGACCGACATGTTTTAAACCAAACGGTTCTTAATCATGATCATGATTAAGAACCGTTTGATTTGAAACATGTCTGTCTGACACAGTGCTTCTCAATTATTTTCTGTCATGCCTCCCCTAGGAAGAAGAAAACATTTCGCGCCCCCCCACGCGACTGTAAATAGTATCATTTGTCTATAAAATTGTTATAAGTACACCTCTGCATTATGCCCTTTTTATCTAGGTTACCTTCAGGGCTTAGTTTACCTGCAGAGTGTCTTTTTGCACCTTCCCCCGCCTCCTTTTAATCCAGGGTACTGCCTTCTAGTTCGTATACTTTTTCCTCCTCCATCCCCTGGTTACTATTTCTTTTCCCCTTTTCAGTTATATTATCAGATTTTGTGTTTGTCCTACCTCCTCTCCTTGACCCCTGCTCTTTATGTTCTTTCTGTGCTTCAGCTCTTGTTTTCCCACCTGGTGATGCTGCGGATGTATCTTTGCGACTCTGCCTTGATGACATGCCGGCGTCCTGCTCTTTCTCCTCTGTGAGTGGCACTAGGAACCGGCGTATTGATTCCTGTATGTCTCCACGGGTCCTCTGCATGTGTCACGTGCGTTGGCGGTCACGTGGTCCTCCGCGTCGGGCTGCTACTGGGGCTGCGCTGGGACAATCTCCAGTGATCGCGCCGCGCTGCTCCCTCTCTCCAGCCATAGAGTTGCTAGGCAACCGACGCCGTGTGGGACGCCGCTTGCGAGTGAGTCGGATAATCCGATCTGGACATCCAATATGACAGTGTTTGCCGAGGTCAAACGAGCCCCCCTTTACGGAGCCCTACTATTTGAGAAGCACGGGTCTGACGGGAGGTGATGGGAGATGATGACCACTGCTTTTGTACATTGACTGTATCCACAATGGAATAAAGATGATGCAGCGCTTTAACATACTACATGCTGGACGTTTCTTCTGTTTCAAGTGTTCATACTGAGCCAGCCTTGGCTTGTCCGTGTGGATTACTGGTGAGCTGGACTTTACTCTTTCTATTGTGCAATAAATATAGAGTTTTGTTTGGCTGTTAACCCATGCTTTGTTACTGGAAAATTTGGATTAAAATAGAAAATCTTACAAAAAAAGTTAAATTCTGAAATTTCATCTACATTTTCCTTTTATTCTTGCAGTTAAGAAAGTTTGTAAAATCTGTTTTGAATACCATGAGGGGTGTAGTTTCTAAAATGGGGCCATTTATGGGTGGTTTCTATTATGTAAGCCCCACAAAGTTACTTCAGACCTGAACTGGTCCTTAAAAAGTGGGTTTTGGAAATTTTTGAAAAAATTTCAAGATTTGCTTTTAAATTTCTAAGTCTTCTTGTCATTTTCCAGATTTACAAAATGATCCAAACATGAAGTAGACATATGGGAAATGTAAAACATTATGGGCGAGGTCCTGCTGCCGAGCTCACCATCTAATACATTATGGGCGAGGGCCTGCTGCCGAGCTGACCCTCTAAAGCAGGCATGTCCAAACTGCGGCCCTCCAGCTGTTGCAAAACTACAACTCCCAGCATGCCCTAATAGCTGTAAGCTATCAAGGCAGGCTGGGAGTTGTAGTTTTAGAACAGGTGGAGGGCCGCAGTTTGGACATGCCTGCTCTAAAGCATTAGGGGGAGGGCCTGCTGCCGAGCTGACCATCTAAAACATTATGGGCGAGGGCCTGCTGCTGAGCTGATCATCTAAAACATTAGGGGTGAGGGTCTGCTGCCGAGCTGACTCTCTAAAACATTAGGAGCGAGTGTCTGCTGCTAATCTGACCATGGAAAAAATTATGGGCGAGGGACTGCTGTTCAGCTGACCATCGAAAATATTAAGGTTGAGGGCCTGCTGCATAGGCTTGCGCACGGGGTGTGCCTGGGCACACCCTAATCACACACCTGTGCTCCTGCACTGCCGCCTGCCGCAGCTGCCTCTTGAACCCTGGCTGCCCCGCACACTCGCACAGCTTCAATGACATCTGCTCGACTGCTCCTGGGGAGTCCTGCGCTCCGTGTCCCGGCGGCCGGCTGCGCAACATCACTCACTTCGATGTCACGCGCCTGCTCCGCCTGCTTCATTAATAAAGTGGGAGGAGCAGGCGCTTGCGGCTTGACTGAGTGAGTGACATCACGTTACGCTGCCGCCGGCCTAGTTTGAATGCACAAAAGTATAAAAGTTCTGTAGGCGGCGCTCACCTGATCAGTCTTGCAGTGAAAGCACGGACGGTGCTTGGAAGGGGCACCAGTTGCAAACCATATAAAAACAAGACGGGATGTCCAGCTTCCAAAAAAGACGTTGTTCTTTATTCCAAAATGACACAGGATAAAAACAATCCAACACGGCAAGCAGGTCTACATGTTTCGTATGCTCTAATACTGACCCTTATTCATGCCACATTGGTTGCTGAATGGCTACATACTTAAATGTTTGAGAGCCCGCCCAGTGCTTGTGTGAATACTAGCTGGAGGGAGTCCCACTGTCCCAGTAAGTTAGTAATAGTAGTACAACTACAAGTTTACAACACTTTACATAAGGAACGCGGCGGGGTCTAACAATAGTTGCCGGCCTGAGGCCTCCACCCCCTGTTGGGGGTCACTGTCAGGGACACTGTTATGGTGGGGGGGGGGGGGGAATCTGTGGATGATGAAACATATATAGCACAAGATGCTGCTATATATGTGTCATCCACAAATTACCCCCGGCCCCCCATAACAGTGCCATCCACAGATATCCCCTAATTGACTGTTTTAAGGGGATATCTGTGGATGACACTGTTATGGGGGCATCTGTGTGGAATATGACACTGTTATGAGGGATCTGTGGATGACACTGTTATGGGGGGGAAGACTGTGGATGATACTGTTATAGGGAAGATCTGTGGATCCACAGATATCCCCTTAACAGTGCATCATCCACAGATCCCCCCAAAACAGTGTCATCCACAGATACCCCGTAACCGTGTGTCATCCACTGATGCCCATAATAGTGGAGTGTCAGCCACAGATGCCCATAACAGTGCGTCATCCACAGATGCCCATAACAGTGCGTCATCCACAGATGCCCCCATAACAGTGTCATCCACAGATGCCCCCATAACAGTGTCACCCACAGATGCCCCCATAACAGTGTCATCCACAGATCCCCCATAACAGTGTTATCCACAGTTGCCTCATAACAATGTGTCATCCACTGATGCCCATAACAGTGTCATCCACAGATGCCCATAACAGTGTCATCCACAGATGCCCCCATAACCGTGTGTCATCCACTGATGCCCATAACAGTGTCAACCACAGATCCCTCATAACAGTGTGTCATCCACAGGTCCCCCATAACAGTGTGTCATCCGCGGGTTCCCCATAATAGTGTGTCATCCACAGATCCCCAATAACAGTGTGTCATCCACAGATCCCCAATAACAGTGTGTCATCCACAGATCCCCAATAACAGTGTCATCCACAGATCCCCCATAACAGTGCACCTGCGCACTGAGGAGAGACTGAAAGAAGGGAAAGATCCGCGGAAGCAAGCAGAGCACGGCACAGCAGACGACTGAATAGCTTCTTTTGTAAGTAAATTATTTTATTATAGTGCTCAAACTGCTTTAAACTCAAAATAAAAGTTTTGGAGAGTGTTTCTCTCTTTCTCAGGTCTGAAGCAATACCGAGGAAGAAAGGAAACTCTTGAAAGCTTGTCTTTTAAGTATAAGGTTAGTACACCGCAATACTCATATTTTGTAATCTTATTTATATATACTTATTTCGTTTTTTTTTTCAGTAGTATGATTAAGTGGTGAAAATTATTAGTGCCCCCAATTTTGACTGTGATATCTTATGTCCCCCCCCCCCATATATTGTTCCTAGAGTCGCCACTGCGCAGAGGCGGAGTCCCGGCAATGCTAGGGTGAGGCCCGGCCTGTGTGTGTATGTGTGTATATATATATATATATATATATATACATACATACACACGTGCGCGGGGCATGTGTGTTTGTACTTTAGGGTGCACACCCTAATGCAATAGGCTGGGCACGCCTATGGCCTGCTGCTTGAGCTGACCCTCTAAAACATTAGAAGCGAGGGCAGCCTAATAAGCATGTTGATGTGGTGGAGGAGGAGGAGGAGAAAAGGAAGATTTAACCATATACCCTTTTTTGTGGTGGAAGGGGTGCATGGGGATACAGTGTATTCAATACATCATACAAGCCACATTTAAAGTGCCTTTCTGTTCAGCTGCTTTCCTCTGGTGGAGTAGAGAAGTCAGGGGCAATCCAGGCCTTGTTCATTTTGATAAGAGTCCACCTGTCAGCATTTTCAGTTGACCGTCGGATGCGCTTATCAGTTATTATGCCCCCAGCAGCACTAAATACCCGCTCTGACAAAACGCTGGCGTAGAGCGCCAGTTCATGCCACGTGTCCAGCTTGGAAACCAAATAGTTGTAAGGCACAGAGGGATCATTGAGGATGCTGACACGGTCTGCTACATACTCCTTCACCATCTTCCAAAACTTTTCTCTCCTTGTGACACTAGGCCGCACATCAGGGTGAGGTTGCTGGCGAGGTGTCATGAAACTGTCCCAGACCTTGAAGAGTGTTGCTTTGCCTCTGTTGGAACTGCTGTGTGTTCCCCTCGCCTCCCCTCCTCAGTTGCCCAAGGAACTACGTACTCTGCTGCCAGCATTGTCAGCTGGAAGTTTTTGGAGCAATTTTTCCACAAGGACCTTCTAGTATTGCACCATTTTGCTAGTCCTCTCCACCACAGGAATGAGAGATGAGAAGTTCTCTTTGTAGCGGGAGTCGAGAAGGGTGAACAACCAGTAATTGGTGTTGGCCAAAATGCGTATAATGCGAGGGTCACGGGAAAGGCATCATAACTAGAGTTGAGCGGACACCTGGATGTTCGGGTTCGAGAAGTTCGGCCGAACTTCCCGGAAATGTTCGGGTTCGGGATCCGAACCCGATCTGAACTTCGTCCCGAACCCGAACCCCATTGAAGTCAATGGGGACCCAAACTTTTCGGCACTAAAAAGGCTGTAAAACAGCCCAGGAAAGGGCTAGAGGGCTGCAAAAGGCAGCACCACGTAGGTAAATCCCATGCAAACAAATGTGGATGGGGAAATGAATTAAAATAAAAATAAATAAAAATTAACCAATATCAATTGGAGAGAGGTCCCATAGCAGAGAATCTGGCTTCACGTCACCCACCACTGGAACAGTCCATTCTCAGATATTTAGGCCCCGGCACCCAGGCAGAGGAGAGAGGTCCCGTAACAGAGAATCTGTCTTCATGTCAGCAGAGAATCAGTCTGCATGTCATAGCAGAGAATCAGGCTTCACGTCAGCCACCACTGCAACAGTCCATTGGCATATATTTAGGCCCAGCACCCAGACAGAGGAGAGAGGTCCCGTAACAGAGGATCTGGCTTCATGTCAGCAGAGAATCAGTCTGCATGTCATAGCAGAGAATCAGGCTTCACGTCAGCCACCACTGCAACAGTCCATTGGCATATATTTAGGCCCAGCACCCAGGCAGAGGAGAGAGGTCCCGTAACAGAGAATCTGTCTTCATGTCAGCAGAGAATCAGTCTGCATGTCATAGCAGAGAATCAGGCTTCACGTCAGCCACCACTGCAACAGTCCATTGGCATATATTTAGGCCCAGCACCCAGGCAGATGAGAGAGGTCCCGTAACAGAGGATCTGGCTTCATGTCAGCAGAGAATCAGTCTGCATGTCATAGCAGAGAATCAGGCTTCACGTCAGCCACCACTGCAACAGTCCATTGGCATATATTTAGGCCCAGCACCCAGGCAGAGGAGAGAGGTCCCGTAACAGAGAATCTGTCTTCATGTCAGCAGAGAATCAGTCTGCATGTCATAGCAGAGAATCCGGCTTCACGTCAGCCACCACTGCAACAGTCCATTGTCATATATTTAGGCCCAGCACACAGGCAGAGGAGAGAGATCCCGTAACAGAGAATCTGTCTTCATGTCAGCAGAGAATCAGTCTGCATGTCATAGCAGAGAATCAGGCTTCACGTCAGCCACCAGTGCAACAGTCCATTGTCATATATTTAAGCCCAGGCACCCAGGCAGAGGAGAGAGGTCCCGTAACAGAGAATCTGTCTTCATGTCAGCAGAGAATTAGTCTGCATGTCATAGCAGAGAATCAGGCTTCACGTCACCCAACATTGGAACAGTCCATTGGCATATATTTAGGCCCCGGCACCCAGACAGAGGAGAGGTTCATTCAACTTTGGGTAGCCTCGCAATATAATGGTAAAATGAAAATAAAAATAGGATTGAATGAGGAAGTGCCCTGGAGTACAATAATATACAGGGCTGGTGCAAGGATTTTTGCCACCCTAGGCAAGAGGCAATTTTGCCGCCCCTTGACTCCGCCCCTTGACCACGCCCCCTTTTCGGCCACATATTGCATGCAACATTTTACTTGACCAGCTAATTTTAGATATTCTACAGAAGTCCCATTACAATCCCCCCTCCCCCCAATTTGCCTTTTGAGCAAATAAAAATAGTAAAATAGAACATTTTAAACATTTTAATTGCAAACATTTCCTCATATGTAAAACATAAAATAGCAGCATTGCACATATATCAAGTGCCAACAAGATTTTCCAACATAACATAAAAATTACAATATAAATAAATAGAAATATTAAAACAGTATAGAATGGTAAAATAAATAACCCAAAAATGAAAAACACTTTGATACAGGAGAGATATTAAAGACTAATATTCCAAATATCTCAAATACAGTATAAAAAGGTCAATAAACTGAAGTACAAAAGTGCAAATTGCTGATTAAATTATAGTGCAAAACAACAAAGTGCCAACTAACATAACAGTGCATAACAGTACAAACCTAAATACAATCAATAATGCAAGTGCCAATCTGTGATCTTTATGCTGTAAAAGCATAATGTCACCAAGGCCATTGGGTCTACAAAAAATTGACTTTTCTTGCTTTAGCGTTAGCAAAGTCCTTCAGCAATATTTCAAAATCAATATCTTGAGCAATGGCATTCTCAATAGACAGCATGGCAAGTCCCACCAGCCGTTCTTGAGACATTGAAGACCGCAGATAATTTTTTAGGATTTTCAGTTTTGAGAAGCTTCTTTCACCTGAAGCCACTGTGATGGGGAGTGTCAGCAGTATTCTAAGTGCTATTGCTACATTTGGAGCAAAACCATTCCTGACGGCATAAGCCAGAACGTCAATTGGCTTCATGCTTGGTGATACAACAGGAGCCAAAATACTGAGCTCTTCATACAGCTGCATTCCATCAATATCTTCATCCTTTGAATTTTTATCAGTTAATACTGTTTGTAGCTCCATACAGCTCTTTAAGAGTTGCTCCCTATCCATGTCTTTAAGCTTCCTAATGTCATACAAAAATTGAAAGTTGTTGCTATGATCTTTAAGCTGTTCAAATCTCTCTTGAACAGAATTGATTACAACATCCAAGATGGTATAGAAACACTCAACCTTAAACTGTTTTTGGGGATCTTGGATTGGTTCATCTTGTCCCTCGTAGGAAAAAAGTCTCTTTTTTTTTCTGTGCCTATGCAATGTAGAAGGGAACACAGGATCAATTTCCATTTCTGATGCCATCGTTTTTGCTTCTGTAAGCAACTCCTCAAATCCAGTGTCAGAACGATAATTTTCTAAGTAGCTCTTGCTGGCTTCTAAAAGCTCCACCACATCTGGCAAGTAAACAGTTTGACTTTGAAGAAGTTTGCTTACTCTGTTTATGCGATTTAATATGCTATACCACATTGCTGTCAAACACACAAATGTAAAGTTGTTTATCTCTTGTGCCAATGATGCAGCCTCATTTCTTGCAAGAGAAGAAAATGCTGCATCTTCCTCAATTTCTATAAGTGTGTCATATATTTCTGACATTTGAAATCTAAAAGGACGAATGGCATCAATTCTGCTAGACCATCTTGTGTCCGATAGTGGCTTCACAGTCAGCCTACTGATGTTCTTCTTTAGAATGTCCCAACGATTTGTTGAGCCAGACAAAAACACATATATTTTCTGCAAAATATCAAAATATGAACTGGCTTGCCTACAACTCATAGCAGCGTCATTGACAACAAGGTTTAAAGAATGGGCACTGCAAGGAACATAGAATGCACGCGAATTCAAATCTCTGATTCTTTTCTGGACGCCAGAGTGCTTGCCTTTCATGTTAGACCCGTTGTCATAACCTTGACCTCTCATATCCTTTAATGGTATTTTAAGTTTCTCAAGCTCTGCCAGAATTGATTCAGTCAAACTTTCTCCAGTTGAACTATATACTGGGATGAATCCTAGAAACCTTTCTTCAATTTTCACTTCAGGGCTTGCAGTTATTGAGTCCCCTTGTGTGATCGACACAAATCTAACAATGACGGTCATCTGTTCCACAAGAGCAACATCTGGGGTGCAGTCAAGGATAATAGAATAGTATTTGGCATCTGTTAAAAGTAACACAATCCGTCTTGTTATTTCTTTGGATATGATGCCAATCAATTCATTTTGGATATCCTTTCCCAGGTAATGGCAATGAATTTCTGCATTCGTTATTTTTGTAAGGTGGTTCTGCATCACGGTATCAAAGGTAGCCAGCATCTCCACAAGTTGCAAGTAATTGCCATTGTTTTCACTGTAAAGTGTATCATTGCTTCCTCTGAAAGCCAAGCATTGCTTACCAAGATATTGGACGATGGCTACAAGGCGCTGGAGAACATTTTGCCAGTGCTGAGTTTCTGCTGTTAACAATCTCTGGTAAGACTGGTCAATAGTTCTTTCTGATCCAAGCCTCATCAATAACTCATTCCACCTTCCCACAGAAGCAAGATGAGCTGCAGACTGTTCATGTGCGTTCAATATATGAGATATATTTCTCCAGTCATCGACACCTCCATCAGTCAGACTTATTTGTTGCTTTGCAAACAGTTTGCAACAAAAACAAAACACTCTGTTTAGCGTGGTAGAATAAATTAGCCAATGTCGGTTCTGAACTTCTCCATTTCCAAGGTGGCGTTTGTAATGGACGGCTGTAAAACGTCTCTTAGACGCATCTCTTGGAAATGCAAAGTCTTTATTTGGCTTTGCTGGGCCTTTCATTACGATGGTATCCCGAAACGAGGTAGTAATAACATCTGGCCAGTTCGCTGGATCAGAGATATCCAGTGGTAATGCAGTGAGCTCCTTTTCTTGTTCTATTGGTTCTGGTGATTTTAGAGAGGTCACTTCTTCAGTATCTGTGCAACTTTTCTCTATAACAGATTGATCAATAACAGTTGTTGATGTTGAAGCAACCACTGTCATGCTTGTTGAAGGTCCTTCATCTGTGTCCATATGCACTGGATCGTCTTCAGCTACACAATATGATTCCTCATCAGCTTGTGTGGCTTGCTTTTGACCAACACTAAAGAATTTGCTTAACGATCCAGCCATTTTTTTGGCTTCTTCTTCTTGAAGTTTTCTTTTCCTTTTGAAACCTGCACCCGACAACTTCTTACGTGGTGGTCCAGACATTGCTCAGCATAAATCAGTCTACTGCAAAGGTAGCGTCGGCCCTAACCTATCCACAGGATAAAGGATAACAAGTTAATAGTTGGGGTTCGGACTGCAAGATCCTTCACTAATCACGGAAATTGTCTCCCATGGAGTGCCCAATTATGAGCTCATCTATGTTTGGAGCCCCCATAGAGAATGAACCGATTGCTGGCTGCGCATGTGCACTGCCGCTGCATTCTTTCAGGAACAATTGTCTTCCATTCTAAGCACCTAAGGGGGATCCCAGTGGTTATATATATATATATATATATATATAAAGAAAAAAAATAATCTTTAATAGTTGCCGCTTGCCGCAGAGTGCACTTTGAAAAGCTAGTAAGCGAAACGGACATCGGGCCATTCCTCCAGCCAGGTTTGTCATCAGTCATTTTTTATGCTTGTCACGGCTGTTTATGTGTTTGTACCAGGATTTATAGCGATACTTTACTTCTATGCTGGCTGTTCTCTTGACTCTGTATAGGCTCTATTTTGTATATGCCTTTGGGCGCATCTATGTATTTGCAAATAAGACCAGCCAGCACATTCGTTTTTTAACCTTTTTTCAAAAATTGGTTATCCCTTGGTGTATCACACATGCAGCGGAGACTTTATGGAATCATCACTATTGTTATATTTACTGGGTTGGAGGCTTTTTTTATCCACACTCCTCTGCATGGGTTTTATTATATTATGTATGGTAGCATATTTGTTCAATACAGATTTACATGGTCATCATCCGCGGGTTTGTTTTTACTTTTTATAGGAGGTTTACGGACCGGTTGTTCACCGTGCAGTGTATATTTGCTGGGTTCAGCTATTGTTGGTATATTGCCGCCGAGTAAGTCGCCCCAGATGTGGCGCATGTAGTCACGCTTCCTCCGCTCTCCTCTTAGCCTCTCCTGCTTGATTGACACTCTGAGTGTGCACCCTGAAGCACATGTTGTGATATGGTCCATATCACAATATACAAGAGGATGATATACAGTATAACATCTTCCTGTATATAGTGATATAGTGGACCACGCTGATATAACCTGGGTATCTCTGGTATATTATTATATGTACAGCTGGTATAAGTCATTCATCTTAATATATCTTAATATACCAGAAGATGTATAACTTATGCCAGCTCACATATAATAATATACAGAATATACGAGGTTGTTAACTCTGCCGGATAGTAACTCTTACCTGATCTTGCTCTGGCTGAAAGCTGCTGAACCGACCTGCTGAATGCTGGAGACTGGCTGGGCTCAGTGTGGGCTCTGGCTGCCTGAATAAGTGCTGCTCCTGGGCCTGGCTCAGGCTGGCAGAAATGTCTGGCAGAGAGAGAGAAGGAGGTGGGGTGAGTGACTGTAGTATAGAGTCAGTCTACTGGGCAAGTGGGCAGTGGCAGACTAGCAGTGGCTCCAGTCCCACGCCCCTCTGTTCCCAACTTACTGCCGGACCTGCAGCGCTGATAACTTTGTGACGTCACATAAGCGCGCAGTGTGATCCGGCGTGACTGTCCGGCCTAAAACCGGACGTCTGGCCACCCTAAGAGCAGAAGTGGCAGAGATAGTGAGGCCAGCAGCAGCCATTTCATTCAGATTAGAGACAAAGCTGTAGTGGCTATAATCTGACTAAGGGTCCATTCACACGTCCGTTGTTTCTTTCCTGATCTGTTCAGTTTTTTGCAGAACAGATCTGGACCCATTCGTTTTCAATGGGTCCTGAAAAAACAGCACAATGTCTGATTTTTTTTCAGTACCCATTGAAAATGAATGGGTCCAGATCTGTTCTGCAAAAAACGGAACAGATCAGGAAAGAAACAACGGACGTGTGAATGGACCCTTAGTCAGATTATAGCCACTACAGCTTTGTCTCTAATCTGAATGAAATGGCTGCTGCTGGCCTAACTATCTATGCCACTTCTGCTCTTAGGGTGGCCAGACGTCCGGTTTTAGGCCGGACAGTCACGCCGGATCACACTGCGCGCTTATGTGACGTCACAAAGTTATCAGTGCTGCAGGTCCGGCAGGAAGTTGGGAACAGAGGGGCGTGGGACTGGAGCCACTGCTAGTCTGCCACTGCCCACTGGACCCTAAAATGGATGCTCCTGGCCTCAGTGAGTGAGTGAGAGACCTCATATCAGCCAACTCACCCCCCAGTCAAACCTCATATTAGCCCGCCCCACAGAGCCCCCGATCAGACCAGTCAGACCCCCCACACTGCCCTCCATTATGTATTTGTGTTTGCCTCCCAGTGCCCCCGCTAAGTAATATTGCCCCCAATTATGTAATTTGCCCCCACATACAGTGCCCTCCATTATGTAATTTGCCCCCTTAGTGCACCCACATACAGTAATACTGCCCCCACATACAGTGCCCTCCATTATGTAATTTGCCCCCAGTGTCCCCACATACAGTGCCCTCCATTATGTAATTTGCCCCCTTAGTGCCCCCACATACAGTAAGACTCCGGGGGGTAACTTCCCCACATACAGTGTCCTCCATTATGTAATTTGCCCCTCCAGTGCCCCCACATACAGTAATACTGCCCCCACATACAGTGCCCTCCATTATGTAATTTGCCCCCAACATACAGTGCAGTCAGACTCCATTATGTAATTTGCCCCACACAGTAATACTGCCCCAGATACAGTGCCCTCCATTATGTAATTTGCCCCCAGTGCCCCCACATACAGTAATATTGCCCCCACATACAGTGCAGTCAGACTCCATTATGTAATTTGCCCCCACATACAGTAATACTGCCCCAGATACAGTGCCCTCCATTATGTAATTGCCCCCAGTGCCCCCACATACAGTAATATTGCCCCCACATACAGTGCATCAGATCCATTATGTAATTTGCCCCTCCAGTGCCCCACATACAGTAATACTGCCCCCACATACAGTGCCCTCCATTATGTATTTGCCCCCACCACAGTGCAGTCAGACTCCTTATGTAATTTGCCCCCACATACAGTAATACTGCCCCAGATACAGTGCCCTCCATTATGTAATTTGCCCCCAGTGCCCCCACATACAGTAATATTGCCCCCACATACAGTGCAGTCAGACTCCATTATGTGATTTGCCCCCACATACAGTAATACTGCCCCCACATACAGTAATACTGCGCCCCAGTGCCCCCACAGACAGCGCACAGCCAGACTCCATTATCTAATTTGAAATTGCCGCCAAACCACCCCCCCTACATACTTGTGTCACTCGCTGACGTTGATGATCCTGTTCCTGTGAGGTGTCTTCTTTGTCTAGTGATCTTTCCCTACCCCCGTAATATTTGTATGCCTTCAGTCGTCACTTCCGGTTGTGACGTCCCGCCGGATGTGACGATAGGATAGTGTGTATTGGCGCGAGATCCCGCGAGACCCGTGACCTCCTCCGGTCTCGCGGGATCTCATGCTGAATCGACTTAACAGGGGCCGGGCAGCATCACATCCACTATGAAGATCCGGCCGGAGGCGGCAACTACTCCAACTAGGAAGGAACACCCAAACAGGAGGAGGAGTCAAGAAGCCGGCGCAGATCATTAATGCAGAGGAGGCGCAGCAGAGTCAGATGATGTCAGCATGGATCACAGGTAGGGGGCGTGGCGCGGGCGGCGGCTAGTAGGAAATTGGATGGATGATCTCACAAGTAGGGGGGCGTGGCACGGCGGCGGCGGCTAATAGTACTCGGCATTCGGACTCCAGAGCGCCGGCGCCCCCAGGCAGAGTGCGCTCTACGCGGTGGCCTACTCTGCTTATGGGTGGCGCCGGCCCTGATAATATATGGTTAAGGGGAGGTAGTTAATGTCTAATCTGCACAAGGGATGGACAGGTCCTGTGGGATCCATGCCTGGTTCATTTTTATGAACGTCAGCTTGTCCACATTGGCTGTAGACAGGCGGCTGCGTTTGTCTGTAATGACGCCCCCTGCCGTGCTGAATACACGTTCAGACAAAACGCTGGCCGCCGGGCAGGCCAGCACCTCCAAGGCATAAAAGGCTAGCTCTGGCCACGTGGACAATTTAGAGACCCAGAAGTTGAATGGGGCCGAACCATCAGTCAGTACGTGGAGGGGTGTGCACACGTACTGTTCCACCATGTTAGTGAAATGTTGCCTCCTGCTAACACGTTGCGTATCAGGTGGTGGTGCAGTTAGCTGTGGCGTGTTGACAAAACTTTTCCACATCTCTGCCATGCTAACCCTGCCCTCAGAGGAGCTGGCCGTGACACAGCTGCCTTGGCGACCTCTTGCTCCTCCTCTGCCTTGACCTTGGGCTTCCACTTGTTCCCCTGTGACATTTGGGAATGCTCTCAGTAGCGCGTCTACCAACGTGCGCTTGTACTCGCGCATCTTCCTATCACGCTCCAGTGCAGGAAGTAAGGTGGGCACATTGTCTTTGTACCGTGGATCCAGCAGGGTGGCAACCCAGTAGTCCGCACACGTTAAAATGTGGGCAACTCTGCTGTCATTGCGCAGGCACTGCAGCATGTAGTCGCTCATGTGTGCCAGGCTGCCCAGGGGTAAGGACAAGCTGTCCTCTGTGGGAGGCGTATCGTCATCGTCCTGCCTTTCCCTCCAGCCACCCACCAGTGATGGGTCCGAGCTGTGTTGGGTGCCACCCCGCTGTGACCATGCTTCATCCTCATCCTCCTCCACCTCCTCCTCATCCTCGTCCTCCTCGTCCTCCAGTAGTGGGCCCTGGCTGGCCACATTTGTACCTGGCCTCTGCTGTTGCAAAAAACCTCCCTCTGAGTCACTTCGAAGAGACTGGCCTGAAAGTGCTAAAAATGACCCCTCTTCCTCCTCCTCCTCCTGGGCCACCTCCTCTTCCATCATCGCCCTAAGTGTTTTCTCAAGGAGACATAGAAGTGGTATTGTAACGCTGATAACGGCGTCATCGCCACTGACCATGTTGGTGGAGTACTCGAAACAGCGCAACATGGCACACAGTCATTGGTGGTGAAGTGGTGCTGTTCCGTAGTGCGACTGACCCGTGCGTGCTGCAGATGAAATTCCACTATGGCCTGCTGCTGCTCGCACAGTCTGTCCAGCATGTGCAAGGTGGAGTTCCACCTGGTGGGCACGTCGCATATGAGGCGGTGAGCGGGAAGGCCGAAGTTACGCTGTAGCGCAGACAGGCGAGCAGCGGCAGGATGTGAACACCGGAAGCGCAAACAGATGGCCCGCACTTTATGCAGCAGCTCTGACATGTCGGGGTAGTTGTGAATGAACTTCTACACCACCAAATTCAGCACATGCGCCAAGCAAGGGATGTGCGTCAAACCGGCTAGTCCCAGAGCTGCAACGAGATTTCGCCCATTATTGCACACCACCAGGCCGGGCTTGAGGCTCACCGGCAGCAACCACTCGTCGGTCTGTTCTATACCCCGCCACAACTCCTGTGTGGTGTGGGACCTGTCCCTCAAACATATGAGTTTCAGAATGGCCTGCTGACGTTTACCCCGGGCTGTGCTGAAGTTGGTGGTGAAGGTGTGTGGCTGACTGGATGAGCAGGTGGAAGAAGAGGAGGAGGAAGCTGAGTAGGAGGAGGTGGCAACAGGAGGCAAAGAATGTTGCCCTGCGATCCTTGGCGGCGGAAGGACGTGCGCCAAACAGCTCTCCGCCTGGGGCCCAGCTGCCACTACATTTACCCAGTGTGCAGTTAGGGAGATATAGCGTCCCTGGCCGTGCTTACTGGTCCACGTATCTGTGGTTAGGTGGACCTTGCCACAGATGGCGTTGCGCAGTGCACACTTGATTTTATCGGATACTTGGTTGTGCAGGGAAGGCACGTCTCTCTTGGAGAAGTAATGCCGGCTAGGAACAACATACTGTGGGACAGCAAGCGACATGAGCTGTTTGAAGCTGTCTGTGTCCACCAGCCTAAATGACAGCATTTCATAGGCCAGTAGTTTAGAAATGCTGGCATTCAGGGCCAGGGATCGAGGGTGGCTAGGTGGGAATTTACGCTTTCTCTCAAATGTTTGTGAGATGGAGAGCTGAACGCTGCCGTGTGACATGGTTGAGATGCTTGGTGACGGAGGTGGTGGTGTTGGTGGGACATCCCCTGTTTGCTGGGTGGCAGGTGCCAACGTTCCTCCAGAGGCAGAGGAAGAGGCTGAGGCGGCAGCAGCAGAAGAGGCCGAGGCGGCAGCAGCAGAAGAGGTAGCAGGGGGAGCCTGAGTGACTTCCTTGTTTTTAAGGTGTTTACTCCACTGCAGTTCATGCTTTGCATGCAGGTGCCTGGTCATGCAGGTTGTGCTAAGGTTCAGAATGTTAATGCCTCGCTTCAGGCTCTGATGGCACAGCGTGCAAACCACTCGGGTCTTGTCGTCAGCACATTGTTTGAAGAAGTGCCATGCCAGGGAAGTCCTTGAAGCTGCCTTTGGGGTGCTCGGTCCCAGATGGCGGCGGTCAGTAGCAGGCGGAGTCTCTTGGCGGCGGGTGTTCTGCTTTTGCCCACTGCTCCATCTTTTGCTACGCTGTTGGCTCGGTCTCACCACTGCCTCTTCCTCCGAACTGTGAAAGTCAGTGGCACGACCTTCATTCCATGTGGGGTCTAGGACCTCATCGTCCCCTGCATCGTCTTCCACCCAGTCTTGATCCCTGACCTCCTGTTCAGTCTGCACACTGCAGAAAGACGCAGCAGTTGGCACCTGTGTTTCGTCATCATCAGAGACTTGCTGAGGTGGTATTCCCATGTCCTCATCATCAGGAAACATAAGTGGTTGTGCGTCAGTGCATTCTATGTCTTCCACCGCTGGGGAAGGGCTAGGTGGATGCCCTTGGGAAACCCTGCCAGCAGAGTCTTCAAACAGCATAAGAGACTGCTGCATAACTTGAGGCTTAGACAGTTTCTCTGATATGCATGGGGGTGATGTGACAGACTGATGGGGTTGGTTTTCAGGCGCCATCTGTGCGCTTTCTGCAGAAGACTGGGTGGGAGATAATGTGAACGTGCTGGATCCACTGTCGGCCACCCAATTGACTAATGCCTGTACCTGCTCAGGCCTTACCATCCTTAGAACGGCATTGGGCCCCACCATATATCGCTGTAAATTCTGGCTGCTACTGGGACCTGAGGTAGTTGGTACACTAGGACGTGTGGATGTGGCAGAACGGCCACGTCCTCTCCCAGCACCAGAGGGTCCACTAACACCACCACGACCATGTCCACGTCCGCGTCCCTTACTAGATGTTTTCCTCATTGTTATCGTTCACCACAACAACAAAAATATTATTTGGCCCAATGTATTGAATTCAAATTCAGGCCTTTTTTTACAGACACCTAACACTATCTGGCTATCTATTTAGGTACCGTATTACACTAATACAGGCACAGCAGTAACCACAGATTTAGCTGACTATGAATTTGAGGCCTAGTATTTAGGCGCTGGGTGACAGGTATACGTTTTACTGACAGAATTAGACTTGGAAATGCACAGTAGCGTGTGTGTGAAGTTATTCAGAATGACCCTATGTGCACCTTGAATATTATATACCCTTTTAGGGATAGATTTAAAATAGCTCTGATACAGCAGAAACCACTAAATTAGGAAATTGCTAAATTGGGAATTGTATTTCAACCCAGAACAAAAACTGTGCTTTGACGGACACAAAATAACTTGACCAGCCACAACAGTACAGCAGTAACGACAGATTTAGCTGGATATACATTTGAGGCCTAGTATTTAGGCACTGGGTGACAGGTATAGGTTTACTGACAGAATTAGACTTGGAAATGCACAGTAGCGTGTGTGTGAAGTTATTCAGAATGACCCTATGTGCACCTTGAATATTATATACCCTTTTAGGGATAGATTTCAAATAGCTCTGATACAGCAGAAACCACTAAATTAGGAAATTGCTAAATTGGGAATTATATTTCAACCCAGAACAAAAACTGTGCTTTGACGGACACTAAATAACTTGACCAGCCACACCAGTAACGACAGATTTAGCTGACTATACAGGAAGTGCAGAATTATTAGGCAAATGAGTATTTTGACCATATCATCCTCTTTATGCATGTTGTCTTACTCCAAGCTGTATAGGCTCGAAAGCCTACTACCAATTAAGCATATTAGGTGATGTGCATCTCTGTAATGAGAAGGGGTGTGGTCTAATGACATCAACACCCTATATCAGGTGTGCATAATTATTAGGCAACTTCCTTTCCTTTGGCAAAATGGGTCAAAAGAAGGACTTTACAGGCTCAGAAAAGTCAAAAATAGTGAGATATCTTGCAGAGGGATGCAGCACTCTTAAAATTGCAAAGCTTCTGAAGCGTGATCATCGAACAATCAAGCGTTTCATTCACAATAGTCAACAGGGTCGCAAGAAGCGTGTGGAAAAACCAAGGTGCAAAATAACTGCCCATGAACTGAGAAAAGTCAAGCGTGCAGCTGCCAAGATGCCACTTGCCACCAGTTTGGCCATATTTCAGAGCTGCAACATCACTGGAGTGCCCAAAAGCACAAGGTGTGCAATACTCAGAGACATGGCCAAGGTAAGAAAGGCTGAAAGACGACCACCACTGAACAAGACACACAAGCTGAAACATCAAGACTGGGCCAAGAAATATCTCAAGACTGATTTTTCTAAGGTTTTATGAACTGATGAAATGAGAGTGAGTCTTGATGGGCCAGATGGATGGGCCCGTGGCTGGATTGGTAAAGGGCAGAGAGCCCCAGTCCGACTCAGACGCCAGCAAGGTGGAGGTGGAGTACTGGTTTGGGCTGGTATCATCAAAGATGAGCTTGTGGGGCCTTTTCGGGTTGAGGATGGAGTCAAGCTCAACTCCCAGTCCTACTGCCAGTTTCTGGAAGACACCTTCTTCAAGCAGTGGTACAGGAAGAAGTCTGCATCCTTCAAGAAAAACATGATTTTCATGCAGGACAATGCTCCATCACACGCGTCCAAGTACTCCACAGCGTGGCTGGCAAGAAAGGGTATAAAAGAAGAAAATCTAATGACATGGCCTCCTTGTTCACCTGATCTGAACCCCATTGAGAACCTGTGGTCCATCATCAAATGTGAGATTTACAAGGAGGGAAAACAGTACACCTCTCTGAACAGTGTCTGGGAGGCTGTGGTTGCTGCTGCACGCAATGTTGATGGTGAACAGATCAAAACACTGACAGAATCCATGGATGGCAGGCTTTTGAGTGTCCTTGCAAAGAAAGGTGGCTATACTAGTCACTGATTTGTTTTTGTTTTGTTTTTGAATGTCAGAAATGTATATTTGTGAATGTTGAGATGTTATATTGGTTTCACTGGTAAAAATAAATAATTGAAATGGGTATATATTTGTTTTTTGTTAAGTTGCCTAATAATTATGCACAGTAATAGTCACCTGCACACACAGATATCCCCTTAAAATAGCTAAAACTAAAAACTACTTTAAAAAATATTCAGCTTTGATATTAATGAGTTTTTTGGGTTCATTGAGAACATGGTTGTTGTTCAACAATAAAATTAATCCTCAAAAATACAACTTGCCTAATAATTCTGCACTCCCTGTAAATTTGAGGCCTATTCTTTAGGCGCTGGGTGACAGGTATAGGTTTACTGACAGAATTTGACTTGGAAATGCACAGTAGCGTGTGTGTGAAGTTATTCAGAATGACCCTATGTGCACCTTGAATCTAATATACCCTTTTAGGGATAAATTTAAAGTAGGCCTGATACAGCAGAAACCACTAAATTAGGAAATTGCTAAATTGGGAATTGTATTTCAACCCAGAACAAAAACTGTGCTTTGACGGACACTAAATAACTTGACCAGCCACACCAGTAACGACAGATTTAGCTGGATATAAACTTGAGGCCTAGTATTTAGGCGCTGGGTGACAGGTATACGTTTACTGACAGAATTAGACTGGGATATGGTCAAAAAATAACCACACTATTGATGGTTAAATGCACTTTGTGTGACAGCTTGACCAACCACACTACTGAGGGTTAAATGCACTTGGTGACAGGCGCAGCTTGCCCCTGATGTAGTATATGGCCAAAAAATAAACAGACTATTGCTGGTTAAATGCACTTGGTGTGACAGCTTCACCCTGATGTAGGATTTAGCCAAAAAACAACCACACCATTGAGGGTTAAATGCACTTGGTGGCAGCTTGTGCTGGCGCAACACAAGACACAAAATGGCCACCGATCACCCCAGAAAAAAGTGACTGAAAAACGCTCTGGGCAGCCTAAAAACAGTGAGCAATTCAATAGCAGCAGTTCAATCATCCACAGCTGCAGATCGATCACTGGATGGAGTCTTTTGGAGGAGTTAATCAGCCTAATCTCGCCCTACTGTCGCAGCTGCAACCTCTCCCTACGCTAATCAGAGCAGAGTGACGGGCGGCGCTATGTGACTCCAGCTTAAATAGAGGCTGGGTCACATGGTGCTCTGGCCAATCACAGCCATGCCAATAGTAGGCATGGCTGTGACGGCCTCTTGGAGCAAGTAGTATGACGCTTGTTGATTGGCTGCTTTGCAGCCTTTCAAAAAGCACCAAGAAAGCGACGAACACCGAACCCGGACTTTTACGAAAATGTCCGGGTTCGGGTCCGTGTCACGGACACCCCAAAATTCGGTACGAACCCGAACTATACAGTTCGGGTTCGCTCATCCCTAATCATAACTTAAAGTCAGCCATGTGTGCCAGAGTCCCAACAGACAAGACTTTGCTGTCCTCATCAGGAGGATGACTCTCAATCTCCTCATCCTTTTCCTCCTCTTCAGCCCATTCACGCTGAACAGATGGAATAAACCTGCTGTGGGTACTACCCTCTGTAGCGGAGGCAACCTGCTCCTCCTCATCATCATCCAGTTCGTTCTGAAAAGACGAACGAAGGGTGGTCTGGCTATCACCCTGTATACTGTCTTCCCCCATTTCCACCTCTTCCACATGCAAAGCGTCCGCCTTTTTTGTGAGCAGCAAGCGTTTCAGTAGACACAGAAGTGGGATGGTTACTCTGATAATAGCGGCATCGCCGCTCACCTTCTGCGTTGATTCCTCAAAGTTGCGTAAAACCTAACAGAGGTCAGACATCCATGCCCACTCCTCGCTTGTGAAGAGCGGAATCTGACTGGAAAGGTGAAGACCATGTTGCAGCTGGTATTCCACTACTGCCCTCTGCTGCTCACAAAGCCTGGCCACCATGTGGAACGTGGAGTTCCATTGCATGCTCATATCGCACAACAGTGGGTGATCTGGCAATTGCAAGTGCTGCTGCAGCGTTGCCAGACCGGCGGCAGCTGTAGATGACTTTCGGAAGTGGGCACACACACACGGCGCACCTTTACCAGTAGCTAAGGCAAATTGGGGTAGGTTTTGAGAAACTGCTGAACCACTAAGTTGAACACGTAGGCTAGGCATGGTATGTGTGTGAGCTTTCCGAGCTCCAGATCCACCACCAAGTTACGGCCATTATCAGACACAACCATGCTTGGTTGTAGATTGAGTGGCGAGAGCCACAGCTCAGTCTGGTCCCTTATACCCTGCCATAGTTCTGCGGCGGTGTGCTGTTTGTCACCTAAGTTAGTTTCAGCACGGCCTGTTGTCGCTTCCCCACTGCAGTGCTACACTTCTTCCAGCTACTGACTGATGGCTGACTGGTGCAAGATTAGAATTCAGAGGTGGAAGTGAAGGAGGAGGTGGAGGAGGAGAAGGTGGGATTGCAGCCGCTAATGCAGGTGGTGGTGGAAATCCTGATCGAAGTAGGGTCTGCATTTCTTTATGTCGGTAGCACCTGTGCCATCCCAGGGTACGACTCTCTCCAGGCCTCCACAACGTTCACCCAGTGTGCCGTCAGGAAAATGTAGCGTCTCTGTCATTAAGTGGACTTCCCAATAACTGCGTTGGTCAGGGCACAGGTGATGTTACGGGACACATGCTGGTGTAAGACGGGGACCGCACACCGGGAGAAATAGTGGCGGCTGGGGACTGAGTAACGAGAGACGGCCGCCACCATCAGGCTGCGGAAAGTCTCAGGGCCAGATTTATCACGACTCTGACAGCTCACTCCACTTTCACATATGGCTAAAGTCAGTTTTAGCCAAGTCAGATTTATGATCGGCCCTTTAAGACTGTAATAAATGTGGTTTGACGGTAGCAGTTTATCCGTCAGTAAGCAGCTTTACAAAAGTCGCACATCTTTACGAAAAAGTTGCATGTTTTTATGAAAAAGTCGCATGTTCTATTAAAAAGTCTCATAAGATAAGCATGGTCCTCACTGGAGTGAAATTGCGACTTTTTAACCACCTCCCGACCGCTGTACGCACCGATGCGTCCGGGAGGTGGTTGTTTAGTTCCTCCTGGACGCATCGGCGCGTCCTCTCGCGAGACGCGAGATTACGTCACAGCCGGCCCGCGCATGCGCATCGCGGGCCGGCATTTCGCAGAAGAGTATTTCGTCAGCAGCCTGCCGGCCACGATCATTGGCTGGCAGGCTGCTGATTTTTAAAAAAACCAATCAGCAGCCATATAACCCCACATATTAGTAAATACTGTATGATGGGGTTATATGGCTGCTGTGCTCCTCTGCTCCTTCTTTTGGTCGGTTGGTTCCAGCAGAGGAGCAGAGGAGCACATCATTACTGTGAGTACCCACCACACCACATTTAGCCCCCAGATCACCCCAATTAACCCTTTGATCACCCCTTTTATCCCCCCCTGTCAATCACTAGTGAAAGGAAAAAAGTGATCAGTGCAAACTGTCACTTTTTTTTTCACTGTTATTGACCGTTAGGTTTTAGGTATAGTTTAGGTCCCTTGGTTAGGTAGTTAGCGATCAGTTAGCGCCCAGCCCACCGCACCGCAGTCCGTTATTCGCTGATTAGCGTATCGCTAATCAGCATTTGTACTTTTATAGTATCTGGAAGTGATCAAAACTGATCACGGTCAGATCTATAATTGTACTAGTGTCACTTTAGTTCGCCCTCCACCCAAAACGCAGTGTTTGCCCGATCAGGCCTGATCGGTCGCCCACACGTGCGTACACCCACGCCCGCCCCACCGCAGTGACAAAAAAAATTTTTTTTTTTTGATCGCTGCACATTCACTTTACACGCACTGCGGCGATAAAAAAATCTGTTTTGATATTTTTTATCAACCGCAGCAGCCTCCGGTACTTCGCTAGCCTCCCATTTGTAAGACAGGCTTGCTTTTTTTTTCTTGGGTAGTCTCAGGGAATACCCCGAAATTTAGTTGCCCACATGTCTAACAGGGGGTATTCTTCTGAAGAGGCCTACAGGCTTCTGACCCAGTCGGATGAGGAGTGGGAACCCTCATCTGATGAATCCAGCGGGTCAGAATACGAACCTGTAGAAAGCAGTGGCTCTCTGACCCAAAGTTCGGACGAGGAGGCTGAGGTCCCTGATAGCAGCAGGCGTACCCGGCCCCGTGTCGCTAGACCGCAGGTTGCGCAGGATCCGCTTCAAGAGCAGCAGAGTGGGGCTGGTGCTGTCGGATTACGTGGTGAGGCATACACCAGCAGCCCAGCCCTTCCTGGACCTAGTACCAGCACTGCCGTACAACCTGGTGAAGTAGCGAGCACCAGAAGGGCAGTTGAAGCTGGTACGGTGGCACGTGCAGTAGTGACCCCGTCGCAGCCACCGCAAAGACGTGCCCGTAGAGCCCCTAGAATCCCAGAGGTGCTGGCAAACCCTGATTGGCAGTCCCCAACTTCAGCCGCACCCGTAGTTTTCCCTTTCACCGCCCAGTCTGGAGTTCGGGTTGAGACAGCTCAGATCGATTCGGCCCTGGGATTTTTTGAGCTGTTCTTGACTGCGGAGCTTTTAGACTTAGTCGTGGCAGAGACAAACAGGTATGCCACACAATTTATCACCGCTAACCCGGAAAGCTTTTATGCCCAGCCTTTCCGGTGGAAACCAGTCCAAGTTTCCGAATTTAAAACTTTTCTGGGCCTCCTCCTCAACATGGGCCTGACAAAAAAGCATGAATTGAGGTCATATTGGTCCACGAACCCGATTCATCACATGCCCATGTTCTCTGCTGCTATGTCCAGGACACGATTTGAGGTCATCCTGCGTTTCCTGCACTTTAGCGACAACACCGCCTCCCGTCCCAGGGGCCACCCTGCTTTTGACCGGCTCCACAAAATTCGGCCCCTCATAGACCATTTCAACCAGAAATTTGCAGATTTGTATACCCCTGAGCAAAACATCTGCATAGACGAGTCCCTAATACATTTTACCGGGCGCCTTGGCTTTAAACAATACATCCCAAGCAAGCGCGCCCGGTATGGGGTCAAATTGTATAAGCTCTGTGAAAGGGCCACAGGCTATACCCACAAATTTCGGGTCTATGAGGGAAAAGATCAGACCCTGGAGCCGGTCGGTTGCCCTGACTACCTGGGGAGCAGTGGGAAGACAGTTTGGGACTTGGTGTCACCCTTATTCGGCAAGGGGTACCATCTTTATGTGGACAATTTCTACACAAGTGTGGCCCTCTTTAGGCATTTGTTTCTAGAACGGATTGGCGCCTGTGGTACCGCGCGAACTAGTCGCGCGGGCTTCCCCCAACGGCTCGTTAGCACCCGTCTTGCAAGGGGGCAGAGGGCCGCACTGTGTAACGAAGAACTGCTCGCGGTGAAATGGAGAGACAAGCGTGACGTTTACATGCTCTACTCCATTCACGCAGACACGACAATACAAATTGAGCGAGCAACCCGTGTCATTGAAAAGCCCCTCTCAGTCCACGACTATAACCTCCACATGGGAGGGGTCGACTTCAATGACCAGATGTTGGCTCCGTATTTAGTTTCCCGACGCACCAGACGCTGGTATAAGAAGGTGTCTGTATATTTAATTCAATTGGCTCTGTACAATAGTTTTGTTCTCTACAGTAAGGCTGGGAGAACTGGATCCTTCCTCAAATTTCAGGAAGAGATCATCGCGAACCTCCTGTATCCAGGAGGTTCCGTGGCCCCATCCACCAGTGTAGTTAGCCGTCTACACGAGCGACACTTCCCCAGTGTCGTTGCTGGTACCTCAAACCGACCGCCACCCCGAAAAAAATGTTGTGTCTGTAGCAGGAGTGGAATAAGGCGTGACACCCGCTATTTCTGTCCTGACTGTCCCGACCACCCTGCCCTATGCTTAGGGGAGTGTTTCCGAAAGTACCACACACAGGTACACCTAGCATAGGGATCATCTCACCAGGATAGGCACACAGGGCTATTAGGGCCCATTCACTCACAGCTGCTGCAAACGTCTCCTTTCACATGGGACAAAGTGCATAACGCACTTCGCCACATCTTTGGGCGATTTGCGCTTTGCACATTGACCCATGGGGAAGGAGAGGTTTGTTCTATAAAGGTAAAAAAAAAAAAAAAACAGGTAAGCAAACAGGTTAATGTTTAGTTCCAAAAGTTAAAGTTACATGTTCTGTTCCAAAGTTAATAAAATTATTGCGTTGTGGCCTGGTTTTTTCATTTTTTTTTTTGTCTTTTTACCTTCCAGGTGGACCAACCGATCTACTAGCTGCAGCACCGATGTGCATTCTGACAGAAGCATTGCGCTGCTGTCAGATTACACGCAAGTCGGTGTATGCGGCGCTGCAAGACGGGATTTTCTCCTCTGCAGTGACAGATACGTTTGCCGAGGCATACGAGCTGAGGAGGAGGCGGCGTTCCTATGCTTTGGCAAGCACTTTGTATATATATATATATATATATATATATATATATAAAAAAAAATCTCGGCAATGATTTATTCATCCACATCGATTGATGCGAATGGAGAAATCTGGTTTGCCAGGGCATACGAGCTAAGTGGGTATGGATGTAGGGCGGAGCTCCTATGTCCTGGCAGACGCCTTTCCCCTCCATTTTTTTTTTTTGGCAGAGATTTTTTCATCCACATTGATCGATGCGAATGAAGAAATCTGTGCCGTTCATTTTTTTCTTTCAGCCCAGAGGCTGAACGGAAAAAAAAATCTCATTACCTGTATGCTCAATATAAGGAGAATAGCAGAAACTCCTAATGCTGGCCATACATGTAATGATTGCGGAGACCCTCAAATGCCAGGGCAGTACAAACACCCCACAACTGACCCCATTTTGGAAAGAAGACACCCCAAGGTATTTGCTGAGGGGCATATTGAGTCCATGAAAGATTGAAATTTTTGTCCTAAGTTAGCGGAAAGTGAGACTTTGTGAGAAAAAACAAAAAAAAATCAATTTCCGCTAACTTATGCGAAAAAAAAAAAAAATTCTATGAACTTGCCAGGCCCCTCATTGGATACCTTGGGGTGTCTTCTTTCCAAAGTGGGATCACATGTGGGGTATTTATACTGCCCTGGCTTTTTAGGGGCCCTAAAGCGTGAGAAGAAGTCTGGGATCCAAATGTCTAAAAATGCCCTCCTAAAAGGAATTTGGGCCCCTTTGCGCATCTAGGCTGCAAAAAAGTGTGACACATCTGGTATCGCCGTACTCAGAAGAAGTTGGGGAATGTGTTTTGGGGTGTCATTTTACATATACCCATGCTGGGTGAGAAAAATATCTTGGTCAAATGCCAACTTTGTATAAAAAAATGGGAAAAGTTGTCTTTTGCCAACATATTTCTCTCACCCAGCATGGGTATATGTAAAATGACACCCCAAAACACATTCCCCAACTTCTCCTGAGTACGGCGATACCAGATGTGTCACACTTTTTTGCTGCCAAGGTGGGCAAAGGGGCACATATTCCAAAGTGCACCTTTCGGATTTTGCAGGCCATTTTTTACACATTTTGATTGCAAAGTACTTCTCACACATATGGGCCCCTAAATTGCCAGGGCAGTATAACTACCCCACAAGTGACCCCATTTTGGAAAGAAGACACCCCAAGGTGTTCTGTGAGGGGCATGGTGAGTTCCTAGAATTTTTTATTTTTTGTCGCAAGTTAGTGGAATATGAGACTTTGTAAGAAAAAAAAAAAAAAAAAAAAAACATCATCATTTTCCGCTAACTTGTGACAAAAAAAAAAAAATTCTAGGAACTCGCAGTGCCCCTCACGGAATACCTTAGGGTGTCTTCTTTCCAAAATGGGGTCACTTGTGGCGTAGTTATACTGCCCTGGCAATTTAGGGGCCCAAATGTGTGAGAAGTACCTTGCAATCAAAATGTGTAAAAAATGCCCTGCAAAATCCGAAAGGTGCACTTTGGAATATGTGCCCCTTTGCCCACCTTGGCAGCAAAAAAGTGTGACACATCTGGTATCGCCGTACTCAGGAGAAGTTGGGGAATGTGTTTTGGGGTGTCATTTTACATATACCCATGCTGGGTGAGAAAAATATCTTGGTCAAATGCCAACTTTGTATAAAAAAATGGGAAAAGTTGTCTTTTGCCAAGATATTTCTCTCACCCAGCATGGGTATATGTAAAATGACACCCCAAAACACATTCCCCAACTTCTCCTGAGTACGGCGATACCAGATGTGTGACACTTTTTTGCTGCCAAGGTGGGCAAAGGGGCGCATATTCCAAAGTGCACCTTTCGGATTTCACCGGTCATTTCTTACACATTTTGATTGCAAAGTTCTTCTCACACATTTGGGCCCCTAAATTGCCAGGGCAGTATAACTACGCCACAAGTGACCCCATTTTGGAAAGAAGACACCCCAAGGTATTCTGTGAGGGGCATGGTGAGTTCCTAGAATTTTTTATTTTTTGTCGCAAGTTAGTGGAATATGAGACTTTGTAAGAAAAAAATAAAAATAAAAAATCATCATCATTTTCCGCTAACTTGTGACAAAAAATAAAAAGTTCTATGAACTCACTATGCCCATCAGCGAATACCTTAGGGTGTCTACTTTCCGAAATGGGGTCATTTGTGGGGTAGTTATACTGTTTGGGCATTGTAGAACCTCAGGAAACATGACAGGTGCTCAGAAAATCAGAGCCGTTTCAAAAAGCGGAAATTCACATTTTTGTACCATAGTTTGTAAATGCTATAACTTTTACCCAAACCATTTTTTTTTTTTGCCCAAACATTTTTTTTTTTATCAAAGACATGTAGAACTATAAATTTAGCGAAAAATTTATATATGGATGTCGTTTTTTTTGCAAAATTTCACAGCTGAAAGTGAAAAATGTCATTTTTTTGCAAAAAAATCGTTACATTTTGATTAATAACAAAAAAAGTAAAAATGTCAGCAGCAATAAAATACCACCAAATGAAAGCTCCATTAGTGAGAAGAAAAGGAGGTAAAATTCATTTGGGTGGTAAGTTGCATGACCGAGCGATAAACGGTGAAAGGAGTGTAGTGCCGAAGTGTAAAAAGTGGCCTGGTCATGAAGGGGGTTTCACCTAGCGGGGCTGAAGTGGTTAAATAGTCCCAATAGTAAATCTGTCTAGAGATTAATTTACATAAGAAAACACGCCCACTTTCAGAAAACTGGCGAGCATAGTGCAGAGCAGAAAAAAGTCGAAAATTTTTGCGCAGTTTAAGCGATTGCGCAAAAATTTGCTACTTTTTCACTCCATTATTCTGACTTGACCTAATGATAAATCTAGCCCTCAGTGTCCAAAAGCCTAAATGGAAACATTTCCAGGGCCAGCAATTTGGAAAGGTGCACATTTAGTACTATGGCCTGTGGCTGGGTATTTGTGCTTTCTTTCTAAGGCCTGAGGTATGAACATCTGTACGCTGCGCTGGGACACAGAAGTGGATGTGCTAGCTTATGGTGCTTGCGAAGGTCCAGGTGCAGGGTGGGAGGCATCCGGGCCTGCGTCTTGGACAGAGGATTGGCCAGCAGGTAACACAGGGGAAAAGGGGGCAGTGGTGTGACCCGCAGACACTGGTTGTGAACCCAGGCATTCGGCCCACCTATTAGGGTGCTTTGCACATTGGCATATTTTTTACAGGATTTTTATGGCCTTTTATTTCTTATAACAAAGCTAGATTTCTAGTGTATATTCAGAAAATGGCATATTTTGTAATCAAATTTTATGTTAAGTTATTGTCATGTGATTTGACTATTAAAAAAACCTGAAATCTTGCAGTATTTATAGTGGCAACTAAGTCTGAAACTGACGCTTTCTGCTCCTGCAAAGGTCACTTTTCAGCTTATGCTGTGTACTTTGGGGCCATTAGCAGCAGTCATCTTATTATTATCCTAGACAAGATTACAATGCAACTGGTAATTCCTTCATTCTAAAGCTGTAGGCAGATAACACAGGATAACACTATTGATGATGGTGATGGGACATATCTGTTGACCTATGCATATGGATCCAACACCAACCTAGAGAAATCAGACTTGTTTTTTTACTTCATTTTCTTAAGCCTAGCAGTAAGACAGCTCTCTGCAGCCTATGTTGAAGCAGCTCAAGGAAGAAGGATGCTCCATGGGCATGTGAAAAATATAAAATAAAACATACAAATATCAGAAAATAGCAACAAATAAGATGACCTTAATACATGATTTAATTCTTTGTACAGTATATATTACATTTTACCACAGGTGTTTTCGATAGACAGACTATTGTATCTGATACTACAATTTAGCTGGGTAAAATAACTTCTTGTTAGGTTTGAAATATAGTAAAAAAAATAAAATACATATTTAGATGCAAAGTGGGAATACCTGATTACTAGCCTGGCATTTAACAAATGATAGGTTGTGCAATACCTCAATCCATCTAGGGACACAAAATATATTCATACTACAATATATCGGTACTAGGCAATTTGATTTCTCTGAGGAGTATCTGGGGAGTCAGTCATACCACTACACAAATAACAGTTATTATTGTTACAGGAATATGGTATTGTTGACTTATGATTTGTCTAGATTTCTGCAATGACAAAAAAATTCTGTGTTAAAGAGTGTTCCGTTCTTAAAAGATGCTTAAATGCTAATCATAGGATTAGTTTCACTCTGTTCCATCTAGATTTTTTGTTATATTTTACAACAATGTAAAGCAATGAAACACAAATATATCACCCATATGGTATTATTTGAAGCTATATGATTATGGCAAAAAAATTTAAGGCCCAGATAAGCTAATGTGTCTGCACCAAAAATCAGTTTAAAAAGTGGCACAAATTGGCACAATTTGCATCTAAGGGACGGGGCTTATTGGACAGTGGGTGGGGTTTTGCAGGAAGAGGGGTCCTAAGATGTGCCATTTTGTGCCAAAATGTCACCAAAATTCTGTCATTAAAATTGTTCTCAGAGTAAGCCAACCAATAGTTAGTATAGAGTCAGAGTAAAATACTAATGGGGTAATTTACTATTCTGAAATACGCCTAAATTAGCAGTTATTTGCGACTTCGCTCCGCTCATGCCAGGTCTAAAATTGTGGGCGTAGCGTGGGCACGGAAGGGGACTTGCCGGCACGCCTGTCTCAGTCATCATTTTTTACACCTGTTTTAGGCGTAGAAAGTGGTCTAAATGCTAGGGAACGGTGGAAATCACAGTAAGGGTCCATTCACACATCCGTGTGTGTTTTGCGGATCCATGCGGACCGCACATTGCCAGCACTAATAGAATATGCCTATTCTTGTCAGCAATTGCGGACAGGAATAGAACATGTTCTATCTTTTTCATGAACAGAATTGCGGACTCAGAAGTGCGGGTCCGCAATTCCATATCCGCGCAGCACATCGAAATAGAAATGTATGGGTTCGCAATTCCGTTCCGCAAAATGCGGAAGGAAATTGCGGACGTGTGAATGGACCCTTAGGGCTCGTTCACACGAACATGTGATGCCCGTTGCCATATTGCGGACTGCATTTGCGGAGGTCACATTTTAAGGGAACGGAGCTCTGTGGAGGTCACTGTTAAGGGGGTGGGATATTGTGGAAATCACTGTTAAGGAGACAGGGTACTGTGGAGGTCTCTAATAAAGGGCTGGTCGCTGTAGAGGTCACTGTTAAAGGGGAGGGCTCTGTGGATGTTACTGTTAAGGGGCAGGCCGCTGTGGAGGTCACTGTTAAAGGGGCGGGCATTGTGGAGGTCACTGTTAAGGGAGGAGGGGACTGTGGAGGCCACTATTAAAGGGGCAGCAGGGTACTGTGAGGTCACTGTTAAGGCAGCAGGCTGCTGTGGTGGTCACAGTTAAGGGGACAGTCCGCTATGGAGATCAGTGTTGTGGAAATCACTGTTAAGGTGACAAGGTACTGTGGAGGTCACTAATAAAGGGGCGGCTGCTGTGGAGGTGTCACGGCTGAGGATGGGGAAAACCCTCAGCCGTGCGATGCCAGAAGATGGAGTCGCTGCAAGGCCAGGACAGAGATCAGGTCACCTCCTATCATATCCCTAACTCTGACCCTGACTCCTAGCTGTATGAGCCGACCCTGATGGTAGGAGGGCTCATACTCCGGAACCTTGAAGTCCCTACTAGCCCTCAGGGTTGCCCTCAACTAGGAGCAGGATAAGACAACCTGTTCCTCCTAGGCACGGAGGAACAGGAGTCTCACAGGCCAGGCTACAATAAAGGAGAAACATAAACAACTTATGGCAATGGCAGGTAAATGCAACAAGTATAGCACCTACCTGCCACAGACACAAAGCCTGGAACCCATGCAGACGCGCTGCTGTCCAAAGAACACACATGGACACAGCACACACCACACAACACACAGGAACACAGGACCATAAGCTGCAATAAACAAGCATACCAAAAACACACCTTCATAACATCATGTGTGACATAACTTATGACCACAAGGGTGGCCCCCACTGGCAGATGGTATAACACAGGAGGCTGACTCCAGCTAACCATGGCTGAAGTACCCCTCAGACTACTGATCTAAACTGAGGCTTTATAGCCCATATAGCCACACCCACACACAGACACACCCAGTGCACACACACTAGGAAGGAAGTTAACCCTTCCACCACAAGGCAAGGGATGACGGCCACATAAAGGGGAAGTACACACATAAACACACACTTCACCTGTTGCCGCGGGCAACGGCATGCGTGGCAACCATGTCCTGGGGATCAGCCAGAAGGCCGAGACACTGCCACCACATGCATACAACACCAAACGTAGTCACGGGCAACCAAGTGAAGTAAAATGTCACTACGCACACCATAGGCCGTGACAGGAGGTCATCATTAAAGGGGCGAACCACGTTGGAGGTCACTGTTAAGGGGGCAGGATGCTGTGGAGGTCACTGTTAAGGAGGCAGGGAATGGTGGAAATCACAGTTAAGTGGACGGTCCGCTATAGAGGTCAGTGTTAAGGGGCAGGGTGCTGTAGAGTTCACTGTTAAGAGGCGGGGTGTTGTGGAGGTCACATTTTAAGGGAACGGAGCTCTGTGGAGGTCACTGTTAAGGGGGTGGGATATTGTGAAAATCACTGTTAAGAAGATGGGGTACTGTGGATGTCACTAATAAAGGGCTGGCCGCTGTGGAGGTCACTGTTAAAGGGGAGGGCACTGTGGCTGTTACTGTTAAGGGGCAGGCCACTGTGAAGGTCACTGTTTAAGGGGGGGCCCTGTGGAGGTCACTGTTAAGGAAGGAGGGGGACTGTGGAGGGGACTATTACAGGGGCAGCGGGGTACTGTACTGTGAGGTCACTGTTAAGGCAGCAGGGTACTGTGAGGTCACTGTTAAAGGGACTCTGTCACCAGTTTCTAACCCCCCCTTTTAAAACTATTGTTCTCTCCATGGTGCCCTTGTCATTACAAAGCTGTTGTTATAAGATAAATCCGCCCTGTAGTTTTGATAAAAATCGCTTTTATCTAACCTGTCAATCTTCTGGATAAGGTGCCCAGGGCGTTTCTGAAGGTTTGAATCTGCCGCTCTCCGCCGCCGCCGTTGGTGCCCAGCTCCTCCCATGATCCTTTCAGCGCCACCTCGATGTAATGAAATCCGCCTCCGGCTCTCCTCAGTGCCCCCTCCTCCTTTTCAAAGATCCCGCGCGTGCGCACAGGCCTGTGCCTGATGCGCCCGTGCGGACTTTTAGATTCTGCCTCGTTGAGCGTTCGCGCATTCGCGCGCATGCGCATTCGCGCACGTTCGCGCATGCGCACTTCGCTCAACGAGGCAGAATCTAAAAGTCCGCATGGGCGCATCAGGCACAGGCCTGTGCGCACGCGCGGGATCTTTGAAAAGGAGGAGGGGGCACTGAGGAGAGCCGGAGGCGGATTTCATTACATCGAGGTGGCGCTGAAAGGATCATGGGAGGAGCTGGGCACCAACGGCGGCGGCGGAGAGCGGCAGATTCAGACCTTCAGAAACGCCCTGGGCACCTTATCCAGAAGATTGACAGGTTAGATAAAAGCGATTTTTATCAAAACTACAGGGCGGATTTATCTTATAACAACAGCTTTGTAATGACAAGGGCACCATGGAGAGAACAATAGTTTTAAAAGGGGGGGTTAGAAACTGGTGACAGAGTCCCTTTAAGGGAGCGGGGTACAGTGAAGGTCACTGTTAAGAGAGCGGGGTACAGTGGAGGTCACTGTTAAGGGAGCGGGGTACTGTGGCAGTCAATGTTAAAGGGGCAGTCACTGTGGAGGTCTCTGTTAAGGGGGCCGGGAATGGTGCAGATCACAGTTAGGGGGACTATAACCTATGGTCAGTGTTAAGGAGCAGGTGCTGTAGAGGTCACTGTTAAGGGGGCAGGCCCCTGTGTAGGTCACTGTCAGCGGGGTGGGGTGCTGTGGAACTCACTGTTAAAGAGGCAGGATGCTGTAAAGCTCAAAGTTAAGGGGGTGGGCTGCTGTGGAGGTACCATTTTAAGGAGATGGGGCACTGTGGGGGGTTCAGTGTTAAGGGGTGGGGGGCAGTGGAGGTCACTGTTAAGGGGGCAGGGTACTGTAGATGTCACTGTTATAGTGGATACTGTCTATATCTTTTTACGACACACAAACATTAAATTAAATAGATGAAATATACCCGTGCAAAGCCAGGTCCTTCAGCTAGTAAATATATATATTGTGGCAATGTGAACAGTGATGTGTACGGTGAAGCCCTGGAAGGGGTGTATATCTCATCTAGGTAGATAAGTAAAATCCAGGAAGATGGCGCTGGCTTCAGCAAACCTGGTTGCTGAAGCTATTTTCTTTATTTATTCAGGGCTGGATTTTAGTGGTTTGGGATGGTGGGTTTGGCAGTGGGACCTCCCAATCCACCCCCCCCCCCCCCATTCTAGGGCATGTTTTCCTTTCACCTGAGGTGATCGCAGATGAGGCCTGCTGTAATCAGGCAGACTTAAAGCACCTCCCAGTGTGTCAGTCTGAGGAGGGAGAGAAAGAGAGTTTGTGAAGCAGTGTCCAGCTGAGGTCTCAGCTAGCAAGGCTGAGGGGCCACAAGGCTAGGGTATAGCCTGAAGTTTGGGGGACGCAGTGATGCTTGCGGAAAGAGGGTCACTAGGTCAGAGTCGGGAGGACTACTGGACCACAATCCCCCAAAAAGGTACTGGATTTGCCTTGGCCTGGAGGCTGATGGATTGATGTTGACTGAGGGAAGCCGCATATGATGTTCATGTGTGAGCTGTGCTCTACGAGTGAGCTAGGGACGTATTTTGTTTAGGTAGTGCCTAGACCGGCAGGAGTTTATTTGTGTTTTAAGTGTTGGCGGTGCAGGAACCTCACCCCATCCAGTGATGTATAACTGGACTATCCTGTATGAGAAAAGTGCCAAAATAAATGTACAGTTTGGACATGAAAATCTGTTTTCTGGCGAGATATCTGTGAGTGTGACCCCCTGAAAAGAGACGATCCCTTACAATTGGTGGAGGATGCGGGCCGCAACAACAGCAGGTTGCTAGGGGAAATGACAGGCAGAAAGAGCAGGTGCTGGTCGTGTTATTCCGGACACTTTCTGCTGTGCTGCAAGTAAAAATGTGTGGAGCTTAAAGGCCAGACACCCGGTGAAAGAGACTGTCCTGTTGAAATATTTTTTTTTTCCTTCGGCTGTGGTCACCATCCACCTACAGCAGGACTAGGCAATGGATGGTCCGTGGATATAGAGGTCTGACAAAAGATGTGAAAGATCCCGCGAGATGGTGATTGGGGGATGCCAGCTCTGGGTGACGCTAGACTCCCGCCAACAAGCGTCTCGGGTTATGACCGAAACTCTGGACTTTATGAAGAGGGGACTAGTGACAGATACCACTGTGTCTCTGTCCTTTGTAACGGACTATGGCTCAGTGCAATGGGAGCTCTTGAAGTGTGAGACCCTTTGAGTGGAGTGTGTGCTGGGCAAGGAGTTTCCGTTATCTGGGCAGCTGTGGAGCAGAAAAAGCGAGTTAAGTGGTGCAGCCGGAGTTCCGGAGGAACAGCAAATGTGTGCAGTTACCAAGGGCAACCGTCGAGAAGAAAAGGAGGTGGAGAGCAGTGAGGCTCTCAGGAGATCCTATGTTTCCTGCACTTGTGCGCAAAGTCTTAAAGGGTGTGAATGGAGTGACCGTCTGGAAAACGACTGGAGTCAAGGCCAAGGCATTTCCTGTGACAACTACTGCATTGAGGAGAAGGGTGATGACCGTGCTGGATATATTCCTGGACTACCCTCATCTCTCGTGAGTGCCGAATCTGTGATGACAATCGGTAAGATCCTTCCTATTATCCCTTGTATAACAGACCCAGTGACATTGAGCCGGCAGCAGTTGCTACCTGCTGGGCCGGTGGGGGATATACGTCACTGAGGCGAGAAACTGTTACGAAAATGTGTAACAATGTGGAAAATGCTATGTCTGAACAGGTGGGTAAGTCTGTTGTGATTGCTCGCAGGAATCTGCAGGGGAGAAGGTTTTTGTGTTGCCTAAAGTGCCTGTGACCAAGGCTTGATTTGGTATGGCAAAAATCAGAGATCCCATGCTAGCCCAGGTAAGAGGTAGCATGATAGTAAAACCTGAGACTGGTAGAATGATAAATGTTCGGGACAATTATGCGGATACTACAGACTATCAGTTTGTCCTCACTGAGGGTGAGACCACGGTGAGAACTGAGACTGATGAACTTGGTAATGCAAAAGTGCTCATACATGAGGGACTGTTGGGCCGTGATTTCCCTTTGTTATTTGTGGGGAAGTGGAAACACTTCTGCAGTCAGTGACAAAACTCCTGCAGAACTGGTACATAGCCCTTTAAATGAAGTGACCATTAGAAACAATGGTGCTAATAAGGTGAAATGCATAATGTGATGTCATGTGAAATATGTGATGATGATGATGACATGCCTTTTCTGTTGCAGGTTGTGGACAGGGGAGAAGTGCCCCCTGTAGGTAAAAATTTAAATGATGCAGAAGTGCGGATAAATGTTGTTAGCACAGACTGGAGCGAACCTACTGTGGTGAACGTTCAGTAAATTCTGGCAGTCCTGGAGGGTGTACCACACGTGCCAGAGGTGGATATGCAGTCTCCACGGGGTTCTATGCTTGCGGGGGAGGTGTCCCATGTGGGGTTTGGCTCATCGGTGCCCCTAGAGGTCAGGATTGAGAATGACCCGAGCGGTATATATGACGTATGTGCTGTGACTGATAGCAACTCAGAGAGGGAAGCTACCATGTCAAGGTCTTGCAAAATTAAGGTAGTTGCTAGTAGCGACCAAACAACAGATATACCTGTCATGACGAGAGATAAGTGGGGAGACGTTTGCATAGGGTCTGAGAATTATACCCAGGAAGTGGAAGACTTCTTGGCAGGTCTGACCAACCAAAAGAGCGTGTAGAAGAGCATGACTGACTGCTGGCAGAGGCTCACTACCAGTTGGGCCTGGCAGATCAGTACGGCTGCAAACTTGAAGATGTTTTCGCCCGCCCTGCACAGTCCCTATATACACTAGAGAAGGGACTAGCTGTTCTCACAGAGCAACTGGAGAAAGCTCCAGAAGAGTCAAAGGAGGAGACTCAGAAAGAGATGAATGAACTAAAGAATCTAGAGTCACTAATAGAAGTGGAAATTCTCCAACTTCAAGAGGAACTTGCAGCTTCTGAACGATCCAGACGTCATGCGGAGCAGGAAAGAGATGAGCTGGCTGATGAGGTCTCAAACAGCATATTAGGAAAATCTGCTCTCTTGGAGGAGAAAAGACAGTTGGAAGCCAGGATTGCTCAACTTGATCAAGAGTTGCGTGATCGGATGGTGCACCTGGACCACCAGAGACAAATTGTGTCTAAGTTGGAGAAGAAACAGAAGAAGTTTGACCAGCTCCTGGCTAAAGAGATAAACACCTCGGCCCGGTATGCCGAAGAACGTTACCGAGCGGAGACTGATGCTCGGGAGAAGGAGACCAAGGCCCTCTCCTTGGCTAGAGCCCTTGAAGAAGCGCTTGAGGAGCGAGATGAATTTGAGAGGCTGAACAGGCAACTCAGAGCAGAGATGAAAGATGGCAAGAAGTCTAAGCCAGAGCCTGTTAAGAATGGGTCTGGAGATGGTGGCGCTGTGGTGCCGGCCGAGGCAGAGGAGATGGAAGATGGTTCTGCGGAACCAGGTAAAGTGGCTGATATGGATGCTGAATCCAAGAGACTTGTGGTAGTGAGTAGCCAGGACCTGGTCATGAAAAACATTCCCTCTGCTGTCAATGTCCTCCAGAAAGCCAGCGGACTGCTGGGGAAGAAACACGAGGAGACAGACGACCAGTGTGTAGAATGTTGTGCTTTTATTGCCTTTAAGAGCAATGTTGATTTATATTCACTGTTTTGTATGAAGTTTCATGTAGGCCAAAGTAAGTGAGAAGATTACTGTACTGTTCAAAAACTAGTGTTATTGTAACAATATATTATACATTTAGAAAGTTAGAAGATACGCCGCACCTGCAGATTCTGAGGCTTTATTGTTTTTCCTATCTGAACATGAATTCCACAGTGTGAGAATGGTCTAGATGTTCCTCAAAGTATATATTCATGTATCAAAGTTTGTCCCTCAGCCCTGAGACAAGGCCTCTAGATGTCAGAGGTGTGAAGTGTTGAAAATATTAGGCATGTATGAGTTAACCCTTAATGGTATGATGCTTATTGCTTATACAACAGTGCCATCTAGATATAAGCGGTTAATACTACATCAGTAGCAAAATTGCATTCTGGGTAGTATTATGACGTCATGCTCCTTATCAATGTACACACCCCTCCAACAATGATTGGAAAGTTCCAAACTCGGAGGGCGTGTTCATATGATAAGTTTTGGGTTAAGAAACCAGTTACCAGAGAAAAAAAAAAAAAAAAAGGGGGAAAAGGAAAAAAAAAGAGAAACAAACATTGGGATTATAGATCTCTGGAGGATCATTTGGATTATTGGGAAAAACTCTTGAGAGCTGGCTGCCCCAAGACTCTGCACATCACTTGACCCTTGGGTAATGTATATTTTGTTTTATGTAGTATTGATCTAAATTAATTGGCTTGCTACTTAGCCAGATACCCGCTCACTTGCGGACGTGTAACGTTAGTTGCTACATCAGTATTTTCTCTGATTTCAGTTACGATGCATATAACTGAAAAAAGGGGATAATATTGGAGAAACTCTTTGTTAGGAATCTTTGTATTCCATAGTTTGATATCAAGCCAATAATTTATAAGTTTTGTTGCAATACTACCATTATCTGAAAGATTGGTCATCATTTTTGGGCGGAACAAGGGCTCGTATCTGTCATCTTCTTGATTGAGTTTTCCGCATAATCCATTGATTGTATATTTCTCACAAAATTTAAAGCTGTATTGCATAATATTCTTGTGTTGGTTGAGTAGTGTTTTGGTGGTATCATATAGTGGTGAATTCTGGGTACTGCATATCATTGTATATTATTGAAATTTATGTTGATTCATTTTCGTTTGCATTTTAATCTATTGTATAATAAACCATTTATATTTTTGCATAGACGCTTGTACCCTGTTTTACTGATTGCACAAAATAATCAGGTTCTCGATTAAACTCTTTATATTTATATAAAGCATTTGCTTTATATACCCGACAAGAAGTTGTCTACTACTGTGAGATGACTCTCCTAGAGCCTACACGAAGGGGAAACAATATCCTGGGTGACCCTCTGGAGGGAATGCCAGAAGACTAAGAGTCTGTTAAAGACCCCAGTGTCCCCAGTACCTCCAACCTTGATAAGAAAGAAAAGGAGGAGTTAAGAGGGCAGGTATATGATACCATGTCCAAGAAGGATGAGAAGGTGTCATGGTCTTACCTTCTTGCTGTCCTCCTTCGTTTGACATGTGCTGGCGGCCATCTTGGTTTCTGGGTTTCTTGTAGCCTCCCACCCTGCGGCTTCTCCTTCCCACTGGGAGGAGCTGGATGCCTAGCTCATATATATAGGAGGTCTGTGGCTTCAGTTCCTTGCTTGGTCCTCCTGTGTTCACATGCTTCTAAGACTGCTGCTGCTTCTGGTTCCTGATCCTGGCTTCGTCTGACTACCCCGCTGGTTCCTGATCCTGGCTTCGTCTGACTACCCTGCTGGTTCCTGATCCTGGCTTCGTCTGACTACCCTTCTGGTTCCTGACCTCTGGCTTCGCAAGACCCTGCTTCGGTTTAGCCATCCGTTTGGACTTTTGCTTACAGCTTGATTTTCATTAAAGCCTTCTATTTCCACTCATCTCTGGTTGTACGTCTGGTTCATGGTTCCATGACATTAGGACCAAGCCATGAATTCTGACGGTACAGGGCCATCCTCGCTACCTACGCTGGTTGCCAGACTTGATCAGCAGGATCACCTGTTGGGTCAGTTCGCTGTGGCGTTGCAAACCCTGCTTGAACGCACGGCTCATTTAGCTTCCGTTGCCGATGGGTCGGTTGTCGCTCCTGGACCCGCTCCTACTGCCGCTCCGGTTGTTGCGCCAGAGTCTACCCCGACACCTGTTGCTGCGCCTGCGGTGTTCCGGGGTATGACCGGTTCTGCCCCCCTTCCACAGCGCTTTGGGGGAGAGCCAACTCAGTGCCGAGGTTTCCTTAACCAGGTGGGCATTTATTTCGAGTTGCTGCCACATGCCTTTCCTACTGAGAGATCAAAGGTGGGCTTCTTGATCTCGCTGCTCTCGGACAAGGCCTTGGCCTGGGCCAGCCCTTTATGGGAGAACAACAATCCGGTGGTTGCCGAGTTTTCCGGTTTTGTTGCTTCTCTTCGGAAGGTATTCGATGTGCCGGCTCGTGCCGCATCTGCTGCGAAGCTCCTTATGTCCATCAGACAGGGTTCACGATCCGTAGCTGAATACGCCATTGAGTTTCGTACCCTGGCAGCAGAGGTGGGCTGGAATAATGAGGCTCTGGTCGCTGCTTTCTCTCATGGTCTCTCGGATGCCTTGAAGGATGAGGTTGCAGCTAAGGACCTACCAGTGGAGCTCGAGTCTCTTATTTCTTTCCTGATTTTGATTGACACCAGACTCAGGGAGAGACCTTCCTTTAAGGAGAGCCTGCGGAGGTCTCCTAACAGATTGGCGCCTACGTTTGCTGTCCCACCCGTGCCTCCCTCTCCTCCCACGCCTCCTGGGGATGACTTGTCTGGGGGTGAACCCATGCAGCTGGGGTTTGCTCGCCTGTCCGAGGGGGAGAGGGTACTCCAGAGACGCAAGGGCCGATGCATGTACTGTGGTCTCGGTGGGCATTTTCGGTTGGCATGCCCGAACCGTCCGGGAAACGCTCGCACCTGAGATCCTGTCGGGGGCAGATCTTGGGTGGAGTCTCCTCGTCCCCGGTTTCCCGTGTTGTCAAACCACTGATTACTGTTGTCCTCTCCTGGGTCGGGGGCTCGGTGACGACCCAGGCGTTGGTGGACTCTGGTGCTGGTGGTTTGTTCATTGATAGTGTGTTCGCTGCCGCCAATTCCATTCCTCTGCAGCCTCGAGGTTCCCCACTGGCTCTTGAGGCAATAGACGGCAGACCCCTTCTGCCGCCACACGTGACTCAGGAGACCCTTCCAGTGGGGATGGCCATTGGTGCCGTTCACAGAGAGTCGGTCTGTCTCCAGGTTATTTCGTCTCCACACTACTCGGTGGTCTTGGGGTACCCCTGGCTCCAGAAGCATAATCCGACTTTCGATTGGAGATCGGCCGAGATCCTCTCGTGGTCACCGCAGTGTGGGGCTAGTTGCATCCATGGGCCTGTCAAGTTGCTGTGTACTTCCTCTGACTCTCTGTTGCCTCCTGAATACGAGGAGTACCGGGATGTATTCGATAAGGTGCGTGCGGTTGCCCTACCTCCGCACCGCCCATACGATTGTGCCATAGAGTTACAACCTGGTGCCGTTCCTCCTCGTGGCAAAGTCTATCCACTGTCGGTAGCAGAGAATGAGGCCATGGAGGAGTACGTGAGGGAGGCGCTTTCACGCGGACACATTCGCAAATCCTCGTCCCCGGCAGGGGCTGGATTTTTCTTTGTGAAAAAGAAGGGCGGTGAGTTGAGGCCTTGCATCGATTACAGGGGTCTCAATCGCATCACGATCAAGAACGCTTACCCGATACCCTTGATTTCCGAGCTGTTCGATCGCCTCAAAGGGGCCACGGTCTTTACCAAACTCGACCTGAGGGCGGCATATAACCTGGTAAGGATCAAGGCGGGCGATGAGTGGAAGACCGCGTTTAACACCAGGACCGGTCATTATGAATCCTTGGTTATGCCCTTTGGGTTGTGCAATGCGCCCGCAGTCTTCCAGGAATTCATCAACGATGTTTTCCGTGACCTGTTGCAGCAGTGTGTGGTGGTCTATTTGGATGACATCTTGGTATATTCTGAATCCATGGAGGCCCACATTCTGGATGTCAGACGAGTGTTGCAACGGTTACGAGAGAACAAGCTGTTCGGTAAGCTTGAGAAATGCGAATTTCACCGTTCCCAGGTAACCTTCTTAGGTTACATCATTTCCGCTGAGGGGTTCTCCATGGATCCTGAGAAGGTTTCGGCTGTCTTACAGTGGCCCCAGCCCAGTGGTCTTCGTGCCCTGCAGCGCTTTTTGGGCTTCGCCAATTATTATCGGAAGTTCATCAGGGACTTTTCCATGCTAGCCAAGCCTCTCACGGATCTGACCAGGAAGGGCAGTAATCCCCAGGTCTGGCCGCCCGAGGCCATCCGAGCTTTTGAGGCTCTAAAGTCCGCCTTTGTGTCGGCTCCGATTCTGTCGCATCCCAACCCTGGGTTGCCTTTTGTCCTCGAGGTGGACGCGTCTGAGACGGGAGTAGGCGCCCTTCTGTCTCAGCGTAGAACACCAGAGGGTCCTCTGCTTCCTTGTGGGTTTTACTCCCGGAAACTGTCTGCCGCGGAGTGCAACTATCAGATTGGTGACAGGGAGTTATTGGCCATCGTGCAGGCCCTTAAAGAATGGAGGCACTTGCTCGAGGGCTCGGTGGTTCCGGTTCTCATCCTGACGGACCACAAGAATCTGATCTACCTCTCTGAGGCCAAGAGATTGACACCACGTCAGGCCAGATGGGCTCTGTTCTTGTCACGTTTTAATTACGTGGTCTCCTACCTACCCGGTTCCAAGAACATCAGAGCGGATGCCTTATCACGGCAGTACTCCGAGCTGTCCGGGGAGGAGTCGATTCCGACTTCGGTCATACCTCCGAATCAGATCCTGGCCGCCATTCGCACCAGCCTGACCTCTCCCCTGGGTGAGCAGATTTTGGCGGCTCAATCTGGTGCTCCCTCTGGGAGACCCAACGGCAGATGTTTTGTGCCTGAGGAGTTGCGCACTCGGTTGTTGCGAACCTACCATAACTCCAAGGCCGCGGGGCATCCTGGAAAGAATCAGCTGTCCTGGGCTGTTTCACGTCTGTTCTGGTGGCCTTCTCTACGTTCCGACATCGCCGCATATGTAGCGGCATGCTCCGTTTGTGCCCAGAGTAAGTCCCCTCGGCACCTTCCGTTGGGCCTTTTGCAACCCATAGCCACCGGGGAGCGTCCATGGTCACACCTGGGGATGGATTTCATTGTGGACCTCCCTGCATCCCGAGGCCATACGGTCATTCTCATGATTGTGGATCGGTTTTCCAAAATGTGCCACTGTGTTCCTCTCAAGAAGTTACCCTCTGCACAAGAGTTGGCCACGATTTTTGCCAGGGAGGTCTTCCGGTTGCACGGTTTGCCCAAGGAGATTGTGTCGGATCGGGGGAGTCAGTTTGTGTCCAGGTTCTGGCGCGCCTTTTGCTCCCAGTTGGGGATTCATCTCTCTTTCTCCTCGGCCTACCACCCTCAGTCCAATGGGGCCGCAGAACGATCCAATCAGGCCTTGGAGCAATTCCTTCGTTGCTATGTCTCCGATCACCAAGACAATTGGGTTGACCTCCTGCCTTGGGCTGAGTTTGCCAGGAACACGGCGGTGAACTCTTCCTCTGGGACGTCTCCCTTCATGGCCAATTATGGGTTCCAACCTGCCGTGTTACCGGAGGTATTCTCTCCCCAGGATATTCCGGCTGTGGAGGATCACCTTTCCGTCCTACGTGCTTCTTGGGTACAATCCAGAGGTCCCTTGAGGTCTCTGCGCAGCACCAGAGACTCCAGGCTGATCGCAGACGAGCGCCCGCTCCTTCCTACCAGGTCGGAGACCGCGTATGGTTGTCCACCCGCAACCTCAACCTTCGAGTGCCCACTCCCAAGCTGGCGCCTCGCTTTGTTGGTCCCTTCCGAGTGCTTCGCAGGGTAAACCCGGTAGCCTATGCCCTTGCGATTCCTCCTGGCATGCGAATCTCCAACGTGTTTCATGTCTCCCTGTTGAAGCCTCTGGTGTGTAATCGTTTCACTTCCTCGGTTCCTCGGCCTCGTCCGGTCCAAGTGGGCAATCGTGAGGAGTATGAGGTGAGCAATATCCTGGACTCACGCCTGGTCCGCGGTCGGGTGCAGTTTTTGGTCCATTGGCATGGTTATGGTCCAGAGGAGCGTTCCTGGGTTCCCTCCGCAGATGTCCATGCTCCTGCCTTGCTCCGAGCCTTCCACGCACGCTTCCCTCAGAAACCGTTCTTTACTCCGCGGAGGAGGGGCCCTTGAGGGGGAGGTACTGTCATGGTCTTACCTTCTTGCTGTCCTCCTTCGTTTGACATGTGCTGGCGGCCATCTTGGTTTCTGGGTTTCTTGTAGCCTCCCACCCTGCGGCTTCTCCTTCCCACTGGGAGGAGCTGGATGCCTAGCTCATATATATAGGAGGTCTGTGGCTTCAGTTCCTTGCTTGGTCCTCCTGTGTTCACATGCTTCTAAGACTGCTGCTGCTTCTGGTTCCTGATCCTGGCTTCGTCTGACTACCCCGCTGGTTCCTGATCCTGGCTTCGTCTGACTACCCTGCTGGTTCCTGATCCTGGCTTCGTCTGACTACCCTTCTGGTTCCTGACCTCTGGCTTCGCAAGACCCTGCTTCGGTTTAGCCATCCGTTTGGACTTTTGCTTACAGCTTGATTTTCATTAAAGCCTTCTATTTCCACTCATCTCTGGTTGTACGTCTGGTTCATGGTTCCATGACAGAAGGCTCATAAAAGTGAATGGAGACAAAGGCTGAAGAAGCTAAGGCCAATGAGTTGGAGTGGAAGAAATCCTCAGATGTTGCAGAAATCAAAGAAGAGGCTGAAGGAGAGTCTGCCGAAGTGAAAAAAGCCACTGAAGAAGCAGAGGTCTCTGAAACTGAAGCCAAACCTGAGCTAACCCCTGGGGAAGGGGGGGGGGGTAAAGGAAAAAGAGAGATACTATCGGTTGATATTCCAGGGCATGTTTTCCTTTCACCTGAGGTTATCACAGGTGAGGTCTGCTGTAATCAGGCCGACATAAAGCACCTCCCAGTGTGTCAGTATGAGGAGGGAGAGAAAGAGTGTTTGTGAAGCAGAGTCCTGCTGAGGTTCTGGGTGTGTGGTCTCAGCTAGCAAGGCTGAGGGGCTACAAGGCTAGGTTATAGCCTGAAGTTTGGATGGACGCAGTGACGCCTGCGGAAAGAGGGTCACTAGGTCAGAGTTGGGAGGACTACTGCACCACAATCCCCCAAAAAGGTACTGGAATTGTATAGCCTGGAGGCTGATGGATTGCTGTAGATAACAAGAAATAGCTGTTTTGGCACCGTTTTTATTTTTTGTTATTTACAACATTCATCTGACAGGTTAGATCATGTGATATTTTTATAGACCAGGTTGTCACGGATGCGGCGATACCTAATATGCATACTTTTTTTATTTATGTAAGTTTTACACAATGATTTCATTTTTGAAGCAAAAAAAATCTGGTTTTAGTGTTTCCATAGTCTGAGAGCCATAATGTTTTCAGTTTTTGGGCAATTACCTTGGGTATGGTATGATTTTTGCGGGATGAGATGACGGTCTTATTGGCACTATTTTGGGGTGCGTGTGACTTTTTGATCGCGTGCTATTACACTTTTTGTGATGTAAGGTGACAAAAAATGGCTTATTTAGCACAGTTTTTATATTATTTTTTTTACGATGTTCATCTGAGGGGTTAGGTCATGTGATATTTTTATAGAGCCAGTCTATATGAACACGGCGATACCTAATATGTATACTTTCCCCCCCCCCCTATTTTTTACCAATCTTTTTTAACTTTATTTGGTGAAAATTATGTTTTTGTTTATTTTTACTTGAAACTTTTAATTTTTTGGGGGGAAAACTTTGTTTTTTCAACTTTTTGTTCACTTAATTTTTTGTCCCACTTTGGGACTTTTGGGGGTCTAATCCTTTACAATGCATTCCAATACTTCTGTATTGGAATGCATTGCCTGTATGAGTACAGTCAATACTGTGTGCATTACTCATACAGCTTCCGGCCTGTGAGATCCGGGGGGCTGGATGTCACAGGCTCATCACCGGAAGGCAGCGCGATGCCTTCCTTAGATATCCTGTGCCTATTAACCCCGCCGCTCCGCAGTGTACTTTTAAACTTAGGACGTACCGGTACGTCCTGAGTCCTTAAGGACTCGGCAAACATGGCATACCGGTACGTCCTAAGTCCCTAAGGGGTTAAAAACTGGAAGGATAGTGGGGACCCATCGTGTTCGAGGAAGAAGTGGTGTGGCGGGAAAAAAATCCTGAATGATTGTGATCGGTGATCGCTTATACGTTTGGTGAAATCAAATCGAAGAAAAACAGTAAAACTCAGGGCTATGTTTAATAGTGAAAGTAAAAGCATTTCCACACGCACAATGCAAAGGGAACTCAAGGGATTGGGACTGAACAGCTGTGTAGCCATAAGAAAACCACTAATCAGTGAGGCAAACCATAAAAAAAGCTTCAATTTGCTAGGGACCATAAAGATTGGACTCTGGAGCAATGGAAGAAAGCCAAGTTGTCTGATGAGTCAATATTCACTCTGTTCCAGAGTGAGAAGTGCATCAGGGTAAGAAGAGAGGCAGATGAAGTGATGAACCCATCATGCCTAGTGCCTACTGTACAAGCCTGTGGGGGCAGTGCTATGATCTGTGGTTGCTGCAGTTGGTCAGGTCTAGGTTCAGCAACAGTATGTGCTCCAAGAATGAGGTCAGCCGACTACCTGAACATACTGAAGACCAGGTTATTCCATCAATAGATTTTTTCTTCCCCGATGGCACGGGCATATTTCAAGATGACAATGTCAGGATTCATCAGGCTCAAATTGTGAAAGAGTGGTTCAGGGAGCATGAGACATCATTTTCACACATGGATTGGCCAAGAGTTCAGACCTTAACCCCATTCAGAATCTTTGGGATGTGCTGGAGAAGACTTTGCGCAGCAGTCAGACTCTACCATCATCAATGCAAGATCTTGGTGAAAAATTAATGCAACACTTTTTTTTGCCTCGAATTACGCCATTATTGATGAATGTCCACCACTGTGATAGATCTGGTGTAGGTCTAATCAGCCTTTCTAAACTTTCGCAATCTAAAGTGTGAAGAATACCACGCCTCGTGCCCGCTTGACGCCACCTACGTCGGGCTTATGAGACGCGGTATGGTCACGGGTTACCAAAGTGTGACGTTACGCCCTCCAGAGGAGCAGGTAAGGTCAGCTTAGTACAGTTTACACAGACACCTCCTGTCCACGTGGGCACAGAGAGGCAACGAGCTGAGGGCATTTTCACTGCCACCGTGAAGCAGCGCCTTCTCAGCCCGTGTATATTGCCACTAGCTTCTCGTTTGATATAAGCCTGGTTCGCTAACGGGATTATATAGGGTGATAAACCAACCCGCAGTAGCTTATAACTAGGCCGAAACACGGACATGGGGATTCGTGATCGAGATACAAGACAGCACAAGATTAAATTATATATTTAATCGCTTAAGGGCACACTAGATATAACACAATATACACAGAGAATATATACAGTGGTCTGAGGTTTACAGATACAGGTAATATAGGTACAACAGGGTTAAGCAGAGCAAAAGTCAGTTACTGGGTAAGATGAAAGTTCCCTTGGGGTTATAATCGTAGAATATTCCTTGGCTGCAGTCACGTGGGGGCAGTGAGGTCAGATGCTTCCTGGTCTCTCCAAACACATTGGCACAATGTGACCCCCTTCAGAAAAGACACCGCCCGCTGGCTTGCATGGGCTTATGACTTGTAGCCAGCCGCTCCCCTCCCCGCCTATGGGTAGGGTCCACCCCTCCTTCTCTGGTGCTGGCAGCAAATGACCCATAAAACCCCTTAGGGCTCATAGCCCCAGACCAGAATGTCTCAGGAAGATGGTTCTGGGCCCAATTGATCTGCCTGGGTTTCGGCTACAACTAGAGTCGAAACATGGTGTCGCTATGTGGTTTCTGTGGGGAGATATTTATATTTTGCATGTACATGTAGGGATCTGGGATCTTTCACACCGCGGTAAATTTTTTCTCTGTGTACCCCCAGATAGGGTTGTCTAGGGAGTCCAACATTGTAGGGTCAGCTCCCGGACGTGCGGCCCCTAGGGCTCTATAGGCCTGTTAGGGTTTTTCTAGGGACAGTGAGTCTCATCTGGACCCTGCCCCACAGGTAACACTGGCTTCTGGGACTGCGCCACTACACCCAGATGTCCGTCACCCACTGGTAAGACTGTTCCAGTTTATACTTTTTCTGTGGAATTTATACCAGCGTTGGGGTACAGTGTTTCCTTGTTCACATTGGTATAACCATACCATTGTGTTCTCCCATTGTGATTGTATGTGTTTGGTAATTATGTTATTTGTGACACGTTTGTGGTGTGTACACTTTTTTGATATTATGTGTTATGCCCGTACCTTTTATCTGAATATTATTATTATATGCTACCTCCTCTTTCTATATACTTGTAATATAATACATGAATTTATTATGGTGCATGCACATAAAGGAGTTGTCCACCCTTTAGTAGGTGATGGCCTATCCTCTGGATAGACCATTACTAGCAGATTGACGGAGTTCCAACACCTTGCTCCCCCACTGTTCAGCTGTGCAGTGTAGCTCCATCCCCAGAAGTCCTGCACCGGAGAGCAGTGTAGTGTAGTACTGTAGTAGTGAGTTCCCTGCAGTACAGTGTTCACTGTGGTGTGTGGGTTCAGAGCTGACCTCCAGGGACAGAGCTACAAAGAAGAGTCGATCGGTGGTGGTGCATGGTGTTGAACCCCCCACAATCAGCTAGTGATGGCCTATCCTGAAGACAGGCCATCACTTAAAGGATAACTGTCATTTTTTATTTATTTTATTTGCTAGTTTATTAGAGCTAGGCATGTATATCTGAGTTAGTCTGTCAATGATTGCTAAAAGATCTGTAATTACCTTATAACAGCTTTTATTAATGTCCTCTTTCCCTTTCTACTGGTCCCTTTAAAAGACCGTTGCTATTGCTTGTCTGTCTCCCAACTTAATGTAAACAGAAGACAGAGGGGTGGTCCTTCACACTGTATGCCTGCATTAGGCTTCAGAGTGAGGAGGCGTGTCTCTCAGTAATCCAATCTGATTGACTGGCAGGGAGCTGCTGGCTACAGCAAGTATGTATGGGAAGTAAGGGAAGGCAGTTTTTGCCTCAGAGAACTGGCAGAGGAGCCATCTTGAGAAGATTCTCATGTTGTAGGATTCAAGACAGCCGTAACTAAGGGGAAAACTCAAGGAAAACAGTGGTATGTGAAGAAACTAAAGATTGCTTTATGCATAATGCTACTGCAGCAATTATTATTATTTTTTTTATGAAAACATGACAGTTGCTCTTTAAAGCTGGTCATCCCCTTTAATGATTGGTGCACGGTTCTTTTATTATATTCAGAAAGTGAATATAATTAAGCTTTCAGAAGAAGCAGACAAAATTAGTGGTTGACCAAAAGCCCTTTTACATGGGCAGATGATCGGGAACAAATGTTCATAGAAAAGTTCATTTATGGTCATCATCTTGTCAACATCTCTCATCTATCAGATCTTTCATGCAGCCACAAAAATAATTACATGGAGAAATTTGCTGCTGGCAAATAGGGGAGGGGCTACCAACAATGTGCAGACTGTATGGGAAGAGGAATGATTGTATTGATAGTTATTTACCCCACATGTAGTTGTGAAGGCCTTGTAAACGAGCGATGATTGTGCTGTTTCTTTCAAATTTAATTAATGCACTGTATTATTATATCTCCTTTTACTATGTTGTTTCTACGTATTGTTTCTCTGCTGCCATCTGCTGGCCGGAATTTGTATGCTGCACGCCTTGTTCCTTATCTATAAAGTTTTTCTCTGCTGGGCGTGGTTTTAGCAGCCTTGGTTCTTGTCACTTCCTGTAGCCATTTTAAGTGCTGCACTCCTTGTGACTAGAGACTCACACCTTGGCTTGTGAAGGCATCAGTTTTTGACCAGCAGTTGCTTCAGCAGTTGCCTCAGCAAAGACATCCACATCACAGCATCTACTGCATCACTGTATGTCACTGCTTTGGATCAAATAAACCCACGTTTGATTGCATCCTCATGTCTGCGTCTGGGTCCATCTAACCTGAGCATCTGCCGGTCCGGTCTGCTCCACTGCTTGGATACGAAGGTAGGACAGTCACAAGGTCATTACCAGTTACACCTTCATTCGCCTTCATGTGGGGACAGAACAATGATTGGCTTGTTTATTTGGTTGATCGGTGCTTATTATGGCCTAGTATTGGGCTGTGTAATAAGACTCTTAAAAGACACATCACTGAAAAAATAGTTTGGAGAAGGTTCCAAAAATGCCAGTGAAGAAGGTGGCTGAGTAGTGTAGAAGATTAAAGGGAGTCTTTCACCTAAAATGACCATTACACAACACAAACATCATGATAACCATTACATTCCCCATATTATAATCTTACCTTTCATATTGCTGTCCGTCGCCTATTCTCTCTTAAAAACGCTTTTAATCCATATGCTAATCAGGTTCTGAAGGTGCCCAGGGGCGGCGTTTATGCGGCCGGTGCCCAGGCTCCACGGCGCTGTTCAAATCAAACCCCTCCCCTTTCACCCCTCTGGCCCGCCCTCGGTTCGTCAGATACCATCCTCCAGTTAATGACAAATCCGGCGCCTGCGCCTGCGCACTCCATTACCCACTAGGGCAGAGGCAGCAAAGCGTTTAATGCGCATGATCTAGCCGGCAGAAGTAAACTACTAAAATATCGGGATGTACGGGCCGGCGCATGCGCATTAAACGCTCTGCTGCCTCTGCCCTAGTGGGTAATGGAGTGCGCAGGCGCCGGATTTGTCATTAACTGGAGGATGGTATCTGACGAACCACCGAGGGCGGGCCAGAGGGGTGAAAGGGGAGGGGTTTGATTTGAACAGCGCCGAGGAGCCTGGGCACCGGCCGCATAAACGCCGCCCCTGGGCACCTTCAGAACCTGATTAGCATATGGATTAAAAGCGTTTTTAAGAGAGAATAGGCGACGGACAGCAATATGAAAGGTAAGATTATAATATGGGGAATGTAATGGTTATCATGATGTTTGTGTTGTGTAATGGTCATTTTAGGTGAAAGACTCCCTTTAAGAAGTTCCAAATTAGCCAGTGAACATGTGAAGCTTCAGGGAAAGTTAGTGTGTTTAACAAGAAAGGAGGTCCCATTTTAAAGTCTGCCAATTTAAGGTCAGTATGTTTTCTTTACGAATAGGAGTGCTTCTAGCCTTCTAGTACTGGACTGTATAAGCGACAAAATGCCCCCACCTCTGCAGTCATGAAAGGGTAGGTTAAACCACAAAGAGCATGTTAAAGGGGTACTCTCATCTTAATGATCACTGTTAAATCTGTTAATGATTTGACAGTGATCATTTTTCTAAATACATGTTATTACCCAATTCCCACCCTTTTTTAGAAAATTAGTCCCCTCTTACCTGATGTTGTCTTTGTTCTCCCTTGGTTACGGCCACCTCTCCTGTCGAGTTCCGCCGGGCCGCGCAATGTCCTGAATGCGCACGCGCCATGATGACTTCTTCCTGGCCAGTATAGTACAGAGCCGCGAATGTGCACGCCGCCTCTGTACTATACAGGCCAGGAATAAGTCACCATGGTGCATACGCGGCGGCGTGCACGTTCAGGACATTGCTCGGCCCGGAGAAAATCTTCAGTCTTCTGCGCAAGCGCGGCCCGGCCGGGAGAAGAATCCAGGAAGTGAACGTCGCGCTCAAGGAAGGTAAGTATGAAAAGGGAAGATGAGAATACCCCTTTAATGATAAAATTGGGAAATAAGTCATTGACGTGCACAATCAATTTGAGCAGCCAGAAGATATTAGATTAGCTGGGACACATTAGATAAAACTGTGTTACCCACATAGATTCAGTGTGTGCTCTTAAATAGTGCAACCAATCCAAGTTCACACCTGCAGGGAAATCACTCAAACCACGCATGATAGTAATCGGCAACCTAAAGTTGCTTCCTGTCCTCAATTGAATACAGGAAGCAGCTTTAGGTTGGGGATTACCAGCATGCTTGGTTTGAATGATTTCCCCGCTGGTGTGTGAACTTGGATTGGTTGTACTATTTTAGACTAAATGCTGAATGTAGCCTTTATGGTGTAGGTTATGTAAGGGAAAAAGAAGGGCAACCCTTTTGTTTTCTAGTGTAGTCATTTTAATAGTACTTGGACGGGAAGTACGTGGTTTTGCAGAAGCCTATTATTTATTCTTTTGAACGGCAGTAGCGTGAGTGATTGCACGCTTGTATTATATTAATGAGTAAAATTTTCGAGAGGCTTGAGTACAACTGGAGTCAAAAAAGTACTGTATATGATGGAAATATCAAGGCAATTAAAAAGAGTATTTTGTGGTATAGTGAGGGTTTTTGGAGAAACTTCTTCAAGGAACAATGAAAGATACTTATCAAGACCAGCACACCATAGGAACAGTGAGCCAGAGAGCAACAGATTCATCAATAGGCTTAGTAGGTTTCAGCATTTACCTTGATGACAGGTGTTTTCTCAGTCAGTGGACAAATGAATAAGAAGGAAAGGAGACAGGATTGCTAAAAAAATTTAAGCTTTTGCATTATTTTCTCTAAAGAATATTGTATGTGAGCTAGAACATACAGGTAACACAATAGGCAAATAATGTCAGATTGTCGAATTCCAAGAGCAGCTCTAGAGATGTTGGTGGTTCCAATATGTTCAAGTTACTGTTTATGAAAGCTGTTGGTAAATTAAGGAAGGTTAGGGCTCCAAAAAATGTACAGCTTTTTCTCAAAACTGCTAGGGAAGACAATTCTACAAGGTAACTGTTATGAACATGAGTATGGACAATAGTGGTAGAACCAGTGTGCCAAGTAACAGGTTTGATGTTGGGTCAAAACCTTAGGGTTTTTATTCTGGCACCTCCCTGGTATTAACCCTTCAACCCCGGAACAGGTATGTAGACTTCGCTGCGGATTAGCAACCAGACCGCTACCTCCTGGGATGACCTTCTGAGGTCAGAGCTATCCTAGCCATGGTGAACAAGGGAATAAACTATAGATGATGCAGAGGTTGCAGTTATAGCTAGGCTCTGCAGAGACCAAATAGCCACATTGCTGCATAACAGATAGCAGAGTGCATTCTCTGTACTGTACATCACTGTATATTACTCCTGTACTGTGGGAGTCATCTTTTAGCTTTGTTGATTACCTCTTTGTTGTGATGTGGGAGCTGCATCCTTGTACTATGATGCTATGTTTATTATGTCTGTTCTATACCATCACTTTAGCCGTAGCTGTGTTTAACCCCTCTCAGAACTGTGTTTCACCTTCCTGACAATGTCTAATTTTGCAGATCTGACATGTTCTAATTTATTTGGTAATAACTTTGGAATGCTTTTACTTATCCAAGTGATTCTGAGAAAAAATTCACTATTTTGTAAATTAGAATTTCTCTGCTTTTAATTTAGTGGTACTTCATAAAATTGTTATTAATTAACATTCACCATATGTCTACTTCATGTTGGCATCGTTTTATAAATGTTATTTTATCTTTTTAGGATGTTAGAAGGCTTAGAATTTTAGAAGCATTTTTGTTTCTAAATTTGTCAGAAAATTTCCAAAACCAACTTTGTAAAGGACCAATATGAAGTGACATTTAGGGGCTTACATAATAGAACCCCCCATAAATTATAACATTTTAGAAACTACAGCCCTCAAATTATTAAACACTGATTTTACTAGCTTTGTAACCCTTTAGGTTTTCCACAAGAATTAAAACAAAATGTAGGTAAAATTTCCAAATGTTACATTTTGGTAGATTTTTCATTTTAATCTATTTTTTCCTGTAATACAACAAGTTTTAACAACAAATCAAACCTCTAAATATATTCCCCTATTATGATGTTTACACAGACAACCCCCCCCCTCCCCCATTCGTGGTCATAAACTGCTGTATCGGGGCACTGTAGGGCTCAGAAGGGAAGGAGCACCATATGGTCTTGGGAGGGAAGATTTTGCTGGAATGGTTTTGGGGTGCCATGTTGCATTTAAAGAGACCCTGAGGTACCCCTACAGTGAAAACCCCCAAAAAGTGACCCCATTTTGGAAACTACAGCCTTCAAGAAATGTATTAGGGGTGTAGTTAGAGCTTTGACTCCACGGCATTTCATCGAATTTAGAAACACTTGGCTCAGGCTATGAAAATTTACATTTTTCCAATAAAATGTTACTTTAGCCCCAGAGTATTCATTTTCACAAGGGGTAACAGGAGAAAAAGGACACAACAATTTGTTGAACTTTCTAAAAATTATTCCCTTTTGGAAACCACACCCCTCAGAATTTACCAAGGGGTGTAGTGAGCATGTTGAACCCACAAGTATTTAGCAAAAATTTAAGGGGTTGTCTCACTTCGGCAAAAAGCATATACTGTATTATGTTAATACAGGGCATTTACTAATCTATTGTTATTATCCGTATTGCCTCCTTTGCTGGCTGGACTTATTTTTCCATCTCATTAAACTTGCAATCCATCAGCGGTGGCTGTACTTACACAATATAGGAAAACTATAGTGTGTAAGCACTGCAACGACTATAGGACTAGAATAGGACAGGTTCTATAATTTGTGGCCCGGCCACACAAACTAAAAATATAATTGTGTGCATGAGGCCTTATGCTGAACTTGTTGGTCTTAGAAACATGTGGCCCCAGTCTTTTGCCTGGACGTACAGGAGTGAAAGAGCACAGTGTGCATTTCAGTTTCAATGTGCTGACTCTGTCATTGTTTTCTGGGTTTTGTTATTGTGGTGTACACCATAAGGGAAAAATGACATTACCTATATTCTGCTGGTCAGTATGATTACAGGGGATGCCAATTTTATATATTTTAGTTTTACACAAAGCATTTTTGAAAAAAATCATGTTTATGCATCGTCATTTTCCAACAGCCATATACAGTATATACTGTATATATATATTTTTTTCAGATAATGCAGTAGATATCACTTGCAGTCATACGTAACACCACAGATAACACAGTGATAACTCTACAGATAATGTAGAAGATGGTAGTGTTGGTTGCGAATATTCGAATAGCGATTATTAATTGTGAATATGGTCACTTCGAGAATTTGCGAATATTTAGAATATAGTGATATATATTTGTAATTTCGAATTACCCTGCCCTCCCCTATCCTCTTGTCCAGAGCCTGACTTCCCACAGACTAGCCTAGCTGATGCTCTGGCACCAGGGCAGAGTACCGCTGATCCCTGCCCACAAAGCAACCTCCACTCAAAACCAGGGAGCAACACAGATAACACAACCTTGGTGGACTCACTGGTCAGAGACAGGCTACCAAATTCAACAGATCCAGTATTTGGTTGTGGGTAGACTGCCAGACTAACTCAGGTACCGACCAGTGTGAGGTCAGGTATCTGGTTAGTCTTCCCTGGGAGGGGGGATGTGTGGCCAAAATAACCTTGCCACTGGGTTTTGGAGGGGCCTGTTTGCCAGCCTCTTGCCTCAGGATTATGGCCCATACTAACTTTTGAAGGCGAAGACAGACCGGCCTGCACATCTTAAATCTGTGGAACTGTTTTGGGCAGGAAAGCCATGCTTGCGGTCGGCCAAATGTGCTATCCATGGATGTATAAATTATGGGGATATGTGGGGTTTTGAGGTGTTTTCTGTGTTTTGGGAAAAATGTGTGTTTTCTGTCTGTGAGTGATTAAGTTAGCCCATTATGTTTGGTAATTGTATCACAGGCAGGCATTGTGTTTTGGTTTTTGTATTTTGTTGATTGTGTCAAAGACAGAGGGAAGGGGGTTTGTGTACAATTGCTGGGAAGGTTTCAATACTGTAAATGCATGTGATTGGCTAAAATATAAACTGTCACAGTCTTCTACAAGGGCCCCAGGGGGAGTGTTCCTTGCTAGGAGAACTGCATAAGAGGCTGAAAAATAACCCATTAAAGAGTTCCTGTTTTGGCCTTCAACATACGCTGTATACTCCCCTGGCTATAACCCCTAGCTCTTGTAAGAGCTGTTCCTGTTCCTTGTTCCTGTGGTGGTTACGGTGTCGAGCGGAGTGCTTGGAGTCCTCGGGAAGCACTAGGAGCATCCATCAGCGGAGGTAACCAGTCGTTGTGCCAGGAAATCCGTTACACCCCCCATCTTCTGGACAAACCATCCTACTACCCCAATTACTGTGCCGATGTGCTCCCCAATACTATACTGGAGAAACAGATAAACCCCCTGATAATACTAGTGCCACACAGATAATGCCCCCTTCAATAATTATTGGCACACACTACCCTAAAATAACTGTGCCCAGCAAATAGTGCCCCTGACACTAATAGTGTAAACATAAAGTCCCCCAAAAATAATGATACCGTATACAAACAAACTGAAAAAAATGGTGTGGTGTTAAACAGGCAGAAAGTGCTCAAACCCATATGCAGCTGTGCATATATATACAGGGGAGCAAATCCTGCACTTGTGGCCCGTTGCTAATGGCGATCCCTAGCAAAAACGCATACAGTGGAGGATGCCCGCAGCGAACCACAAGTACCACAATAAACATCCTACACAAGATAGCAATTATGTGGATGTGATCACCAATATAACAATATAATGTCTTTGCTAATATTATTTTGTTAAGCTGATACTGTCCCCCACTGTGCCCCCACAATGGAAGCACCCATCTCCCTGTGCCCTGCCGTCGCATTCCCCCCCCCCCCCCACTTGTCACCAGGGCTGCGCCTCCTGGGGTGATCGCCTCACTTTCCTAATTGGTGATGCGGCCCTGCTAGCGCCCCCTGGAATTTTGCGCATGCCCCCACCCCCCCATGCTACAACACTGCATTATACACTTGTCATTTTCATGGTTATGACCACCCTGCAATCCAGCAGCGGTGGCCATGCTTGCACACTATAGGAAATGGCATTGGCCTATGTGCGCTGCTATGGCAGCGGCCACCAGAGAGGCTGATATTTTTTCCTATATTGAGCAAGCATGGCCACCGCTGCTGGATTACAGGGTGGTAGTAACCATGGTGTATAATGTGATGGAAAATGGATCAAGCCAGCAAAGGAAGCAATATGGACAGTCACAAATACAAGTGCTTTGTATTAAAAGGGTTGTCCAGGCTTTTAATATCCTGATGATAGGTCATCAATATCAGATCAGCAGGGGTCCTACACCCGGCACTAGGGATGAACAAACTTTATATTTTGAAGTTTGAGTTTGTGTTCGGGTTGGGGTATATGCTGAATTGCGTTATGGATTCCGTTACCACGGACCATAACGCAATTCCATGACAGAATGCATAACGGAATTCCTTTAGAGGCTTTCCGTTATTCATGACGTTATAATAGAAGTCTATGGGCTGCATAACAGATCAGTCCAGTTTCCGTTATGCTGGAGTCCCAAAAATAGGACATTTCTACAGGGGTAAAAAAAAGGCATGCACACATGTTTTAATCAAGTGCATGGGGCCTAAGTCCCTTTTCACACGAGCCAGTTTTCCGCGAGGGTGCAATGCGTGACGTGAACGCATTGCACCCGCACTGAATCCGGACCCATTCATTTCTATGGGGCTGTGCACACAATCAGTGATTTTTCACGCATCACTTGAGCGTTGCGTAAAAATCGCAGCATGTTCTATATTCAGCGTTTTTTACGCAACGCAGGCCCCATAGAAGTGAATGGGGCTGTGTGAAAATCGCAAGCTTCCGCAAGCAAGTGCGGATGCGGTGCGATTTTTCACACACGGTTGCTAGGAGACGATCGTGATGGGGACCAGATCATTATAATTTTCCCTTATAACATGGTTATAAGGGAAAATAATGGCATTCTTAATACAGAATGCATAGTACAATAGGGCTTGAGGGGTTAAAATAAATAAATACATAATATAACTCACCTTAATCCACTTGATCGTGCAGCCCGGCATCTCTTCTGTCTTCTTCTTTGCTGTGCACAGGAAAAGGACCTTTGATGACGTCACTGCGCTTATCACATGGTCTGTCACATGATCCATCACCATGGCAAAAGATCATGTGATGGACCATGTGATGAGCGCAGTGACGTCCTATCATCAAAGGTCCTATTACGCAAAGAAGAAGACAGAAGAGATGCCGGCTGCGTGAACAAGTGGATTAAGATGAGTTAAAAAAAAAATAAAAAATTAACCCCTCCAGCCCTATTGTACTATGCATTCTGTATTCAGAATGCTATTATTTTCCCTTATAACCATGTTATAAGGGGAAATAATACAATCTACACAACACCGAACCCAAACCTGAACTTCTGTGAAGAAGTTCGGGTCTGGGTACCACATTCAGTTTTTTATCATGCGGTGCAAAACACATTGCACACGCGCGATGAAAACTGAACGGAATGCAATCGCAGTCAAAACTGACTGCAATTGGGTACCTACTCGCGCAGGTTTGCTGCAACGCATCCGGACACGTTCGTCTGCAAGGGGCCTAAGATTGCATATTGTATCCACTCCTGGATTTATCTCTGCGCATTATCCTTGGACTGTGACATCACTGTGACTATTGGTCCTAAGCAGTTACTTTGGTCATAATAACTCATGTGATGTGATGTACAGAAATATCACTTTTTAGTACCTCTGTATTGTGACATTACTGTGGGCTAGTACCAGTACTATGGACTTCTTGTACAGATAGAATAAAGAAACAAAACATATTTGGTGAAACATAAGAAATAAAAATAAAATTACCATGTGTGTAGTTTCAGAACCTGAAATTCTGCTGTTAACATTTAGGCATTTGAACGGTGGAGAATGAAAAATTCAGGGCAGATATTCAAAGCTGGAAAACGCTGACAGAAAATAAATGCAGAAAGATTTGCATGCCACCACAGACTGCACAAGTCCATAAACAGTCGAAATCTGGAACACATTTCCTTCTACACAATATCTGTCCTCGGGCCTCATGCACACAACCGTATTTTTCACCTTTGTGCTATATGCATTTTTTGTGTATATCTATGCACTGTCACTGCTCTGTATATTATAGAACATCGTCTAGTCCAGGGATGTTGAACCTTTTACAGACAGAGTGCCCAAACTGCAACCCAAAACCCGAGTGCCAACACGGCAATTTAACCTGAATACTACAGTCTAGAGATGCGACGTCAAATCCGTTGATTCCACGAATCCCTTGAATTTTGCTGGATTAGTTGGATTCGTGGACTCGAACCGCGACGTAATTTATGGGATTCGAATCCAATGAATCCACGTTGCATCTCCATAGTCATCTGTATCACCGTCCTCAGGACAACGATACAGATGCCAGTGCTGCGGCGGCGGGGCAGGGGAGGGAGAGGCGTGTCTCTTCCCCTTCCTCTAATAGGCTGCTGGCACTAGGCATCGCATCGCTGACACGGAGGTAAGTATGTGTTTTTTTTGTTTGTTTTTTATGTAAAATAGTTTTACTAGCAAATTAGGGGGGCTTTTGTTACTGGCACATGATGGGGAGCTTGTTTTTGGCACATGATGGGGAGCTTATTACTGGCACATGATGGGGGACTCTTATTACTGGCACATGATGGGGGGCTTATTACTGGCACATGATGGGGGACTCTTATTACTGGCACATGATGGGGGGAGCTTATTACTGGCACATGATGGGGGGCGCTTATTACTGGCACATGATGGGGGCTCTTATTACTGGCACATGATGGGGAGGCTCTTGTTACTGGCACATGATGGGGAGTGCTCTTGTTACTAGCACATAATTGGGGGCATCTATGGGGCACTTTTTACTTGGGGCAGTTACTGGCACTCTATTGGGGGCACTTCTTACTGGCACATTATTGGTGGGCACTATAGGGGCATCTACTGAGCCACAAAGAAGGGGTATTTTATATGGGGGGCTCTGTACAGTAGCATTTTATACTGGGACACATTATGGTGGGTACTATGGGGAAGGGGGGAGAGGAGTACTATGGGGTCATCTACGGGGGCACTAAGAAGGGGTATTTTATACTTGCATATATAATACTGGGGCACTATATATGTGGCATTTTAAACTGGTACATTATGGGGGGCACTAGGAATAAGGGGGGAGAGGAGCACTATGGGGGCATTTACTGGGGGTATTTTTTGCACTGTCACATTATAAGGAGAATTATTTATTTGGGGGGGGGGGGCATTATGGTGGGCTTTATTACTCCCCCCATGGTATGACTTCCTAGTAGCAGCACCAGCCTCTCTGCTATCCCTCTGCCCCTCCAAATCCTTATTATGAAATCTTTCTCATTAGGATAAAACACAACATCAGCTCCACCGAGCCCCCGGCCAAAGTGTGGAAGGGGTGTCCGAGATCCCCAAGGGCCAAGCCAAGTAATTGTAAGTTTTCATGTGAAATATGTTTGTTATGTACAGGATTCGTAGGATTCGAGATTTGAAAAATTCAATAGATTTGAGAACCTTTTCGGATTCGAAATTTTTTTTATTCGTCCCACCTCTACTACAGTCCAATATAGTATATCTTCCATGTACTTTATCATTTAGCTATAACGGCCTGCCTACATTCAGTGCGCTGCCTGCGCTGTTCCTAGTGCGCCCTGCGTGATAAATGGCAGGAAAAGTCTAAGGCATATTGGTACACCATAGACTTTTTCCAGGGTGCTGGTGCCCACAGAGCGGGTTCTGAATGCCGCCTCTGGCACCCGTGCCATAGTTTCACTACCGCTGGTCTAGTCTAACTGTATTGCCTTATTGATGAAAATAGTCACTGCCATATTGATGGGAGTGAGAAAAACACGGAAGGTATCCCTATTTTGCTGATCCAAAAAACAGATATTACCATGTGCATGAAACCTAGTGGAAAGTATTTTTCTTGTAAAGTGACAGCGAACTGTTATTTATGCCATTACCTCCCAGGTTATGGTCACTTTCACGCAGTCAAAAGCAAGAACTAGAGGTGGAACCTACAGAGGAAAAGTATAATGGAAAGACCTGTGTTTTGGACCCACTCATGATTTTAGCTTAGGGTACTTTCACACTAGCATTAAAAGAATCCGGAAATTCGTATGCAAACAGATGTCATTTGTTTCTAGATCCGGATGTGGATTCATCTAACAAATGCATTGCAATACCGGATCCGTCTCTGCGGTGTCATCCGGAAAAACGGATCCGGTATTTATTTTTTTCACAGATTTGAAGGTCTGCGCATGCACAGACCGGGAAACTGGATCCGTTTTTTTCAGAACACTTGGTACCGGCATTGAGCCACCATGACGGAACTCAATACCGGAAAACTTTCATGCTAGTGTGAAAGTAGCCTTACAAATACTGATGAAAAATACTGACCCTGTGAGTTGGCTAAAGCTACATGCACACGGCAGTGGGAAAAAAGGCAGGTAAAAATGGATAAACTGTCCATTTTTGACAGCCTTTTTTTCACTGATGCCTTTCTGAGAAAAAGACATTAAAAACTGACCCATTCAATTGTATGGACGGACAAGATATAACATGTTCTATTTTTTTATGTCCGTTATTCACTGTCCGTCCAAATAACCCCATAGACTACCTGGCCATTATAAAAACATCCATCACTTGTGTGCATGTAGCCAAAGGCTTCTAAGGTCAACCAGCGTAGCAGATAAATAATAATAATATGTAACTAAATAGATACAAACTATACAATATAATGAATGAGGCTAGGTAGGTATTTACAAACAAGTTCTAGCACACTGCTGGGATTTGCAGTTCCACAATAGGTTAATTGTAAACAAATGAATACAAAACAGTAAATCTAGTAGGCAGAACACTTTTCACTATAGTGTGAGATTGATCTCATTTTGTAGATAATGTCTAAGAATTGTAACAATACTGCTAATAATAATGGCATGTGTGATGTCAGTAGAAAAGAGCTCCACCTCTGACAGGAACAGCGCCTCTAGCGGTCTTTTAGGGATTGACAGCTCAGATGAGCAGCTTTCTCCAGCGGCAGAAAACCTTTCTGTCCGTGTGGCTTCCATGCCTGCCTGCCTTCCCTGCCGGATCCACTGAGCTGACTGAGGTACAGTACATCTGCATTTACACCCTGGCTGTTGTAATGGTCGTGCATGCTGCGGACAGCAGGCTGGAAGCTGTGGGGGCTGCAGACAGGCTGGAGAATGCAGGGGTCTACAATGGCAGGTCTGCTGCATAATCCTTTCACTCGTTCTCCAGCTAGAAGAGCTGTTATGACGCGTTTTATGACACGGGAGTAGTAGATGGCATAGGCTAGGTCCAGGGACCCCAAAACTTTTCTCCTGCTGCACCCAATGCAGATCAATAGGCACTGTAGCCCTGTCCCTGGTCTGTAGTGGGGAGGCTCTTTGTTCTCTGCATAAGGAAGAATGAATTGTGGTTTTTCTTCTGCCAGCCTCTCATGCCTGGCAGCAGTGCTCCAGGTTAAGTATTGCAGTACCAGGAGCATTCTTGGGAGAAGATGGGAGATGATGTCATTGTCTGTAGCCTTGCACATCAGGGTAACCTCTTCCAATGTCTCTGGGTGCCTGATACACCCCTGTTTAGGTTGGGGAAGTATCAGCATGTACAGACTGAACATGGATAGAACATGCAATCATGCAATGGATCATGTGGCATGTAAGCCGAGGATGTGCAGGAAGCCTAGCTCAGGGCTTTGTTCTCCGGAAATGATGGCCAGATACATACATTAAACAGGGAAAGTGATCATGCCAGGACTAGATGAAACTGTGCTTATTGTCCTGTGGATGAAGAGGTGTCGCTTCCATGACAATTTCAGTGATGAAAAGGATAAGGCCTCATGCACACAACCGTAACCATTTTGCAGTCCACAAATGGCGGATATACAAAATACGGAAGCGGTACACGTGTGTGTCCCACCCTGTTGTTAAAATGTTTATTCTTGTCTGTGCAACGGACAATAGGACATGCTCTATTTTATTATTTTTTGCACGAATGCGGACAGTACACATATGACATCCGTAGAAATGAATGGGTCAGAGAGAAAATACATTGTTGTTTGCATGAGGCCTAAAAGAAACATCACAAAAACAAATGCATTGTTAGTTTAACAATAAGTATTAAAGTTAAAAAGTTTAACCTCATTTAAGACGATCCAGTCGCTGGGACCGAATCCTTTACATTAGCACACTTAGGGGCACAATTAGGGCAGCTAAAGGGCCCTGAGGAGTTGGGCTACTTTCACACTGGCGTTTCTGGGTCCGCTTGTGAGATCCGTTTCAGGGCTTTCACAAGCCGCCCAAAACTGATCAGTTCTGCCCCAATGCATTCTGAATCGATAAGGATCCGTTCAGAATGCATCAATTTGGCTGCGTTTGGTCTCCGTTGCGTTTTTTAGGCGGTCACTAAAACTTTTGGTGACCGTCTGACTATGCGGAGCCAAACGGATCCGTCCTGGGGACGGATCCGTTTTTCACTCGCACAATAAGGTAAGGAATGGTTGGCATGTGAGACGTAGGGCAGCACATGTGCACACAAATGTTACTGGACTATAGGATAATGGTAAAATCTCTGGGTAACCCATTAGGTTCAGGGTCTCTTGCTTGATTTGACTTCCTGGTGTAGAATAAGAATAGCATTTCCTTCCATGGAAATCTGACAGCTGCAGGACTCTGTCACACTGCTTTACAGTTTTGCACACACTGAGCAGGTCCTAGAAACATCATTTTGTAACTTTCTTAAATAAGGTCGTTGTACATTATTATTTGACTCTTTTACCTCCTGATTAACCTTCATGCTTAAAGGGGGTATTCCCATCTTAGACAATGGGGGCATATCGCTAGGATATGCCCCTATTGTCTGATAGGTGCAGGTCCCACCTCTGGGACCCTCACCTACAAGGAGAACGGAGCAGAGAAATTTGAGGAGGGCGCCCTCTATTCATTTCTATGGAGCCTCCGAAAATTTCCGTCGGCCCCATAGAAATGAATGGAAGCGGTGGCTGCGCATGCGCGGTGCACTCCCATTCACTTCAATGGGAGAGGCGGGGAGCTGCTCCTGGTGGTGGACGGACCCCGGGAAACCCGGAGTCCTCCAGCCACAACTCTCCCCGGCTCCGTTCTCCTTGTAGGTGCGGGTCCCAGAGGCACCTATCAGACAATCCTAGCGATATGCCCCCATTGTCTAAGATGGGATACCCCCTTTAACACGCATCCGTGTTTACAATGCTGAAGCTATTACATACTGTACACGCATGTGATGGCCAGGGGCAGACTGGGAACTTAAAGTGGCCCTGGAAAACAAAAACTAAAAGTGTCCCCATGTTATAGAGGGGTCCAAATTGACAGAAGGCAGGGTAACACAAGTAGGCCAGGTGAGCAATACCATAGTGCAAAATACCGTCACAGCAGAACCAAATATCACAGTGCAGCACAACTGTCCTTCTGTGGTGACCATCGATAGCTGCTATTTTCTGTCCTCCTCCTCCAGTTGTCTCTGATTAGGGGCTCATTCACACAACCACAATTTGTGGAACGGAACGGGTGGCCCATTATAGAAATGCCTATTCTTACATGCTCTATACAACGGAACAACGGATGCGGACAGCGAAGACACTTAACCCCCGACCATCAGGTGGGCAGGGGCAGAGAAGTGGGCTGTGCTGCGCCATTTCAGTAGCTCCTACTTCAGTGTGTGGGAGCTATAGAAACAGCGTAGTGCTGGCCGGCTGCGCTGTTCCCCGGCCACCTGGCCTTCGGGATTTGAGTTTCATCTCACCTTAGTAACGGCGAGATGAGACAACCCCTTTAATTATAAATCTGTTTGTTTAGCTGCAGCAATGGGTTCTCTGGCACTTACTTATTGATTACCTATCTATTGCATAGGTCATCAATATCAGATCGGCTGGGTTCTGACCCCTGGCAACCCACATAGATGGGCTGTTTTACCAATTTCTGGCTCCGATACCAGGGAATAGAGCTACACAGTTCTGTCCAGTATGTAGTGGCTGTGCCTGGCTACCACAGCATTGCGTACACTCTACAGACTCATGCCACAGTTTACAGAAGACCTATGCACCTTGTACCATCTGTTCATTCTTGCACAGAAAACAAGGTTGAGGCATACATATGTATTCCTTTTTCCAGCTCAGTGTTAGGCTACATGCACACGAACGTTATTTGTTTCTGTGTTCGTTCAGTTTTTTTTTATCATACTTTTTTCAGGCGGATCCGCAATTTTCGGACCGCAAAACACATACGGTCGTGTGCATGTAGCCTTAGGCTGTTGAAGGTAGTTCAAGAGATTTAGGCTAGGTCTACACGACGACATTTGTCGCGCAACAAAAAGTTGCGCGACAGATAGGGCGCAACAGTTGTCGCGCGACATTTTGTTGCACTAATGTCGCGCGACAATTTTTATAATGGCAGTCTATGGTGTCGCACTGCAACATGCGACATGTTGCGACTGCGACGCGACAGTCGCAGAAAAATCCATCTTGAATGGATTTTCTGCGACTGTTGCATCGCAGTCGCAGCATGTCGCATGTTGCAGTGCGACACCATAGACTGCCATTATAAAAATTGTCGCGCGACATTGGTGCAACAAAATGTCGCGCGACAAATGTCGTTGTGTAGACCTAGCCTAAAGGAGCAGTGAAATTCTGGAGTAGTCTTGGCTGCTCCCTCTAAATAGTCTTGGCTGTGTAGAACCTTACACACAGGGGCAGTGGCGTACATAGAGAAGTAAGGGCCCCATAGCAAGGATCAAACCAGGCCCCTCACACAGGACAGAAGGATTTCTGCCTAAACCCCTTTCAATGACCCCTGGGCCATTTTTCCACTGCCTCATTTGCTAAAAGTTTTAGAGTCCTGACCAAGTTTTCACCTCCAGTAGTAGAGGAGATAATACCAACTAAGACTTGGCCCCCCGCTTGCTCTGGGCCCCATAGCAGTCGCATGGTCTGCCGCTATGGTCGTTACGCCCTTGCACAGGGGACAGATATTGCTGCATCAAACTTGTTTATAAAGTTCACATTTTCGAGGCGTACAATCATAATGGTTGCATACTTCCATACTGAGGCAAAAGTTGAACAATTGGTGTAGTGGCTTTGGCAGTTCCTACCCTAATTACAGTCCATAGATGTGCTGCTCATTGGACTCCAGCTCCTGGATTCCTCGGGTCTTTTAGATGTGAAGAGCTACAGTGCTGCCCATAATTATTCATACCCTTGGCAAATTTTGACTTAAAGGGAACCTGTCACCGGGATTTGATGTAAAGAGCTGAGGACATGGGTTGCTAGATGGCCGCTAGCACATCCGCAATACCCAGTCCCCATAGCTCTGTGTGCTTTTATTGTGTAAAAAAAAACTATTTAATACATATGCAAATTAACCTGAGACGAGTCCTGTCCCTGACTCATCTCACATAGAGGACTCATTTTTTTACCCAATAAAAGCACACAGAGCTATGGGGACTGGATATTGCGGCTGTGCTATCGGCCATCTAACAACCCAAGTCCTCAGCTCTATACACAAAATCCCGGTGACAGGTTCCCTTTAAAGTTACTTTTATTCAACCAGCAAGTAATTTTTTGGACGGGAAATGACATAGGTGTCTCCCAAAAGATAATAAGACAATGTTCAAGAGGCATTATTGTGGAAAAAAAAACATTTCTCTTTTATTTACATTTAAGCTAAAAGTGTCCAGTCCAAAATTATTTATACCCTTCTCAATAATCAATAGGAAAGTCTTTATTGGCTATTACAGCAATCAAATGCTTCCTATAATTGACGACCAGCTTTTTGCATATCTCCACAGGTATTTTTGCCCATTCATCTTTAGCAATGAGCTCCAAATCTTTCAGGTTGGAGGGTATTCTTGCCATCACCCTGATCTTTAGCTCCATCCACAGATTCTCAGTTGGATTCAAGTCTGGACTCTGTCTGGGCCACTCCAAAACGTTAATGTTATCTGCTAACCATTTCTTCACCACTTTTGCTGTGTGTTTTGGGTCATTGTCATGCTGAAATGTCCACTGGTGCCCAAGGCCAAGTTTCTCTGCAGACTGCCTGATGTTGTCGTTGAGAATCCTCATGTATTACTCTTTTTTCATGGTGCCGTTTACTGTGATTAGGTTCCCTGGTCCATTGGCTGAAAAACACCCCAAAGAATTAGGTTCCCACCACCATGTTTGACAGTGGGGATGGTGTTCTTTGGGTTGAAGGCTTCTCCATTTTTACGCCAAATTTTGGAAACATCATTGTGGCCAAACAATTCAATTTTTGTTTCATCTGACCATAACACAGAAGACCAGAAATCATCTTCTTTGTCCAGGTGAGCTTTTGCAAAGGTCAAGCGAGCTTTTGTGTGCCTTTTTTGGAGAAGTGGCGCCCTCCTTGGTCTGCATTGTGCAGTGTCTGTTGGATTGTCTGCCTTCAGACATTGCCACCAGCAGAGCCCAGATTCACCAGGATGGCCTTGGTGGTGATCCTTGGATTCTTTTTCACCTCTCTAACTATCCTCCTGGCCAGCACAGGTGTCACTTTTGGCTTCCGACCACATCCTCTGAGATTTTCCACAGTGCGGAACATCTTGTATTTTTTGCTCAAATGTAAATAAAAGCTGAGAAATGTTTTTTTCCACCCCACAATAATGCCTCTTGTACATCGTCTTATTATCTTTTGGGAGACACCTATGTCATTTCCCGTCAAAAAATGACTTGCTGGTTGAATAAAAGTGACTTTAAAGAGGACCTTTCACCGATTATGACACTGTGAACTAAGACTACAGACATGGAGAGCGGCGCCCGGGGATCTCACTGCACTTACTATTATCCCTGGGCGCCGCTCTGTTCTCCCGCTATGCCCTCCGGTATCTCCGGCCACTAAGTTATAGTAGGTGGAGATTTCACTCACTAAGTTACGGTAGGCGGAGTCTGCCCTTGTTCTGCTCTAGCGCTGGCCAATCGCAGCGCAGAGCTCACAGCCTGGGAGGTTATTTTCTCCCAGGCTGTGAGCTCTGCAATGCGATTGGCCAGCGCTACAGAACAACAAGTGCAGACTCCGCCTACCATAACTTTGTGACTGGAGATACCGGAGGGCATAGCAGGAGAACGGAGCGGTGCCCAGGGATAATAGTAAGTGCAGTGAGATCCCCGGGCGCCGCTCTCCATGTCTGTATACTTAGTTCACAGTGTCATAATCGGTGGAAAGTCCTCTTTAAGTCAAAATTTGCCAGGGGTATGAATAATTATGGGCAGCACTGTACCTGCCTCTACATGTTGGCCTTACAGTCCCATCACTATGGATAATTTGGGTTCCTGTAAGGCTAACTGAGATTCTGAGACCTGCCTCTCCCATAGTCTGTGTTCACACCACCTTCTCACTTTTTGCCTCCTTTGTTGATGGGTCAACCCCTTCCTGATCGTATATATTCTTGATGGTTTAAACTTTAAAGGAACAGCCACTGCACACCATTGCATAACACCACAATACATTTTAACAACACACAAAAACAAGGTATTCACTGCCCAAAAAGGCAACTCCACTCCTTATAAAGTGACAGCTGGCATAACTTGGAATCTCCAATACATAGATTTATGGTTGGCAGGGTCTAGGCCAGTGATGGCGAACCTATGGCACGGGTGCCAGAGGCGGCACTCAGAGCCCTCTCTGTGGGCACCCGCGCCTTGGAAAAAGTCTATGGCATACCAATATGCCTTAGACTTTTCCTGCCATTCATCAGCAAAGGATGCACTATGAACAGAACAAGCGGCTCACTGAATGTAGGCTATTAAGCTATTATAGCTAAATGATAAAGTACATGGAAGATATACTATATTGGTATTCAGGTTAAATTGCCGTGTTGGCAGTTTGCGATAAATAAGTGGGTATTTGGTTGCAGTTTGGGCACTCGATCTCTAAAAGGTTCACCATCACTGGTCTAGGCGGTAACTGAAAAGTTGAATAGTTTTTCAGAGAAAGCATAGGTCAAGTGTCATAATGTAAACTTTGCTGCATAGCTTGAAGCATCCCCTAAGGGTTATGTATACATTTGCACCAAAATGTATTTATTTGCTTACAAAATGGGAAATAAGTCAACTTTCTATATACTCTTTATTACAATTGCCCTTCTATATTATCTTAGATAAAACAATACATTTTTGAGGGTGGGCAGATCACACAGGGTGTATATAGATTGGGAGGAAAGCATACACCGTCTGAAGGGAGAGGCCCGGGGAAGAGTCACACAGGTTGAATATAAGTGTCAATGACAGAACGAGGTAGGCCTACTGTAGGGAGGTGGGTAGTATCAGATACTCCACAGCATCAAAGTCTGTCAGTACCAAGGTCTGTAGAAGGGAAAATCAGTTCAGGAATGAAGGTGCGCCAATACATGAAAACTAGTGAAGGCGGCAGCACCCTGGACTAACAGATCTCACATCCAGCATGTATTACTAAGGCTGGGTTCAGACCTGAGCGTTCGCGATGGAGCGCTCTGTATGCGCGATTGTACCGGTGCTTGCAATCGCGCATACAGAGACAAGCGAACGCCCATTGTTGCGCGTTCCCGAAAGTCTATGTACGGGAACGCGCGACAAGATGCCCCAAAGAAGCTCATGTACTTCTTGGGGCGTCGGGCGTTTTACGTACGTGCTGTAAAACGCCCAGATGAGAACCGTTCCCATAGGGAAGCATTGGTTTCTCCTTGTTGAGCGTTTTACAGCGCGTAGGAACGCGCTGTAAAACGCTCAGGTGTGAACCCAGCGTAAGGCCTCTTGCACACATAGTTTTTTTTTCCGTTTCGTCCCGTTTGTTGCTTTCCATATACGGTCCGTATACGGAACCATTAATTTCAATGGGTCCGCAAAAAAACCCGGAATGTACTCCAGATGCATTCCATTTCCGTTCCACATAACGGACAAGGATAGTACTGTTCTATCAGGGGCCAGCTGTTCCGTTTCGCAAAAAATGAAATGCACGCGGACGTCATCCGTATTTTTTTGCGGATCCGTCTTTTGCGGACTGCAAAATACTGAAAAAGCCATACGGTCGTGTGCAATAGGCCTAAGAGGGATTTGACCACATGGGAAAAGTATGAAAACAAAGGAATGAAGATTGTAGACTGAAGTAATCACTAATGTAAAAATAATTTTTCCATGTCAAAGGTGTCCATAGCTTTTAATATTATATTGGTATGTGTCAATTTATCTGGTTTCATTTTGAAAGGAAGGGAAATTATTTGCTTGAGCTCTGATGTGACTGCAGCCAATAAAAATCTTTTTGCAGTTATCCACATTTGCTGGAAGAGCGAGCTTCCAGATGATTATCTCAGATTTTAGTCATAGCTTAAATGTTAGATCATCCTAAAAATCTCATCAGATAAGCATTAACCCTTTTGTTGCAAGAGATGTCTAGAAGTTTTGCACTTTTGGTACCCTGACCATTATGTTTAAAAAAAAAAAAAATTCATATATTTGTACCGGAATTATAGAAAAACAGATTTATAGTTTACCTCCATATCAGTATATTTTCTTTAAAGGGAACCTGCCATCAGCTTTATGCTGCCGTCATTCAGAGCAGCATAAAGTATTGACAGATGCGCTGATGATTCACTTTCTTCTCCTTACTTTTCTTCCTAGAAGTGAACTGCCAACCATCAGCGGATGGGTGGGGAGAGCAGGAGCTTATGAATAACTGTGACTCTTTTCAAGGCCTGGGCTGCAATGATTATGATGCTGGATCTCAGGAACCACTTACTTGTAGCTGATGAGTGACACACGACTGGCATCAAAGCATCTGTCACTACTTTATGCTGTCTTTGGTCAGTTCAACATAAAATTTATGACCGGTTCCCTTTAAGGCTACTTTCACATTAGCGTTCGGGGCTCCGCTTGTGAGTTCCGTTTGAAGGCTCTCACAAGCGGCCCCGAACGCATCGGTACTGCCCTAATGCATTCTGAGTGGATGCGGATCTGCTCAGAATGCCTCAGTCTGGCACCATTTGGCCTCCGCTCCGCTCAGCAGGCGGAGGCAAACGGATCCGTCCAGACTTACAATGTAAGTCAATGGGGATGGACCCGTTTGAAGTTGACACAATATGGCTGACTAACTTTCACACTTAGAATTTTTTCTGAAATATAATGCAGACGGATTCGTTCTGAACGGATCCCTTCGTCTGCATTATAGGACCGGATCCGTCTGTGCAGACACCAGACGGATCCGCTCCGAACGCAAGTGTGAAAGTAGCCTAAAGTGTAACAAAACGTTTAATATGTCATAGTGACATGTCAAAGGTTTTGATCAGTGGCAGTCTGAGACCCTCCCTGATTACTAACACAAGATGTTAGAAGTGCTCATACAGAGCTCCTTGCTGCTGAACACGGGCTGGGGTGCACCACCAATGAGGCGAGGTGAAGCGATTGCCTGAGGCAGTACTAGGTAGGGGCAAGAGGGGGCAGTGGAAGGGGGATTGTCTGTTTCTGCAGTATAGTATTGGGAGGCTCAGTGGCCACAGTATATGGCGCCGTATTTTCCTGTATGTTTTGTAGCTATGTCATATTTTCCAAGTATCTCTTTAACAAAAGGGCTGGAGAGAAGGGGTTAGGTGAAGAAATTGGCATTGGGGGTAGGGGCACCGTTTCATTTTTCGCTAAGGCTGCAGAAAGGCTAGGTACACCCCTGATTACAGGCATAAGGTAAAGTCTATGAGCCCTTTTGCTAGTCCATCTTCAGCAGCGAGGGGAGTTGGTGCTATGTGTGAGCATTTATAACGCCTCATTTCAGTGATTGGTGGGGGTCTCAGCACTCAGACTCCCACAGATCAAAACTTTTGATATGTCACTAGGATAAATAAAAAGTTGTATGAAAGTACAGTTACATTTTAAAGGGGTTCCACCTTTGGTACCCTTTTATCTCCAGAACAGAGCCCCCAAAGTGTCATCCGTGTGCTGCCCTTGTCCATAGGTCTGTCCTGCAAAAAAATAAAATAAAATAGAACGTGTCCTATTTTTGTCAATTTTACAGACAAGAATAGGCATTTTAAGTGCAGGGTTTCTCGCGGCTAGTATCCGGGTTGTTCAGATCCGTAGTTTGCGGATAAAACGGCTATGGTTGTGTGCATGAGGCCCATAAACTGCTACTGTATATGGGAGGTTTGCCAATGGGGTTGGAGTCCAGGAGGTTGGCCTTCAGTTGAGGAGATGCTTGGTCTAGTAGGGTAGACAAGTACACTAGAGAGTGGTCTGATAATCATCAGGGGAGCGTTAGATTGGAGCAGTCCACCTAATGGGGTTCAGTTCTCCCCATTCACAAGGGTTGGCAAATATACATTACTTTGCATTTTTACTATGCGGTTTGCAGACCTCCAGTTCACTGCTATGGAAGCTACAGAAACAGAGGAGCACCAGCCACTCAGCTGCTTCCATAAGGCTAGGGCTACACAACGGCATTTGTCGCACCAATGTCACATATCAATTTTTATAATGATAGTCTATGGTGTCGCATCTGTGACATGCTGTGACTGCGACACAATAGTAGCAAAAAATTAATTTTTCATGCGACTGTTGCGTCGCAGTTGCAGCATGTTGCATGTCGCAGTGCGACACCATAGACTATGATTATAAAAATTGTCGTGCGACACATGTTGCAGTGTGGCCCTAGTCTAACCCCTTTCAGTCAGTTTACTGCCATTCATTTACTAGTGTCAGTTCTGGAAATAAATTGGGAAGATCAGAAGAAATGAGGGCAGTTGCCCATGGCAACCTATTACACTATTCCTTTCATTTCTCATTGTACCTATGAAGAATGAAAGCTGCAATTTGATTGGTCTGCAATTCTTTACTAAGGTACGGCCTGCTAAGACTTAGTAACCTTGCAGCGATGCATGCTGGGAAAATCGGCGAGAGAACACCTAGCATGAGCACAGCAATGTGGCATCCCTCCCCGAGCCAGCAGCCTATCGCAGGGTTTATACTTCAGGCTCCGCGACACTTAAAGGGTTAAAAGTCTTCGTCTCTCGACTGTGCCCTTAGCAACAGTAACCATGGTGAGGCCGTGCTTCTTGTGGAGGGCGTGATTTCCTTCCCCTGCAGCTAATGGGCGAGTGTGTTTAAAGTGTCGTCACGGTCTCCCAGCCAATAGGTGCGGGCGCTGGTGACGTGGTTCCTGGGCAGTAGGCAGCGTGTGGTGGTGCGCTGTCCCTGCATTCTGTAGGGCATATCGGCTCCCTGGCCGGTGATATATCACGACATTGGCGCTGTAGGAGATACTGAAACTGTGAGTCGGAAAAAATGGGTGCAGTAAATGTCGCAGCGACCAGCGCCTGACAGAATGTAGGCCGAGGAGGACAAAGGGACGGCGGGGAAGCACTGCTTATCCAGAGAGAGGGGGATACAAACATGGCTCCAGTGCTAGTCACATCTCCTGGCTGGTGGTGGAGCTGAGACACCCCTGCACCCAGTGACACTGTGAGGGCATGTGCCATGTCAGGCTGGTGGTCACTGCTCTGTGCTCTTTTCTTGGGAGGGGTAATGCAAAAACAGTGGGATTCTGCTATTTTGTGTGTTTTGTTTGCGCTGTTTATTGGGGAGCTGCCCCCTTGTTCTGATGGTGGGGTCTCTGCCTCTGTGTCCTCCGTTTAGGCAAGGGCTAGATGGCGACACCTGTTGCGGCCAGGATCGCTGAGCAGCAGCGATCCCATGGAAATGAATGGGATCGCTGTGGCAGTCGCAAGAAATAGATGGCTGGATCTGCTGCAGCCATCCCATTCATTTCTGTGGGATCACTGCTGCTCAGCGATGCTGGCCACGACAGGTGAGCCTCACGGAGCTGGACCTTAAGTGGGTTCGGCTACTATCACATCTGCGCTTTTCCTTTCCACTATTGAGATCCATCATAGGATCTCAATACCGGAGGAAAACGCTTCAGTTTTGACCCCATTCATTGTCAATGGGGGCAAAACGGAACAGAGTCCCCCAGAATGCCTTCCATTCTGTTTCATTGCATTCCCATGCCGGACACAAAAGCGCTGCAAGGAGCATAAAACACAATGTAAGTCAATGGTGGCGGACCCGGTGCCCATTGACTTTCAATGCTTTCAGAGATGGATCCGTCATGGCTGTTTTAGAGGTAATACAAACGGATCCGTTCATAACGGAGGCAGACGGTTGTATTTTCTTAACGAAAGCGGTTTTGTTTATTCCTGACGGATGTGAAAGTATATTCTCTGGCAGGATGGAATTGATAAAACAAAACAAAAAATGACTCCTCTCTCTGATCCTCGACATCGCCTGCTGCTCTCTCCTTTTTGTATTTGCCATCGCAGGAAGGAAATGCATGCTCAGCCAATCACTGACCAAGTCCGGTCGCTGCAGTGGTCATTGATTGGCTGGGCAGCCATTTCCTGTGTACCAAGCTGGGAAGCAGCAAGGGTAGAAGCTGCGGCAGCAGGAGATCAGTGAGGTGAGGAATGCTTCTATATTTTTTAACCTATTCTTCTCCTCATCTAAAACTTCATCACGCCAGACAACCCCTTTAAAGCCAGCTTCTAGCACTTGCCTTAAAGGGGTTTCCATGACCAAGTCTCCTACTGCCTGATGATACAAATTACATTGCCACCATCATCCATGTCCCCCAGCCAGCGCCATCAACCCCATGCCATAGCCATCCTGCAAGCCAACCCCTCCACCCCCCAGGCAGATATTGGCCCCTGCTAATATACAGTACTTTTACTTACCTTTGCTGCAGGGTGCACGGCTGGCTGATGGAGTCCGCAGGAGACAGACTGCGTCTTCTTCCCAACATGCACTGGGAGGGACCTGACGTCACACACAGCATTAGCCAGCGCGCTGACTATGTGTGCACGTAAGGCCCTGGCTAGTGCAGCGCGGTGCAGAGTCGGGAGACCACGGAGCGGTGAGTGAGAAGCTTCTTCAATTCACTACCGCTCCGTGGTCATCTATCTCGATATGGCGATGTAGACAGAATCTATATCGTTGCCCAAATTTATATCGTATATATATATCGCCCACTCCTAGAATCATACAGTCGCTGTGGTTTCCTGCTGGAGAAATAAAAACAAAAAAAACACCTTCAGTATTAGTGAATTTACATGACCGAAAAGAGCATTTAGGTAATTCGCTCCTCTTAGGCGACTTTCACTGTAGCGTTTTCGTTTTCCGGCATTGAGGTCCGTCATAGGGGCTCAATAACGGAAAAAAAAACGCTTCAGTTTTGTCCCCTTTCATTGTCAATGGGGACAAAACTGAACAGAACGGAATTCTCCAAAATGCTTTCCATTCCGTTTAGTTGCGTTCCCAGACCGGAGAGCAAACCGCAACATGTATTTTGCTTTCCGTCCTGGGATGCGGAGCAAGACTGATTCGGCATGACCCCCAATGCAAGTCAATGGGGACGGATCCGTTTTCTCTGACGCAATGGATAACGGATCCGTCCTCCATTGACTTTCAGTGGAGTTCATAACTGATCCGTCTTGGCTATGTTACAGATAATACAAACGGATCCGTTCATAACAGATGCCGATGGTTGTATCATCAGTAACGGAAGCGTTTTTGATGAGCCCTGCCGGATCCAGCAAAAACGCTAGTGTGAAAGTAGCCTTAGTGATGTGGTGAGGGCAGATATCTGTGGAATGGTTTATCTGACTTGTTTGCTATCCTGGTTGTTATCAGGTGCCGTCCTTAATGCCAAATGACAGATGTCAATGACCTCAATAGGAGCCTGAACCAGGCACAGATTTGTGATTAGCGGAGTCTGTCACCATGAAATTCACTGCTAAGCCTCATTCACACGTTCTCCACGGACAGCACACGTCCCCATTCACTTTAATGTGTGCATTTACACATCCGTGTTTTAGCACGGATGCATGCTCTATTTTGTCTGTGTTCATGGGGCCATCACGCCCAGTGAAAACCATGGATGCCATCCTTATTTAACGAATCATTAGGAAGAGATGCTTTGAAAAATGTTAGCTGCACAGTGTCTGTGAAACACGGATGACACGCGTACAGCAAAAAATGGACACATGGACCACACACAGATCCTTCACAGACATATTCACTGAAGCATCACTGACCACCTTGTCATGGATTTGAGTACGGCCACGGACGTGTGAATGAAGCTTTAACTCCTTGAGGACCGGGCTCATTTTCACCTTAAGGACCAGGCCATTTATTTTTTATTTTTTTAATCTGACATGTCACTTTATGTGGTGATAACTTTAAAACGCTTTTACTTATGCAGACCATTCTGAGATTGTTTTCTCGTCACGTATTGTACTTCATGACACTGGTAAAATTGAGTCCAAATTTTTATTTTATTTTTTATAAAGAAAATCTTAATTTACCCCAAATTTGGAAAAATTTGCTAATTTCCAAATTTCAATTTCTCTACTTTTATAATACATAGTAATTACTTTACATTCCCCATATGTCTACTTTGTTTGGATCATTTTGTGAATGATATTTTATATTTTGGGGATGTTACAAGGCTTAGAAATTTAGAAGCAAATCTTGAAATATTGCAGAAAATTTTTAAAACCCACTTTTTTATGACCAGTTCAGGTCTGAAGTCACTTTGTGAGGCTTACATAACAGAAACCACCCCAAAATGACCCCATTGAAGGTATTCAAAACTGATTTTCCAAACTTTGTTAACCCTTTAGGTGTTCCACAAGAAATAATGGAAAATAGAGAGAAAATGTCAAAATTTCACTTTTTTGGCAGATTTTCCATTTAATTTTTTTTTCCAGTTACAAAGCAAGGGTTAACAGCCAAACAAAACTCAATATTTATGGCCCTGTGTGGTCGTAAACTGCTGTACGGGCAGATTTTGCTGGACTGTTTTTTTGACACCATGTCCCATTTGAAGCCCCCCTGATGCACCCCTAGAGTAGAAACTCCATAAAAGTGACCCTATTTTAGGCACTACGGGATAGGGTGGCAGTTTTGTTGGTACTATATTAGGATACATATGATTTTTGGTTGCTCTATATTTCACTTGTGAGGCAAGGTAACAAGAAATAGCTGTTTTGGTAGGCACCATTTTTATTTTTTGTTATTTAGAACATTCATCTGACAGGTTAGATCATGTGGTATTTTTTATAGAGCAGGTTGTCACGGACGAGACAATACCAAATATGACTACTTTTTTTGTTGTCGTTTGTTTCAGTTTTACATAACAAAGCATTTAAAGGGAACCTGTCACCTCTACTATGCTACCCTCACTGAGTGTTTCTAAATGTTCATTGTCTTACCCTAAACAGATAAATGAATTTCATTTGCAGACTAGGCAAGTCGTCGTTATTTTAATGAACAAATGTTATTCTATTTATTCTACTTTATTTATCTGTTCTGTGCAGTGCTATTAAGAAAATGGCATGTTTTGTACTTTTTGCAGTAATGCAAATATGTAATTTAATTTAGTAAAAGATGTTTTATTTTGAAAAACACTGTGCATTTCAGTTCTTGAGTTAAGCATAACTACATTTTAGCATTATCAGTAATTTCTGTGTGCTTTTGCCTTGAAAATACAAGCAAATAGACCTCTAGCACAAGTCTCTGGTGTGATAGACAAGGTTTCAAAATTGTCACGGATGAAGTTGCAGATAGCTGGAACTTATAAATAAACGACCGACTGGCTTGATCCCAAACTAAGGAGCATATAGGTGAGCCCTTTAAAACCCTAAGAGCTGTTTCACACGAGCGGATGCCGTGCGTGACATCCGCTCCGTGAATGACAGCCAAGACCCGATGCGGACAGCAGAAGCACGGAGCATTAACATGACTGATAATGCTCCGTGCCTCTCTGTGATCTCTTTACTATGAAATCACAGTGAGATAAAGTTGTCATTGTGATTTCGTAGTAAAGAGGTCACAGAGAGGCACGGAGCATTATCAATCATGTTAATGCTCCGTGCTTCTACTGTCGGCATCGGGTCTTGGCTGTCATTCACGCAGCGGATGTCACGCACGGCATCCGCTCGTGTGAAACAGCCCTAAGAGCTCTCCCTGACTGCTAAGCACATGCAAGGGTCTCAATGGTAGACTATTGCATGTTCATGTACCTAACCCTATAATGGTGAGGGGACACGGGCCGGAGTCAGGGTCACCTAGAATCAAGCCAGCAAGGAAACACAATAAAGAAAAAGACTTATCTGAGCAAACAGCAGCAGCAGCCTCCAGCAGTGAACACTTCATCCAGGAAGTAGTATAAACCGCAAAGTGAGGCAGTATGGGAGGGAATATAAAGGAAGACAATTAGTCTAAATAAGTGACACCTGGCAGAAGGAAAGGAGATGACAAAGTGAAACCAAAACAAAGAACGTCATACAAGAGGTAGAGAAGAACGTCTGTCAGACCTTCTCACAGAACTGGCAGTGACAAAAATTCCTTGTTCGTCCGTCTTGTACAGTCAGAGAGGCCATGAAACTTCTGGGCACTCTAACTGCCTGTATCCCAGCGGCAAAATGGGCCCAGTTCCATTCTCAAGTATTTCAGCAATGGCTACTAGAGAATTGGAACAGGAATCTAAATTCGCTAGAAGAAAAAAATCTCCATTTCTTCATCTGTAATTCAGTCTGTACTATGGTGGCTAAACCCAGCTCGCCTACAGAGAGAGGTTCCCTGGAGTCCCAGGCACCTGGAAAAAGTACTTTTAATTTATATGCAAATGAGAAGTTACGTGCACCAAGGGTGGGCCCAAGCACCCTTGCTCCTCCTTCTCTCCTTGATTGACAAGAGACAGGTTCTTGAATAGTCACTTCACTTGGCCCATTCATCTGAGATAGCCCTGTAAGGCATTATGCTTGATTTTAAAAGGGTTTTAGATGATTTTAATATTGATGGCATATCCTCAGGATAGGTCATCAATATGAGACTAGCGGGGGTCCAACTCCATACAGCTGGTTGCTGGGGTGCTGGGAGTGGGACTGATCTGGTATTGATGACCTGACCTGAAAATAGGCCATCAATATCTATATCCTGGAGAACTCCTTTAACCACCTCAGCCCCCCTAGCTTAAAGAGGACCTTTCACTAGTTTAAAAACTAACTATATCAGTGGGCAGAGCAGCACCCAGGGGTCCCCCTGCACTTACTAGTATGTCTGGGCGCCGCTCCGTTCGCCCGGTATAGGCACCGGTGTCTGCAGCTCCCTCTGTTGTACTGGGCGGAGTTTTTGTATTAGGCGTGTCCCTTGCTGCAGTGCTGGCCAATCGCAGCGCACAGCTCATAGCCTGGGAGTCCCAGACTATGAGCTGTGCGCTGCGATTGGCCAGCACTGCAGCAAGGGACAACCCTAATACAAAAACTCTGCCCAGTACAACAGAGGGAGCTGCAGACACCGGAGCCTATACTGGGGCGAACGGAGCGGCGCCCAGACATACTAGTAAGTGCAGGGGGACCCCTGGGCGCCGCTCTGCCCACTGATATAGTTAGCTTTTAGTTTTTAAACTAGTGAAAGGTCCTCTTTAAACCCCCCTTAATGACCAGACCACTTTTTACAATTCTGCACTACACTACTTTCACCGTTTTATTGCTCGGTCATGCAACTTACCACCCAAATGAATTTTACCTCCTTTTCTTCTCACTAATAGAGCTTTCATTTGGTGGTATTTCATTGTTGCTGACGTTTTTACTTTTTTTTGTTATTAATCGAAAGTTAACAACATTTTTGCAAAAAAATGACATTTTTCACTTTCAGTTGTAATATATATTTTTTTGTTTACAAACTATGGTACAAAAATGTGAATTTCCGCTTTTTGAAGCAGCTCTGACTTTCTGAGCACCTGTCATGTTTCCTGAGGTTCTACAATGCACAAACAGTAGAAAACCCCCACAAATGACCCCATTTCGGAAAGTAGACACCCTAAGGTATTCGCTGATGGGCATAGTGAGTTCATAGAACTTTTTATTTTTTGTCCACAAGTTAGCGGAAAATGATGATATTTTTTTTTTTTTTTTTCTTACAAAGTCTCATATTCCACTAACTTGTGACAAAAAATAAAAACTTCCATAAACTCACTATGCCCCTCACGAAATACCTTGGGGTGTCTTCTTTCCAAAATGGGGTCACTTGTGGGGTAGTTATACTGCCCTGGCTTTTTAGGGGCCCAAATGCGTGAGAAGTAGTTTGAAATCAAAATGTGTTTAAAAAAAAAAAAAAAAAATTCTAAAGGTGCTCTTTGGAATGTGGGCCCCTTTGCCCACCTTGGCTGCAAAAAAGTGTCACACGTGGTATCTCCGTACTCAGGAGAAGTTGGGCAATGTGTTTTGGGGTGTCATTTTACATATACCCATGCTGGGTGAGAGAAATATCTTGGCAAAAGACAACTTTTCCCATTTTTTTTTTTTTAAATACAAAGTTGGCATTTGACCAAGATATCTCAACCAGCATGGATATATGTAAAGACACCCCAAAACACATTGCCCAACTTCTCCTGAGTACGGCGATACCACATGTGTGACACTTTTTTGCAGCCTACTCGCGCAAAGGGGCCCAAATTCACTTTAGGAGGGCATTTTTAGACATTTGGATTCTAGACTTCTTCTCGCGCTTTAGGGCCCCTCTAAAATGCCAGGGCAGTATAAATACCCCACATGTGACCCCATTTTGGAAAGAAGACACCCCAAGGTATTCAATGAGGGGCATGGCGAGTTCATAGAAGAATTTTTTATTTTTTTTTGGGGCACAAGTTAGCGGAATTTTTTTTCTTTATATTTTTGTTTCGCACAAAGTCTCCCTTTCCGCTAACTTGGGACAAAAAGTTAAATCTTTCATGGACTCAATATGCCCCTCAGCGAATACCTTGGGGTGTCTTCTTTCCGAAATGGGGTCACATATGGGGTATTTATACTGCCCTGGCATTTTAGGGGCCCTAAAGCGTGAGAAGTCTGGAATATAAATGTCTAAAAAAAATTACGCTTTTGGATTCTGTGAGGGGTATGGTGAGTTCATTTGAGATTTTATTTCTTGACACAAGTTAGTGGAATATGAGACTTTATAAGAAAAAACTAAAAAAATAAAAAAAAATCAATTTCCGCTAACTTGTGCCAAAAAAATGTCTAAATGGAGCCTGACAGGGGGGTGATCAGGGAGTGTATATGGGGTGATCACCCCTCTGTAATTGATCACCCCCCTGTAAGGCTCCATTCAGATGTCCGTATGTGTTTTGCGGATCCGATCCATGGATGCGTGGATCCGTAAAACACATACAGACATCTGAATGGAGCCTTACAGGGGGGTGATCAGGGGTTAATAAGTGACGGGGGGGGTGTAGTGTAGTGTGGCGCTTGGTGCTACTTTACTGAGCTGCCTGTGTCATCTGGTGGTCGATCCAAGCAAAAGGGACCACCAGAGGACCAGGTAGCAGGTATATTAGACGCTGTTATCAAAACAGCGTCTAATATATCTGTTAGGGGTTACAAAAAATCGCATCTACAGCTTGCCAGCGAACGATCGCCGCTGGCAGGCTGTAGATACTCTCTTACCTTCCGATCCTATGAACGCGCGCGTGTTCATATGTGCTTGTATGGCTGAGAGAGCCATATTCCTTACCGGTAATTTCCTTTTCATGAATCCTCCATGATGGCATTACCATGAGAGATGTAGAGTTGTTGAGATACCAAATTTTTTATTTGATTTCGATACCATAAAAAAGTATTGCGATACTCGATACCACGTAAAAAATAATAAAACACCAAAAAAGCCACGTGCATTCCATATTTTAAAAAATGACTACGCAGTTGTTTTTTTTTTTTTTTCTGTTCTGGCGTTCACAGCATAGATTTAAAAAAAAATTTTTTTTATAGTTTGGACTTTTCGGACGTGGCGATATGTATGTTTTATTTATTATTTATATATTTTATATGTAAAATTGGGAAAGGGGGTGATTTTATTTATTAACTATTTCCCCCCTTAGGGGCCAGAACCTGGGATCTTTTCATCCCTTGTCCTATTAACCCTGATAGATCTCTCTTAGGTTGAATAGGACTTCACACTCTCCCTGTTGCCCTGTGTATAGTACACACAGCAGCAGGGAGCTGACTATGGCAGCCAAGGCTTCAGTATTGTCTTGGCTGCCATGGTAACCGATCGGAGCCCCAGGATTACACTGCTGGGGCTCCGATCAGGAGCGGCCACTGCCACTAATAAGAAGGGGAGGGGACCCTGTGGCCACTGCCACCAATGATTTTAATACTGGGGAGGGTGCACTGCGCCACCAATGATAATTAACCTTTAATACAGGAGGTGGGTGCCGGCAGCAGATCAACGGCAGTTGAGGGGTTAACTGCCGCTGATCGCAGCTCCCTGTTGGAGGCAGGGTGCCGGCTATGTGATTCTGCTGCTGGCACCTACCTCCTGTATTAAAAGTTAAAGAGGACCTTTCATGGGTGCGGACTTTAAGTAGCATGCTACATAGAGCGGCGCCCAGGGATCTCCCTGCACCTACTATTATTCCTGGGCACCGCTCCTTTCGCCCGCTGTGGCCCAGTTACCGTCTCCTGCTACTATCGGAGCAATGGGGAGGAGACATCAGCTTCTCTCCTGGACGTTCCTTCTCCCTGGCTGTGACGTTCTACGCTGCGATTGGACAACACTACAGCCAGGGAGAAGGAACGCCCAGGAGAGAGGCTGATGTCTCCTCCACATTGCTCTGATGTGTGTGGACTTGTCCACGTAGCCGCTTTGCAGATCTGCTCTATAGATGCATTTGCTTTTTCAGCCCAAGATGGCGACACTGACCTCATAGAGTGGGCTCTCAGAGTTTTTGGTGGAACCACTCCTGAAAATTTGTAGGCTTTGGAGTTTGCAATTTTTATCCACCTAGACAGGGAGCTTTTTGTAGCTTTATGACCTCTTATTTGCCTCTAGAAACTGCACAAACAAGTAGTTTGATTTTCTAAAGGATTTAGCAGCTTTTAGATAGATCAGAATGGCCCTTCTCACATCCAATTTATGAAATCTGATTTCTCTTTCTGATTTCTAATCCATACAAAACGAGGGAACGATAATCTCTTCCTGCCTGTGAAAATTGGATAAAACCTTGAGTAAGAAAGTTTCATCCAGTCTGAACACTATTCTGTCTGGGAAAAACTGTGAAGAAAGGTTCAACTACTTTTTGAGCCTGAATCTCACCTACTCTGCGCGCAGAAGTAATGGCCACTAAAATTGTCTTGACAGAGAGATATCTTCGAGAGGCCTCAGACAGTGATTCAAAGAGAGAAACTGTTAATCCTGACAGGACTAGGTTAAGATCCCAAGGAGATACAACTGGTCTTAGGGAAGGCCTCAAACTAGCCGCTTCTTTGAGAAAACTGATGATCCGCAATTTTTTTTTTATCGAAAACCGAGCTTAATACGGACACATGAACCCTTTTTCAAACCCTGACTGAAGGGACCCTAGTACTGTCTGAATAGAATACATTTGTGCAGAATTTCTTGATTGAATACACCAGTAACAAAATCTCTTCCAAACTTTAGAATACATTTTTGAGGTTACGTCCTTTCTGCTGACTGTTATGGTATTAATTATAGGATTCAGTGTAGATCATACCCACCCTATTAATAGATCTATGTAGCTACTTCTGGAACTGTTCTCTTAACGGTGGGATACTGTAGATAATTGTCTTCTTTTTTTCTTTTTCTTTTTCAACCAACCGAATACGACAAGATGCTGGGTTATCGCGTAGCCTTTATTGTTTTTTGTCTTATTTACATTGCATATGACATCTGATGTTACGGTATATGTGTACTTTTGCTGAATACTTTGTACATTCTGCTTTGTTAACTTTAGGCTACTTTCACACTTGCGTTCGGGGCTCCGCTTGCGAGTTCCGTTTGAAGGCTCTCACAAGCGGCCCCGAACGCATCCGTACTGCCCTAATGCATTCTGAGTGGATGCGGATCCGCTCAGAATGCATCAGTCTGGCAGCGTTTGGCCTCCGCTCCACTCAGCAGGCGGACACCTGAACGCTGCTTGCAGTGTTTGGATGTCCGCCTGGCCGTGCGGAGGCAAACGGATCCGTCCAGACTTACAATGTAAGTCAATGGGGACGGATCCGTTTGAATTTGACACTATATGGCTCAATTTTCAAACGGATCCGTCCCCCATTGACTTTCAATGTAAAGTCTGGACGGATCCGTCTGAAGCTACTTTCACACTTAGAATTTTTTTCTACAATATAATGCAGACGGATCCGTTCTGAACGGATCCCATCGTCTGCATTATATGAGCGGATCCGTCTGGGCAGACCCCAGACAGATCCGCTCTGAACGCAAGTGTGAAAGTAGCCTTACTTTATACAATTGTGCATACAGATGAAACTGATTTGTACTGCTGTATTTCAATAAAAATACAAATATATATAAAAATTATAGCATCAGACAAGCCTTTGGACTTTAATGTCACCCTTTGAGGTTCCGTGCAGCTAGATGTAAACTCTCTATCCTGGGATGGAACACTGGACCTTGAGATAATAGATCCTGTACCCAGGAAAGCACCCACGGGCTTTGGACTGAGAGGAGTTTCAGAAGGGGGAACCAGGATTTATTTTTTTATTTTTTTTGGGGCCATAAAGGGGCTCTCAAGATGACATGAGCTTTTTCCTGACAAATCTTTTTTAGAATCCTGGAAATCAGCGGAAAGGGAGGAAATGCATATGCAAGATGAAAATGCCATCTTCGGCCAGTGCATCTATCCCTATGTTTCCGTCGATTGGGGTTCAGGGAGAAAAACTTTTTCAGCTTTGTATTCTTTGCTGATGCGAATAGGTCTTCTTGGGGAAGTCCCCATCCGTACGCTATCTGCAGAAAAATCAGCTTTTGTAAACTCTGTTCTGATGAATTTAGGGGAACCCTGCTTAGAAAGTCTACTTTTACGTTTAGGGAGCCTTTTAAATGTACTGCAGACAGGGACCTCAGATGAATCTCTGCCCAAGAAAAGGTATTTTCCGCCACTTGACTTAGGCCCCTTTCACACAGGCGAGTTTTCCGTGCGGGTGCGATGCGTGCGGTGAACGTATTGCACCCGCACTGAATCCTGAACCATTCATTTCTATGGGGCTGTGCACATGAGCGGTGATTTTCACACATCACTTGTGCGTTGAGTGAAAATCGCAGCATGCTCTATATTGTCCGATTTTTACGCGACGCAGGCCCCATAGAAGTGAATGGGAAGCCTGAAAATCGCATAGCATCCGCAAGCAAGTACGGATGCGGTGTGATTTTCACGCACGGTTGCTAGGAGACGATCGGGATGGAGACCCGATCATTATTATTTTCCCTTATAACATGGTTATAAGGGAAAATAATAGCATTCTGAATACAGAATGCATAGTAAAACAGCGCTAGAGGGGTTAAAAATAATAATAATAATAATTTAACTCACCTTAGTCCACTTGATCGCGAAGCCCGGCATCTCCTTGTGTCTCCTCTGCTGAACAGGACCTGGGGTGAGCATTAAATAGAGGTTAAGGACCTTTGATGACGTCACTCCGGTCATCACATGGTCTTTTACCATGGTGAATCACCATGGTAAAAGATCATGTGACGTACCATGTGATGACCGGAGTGACGTCATCAAAGGTCCTTAACCTCTATTTAATGCTCACCCCAGGTCCTGTTCAGCAGAGGAGACACAAGGAGATGCCGGGCTTCGCGATCAAGTGGACTAAGGTGAGTTAAATTTTATTTTTATTTTTTTTAACCCCTCTAGCGCTGTTTTACTATGCATTCTATATTCAGAATGCTATTATTTTCCCTTATAACCATGTTATAAGGGAAAATAATACAATCTTGAGAACATCAATCCCAAGCCCGAACTTCTGTGAAGAAGTTCGGATTTGGGTACCAAACATGCGCGATTTTTCTCACGCGAGTGCAATGCATGACAATGTTTTGCACTCGCACGGAAAAATCGCGCATTTTCCCGCAACGCACCCGCCTCTTATCCGGGAAAAAAAAACTGACTCCCGTGTGAAAGAGGCCTTAGGGCTACACTCCTTGTTCCTCCCTGATGGCACTGGGGGACGTGGAGGGGCTGACCTGATGGCACTGGGGGACGTGGAGGGGCTGACCTGATAGCACTGGGGGACGTGGAGGGGCTGACCTGATGGCACTGGGGGACGTAGAGGACATGGCAATGGATGGCATGGAGGGGCTGATGGCACTGGGGGAGTGGAGCTGAATGCACTAGTGTGTGAGGGAGCTGATGTACTTAGGGTGATCGCACAGGGGGGAACGAAGGGTGTTGAGGACTGATGGCAGGGGGTCTGATGAGTTTTTATAAAGGAAAACAGTCAATTAATTTTTTTCTTTTTCTTATTAGATTACTTGATTAATCATAAAAAATAATCGATGGAATACTCTATTACTGACATAATCGTTTACTGCAGCCCTAGATAAAACTATTTGTTCTTTGGACCATTGACCTTGGAAAGACTGAGACCAATGAGCCCCCCTTTCCCAACCCCACAGGCTTGCATCCGTCATAATTATTTCTCCAGAATGAGGTAGATTTACCTACTGGTACATAGTAAAAATGAAAGGTATCCTTCTGTTCAGCTCAGGTAGCCCTACAAGGCACTGCCTGTGAATTTCCTGGTGACAGATTATCTTCTATTTTGCTGAATTGTCGCACCCAAAATGACAACCTTGAGACTGTGGCCCTGACATACATCTATGGCATATGCACAGGTATAACTTCTATGAAAGCTTTGATCAGTGAGGAGTCCTGTCTGGACAAGCTGTAAGTGAGCACTGCCTCTTCCCTGCTCCCAGTGCCTGCAGTCCTCATCAGTGAGCTGTGGTAGATTGTGTATGAGTAGTTGGCTCAGCTTTTTTTTTTGTCTTTATTTCTACAAAAAAACAGAAGAAGTGCCGTATCTGAGACCCAAACTAACCTGACTGTGCTCTCTAATGTAACTTTTAGGCAAGCCGATGGACCCCAGTAGGAGTCAGCTGGACTCCGAGTTTTCTCAGCAGGATACACCATGTCTGATTGTGGAAGACTCCCAGCCAGAAAGTATGGGAACAGAAGAAGATCTGGACCGCGCACGCTTTGGTCTGCTTGCGCAGCATCTTCCGCACCTGGAATCACAAGTGGAAAGCCCTGTCATGGTAGGAGTGTTATTCCAGTATGTTGTATGCTTCAGCCCAATATACTCATCAATATAGCAAGATGGAAGAGAGAGTTTGTGGAGATAATGAAACTCTTAAAATAAAGACTTTTAAAATATGCTAATGTGATATTAGGGCGTTGCTTCAGCACCTAGAGGCTCGGTCTACGCACCCTTTGGCACGCCCAGGTCCAGTTGATTGACTTTCGAATTCTCCTCATCGTCCCGTAAATCCTGCGCCGTCCCGTTTAGTATTCGGGGCAGGCGCAGTGAATGAAGGATGCTCTCCTGCCGGCTTCCTCACCTGCTCCTGCGCTGAAGGAAGGAAGCCGGCAGCAGGAGCGCATCCTTCACTCACTGCTCTTGCCCGAATAGTAAACTGGACGGCGCAGGCGCGGGATTTATGGGACACTGAGGAAAACTGGAAAGTCAATTAACTGGACCTGGGCATGCCAAAGGGTGCGTAGACTGAGCCTCTAGGTGCTGAAGCAACGCCCTAATAGCACCTAGAGGCTCATTAGCATATTTTAAAAGTCTTTCTTTATTTTAAGAGAACGGCGGCAGGCAGGGAGTTATAAAGCATACTGTTATGTACTGCTGACATTAGCACATCACTAGTCAGTCTGCTACATGATGTTATTTCTTATGACCGAAGCCCTTTTAAGAAACTGTCACATCTTGGCAATATCACTTCTTCCAGTGGGAAAGAAAGGTCTTCTGGTAGGACCGCATGTCATTGGTGGGACTCCATTGATCAAAAAGACTGTGGTGCTAACTGAACCGAACAATGGGTCTGCAATGCACAAAGGGTTGACTGGTTTTATAAAAAGAAAGCTAAGCAAAAGCAATTCAATGTACAAATTTTGTGATCCTACACACACACACAGAGGCTCTATGTAAACTAGGGATCGACCTATTATCGGTTTTACCGATATTATCGGCCGATATTGAGGATTTTGATCGGTATCGGCATTTATTTTGCAGATATTCCGATAACTTATGGGGAATACAGATCGCACTGCTGTCAGAGCTCTCCGTGTTCCCTCAGCAGCAGCACAGGGGAGAAGGAAGCAGTGTCTCCCTCCCCCTGTGCTGCTGCTGCAGCCAATGGGAGGACAGGGGACAAGAGAAGGGGAGGGGCTGTGGCTACTGCGCCACCAATGAAGAGGAATCTCTCATTCATTCATTCAAACAGGAGGCGGGAGCTGCAGGATCACATAGCCGGCTCCCGACCTCTATGAGCTGTAGCTGCGATCTGCGGTAGTTAACCCCTCAGGTGACGCAGATCGCAGCTACCGCTCATAGGAGGTCGGGAGCCGGCTATGTCATTTTGCAGCTCCTACCTCCTGTATATGAATAAATGAGAGATTTAACTTCATTGGTGGCGCAGTGCGCCCCCCCAAGCCCCCAGTATTAATAATTGGTGGCGCAGTGCGACCCCCCCCCCCCCCCCCCACATGATCCCCTCTCCCCTGCTCCTCCGATCGGAGCCCCAGCAGTGTAATTCTGGGGCTCCGATCGGTTACCATGGCAGCCAGGACGCTATTGAAGCCCTGGCTGTCAGTCACCTCCATGCTGTGTGCACAGAGCACAGAGCAGCAGGGACAGTGTGATCTCCTATTCACCCTGATAGAGATCTATCAGGGTAAATAGGACAAGGGTTCTAGTCCCTAAGGGGGCTAAAAGTAAAAAAAAATAAAAAAAAAAATAACCCAAATATTAAGTATAAATGAATTTTTTCTTTTTTTTCTTTTTTTTACAAAAAAAAAAAACTACACATTAACAATTTAAACATTAATTTTCAGCAGATTTGTGTAGGAATTTAATTATTTTTTTTTTTAAATGAAAATTCCCAGAATATCGGTATAAATTATCGGCTATCGGCCTGAAAGTTCACAAATTATCGGTATCTGCCCTAAAAAAATCAATATCGGTCGATCCCTAATGTAAACGAGTGTGTGTGAGAAAAGCCTGGCCGATCAGTGGCAATCGACATCATTCAATTGTGGCCATGTGCTTGCTTAGAGATCTATCAGAGATTTTGGCCTAGGCCCCTGTATACAGTTCTAAGATGCTGGATAATTAGTGAATTACTTTATTAATTTATTGATTCCTTTACTTATTTTAGGATTTTGTGCCTGGTAAACCTACCATCGGTGTTAAAGAAAGCATCGAGATACGTGAGTCCTCAAAAGAAAATCATCTAGGTAATGTAATCAGAGCGGCCTGTAACATTTCCCGCAAATAACTGGTGACTGTTCTGTCAGTTTGTTTTGCACTTATGCTGTATATACCCCGTATGAATGGAATGGTGGTCAGGCATGCATGCCACTGCTCAATTCATCTCTAGGGGTTATCCAGGAATTGATAATGGTGATCTATCCTCAGATGCTTTAGGGAGTCGCTATGCTCACTGGAGCTCTGGGGTGCGCAGCTGCCTCTCGGTATCTTGCCAAGCACAGTACCATACATCATATAGTGGCTGTGCTTGGTATTGCAGCTCAGCCCCATTGACTTGAATGCAGAGAAACATTGTTGTGACTACTTAACTGTCAGGATATATAAGGTTTAGATTCAGTGTAAAAGATCAACATCTGTATAATGGATGTGCAGTTATAGGACAAAACACTCTACATTGCAGATGTGTGCGTTTTAAAGAAGTTCTCAAATTTTAAATTTGATGGCCTATCTGTAGGATAGATCATCAGTATCTGTTTGGACACTCGCCAACCTAGCTCTTCTGCAGTAACTCCGGTGCCAGAACCACACAGCTACACCTACTGTGTAAGTAGATGGAGCCGCTTACTGCACTACCACTCCTATGCAAGTAAACGTGAGCAGCACTGTAGTAACCAGCTCATTCCATTTCTAGTGTGACCCAAGTAGAAAGTTATATGGACCACATATAATAAAATTTTAACCCCATACTGATGACCCATCTGCATTTTTATGGCGGTCACTAAGGGACCTTGGCTGGGGCGCTGCATTTTTATGGCGGTCACTAAGGGACCTTGGCTGGCGCGCTGCCTTTTCACGGGGGGTAATATGAACAGGAGCCTGAACACCAGGGCGACCGTCACTATTGCTCTGGGTCCCGGGATCGGGCCACAAAACGTGGCAACTTGTTCTTCAGCCTGGATGCCATCAGGTTGACGTCCAGTCTAGCCCAGCGGATGAAGGGACCATTCTCCGGAGTCTATGCTGCATTCTCTGCTCAGGAAGTCTGCTATCTAATTGTCCAATCCCAGAATGTGAACTGCTGACAGAGCTGGAACCATCTTCTTCACCCACTAGAACATCTTTGGTGCCTCTGCCATCATGGCCTGGCTGCGAGTTCCTCCTTGAAACAGATGGAGGAGAAGCAGATCTCGGAGATGACACTGAGAATCTGGTCTGTTTTCGTGATCGGTCCCTAGGCAAAATCGCAGCATCCCTTGAAGAGGGGTACTGTTGCGAGGATTGCAGGGCCAAGCGACCTAACATATCAACTTTGGATCTGGACGCGTTAGGTTTGATACCGCTGTAGACAGGGCGCATGCCCATTTAGGTTCTGAACCGTGGGGAAGAGGGGGGTTATCGGGGGGAGGAAAGTGAGCCTCTGGAGGACGGCGGAACTAGCGAGGCAGATGTCTAATAACAAAACAATCCAATAGCCTGCAGGAGGGATATGGGGGAGGGGGGGGGTGCCTAGGGCAGAGCCAACCGTTTGCAGAGCAGAGGGTCCCAGGAGCAGCTTAGGACACTTGTGCCTTTATCCAAGAGCTGTGAAGAAGAGTAGCCAGAACAGAGGTTGGTAACAGGAGGAAAGCCAACCAAATTAGAACGGAGGCCTTGGCGTGCTGGACGATGGCTGGGGCTTTGCCAGGCCCTCCACCAGTCGGGAGGAGCTTAGAAAGGGTGGAAAAAAGAAGCAGGGCCTAAAGTAGAAACTGGCGGCTGACCAGAAGTGAGGGGTTTCCGTGACGGCTTGGTCTTGCTGGGGCCATTGGTCCTGCGGCATAGCTCCAGGAGGAACCGGACTTGCTGGTGACAGTAGTGCTACAGCAAGTAAACAACTTAGTGTCTGCCTCCTCCACTGAACAAATCTAATTTGGCATGAAAATCATTGTAAGTCAATGGGTGACGGAACAGTTTTTTTCGTTACCGAAATCCGGCACCATTGACTTACATTGATTTGTTCAGTTACGCAAACTGGACTCAAAACTGCAGCTTGCAGTGGTTTTGTCTTGTCAAAAAACTAAACAAATCGGAACGGAATGCATCCTGATCTGTTTTGTCTCCTGGACAACAATTGGGGACAAAACTGAAGCTTTTTGCCCTGGTTTTGAGACCCTCTGCCCGGTCTTAAAACGGGAATGCTGATGTGAAAGTAGCCTAATATGGGCATTGTAAAAAAGCAATCTGCCCGAGTCTACAGGGCCCCACGCAAACCCTGAGTTTGCAGCAGTCCCAAAACCCTTATGTGGTTTATGCATTTTTCAGCATTTTTTCCCACCCCAGAGCTGTCCCAGCCTTATGATATGCTAAATAAATTGAGATCCTTAATTTCCCTCCTTAGGGATTCATTCTTAAAATGATACACTCCTGATAAAAATCTGATGAATTTTTATTTTTTTTGTTTTAAAAGCCACCTTTCCTTCTGACAATTTATTCCTTCCAAACGTGCCCCTCAAGCTACCCCAAAATTATTGGGACAAAATTGTGTGGGACCTTTTGCCACTATTCCTACACAGAGTACCACGTGTACACCGATCATTTTTACACCAGTATACCCCATCTTTTTTAAATCCCTCCATGCTACAAACACGGGGGCTTGTGGGACAGTACATAGAAACCAGGATTCCCACAATAGCTGGTGTCCTAACGTTTGGAGAAAGGAGAATCCTTTGCCAGTTAGGGAGAGGGGAGCTACTTGCACAAACAGGTCTGTGTAAAGGACCACAACAAATTTATGGTGTAGACCTCTCGGACCAGGCACTTCAACCCTACCTGGTGAAACAAAAAAACAGGGCCTGGTATAAAAAGGTAGCAATCAGGTGGGGGGGGGGGGGGGTCGGGTGGAGCAGCCAATGGCAGGCAGGGATGGGGACAAGCCTCCCTAGCATTGCGGGTGACTCTAGGGAGGCTTGTTCCTGTTCCTCCTGCCATTGGCTGCTCTGCCCCCAACACCGGATGTTTTCATCTGCACACGGGGAAAAGCTGCAGCGGCGGTGCGGGGACCAGGAGCGGCGTGGGGAGCAAGGTAAGTATATTGAGAGGGGCCCGGGCGTATGGAGGGCATTTTAATAGTCTTGGATAACCCCTTTAAGAGTCTCTTGTTTGAGCCCCCCGTACCTGGACAAGCCTTCAAATCTGATGACATTCTAAGGCTATCAGAATGGAACTTCCTTCACCCTGTCCCTTCCACTGCCACTCAGAAATGTCCTCTGAAATGATGCCTGGTGTGTATCAAACAAGGAAGGAGGAGGGATATCCGTTTGTACTTGCCAAGTTGCCCATCACAACCAGGGCTTTGCAATTATTTCAATTATAAAATTGAAACAATTTTTACCTTTTTCTGGCATCGACCTATAATTCTGAGCCTTTGTTAGTTCGGGCATGCTCAGTGTGTTGCTATCAATTCTCTAGCTAAATGTCTTGTGAAACAAAGGGAGTGTCAGCGTGCTGCTGATTACTGAGTAGAGAGGGCATGTCTAGATCAGGTGCCATGATACTCTGTCTGTTGCAGGCTCACACAGGAGCTAGACAAATGGATTGCAAGGTAAAATGAAGCTCTGGTTATATGTATAGGTATGGGTTCTGTTGGGTCACAGATTGCAGTTTTTAAAAATGTTTTGTTACTTTAGCTGAATACCCCTTTAACCCCTTAAGGACCAGCACCGTACATGTACGGCGCTGGTGGATCAGCGGCAGGGGTCTGACAGTCACTGATAGCCGGACCCCTGCTGTATGCGCCGACATCAGTGTTTTCACCGATGCCTGAGCATTAACCCTCGCACTGTCGCGGTCAGTGCTGACTGCGGCACGTGTGGGATCCTGCTGGGTCCAGGGTGGCCATCGGGTTTTTGTGCTGCTGTGACAGGGACCCGATGGCAGCCCAATGCCTTCCTTGGGCATTGTGGCTGCCTTCTGTGAGATCCAGCCCCCTGGATCTTATAGGCAGGAAGCTGTAAGGGTATTACACTGTGTAATACACTTACAGCCAATGCATTACAATACTGAAGTATTGTAATGCAATGTAAAAGGGATCAGACCCCCAAAAGTTGAAGTCCCAGAGTGGGACAAAAAATTAAGTTAAAAAATATAAAGTTTCACAAAAAATTTACAGTTTCAAGTAAAAAGTGTCCTTTTCCAAAATAAAGTAAAAAATATATTTTTTTTAAATGGGGAAAGAAAAGTAGACCTATTGGGTATCGACCGGCTCTATAAAAATATCACATGACCTAACCCCTCAGGTGAACACTGTCATAAAAATAAAATAAAAACTGCTAAAAAAAACTTTTTTTTTTTTTTTTTGTCACCTGACATCACTAAAAGTGCAACACCAAGCGATCAAAAAGGCGTATGCCCCCCAAAATAGTACTAATCTTCCCATCACCTTATGCTGCAAAAAATGAGCCTCTACCTAAGACAATCGCCCAAAAAAAAAAAAAGACGATGGCTCTCAGATTATGGAGACACAAAAACATGATTTATTTTTTTTATTTCAGAAATATATTTATTGTGTAAAACTGAAATAAATAAATAAAAAAGTATCCATATTAGGTATCTCCACATCTGTAACAACCTGCTCTATAAAAATATCACATGAACTAACCCCTCAGGTACCTTGCATCACAAAATGTGTAATACCAAGCGATTAAAAATCATATGCATCCTAAAATAGTACCAAACAGTCATCCCATACTGAAAAAAATGAGCCCCTACATGACAGTCGCCCAAAAACTATGGCATTCAGAATATAGAGACACAATTTTTTTATTTATTTTTTCTAAAATGATTTGTAAAACATATTTGGTATTGTCGCGTCTGTAATAACCTGCTCTATAAAAATACCACATGATCTAGCCTGTCAGATGAACATTGTATATGACAAAAAATAAAAACTGTGCCAAAACAGCTATTTAAAAAAACATTTTTTTTTGTTATCTTGCCTAACAAAAAGTGCAATATAGAGCAACCAAAAATCACCTGTATGATCACCTGTACCAACAAAACTGCCACCTTATCTCGTAGTTTCCAAAATGAGGTCACTTTTTTGGAGTTTCTACTCTAGGGGTGCATCAGGGGATCTTCAAATTTGATATGGCAACTTAAAATTATCCCAGTGAAATCTGCCTTCCAAAAACCATAAGGCATTCCTTTCCTCCTGCGCCCTGCCGTGTGCCCGTACAGCAGTTTACGATCACATATGGGGTGTTTCTGTAAACTACAGAATCAGGGCAATAAATATTGAGTTTTGTTTGGCTGTAAACCCTTTCTTTGTTACTGGAAAAAATTGATTAAAATGGAAAATCTGCCCAAAAAGTTAAATTCTGACATTTCATCTACATTTTCCTTTTAAATCTTGTGGAACATCTAAAGGCTTAAAAAAGTTTGTAAAATCAGTTTTAAATACTTTGAGGGTGTAGTTTCTAAAATGGGGCCATTTAGGCTCCATTCACACGTCTGCGATTCTGTTCCTCATTTTGCGGAACGGAATTGCGGACCTGTTAATTTCTATGGAATCCAGAAATGCCAACCTCCACTTCCGGGTCCGCATTTCCGTTCCCGAAAAAAAAATAGAACATGTCCTATTCCTGTCCGCAATTGCAGACAAGTATAGACATATTCTATTAGCGCCAGCGATTTGGGCTCTGCAAAATGCGGAACGCACATTGCCGGTGTCTGTGTTTTGTGGATCCGCAAAACGCACTACGGACGTGTGAATGGAGCCTTATGGATGGTTTCTATTATGTAAGCCTCACAAAGTGACTTCAGACCTGAACTAGTCCTTAACCACCTCCAGCTTCTCTAGCTTAAACCCCCTTAATGACCAGACCACTTTTTACAATTCTGCACTACACTACTTTCACGGTTTATTGCTCTGTCATACAACTTACCACCCAAATGAATATTACCTCCTTTTCTTCTCACTAATAGAGCTTTCATTTGGTAGTATTTCATTGCTGCTGACATTTTGACATTTTTTATCGAAATTTACCGAAATTTTTGCAAAAAAAGTCATTTTTCACTTTCGGATGTAAAATTTTACATATTAAAACTGCATTTCTATATAAATTTTTCTGAGGTTCTACAATGCCCAGACAGTAGAAACACCCCACAAATGACCCCATTTTGGAAAGTAGACACCCTAAGGTATTCGCTGATGGGCATAGTGAGTTCATGTAAGTTTTTATTTTTTGTCACAAGTTAGTGGAAAATGATTGTAAAAAAAAAAAAAAATATATATATAATCATTTTCCACTAACTTGTGACAAAAAATACAATTTTACATGAACTAACCATACTCCTCACGGAATACCTTGGGGTGTCTTCTTTCCAAAATGGGGTCACATGTGGGGTATTTATACTGCCCTGGCATTTTAGGGGCCCTAAAGCGTGAAATGGGGTCACTTGTGGGGTATTTATACTGCCCTGGCATTTTAGGGGCCCTAAAGCATGAGAAGAAGTCTGGAATCCAAATGCCTAAAAATGCCCTCCTAAAAGGTACTTATTGGAAATTCGGCCCCTTTGCGCATCTTGGCTGCAAAAGTGTCGCACATGTGGTATCGCCGTACTCAGAAGAAGTAGGACAATGTGTTTTGGGGTGTCATTTTACATATACCCATGCTAGGTGAGAGAAATATCTCTCTAAAAGACAACTTTTCCCATATATATATATATTTTTTTTTATACAAAGTTGTCATTTGACAGAGATATATTTCTCACACAAAGTTTGGGTATATGTAAAAATACACCCCAAAACACATTGCCCTACTTCTCCTGAGTACGGCGATAGCACATGTGTGACACTTTTTTGCAGCCAAGATGTGCAAAGGGGCCCAAATTCCAATGAGTACCTTTTAGGAGGGCATTTTTAGGCATTTGGATTCCAGACTTCTTCTCATGCTTTAGGGCCCCTAAAATGCCAGGGCAGTATAAATACCCCACAAGTGACCCCATTTTGGATAGAAGACACCCCAAGGTATTCCGTGAGGGGCATGGCGAGTTCGTAGAATATATATATAATTATTTTTTTGGCACAAGTTAGCGGAAAATGATTTTGTAAGAGAAAAAAATAATCATTTTCCCCTTACTTGTGCCAAAAAAATACATATTCTAGGAACTCGCCATGCCCCTCACGGTCACTACGGTGGGGCGGACTGAACGCAAGTGTGCGCACAAGATCAGGCCTGATCGGGCGAACACTGCGTTTTTTGTAGAGCCTATAGAACATGTCCTATTCTTGGCCGCAATTGCGGACAAGAAAAGGCATTTTCTTTATAGTTCTGGCAATGTGCGGATCCGCAAAATGCGGAAAGCACATTGCCGGTGTCCGTGTTTTGCAGATCCGCAAAACACATACGGATGTCTGAATGGAGCCTTACAGGGGGGTGATTAATGACAGGGGGGTTATCAGGGAGTCTATATGGGGTGATCAGGGGTTAATAAGGGGTTAATAAGTGGCAAGGGGATGGGGAGTATAGTGTAGTGGTGTTTGGTGCTACTTACAGAGCTACCTGTGTCCTCTATCGGTCGATCCAAGCAAAAGGGACCACCAGAGGACCAGGTAGCGGGTATATCGGACGCTGTTAACAAAACAGCGTCTGATCTACCTTTTCAAGGGTTAAAAAATCGCATCTACAGCCTGCCAGCGAACGATCGCCGCTGGCAGGCTGTAGATGCACTCGTTTACCTGCCGTTTCCTGTGAACTTGCGCTCCTGTGTGTGCACGTTCACAGGAAATCTCGCGTCTTGGCTAGTTGAAGAGGAACAAACCGGCCGCCTCCGGACTGCAATCCTGCGTTAGGCGGTCCGGGGGCGGTTAAAAAGTGGGTTTTGGAAATTTTCCGAAAAATTTCAAGATTTGCTTCTAAGCCTTCTAACGTCCCAAAAAAAAGAAAATTTTATGTACAAAATGATGCAAACATGAAGTAGACATATGGGAAATGTAAAGTAATAACAGTTTTTTTTAGGAGATATCTGTTTTTAAAAGCAGAGAAATTAGAAATTTTGAAAATTTGCTAATTTTTCAAACTTTTTGGTTTAATATTTTTATTTATTTTTTTATAAATAAAAATGAATTATTTTGACTCAAATTTAACACTGTAATGAAGTACAATATGTAACGAGAAAACTATCTCAGAATGACCTGGATAAGTAAGTGTTTTAAAGTTTATTACCACATAAAGTGACACATGTCAGATTTGCAAAAAATGGCCTGGTACTTAGGCTGGGTTCACACTTGAGCGTTGCGCAAACGCGCGTTTTACGCGCGTTTTTGACGCGCATTTTTATGCGCGTTTTTGTAATAGTAAACGCGCGTTTGACGCGCGTTTGTGTGATTCACTACAGTGTCCTATGGCCACAAACGCCCCAAAAGTCGCTCATGTACTTTTTGGAGCGTCGGGCGTTTTACAGCGCGTTCGTACGCGCTGTAAAACGCCCAAGTGTGAACCATTCCCATAGGGAATCATTGGTTTCTCCTTGTTGAGCGTTTTACAGCGCGTAGGAACGCGCTGTAAAACGCTCAGGTGTGAACCCAGCCTTAAGGTAAGGTAAAAAAAAATAGCAGGATTCTGAAGGGGGTTAACTCCATTCACACTACTGTATTGTGATATACATGATATTTTTTTTAATTTGGAGGATCTCTAATGATTGAGATTTTCCTCCCCAGTACATTAGTAGACCTCTTACACCTGACAACACATCTTGAAATACTGACAGTATTTTGGGGATTAGGGATTCATGACGGTTCCTACAGATGGTCCTTTTATATATTCTGTGGATGACTAGTTGTGTGCATAGCAGTTTCTACCTTGCCGGGCAGGGGCCTGTTGTGGTGCACCGCGTCACTTAGCACGGTTGTCTCTCATATAGGGATTGATGGGGCTAAAGAGACGTTGTGCGACCAGTCACTATGATTGTATGTCAGCTTGTCATTATAGCACTATCGGGGTGTTCTTGCACCTTGTGAACAAACTGGAATTGGCTACATAGTTGGATACATTTCTTCCATTTTTATTTAATTTTTGGTTGCCATGTTGCTTTTCACTACAGTACAGTCCCCCCCCCCCCCCCGCAATAATTTATCTTATGTCAGACCAGAACGCTGCTCAGAACAGCATCAGAATAATAATCGGATAATTTTTTGGATAATCTGCCAAAAGAGCGGCGTTTCATCTCCACTTGCGCCCAGCCAGCCTCGCCCAGACTGCCGTTTTGAAGCGCCGCCCAGCTCATCAATATTTACTTTGCTGGGCGGCTTCTGCTGTCCCCGCTCTGAAACGCTGCGCTGAACAGTGCCCGGCGCATGCGCATAATGCAGAGGCTGAAGCGGCCTCTAAGATGCAGACTGTACGCAGGCGCGATGTGATCCCGGCCAGTGAGGGTGCCGGGCGCATGCGCTGAAGATGAGGCCGATGCCCATAGGATTGTATTGGGCATGCGCCGGATCTTGTGCAGTCGGGGACAGTAGTAGCCGCCCAGCGAAGTGAATATTAATGAGCTGTGCGGTGCTTCAAAACGGCAGTTGGGGCAAAGGGTGGCTGGGCGCAAGTGGAGATGAAACGCCGCCCCTTGGGCAGATTGAAGACGATTCAAGCAGGTTATAAAACTTCAGTTTTCTGTATTTATAAGGTGGACAGGGGGGATACTTAGATGATTTTAATACACTTTATAAGACCTGTACTGTCATATATATTTATATCTCTCTACCTAAATATGCTTATTGGGCCTGTCGGTGTCCCTTTAAAGTTTACCACCTAAGTAAAGTACAATATGTGACGAAAAAACAATGTCGGAATTACTTGGATGTACAAAACCTTCACACAGTTATTCTCTGCTAAAGTGACACATGCCAGATTTCCAAAATCTGTCATTAAAGAGGTTATCCGAGCCTGGAAATTCCCCCCATATGCTGGGCCCCTTACTGATTCTACTTACTTGGCTCCCTGCGCCGATTTTGGTGCCTGCATGGCCATTGGGGGGGGCGCTGCCAATGGCAGGCGGTGACGGGGTCAAGCCTCCCTGCAATGCTAGGGAGGCTCGTCACGGTCACTAACTGTCATTAGCTGCACCCCCGACACCGGATGTTTTCATCCGCGCATATGGAGAAACAGTGGCGGCCGTGTGGGAACCAGGAGCCAGATAAGTAGAATCGGTGTGAGAGGCCCAGTCATATGGGGGGCATTTCCAGGCTCGGCTAACCCCCTTAAGGCCCAAACAAGTATGGTCACAAAGGGTTTATTAATAATAATTAATTGATTACCTATCCTCAGATCAGCTGTTAGAAGAGGCTGTGTACTCTGTGAGCATCGTGGTCTCTTGCTAGGCTATGTGATATTGCTGGACATTGGTCACATGGCCTAGTTGCAGCTCAGCCCCATCTACTTCTTTTTTTGTTTCTGTTCAAATGTAAGACGTGCTTTTAATCTGTTCTATATAATTTATTTTTATTTTTTATTTTTTTTAATATAGAGTCTCTGACAAAACTGCATGCACCAAGCAGTGATCATATTCCTAGCCAAATAATTGAGCGAATTCCTTGTCCAACAAACAAAATCAGGTATGTTTTCTATTAATGTTGTGGTAACTAAATCTTATTTTTATTTTTTTTTTTTTTTTTTCTTAAAATCAGGGACATTTTAATGAAGGGATTGGCTGGTTTCTAAGGGTTTTTTTTCACACACGGGTTCAAAAACGCAGCCTTTTCATCACCTTTTTCTTTAGGAGCAAAACCCACTGTGGCTAGATGTTACATGTTGGAAATTATAATATACCCTACAATCTCTGTGATTTTTGTAGTAGCGTTTTAAAGGGGTTCTCCACTTTTTGCTATATTGATGACCTATACAGCTCCCCCTACGATTAGCTGTATGAAAAAAATGCAACGCTTGTATGAGTGCTGTGTTCCCTTCATACAGCTATTTGGTGGGGGTGCCAGCAGCCCCCACCATTGCAATCTGATATTGATGACCTATCCTGAGGCTAGATCATAAAATATAGCAAAAGCAGAAAAGGCTATGAACTTTTTTGGGGTGTTTTTTTTTTTTTTTGTACAAAAAAATAAATAAAACTATTTTCAATTGGTCTGTATTAAAAATTTTGAGCCCTTTTTCTCTGTACAGTCTTGAGATTCTCTAGTAGCATGCTGTGTTTTTATTGTGTTCAGTTAGGCCCCTTAGCTGACCGCTCTTTGTTGCTGATATTTATTTAATTTTTTTAACCTCAAGATAATAAAAATGCAGTCATAAAAAATTGCCTGCCATTTTTTGACATTTTTTTTTTTTTCAATATGACAGCATGCTCTGGGTATAGTGTTTTCCTAGAACTCCCCTCCAAACCCCCCAATAGCCTTCTGTATAGGAAACAAAGGTTTGGAGAAAAAAAAAAAGTAAAACTTACACTAAAAGCCACACCGCCCCCAAAAATGCACAACTTTCATGGTGTTTTGCACAAGCCCCCAAAATCGTGTGCCCCCCCCCCCCTTTCTCAAAGAATATGCAATTAAAAGGGGTTCTTCAACAATGGACAAAGAAATGTCTAATTCTTCTTTCCCACTTCATGTTTATTGCAGTGGTTGTAGATGCATGTCCATTGGGGGACAACCCCTTTAACAGATATACTGTATATGTCCAGTCATTCTTTTTTAGCAAGCCACTGACCTAGATGGTTCACCTGCAGTACTTATAGTGGCAGGACCTATACCCATGTTAATGTTTTCTTTCTATGAGAAAGGAACTTTGAACCCCCCCCCCCCCACTCTGCCTTCCCACAGCCACAACTTTTTTATTTTCCCATTTACTACATAGCCATATGAGAGCTTGTTTTTTGCTAGACAAGTTGTACTTTCTAATGGCGTCCTTTAATATTGAATATGATGCAGTGGTGAGCTGGAAAAAAAAATCTGCCTCAGTTTTATGGGTTTTATTTTTAAGGTATTCCCTATGCGATAAAATTGACCTGTTGCTTTCACCATCTGTATCAGTATGATTACACACTTGTATAGTTTTTCTTGTGTCTTAATACTTAAAAAATATAAAAACTTTAAAATTATTGTTTTCTTTTTATTGGTATATTCTAACCCCTATGACGTCTATGGAGCTGTTAGGCTGGGTTTACACGGGTGTCATGTTTTGCCTCCGGATGCATTGCGGCAAACCCGCGCGAGTAGGTACGCAATTGCAGTCAGTTTTGACTGCGCTTGCGTTCCATTCAGTTTTGCAATGCATTTTGCACGCGCTGACTGTGGTACCCAGCCCCGAACTTCTTCACTGAAGTACAGTTTTGGGTTCGGTGTTGTGTAGAAGTAATTATTTTCCCTTATAACATGGTTATAAGGGAAAATAATAGCATTCTTTAATACAGAATGCTTAGTAGAAGGTTAATTGAGGGTTAAAAAAATTAACTCACCTCCTCTAATTGATCGCGTAGCTGCCGGTCTCCTGTTCCTTCTTCAGATCCTGTCAAGGGACCTATGGTGACGTCAGTTAACGGTGATGGACCATGTGATGTGACGTCACCACAGGTCCTTTAGCCGGCAGCTCATGATTAAAGAAGTAAGAAGAGATCGGCAACTACGCGATCAAGAGGAGGAGGGGAGTTAATAATTTTTTATTTATTTATTTTTTAACCCACAATTGACCTTCTACTGAGCATTCTGTATTAAGAATGCTATTATTTTCCCTTTATAACCATGTTATAAGGGAAAATAATACAGTAAATAGTCTTTCATCTTAGCAACCGTGCGTGAAAATCACACCACATCCGCACTTGCTTGCAGATGCTTGCAATTTTCACGCAGCCCCATTCACTTCTATGGGGGCCTGCGTTGCGTGAAAATCACCGCTCATCTGCACAGCCCCATAGAAGTGAATAGGTCTGGATTCAGTGCGAGTGCAATGCGTTCACCACACGCATTGCACCCGTGTGGAAATCTCGCCCGTGTGAACCCAGCCTTAGGGCTCGCTTTTTGCAGTGTGGTCACTACTTTTCAGTGATACTATTGTGTTTGACTTTATGACTTTTTTTGGGGGGGGGGGGGGGGGGAGGTGAAGTACCAAAAAATTGTCAAATTGGCCACTTTTAATATTTTTATTTTTTTTCCTCGTTATGCCTTTCGCCGTATGGATAAATATTGTTCTATTTTAATAGTTTAGCGATTTTGGTACACAACAATGCATTTGAGTTTTTTTTTTTTTTTCTAGTTTTATTTATTTTATTTTTGGTTTTGGGGAAAGGGGGATGATTTAAAAATATAAGGTGAATGCAATAGTTTTTCACCAGTTTGTTTCACTCTGGTAAATTGATGCACTTGCATAAAGGCTGTCTTTTTAAATGTTGAACTCTGGATTAGCAGCAAGAGAATGATGAGTAGTCTCTTGTGCACGGTGGTTTCCAAAGAATGCTTTACAAAAAAAAGGGCAAAAAATTATACTGACATGTCTGATCCTGTTGCTGTCAATTCACCATTGCTTTAGTCACAGGACATGGCTGGGGCTGCCCACTCTGCCAATCAGTCTTCAGAAGTGACTCGTCCCAGCCCATGATTGAGCAGTAATGATGGTTTATGATTTATTTTTATTGTTAGATGGTTTATATGCACAAACTAAAGCCTGATGGATCCTGTAGTTAGCTGAATGCAAGTTTTGACGCATTGTGTGCTGAACCAGACTGCACCCTATCAGATAACCTTCTTGTTAGCATCATTTTATAGTTATATAATGACTTATTGCATTACTCATATTATACCGGTCCTGAGTTACAGACCTCATTATATCCCAGATCTGGATTCGCAACTCTTGCTGATTGTCAGTGGCAACAGACACAAATTTGTTAGATACTGTATTATCAATGTAATTTTCTAAATGTAGTTGAAAGGTGGACATGCCTATACATACCCATACATAAGAAGTATTCTCATCTTGGAAAGTAATGGTATATTGCCATCACTCTCTGATCGGTGGCCTCTGACCTCTGGGACCCCCAAGATTCTAAAAATGAACACCCTAAGTTTTCCTTGCACATTGATGCCTCAGGCTCCAATCATAAAGTGATAGCATATCCCAGCAATATGGGGAAATGCTACTTTAACATATAGCCTTCTTAGATGACTATCAATTATTTATAATTATAAGGTGCAAAGCAGTCTGACTTGAGAATGGGTTAGATAAGATGTATGGCTTGGTTTGTGTTAATTTTTCTGTTCTGTATTTACATGTTTTTTTTATTTCCCCCATTATTCAGTGACTTCAACTTGGATGAAAATAATGAACTTGAAGGGGCTGCTGACTGCACTAAACAGTCCTTGCAAGCGGACGGTAATACTGCAAAGCAACTTTTAGACGTTAAAAACAGGGACATTTACCTTTGACCTAAGCTAGGGCCACCACATTTTAGAAATCTGTTCTTTAGGTCCAGGAATATTTGGACAGTGACGCAATCTTCATGATTTGGGCTATGCATGTGGCCACATTGGATTTCAAATGAAATAACTGAGGTGAAATTGAAGTGTAGATTTTCAGGTTTGAACAAAAATATCCTTTGAAATGTTTAGGAATTGCAACCATTTTTCTACAAAGCCTCCTCATTTCAGGGGCTCAAAAGTAATTATGTGTTCATACTTTGTAGTGAATCCTTTGCAGGCAATGACTGTCTGAAGTCTGGAGCCCATGGACCCCACCAAACGCTGGGTTTCCTCCTTTGTGATGCTTTGCCAGGCCTTTACTGCAGCCATCTTCAGTTGTTGCTTGTTTGTGGGTCTTTCTGCCTTAAAGGGGTTGTCTCATCTTACCATTACTAAGGCAAAATGAGACTCCGTTCTGACCACCTCCCAGCCGTGAAACAGCAGAGCGCTTTGGTGTTCTACTGTTTCAATGGCTCTTATTGACGTGCAATATGGCTACTGAAACAGCATAGCAAAGCAAGCTATGCTGTTTCTGAGATAGGGAAACAGCGTAGCTTATTGTGCTACGCTGTTTCAGTAGCTCGCATGCAAAGCATTGAGAGCTACTGAAGCAACAGAGTACCGGAGCACTCTGCTGCTCCCTGACTAGGAGGTGGTCGGCACGGTGTTTCATCTCGCCTTAGTAAGGACGAGATGAGACAACCCCTTTAAGTTTTGTCTTAAGCAAGTGAAATGCATGCTCGATCGAGTTGATATCTGGAGATTGATTTGGCCGTTGCAGGATATTCCTTTTCTTTGGCTTAATAAATAAATAAAAATCCTGGGTTGCTTTCACAGTATGTTTTGGGTCATTGTGAAGTGCCACCCAATCGCCCTTTCTGCATTTGGTTGAATCCAAGCAGAAGGTATATGCCTGTACACTTCAGACTTCATCTGTGCTTCTGTCCTCAGTCACATCATCAATAAGCTTGGGCAAATCGAGCTTCGGATTATAGATCCAAAGTCAATTTGTTCAAGCACTTCATTTAAATGCTGTCCAGAGACCTGTCTTCATACAGTATTAAAGTGTGGAATAAATAAATAAGATTAAAGTGGGGCACACTCTTTAAAGTAAAGGGATCTTTAATGGTCTATACAATAATACACAGTAGGTTGATAATACAATGATGGATAAAAAAGAAGATAGTGACCTTATAAGACTAAAATAAAATCAAATTAAATTACAATAAATAAGACATAAATCCCATTAAATATGCTATAAAAATTCATATAATATTCAGAAAATAATCGGTGTAAGATGTGTATTGGCAATAAAATCTTACACTGATATTTATAAGTGCATCTGAGAAAAATGAATCTTGATTGAAACCAGTCTTTTGTATCTCTATTGGAAATAAAGCGAAGTCTTTCCTAATATAGATAGTTTGTGTGTGATAGGTTAATAAAGTCGCAACATTGTAGCGATACACTTGTGTGTATTTGATCAAATTCAGAGCATGTAGCTTTCAACAGTTCGGATTGCAGCGTATAGCTACAGAATCATACAGCGGCGTCCCGCTGTGTTTGAAGAGAGCGATCGCTTGTGTGGGATCAATGCAGCCTTACCCGGAGGTCTTGGTACCTGACAGTGAGTCCTCGACTCGGTACAATCGACTTGTAGTATCCCGGTCTCAAGGGCTGTTACTGAGCTGGCGTCAATCAGGTTGTGTTCCACGCGGTCTTTGGCGTCTCCAATGACGCAGTGAGTTAGCTCTTCTTGTAACACTGTCCAGACCTTTACCGGGGGTTGCAGTGTCCTTGCTGTCCTTTAGGGGGGATTCACAGTATTAAAGTGTATTGACTCCGTGAGGGCAAAATTCATTTTGCCTGAAGTCATGGTAAATGGCTAAAATGCCAACACTTGTCACTGTCCAAATATTTCTGGACCTAACTGTGTTATTGGATGGAGTCGCAGCGCAAAGGGAGGGGATGTTAGAGAATAATACCCTGTCCCTTGTGGCAGTAGAACTTGAAGTAACAGTAATCCTAATTTTAAAGACTTCTAAAGTCCTGCTGTTTTTTTATTTCTGGCAAATTAAGGGGGTATTCTCATCAGGACCGTTATGGCATGTTCCCAGGATATACCATAAATGCCCAATAGTTGTGGATTCCACCTCTGGGAACTGCACCTGGCGATGAGGCGCCCTCTAATGCAGCCATGAATGAGGATGTGGCTGCACATGCACAGGTCTTTCCATCCCCTTCTGTGGAAGTTGCAAGAATAAGTAACTAAGCATGAATGGAGAGAGTCACACACTTGCAGACACTTCTTCATTCATTGGCTTTGTTCTTACGACAGATGCAGGCTTCACTTCTCTGACTTGCACCTGTCGGATATTTATGGCATATCTGTGTCTAGGTGGGAATACCCCTTTAATACATGAACAAGGTGTTTCCCAAAAGAAAACTTTTCTTACTTCCCTTGGTGGATTAAATGTTTCAGGCCTCTGAAGTTATGTAGCAGTCTGAATTTGGACTGTTGCTGAGCACAATACGGGGAACAAGTAATTTAATATTATGGGATTGAAATTAATCATTGCAGCAATGATTTCATGCAGCTATTCTGCTCTGTTTCATTCTGCAACATGTTGGGGAATGAACTATAATTAATTTCCCCCAATAATTTAAAGTAACCCTCTGGTTCAAGAAAACAAATTTGCATTAACTGAGGGACGAACTGAACATTTACATGGTTCTCTCATTTGCATCATTTTAGTTGCAGATCTGCTAACTCCCAGACTCCTCTTCTGCCATTCAATGTGGCCGCACCACTCTTCAGACTACCTCATGCACACTACCTATCTGTCCAACCTTGCTCTTGGATTGGCCCGCAATGTTCATGTGAGCAGTGCTGGCCAATCCAATCGCAGCGGAAATGTCATGGGCTACCAAATGCACCGTATATATCAGGCAAAAGGAGCCTGATCTGCAGCTGAAAAAATGAGAAGGAAGTTCTGTTCATTCCCCAGTTAATGTGAATTATTTATTTATTTTCTTGAATTGGATGGCCGGTTTACCAAAAGCACCGCTGAAATGCTACACTTTATCTCCTTATCGGGACTTTTAGGATGGTACCCACTCAGGAGCTAAGCCCGTGCCATAGCTGCATTTTTATGTAGCTGACACCTGAAGGCTTAGCCCGTCATCACCGATAACTCTGGACACAGTTATATAAACCCATAAGATGTTATGGTCAATTGTGACCATAACATCTGAGCAGTCTTTTCCGGGGAATACTTCTGGGGACCGAAAGACAGAAAAAAATAAAAATGGCCATTTGGCAGTTTTTTTGTTACTACACCACTAAAAACTACAGATCTTTCCACAAAAAAAACCCTCACACAACTATGTGGACATAAATATAAAAGTTATGAGGGTTAGAATATGGTGGTGCAAAGAAAATGATTTTTTTAAAGTATTGAAACATAAGAAAATTTGTACGAATGTAGTATCGCGGTAATTGAAGTGTCCTAGAGAATGAACAGGTCCGTTTTCCTTTCTTTTTCAATTCCACACCATTTGGATTTTTTTCCCTCCAGCTTCCCATTACATTGTTTGCAATATAAAATGGTGCTATTAGAAAGCACAAAAAATAAGCCCTCATGACTATGTGAATGGAAAAATAAAAAAGCTCTGGGAAGGCGGGGATTAAAAAATGAAAAAAATGAAAAAAACTTAAAATCGCTGTTCCCCTTAGGCCCCTTTCACACGAGTGAGAATTCCGTGCGAGTGCAATGCGTGAGGTGAACGTTTTGCACCCGCACTCATTCACATTCAATGGGGCTGTTCAGATGAGCAGTGATTTTCACGCATCTCTTGTGCGTTGCCTGAAAATCACAGCATGTTCTATATACTGCGTTTTTCATGCAACGCAGGCCCCATAGAAATGAATGCGGATGCTTGAAAATCGCTAGCATCCGTAAGCAAGCGCGGATGCGATTTTCATGCTTGTTTGCTAAGGAGACGAGAGATGAGTTACCCGGGACCCCATTTACTTTATTATTTTAGAATGGAAAATAGCATTCTTTAATTCAGAATGCTAAGCAATAGGTCCATTGTGGGGTTAAAAAAAATAAAAAATTAAACACCTCAATCTACATGTTACTAAGCATTCTGTATTAAGAATGCTATAATTTTCCCTTTATAACCATGTTATAAGGGAAAATAATAAAATCTACAGAACACCTAACCCAAACCCGAAGTTCAGGGTCTGGGTACCACAGTCAGTTTTTTATCACTCGCGTGCAAACCCCATTGCACCCGCGCGATAAAAACTGAACATCAGAACGCAATCGCAGTCAAAACTGACTGCAATTGCGTACCTACTCACATGGTTTTCCCTGATCGCATATGCAACGCATCCGGACCTAATTCGGACACGCTCGTCTGCAAGGGGCCCTAAGGGTTTAGTTTATTAAAATGTGCTCTTTAATATGCAGCATGCTAAGTTCAATCATTTAAGCAATGATCCTTGGGTTTACTTCTGTAGATGGGAGGCGGTAGCTTTAGTTACTTATGTCTATAAATTAGCCCAAATGCAAATGTGTATTAAGTAGAATATAATTTTTTTTTCTGCCAGTTAAAACCATCCTTTTTTTTTCAAATCTTTTTTTTATATTAGAACTGTAGATTATTTTTTATTATATTTTCTGAACATAACTTTGGGGGTAGTCATCTTGCATGAGCAGTTCTTAACAGGGGTCTTTTGGCCAAATATATTGACGACCTATCGTAAGGATGAGATTGGCGGGGGAGAAGGAGGAAAGATCCTTTTGGGAATGTTCTTTATTCCACAAACGATTTTTCTTTGAGCAAAAGATCAGACAATTTTCTTCCTTATTTTGAGTTGACTTTTTTGGGGGCTTTGGAATCAGTTATTGGTTTTCCGTAGACTTATGGTCTGAAGTTGGTTTCAACTTGTAATGGGAGTCCCGGAACCAATTCATATTATAACTTGAGGCACTACTGTATAGTGATTAAGATAAAACTGGAAAACCCTTTTAAAGGCCCAAGTGTTTCACATGTTGAGACTGATAGAGGTTTAGATTTAGATGGAATTTTTAATGGCAACACATCCATGTTAAAGCGTTTTTTCAAAAAAGTAATACTTGTCTCACACACTGTGCATCGTTTTCAGATTCTGGAACCTCACAGCTGGCATTTGGAGTGCTGGAATTATCCCAGAGCCAAGATCTTGCAGGCCAAAGTACAAAGGAAGGTGCTGGAATGGAAGATGTAACAAACTCTGAACCTCAGACACAAGAATGTAACCAAACAGGTATGGAGGCGCTCTCTTTAATCTTGTAATCTTGTCCTTGAGTGGTGGTGCCAATAGAAGCCAGTTACCGTACTTCCGACTACTGTTCAGAGAAACGTGAATGTCCTGCATGGACATACAAGACTGGCCTCTGGACATAAACATCAAAAAATGGTATTTTGTCAAGCATTGTTGTACAATCCAACTTAAAAAATGGAGAAATAGCAGAATCAAACCTCAAATATTCTGCTCATGAGCATACCAATAATCATAGTATAAACATAGTGTTCCCCGTATCCCTTCAAAGTAGCAGTCTAATGTTATGAAGGATTAAAGTGTAACTTTAACTTGTTCTTTTCTTTAGACTTGCACAAGTAGGAAAAACAAAGTTTAATTCATATGCAAATGAGCACTCGCAAGTGCCCAGGGGCAGCGTTCAGTGTGTAGGTGCCCAGGCTGCTCTGCCTTCTTTTCACTTTACTCCTCTCCAGTCTCTGCCTTTGCCTGCGCTCCAAGTCTCTTGCCTCATCAATAGGGCAAAGGCAGAGACTGGGGAGGAGTAAAGTGAAAAGAAGGCAGAGCAGCCTGGGCACCTACACACTGAACGCCGCCCCTGGGCACTTGCGAGTGCTCATTTGCATATGAATTAAACTTAGTTTTTCCTACTTTGTTCAAGTCTAAAGAAAAGAACAAAGGTACCGTTACAATCCTGTATAGGTGTGCTACAGAGCCATGCAAGCACTGTATATGACCATATGGAGGTGACAGACTCCCTTTAAAGTATATTACAAAAATAGCATCACTGTTCCTACACATTAGCTGAAAATGTTCAAGAATGAGTATAGGAACAATGATTACTATTAGATGAAGAAAGGGGAAACACTAGTAAAACTAGTAATAAGGGTACTTTAACACTTGCAGGCAGGACGGATCCGACAGGCTGTTCACCCTGTCGGATCCGTCCTTCCGCTATTTCGCCGGACCACCGCTCCGTCCCAATTGACTATAATGGGGACGGGGCGGCGCTCCGGCGCAGTTCTGCAGTTCGCGGTCAGAGGCCATGCAGGACTTTTAGTCCGGCGGCCTTTCGCCGTGCACTGCTGTACTGCGCCGTCCCAGTCCCCATTATAGTCGGGGTGAACAGCCTGTCGGATCCGTCCTGCCGCAAGTGTGAAAGTACCTTAATTTAGGTTTTGTGGCTGATTTTGTCTAATGACCCCTTCCCCTGCTTTAGTTTATTCACCTTTTTGATACAGATTTTCTGAAAATAAAATGTATTTCCCTTGTGTATGTACCAAAAATTAGGGAGTCACCTGATTTTTCATGTCTGGATCACTAATACCCCATAAATGTTTAAGAGTTCCTCCTTATAAATGATCAAGTGGTACACCCTATATACTGTGAATGGCAGTATATCTATTCATGAGTGTACACCACATGAGTGATATTACATTTAGGCTGCTTTCACACGGGCGTCATGTTTTTTGCCTGGATAAGATGCAGGTGCTTTGCGGGAAAATGCGCGATTTTTCCACGTTAGGTGCAAAACATTGTAATGCGTTTTGCACGCACGTGAGAAAAATCGGCATGTTTGGTACCCAAACCCGAACTTCTCACAGAAGTTCGGGTTTGGGTTAGGTGTTCTGTAGATTGTATTATTTTCCCTTATAACATGGTTATAAGGGAAAATAATAGCATTCTTATTACAGAATGCATAGTACAATAGGGCTGGAGGGGTTAAAAAATAATAATATATATTTAACTCGCCTTAATCCACTTGATCGCGCAGCCCGGCTTCTCTTCTGTCATCTTCTTTGCTGTGCACAGGAATAGGACCTTTGATGATGTCACTGTGCCAATCACATGGTCCAATCACCATGGTGAGGGACCATGTGATGTGACGTCACCACAGGTCCTTAGCCGGCAGCTCAACATTACAGAAGAAGACAGAGATCCGCAACTCTGCTATCAAGTGGACTCGTTGAGTTAATTTTTATTTTTAACCCCTCCATCACTATTTTACTTTGCATTCTGTATTCAGAATGCTGATATTTTCCCTTATAACCATGTTATAAGGGAAAATAATACAGATCGGGTCCCCAGCCCGATCGTCACCTAGCAACCTTGCTTGTGGATGCTTGCGATTTTCACGTGCCCCCATTCACTTCTATGTGAAAAACGCAGAATATAGAGCATGCTGCGATTTTTCACGCAACGCACAAGTGATGTGTGAAAATCATCGCTCGTGTGCACAGCCCTATAGAAATGAATGGGTCCGGATTCAGTGCGGGTGCAATGCGTTCAACTCGCGCATTGCACCCGTGCGGAATACTCACCCGTGTGAAAGGGGCCTTAGGGATACCTCCACGTGGAAGGTGCATTGCAACAACGCTGTGTGAAAGAAAAGTCACAAAACAGACACCGCCTCCTGTTATGTATTTTATTTACTGCTCATATGTTTCCATTTTGCCTTTGTTGCTCTCTGGATTACATCGAGGTGCATGACAATCATTATATCCAAATGGCTTGTGGTTTTTATTTTTTATTGGCTGCTTGTTTAGCAGCTATTTTAATAGCAGTTTGTCTTTTTATGCCCTTAGAAAAATATAAAAATTGGTTAGAATTCACATCCCTGTGGCTTTCAAATGATTTTTGTGGTAACATTACTCATTACTGTTAATGTCAAAAATAGATCATAACAGATCCGTCATGGATCCTGTAACAGAGGAAGCTATGACGTCAGTGTGAACATAACAGTTGGCCTTTTGGTGTTACATGCCCATGTCTAAAACCTTTTTCACGGTGTAAGGATGTTTTACAAGATTCTGGTTTGTACAGGTCAGAAGTGTTATTAATCTTCTTAATTAGCAAAAAAAAAAAAAAAAACTTTATGTATTTAGTAGCATCTCAACCTTAATTCTTATCTGTTTCAGGAATCCATGACATTGGTGCTCAAAGTAGGGAAGGAGACAGTGTTACAGAACATGTGCTGGAGGATTCCAAACGGTATTTTTACATGATTTTTTCTTAGTAGAATAAAATGTAATAGGCCACAGCTAATGCTATAAATTTTGTATATTATGCCACTTCCCGCATCCTGAGCTATGGAAATAGTGCAGCATAGCCCGTTTGACTGTTTGCGTAACTCCGGCCACCACATAAGATGTGTATTGTCGGCCATGAATGACTGAGATGGGAATACCTTTTAAAAGGGGTTGAGCCAAACTTTTTAAAGTTATTTCTTATCCAAAGGATAGGGGATAACTAACAGATCTATAGTGGTTCAACAACTGGGACGCCCACCGATCCTGAGAAGAGTGGTCCCATTCCCTATCCCTATGGAGTGGCTGGTCGACTAAGTACCCTGCCACTCTGTTTCTTCTTTATAGGACTGCTGGAGATGACCAAGTACAGTTCTTGACTATTTCTCACAGTTCTTTGGAAGATGTTTGGAGCGATAAGATGTGTGTGTGTTGTGTGTTGTTTTTTTTTTTTTTTTTAAATAAATTAAGAAATATGTATTTTCAGACTACAGGAGGAAGCATGTTCTGTGGAATTATCTAACAACCGAAGTGAGGAACAAACATGCACTACTGTAAACCCCAACTCTGAAGAGAAAAAGCAGCTGAGCTACCAAAACATTCAGACTAAAGTGGAATCGTGCAGCGCAAAGCCAGAGGAGGAAGAAATGGATACTTCAGATCTTGTCTCTAGTCAAGAAGACCTATTTGGGCAGCCCAGTAACACAGGTAAGAAAAATACGAATAATAAACCTTGGTTTCCTTTTATTATCGGTGGAGAAGATGTTGGATACCACTGTATGTAGGTTATAGTCCCTCATAATCAAAAGCTCCTGACATTAAAGGGAAATACATTTTGTTTTTCAAAAAAAGACCACAAAGGACTATAAAAAATATGATCCCCACTGTTCCCATTGTGACTGGTCCAGTCTCTGGTGCTCTTTGCCTCCTAGTCCTGGATCAGTGTGCCAGGAATGTCTGAAAAAGCCCGCTCCGTCAATCACTGGCTGAGGTGTGTAGCTTAAAGCAGCCAGCGTTTGGATTAGTGGTTAACCATATGTAGAAGGGAGTGTGGAATAATTTGTATTCGCTGAGGCACTTAAAAAAATTCACTTTTTCTCTGAAAACACATTTTAAAGGTAACCCGTCAATAGGTTTGAGGCTACTAAGCCACCGGCATTTGTGCTTGAGTAACTGAAATTTTGATTTTTAAACATACCTGCCAAAACTAGAAGTTCCAGAATTATGCATTAAAAGAACTCCTGTTTTTATATATATATTTTTTACCCAATTAGAATCTCATATCAGTCCTGTTGCAAGCAAGATTGTTTCTACTCCAGCTGACACATTGCGCCTCCTGCAGTTCTCAGGACAGGCCACCCTTGCACCTGTAAAAGTCTCGGGGTAAGTCTTTTTTAGACTTAACAAGTTTATACAAATTCCTTTTGATTATGATATTAGAATGCAAAGGCCGTTGGTGGTTACAGCTTGCTTCAGCTTCATGATCAGTTATCAGCCTGAAATAATTCTAAATGCCCTGTCGGTGCACTTTTTCAAGCTGATCATGCTGCTACAGCAATACTTGCATGCCTGGCTTTTGTGAAAAGTCTCATCCTATACCCCTATTGTTTGTGTGAACCCCATGATAGGGGATAACTAATTGATTGATGGGATCCGACCTCTGGGCCTTCACCAATCCCAAAAACGTAAGCAGGGACCCTGCCACTCCATTTAGTCTTTGACACAGCAGGAGCTAACAAAGGACAGTGGTGCAGGGCGCATGATCGACTTGTCTCTCCATAAGGAACACTACTTCCATTCTTGGTGTTTGCAGGGGTCCCAATGGTTGGACCCCACCATTGGTTACTTATCTCCTATCCTGTGGATAGAGAATAACGTTAATATTTGCCATAACCCCTTTAAGTATATAAACAGACCTTTTCTCATCACATTTGTAATATCCTAGTGCTGCTGGATACAACCTTTCAATACCTATAACTTAATTGAAACATTCTTTTTACCAATATTTGGCCTTTCCTATAATTTACTTTCAGTTACTTACAGCTTGGGCATTCTGCAACAAAACAATACAAAGACACTTATGTGAATATTTTCCTCCCCTTATGTAGCATTTCCTCGGACCCAGGGTCTCCTTCCCCAGATACTATCCAGCCTACCCCCATCATTGTACCCAGCTCACCGACAGAGCAGGAAAAAGAAGGTAACAATCTTCTGTCTCTGTGCTAAATGTTCCTGTCCTTGTCTGTCCCTCATACTTAATCAGCTGCTAATTTCAGCTTTTGGCTTACACACTTGTACTCTTTAGTTAGACTGGTTTCTGTCTGGAAACTGATATATTCTGATGGCATATACTTGCTAGTTATAGTGTTCTCGTGTTTTATTTTTTATTTTTTAAATTATAGTTGAAGACATGGAAATAGTCGAACCATCAAGTAAAACGGTAGAGAGTAGGCCGCAGGAGGAGTCTCCAAAACCTAAAAACGACCCTTGTTCAGCTGTAGCTCAAGTATCAACACCAGTGTGCCAGAACACTCCAGCATTCGTGCCAGGATCTTTTGTGGCACCTTCACAGCCACAGTTTTCTCATGTAAGTATTTTATATATCTGAACCGCAGTGATTGCACCTCACACATTGGTAAATTCTTCACAATCTATTATTTTGTATATTGTTTATTAGTTAACCTCAAGCACACTTAAAGGGGTTGCCCAAATTGGACGACAACTCCCCATGTACTCTAATAAAAAAAATATATTGTAAGGCATCACTTATTAAAGGTCCCTCTTTTATTAGCCAGAGATGCTGAACTCTGATCTATAATGATGCATACATTTTGCAAATGACAAGTCTTGCAAGAGAACTTCTTCTCATCACATTGATCCTCATTGTCAGTAAAGTAGAAGCAATTGGAAATAATTCAGTGGTAGCTAATAAGGATAGAATGCTTCACAGATCTGTATATATTTTACAGGATGTATTTGTGCCAACGCCGAGTGTCGACGACTCTCTTTCCAGAGGGCAGAGTGAACATCTGCATGTGCCTCAGGACTGTGAAAGTCCAAGAGGTCCTAGTCTAAGGTCTGAAGACACCGAATTAAACCCAAGACCATCCCAGGAAAATGTAGAAGATGAATGTAATTTAATGCTATCCACAAGTGAACTTATGGAGACTGATACCCCACTCGCAGAGGATGTTAGTGGAGCAACACAAATTGAAGAGGATGAAGAACAAGTAATCAATCTTTCTACAAGTACCAAGGAGACTCCCCTGCAAGCAGATGCTCCACAAGAAAACCAGGATACTGTACATAGGCAGCCAATTGACCTGGCACAAGATGATGCTCCCAGTAACAGTAATAAAAGTGCCCATGTAGACGTTGATGTCAATGACCATAAAGATTGTAACACCCAAACTATTGACTCCGGTAGTCAGAATGTCTTGGTATCATCTTTAAATTCAGAAGCCTCTTTGAGCATTTTAGATCAAGAGGTGTCTGATCACAAGTTGAATTCAGTTGCTGATAGTCTTTCTGGGGATGTCGATGAAGTTCCTGAAACTCCTTATGATAATGAAGCTGCAGAAAGTGAACAGAAAGGAGAGGGCAATCTCAATCTTGCTCTTTCAGAGACTCAACATCTGTGTTCTCATGGTGTCGAGCCTGCCGAAGCAATGGAGGTTGATCAGATCGAAGATTCTCAAGTCTTTGAAGGGAAACCAGATTATGCGAATGTCGAAGATCAGCAATCCATTATGCCAGAAAATAAATGTGATGATGTAAAGCACATAAATCCTGTGCCTTGTATATTGCCTTTACATTCTGATGTACCTCCACAAACGGAAAACAATGAATGTGACAAGTCTGCCGATGCAGTTGAGGGATCAGAGGTTGGTCTCCCAAGTGCTCAACAGAGTACCGGACAAGAGCAGAAAGTTACTCTTGTTCAAGTTTTAGAGAAGCCAAAGCAAATCTGTAAGATAGACAACTCTCAAAGTGAAGCAAAAGAGAAAACTGACAATATTCTGCCTGCTGCTAGCGACTGTGACAAGTCATTGAACTCCCCATCACCTCTTCAGCAGATTTCACATCTTGCTGACTTGCCTGTAGCTCCAAAGGTAAATGAAGAGCTCATTGTAGAAGGGGAAAATGAAGAGCGCATTGTAGAAAAGGAAAATGAAGAGCGCATTGTAGAAAAGGAAAATGAAGAGCGCATTGTAGAAAAGGAAAATGAAGAGCGCATTGTAGAAAAGGAAAATGAAGAGCGCATTGTAGAAAAGGAAAATGAAGAGCGCATTGTAGAAAAGGAAAATGAAGAGCAGCCTGTGCCTGAAACACCAGAATGCGTTAAACAAGTAGATCAAGAATCGAATTTGACCGAACAGGTTAAAGGACAACAGGATTGTATCCTGGCTGAGGATTCAGGAGGCATAAGCATCATGGAAAAATTAACCCAAAAATATCCAGAGCCACCTAAAAACACAGAACATGTTGAAAAGCTAGAAGATAATGTCATGTGTGCATTGAGCGTAGAAGAGGCAAACAAACCATGTAGCCTTAATGTAGTAGAAGATGCTGCGAATACACCAGACAAGAGTCCCTTGTCAAAAGATATCCCTGAATCTGGAGGGAATATACAGTTAGAATTTCCTGCAGCAGAACTTAAAGCTGTATCTGCCAGTGATAAAGAGAATCCGTCTAAAGCTCCAGTACTAGACCTAAACACAAAATCAGTTAGTGAGAAGCATGATGAGGTAAGTCCTCTGGATGCAGACAACATTCTAGCTCCTGAGTCGCAGAAGAAACCAGAAGTGATATCTCCTCAGAAAATGGCAATGTCTAATAAATGTATCGACGATGCATCCATTGGTTCTTGTGAAGATGAGGCACATGGGCTGGATTCAGAACTTCAGGAGAAAAACAGAACAGTCCACACGTAGTCTCTGTGAAAGCTCAAGTGGTAAGTTGTTGATTGGCCCTGTGCTGTTAAGATCATCAAATTTACTCATCTGTCAGATGAGTATATATCCTGTAGAATGCCATGTTTTGAGATTATTTTTCATATCTGGGGATAAATACACATTGATTCTGTATATTGCAGCCCTGATAGCACATAGATATTTGAGTACAATAATTCTGGGGTGCACTCAGTGACAAGTAGTAATGTTATATAGTGCAGCATCACATTGATTTATACAGATACTATTCTTCTTTGACCACTTTTACTACTTATACTTGATCTGCCGTTTGTCGTTCCATCCTAGAAACACCATTCCATTTTACGCTGCCCAAAGAAGGGGATTTAATTCAACCAATAAGCAGTGTTACAACTCCAATGATTGGCCAGTTGAAACGGGGGCCACGAAGGCATAGTACCCCGATCGGTAAGATTTTTATGCTAGCAATACAGGTTCCGTGATCTGTATAAATGCAGTCAAGCCTTTTATCTTTACCTTTTATCTTTATCTTTACCTTTTACCTTTATATTTTCCTTTTAATATGGTTATGGAGCTTCTTCTAATATTCCTATAATCTACAATAAAGCAGTACATTGTCATGTCAGATTTCTTTATTGCTTGCCTTTTACTTTAGGCTGGGGCTGCACTGAGACTTTCTGTAACATGACAGCTCTATGTAGGACACTGCAGTAAGTTGCTGTCACAGGGCTCTGCAAAGTAGGTCCCTGGCCCTGTATCGTCTTTGCTACACTTCCTTCTCAAATCAAGATTGTCTCTAAATTTAAGTCATTGATTTGTTTTCTGAGGGAACATTTTTGTGCCTTAGTCATATGTTCTTACATGAGGTATTGGATTTGTGCTGTTTCAGTTGTTGGAGACTGTCCAGACAGCACCCTAGCAACCAGTGATGTCACCGCTGAGAGCAATGTCGCCACCAACGATGTTACAGTAGAGAGCGCCATGGTCACGACAGATGTGTCCGAGGAAAGTGACAGGGGAAATTCAGGCTCTGCCTCTAATGCTGATGAGAAACTGTGTCTAAGGATGAAACTTATTACACCTGTAAATGAGGAAAGCGAAAGTGCTCCAGAATTTAGCTTGGAAAGTAAGAATACAGCACTATGTAACCTCAGGAGGATGATTCCCCTCGCAAAAAATCATTTTGGGATGTAGTATTTTGTTTCACAGGCGGCATGGATTGAATCCCAAAATGTGCTTAAAGGGGTATTCTGGTAAGAATAGGGATAATTGTACAGCTAGAATCCCCACTAATCACAAAAAAGGGTTGTGTACCCCTGAAATGGAGCGGCCGGTAGAGCATACACATTGCCCCTAATTTTCTATGGTGCTGATGGACATAGCCGAGTGCTGAGTACAAAACTTGGCTGTTTTTGGCAGTCCCATAGAGATGAATGGAGTAGCAGTGCACATGCTTGACCTCTGCCCAGTTCATTTCAGTGGTACAGGGTCCCATTTCTCGTGATCGGGGGGTGGGGGGTTCTCAGTGGTCGGCAAAGTGCGGCTCGCGAGCCACAAGCGGCTCTTTAGACCCTTCAATGTGGCTCTTTCCCACGGCGACCCATCCTGCACTACAGAGGAATCGAATCTTGCCTGTGGGACGCATTTGCGTTCCACAAAGCAAGAGAGGGCGTGTTCGCTAACTAGTATTAGCGCACGCGCATCACAGTAGGGCCTACTGTGATGCACGTGCGCAAATACTAGTTAGCGAACACTCCCTCTCTTGCTTTGTGGAACGCAAATGAGTCCCACAGGCAAGATAACTAGTATTAGCGCACGCGCATCACAGTAGGGCCGGCATGCACTACTTTTTTGCAGCCAGAAGCACCACGGAAGCACTCTGTATCACTGATATCCTGGACCCATTGAAGTGAATGGGTCCATGATGTGGGCTACACACGGCCTCGTGCAGCCCGCATCATGGACCCATTCACTTCAGCATGCGCTACTTTTTTGCGGTGCAGAGGTACAGCCAGAAGCACCACGGAAGCACTCTGTAGCAGCCATATCCCAGATCCTGAACCCATTGAAGTGAATGGGTCCATGATGTAGGCTGCACACGGCCGTGTGCAGCCCACATCATGGACCCATTCACTTCAGCATGCGCTTCCTTCCTATATATTTTAGGTTTTAAAAATGTGGCTCTCAAAAGTAATTTCAATCGTGGTTTTGGCGATATTTGGCTCAGTTGACAAAAAAGTTTGCCCACCACTGGTCTGAGCTAATTTATCCCTTATTCTTTGCATAAGCATAACTTCTTCCTGGAATCCCCCTTTAATATAACTGTCCATGTGACTGTCAGAATAGGCTTATAATTTAGTCCTCATCTTCTGGTTTAACTTTTTTAGCTAATTTGTGTAACAACCTGGTGAACCAACTTTGGAATAAAAGGGTTTGTTTTATTGTGGACATTTGGTGTGAAATATGCAGTTAGTCTTTCAGCAGAAGATTTACTGCTGTGAACAAATCTATTTAAATATGTCTTTTTCATTTCTTGCTTGTCCAGAACCTCCAGTTGTTGAGAGAACAAGTGGGACTGCCGCCGTGGAGGGGGGTATTGCCGGGTAAGAGACTCTTGGTCCTGTGTGGAACTATATGACACAAAGACCTTTCTACAAATAGCTTGATTAGAAAAATAATTAATTTATGCACAAACCTAAGAGTGGATGCACCACTTTAGATTTATGTTCCTACAAAAGGGGTTCATATAGACATGCATCAAAGGGTAGCTAAACTGCTCTGAGCACTTTGCACCTATAGCTTTCATTAGCTCTGCTCTTCTTTTGGAGCGCGATGAGTACAGATTCCATATACTTTCTATGGATTCATTTTTTTCATCAAAGGTTTGGTTACTCTTTATATCAGACCCCAGTTGATCAGCTGTTTGAAGAGGAGTCAGCACTTGCATCATCTCGCTTGCAGCGTAAGTGCAGTGTAATTGCAAGTGCTTGTTCCATTTAAGTAATTGCACTGCGCCGCTGCGAGCGAGACGGCGCACAGTGTAACAGCTGATTGGAGGGGCTGCTGGAAGTCGGACCACTGCTGATCTGATATTGTTGACCTATCCTGAAGATAGGTCATCAGTATTAAACCCCTGCCCTTTAAGCACCTATTATGTATTCTTTTATTCCGTACACATAACATTTTGTGGGGAACCATGTAAACCTAGTAACGGTGGATACGTAATGTATTATGTGACCACTGCCTTCATAGTGTGCCTGCTTGCACATACATAGTAGTTATTACTTAACTATTGCTTTTGTATGTAAGCCCTTGTTCAAGCATGCTCTATTGCATCTGCTATTTTTCCATGTTCCATTGCTCCACAGTGTGTGTGTATAAGATCAGTTTATAACATAAGTAGCTGTTCAGAATAGTTTTATTTCTTTATTTATTTTATTTTGTTCAGTCACACAGAGAACTCCCCATCTGTGTTTATACGCGTGCGTGAAGCCCATCGTGAAGACGAGACCCGAAGTCATCAATTGCCCCCTACACCGGTCAGGTAAATATGATAAAACTTAATGTGGCCATCTGAGGATTCGCTAGGGGTTCAGTATGGGAAAGAGGGTCATTACCTCCTGAAAACAATAGTTCCCCCAACAATTATTGTGCAGTATACACCATGCCCCATATGGTTATAGTGCACCACAATTAAAAATGCTCCTTGCTCTGCCTCAGGTTTCAACTGTATAGAGTTGAGTAATGCTGGCCCGGGCCACTCTGCCTATGGATCCACCATGCAGGTCGGACTGGGGTCACTGTCCCTCTCTAACTCTGCCTTTGGTACCTATATACCCTGTTAACCGACAGCTGTCTCTCAACTCCCCCATACAATATTTGCTTCCCTCAGCCAAGTGTTTAAGATAAGCCACCAGCACCTTTCTCTGCTCTCCACTGAAAACATATAGGAGAACAAAAGGATTGCGCATTGAAATTCACACTCGATCCTTCTCTTCCCCCAACAGATTTTTTCAGGAGCTCCCCCTACACATTAGATTGTCAACCAGTCTGCCAAAAATAGCAGGTTTATCTGTCAATCTGTGGAGGGGCCTTCAGTACTGTTCTTTTTAGGGTCCATGCACACGTCCGTGTGTGTTTTGCAGATCCGATCCGTGGATCTGCAAAACACTGACATTGGCGATGTGCGTTCCGCATTTTGCAGACCGCACATCGCCGGCACTTAATATAAAATAGGACATGTTCTATTTTTTTCAGGATCCACCACCTCCAGGGGGTGGATCAGTTTTTATAAAATGTCAGATAGCAAACACTTTGTTTTATTTATGAAATAGTAGTAGCGACAAAAGCAGAAGCAACACTAGTACTAAAGGATGATGCCGTAATTATTTTTACTACTGGTACTTTACTATGTAAGCACATGATGTACTGCAGGTCACATGTGGAGCAAGCAGAGCACACTGGAGATCTTACTTAAATGGGAACTGTACTTTTATCACACTATGCATAAATAAATAGTACATTATATCATTATATATATACATACATACATACATACATACATACATACATACATACATACATACATACATACATACTTTTATACTAGAACGCCCTTTTCCCCCCTCGCCTATGACAGCACCCATGGATAGCATCCGCCCCCTTCCTCAGGGCAGGAAACAGGAAGCACAGTCTCTTCAAAAGGGAGGTACAACCCCCATCATGCCAGTTCTGTTTCCTGTCCTAAGGGACAGGGTGGATGCACAGCGGTTGAAGAGCAGAGCTGCGGGAGCCCCTTGGTTGATACCCGTGGGAGGAGGGCCTACCCGAGCGGCGTAAGTCTTCCTCGGAAGCCGCTGCTGAAGTCTGGCCCCTTTGGACTCCCTCTCGTCCGGTCACTCCCCCGTCGGGGCTGCTTCGGTGTCCCCGGCTTGGCGAACCTCTGCGGCCGTGCCGTATGTTCGGCTGCCGCTGGCGTTCGCGCATACTTCCGGGTAGGTCAGGCCGGCGCTGACGTCATCAGTCGGCGCCGGATCTTGGCCTCCGGCTTTTGGCAGTGGGAGGAGGCGGGCCTTGGACCGGAAGGGGAGGGTGCTGGCGCGCGCCCGGCAAGTTCAAAAACCAGCCAGCTCTCACTGCAGGCTGGTGTTTTGGCCTGCAGTGAACTCCATGGATGACAGCCACTGGCAGAAAATGGAGCCCACACAGCGCGCAGAACCCACTGAAACCACCAACGAATCCTCGGTACCGGTGGGGGTAAGAGGGGCGAATGCCCTGCATTTTCCATTTATCTCAGTACCTGATGGTTGTCTTTGCTTTATGTGTTTAGACTTCTAAAGAGAGAAGGGGGTCAAGGTCCAAGGAGCGGGGCTGTGCTATTTTCAAGAGGAAGCTACCGTCCGGTTGGGGCAAACCTGCATGTCAGGCCTGCGTAGGCAAATTATTGGAGGATGAGGCCCCCTCTCTCTTATCAAGCCTAAAGAAGATTATCAAGGATGAAGTCAGAGAAACAGTTAAAGAATCCTTGAGTAATCTGCTTGAAGATCGCCCTAGTACTTCCGCCGCGGTCTCTATTCCCGCTTCGAGCGATCAGGAGCTGTTATCCGGGTTAGAGGAGGAGGGAGAACTTCCATCCTCGGATCATTCACAGGACGAGCAGCTGGCGGGGAGACCCTTGTTCCTCCCAGAGAACATTAATGCTCTAGTCGGGATTGTCAGGGCAACTATGGGGCTTGATGATCAAGCAGAACCCCAGTCTATGAGGGATTCCATGTTCGAGGGCCTAGGTCCCAGAAGATTGAAATGTTTTGATGTGCACGAGAACATAACTTCGGTTATTAAGAATGAATGGAGCAGGCCGGACAGAAAATTTTTCGTGCCTTCTGCCCTAAAAAGGAAGTATCCCTTTTGAGGACAAAGCCTCTGCTGATTGGGATAGAGCCCCAAAGTTGGATGCTCCGGTAGCAAAAATCTCTAAGAGAGCAGCCCTCCCGTTTGAAGACGCGGGAACTCTAAAAGATGCTATGGACAGAAGAGCAGAGGTCTATTTAAAAAAGAACTGGGAGGCGACGGCTGGTTCTTTTAGGCCCGCTATAGCCGCCACTTCTGTGGCCAGGTCCTTAAAGGTCTGGATGAAGGAGATGGAGGAGCAGATGAAGAAAGGAGCGCCCATGGAACAACTCCTCTCGTCATTCCCAACTCTGTACAGTGCAATTGACTTCTTAGCGGATGCCTCAGTGGACTCCCTGAAGCTGTCAGCAAGAGCCGCAGCTCTTTCAAATTCCGCCCGTCGGGCGATTTGGCTAAAAGACTGGAAGGGGGATGCAGGGTCGAAGGCGAAATTATGTGCTATTCCCTGTCAGGGTGAATTTCTCTTCGGGCCCACGTTGGATGATCTGCTGGAAAAGGCCTCTGACAGAAAAAAGGGTTTCCCTTCTATTCATCAGCAGCCTCCTAAGAAGCCCTTTCGTTCTCAGTCGGCCAGATTTAACTTTAAGAGAAGAGAAACTCCCAGGCAGTCTGGTAATGCGCCCAAAAGGAGCAAAGGGTTTCTTTTTTCAGGTGGAGAGGCCTCTAAGAAGCCTCCGCAATGACGCCAGATGCCCGGTTGGAGGTCGTCTCTCCCTCTTCGCAGATCAATGGCGGAAGATCTCAAACAGCCCCTGGATCCTCTCAATCATTTCACAGGGCTATTGCCTGAACTTCCTGAGAACTCCTCCAGAAAGGTTCGTTTTGACGGACTATCGCTCCAGCCCAGAGAAGCTAGAAGCATTGCGTCTGGAAGTTGCAGATTTACTAAAGAAGAGGGTCCTGCAGGAGGTTCCAGCTCAAGAGAGGGAGAGGGGCTATTATTCGACTCTTTCTTGTAAAGAAGCCGAATGGCACCTTCCGAACCATAATAAATCTGAAGCTGCTCAACAAATATCTGGTGTACGAGAGGTTTCGTATGGAGACTATCAGTTCCATAATTCCGAATTTATTCCTGGGCTGCTACATGGCGACCCTGGACCTCAGGGACGCTTATTACCACGTCTCAATCCATCCCAGTCACCAGAAGTACCTGAGAGTAGTAGTTCAGTTCCCGGACAGACTCCTACACGTACAGTTTCGGGCCCTGCCGTTTGGGTTGTCTCAGGCACCCAGGCTTTTCACGAAGATTGTAGCAGAGATGATGGCTCATCTGAGGGAGAGGGATCTGATTGTCATTCCCTATCTAGACGATTTCCTCCTTCTCTCTCAGACACCGGGACAATTATCCGAGGGAATTGCCTGGGTCAGGGAGGTGCTGGTAAAGTTGGGTTGGGAGTTAAATCTCCAGAAATCCAATCTCGTACCAAGCCAGATATGCACCTTTCTGGGGCTGCTCCTGGACTCCCAGAAGCAGATGTGTTTTCTCCCGACACAGAAGGTTTCTCTACTAGTCTCCAGGGTTCAGGACATTGTGGCTCGCCGTTCCATCTCTCTAAGAGAGGCTATGTCAGTTCTGGGCCTAATGACGGCCGCAATCCCGGGGGTGGAATGGGCCCACTTCCACTCGAGGTCGCTTCAGCTGCAGATCCTGGGAGTTTGGGACAAAGATCCCCTATCCTTGGATTCCCTCTTCTACCTTTCAACTCATACAATAAAAGATTTAGAGTGGTGGACAGAACCTTCCAACCTTCAGAGAGGAGTCCCTTGGTCAAGGCAGGATCCCCTCTCTCTGACTACAGACGCAAGTCCCTGGGGGTGGGGAGCTCACACAGAATCTCTACTTCTGCAGGGACAGTGGGATCAGGAGATAGTTCCCAGATCTCACAACTTCAAGGAACTCCTGGCGATCCTCATGGCCTTGAAGAAATGCCTCCACCTTTTAAAAGGCAGAAACGTCTTAATCTACTCCGACAACATGACGGCAGTAGCCTATATCAATCGTCAGGGGGGGACGAGATCGCCAGATCTAATGTCTCTCACCAGGGAGATTTTCGAGATAGCAGAGGATTTCCTTCCATCGATCAGGGCGGTACACTTAAAGGGAAAGGAGAATGTGAAGGCAGACTTTCTGAGCAGGCATTGTGTTCGGCAGGGGGAATGGTCCCTAGATCAACAGGTCTTCAACGACATCGTGGCTCTCTGGGGTCTCCCGGTGGTGGATCTCTTTGCCACAAGGGGAAACAGAAAAGTGAAAAGGTTCTACTCTCTATCCCCACTAGAACGGCCCACGGCAGTGGACGCTTTGGCGCAGTCATGGAGAGTAGGCCTCCTGTACGCCTTCCCTCCTATAAAGCTACTCCCAAGAGTCCTGAAGAAGATTCGGGAGGAGAAGGCCCTAGTAATTACTATAGCCCCCTTTTGGCCCAGGAGGGTCTGGTTTTCCTGGCTAAGGAGGATGTCGGTAGCAGACCCCTAGGGTACTTCCCGTCTTCCCGGGACTACTAGTTCAGGGACCATTACTTCATCCACAGTTGGAGAGCCTGCACTTGACAGCCTGGCTGTTGAGAGGCAGATCCTAGAGATGAAGGGTCTTTCCGGGGAGGTGATAGACACCCTTTTATCCAGCAGAAAACCTGTTACCTCAAAAATCTATTTGAGAGTTTGGAGGGCCTTCCTTCGATTTGCAAACAGGCCAGTTAATGTCTTGGATCCCCCGGAGTTACCTCTAGTCCTGAGCTTCCTCCAGGAAGGCTGGAATAAAAAGCTGAGGCCCAGTACTTTAAAGGTCCATATCTCTGCCTTAAGTGCTCTCTTTGAGTATAAGTTAGCAGACCACCCCTGGATTAAGAGATTTGTAGTTGCAATTTCTAGACTCGCTCCCGTCCAGAAATCCAGAGTTCCCCCCTGGGATTTGAACCTAGTCCTGTCTGCCTTAACCGGAGATCCCTTTGAGCCCATTGAGGACATCTCTATTAAAATCTTGACCTTTAAATTAGTTTTCTTGCTAGCCATTACTTCCGCTAGAAGAGTGAGTGAGATTTCGGCCCTCTCTATCGAAAAACCGTATCTCAATATCTTAGAAGATAGGGTTATTCTATCTCCTGACCCTGCCTTCCTTCCAAAGGTTTCATCATCCTTTCATCGGTCTCAGGATATAGTTTTACCTTCCTTCTGTTCCTCACCCAAGAATCAGAAGGAAAGGGAATTTCATTGCCTCGATGTTAGGTGTCTAATCCAATACCTTTTGGCCACTCAAGAATGGAGGTTGTCCTCTAAGCTGGTAGTTTCCTTTCAGGGACAGAAGAAGGGCTCCCCTGCTTCCTCTCAGTCCATAGCCAGGTATATAAAACAAGCCATCTATCTGGCATATTCCTCTAAAGGGGTTCCTCCTCCTGCCGGGTTTGGAGCACACTCAACAAGAGCAGTGTCTACATCCTGGGCAGAAAGAGCTTCCGCTTCTATTGACCAGATTTGCAGAGCAGCTACTTGGAGTTCTGCTCATACCTTCTTTAAGCACTATAGGCTGCAGCTTCCTTCACAGGAGGGTTTGGGATTTGGGCGTAAAGTCCTCCAAGCAGTTGTCCCACCCTAGGTTGATCTCGCCTAGATATCCATGGGTGCTGTCATAGGCGAGGGGGGAAATATAGGATTACACTTACCGGTAATCATTTTTCCTTGAGCCTATGACAGCACCCGCCTAATTCCCTCCCTTACAATAAAAAAAATTAAAAATAAATAAAAATAAAAAATAAATAAAAATATATAATAAAAAAGAGAGGATTTTAGAATATATAGAGAGATGCATACGTGTGTTTGCACACAGAGATGAGCATTTGTTCTGTTGTGGATTTGTGGTGTAGTGTTTTTGTCTCCTTAGTTCTTGGAATAGGACTGGCATGATGGGGGTTGTACCTCCCTTTTGAAGAGGCTGTGCTTCCTGTTTCCTGTCCTGAGGAAGGGGGTGGATGCTATCCATGGGTGCTGTCATAGGCTCAAGGAAAAATGATTACCGGTAAGTGTAATCCTATATTTCTTCAGCTAACGGCTCACTCCATCTCACCCCTCTTCTCTCCATAGATGTCTGTCTCTCTGCACTTCCTTCCTTCTCCCCTCTCCATAGACTAAAAATACATAAAGGTCTATCTGCCCTTAACCCCTTCACTACCGAACTTTTCACCTTAAATCCCAGACCGATTTTTTTTAAAATCTGACATGTCACGTTATGTGCAGGACTGTGGAGTCGGTAGAAAAATGCTCCGACTCCTCTGTATTTAATATGCGACTGTATTTTATACATTCCTTGACGGAAAGAAAGGCAACATACATGTCATTACCACAGAACTACTGACTAGGAAGCCAACAGTCTACTGTATTGAACAGTTTAAGGAAAAGACCAACACAATGTGTTCCACCAAGTTCTTCTAAGCTCTTATAGCAGAGAGGTAGTTGGGCAGAAGCTGCTGCCTTCTCCTTTGTGTGCTGATCTTCTGCTGAAGATTGGGCAGTGGGAGGATCCAGGAAGGGGCATTTATTTTAAAACATGATTTCCCCAGTAGAATCCCATAGTAATGTTTAAAGTTTAAGCTAACAATCTGAGTTTACAAGTTTATAGCCTAATGACAGCAGTTTTTCAAATGGTTTACAGCTTCAGTCTTGAACTATTGACTATCCATTCCCTTCACTTATACAAGTGTCTCTAGTCCTGCAAAAAACACATTTACTTGATCAGTTATCAGTGAGAGGCTAGGTTAACCATGGGCGTTGCGTTCCCTGTAACAGCGGAACACAACACAATGGAAAGTATAAGTATTGCCACTCCTTAACTGTGCGTTGCGTGCCATATAGTGAAGCATATGAAACGCATGCTTCTTCACGGTCACTTAACGTGTTCGTTTTACGGTAACGTGACGCACTGCGTGCATTAACCTTTATTATTACACTAAAGAAATAATTATAACTTTTTATGAACTGGGACATTTAAACTTGCTTTTTTTATTTTTTATTCAAATTTAAATTTAGTTGGAGTCGGTTCATTTTTTTTTTTTTTCAACTCCAGGTACCCAAAATTGACAAAATAGGAAAAAAGGTATCTGGAGACAATGGAGGTCCTCTTAGCTCTTCTTTATTGATTCATAAAACCGACACAGTCACTGGATCCACGGCATGGTAGCGACCATGCCGTGGATCCAGTGACTGTGTCGGTTTTATGAATCAATAAAGAAGAGCTAAGAGGACCTCCATTGTCTCCAGATACCTTTTTTCCTATTTTGTTTGCTGCCTGCTACGGGAACACTCCCCCAGGGCCTCTGGAGCCGGGTTTATACACCACACCAGGAAGGTGAGCTGGATACAAAGTTTTCTCTATTTACCCAAAATTGACTCCGACTCCACAGCCCTGGTTATGTGCTAAAAACTTTAAAACCCTTTTACTTATCCAGGCCATTGTTTTCTCGTCCCATATTGTACTTCATGACAGTGGTAAAATTGAGTAAAAAAATATCATTTTATTTTGCCCAAAATTTTGAAAAATTTGCAAATTTCCCTTTCCCCATATGTCTCCTTCATGTTTTGGATCATTTTGTGAATGCCATTTTATTTTTTGGGGACGTTAGAAGGCCTAGAAGTTTAGAAGCAAATCTTGAAATTTTTCAGAAAATTTCCAAAACCCACTTTTTAAGGACCAGTTCAGGTCTGAAGTCACTTTGTGAGGCTTACATAAAAGAAACCACCCAAAAATGACCCCATTTTAGAAACTACACCCCTCAAGGTATTCAAAACTGATTTAACAAACTTTGTTAACCCTTTAGGTGTTCCTCAAGAATTAATGGAAAATGGAGATGAAATTTCAGAATTTAACTTTTTTCGCAGATTTTCCATTTGAATAATTTTTTTCCCACTAACAAAGCAAGGGTTAACAGCCAAACAAAACTCAATATTTATGGCCCTGAGTCTTTAGTTTACAGAAACACCCCATATGTGGTCGTAAACTGCTGTACGGGCACACGGCATTGCGCAGAAGGAAAGAAAAGCCATATGGTTTTTGGAAGGCAGATTTCACTGGGATAATTTTAAGCTGCCATGTCACATTTTAAGCTCCCCTGATGCACCCCTAGAGTAGAAACGGGATAAGGTGGCAGTTTTGTTGGTACTATTTTAGTATACATATGATTTTTGATTGCTCTATATTACACTTTTTGTGAGGCAAGGTAACAAAAAAATAGGCACAGTTTTTATTTTTTGTTATTTGCACTGTTTATCCAACAGGTTGGATCACGTGGTACTTTTATAGAGCAGGTTGTTAAGGACGCAACCATACAAAATATGATTTTTTTTTTTTTTTGTCTCCATATTCTCAAAGCCATTTTTATTTATTTTTTGGCGACTCTCTTATGTAGGGTCACATTTTTTGCTGGTTGAGATGACTGTTTGGTACTATTTTAGGGTGCATTTGACTTTTTATGTAAAATAGAAGAGTGAAACTGGATCGCACATCCTCAATACTATGCTTTTATTTAACAACTGCTTCTCAGCATAATTAACATCGCTTATCAGCGCAATCTATAGTATACCTACCCGTATGTTGCATACTGTACATGAGGCATTGGTATACAATTTGATCAAAAAGCATAGTCCCACTCACCACGACAAGATTGCCTCCTCGAGTGGGAACCTACTCTAAATTTAGTGCAGCACTGCACCAATAGGCAGCGGGACCTAGCAGCCAAACAACGCCCCCGCTGTCTGGCAGAGCCACCCTGGCACTGGGCCCCACCAACCCACCAGCACAGCACCAGAGCAACAATGGCCGCCGCACCGCACCGCTCCATGTGAACAGTTGTGAAAGCTCACCTTATCACATGCGATTGTATACCAATGCCTTATGTACAGTATGCAACATAGGGGTAGGTTTACAATATATTGCGCTGAGAAGCGATGTTAATTAAGCTTTTTTTTTTTTTCTTCCTCTGGTATAAGCACTCCTCCCCATTCGGCCCAGGTGATTTTAATCAGCAGGAGACTGCATAAGTGTGTATAAATTCCTACTACCTCTCAGTTGGAGTTCCTGAGAGCATGTGATAAGGTGAGCTCTGACAACTGTTCACATGGCACGGTGCTTTGTGGCGGCCATTGTTGCTTTGGTGCTGTGGTGGTGGGGCCCAGTGCCAAGGTGGCTTTGTCAGGCAGTGGGGGCATTGTTTGGCTGCTGGGTCCCGCTGCCTATTAGTGCCGTGCCGGTGGTCGCCGCACAACGCCGTGCCAAAGTTAGAGTAGAGTTCCACTCGAGGCAACCTGGTCGTGGTGAGTGGGCCTATGATTTCTCGCCCAATTCCTTGGGGGACACAGGAGACCTTGGGTATAGCTCAACTCCCTAGGAGGCGTGACACTAAGTGAAAACCGTTAAGCCCTTCCTCCAGCAGCTATACCCTCAGCCTAGAGAGAGAGACTACCAGTTTCTGCTTAGTGTCCAAGGAGGCAAGACACTCCCTTTGCAGGGCTGTTTTTCCTCCTTCGTTTTTTATTTTAATTTTATTTTTCACAGGGGCAACAGAGATGCCTGGACCTCTCTGTTTCTCCTGGGGTCGAGCTGCGCCAGTCTCGGTCATCCACACTGCTGCCTCCCCCACAGAAGACGAGGAGGATCAGGGCAGCCCAGCTCCCCTGCATCCCGCCAGCATAAGGGTCTCCCACACGTCAAGCCCCTCTCCAGCTTCCTGCCACTGCGGTGCCAGCAGCTGAAGGGGCGACCCTGCTGGAGTGGACAGAGGGTAAAGACTTCAGGATGGTGAGAGTGGCTGTTCCAGCCCCCAGCCCCCTCCCCTTCTGCTCTCTGCTCACCCCCAAGGCCTCCTCATCTATAGTATGCTGTGGATGTCACTTGGGCCCCAATTCACCACAAGAGCGGACCCTTATACTACTGGCTAAGTTTCTTCTTCAGCCGCAACAGGACAAGGCTCTCCCTTAGGGCTCCAGGCTACAATCGCGAGCGCAGCAGCTAGCAGCCGGCCGGCATCGCCAACGTCCGCACACAGTAATCGCGGCAATCGCTTTATCTGCTGGGGTGGACAGGCTCTCCCTTACCGCACTCCGTGGGACTAATGGAGGTAAACTCGGGCCATATGATGTTGCGGTCTCTCACTACAGGCCGCAGACCACCCCTCCTCCTTCTTCCCTTCTCTATATTTAAATTGCACGCGCGAACAGAGCATCAGCGGGGGGCGGGGCTTCGCTTCTCGCTCCCGTCTCATTCCCGCCTCTGATTCACCTCAAGAGTCTGGCCACCGCTGCTGTCGCTTTCTCCTCTGCTGCCGTGACGTGTTGGATCTCTTCTGCCACTGCTGCCTGCTCCTTCTGCTGTCACACTGCCTGAGGTCTTTGGTCTGGTAGGACTGTTAACCCCTTCCTAGCGCCAGCAGCCCCTAGCCTGGACAGCTGTCCCCTTTTTTTTCGGCCAACATGTCTGACCCCTCAGGGGCCTCTAGGCCCTGGTATCACGCCTGCACCGCCTGTGAAGCACCCTTTCCACTGGGGCAATCAGACCTGCATTGCTCTGCATGCCAGGCCCCAATACAGGGTCCACCACTTGCCCTGCCGCCCCCTGATTCCTTGGATCCACCTGATTGGGCAAGATCCCTGTCCCAGGCCGTGGAAAGCCTCACTTATGTCGTGGGCCGCCTTGTAGACACACAGCCTGTTACGCAGCCTGCTACACCCCCTGTCGTATCCTCCGGGTCTGCTAATTCTGCCGACCCGTCTGGGTCCCTCGCTCCCAGCGATGCCTCCAGGGCCCGACACCTCCAGAAGCGCTCTAGGGCGGCGTGTGCATCTTCCTCGGATGCGTCCCTGTCCCCTCCAAGTGTGCGGTTTCAGTCTGGCCCCTCCTCCTCACAGGACATGCCCTCTGAGGGAGAGATGGTGGATTCGGATTGGGACACGGACTCGGCATTACCGTCCAAGCTAGCCTCTGCTGTGGGTCATCTCATTTCCAATTTTCGTGACACCATTAAAATTCACGACGACCCTCCCAATACTGAAAAGGCCGGTGTGTCCTTTTTCCGCCCCAAACAGGCGTCCACGGTTTTTCCTCTCCACGCCGATATCTCGTCGATGGTCGATGGCTTGGTCTCGCCCTGATGCCTGTTATACCCCCCCAAGAAGTTGGATATCTGTTATCCCTTCCCAGCGGATTGCATCTCCACTTGGGCGTCTCCACCTAAAGTCGACCCTCCCGTGGCCCGCCTGTCTAAAAGCACGGCCATTCCTGTGGCGGACGGCTCCTCTCTTCAGTCCACTGAAGACCATCGCATGGAATCCCTTACAAAAGCCATATTTGCCGCCTCTGGTTCAGCCCTCAGACCGCTCTTTGCTTCCGCCTGGGCCGGGAAGGCGGTCTCGGAATGGGCTTCCCAACTGGACCCCAGGGACTTGATTCGGACGTCTCCATTCAGGACCTCCGTTCTTTAGCCCAGCTCATTGTTCAGGCAGGGAAATTCATTTGTGAGGCCTCACTTGATGCGGGTGCCCTCATTGCTCGTTACTCTTCTCTGGCTGTCTCCTCCTTTTCAGGGACATCTGACAGGCACACGTCTCCGACGCCTGGGCGCTCGAGATTGTGTCATACGGATACAAAATCAAATTCGTGTCCCTCCCTCCAAATCGTTTCTTTCGCTCCCGTGCCCTGAGGGACTCCCAGTGTGCGGACGCCTTCTCCGAAGCCATTCGCACCCTTCTGGACAAGGGAGTGATTACTCCTGTTCCTCCAAGGGACAGATTCAAGGGGTTCTATTCGAACCTTTTTGTGGTCCCCAAAAAGGAAGGCTCGGTAAGACCGATTGTGGACCTCAAACGGTTAAAACTGTTTCTCAGTCTTCGCCGGTTCAAGATGGAGTCCCTCCGATTCGTGGTGGCTTCCCTGGAAAAAGGGGAGTTTGTCGTCTATCGACATCCAGGATGCTTACCTCCACGTCCCGATCGCTCGGTGTCACCAGTGTTTCCTTCGCTTTTGCAGTGGGGAACGACCACTATCAATTTGTCACCCTCCCCTTCGGCCGGGCGAAGGCTCCTCGGGTGTTCACCAAGATCCTAGCCCCTGTCCTGGCCTTGCTCCGCTCCATGGGTGTTTTTCTGCTTCCTTATTTGGACGACCTGCTCATCAAGGCGCCCTCCTTTTCCCTCACGCTACATACCCTGGAGCGGTTCGGTTGGATTATCAGCCTTCCCAAGTGTTCACTTATCCCCTCCAGACAGCTCGTCTTCCTGGGGATGCTGCTGGATACAGAAGCGGCGGCGGTTCGTCTCCCTCTGGAAAAGCGTCTGGCCCTTCACCATTCGGTTCAGACCCTCCTTCTCCACCGCCGTTCGTACTTCCGGTCCAGCATGCGGGTATTGGGACAGATGGTGTCCTGCTTCGAAGCGATTCCGTTCGCGCAATATAACTCCCACATCTTCCAGACGGCGATCCTGTCTGCCTGGGACAAGTCCCCGGAGAGTCTGGACCAGGCCCTTCCCCCTACCTCCCCATGTTCGGACCTCCCTCCTCTGGTGGTTGCAGACCCCCCCTCCAAGGAAAATCCTTTCTGCCGATGACCTGGTTGGTGGTCACCACTGATGCCAGTCTGCAGGGTTGGTCCAGGGCACTTGGTCTCCATCGGAGTCCAAGCTGCCGATTAAAACATCCTGGAACTGAAGGCAATTCTCCTATCGCTCCGGCACTGGACTCCCCTGCTTGGGGGCCATCCTATCCGTGTCCAGTCGGACAATGCCACGGCCGTGGCGTACATAAATCATCAGGGGTCACTCGCAGTGCAGCGGCTATGCGGGAAGTGTCTCGCATTCTCCACTGGGCAGAAACTCATGTTCTGGCCCTGTTGGCAATTTACATCCCGGGGGTGGAAAACTGAGCGGTGGACTTCCTCAGCCGGACCACGATCGACCCGGGCGAGTGGTCTCTGCATCCCGACGTGTTCGAGTCCATTTGCCTCCGTTGGGGTAGTTCGGATGTGGATCTCATGGCCTCCAGTTTCAACCACAAGCTCCCCATCTTCCTGTCCAGGTCCAAGGACCTGAGGGCGTATGGCGCTGACTCTCTCGTTCTTCCGTGGACAGAACTCTCTTGTTCTTCCTGTACATGTTTCCGCCCCTCCCCCTTCTGCCGCGGGTTCTCCGGAAAATCGTGACAGATGGCATGCCTACGATCCTAATAGCCCCATATTGGCCTCGCTGGCCTTGGTACGCCGACCTGATGTTGCTCCTGGGAGATGCGCCTTGGCCGCTGCCTCTAAGAGAAGACCTTCTCTCTCAAGGGCCGATCTTCCACCAGCATTTGGGGTTGCTATGTTTAACTGCATGGCTGTTGAGACCGCAGTTTTAATGTGACTGGGTTTTTCGGCGGATGTGGTTCGTACCATGATCCGCGCACAGAAGCTGGCCTCGTCCAGGATTTATTACCGGACTTGGCGATCGTACCTGGGTTTCTTCAAAAATTTGGATGTTCATCCTCTTTGTTTTTCCCTCCCCACGGTCCTGTCCTTTTTACAGTCTAGTCTGGGTCTCGGCTCGTTGAAGGGTCAGGTCTCGGTGCTTTCCATCCTCTTCCAGCGTCCTTTTGGCCCCTCTCGGTCCTTTCAAAACCTTCATCCAGAGAGTTGCTCACTCTGTTCCTCCATATCGTTCTCCCATTCCACCCTGGGACCTTAATGTTGTGCTCTCGGCGCTCCAGTCTTCCCCTTTCGAGCCGTTGCGGAGGGTCTCTCTTCGCCTTTTGTCCTGCAAGGTCATATTCCTTGTCGCCATCACGTCTCTTCGACGGGTGTCTGAATTGGCGGCGCTTTCTTGTATTGAGCCCCTTTTGGTCTTCCACTAGGATAAGGTTGTTCTCCGTCTGGTCCCTTCATTCCTCCCGAAGGTGGTCTCCGCCTTTCACCTCAATGAGGACCTCGTCCTCCCTTCCCTTTTGTCCGTATCCTGCTCACCCTCGAGAACGGGAGCTTTACCGCCTGGATGTCGTTAGGACCCTGAAGATTTACCTGGAGGTCACCGGACCCTTTCAGCGCACGGACTCTTTTTTTTTTTTTTTTTTTTTGTGGTTCCGGAAGGTCCACGCAAGGGGTTTGCGGCGTCCAGGGTGTCTATTGGCCGCTTCATCAAGATGGCTATTGCCAAGGCTTACCACGCCAAGGGCAAGGAGACTCCTTTTGGGGTTACCGCTAATTCTACCAGAGCGGTCGGTGCCTCTTGGGCTCAGAGGCATCGGGCTTCGGCTGAACAACTGTGCAAGGTGGCCACCTGGTCTTCCTTGCACACCTTCACCAAAGTCTACAGGGTGAACACCTATGCATCGGCGGATGCTGCTTTGGGTCGCCTGGTCTTGCAGGCGGCGGTTTTTTGATGTCTCCTGTGGTTTCGCCTTGGGCTGTAGTCCCTCCCATCTTGGACTGCTCTTGAACGTCCCAAGGTTTCCTGTGTCCCCCAAGGAATTGGGTGCGAGATTTTTGTATAACTTGCCAGTAAAATCTTTCTCGCTCTTCCTTGGGGGACACGGCACCCACCCATTGTTCTGATTTACAGGTACGGTTTGGTTGCCCCTGTCGGGTAGTTGACTTGTTTGGTTTCACATGGTTGGTCATTGCCTTTTTTTCACTACTTCGACACGCAACTGGTAGTCTCTCTCTCCAGGCTGAGGGTATAGCTGCTGGTTGTCCGGAGAAGCAATAGGGTCTTTTCCTGGCCCCGGACCCACTGCGGCCTTGCTGCTGAATTTGTTTTCGATATTGGTCCCGACTGCTCCTCCAGCGACTTTTCACTTCATCAACTTGTAATAAAAAAACACGAAAAAAACTATTATGTTCTATATTCTGCGTTTTTTACGCAGCTCTGGCCTCATGGAAGTGAATGGGGCTGTGTGAAAAACTCATTGCATCCGGATGCACTGCATTGCACTTTAAACGCAAGTAACTTAGCAACAGTGAAGGGATTTTAAAGACAGGAAGTAAATTTCCTAGCATCTGGCTGCAGACTGCGGAGCAAAAGACACAATGATAAAGGCCCCAAAAGCCATGGATGTCCACCATATGATCATCCTGGTCGAGGAGAGACAATGTATCTGGGACACCAGGTCGGCTGAATATTTGGACCACTCAAAGAAGGAGGATGCATGGCATCAAATTACAAAGGAACTTTTTCGCACCGTTTGGGACAATACTGCAGGCCACAGTCGGCAGAGGTTGGGTAAGTAAAGTGGACAATCTATACGCTGTCCACCCTAGCATAGCGCATGTCATACGCTGTCCACCCTAGCATAGCGCATGTCATACGCTGTCCATTCTAGCATAGCGCATGTCATACGCTGTCCATTCTAGCATAGCGCATGTCATACGCTGTCCATTCTAGCATAGCGCATGTCATACGCTGTCCATTCTAGCATAGCGCATGTCATACGCTGTCCACCCTAGCATAGCGCATGTCATACGCTGTCCACCCTAGCATAGCGCATGTCATACGCTGTCCACCCTAGCATAGCGCATGTCATACGCTGTCCACCCTAGCATAGCGCATGTCATACGCTGTCCACCCTAGCATAGCGCATGTCATACGCTGTCCACCCTAGCATAGCGCATGTCATACGCTGTCCACCCTAGCATAGCGCATGTCATACGCTGTCCACCCTAGCATAGCGCATGTCATACGCTGTCCACCCTAGCATAGCGCATGTCATACGCTGTCCACCCTAGCATAGCGCATGTCATACGCTGTCCACCCTAGCATAGCGCATGTCATACGCTGTCCACCCTAGCATAGCGCATGTCATACGCTGTCCACCCTAGCATAGCGCATGTCATACGCTGTCCACCCTAGCATAGCGCATGTCATACGCTGTCCACCCTAGCATAGCGCATGTCATACGCTGTCCTCCGATTTTCACTCAACGCAGAAGTGATGCGTGAAAAACAATGCTCATATATACAGACCCATTGAAATGAATGGGTCAGGATTCAGTGCGGGTTCAATGCGTTCACCTCCCGCATTGCACCCACGCGGAATTCTCGCCCGTGTGAAAGGGGCCTAAGGGTGTATAAATTCCTACCACCTCTCAGTTGGAGTTCCTGAGAGCACGTGATAAGGTGAGCTCTGACAACTGTTCACATGCGCGTTGCTGTGCGACAGCCATTGGTGCTGGGTTGGTGGGGCCCAGAGCCAAGGTGCGGCCTGCTGTTGGCTGCCCTGTATGAACTGAGCTTTTCCTTTTTTCTTGGCTCAACAGATGTGCTGTGCGAGATGACCAAAAAAAAAATGGGTACTGAGAGATCTACCCTATTGTAAGTCTTTGTAGCCACCCAGTAGTTTAGTTGTAAATGGCAGTTTGTCCAAGGTTTTGATAGCGTGGGGTTGTGCAGCCTGTTTATGTTGATGACGTATCCTAATCAATATCTGTTCGGTGAGCGTCCGACGCCAGGCACCCCCACCGATCAGATGTTTGAAGAGGAGCCGGTGCTCCATGCGAGTGCTGCTTTCTCTTCATTACACCACGTGTTGTCTCCCCTGTAGTGGTGGCGTTAGTGTAATTACAGGTATTCGCTTAGTTGAACTTGTAATTACACTGCACTTCCGAGACGACGTGCAGTATAATGAAGAGGAAGCAGCAATCACATGGAGTGCCGCCACCTCTTCAAAGAGTTGATTGGTGGGGGTGCCGGGTGTTAGACTACTCTGATCAGTTATTGATGACCTATTCTGAGGATAGATCATCAATACAAACAGGCTGCACAACAACTTGAACCCCATAAGGTCCCATGACATACACGTACGTCATATTTGTCCGGGACTTAAAGAACAGTGACGTACATGTACTTCATGGTGATCGGGCGGGTGCAGGAGCTGGAGCCCGCCCGATCAGTGGCAAGGGTCCGGCAGTCACTGATAGCCGGACCCCTGCTGTATGCCGGCACATTAACCCTTGCACGGCTGCTGTCAGCGCTGACCGCGGCACGTGCAATGTATGGGGAGGGAGGGAGCTGCCATCGGGTCCCCGATGGAAGGGAAGGCAGCCTGATGCCTTCCTTAGGCATCGTGGCTGCCTTCCCTGACAGCCTGTAAGATCCAGTCCCCTGGGTCTCACAGGCAAGCAAGCTGAAGTGTTTTACAATGTGTTAATACACTTACAGCCGATGCATTACAATACAGAAGTATTGTAATGCATTGTAAAGGGGATCAGACCCCCAAAAATTCAGAGTGGGACAAAAAATAAAATATAGTTTTACAAATATTTTTTAGTTTCAAGTAAAACAAAACAAAAAAGCTTCCTTTTCCTAAAATAAAGTAAAAATAAAAATTAGACGTATTGGGTATAGCCGCGTCCGTATCGACTGGCTCTATAAAAATATCACATGACCTAACCCCTCTGGTGGACACCGTAAAAAAAGAAAAAAAAAAAAGGGTAAAAAAAGCCACATACACGCCAAAATAGTACCAATCTAACAGTCACCTCATCACGCCAAAAATGAGCCCCTAAGACAATCGCAAAAAAAAAACTATGGCTTTGATTAGGGAGACACTAAAACAGGATTTTTTTAATATTTTTTTTTTAAATTTTCGTTTCAAAAATGCTTTTTTCTCGCCCATATTCATTGGGGAACACAGAAACCGTGGGTATAGCTATGTCCTCTAGGAGGCGTTGACACTAGTAATAGCTGTTAGCTCCTCCCCTGGCAGCTATACCCCCTCCAGCCTGGAGAGAGAGCTTCAGTTTTTTCTAGTGTGAATAGGAGGCAAGACCTCCCTGCTCTGCAGGGAAGCTGCTGAAGATTTTTTATTTTAGTTTATTTTTTTCTCTTCTTTTAGTTGGGAAACAGTGGATGCCTCGCCTCCCTGTTCTCCCGGGGGGAGCACGCCAGCGTTGGTCCGCCACGCTGCCTCCTCCCCCCACAAGAAGACATGGTGGACCAGGGCAGCCTTTCTCCCCTGCATCCCGCCAGCCAAGGGGTCACCTAGGTCCGCCAAAGAGAAGACCCTCCCGCCATACCAGACTCCTGCTACTCCGGTGCCAGCTGCTGAGGAGGTGACCCTGCTGGAGAGGTGACCTTATGGGGCCCACTTAGGGAGGGTGACGAGGAGGAAGATAAGGTGAGTACACGGGACTAGGTGAGTATGTTAACCCTCTCCCTCCCTCCCTATTTGGCAAATCATCGGGCTCTCTGCTTCCCCTTCCCTCCCCACGATAACTGGGCCAGACACCGGGCTTCATTTATTCTAGCCCTGGACCTCTGGTGGATTCCCTCCCCTCTGTGCCGACACCACACGGGCACATAGGGGGTTAATGGCCCTTTCTCCTGCAGGCACTATTAGGCACAGCGGGCGGCCGATCGCACCGCTTTGCTCTCAATTTTTTTTTTTACCTCGCTACAGGAGGGGAGCGGGGGAGGTTCCCGCTCCCCAGCACCATAATCCGCCCTTCTAGGGTGCGGGCCCCAAGCGTGCTGCTCCAGAGGAAAACTGCCAGCACTGTGTCTGGGGGCGCCGTTAAATTTAGGCCCCAGCTTCACTTTGGGCCTACCCCTTCCTTCTTCCTCCGGCCCGCGTGGCGTTGTCCATGGCAGGTGTCTTCGGTCTGGTGCGAATTCTTCCCGCCTTACTTTCCCCCTCCCCCAGTAGCCCGCAGAGCCCTGCCCTGGTTTTTCAAGTCAGTTAACCCTTCCTGGCCAGCCATCTCTTGAGGCTGGCGCAGGATTATGCCCATCTGCAAGGCAATGGGTTTAATGCCACTGATTTTAACCCCTTCCTGCCTCTTGTCACCTGAGACTGGGCATCCCAGTATTATTCAAAAATAAATAAAGTCCATAAAAGATTCGGGTCCTGCCCCATCAGGCCTCATCGCCACAGGACCGACCTGTCTTTGTCAGACTGGGCCCGTGTCCTAGCACGGACTGAGGAGGACCTCTCAGTTCCCAATCCACCCTCCGGGGTCGATTGATTGGTATTCTCCACCTGCGTAATCCAATGGTGGACCTCCGGACCTTCCCAATCACACTCCGGGTCGCTTGGTTGATGAGCACTGCCTGCACAATCCAATAGTGGACCTCCGGACCTTCTCAATCACCCTCCGGGCCGTTTGGTTAATAGGCACCACATGCGCAATCCAATGGACCTTTGGACCTTCCCAATCACCCTCCGAAGGTGGGATCAGTGGTTCGGTCTCTGCCGTCATTCCGTTGGGATCTTCCAAGATGGCGTCCGAGGTAGACAGCATGCATTACCCCCTTCGGTAGGCGGGGTATTTGCACTACTACTGGATGCAGTACTCCCTTGGATATTACCTCCCTCCATTGGGGTCTACCGCACTAGAACTGTTTCAGTGCCGGCAGTAGGCGTTCCCCCTTTTAGTAGGTGGCGGAACTGCTTTCCCACTGGGGACAGTACTTACTGTATGCATTAGCCTCTTCCATAGGTGGCGCTATGGCATTATCCCTGGTTCAGTGTTTACTGTATGTCTTACCCCCTTACGTAGGTGGGGTATTGATATGGGACTCTCCATATGCCTGGCCCTTTCCGTAAGAGGCGTATTCTCTCTAGTTGGATTCAGTTCCTGCTAGATTCATTACTGCATTGCCACCCTTCATGGTGGAGAACTTGCTCTACGACTGAGTGCAGTGCTTGCCGTAAGCATTACCCCCTTTCTTTGGTGGGATAATTGCAACATTGCCCCTTCCAAGTGATCCACTACCATGGGGAATGAGTACACATCTTGGATGTTGCACTTCAACTAGGCCACGGCTATAGGTGCCTTAGCTTCTTCTACAAGTGGAACGTAGCGAGTATCGTTACACGCTGGTGCCCTATATTCTTCTTCTATTGGTATTTCGGTGCTGCCAGTGGATACTGTGGCTGTTTCCACGTTGTGTCCTTTTTTTTTCCGGTGCCGGTTTGGGGCATGAATATGACAAACTGTCTCCTCAGGGGGTTGCCCAGCGTCACTCGTGTCCTAGCTTTCCCATCTCCATGGTCCTCCACTGTTCCAATATGTGTCTTCAACAATATGTAGTGCGTACACCATGGCACGTAATATTGTGATTACGTTCCAGTAAGTCAACTGTTACACTGACTCTATATTCTCTTTCCACCATTCCTGATGTGGGAATTGGTTGTGCTGGCACTCTGGTTTAGCTTTGCAGCCTGTTCTCCTCTGCTGGTGCGGATTTTACGCTGGTACTAGCGTTCGCAGTCACTGCAGTGGGACATTCCCTCAGGTAGGGGTTCTACCCTGATGCTGGCTTGGCGGTTGTTCCTGTTCAACGCCCTTCCCAGGAGGTGTGTTTAAGGTTAGCTCTCCTTCCCTGGGGCAGTATGATACAGTGGCTTCTACCGGATTCCTCTACTCTGCCTCTCAGTTTGTGCTGGCAAGAGTACCCATTACATACTCTGGCTCCTCTTGCACGGCTCCTTCGTCAGGTGCCGGATATTTCTAACGCCGAATTCGGTGGCGTGCGCTGCATGACCTCCTCCTTAGGCGGTGTATGGCACCGCCACTATCATCCGGTGGCTACTACTGTGTAGTGCCAGTCTCAGATGGGGAATGGGCTTCGCCCTGCCCCTTTTTCCTTCAGTCTTCCCTTCTCTGGCTCAGGGTTCACGGCCACTCCGCAAACCTTGGTAGCTCCTACTTCCCCTTATCTACGTTGATGCAGGGTATTGGTTCTGTTATTTTTTTTTCTTCCAGTCTTGTTCCGGACCGACTGTTGGGCTGTGACGATTTCCATATTCCTCCTTCTACAGGTGAATCCTACCCGTTGTTCCTGGGTGTACTACCCATATCTACAACTACCTCTCTTGAGACTTGACTAATCACTGCCATGTCAGTCCGATGGTAGTCATGCCTTTTCATTGCACATTCTTTGGCAAAACTACAAGACTCACCCTGCCAGGTGGAGTGGGGGTGCTGTCACGACTCGCCACTGGTGATGGAGTTTCGTTCTTAGAACAGAACACCCCTTCTATTCTTCCTCCTCGAGGCAGGAGTTTTTCTCTAGTCTTGGTCTGGTCGAAATTTCCATCGAGCGGCGTTGCTACACCGTCAATACACGGTCGCTGACGGAACTCCACTGCCGGTGATTCTCATATTGTCTCTATTTCTAACTATCCAATGTATTGATTCCCTGGCTTGCTGATGGACATGCCTCATTCAGGGCGTTTTTTTTCTTGGTAGTTTATCAGACAGCTTCTCAATCTCCCCACAAGCCTCTTCACCTCGGGGGACATCGGTGGACCACTTACTGTTTCCGTGGAGTGCTTCCCTTTAGCAGGGGTGGATCCTGCGGTCCTGGGTTTTTGGTTTAGCCATTGGTTTCTTGCTGGGTCAGCGCTTCTATCCTTTTCCAGCGTCCGCTGCCTTACCTGGGGACCATAATAACCTTCCTTCAGGGAATGGCACATATGGTTCCTCCGTACCGTCCTTCTTTACCGCCTTGGGGTCTGAACTTAGTCCTTTCAGCGCTCCGGAATTCTCCCCTTGAACCCTTGCGGGAGATGTCACTCCGACTCCTGTCCTGGAAGGTAGTTTTTTCTTGTGGCTATCACATCCATCAGACGGGTGTCCGGATTGAGGCACTCTCTTGCAGAGAACCTTCCTGGTTCTTCACAGGGATAAGCGGTTCTCCGGCCCGTTCATTCCTTTCTCTCGACGGTGGTCTGATTTCCATTTCAATTAAGAAATTGTCCTTCCATCACTCTGTCCTTCCCTTTCACACCCTAGGGAAAGGGAGTTACACCATTTGGACGTTGTCAGGGCTCTGACTATTTATTTGCCAGCCTCCAGTTCCTTCCGGCGTACGGACTTCCCTTTTTTTTTTTTTTCATCCTGGAGGGTCCTTGCAAGGCATTGGCGGCCTCCAGGGTGGCAATTGCACATCTGCAATTGCTGAAGCATACTGCACCCGAGGCAGGATTCCGCCCTTCCGTGTCACAGCTCACTCCACCAGAGCGGTGGGCGCTCTTGGGCTCGGAGGATTCAAGGTTCGGTCGTGCAAGGCGGCTACTGTCCTCCTTACGCACATTCACAAAATTTTGCCAGGTGCATACTTATGCATCAGCGGACGCTGCCTTAGGCCGCATGGTCTTGCAGGCAGCAGTTCTTAGTTGCCTGCAGGGGCGCTTGCTCCATTGGTCTGTGGTTTTTTCCCTCCCTGTGGACTGCTTTCGGACATCCCACGGTTTGTGTCCCCCAATGAATATGGGCGAGAAAACAAGATTTTTGTAAAACTTACCAGTAAAATCTCTTTCATGTTAGGTATCGCCGTGTCCATAACAACCTGCTCTATAAAAATACCACATGACCTAACCCCTCAGATGAACACAAAAAAATAAATAAATATAGAAACGGTGTAAAAAAGCCTTTTTTTTTTTTTTTTTGTCGTCACCTTGCATCACAAAAAGTGTAATACCAAGCGATCAAAAAGTCATATGCACCCTAAAACAGTACCAATCAAACTGTCGTATCATACCCAAAAAAATGAGCCCCTACATAAGACGGTCGCCCCCCCCAAAAAATGGCTTTCAAAATATGTAGACACCATGCCATTCGTAGCCTATACTCCTCCCCCACAGCGACAATCAAACTCTCTCATGCCCAGTCTCGACCCATACACATTGCTAATGGGACGAGACAAGAATGCCCCCTGTCTCCTCTATTATTTGCCATGTGTGTTGAACCCTTGGCGGCCAAAATCAGAGCATGCCCGGACATCAGAGGTGTTATAGTCAGGGACAGGGAGTTTAAGCTATCCCTATTTGCGGACGACATCCTTCTTGCCCTTACCAGGGATTCCCTGCGATATTTGGGTGTTGACCTTACACCCCAATATGGGGACCTATATAAAGCTAACTTCCCACACATATATGCGGAAATCAGGGGTCTTCTGGATAAGTGGAACGCTCTTCCACTGTCTCTCCTGAGACGTATTGCCACGACTAAAATGACTATCTTGCCCAAACGTCTGTATCTTTTTGAGACTTTACCGATTGTAGTTCGCCTCAAGGATCTGAGATCCATCCAATCCCAGGTCCTTAGATTCATATGGGCAGGGAGATGTCATAGAATGCCAAGGTCAGTCCTTCTATCAAGTAAGCACCAAGGTGGGTTAGGGGTACCGGACCTGTCCAAATATTATTGGGCAGCCCAATTACGTTATGTCATGGCCTGGGCTTCTCTGCACCCGTACTCTTTTTGGATGCAGATAGAAAGACTCTGGCTGGCTCCTATACATCCTAACTCTGTTATGGTCCGGATCCCATGGGACCCTGCCAGTTAAGAATCTTAGGGCCCATGGCTTGCACTAGATTCATATGGCAGTTGTGTAGTGGTAAGTTCCCTCTGGTTTCTAGCCAATCCGCCATGACCTCCTTTTTGTATCGCCCTATGCTCCCTACTAGTTTTATCTCGTCCACGACGAGACCATGGTTTCAGCGAGGAGTGTTCCGCTTTGCAGATATTGTAGACCGTTCACTAGGGACCTTTTGCCGTTTCCAACCCGCCAGACCAAATATGATCTCCCCTCCTCCTCCAAGGGGGTACACACGAAGGGTCTAATTTCTGAGATCTACTCCATATTGCTGACCCCCTTCCCTGATCGGGTCCAAAGTAATTCCTACATGGTACGGTGGGAGGAATACTTAGGGAAGGCCTTACTTGACGCACTTTGGCGCCTTATATGGAGGAGGGCAGCGAAATCCTCTGTCGGTACTATACCAGGAGAACCAATATAAAATTTTGATGTACTGGTATCGCACTCCTGACCTCCTCCATAGAATGAACCCGGGAGAGTGCTGGAGGTGCGGGTTACATAGGAGTACATTGCTTCACATCTTCTGGTACTGCCCCAAGATACGCCCCTACTGGACTGGAGTAGGCACCCTCCTGAGTGATATTTTTGCAGTGTAAATCCAACCTGACCCTCTGTCCTTCCTGCTTAATGTGGTCCCCATTCAAGTAAAAAAAAAAAAACACTCACTTAAGTTATTACTATTGATACTAACGGCGGCTCGTTGTCTAATCTCCCGATGTTGGAAAAGCCCCTAACCGCCACAGGTTTCCGATTTGTATGCTAGGGTGACGGAGGTCCGACCCCTGGAATACTCCACAGCTATGTTTCAGGACAAAATTGTACTCTTAACCGCCATATTTGACTCCTGGGATGATTATTGGGCTGCGAGGCAGCCTTAACGATCTTGTGAGAATGATTTGTCGACCCCCCCCCATTGTGTCACTGTCTTTGTTATTTTCGTTGTCTCTTTGATATTAGTTCAATGAAGCATTTCTTCTTGAGGCACTGGGCTCTAGGGTCCCTGAAGTGCCCCCCCTACTACTTGATGTCTTCCTGTTCTAGGATATGCTGCTCAGTGGTCCTATATTGGACTGATTTAAAGACAGACGCAGTTTTTTCTCTGTAAACTTTATTTTTATATTGTTGCTCGACTTTTCACTTTCTATCATTGAATATTATTGAATGTCATTGGTGCTCAGTCAATGTGAATGTGATGCTTTACATGTTTCACCCTTTACTTCGTACTAATGTGCATGAATCTATTGTAGATGTGCTTTGTCATTTCTATAATCTTTAATAAATATACAATTATAGTAAAAAGAATATGGTGACACTAAAATCATTTTTTTTCAAAAATGCTTTATCATGTAAAACTGAAACAAACAACCAAAAAAGTATACATATTTGGTATTGTCGTGTCCGTAACAGCCTGCTCTATACAAATACCACATGAACTAAACTGTCAGATGAACATAGTAAATAACAAAAAATAAAAACTGTGCCAAAACAGCTATTTTTTGTTACCTTGCCTCACAAAAAGTGTAATATAGAGCAAGCAAAAATCATATGTATCCTAAAATAGTACCAACAAAACTGCCACCTTATCCCGTAGTTTCCAAAATAGGGTCAATTTTTTGGAGTTTCTACTCTAGGGGTGCATCAGGGGGTCTTCAAATGTGACACGGCAACTTAAATTTATCCCAGTGAAACCTGCCTTCCAAAAACCATATGGCGTTCCTTTCCTTCTGCGCCCTGCCGTGTGCCCGTGTAGCAGTTTACGGCCACATGGGGTGTTTCTGCAAACTACAGATTTAGGGCAATAAATATTGAGTTTTGTTTGGCTGTTAACCCTTGCTTTGTTACTGGAAAGAATTATTAAAATGGAAAATCTGACAAAGTGAAATTCTGAAACTTTACCTAAAGGGTTAAGAAAGTTTGTAAAATCGGTTTTGAATACCTTGAGGTGTGTAGTTTCTAAAATAGAGTGACTTATGGGTGGTTTCTAATATGAAAGCCACAGAAAGTGACTTTCTAACTGAACTGGTCCTGATAAAATTGGGTTTTGGAAATTTTCTTAAAAATTTCAAGATTTGCTTCTAAACTTCTAAGCCTTCAAAAAAATAAAATCTCATTTTTAAAATGATCCAAACATGAAGTAGACATATGGGGAATGTAAAGTAATAACTATTTTTTGGAGGTATTACTTTCTATTATCAAAGTAGCAAAATAGAAATTTTGTAAATTTGGTATTTTTTTTTTATAAATAGAAATGAAATATTTTGACTCTATTTTACAATATGTGATAAGGAAACTGTCTCATAATGGCCTGGATAAGTAAAAGCGTTTTGAAGTTATTACCACATAAAGTGACATGTCAGACTTTCTAAAAAATGGCCTTGTCTTTTAAGGTGAAAAATGGCAGGGTCCTGAAGGGGTTAACCAAGGAGAGGTAAGGGTACACATATAAATGACTGCATGATAACAGTGGAAATGGTAACTAACAGGTCGCACATTCCTTAAAGGGGTTTTCTCAAGACGCAGGTTTATACTCACCTGCACCCGGTGTGCTGTCCACTTCCTGGTTTCGGCAGGGGGCGGGCTCCATCTTCATTGATGTCTTCTCCCGTCCGGGCCGCGCGCTGTACTGAATGCGCACGCAGAGTCCGCGCATGCGCCCTGGTGACTTCTTCCTGGCCAGTATAGTATACTTGCCAGGAAGAAGTCACCAGGGAGCATGCGCGGACTCTGCGTGCGTGTTCAGTGCAGCGGCCGGCCGGGAGAAAAAAAGAAGACGTCTGCGCACGCGCGCCCTCCGCGATTCCTGAGGGGAGACGGAAGACAACAGTCAGGTAAGTATAGGTTTATTTTTTTTCTAAGGGGTGGGGATTTGTAAATTAAATATATTTAGAAAAATGATCACTGTTAAATCATTAACAGATTTAACAGTGATCATTAAGATAATACCCCTTTAAACAGTTGTTCAGACCTGGAGGATGAAGTGCTGATACTCCACATTGTGTTATTTGCAGGGCAAATTATTTCCAGTTCTCCAGTAAAGGAAACGATGGAGCACCAATTGCGTCTCAAAACATAAAAGAAATCTGCAATGATCAGGTCAAAGATCGTCCCTCCCTACCAGAAAGTTCTGTCCAGGACATATCCTCTGATCAGGAGGCCATGGAAACAGAACCTTGTCAGGAAGAAAATCAACATGATGCAGAGAGAGAGCGAAAAAAGACACCTGCTCAATCTCCCACCCCACAATCTGACGCAGAGGAACATTTATCTTTGGGTTCTAGAAACAAAGAAGTTCAGACTGTGAATGTGGAAGAACCTAAAACTGCAGTTGTGTCCTCTTCAACCCAAACAGACATCGGGCCGAACCCAGCATCTAAGGTTGGTGAAGGATCTGGTCTACAAAATCTGAAGGTATTAAAGGAGAACGAAAAATCGGAAACCACACAAAAACAAGGAGAGAGAGATGACACGGAGTCTTTGCACAGTCAGGTAACATACATTGTACTACTCAACATGGAAATACATGGTCTCTCAGCCTTGTTTGATGTAGCTTTTTAAAGGGAACCTGTCGCCATGAAAATGCTAAGTAGTCTGCAAGTAGCATGTTATAGAGCAGGAGGAGCTGAGCAGATTGATATAGTTTTGTGGGAAAAGATTCAGTATAACTTGTATTTTATTCATTTACTAGCAGAAGGACCCGGCTTCGCACGGGTATAATTGATCTATTTCATTTAATGTTTCTGTGTGTTGTTAAAATATATTGACAGTATCCCCATAACAGTGACCTCCACAGCGCCTGCCCCCTTAACGGTGACCTCCACAGCGCCTGCCCCCTTAACGGTGACCTCCACAGCGCCTGCCCCCTTAACGGTGACCTCCACAGCGCCTGCCCCCTTAACGGTGACCTCCACAGCGCCTGCCCCCTTAACGGTGACCTCCACAGCGCCTGCCCCCTTAACGGTGACCTGGACCTCCACGGTGAATACCCCTTTAATAGTGGCCCCTGCCCCCTTTAAAGAGGTTGTCTGGGTTCAGAGCTGAACCTAGACATCCCTCCATTTTCACCCAGGCAGCCCCCATGACTTGAGCATCGGAGCAGTTCATTCTTTTTTGCCCTGCGCTAAATAGTGCAGGGCAAAGGCATTTTTTGGAGATCCGGTGATGTACCAGGCTCTCCATGGGGCTGCCAGGAAGCCTGGTGACTGATGGGCAGGATTTAGAGCTGCCCTAGCCCATCAGAGCCGGTGACATCACCGAACACACTGTCGGGTGGAAGCTTCCGCCCAGCAGTGTGTTATGATTTAGCGCAGGACAAGAGAGCCCATTGGAGCAGGAGATGCTCCGATGCTAGCCTCAGGGGGGGCTGCCTGGGTGAAAATGAGGTTATGTCCGGGTTCAACTCTGAACCCGGACAACCCCTTTAACAGTGACCTCCACAGTGCCCTGCCCATTTAAGGCTAGGGCTACATGATGACATGTGTTGCGCAACATTTTGTTGTACCAATGTGGCGCAACAATTTTTATAATGATAGGCTGTGGCGTCGCACTGCCACTGTGACATGACATGCCCGGTGTGTCTTGCGACTTATCATTGTGTAGCTATATATATATGATATACCTGCCTTTGCAATCAAGGAGGCGGTCCGATCAGTGATTGACAGGCTTCTCCCTATGACTGCATACAGAGATAGCTGTCAGTCACTTATAGGACCACCTATAAGGGGGGGGCTAGAGAGCCAATGGCAGATGGGGACGAGTCTCCTTAGCCTCATGGATGATGCTGCTTTCTCGCCCAGTTTCCTTGGGGGACACAGAAGACCTTGGGTATAGCTCATCTCCATAGGAGGCGTGACACTAAGTGAAAGCTGTTAAGCCCCTCCTCCACAGCTATACCCTCAGCCTGGAGAGAGAGACTCCCAGTTTTTGCTTAGTGTCCAAGGAGGCAAGACACTCCCTGCTACTGCAGGGCTGTTTTCTCCTTGTTTAAATTTTGATTTTTACTTTTTCTTTTCTTTTTGTTCCAGATCATCAGGGACAACAGAGACGCACTAGACCTCTCTGTTTCTCCCGGGGTCGAGCTGCGCCAGTGCCGGTCACCCGCACTGCTGCCTCCCCCACAGAAGGCAAGGAGGACCAGGGCAGCCCAGCTCCCCTGTATCCCACCAGCGCAAGGGTCGCCCGCACGCCAAGCCCCTCTTCCAGCGTCCTGCCACTACGGTGCCAGTAGCTGAAGGGGCAACCCTGCTGGAATGGACCGAGGGTGAAGACGGCTATGGTGAGAGATTGGCTTCTCCAGCCCTACGTCCCCCGTCCCCCCCCCCCCCCCCCTACCACCACCACCACCTCCTACCACCACCACCCGGTCTCCTGCGGGCCTGACCCCCATACTGTGCCTCTGAACAGCTTCATAGCTGTGAGGGTAAATGCCTTGCCTCTGATGGTAGAGGGCATGAGTTCGAATCCCTGGACAAACCTTAACTCTTCCACTGCTGAGGGGTGCCGCAGGGCGGCAATCTGCTCCCTGCTTCCCCCCCCCCCCTTCCTGGCCCCCATAGGACATGCAGCTGCTGTCCCCCTTTATCTTTTGATGTCCCGCCGGTATATAATACTACGCGGGCACCCGATCTCTGGGTCCCCCCATCTCCTTACCGGAGCGTTGCTCAGGGCCTGGGGCCCGCTCCTGACAGACCTCGCCTCCGGCCGGCATGGACATTCCGGTGCGGCCGGGCGCCGCAATGACCTGCTGGGCCGCCTGCGGGGCCGCAATTCCGGCACTCCATTTGGGCCCCTGACTCTTCCGGCCTGCGGGGTGGGCTCCCGCGGCCGGTTTAATGCGCCGCTCCGCCTCAGTTCCGGCGGTATATAATACTATGCGGCCCCGGTCGGCCGGGCGCCGCACAAATTTAGGCCCCGGCTTTACGGCCTACTAGGCCGCGAAATTCTGGCCTTTGTTGGAGGGGGCGGGTATTTCTCCAGGCGCGAATTCTTCCCGCCTGGGGCTTCCTCCGCCCCCAGTGGATCGCAGCGCCGGCCCCCAGTTAACCCTTTGGGTGCAGGCCGGCTCCCAATGGGCCTGTATGGTTGGCCACCCCTTTTTTTCTTGCATCAAGAGAATCTGTGCCCCTATATGGTGGTTCCCCTTTAGCCTCAGAGAGGTTGTTTTAAAAAATAAATAAATAAATAAATAATGATATAAATAAAATATGAAATAATAATGAATAAACGGATGTCTATCAGATTCTTGTGGGCTGCGCAGGACGCTGCAGCCTCATCGCAGTAGTACTACCTGTCTGCATGCCCCCCTTCCATAGGCGGCATGGTTTCGCGCTCCCAGCCTGCGTCGCTGCCAGGTGCATTTCCCCTTTTAGGCGGTTTCTTGCCCTCTCCCGGGATGCAGCGCGGGCCAAGTGCATGCGGTCAGTTCTGTAGGCAGCATTCGTCACCCTCTCCAGGTATGGTGCCTGCCATGGGCATGACCCCCCCCCCCCTCCTAGGCGGGATACTGCACTCTCCCTGGCTGCGGGCTGGCTCTGTGTATGACCCACCTTCTTAGGCGGATTGCTGCAGTTTCACCGGATACGGTGCTGGCCATGTGCACGACCCCCTTCCATAGGCGGAACGCTGCACTCTCACTGGATTCGCTGCCAGCCGTGTGCGTGACCCCCTTCCATAGGCGGAATAATGCACTCTCACCAGATACGGTGCTGGCCATGTGCACGTCCCCCTTCCATAGGCGGAACGCAGCACTCTCGCTGGATTCGCGGTCGACCATGTGCGTGACCCCCTTCCATTGGCGGAATGCTATACTCTCACTGGATTTGTTGCCGATCATGTGCATGTCCCCCTTTTCTTAGGCGGAAATCTGCACTCTCACCGGATGCGGTGCTGGCCAGGTGCACGACACGCTTCCATAGGCGGAACGCTGCACTTTCACTGGATTCGCGGCTGGCCATAGGCATGACCCCCTTCCATAGGTGGTATGCTGCACTCTCATTGGATTCGCTGCCGGCCTTGGGCACGCCTCCTTCCCTCAGGCGGCATACATACACTCCCTCTGTCTGTGGTTGTTCTCTCGCCGGTGCGTTGCTGGCCATGTGCATGAACCCCTTCCATGGCGGGGTGCATGCATGGCCCCTCTTCCGTGGGCGGTGTACGCACTCTCACTGGATTCGCTGCCGGCCATGGGCATGCCTCCCTTCCTCAGGCGACATACACACATTCTCACTGACTGTGTTTGTCTCTCGCCAGTACGTTGCTGGCTATGTGCATGACTCCCGTACATGGCAGGGTGCTCTCACTCTCCCTGGATGAGATGCTGGCCATGTGCATGCCCCCCCCCCCCCTTTTTTTCCGGGCGGCATACTGCACTCTAGCCGGATACGTTGCTGGCCATGAGCATGGCCTCTAACATGGGTGGAACGCTTGCACTCCCATTGGATTCGGTGCTGGCCTTGTGCGTGACCACCCCTCATTCCATGGGCGGACTTTTGCACGCTCATGAGATTCACGGCTGTCCTTGTACGTGCTGTGCTGGACTTGTACATGTCCCCTTCATTGGCGGAGTGGTTGCACTCTCACAAAGTTCGGTGTTGGGGGAATTATTGCACGCTCTCTTAATGCTAGGATAACCCTGTGCATGTCCCCCTTTCACTAGGTGGACCTCCTGCGTTCCTGCTGGATTATATGGTATGTCCTATGTCTCTGGAGTAGGTACAGCCTTAGGCGTCACCCCCTTTTGGGGTGGGCCTTTGCACTCTTGCCGACTGCAGTTTGCCAGGTACATTTCCCCCCTTTCGGGGCGGACTGCTTTCGTTCCATCGCGTGCCATGCTAGGCTTGTGCATAACTCCCTTTCAGGTTGCACTTTGCACTTCCATAGATGCTGGGGCACTCTGTGGCTGGCCCTCTTCTCTGAGTGACTTTTTTGCAGGGAGCGGCCGTTTCATGTGCGTTGTTTGGGCCGTTTATGCCTTCTCCTCCCGTAGGTGGGTTGGCCTTCTCACTGCTTACGGGGCTGCTCGTACGTATGCCTCCCCTCCTTCCTGCGACATCCCTTTGTTCTCTTGGGTTACTTGCCGCAAGCCTTGCACTCGTCTCTACAGAGATCGTTCTGTCCACCTGACCCGGAGGGCTCTATGCTCTCTACTGCACAGAGCTGGGTGGTACTCATTCATTTCGTTGGCCCTTCCTCCCGGGAAGTGTTCGTGGTTCCTAGATGCGTGCTGTTGTCTGCAGCGCCCCTCGGATTCTTCGTTGGCTCTGGCGGGACTATGGTTCCTTCGCCTACTACCATTTTCTCCTCTTCGGATGCAGTGTGGTATGAGTCCTTCCTCTTGGCGCCCTCTAAGCTTCGGTCTGATCTGCTACCAGGTTCGGGCCACTCTTCTCGGGAAGATCACCCAACTTCTCTTGGATGCTCGATTACCCAGGTCCGGAGGACCTCCACCTTGGGTTCTTCAGGGTATTTGCCTTCTGCGAGGCGGTGAACCGGGCGTCTCACAGTGTAGCAGGGTTCTGCTTTTGGGCTGTCCTATGGCTTCCCTGCTGCCCACTCCTCCTTTCGGTTGGAGGGTGTGATGCCGGCCTCTGTCTCGACTACCTTGTCTCGCCGGCTCTGTTTGGCTCCCCGTTCGGTACAGATCGCTCCGATGTGGCTTCTGCCCCGGCCAGGCTTCAGAGGCTGTCCCTTCACTGTCCTCCCCTCTGGGGGGGAGCATGGTTGTTCATGTGGATGATTCCGGTGTTCCTTTGGTCTCGTACTGTCTCCCTTGTTCACACTGGCTGTATTAGCTGTGTGCCTCTTGCTGGGTCTACCGCGTTCTGTCCTCCCGCTGGGTGCAGATTGCGCTTCCGTTCTAGGCTATGGTCCTGCTGTAGACTTACCTTCTGGTAACTTGGGGGGACTGCCCTTCGGTCCAGATTGTCCTTAGATCTCCCACACCAGGACTGTAGATAGTCTTCCTGTGGTGGCTACATCAGCATGGACTTTAGCCTGTCTTGTCCTGGCATCTGGCGGATGCTGGGCGGACCCTTCGGTTCCCTTCCGTCTGTCCTTCTGCTCCCCCACTCCGGGTGGATACGGGACAACGTTGCTCGGAGGCCGACGGGACCAGTTTTGCCGACCCTTCTGCCCGTGTTACTGGTCTGCGCCTGGTCACATTGGGTTTTTACCCGCTTGCCCAGGTGACTCCAGCGGGCTCGCTACTGTTCGCTCCTGGCTGTGTTTCGTCCAGGATCTGTCGTTGGACTTAGGGTTTTTTTGTCTGGGTGTCTGTGGGTAGCTGGGCATTCCCCACTCTGCCCTTCTCCCCCCCCCCATGGTTCTGTCTTTCTCCAGTCCGGCCTGGACCTGGGACTGGGACTCTTTTGCTTGAAGTGTCAAGTGTCGGCGCTGTCCTTCCTCTTCCAGCGTTCCCTGGCCCTCGGGGCCTGTCCAGACCTTCTTCCTCGGAGTGGCTCTTTGGTTCCTCTGTACTGTCCTCCGGTACCGCCCTGGGAGCTGCATGCTGAGTTCTCGGCGCTCCGATCTTTCCCTTGGAGCAGTTACAGAAGTTCTCTCTACCTCTTCTGCCCTGTACGGTTGTTTCCGTAGCCGTCGTGTCTCGGACGGGTGCCTGAATGGCGGCCCTTCTTGTTCCGAGCCTTCTGTCTTTCCCCAGGTCAGGGTTGTTCTACATCCCATGTCTTCCTTCCTTCTGAAGGTGGTGTTTGCCTATATGTTGTTTGGGCTTTGCAGTTTTGCTTGGAGATCTCCGACTCTTGTCGATGTTCGGTCTCTTGTGTTTCCAGGCGGTCCGTGCTTAGGGTTGACTGCCTCCGGGATGGCTTTTCTCAGCTTTATCAGATTGGCTATTGCTGAGGTTGCCGCACCAGGGGCAGGGGTCTGCCTTGATGTCACCATTCATTTCACCAGAGCGGTCGGTGCCTCCTGGGCCGGAGGCATTGGGCTTCGGCCATGCATTTGGGCAAGGTGGCCACTGGTCTTCCTTGCACGCCTTACCGAGTTCTGCAGGGGGCTTACTCGGGCTTCGGCGGGTGCTGCCTTGGCCCGCCTGGGTGTGCGGGCGGCGGTTCCTGGATGCCTTCGGGTGCTTCGCCTTGGTGCTGTGGTCCCTCCCCTTTTGGACTGCTTTTGAACATCCCAAGGTCTTCTGTGTCCCCCAAGGAAACTGGGCGAGAAAACGAGATTTTTGTATAACTTACCAGTAAAATCTCTTTCTCGCTCTTTCCTTGGGGGACACAGCACCCACCCATTCATTTGTTTTTCTCTACACGGTTTCCGAGTTTGGGGTTCCCCGTTGGGTAGTTGGCTAGTTGGTTCCACTTTTGGACTTTGCCTTTTTTCACTACTTGGACACGCAACTGGCAGTGTCTCTCTCCAGGCTGAGGGTATAGCTGTGGAGGAGGGGCTTAACAGCTTTCACTTAGTGTCACGCCTCCTATGGAGATGAGCTATACCCAAGGTCTTCTGTGTCCCCCAAGGAAAGAGCGAGAAAGAGATTTTACTGGTAAGTTATACAAAAATCTCGTTTTTGCAACCCCCCCCCCCCCCCCTTATTCCGTGTGAGGGACCCGACATCAGAAAAAAAAACATTAACTACATAGATCTATTTGCTCCTGTGCCTTTGCAAAAACATTCTGTACCTGATTGAATATAATCCACATCACTGACTGGAAACGGTGAGAGAGAGGGCTTCTAATTCCTTCTACCTTTTGATCGGTATACATGGAAGTAAGAAAGGTTTACAGCAATGTGTGTATACGTGTCACGAAGTATGGCTTATAGGCTGTGTTACCAGAGGTCATCAGTATGAGCCTTTCAGACTCTGTAAAACTATTTTTTGACAGCAGTTCCCTATTAATTTTAAAGGGGTGTCTCCTCAGAATATCTGCCTGGCTGTATGCAGGTCCAGATTCAGACACTTCTGGAAAATCACCCTCTGGGATTCCAATTTACACTTTAGAAATAGATGTAATGGAAATTTCTCCTGACTTGGTTGAGCTTGCACTTGTTTGTAAATCCAAATTGCCTTTCCTCCCTCGATGTCAGCGAAAAGGTTGGGAGGCCTTCAAACATGTAAGATCAATGGCCAATCCCATGGGTAGGGTCAGCTGGGTCTTATCTAATGTGTATTGCTAGCTTTACATGATATTGCGGATAGCATTTGTCCAAAGTGAACATTCATCTGCCGTATTTCACATTGCTGAAAATAAGCTTCCAGAAATCCACACATTTCTAAATGTTGTAAATAAAATAGGCTATTAAAGGCTCCCGTTTATTTCTTCCCCTCTTAAGGGAGAGGATGACTTTGAACTACCTCGTCCTGCTCCTGGCCGCAGTGTTCATCGGCATGTTCGAACAGTTCGGGAAGTACGAACGGTGGTCACTCGTGTTATCACAGATGTTTATTACATTGATGGTGCAGAAGTGGAGCGCAAGGTCGTAGAGGTAAGTCTCTCTGGTTGTTTGGATTCTAATGTATAGGATTAATATGAGCTTTATACATTATGGGTTCTCGGCAAAGATAAATGTATTGCAGACAGGTGGGATTCACTGTTATTGTCCCATAGTATGATAGGTGGGATAGCAGCACTACGTACTTATACAGCTGCAACAGTGATGTTTAAGGTCTGAAAAACCCTTTCATCCTAAACAGGACTGACACTACTATTACATCTGTCTTTCTGCTTAACAGATTGCATTAAGAGAAAATGCAGAACAGACAAAATGGGGTAGACCTTAGTAAGCCAAATGCACAACACTTTTGGCTCAGTTTGCACCAACAACAACTGACTATCCAAAAATAAGGTTATGCTAAAACATAACTTTTAGGGGAACATTTATTAAGACTGGCGATTTAGACACCGGGCTTAGACCCTCTGCGCTGCTGGTGTATGCGCCAAAGTTATGTGTTGGTGCAGGCCTCTACATCACTTTGGCACTTCCTCCATCAGGCCATGCAGCATACTAAAATCTACACCAACTCACTTGCTGGCATAGATTTAAAGGGTTTCTACCACTTGCTGTGGACACATTTCGTTTTCAGACACTAGCGATCCGCTAGTGTCTGATGTACCATACAAGCCAAGTATTATTTCTCGCCCATTTTCCTTGGGGGACACAGACCTTGGGTATAGCTCAGCTCCCTAGGAGGCGTGACACTAAGTAAAACTGTTAAGCCCCTCCTCCATCAGCTATACCCTCAGCCTGGAGATAGAGGCTACCAGTTTTAGCTTAGTGTCCAAGGAGGCAAGACACTCCCTGCTACTGCAGGGCTGTTTTCTCCTTGTTATTTTTACTTTTTCTTCTAATTTTGTTATTTTATTTTTTCCTAGGGATACCAGAGACGCATTAGACCTCTCTGTTTCTCCCGGGGTTGAGCTGTGCCAGTGCCAACTTATCTGCACTGCTGCCTCCCCCACAGAAGCAATAGGAGGATCTGGGCAGCAATGGCTCCCCTACATCCCGCCAGCTAGGGGGTCGCCCGCACGCCAAGCCCCTCTTCCAGCTTCCTGCCACTGCGGTGCCAGTGGCTGAAGGGGCGACCCTGCTGGAAAGGACTGAGGGTGAAGACGTCGGACGGTGAGATGGCTATTCCAGCCCATACCCCGTCCCTATCTGCAGCATCTACCCCTCTGGGTAAGGGGGGCACCCGTGGTCGCTCATTCTGAGCGCTCATCTGCAGGACAATGCAGCACAGCAGCATCCTCAGCACCCCCACGCCGTTCCCCCCCCCCCCACGCTGCTATCTTTCTCCCCCCCCCCTCCCCCTCCCCTCCCTCATTCGGGGCTGACTCCATTTTTCTCTTCTCTCTCTCCCCCTTCCCGCCGAGAACGGGGGGCGGGGCTTAGCGGTCCCGGCAGGGGGCGGGGCTTACGCGCGCGTCATTTTGGGGGCGGAGCTACGTTCTCCTTCACAGGAGACATTTCAAGCGCTGGAGGGGGCGGAGCTTGTTCCCCGCGCTTTCTGCTGAGGTTTCCCGCGCTTCCTCACTCCTGACAGGAAGCTGGGACACGGTGGGGGACTCTAACCTCCTGTGTACATCGCTCGGCTTCTGTGGGCGCTCTCTGCTGCTCTCTGCTGTTCACTGCTTCTCTGCTGCTGCTGATCTGGGCCATCTCCTGACGTTCTTCTGAGGCACTGGTAGGACAGTTAACCCTCTCCTAACCCTCCTGGTCATAGCTGCTATAACCCTTTGTGGTCTCTATATTAGAGTACAACCACACTTCAGCATGTCAGATCCCACAGGTGCCCCCAAACCCTGGTACCATGCCTGTACCGCCTGTAAGGAACTTTTTCCGCGTGGGCAATCTGAGCCGCATTGCCTTGCATGTCAGGCCCCGGTGCCAGGGCCCGCTTCCCGCTGCGCCCCCCGGTGCCTCTGAACCCCCTGACTGGGCTAGGTCTCTGTCTCAGGCGGTGGAAAGCCTTACACACGTAGTGGGCCGTCTCGTGGATAGACCGCCTCTCCCGCAGGCTGCCACAATCCCTGTCGCACCCGCTGGGACTACCGTTTCTGCCGCCCCCACTGGTTCCCTGCCTCCCAGCGAATCTTCCAGGGCCCGGCATACTCAGAAACGTTCAAGGGTTGAGCGCACATCTTCTCCAGATGCTTCGCTCTCTCCGCCATGCGTGCGAGCTCAGTCAAGTCTATCCTCTCAAAGGGATACGCTTTCTGAGGGAGAACTGGCGGATTCGGACGTGGACATGGACTCAGAGCTTCCGTCCAAATTGGCGTCCGCGGTGGGGCATCTTGTCACTAGCATCCGTGATACCTTTCAGCTACACGATGACCCCCCCCAGCTCTGAACAGGCCGGCGTGTCCTTTCTCCGCCCCAAACAGGCCTCCAAGGTTTTTCCCATACACGCTGATTTTTCTTCTGTGGTATCCAAGGCTTGGACTCGGCCTAACGTCCGCTTTATTACACCCAAAAAGCTGGACATTTGTTATCCCTTTCCAGCGGATTCTGTGACCACGTGGACATCCCCGCCTAAGGTTGATCCTCCCGTGGCTCGCCTGTCCAAAAGCACTACTATTCCTGTACAGGACGGATCTTCCCTCCAGTCTGTTGAGGACCGTCGTACGGAATCCCTCTCCAAGGCCATATTTACTGCCTCTGGTTCGGCCCTTAGACCGGTCTTTGCCTCCGCCTGGGTTGGCAAAGCGGTCTCTGAATGGGGTTTGCAACTGGAACGGGAGTTAGGGTCGGACGTCCCTGTTCAGGACCTCCGTTCCTTAGCCCAACTAATTGTTCAGGCCGGAAAATTCGTCTGTGAGGCCTCCCTTGATGCGGGTGCCCTCATTGCCCGTTCCTCTGCCCTGGCAGTTTCTGTCAGGAGGGAACTCTGGCTGAAGGTTTGGGCGGCGGACGCCGCTTCCAAACGCTCTTTGGCCGGCCTACCATTCACGGGTTCCCGCCTGTTCGGAACCCGTCTGGACGAACTTATATCAGAGGCCACGGGTGGGAAGAGTACTCACCTCCCCCAGTCCAGGCCAATGGGCGCCCCCCGTGGTCGCGCTGGTTCGTCCCGTTTTCGGTCCTTTCGCAAGCCCACCGGGTCTAGACCCGCGGCCAGTTCTTCTTCCTCTGGCCCAGCCCAGGATAGACGCAAGAAGCCGTTTTTTCGGACGCAACCTACCTGGCGCAAGTCCCAGCCTGCACGGGCTCCCACAGGCCAGCAGCCCTCTGCCTGAAGGTGCGCCCCCACCCACCCGGGTGGGGGGCCGCCTTCTCCTATTCAGGAACGTATGGCGGGCCCACATCTCAGACGCATGGGCGCTCGAGATTGTATCTTGCGGATACAAAATCGAATTTGCGTCCATTCCGCCAGACCGTTTCTTCCGATCCCGTCCTCCGCGAGATCCCGTACGAGTGGCCGCCTTCTTCGCGGCCATTCACTCTCTAATGGACAAGGGTGTCGTCGCCCCCGTGCCTCCGACGGAAAGGTTCAGGGGGTTCTACTCAAACCTCTTTGTGGTTCCCAAGAAGGAAGGCTCAGTGCGTCCGATCTTGGACCTAAAACGCCTGAACCGTTTTCTCCGACTGCAGAGATTCCGGATGGAGTCTCTCAGGTCCGCAGTGGCCTCCCTGGAAAGAGGGGATTTCATGGCCTCAATCGACATTCAGGATGCATACCTCCACGTTCCGGTTGCTCCATGTCATCACCGCTTCCTGCGATTCGCGGTGGGGGACGATCACTTCCAATTCGTCGCCCTTCCCTTTGGTCTGGCGACGGCTCCTCGAGTGTTCACCAAGGTCCTGGCCCCTGTCTTGGCCCTTCTACGTTCAAGAAGTGTTTTTCTTCTCCCATACTTGGACGACATCCTGGTCAAGGCACCCTCCTTCTCTCAGACATCCCGCAGTGTGGAACTCACTCTGGAGACCCTGACGCGGTTCGGTTGGATTATCAACCACCCCAAATCTTCCCTTACCCCCTCCAGACGGCTGATCTTCCTGGGGATGCTCCTGGATACAGAGTTGGCGGAGGTCCGCCTTCCGTCGGACAAGCGTCTGGCCCTTCGCGGGTCGGTTCGCAGTCTCCTCCGTCATCACCGCCCTTCCCTCAGATCCAGCATGCGGTTGTTGGGAAAGATGGTTGCCTGTTTCGAAGCGGTGCCGTTCGCACAATTCCGATCCCGCACCTTTCAGAGGGCAATTCTGTCGGCCTGGGACAAATCACCGAGGAGTCTGGACAGGACCTTTCTTCTGCCTCCCCTGGCTCGGGCTTCCCTCGGCTGGTGGTTGCATATCCCTCTAAGAGGGAAGTCCTTCCTTCCACTGAACTGGCTGGTGAGTACCACAGATGCCAGCTTACGGGGGTGGGGGGGGGGGTTTTCCCTCCCCGGTCCGTCCAGGGCGTTTGGTCTCTATCGGAGTCCAGACTTCCAATCAATATTCTGGAACTGAGGGCGATTCTTCTGTCCCTCAGACACTGGACCCATCTGCTGAGGGGCCACCCTGTTCGGATCCAATCGGACAATGCCACGGCTGTGGCATACATAAACCATCAGGGAGGCACTCGCAGCGCTGCAGCGATGCAAGAGGTGACCCTCATTCTCCTCTGGGCGGAGACGCACGTGCCGGCCTTATCTGCGATTTACATCCCGGGGGTGGACAACTGGGCGGCGGATTTCCTCAGCCGGTCCACCATCGACCCGGGAGAATGGTCCCTGCACCCAGAGGTGTTCGAAGCCCTTTGTCTTCGCTGGGGTCGCCCCGACGTGGACCTCATGGCCTCCAAATTCAACCACAAGGTCCCCCTATACCTGGCCAGGGCACGGGACCCGAAGGCATACGGCGCCGACGCGCTCGTCCTTCCGTGGCGCGAATTCTCCCTTCTGTACGTCTTTCCTCCTTTTCCCCTCCTGCCACGGGTTCTTCGGAGGATCGCGGCAGAGGGCGTCCCCGCGATTCTAATCGCCCCGGATTGGCCCCGCCGGTCTTGGTACGCCGACCTAATGTTGCTGTTGGCAGACGCACCGTGGCCACTGCCCTCCAGGGAAGACCTTCTCTCTCAGGGACCGATCTTCCACGAGCATTTAGGCTCGCTACGTTTGACGGCGTGGCTATTGAGACCGCCGTCTTAACGCGACGGGGTTTCTCCGCGGACGTAGTCCGCACCATGATCCGGGCTCGTAAGCCCGTATCCTCTAGGATCTACTATCGGGTTTGGAGGTCCTATCTGGGGTTCTGTGAGTCCCGGAGCATCCCACCTCTCCGGTTTTCTCTTCCCACAATCCTGTCCTTCCTCCAGTCGGGTCTGGACCTGGGGCTGTGCCTCAGTTCTCTGAAGGGTCAGATTTCGGCGCGGTCTATTTTTCTCCAGCGTCCCCTGGCCCCTCTAGGGCCAATTAAGACCTTCTTACAAGGGGTGGCTCACTCTGTTCCGCCGTACCGCCCTCCAGTTCCTTCCTGGGACCTGAATGTGGTGCTCTCGGCGCTCCAATCAGCCCCCTTCGAGCCTTTACGGGAGGTCTCCCTTCGCCTTCTGTCCTGCAAGGTCATCTTTCTTGTGGCCGTCACGTCTCTCCGACGGGTGTCGGAGTTAGCGGCTCTTTCTTGCTCCGAACCTTTCCTGATCTTCCACCAGGATAAGGTTGTGCTTCGGCCTGTCCCGACTTTCCTGCCAAAGGTGGTCTCCGCCTTTCACATCAATGAGGACATCGTCCTTCCGTCGCTCTGTCCCTCTCCTTCCCACCCCAGAGAACGGGAACTGCACCGTCTGGATGTGGTCAGGGCGTTGAGGATTTACTTGGAGGTCACCGGGTCCTTTCGGCGCACGGACTCCCTGTTTGTGGTTCCGGAGGGTTCGCGCAGAGGGTTGGCGGTCTCCAAGGTGGCTATTGCCCGTTTCATTAAACTGGCGGTGTCTGAGGCTTATCGAGCCAAGGGCAGACCTCCGCCTTTCGGCGTCACTGCTCATTCCACCAGAGCAGTCGGAGCTTCCTGGGCGCAGAGGCATCGGGCCTCGGCTGAACAGTTGTGCAAAGCAGCCACTTGGTCCTCTCTGCACACTTTCACAAAGTTCTATAGGGTGCATACGCATGCATCAGCGGATGCTGCTTTGGGCCGCCTGGTTTTGCAGGCAGCGGTTTCCTGATGCTCTGGTGGTGTTCCGCCTTGGGTTTGTGGTCCCTCCCTTCTTGGACTGCTCTTGAACGTCCCAAGGTCTGTGTCCCCCAAGGAAAATGGGCGAGAAAAGGAGATTTTTGTATAACTTACCAGTTAAATCTCTTTCTCGCTCTTCCTTGGGGGACACAGCACCCACCCTTCTGTGTTTGGTTACAGGGTTATGGTCTGGCGCCCCGTTGGGTTGCTGGCTGGTTGTTTCCGTTATTGGTTGTTATCCTTTCACTACTTGGACACGCAACTGGTAGCCTCTATCTCCAGGCTGAGGGTATAGCTGATGGAGGAGGGGCTTAACAGTTTTACTTAGTGTCACGCCTCCTAGGGAGCTGAGCTATACCCAAGGTCTGTGTCCCCCAAGGAAGAGCGAGAAAGAGATTTAACTGGTAAGTTATACAAAAATCTCCTTATTCCTCCGTTCCACCGTTTTCTTTAAAAAAGCACTTTTATATTTATGCAAATGAGCCTCTAGGTGCTATGTGGGCGTCTTTTCAGCACCTAGAGGCTCCGTCTACCTTCATAAACTGCCGCCCAGCTCCTCGCTCCAGCACGCCCATCTCTTAGTGAAAGCGATCCTCCCCCTGCTTCTGGCGTCTGAAATCTCGCGGCTGCGCCGTTCGTCTCTGCATTCGCCGGCATTCGGCGCAGGCAATGTCTGAGCGCTCAAGAATATAATACTGGGCTTGTATTGTACATCAGACACTAGCGGATCGCTAGTGTCTGAAAACGAAATGTGTCCACAGCAAGTGGTAGAAACCCTTTAAGTCATTTTCAACGCCACAAACTGGGCAGAAAATGATGAACGAGGCTGGTCTGCCAACCCGCCCATGCCATACCCCTCTTCTTGGCGGAAAAGTGGCTTGAGCGTCATAAAGCCTCAAATTTCTCGCTTATCATTGGGGGACACAGACCATGGGTATAGCTGCTTGCTGCCACTAGGAGGCGACACTAGGCTGAAAACGGTTAGCTCCTTCCCCCCTCCGGCCAGGAGAGAGCTCTCGGTTTTTAGCATAGTGTCGTAGGAGGCAGACCCCCTGCTCTGCAGGGTAGCTGTCATTATTTTTTTTACTTTTTATTTTCCCTTTTAGGTTGGGGGTCCAGGGCTACAAAGAGCTCTGCATCCCCGGGGCGGCTGACCGATGACACTTATTCCACCTGCTCTGCCTCCCACAAGAAGACAAAGTGGACCAGGAGGACTTGACCTTCCTGCTCCCCCCAGCCATGGGGCCACCTATTCTTGCCCTTCAACCCGGTCCCTGTCACTTGTGCCAGGGACTGAAGAGGTGGCTCTGCTGGTCCATGTCAGAAGGGTGAAGAACACAGATGAAGGCAGGTAAGTATGTCTGTCTGTGTGTCACCAGGGGCTGGACTCTCTATTATTGGGAGGGCGTTCGGCATGGAGATTCCACGAGGGGACCTGTCTGCACGGCACGGGGTTGCGGGGGTTAACTCCGCATGTGCGGCGGTTTCCCCACCGGCCTTAGCGATTCGCGGGCGGTGGCGCTGCGCTTCCAGCCGCCCTCCCCCCTTTTTTATTCTGGTCCTGGGAGAGATCTCCCATAAAAGGACCCCTTCTTCTCCGGAATCCCGGCAGCGCTGCAGTGCCGGGGTTGGTGGCTTCGCGCCGTTGGTCTGTCAGGGCGGCTGGAGGGGGACAGAGCCTACATTTCCCGCCGCGCTTCCCTTCCTGCCCGCTCAATCCAGAAGTACCCGGCCAGCCTGAGAGGGACATCATCTTGGGTCTGCTCCCTCCTCTGCAGGCTGTCCAGCTCGTCGCAGACCACCTCAACCCGCTGCATCCTGCTCCCGGGGACACGTCCAGCAAGGGTTAAATTTGCTCCACTCTGGTAGGACCAGCGCTGCTCCCCTCCTCTGTACCCTCTCTGGCTACCTGACACCTGTCATGTCGGACCCAGCGGATCCTGCGCCCCAGGTCCTCGGTAGGGCTACCCATTATGTAATGTGAAGTTTCCTAGGGGTCAGGCGACCCCCCCCCCCCCCTGTGCCTCATGCCAGGCCACCCAGAGCGTGCCGCCTCAGTTGCAAGTCACTGACGTGCACCCTTCTGCTGGAAGTATGGAACCGGAATGGGCCTGTCCTGGGCGGTGACTGACCTATCGAAGATCTCCCAATCCACCCTTTCCTTAATGGGTCGCTTGGTAGAGACATCGTCACCTGCGCAACCTGCTCTCTCTCAGGGCGTACCATCCAGGATCAGGCACCCCAGCAAGCGTCCCAGGCAGGACCGCCTCTCCTCCTCGGATGCATCGCCTTCACCTCCTCCCTCCGGTTCGCTGTCCAGGGTGTCCTCGTTGGTTGGGGACCCTTCGTCCGGAGGAGAACTCGCAGAGTCGGATACGCATCTGGATCCGGACCGCTTGTCCCAGATGGCCGCCTTAGTGGTCCGTCTGGTCTCGGCAATCCGGGACACCTTCCAACTTCAAGAGGAAGGCCCCTCCTCCAGTCACCAGGGAGTTTCTTTCCTGCGTAACAAGCAGACTCCAAAATCGCTCCCGTTACACAACGATTTTTCCGCTCTCACCACTAAAGCGTGGGAACAGCCAGGTTCACGTTTCCTGATCCCCAAGCGGCTGGATATTCTTTATCCGTTCCCCCCGGATTGGGTGGGTAAGTGGTCTTCCCCTCCAAAGGTGGACCCACCGGTGGCTCGCCTGGCCAAGAATACCACTATTCCGGTTGCGGACGGCTCCTCTCTGCAGGAACTGGTGGACCGACGTGTCGAATCGCTTGCGAAGTCGGTCTTTTCAGCTACCGGTTCGGCACTCTGTCCCATTTTCGCTTCAGCATGGGTGGCTAAGGCGGTTTCTGAATGGGCCCTGCGCTTACATCAGGACTTAGACTCAGACCTTTCCCGCACAGAACTCCAGGCTCTGGCGGTCCAGATATCCCAGGCGGGGAAGTACCTTTGCGAGGCGGCTCTGGACGCGGGCTCCATGGTCGCGCGATCCTCTGCCTTTGCCGTCTCCATTCGGCTGGAACTCTGGCTAAAGGCCTGGCAGGCCGATTCTTCTTCCAAGCGCTCCCTTCTTTCTCTTCCTTTCACTGGTTCTAGTCTTTTTGGGCCCAAACTTGATGAAATTATTTCTGAGGCCACGAGCACCCATCTTCCACAGCCCAAACCCAAGTGTTCTTCTCGACCGCGTCCTTCCGCGCCAGTCCTTTCGCCGCTTCACGGGCACCCGCCTGGCGGCTCCCTCGACATCGAGGCAGCCCAACCAGGAGCAATGGCAGAAGCCTTCATTCAAACCACAGCCCACCTGGCGTTCCCAAGTGCAGCCTCAGCGCTCTTCCTCTGGCAAGCAGTCCCCAGCATGAAGGTGCGCCCCCCCCCCCCCCACCTTCCTGGTTGGGGGGTCAGCTCCTTCATTTTCAGGAGGTTTGGCAGGCCCACATCTCAGACGCCTGGGCGCTCGAGGTGGTCACTTCGGGCTACAAGTTGGAGTTCAAATCCATGCCTCCAAACCATTTTTTATTTTTTTTTCTGTCCCATGCCCCCAGGGAGCCATCTCGGGCGGGGGCCTTCTTTCAGGCGGTTCACGATCTGCTGGTAAGGGGAGTTTATCTCCCCGGTTCCGGCGAGGGAGCGGTTTTTACTCCAACCTCTTCATTGTGCCCAAGAAGGAGGGAGCGGTCCGCCCAGTGTTGGACCTCCAAGATGGCAAACCGTTACCTTTCGAGTGCGCCATTTTCGCATGGAGTCTCTTCGCTCCAAGGGGAATGGCTGACTTCCGTGGATATCCAGGACACCTACCTACACGTCCCCATTGTGATCGCCCACGAGTGGTTTTTGCACTTCGCGGTCCACTCGGGACCACTACCAGTTCGTCACCCTGCCGTTTGGTCTGGCGACTGCGCCGCTGTTGTTTACCAAGGTGCTCGCTCCACTTATGGGCCTTCTTCGCTCCAGAGGCATCACCTTGATTCCGTACCTGGACGACATTCTCATTAAAGCGTCGCCCTCCGGCAGTGCGAGGAGAGTCTGCAGATCACCTTGGACACTCTTTGGGTGGATAGTGAACCTTCAGAAGTCCTCCCTGGTCCCGTCCACTCGGATTCGGTTCCTCGGTATGATTCTGGACTCCGGGGCAGCTCGGGTGCGTCTTCCAGCGGACAAGGTGAAGGACCTTTGCAGCGCAGTGCTCCGGTTGATTCGGCAGTGCACAGTCTCCATCCGGGCTTGTATGCGGGTGTTGGGTCTTATGGTGGCCTCGTTCGAGGTGTGCCATTCACTCAATTTCACACCCGGTCCTTTCAGCGAGCGATCCTCTCGGCCTGGGACAAGTCCCAGGAGTCCTTGGATCGTCTGTTTTCCCTTCCTCCGCAGGTTCAGTTGGACCTCCATTGGTGGCTCTCCTCAACTCACCTGGAGGTGGGGAAGTCCTTCCTTCCGATCAGGTGGACGGTCATTACGACCGACGCCAGTCTTCAGGGTGGGGGAGGGGTCTTCGGCACTCGGACTGCCCAGGGCGTATGGTCTCAGTCTGAGTCCAGACTGTCCATCAATGTCTTGGAGCTTCGTGCTATTTTCCTCTCACTGCGCCATTGGTATCCCCTCCTGCGGGGCCTTAATGTCCGGGTCCAGTCGGACAATGCCACAACTGTGGCGTATGTCAACCTTTAGGGGGGGAACTCGCAGCTCGACCGTCATGTCTGAAGCGGCAAGGATCCTCAGGTGGGCGGAGGCCTATGTTCCGGCTCTGTCTGCGGTCCATGTTCCCGGCGTTGTCAATTGGACGGCAGATTTCCTGAGCCAGACGACGATAGACCCCGGGGAATGGACTCTCCATCCGGAAGTATTCAAGCCCTCTGTCGTCGCTGGGGACGGCCGGACGTGGATCTGATGGCCTCCGGCCTCAATCACAAGCTTCCGTGCTACTTCGCCCGCGCAAGGGATCCCGCAGCTTGCAGAGTGGACGCTCTCGTGGGACAGGTTCACGTTCCTCTAGGTCTTTCCGCCGTTGACCCTCCTGCCTCGGGTTCTCCGCAGGAGCAAGTGGGAGGGCGTTCAGACCCTGCTGATTGCTCCGGACTGGCCGTGCCGAGCATGGTATTCGGATCTTGTCCTCCTACTAGGGGACGCTCCGTACCCGCTCCCTCTCGGACCCGATCTTCTGTCGCAAGGGCCCGTCTTCCACCCGAGTTTAGATACTGTACGTTTGACGGCGTGGCTCTTGAAACCTTCCTTTTGAAGCAGCGGGGTTTTTCCGATGTGGTGGTTCGGATGCTTATTCGGGCCAGGAAACCTACCTCTTCCAGGATCTACTATAGAACCTGGAAGTCCTTCCTTCGTTTCTGTGAAGAGCGGGACCTGTCTCCCAGATCCTTCTCCCTGCCGTTTGTTTTGGCCTTCCTTCAGTCCAGACTGGAACTGGGCATGGCGCTCAGCTCCGTGAAGGGCCAGGTGTCGGCCCTTTTCTATTTTCTTTCAACAATCCTTGGCGGGACTGGGTCCTGTTAAGACCTTCCTTCAGGGCGTTGCCAACACTGCTCCGCCTTACCGTCCCCCGCTTCATCCGTGGGATCTCAACTTGGTATTGGGGGTTCTGCAAGCTTCTCCCTTCGAACCACTGCAGGAGGTTTCCCTCCGCCTGCTGTCCTGGAAAGTGGCCTTCCTGGTGGCCATCACATCCATACGAAGAGTTTCAGAGTTGGCAGAGTTGCCGTGAACCATTCCTAGTCTTTCATCAGGACAAGGTGGTCCTCCGTCCAGTCCCTTCCTTTTTACCCAAGGTAGTGTCGGCTTTTCTCGTCAATGTCCTCATTGTCCTGCCGTCCTTTTGTCCTGGGCCCTCCCATCCGAGAGAGGTGTTGTTACACTGTTTGGATGTGGTGCGGGCTCTGCGGATTTACCTTTCGGCGTACGGACGCCTTGTTCGTCCTTCCGGAGGGTTCTAGGAAGGGATTGGCAGCTCTATTTTGGAATGTTACCACGTTCGGGACAGGACGCCCCTCCGGGTATCACGGCCCACTCGACCAGGGCACTTGGATCCTCCTGAGCTCACTTACACCAGGCGTCAGCGGCTCAGTTGTGTAAAGCCGCGACCTGGTCTTCCCTCCACACTTTTACAAAGTTTTACAGGGTTCACACACTCGCTTCTGCGGACGCCGCTCTGGGGCGCCTGGTCTCAAGGTTCTCTACCACCTTTACTCTATTTTTGTGTTCCCTCCCCAGGGACTGCTTTGGGACGTCCCATGGTCTGTGTTCCTCAATGATATAAGTGAGAAAACGAGATTTTGTGAAACTCGCCTGTAAAATCTGTTTCTCGCTTGATTCATTGGGGGACACAGCACCCACCCCCGTTTGGGTCCGTTGACCGTGTGCATTTGGTTGTTGGAATGTTTTTCTGCTTCTCCTACTGCTTTTGCACAAACTGAGAGCTCTCTCCTGGCCGGAGGTGGTATAGCTGGCGGGGGAGGAGCTAACAATTTTCAGCCTAGTGTCGCCTGCTAGTGGCAGCAAGCAGCTATACCCATGGTCTGTGTCCCCCAATGAATCAAGCAAGAAACAGATTTTACAGGCGAGTTTCACAAAATCTTGTTTTTGCGACAAAAAAACTAATTGGGACAAAAGGGTCTTGCCCACCGCAGCATTGCTAGACGTACGATGCTTCATGGAGTGGATTAAGCCAATGGTGCTGTCTTTTTCTGTTGTACTGCAGAGAATGTGTAATAGGCATAGGTTCCTGGACTTCAGAGAGATGCAGAGTAGGCTCTCCTAGGTGGCAGAGGAGAAGGAAATTAAAACCTATAACACCCTAAGATGATAGCGGTGAAGGAGCTATTATGCACTAAAGAGCCTAACCACGGAGCAACCCGTCCTGATGGGGATCAGCTCGGGGTATAATGGGGTACAAGACCGTATACTAGGGTAAGGTTCCGGATGGGGTCGCCGGTACTTCTGGCAATGCTGCGGCGGTTAAGACGCTTTTTTTTTTTTAAACTCGTTTTATTGAAGTTTAACAAGAAAGGCATGTTACATTATCACAAGCAGAGAAGTAGCAAATCCAGGTTCAATCCCGCGCAGGGGATATAGTACAAGCACAGCAGTACAAGACAGTATTCAATAATTCAAATTCAAAGACAGCCTCAATAGATATAAACATTATATTACACACCAGCAACTGAATACATACAAGCGTTGTGCACAGTCAAAGGGGACGCACACCATTCACCCCACACTTTGTCAAACTTTTGTGGGCACTTCCTGTGAATATAGACAACCTTTTCCATGCTTACAGCCTGATTGACCAGCGCTTTCCATTGACCCAGTGTAGGTGCTCTGTCATCCATCCATCTCAGGGCGACTGCTTTTCTGGCAAAGAATAGGGTTTCGCTCAGAAGAATCCTATGATGATGACCCCAAACCTCCTCATCTAGGATGCCGAGTAAGCAACTCTTAGGGCACAGCGGAACTGCATTTGGAACTATTGCAGATGGCACCCCCACCACAGCTTCCCAGAAGCCCCTTAAGTACGAGCAGTCCCACATGAGATGCCAGAAGTCTGCCCCGTCCTGATGACACCTGTGACACCTATTATGTGACAATCTGCCCATTTTATGCAATCGGACAGGTGTAAGATAGCTTCTATGCAAAATAAACAGTTGAATCAACCTGTTAGTGACTGACGGGGAGACCCGTGTTGGAGACAGCAGTGCTTCAGTCCAATCATCCGCTGATAGGGAGGGGATGGAGTTTTTCCATTTCCCTTCAACAGCAAGGGGGTTCATCAGTGTCCGATTGTTAAGCAGGTGCGTATAGAGAGCAGAGATGATACCTCTCGGTCCCTGCGACCTAAGGACACCTATCAGGGGATAATTAGAAATTTTGCGACCTCCCGACCCAAACTGTGCCGCCAGCGCATGCCTTAATTGTAAATATCTAAAAAGGAAGGAGCGAGGCAATTCAAACTTTTCTTGCAGTTGAGAGGAGGAGCACAGGCAGCCGTTAGTGTATAAATCGCTCAACTTGTTGACACCCTGTACCTTCCACCATCTGGCTCCCTCCAAGTCTTTCAAATGAGCAAACATGGGATTGTCCCACAGGGGGATGTCATCCGGAATGTCTCTGAACGACCTCAACTTCGCAGCTGTCCACACCTGATGGGCCATTCTATGGATGGGGAGCAAGCGCATGGATATGAAACGTGGCCCTTCCAAAACCGGCCACAGAGAGGAAAGGCCCAAGTGCTCCCTGAGATAGTGTTCTGCATTGGGCAAGTCCAGCTGCTGAACCCAAGGAGTTAGGAATTTCAGCTGCCTGGCCAGGTAATAAAGGAAGAAATCAGGTAAAGCAGCGCCACCTTCTAGCTTGGGCCTCTGAAGAACCTGAAGAGACAGCTTCCGTCTGGACTCCCCCCACACAAATTTAGCCACTGACGAATGGATGCGAGCAAAAAAGCCCTGCGGTACCGGGGTGCACGCATGCGCCAGCAGATACAACCCTTTGGGCAAAAGTGTCATCTTAACTAGATTCAATCTACCCATAATGGAGAGCGGTAAGGTCTGCCATGTCCTAAATTTATCCATAAACAGGGTCTCCAGAGGAGCAATATTCAGGGAGTACGCCAACTGGGGATCCTTGGTGATAACAATTCCTAAATATTTGAAGGAATCCACAACTGGCAGATTACAATACTGAGGGGGCCACGTGTGCGACCACAAGGGCATGAGTGCCGATTTCGTCCAATTTATGTGCAAGCCCGAGAACCTTCCAAATTCGCCAATTATATCAATCGCTCTAGGGAGTGTCGTCTCGGGCTCGTCCATAAAAAGGAGGAGATCATCCGCATAAAGTCCGACCTTGTCCGTTCTGTCGCCCATAGAGATCCCTTTAAAGACCTGATCCTGCCGAGTTCTCAAAGCAAGGTGCTCAATGGCTATGGCAAACAAAAGTGGTGACAGGGGGCAGCCCTGTCTGGTTCCCCTGTGGAGGCTAAAGGATTCAGACATCGACCCATTTACAAGTATATTAGCTTTGGGGAGGTGGTACAGAATTTCTACCCATTCGATAAACCTAGGGCCAAAACCAAAGCAGTGTAGCACCTCTAAAAGGAACACCCACTCCACAGAGTCAAAGGCCTTGGCAGTGTCTAGAGATGCCATGGCCCAGCGCTTATCCCTCGCCACTCCTACCTGCGCTACAACCTGCGCCCTTCTGATATTATCAGACGTTGATCGTCCCGGTATGAACCCCGACTGGTCTCTGTGTATAACTGTGGCTATCACCTTGTTCAGTCTGGAGGCGATCAGTCTTGTAAGAATTTTATAATCCAAATTTAGGAGTGATATCGGCCTGTACGACCCACACTCCAAGGGGTCCTTGTCCGGCTTCAGAATCACCACTATGGTGGCATCATACATCGAATCCGGGAGTCTACGCTTCTGCTGGGCCGCCTGATAAAGTTTAAGGAGCTCAGGCCCTAGAACCTCAATATATTTCCTGTAAACCTCCACTGGGATCCCGTCAGGGCCAGGTGCTTTCCCAGTAGGTAGCTCCGACATGGCTATCTGAATTTCCTCCAGCGATATGTCAGCCTCCAATAAAGTCCTATCCTCCTCACTAAGTTGCGGATGCGCGACCTGATCCAGATAGGCCCTCAATTCTCGAGCGGAGTATTGAGCCGCTGAACTATAAAGATCCTGGTAGAAGCCCTTAAATCTGTTTAGAATATCCCCCACTGATTCCACCACCACCCCAGCTGCGTCCTTTATCCTAATAATCGGGGGAGACATGCTGTTATTACGTACAACATGAGCCAGTAGTTTGCCAGCTTGGCTACCCAGTTCAAAGTTCTGTTGCTTCAAGAAGAACAGCTTGCGCTCGCACTTTTCCCTGAGATGCGTCATATACAGCCTGCCTTTCAACATCCAGTCCTGCCTATTCGCATCCGTGGGATCAGACCTGAAGGAGTTCTCAGCTGCCTTACAATTAGAGTGTAGCTCTAATTCCCTACGCGCAGAGTCCTTTTTAATATAAGAAATAGATGACTTAAGGCACCCTCTCAGATAGGCCTTCAGTGTCTCCCAGAGCAACAGTCCATCCGTCATCTCGTCCTGCATTGCAAGGAACACCTGGAGCTGATCAGGGACTCTATCATTAGAAGACAACAAAGACAACCAAAAGGGGTGAACACGCATCTTTACACTCTGCCTAATGCCGTTGTATAGGGTAAATTGAGCTAAAACCGGGGCATGGTCCGAGGGTCCCTGTGCACCATATTCAATACTACCAAGATCCGTGTATACAGCAGCGCTTCCAAAAATATAGTCTATTCTGGATAGTGCGCCCCTGGCGGGGGTGAAGCAAGAGTACTCCCTCTGAAGGGGATTGCGCAGTCTCCACATATCTAGCCACCCAAGCTCGGATGAAATTCTAGCCATAGTGGTTTCTCCCTGAGTGTAGCTACCCACTCTGTCCCCAGAACGGAACCTGTCCCGATCTTCATGCATTACTAGGTTAAAATCGCCCATGCAGATAAATTTGGCATTGGGATATTGCGCCACAAAGCCCATCACCACCTGGAATATGGTTGTAGTAGCCGGGGGGGGGGGTTGTAGATGTTAATTACAATGTATGGGGCGCAGTTAATGAAGGTATACACCAGGATGTATTGGCCTTCAGGATCCGCAACCGAGCGCTGAACCTCCCACCTGATGTTCCTGTGGACCAGCAAAGCGACCCCTCTAGAATGTGTAGACCCATACGCATTCATTGACCATTGAACCCAAGGTTTTTTAATCCTGTTGCCTGTCTCTGGGGTTAAATGAGTTTTCTTGAAAGCCCAGAATATGAGGGCTGAACTGCCTGATATGGGAGAATACAGAAATTCTCTTCTTCGGATTACCCAGCCCCCTCACATTCCACGACATAACTTTGAAATCAGCCATGATGATATAGTGATCTAGTCTCCATGCAATACATCAATCCTCCTGCACGTGAACCGTGGCTGCCCACCTCTGACCATCTCATGCACACCCCACGTGGTGCCACCTCATGCCTCACATACCATGCCTTTAACAGTATAAACCATTTACAACTTAATAACAAGATAACGACTGAATAAGTGACTCTGTAGTCGGTGACATCTCTGTCATCCCGTTTCATGGCTGATGTATCGGGGACCTGCATAGTGCATTAAGATGAAAAACCTATGCAGGTATCCGCTCAACCCCATATCAATGAGACATCTCTGGTTATAACAAATAACACAAATCAAGACTAGAAGGGGGGAAGGGGACACAGGGAGGGGGGGGGGGAACAGACATCAGGAGCATAACAAAGGGGATAGGGCGGACAACCACAGTCCCAGTAGCGCATGCATAAGAATGCCCTGCAGGCAACGTGTCCGCAGCTAAGTACTCAACATGGGGCAATTCCATAAACCAAGTTATGGCACCAGAGTCTTAGATGCCCATAGAAACACAACGTTACCACTCAGAAGGGACTGTAGTTGTCCCAAAATATAGAGTCCTCAGCGCGGATCTGGACGGCTTGGCCTCTTGGAGATCCATTCTTCCGCCTCCTTAGGGTCCACAAAAAAGACCGTTTTCTCGCCATCTACCACCCTGAGGCGCGCCGGGTAGGCCATGGAGTACTGCAGATTCATATCACGGAGGCGCCGCTTGATAGAGATGAAGGTGGCCCTCATTTGCAGCTCCGCTGAGAAATCAGGAAATAGTGATATATTCGCGCCTTCATGTTTAATATCCCGCTTGTTTCTTGCTTGCCCTAAGATCAGATCTCTGTCCTTCCAATTAAGCAGCCGCGCCAGCAGGGGCCTAGGGGGAGCCCCAGGGGGGGAGGTCTGGCGGGAACCCGGTGAGCTCGCTCAACTGCGTAGGCGCCGGAGAATGGCGCATCAGGGAACTGTGCCTTGAACCAGAGCTCCAGGAAAGTAGCCGGGTCTGAGCCTTCCGCTCTCTCAGGTAGCCCCAGGATCCTGACGTTATTGCGCCTGGCCCTGTTTTCGAGGTCATCGCATTTTTGCTGCCATAGGCCAACAGACCTCTCCACAGCCTGCAGTCTGCCTGCTAGCGGCCTGGTAAAGTCCTCCAGAGCAGAGACCCTGTCCTCCGTGTGGCGCACCCGTTCTCTGAGCTGCTGCACGTCCTGTCTGAGAAGGCCCAGATCCACCTTTACCTCCTCAATCTTACAGGTAAGGGACGTCTGGCAGGTAGAAATCGCGGTGAGGAGCTGATGAGAAACAGTCTTAAGTGTCACCTCCGGCTCCTCCACTCCCTCCGCTTCCGTCTGCAGTGCTGCCTGACCTCTCGTCACCGCCGCCCGCGGCGTAGCAGGACCAGCGGCGCCATTTTGGGCCTCTTGCCGGACATATTCTTTCAGCTTTTCAGCCGCCGATTGTGCCTTGCTGGGACCCATGTCAGTCCTCCCAGGTCTTTTCTTCCTCCTCTGCACCTGCCACTCGTCCTTCTGTGCAGCCAGAATGTCAGGATGCTGAAGGATTTAGATCGGGGTACGGAGCAGAGCTCAAGTGCGTGCGCTCATGTCGGCAGTTAGCCACGCCCCCCGTTAAGACGCTTTTTAGATGTTATTAGCGTGGTTTCAGTTTTTTTTTGTTTTGGCTGGTTATTTGTTGGTCCTTTTTGATCTATTGTCAGGATTTATGTTGATAGTTCCAGACTTAGGCTTTTTTTGTATTTACTTCGTGAATATAGGGGCGCTCCATTTTTACAGTACAGCGGCAGAGTGATCCAGAAAGCAGTTCCATTGCTGGAACTGCCTGCCGTATAGGGCAATCTGCATGCAACCGCACAGCATTTGTAGACTGATCCGGATGCGGATCCGTCTCACAAATGCATTGCAAGAACGGATCCGTCTGTCCATTTGTCATACTGACAAACGGATCAGTTTCATTTTATTTATTTTTTTCACATTTTTACCGCGCAGACCAGAAGGACAGATCCGGCATTGCGGTATTTTGAATGCCGGATCCGGCACTAATACATTCCTATGGAAATAAATATCCGGATCCAGCATTTAGGCAAGTGTTCCGATTTTTTGGCCAGAGAGAGAACCATAGCATGCTGTGGTTTTAACTCTGTCCTGATCAAAAAGACTGAACTGAAGACATCCTGATGCATCCTGAACGGATTTCTCTCCATTCAGAATGCATGGGGATAAAACTGATCAGTTCTTTTCCGGTATAGAGCCCCTAGGACGGAACTCTATGCTGGAAAAGAATAACTCTAGTGTGAAAGTATAACTGATTGTAGACAGGAAAAGTTATGTTTTAGAATGCCCTTATTTTTGGAATGTCAGATTTCCAGCTCTTAACAGTTCTCTTACTGCTTTTTCCATTTAATTGTGTGGAAATTGCATGCACTGCTTCTGCACCAAAAACTGCCGTACAGCCTTGCAGCAGATTTATTATGCGTTTTAGAGACTCTTGGCTTCTTGCCAAATGAGGGGCATAGGCATAGGCCTCATCAGTAACACCGCTGAGGTCAGTCATTGTCCACAGAGGTCACACGCTTAGATGACATGGGATTGGATTCCTGGAAGTGATAGGGATTATTGGCTGAATATTAGTTACTTCATTATTTTAAAGCTTTTTCTGTCTTTGAAAAGTTAATGTATGCTCCGGACAGTGTTAATAAATATGCTGTGTAACTGTCTGTAATGCAGAAGCTGGACAGTCTTCTTATGGATAGCCTGACTTCCCAGTAAATTTTGACCTTACTGTACTAAGAAATGATACAAGTTTTTCTGTAAATGTTTCTCGTTCTAGGAGGCAGAAGAACCAGTAATAGAATGCCATGAATATGAAAATGAAGTGTCACCTTCCAGGACAGTTGTCTCCTCTCTGACCTCTGGAGACCTTGCAGATATTAGTTCCCTCTCATCAAAAGCTTCAAGTCTTCAGCGCACTTCTAGTGGAGCAAGCAGTGGCCTTTCTGCTGGACAGAGCACTAGCGGTAGTACTTCTGACCGGGGGAGATTAACTGCAGGCAAAGGAAAAAGTGGCCAGCTGGACGCCGGAGACTTTGCCATACCAAGTGGACGAGGAAGTGCTGGAAAACTGAGGTACTTCCGATAAAGCATTTAAGACAGAGAAGATTATCACCCACATACAGGGAAATGTGTTATATTATTCTTTGCCTATTTAAAATATTGTAAATGAAACTTGATGTTCTGTGGAGAAAAGCCTCTATTCATCTCACAAAGGCAAGGAGTCCATTTTAGCTTCTGACAGGGTGGTTAGAGTACTTTTTCCTGTATAGGGAAAAGCACTATAGACTGCTCATGAGTGCTCAATGGGCTGCAGCTGTACAGTGGCATTTGTCAGAGGGTAATATTCCTCAACGGATGACACAAAGATCTGAAGTGCTGAGGTAATGGAAATATAGTCTCAAGGTAGGACCACATGAGGTGGCATTAACCAGGCCATATAAATGCGGCATATAAATGGGTTAAGTGACCACATGACTTTTTGGTGGGATCATTGCGGACAGCGTAGGAGAAGACTTGTCCGGTGTGATCTCTCTGAAAAGGTGTGGTTGTCTCCTTCTTGGCAGAACACATACTGTTAGCATATAGGGTGGCGTATATATCTCTGGAAAGTTGGGTTGCGGCGGCATGAAAAAAATTGAATGCTCACGGACTGGCAGGATTTAGGTAAGGTACACATTTTTTAAACAGATGACAGGTCTTATTTAATGAAGGCCGAGGCTATTGCAGAACCATAAGATAAATTGTCTTTTTTTTTTTTTTTTTTTTTTTTTTTTGTTAAAAAAAAAAAAAAAAGTCCTAGGAAAATGGCCAGCCAGCCAGGGTCATCACACAGACCGGGAAGACAAACTGGGATGCAAGTAAGTGAGGATGATGCCGATGCACCGCTTGGAAACAGACCAGGTGCCAAAGCTCCCCTTACACCTCGTGGAAGAGGAAGGAGGGGACGTCCTTCTTTTCGAGGAACTGGATCAAGGTATCCACATCTTTTTATTTTGCTAGTGAAATAAGTTTCTGCAATTTTGTCTCGTAATCACCTGTTTGTCGCAAGATTTAGAAAAGGGTTTGTCCGCTAATTTTATATTATGGTCTGTCCTCAGGACATCTGATTGGCGGGGTTGTCGTACCCCTGCCAATCAAATATCGATGGGCTATCCTCAACACATGCAATTCCTACAAATTTTGGAAGGAACCTCCAAACTAGAGTTTAAACAAAAATCATTCCAGGATACTTTGAAAATGCAGTGTTCTCCAGAAATGGAAGATTAAGGGTTTTTTCCATGATTCATATATTGATGACCTATCTTCAGGCTAGGTCATCAATATCTGGTCGGTGGGTGCGACTCCCGGCACCCCCACCGCTCAGAAGATGCTGCAGTGTTCCGCATTGGTCACATGGCCTAGTTGCAGCTCAGTCCCATTCAAGTAAGTGGGCCTGAGCTTCAATACCAAGCACAGCTGCTATCCAATGTACCGCCCTGTGCTTGGTGAAATGTGAGGAGGCTGAAGTGCTCACCACAGTACCATGGCCTCTTCAAACAGCTGATTGGCCAGTGTGCCAGGTGTCACATCCCCACTGATCAGATATTTGTAACATTTTTTTTGTGAACCATGTTTTAACTGGTAATGAGATTACTAAAAGTTCTTTAGTCCATCTGGACAAGCTATTTCCATGTTCCTTGTTAGGGCATATGGACATTCGTCTATGAGGGCCTCATTGTGCCACAGCAGTAAGAGGCGCCCTCTCCAGCAGGCTCAATGCGACTGTGTAATTACATTGTAGTCCATTAATTTAGATGGACACTGTGTAATACTTTTTAAATCTAAAAGAGTTCACCGTTTTGTGCAATTTAATGACCTATGTATTGAAAATGTATATTGCAAAGTTTCTTTTCTATGTTTTGTATTTCTACTATATGGCTGCACTAGTCTGAAGTCACATCAGAACTCCAAGTGCACGCAGTACTTTATGTGCTTCTATGGGTAGGTTGTTGTACAATGTTTTTTTTTTTTTTACGATTCCAGGGAAACTGGCACAGCGTCCCATGCACATGGCGAGGATTCCACTGCTGCTGCCATTCCAGATGAAGAACCCTTTACCCGCATAAATATTGGCCACCCGGAAGCACGTGACAAACCAAGCCCTGGTACACCCATTATGCATCGCAGTGACTCTCCTGAAATTCCGTATCAGACTCCATCCAAAAGTGAAAGCACGGACTCCCCAACTAGCAGTAGTTTTGTGGGGCTCAGGGTTGTGGCCAAGTGGTCCTCCAATGGCTATTTTTATTCAGGAACAATTACCCGAGATGTCGGAGGAGGGAAATACAAACTGCTGTTTGATGATGGCTATGAATGTGATGTTCTAGGAAAAGACATTTTACTATGTGACCCTATTCCATTGGATACAGAGGTGACAGCCCTATCTGAGGATGAATATTTTAGTGCCGGTATGTACTCCAATATCAATACACATCAAACGGATATGTGATTGGGATTGCAGGTTTTTGTTTGGGGGGTACATAAGCAAATAAGGCTGGTTTCGCATCACCGTTCCTTTTTCCGTTCTTCTGATCCGTCAAAAGGACAAAAGATGAAAAAACGGGATTCTGTAAAAAAAAAAAAAATTGGTATCCGTATGAGCCATTTTTTTTTTTGAGACGGAAAAAGTAGTACTGCATGCAGTGCTTTTTCGGTCTTAAAAAAAACGATCTCGGACAGCAATGGCTCAAACAGATGCCAAATGTACATAATGGATGCACAGGATCGTTTTTTTTTTTTTTTTTTTTCTTTTCTTTTTTTACAGGATAAAGTTTTTTTGTTCTTCTGACGAGTCAGAAAAACGTGGGGAAAAAAAACGTGATGTGAAACTGGCCTAAGCATATGTTGCCACATGTGGTTTTTACTCCTTTTCCACTCTGGCATCATGTTGACCAGTTTACTTAAAGCACTGGCATGATGATGGTGGGAGGAAATTGGTAAGAATAGGTATATGGCATATGTGGACCTTTTATATAATTGACTTGATGCTTGTTTTTCAGGCGTGGTAAAGGCGCACAAGAGAGACTCTGGAGAACTGTATTATTGTATTGAAAAGGAAGGTCAGAAGAAATGGTACAAAAGAATGGCGGTCATACTTTCTCTAGAACAAGGAAACAAGCTGCGGGAACAGTTTGGACTTGGCCCATATGACCCATGCACACCGTTAACAAAGGGATCTGACATCAGTCTTGGTATACATTTCTTGTTGACCAATGTACAGATTCTAAAATTGTATATGCAATTGTATATACAATACCTTTTCACATTTCAGACTTGTCTTCTTGGTTAGTCTTATCAGGTAAAATGAACAAAGTCCGCCATAAACATTTCCACACCAGTTTCTTTTTTCATTTCATCAGACAGTCATACCAGATAGAATTATCCTGACCCATGTATAACTGAATATCTATCGGACCCAATTGATTCGAAATGATCTGAGACTCCATATTCACACTTCAGTCTTTTTGAGGCTTCTTCAGTCTATTCAATCTAATTATTCCCCTCTTAAGGGTACTTTCACACTTGCGGCATAGGATTCTGGCAGGCAGTTCCGTCGCCGGACGCAATCCGGACGCAAACGGATGCACTTGTGAGACTGATTCGGGTCCGTCTGACAAATGCATTGAAATACCAGATCCGTCTCTCCGGTGTCATCCGGAAAAACAGATCTGGTATTTATTTATTTTTCTCATTTTTAAAGGTCTGCCCATGTGCAGAGCGCAAAACCAGGTCAGTTTTGCCAAAACACTTGGGGCCGGATCCGGCATTAATGCATTTCAATGGAAATTAATGCCGGATCGGGCATTTCGGCAAGTGTTCAGGATTTTTGGCCGGAGAGAAAACTGCAGCATGCTGCGGTATTTTCTCCAGCCAAAAAACGTAAGAGGGACTGAACTGATACATACTGAATGGAATGCTCTCCATTCAGAATGCATTAGGATAAAACTGATCAGTTTTTTTCCGGTATTGAGCCCCTGTGACAGAACCCAATACCGGAAAACAAAAACACTAGTGTGAAAGTACCCTAAGCTGCACAGCTAAATGCATTTCTCTCACAAGCAGGGGTGTCTCCCTTCTGTGGAATCTGCCAACACTATTGCTTTCCCTTACCTTGTTTTCAACTCTGGAGCTCGCAGTGCAGATAATGAGGGGGAAATTACACTTGGGGTTCATGTACACAACAGAAGTTTCAGTCCGCATCCGATCTTTTCCACAGCCCTGCAAAAAAGTATAACATTTCCTATTCTTGTCCATTTTGCAGACAAGGAGAAAACTTTTTTACAAAAGTGAAAAAAATAGGTGGTGGTATGCACTTGTCCAAATGCAGACCGCAAAACACTTACGGCAGTGTGCATGAGCTCTTACAGGAAGGCAGGATGTGATGTTTAGAACCAGTTGTTTTATCAGGCTCACGATCTCGGCTAGTTTTGACACGCGGGTCTAAACACAGATTAGGTGGAGAGCTTTCCCTTGTATCTTATCTCTGTGTAGCCTACACTTCTGGTTTGGGCTCACAAACGCTGATGGAAATCACTGACGTGTGAATTTGGGTTTACCAGGGACGGATCTTGCCTGACAACAGACAGGGGACTGCAACTTAGGTGGAAGTGAGACCCCTAGTGGCCATGACTTTACAGCTTTTTTTTTTCAGGTGCATGCATGCATATTTTTTAAATGACGCGATTTAGAAACTTGCTACAGTATTTACACCATTTTCTATTAAAGGAAATACATTTCTGTGAAAGTACAGTGACTGTTTAAAGCCGCCTCACATTTTGAGTTTTTTTTAGTTTGTAGCCGCCTTCTGTGAAGTGTATTTTGTCGGGTCCCTGAAGATGTCAGGTATCATTCTTGAATAGGGTTGCTGTATTCTGACACATCTGAAGATAATTAATTGTGCTAAATACTTCACTTTTACTTTACTTTTGATATTCTTTTACTTGAATATACAAGTTTATATGCAAATCACAACGGTCTTCATTTTATATGGACTCTGCCTATAGTTTGTGATATTTCTCTGTCTCTTTTAAGATAATCTTGTGGAAGGAAAGCGGAAGCGGAGAAGTAACTTAAGTGTGACAAGTACTCCAACCACCTCACTTACAGCTAGTACAAGTACACCAACACGGAAAGGATCCGACAACCCTCGCAGCTCCATGGGTGTACCCTCTGGTAAACGGAAATTAATCAGCACAGATGAGGATACATCTTCACCTAAACGTGGACGCAAATCGCTTGTGATGAAGTCAGGTAAGAATTCCTTAGTTTGATTTTTGAAGTTCAGAAAAATACTACACCTCTAAATCATCTTCCCTGCATTGTTGTCTCACTTCCGAAAATGTAATTTAGTATGTAGAGAAAGTTAATACAAGGCACTTACTAATGTATTGTTATTATCCATATTGCTTCCTATTGCTGGCTGGATACATTTTTCCATCAAAACATACTGCTCGTACCCATGGTTACGACCACCCTGCATTCCAGCAGATACTGTGGCTGGAATGGGAGCTGTTGCAGATGCTTGTCTATTTACACTCGTACAGTTCCGGTCACCAGAAAGGCCGACATTTCTTCCTATAGTGTACAAGCACGACCACTGCTGGTGGTTGTAACGCCTGGATACGAGCAGTGTATAATGTGATGTAGAAAATGAATCAAGCCAGCAAAGGAGACAATATGGAAACTCGCAATACTTAAGTAAATGCCTTATATTACCTTTCTCAACAGGATAAGGCTACATTCACACGAACATGGTGTTTTGCGGATCCGCAAAACATAGATACCGGCCCATGAGTGTTCCGCAATTTACGGACTGCACATGCCATTGCTATCATAGAAAATGCCAATTGTCCGTGATTGCGGACAAGAATAGGACATGTTCTATTTTTTATGCGGGGCCGTGGCACTGAGCAACAGATGCGGACAGCACACGATGTGCAGAACGGATGCAGACTTCTTTATACGGTCGTGTGAATGTAGCCTAAATGTAATTTACTGAAGTGACAATTCCTTAAAGGGTACGGCTACATGGTGTTTTTGGGTACACCCAAGTATCGCAGTGTAGCAGGGCAGCAATAGAAATGAATGGGGTCGCGCTTTTACTGTTACTATGACCCTTCAGCAGTTGTTGGATTTTTTTCAATTCTGGGGTTGCAGTTGCCGCAAATATGTAAAGCACACTAACCCAATTAATTTCTATGACTGCCCTGACAAATGCATATGGGGCTGTCGCTGAGCAACAGAGTTTCAGCTCCCTCCAAAGATGTTCTATTGGATTTAAGTCTGGAGACTGGCTAGGCCACTCCAGAACCTAATATGCTTCTTACGGAGCCACTCCTTGGTTATCCTGACTGTGTGCTTTGGGTCGTTGTCATGTTAGAAGACCCAGCCACGACCCATCTTCAATGCTCCTACTGAGGGAAGGAGGTTGTTGCTCTAAATCTCATAATAAATGGCCCTATTCTTCCTCTCCTTAATACAGTGCAGTTGTCCTGTCCCCTTCGCAGAAAAGCACCCCCAAAGCATGCTGTTCTTGGGATGCAACTCATCCTTCTTTTTCCTCTCAACACAACGAGTGCCTCCTCTGTATCATCCAGATGGTCATGGGCAAACTTCATACGGGACTGGACATGTGATGACTTGAGCAGGGGAACCTTCCGTGCAATGCATGATTTGAAACCATGATAGCGTAGTGTTCTACCGACAGTGACCTTTGAAACTGCTCCCAGCTCTCTTCATGTCATTGACCAGCTCCTCCCTTGTAGTTCTGGGCTGATTCCTCACCTTTCTTATCAGTGATACCCCATAAGGTGAGATCTTGCATGGATCCCCAGTCCGAGGGAGACTGACAGTCGTCTTTAGCCTCTTCCATTTTCTAACAATTGCTCCAACAGTTGATCTGTTTTCACCAAGCTGCTTGGCAATCACCCCATTGCCCTTTCCAGCCTTGTGGAGGTCCACAATTGTGTCTTTTGACAGCTCTTTAGTCTTGCCCATGGTAGTAGTTGGCGTCTGACTGACTGGGGTGGACAGGAGTCTTTAAAGAGCTCAGACAGGTGCTACCAAGTTAGATTAATGAGTGGAGTAGAGGTGGACTTAAGGCACAGTAACTGGTCTTTGAGAGCCAGAATTCTTGCTGTTTCTCAGGTGTTCAAATACTTATGTTCAGAAGTGCAAGACAAATTCTTTACAAATCATACAATGTGATTTCCTGATTTTCCCCTTTTTTTATTTATTTATTCTGTCTCTCAGAGTGGGAATGCACCTACAATGTGAATTGCAGACCCCTCCATGATAGTGGAAGAACTTGAAAAATCTCAGGGTGTTCAAATACTTCTGTTCCTCACTGTACAGCCAATGCATCACAATACAGAAGTATTGTGATGCATTGTAAAGGGGATCAGATCCCCAAAAGTTGAAGTACCAGAGTGGGACAAAAAAAGAAAAGTAGACATATTAGGTATCAACACATCCGTATCAACTGACTCTATAAAAATATCGCATGACCTAACCCCTCAGGTGAACACAGTAAAACAAAAAAAAAAACAAAAAAACTTTTTTTGTCACCTTACATCACTAAAAGTGCAACACCAAGCGATCAAAAAGGCACATACCCCCCCCCCCCCCCCCCCCAAAAAAAATACTGATCTAACAGTCACCTCATCCTGCAAAAAATGAGCCCTTACCTAAGACAAATCACCCAAAAAATAAAAAGTCCAGTCCTTGGCGGTACAAATTTCCCAGACAGGAAAGTACCTCTGCGAAGCGGCTTTGGACGCTCCTCGGCTCTCGCGGTATCTATCTGCCGAGAGCTATGACTTAAAGTCTGGTCGGTGGATTCATCCTCCGAAAGTTCTCTTTTTCAAGACTTCCCTTGCCGGGTCTTGGCTCTTTGGTACCCGACTAGATGACATTATTTCGGAAGCAACAGGGGGAAAAAAGCACCCATTTACCGCAACCCAAGGCGAAACGTTCCTTTCGTCCTAGGGTCACATCTTCCCGTTACCAGTCCTTTCGTAGATTTGTGGGCACTCGTCCGGCAGGTCCACCCGCAGCCAGACCACCCAATCAGGACCAACGAAAGGGCCCATCCTTCAAACCCCAGCCAGCATGGCGTCCACAAGCACAACAGCCTCGTTCCGCTCCCGGGAAACAGCCCTCATTCAGGAAATGTGGTAAACTCATATTTCGGACGCTTGGGCATGAGAGGTAGTGACATCAGGATACAAGATAGAATTCAAGTCTGTCCCACCCAACCGTTTTTTTCCTCTCCCAGCCACCCACGGATCCAGTTCGGGCAGCTGCTTTCTTCCAAGCAGTTCAGTCCCTGCTCATACGGAGGGTAATAATTCCGGTCCCCTTACAAGAGAGATTTACAGGTTTCTACTCAAACCTGTTCATAGTACCCAAAAAGGAAGGCGATATCCGCCCATTGCTGGACCTTAAGATGGTGAACCGCTTCCTCCGCATTCAACGATTCAGGATGGAGTCACTCCGCTCCGTGATTGCTTCATTGGTGCAGGGGGAGTTCATGGCGTCGATAGATATCCAAGACGCTTACTTACAAGTTCCCATCGCACCCGCTAATCAAAGTTTTTTTCGTTTTGCCGTTCTTTCATGTCACTACCAGTTCGTCGCCCTGCCATTCGGCCTAGCGACAGCTCCAAGAGTGTTCACAAAGGTGCTTGCCCCCCTCCTGGGTCTCCTGTGCTCCAGGGGCATTACTCTCCTCCCATATCTAGACAACATCTTGATCAAAGCGTCTACGGTCTCCCAATGCGAGGAGATCACTTTGAGCACTCTGTCCCGCTTTGGTTGGATAGTCAATGGGCGGAAGTCATTCTTGTCTCCCACCACACAAATCAGGTTTCTGGGCATGATACTAGATACCTGCCATAGTTCGCCTGCCACCGGACAAGAGCGTGGAAATTCAGAGAGCTATACTTATATTACTCCAACGCTGCAATCCGTCTATCCGCGATTGCATGCGGATGCTGGGCATGGTGGCCTCCTTCGAAGCCATTCCCGTTGCTCAATTTCACACAAGGTATTTTCAACGAGCCATTTTGTCATCTTGGGGCAAATCCCCGGATTCTCTTTATCGCCGGATCAGGCTGTCCCTCCAGATGCGTACAGCCCTCAGTTGGTGGACAGGGTCTGCGCATCTGTTGGCAGGGAAATACTTCCTTCCAGTCATTTGGACGTTCATTACAACCGACGCCAGCCTTCGCGGTTGGGGCAGAGTTCTCGCCTCACGGACGGTCCAGGGCGTTTGGTCTCCATCGGAGTCCAAACTTCACATCAACATATTGGAACTCCGGGCCATTTATCTCTCCCTTGTCCATTGGACTCCACTTCTGCAGAGTCGTCCGATCAGGATACAATCGGACAATGCCACAGCTGTTGCCTACATCAACCAGGGAGGGACTCAGTCTCGCAGTGATGCAGGAGTCTGCGAAGATTTTACAGTGGGCGGAGTCCCAGGTTCCGATGATTTCGGCAGACTTTCTCAGATGGACAACAGTGGACCCGGGGGAGTGGTCCCTCCATCCGGAGGTGTTAGAGGCCCTCTGCCTCAAGTGGGGACATCCGGAAGTGGACCTGATGGCATCCAGGTTCAATCACAAGCTCCCGTGCTTCCTCTCTCGCGCAAGGGATCCAACAGCACACGACGTGGACGCTCTCGTGGCACCTTGGGACAGCTTTGCGTTCCTTTACCTGTTCCCACCGTTACCAATTCTACCTCTGATCCTACGCAGAATCAGGAAGGAAGGCATCAAAACGATCCTGATTGCCCCAGACTGGCCTCGACGAGCTTGGTACTCAGAACTCATTCTTCTGCTAGGAGATGCACCGTGGCCCCTGCCACTCAGAACCGATCTGCTCTCATGGGGCCCAGTCTTCCATCAGAATTTAGATACGCTACATTTAATGGCGTGGCTGTTGAAACCTTTCTGCTGAAACATAGAGGTTTTTCTGATGCGGTCATTCGAACCATGATTAGGGCCAGGAAACCTTCCTCTTCTAGGATTTACTACCGGACCTGGAAATCCTTCTTGCGATTCTGCGAGGAACGGGCTCTTCCTCCGAGGCGTTTTTACATTCCTACGGTTATAGCGTTCCTTCAGTCGGGATTGGACCTGGTTATTGCTCTCAGTTCCCTCAAAGGGCAGGTCTCGGCCCTGTCCGTTTTCTTCCAACGTACTCTAGCCGTCCTAGGTCCAGTCAAGACTTTCTTGCAAGGAGTAGCTCACACCGTACCCCCATATCGGCCTCCGTTGCACTCTTGGGACCTAAACCTGGTTCTCGGGTCCCCCCAGGCAGCGCCGTTCGAACCTCTGAGTGAAGTTTCCCTCCGTCTACTTTCCTGGAAAGTGGCCTTCTTAGGGGCCATTACTTCGACTAGACAGGTTTCGGAGCTGGCAGCTGTCTCCTACAAGGAACCCTTTTTGGTGTTTCACCAAGACAAGGTGGTTCTTCGTCCAGTGCCATCTTTTTTACCAAAGGTTGTTTCTGCCTTTCATGTGAAGAGGACATTGTTTTGCCTTCAGCCTTCACATCCACGGGAGGTCTCTCTCCATAGTCTGGAAGTAGTACGAGTCTTGAAGATCTATCTGTCTGTAGTGGCTCCCTTCAGACGCACTGACGCTCTGTTAGTGATCTCGGAAGGCCCTTGAAGGTTTGGCGGCTTCAAAGGGGTCTATTGCTCGGTGGATTCGCTCGGCTATTGCTGAGGCTTATCGTTCCAGGGACAAGGTTCCTCCGCCCGGAATCATGGCTCACTCTACCAGAGCGGTCTGGGTATCTTGGGCACACCTCCACCACGCTTCGGCGTCTCAGTTGTGTAAGGCAGCGACTTTGGTCCTCTATACACACCTTTACTAAATTTTACCGGGTGCATTCCTTGGCCTCGGCGGATGCTTCTCTCGGACGCAGGGTTCTGCAGGCCGCAGTACTGTGACTTCCATAGAGAGTTGGTTTGGGAGCATTTGTTTCCCACCCCGGGGACTGCTTTAGGATGTCCCACTGTCCTGTGTCCCCCAATGATATGAGCGAGAAAACGAGATTTTTGTGAATTCACCTGTAAAATCTTTCTCGCTTGATTCATTGGGGGACACAATACCCACCCACATATAGTTGTAAGGCACGTGGGGTCTCTGTTTTGCCAGTTGGGACCTGGTGTTTGGTTCGGTCTCATGACTGTGTACAGTTTTCTGTTGATTTTCATTTTATTCTGGTCTCTCCTACTGCTGGAGCACAAACTGAGATGCTCTCTCCAGGCTGGAGGGGGTATAGCCTGCAGGGGAGGAGCTGACAGTTTTCAGCCTAGTGTCGCCTCCTAGTGGCAGCAGCAAGCTATACCCACGGTCCTGTGTCCCCCAATGAATCAAGCGAGAAAGAGATTTTACAGGTGAGTTCAAAAAAATCTCGTTTTTGTTTGGCTGGTAACCCTTGCCTTGTTAGTGGAAAAAAATGGATTAAAATAGAAAATCTGCCAAAAAAGTGAAATTTATGAAATTTCATCTCCATTTTCCATTAATTCACGCGCATAACAAAACACAAGGTGCATGTTAAAATAGATAACTATTACATTTATTATTTAAATGTGACTCAAAACTGACTAGGGTCTCTGCTGCCCCGGGGTCTGCTGCACTGCTGATATTTTCAAGGTGACATGGAAGAGGAACTGCAGGTCATTCTCCCGCTCACTCCCTCAGATACTATCCTCGGGCCTTCATGTTCATTTCCATTGGTGGGGCAATGAGACCTAACCAATCCCTCCCTCACTAGCCTTTTTCAGCTTTCTCATTGGTGGCAGTGGCTGGCCGGCATCACAGTTGGAAGAAAGGAACTCTCTCCTTCTGACCCGCTGTACGGCCGCACGCTGTGTGTGATATGCGCGTCGGGCGCAGTGGCGTAACTAGAATTCTATAGGCCCCAGGGCAAACTTTGAATTCCCCCTCCCTGGCAACAATAACCATGAGCACCACCGTGCCCCTCATGTGGCCGATGTGGGACGGCGGTGCTCATGGTTATTATTGCCAAAGTTTTGTCAGTCGCCCCCTTTGTCACTATATTTAATTTTGCCCCCACTACTATATATTTCATTTTTTCCCCCCTCTCTGTATATATTTAATTTTCATTTTGCCCCCTCATTATTTTCTGCCCCTGCCCTCATATGGCCGGCGTGGCCCCCCCTTTCTGAATTCAGACATTAGTGCCAGTTATAATATGATAAGATATTAGGGCAGGGGCAGCAAATAATGAGGGGGCAAAATGAAAAGGAAATTTATAGAGGGGCAAAAACAGATATATAAAGAGAATGGGGGCAAAATGAAATATAGGTAGAGAGGGGTCTCTGACAAAACTTTGGCAATAATAACCCGGGCTCCCCCCCCTTTCTGAATTCAGACATTAGTGCCACTGATCATAATCTGCAAACCCCCCTAACTTGCTCCATACTTGCAGGCTGTGGCGGGCTTCAGTTCGGTGCGCAATCCCGTGGCTCTGCTTGCAGCGCGCCACCGTGTCATTCCAGCAGTGATCTTGTTCCTCTGTATTGCCGCGGCCCGGCAAACAATCTTCCAGGGCCCGGTCCTGGGCCCGCTGGTTTAGACTGTACATGTTTCACATTGATTTAACCTGTTAAATAAGTTGTTCAGGTTATTTTGGTTGTTTTTGTTTTTATTACATTTTTAAATTGCATTACTTTTTTTTTTTTTTTTTTTTTTTTTTTATATCTAACTAAGGAATTATTTTAAGGATTACTGAATTTACAGTTATGGGTCCTTTCAGGGTCTCCACTGCTGAGGGCTTACCCAGTCCGTAGATCAGATCACTGGCACCCAATCAGGGGGGATATCTTCTTTTGATTATGCCCTCCTCACAGACAGTGGGTGGTCATTAAAGGGTTAAGGTGGAAAAATGACCCTTTTTTTTTTTTTTTTTTTTTTTTTTATATGGTAAAATTATTGGAATGTGGCCCTTCTGGTGTATATTGTGGAAACTTAGTCATGGAAATTTAGTCATGTCTTACAGATCTGTAACAGAAACTAAGAGAAACCTGTGAACCTTTTCTGCTCTTAGGCCTCTTTCGCTCGAGCAGATGCCGTGCGGGTAATCTGCTGAGTGAAAGAGAGCCAAGCCCTGTTCCGGACAGCAGAGACACAGAGCATTAACATGATTGATAATGCTGTTTGCCTCTCTGTGACCTTTTTACTACAAAATCACAGTCCCAACATCATCTCACTGTGATTTTGTAGTGAAAGGATCACAGAGAGGCAAAGACCATTATCAATCATGTTAATGCTCCGTTTCTCTGCTGTCTAGAACAGGGCTTAGCTCTCTTTCACGCAGCAGATTACCCGTATGGCATCCTCTCATGTGAAAGAGCTGCATTTAATCTGCAGCAGAAAAAATCGCACCAAAGGGTACGAGCACATGCAGTGGATTTTGTTGCAAAAAAGCTTATTAGGCTACATTCACACAAACGTATCTTGTTTCAGTGTTTTTTTTTGCGAATTGGATGCAAACCCATTCATTTCAATGGGTCTGCAAAAAAAAAGCGGACAGCACACCATGTTTGCAAGGTTGCTGTTTCTGAATATTTAAATATTGTTGGTAATATTGTTTTAGGGTTGTACTGTAGATGTGTAATATTGTTTGTAACTGTGTGTTCTCCAGATCAGTATACTTATTTGTGCTTTAAAAGGTGCTGCAAAAGGAGAATTTATGAGCCCCAGTGAAAGTGGAGAGACCAGTGACCAGGCAGCAGTCGAGGAGTCTCACGGACCTTTACCACAGAACAAGTTGTTGTTCATGGGCTACTCCATCTTATTTACAACGGCCACCTCCAGTGACAAGATCAGCAATCGCCTGAGATCAAAGGAAATCAGCAGTGAAGAGGAAGAAGGTAAGCATTAGTTGCATAAGTCACAATGTACTTGACAGGGCAACCTCCTACAGAAAATTGCGAAATGAGTAATTTAATTGATTTCAGTAACCTTACAAGTGATGCATGCTTCTTCTTATTGCAGAATATGTGGAGAGCACACTTTATAACCGACAGTACACAGAGGCACAAATCCAAGCAGGAGGTGGTGAAATTTTGGGCAGTTTCAGCGAAGCCCTGGTAAGTGTAACTAGTTTAGTAAGAGTAAATGAACAGTGTGTGCTTTTTTTTTTTTTTGCACATCCAGTTCAGACTTTTAATAATTCTTGTTCATAAATTAATAACTTGCTGCAGCACATGGTCCTGTGAATGGCATTGCAATATATTAAGAGAACCACTCAAGTACTGTGAGTCCCCCTAATTTCTTGGATATGAGTCACCTTTGCCGTTACTCCTCACTTTCAGAACCATGGTAAGGAGGAATTTGAATGACGAGCTGGTTGAGCATGTTTGCTGATGCCCCATTCCAGCTGTATACAAGTGGCCATAACAGCCGAATGCAGTTTTGTTAAAGGGGCGCCCAAATGTATGCCTTTGCTCGTTTTGTTTCCTTTTCCAGCCCTGTCTTCTTAGGCTACTTTCACACTAGCGTTCGATCGGATCCGTTCTGAACGGATCCGCTCATAATAATGCAGACTGAGGCTCCGTTCAGAACGGATCCGTCTGCATTATTTTTAGCATATAACAGCTAAGTGTGAAAATAGCCTCGTACGGATCCGTCCAGACTTTCAATGTAAAGTCAATGGGGGACGGATCCGCCTGAAGATTGAGCCATATTGTGGCATCTTCAAACGGATCCGTCCCCATTGACTTACATTGTAAGTCTGGGCGGATCCGCACGCCTCCGCACGGCCAGGCGGACACCCGAACGCTGCAAGCAGCGTTCAGCTGTCCGCCTGTCCGTGCGGAGGCGAGCGGAGCGGAGGCTGAACGCCGCCAGACTGATGCAGTCTGAGCGGATCCGCTCCATTCAGACTGCATCAGGGCTGGACGGCTGCGTTCGGGTCCGCTCGTGAGCTCCTTCAAACGGAGCTCACGAGCGGACCGACGAACGCTAGTGTGAAAGTAGCCTTAAATGACAGGTTGGGCTAGGCAAGATGACATGACTATGCACTGGAGCACTGTCAGCCCTGCCTCCTAGGTTATGGCCTAGGCCGAAAGAGAAGCCTGGAACTGGAACAGGTTCTGAGGCCCATGCACCTCGCTCTTCCTCCTCTCAGACGACGGAAGAGAAAAGGAGCCAGCATGGTTGCAATAGCAGAAAGGTTTCTGTGGGAGACATGCTTGCATGGTGGTTAGAAGCTTGAAGTAGTTCTGGGGCCTGGTCTCTCCAGGTCGAGACACCCCATACCGGAACACCTGGGGCTAGGCACCCTAAACCCATAGGGGATACAGGGAAAGATTTTTTATTTATTTATTTATTTATTTTTGAGACACTCCCTCCGATTGAACATTAACCCCTCTAGGACCCAGGTTAGGCTAAAGCGAGGAGGGAGTGAGGGGAAAGAAACCTTAAGCTCTCTTGGGCACAAGACTCCCAGGCAGAAGGAAAGGGAAAAGACATACTACCTTTCCACCGGTTTTGGCCCACTCTTTACCAGCTAAGTCACCTTATTCGATGTACTGCATCTGGGGGAGGGTAGCTTCTAGGAAAAGGGGGGACTTGATGGCTAAGTTGACTCGATCGCTGGTGAGTAATGGCAGATTTATGATCTGCCGTTTCCCTGCTGCTAGAAGACAAGGAGGACCAGCAGCAGGCTTGGTGACCTGCTGTTCTCCTTTTGTGAATGTGAGGTGACAGGAGGTTAGAACTGCCTGTATTTTCATAAAAGATGGAATAAAACGTAAAAAATTTAAAATATCTACAGACCTACAAGCAAGAACATCTGCCTCCAACGGACACTAAGCTTTAACTGACTAGCTCAGTGTCTGCAGTATAGCTGGCAGGAAGAGCTAACACTTTTTTATATTTTACTTAGTATCGCCTCCTAGTGGCAACATATTTTACCCATGATCTTCTTTTCCCCCAGTGACACAAGCGTGAAAATATTGTTTAACTTTGGCATTGACCACTCTTGATGCAGAGTGTCGCCATGTATTTGCAGAAGAGTTCCAAATCGAAAAAGTTTGAGAAGCCTTCTGAAACGTCATTGTAGATAGTGATTATACTTTCTTTAATCTCCCCCGTAGAGTAAAACAGGAACAAAATGTTTGCTGGTTGCTGACCAGCATTGCCGAACCCTGAAGTATTTCCTGTGCCTTGCCAGTGGGATCCACTGTGTGTCTCACATCTGGATACATGACAGTTGTCATTCTAATGAGCTGCAGAATTTCCATAATTATCTTCTCCCTGCTGGATACAGCCTTCAAGAGGACAGAATTCTGGAATGGTAAAACAGTCAGTGTGTGTGTCGTGTGTGTTTGGTTGATTTTATTAGGCATTTTTTCATTGGTATATTGGGATTTTGCAGGCATGACTCCAGGCATCCTTTTCATGGTTTGCGCTTTCTTGTGGTGTCTGACCAGAAAGAAAACTTTTTGGAAATGTGGACAGAAGTTGTAATGACTGGTGGAGCAGCATCTGCAAAACAGCACAACTCTACAGATCTCAACAAAGGTATTGGAGATGAGTGCACCAGAAAAGATTTGGTTTGTTTGAAGTTCAATTTTTTTTATTTAATTTGGCTCTGGCATGTGACAGACATTATAGCTCCTGCTGTCTCCCTTCAATGGGATGTCTCCTTCCTAATCACCTGAGAATACATAATCAGTATAGCAAAAACAGACAACGCATTTACCAATTTTAATTCACCATTTTGGATCAACTATAGATGAACCAGGAGACTTCCGAAGTAACATTTAAAACTGAAAGTGAGACCAGAGAATTACAACATCCCACAAAGCTTACAACTCTAGCAATGAAACATGCAAGCTAATTCTCCTAGAAGGACAAAAGAACCAGAATGTCTCGAGAAACTTGTCTGTCTTAGTTGAATGGCCTTATGGGGTACTCTTTATCATTAGGGAGACAAAAAAAAGCATGAGTATTGTATGCCAGGCGACACCACTCTTGGTTTCTAGGAAGAGTATATACAAATTGCATATCTTTATTCAGCTGGCATGATAAGATTATCATTCTATTCTGTTTTGTCAGAAAAGCTAATTTGAATATCTTAGGACGGAAAAGGTATGCAAATTAGCTTGCCTGACAAAAAAGAAAATAGGGGATATGCTATCTAATGCCTAAAGAAGGAGCCTTCCCATTGGGGTGAATTGGGACATTGGGAAGTATAAGTATAGCTACTTGCAACTGCACAGCAATTGACTGTTACAGTAAACAGACAAACAGTGCATCCATATGAGTGCTATTTTTTTATGGAATTTTCACATAGTGGATTGCCAGAGATGTTTTCCAGACTTTTAAACAGGCTTATGTAGCAAAGCTAGGAAAATGGCTGAGCCAGCTTCACATCTGCAATTAGCTCCTTCAGGACAAAGGCCCTTTATCAGATAAAAGCAGATAACAGCTTTTCTAGTTGCAAACAGGGGCGGACTGGCCATGGACCCTACAGGGAAATTTCCCAGCTGGCCGCACAAGTCCTCCTCACGGCTGCTGGCCAGGTACATAATGATCCAATGCTCTTAGCATTAATAAATGCTAGGAGTATCAGGTACTTATGCACCTGGCAGGTAGCCCCAGGTGCCCTGCTGAATTCAACTGTATCACTGTCCTCGCACCTGGCAGGTAGCCCCAGGTGCCCTGCTGAATTCTACTGTATCACTGTCCTCAGTATGGTGGTAGGGTAGTGTATTTTTTTTATGCTACACTATGGTATCTGGTTTTGCTGGGGCGGTATTTTGTGCTGTTCTTTGGTATTGCTAGCCTTACCTATTTCTGTTGTCCCTGCCTATTTGTGGCTTGTTTTGGCCCTGCCTACTTGTACTGCCCTGTCTTCTGTCAATTTGTACTCTCCTACAACATGGTGCCACTTGTATTTTTTATTTTTATTTTTTCCCCCTCAGGGCCACTTTAAGTTCCCGTTGGGTACTATTTCTATTATGGAGACCAGATGATATACTCAATGACAATTGTAGGCCAGACAACGCTCAACTTGATTTCTTGGGAAAATATATGCATATTAGAATGTCTGCAAAGAAAAAATGGGGTTAGTCGGCACATGCACCTTGCCATGGCTGAAAGCACAAAAACAAACACAATGCAACAGCACTCCACAAATACAGGTCCTTCTAAAAAAAATTGCATATTGTGATAAAGTTCATTATTTTCTGTAATGTACTGATAAACATTAGACTTTCATATATTTTAGATTCATTACACACAACTGAAGTAGTTCAAGCCTTTTATTGTTTTAATATTGATGATTTTGGCATACAGCTCATGAAAGCCCCAAATTCCTATCTAAAAAAATTAGCATATCATGAAAAGGTTCTCTAAACGAGCTATTAACCTAATCATCGGAATCAACTAATTAACTCTAAACACTTGCAAAAGATTCCTGAGGCTTTTAAAAACTCCCAGCCTGGTTCATTACTCAAAACCGCAATCATGGGTAAGACTGACGACCTGACTGCTGTCCAGAAGGCCAACATTGACACCCTCAAGCAAGAGGGTAAGACACAGAGAAATTTCTGAACGAATAGGCTGTTCCCACTGAGGTGCCTTGATACAGCACTCTGGGAAGTCTGTGGGAAGGAAAAAGTGTGGCAGAAAACGCTGCACAATGAGAAGAGGTGACCGGACCCTGAGGAAGATTGTGGAGAAGGACCGATTCCAGACCTTGGGGGACCTGCGGAAGCAGTGGACTGAGTCTGGAGTAGAAACATCCAGAGCCACCGTGTACAGGCGTGTCAAGGAAATGGGCTACAGGTGCCGTCAAGCCACTTTTGAACCAGAAACAGCGGCAGAAGCGCCTGACCTGGGCTACAGAGAAGCAGCACTGGACTGTTGCTCAGTGTTACAAAGTACTTTTTTCGGATGAAAGCAAATTTTGCATGTCATTCGGAAATCAAGGTGCCAGAGTCTGGAGGAAGACTGGGGAGAGGGAAATGCCAAAATGCCTGAAGTCCAGTGTCAAGTACCCACAGTCAGTGATGGTCTGGGGTGCCATGTCAGCTGCTGGTGTTGGTCCACTGTGTTTTATCAAGGGCAGGGTCAATGCAGCTAGCTTTCAGGAGATTTTGGAGCACTTCATGCTTCCATCTGCTGAAAAGCTTTATGGAGATGAAGATTTCATTTTTCAGCACGACCTGGCACCTGCTCACAGTGCCAAAACCACTGGTAAATGGTTTATTGACCATGGTATTACTGTGCTCAATTGGCCTGCCAACTCTCCTGACCTGAACCCCATAGAGAATCTGTGGGATATTGGGAAGAGAAAGTTGAGAGACGCAAGACCCAACACTCTGGATGAGCTTAAGGCCGCTATCGAAGCATCCTGGGCCTCCATAACACCTCAGCAGTGCCACAGGCTGATTGCCTCCATGCCACGCCGCATTAAAGCAGTCATTTCTGCAAAAAGATTCCCAACCAAGTATTGAGTGCATAACTGAACATCATTATTTGAAGGTTAACTTTTTTTGTATTAAAAACACTTTTCTTTTATTTGTCGGATGAAATATGCTAATTTTTTATAGGAATTTTGGGTTTTCATGAGCTGTATGCCAAAATCCTCAATATTAAAACAATAAAAGGCTTGAACTACTTCAGTTGTGTGTAATGAATCTAAAATATATGAAAAGTCTAATGTTTATCAGTACATTACAGAAAATAATGAACTTTATCACAATATGCTAATTTTTTTAGAAGTACCTGTAAAGTAAATACAGTGCTAATGCTACGCTCATAAATGTGAGATTCTTGGCAAATGCATTTTGTGCAAAATTATTTGTGCCTGTCCGCCAACGACATGGTGATCTCTTTAGGACAATACTGGCCTCCATTAAATTCATGGAATGCAGGTTCCACATGCATGCTGATCCAACTCTGTATTTTACCTATCCTGGTGCCAAATGGCCTTCAGTAAATACAGGTAGAGCAGGCTACAGCTTTATACTTCCACTGATTAAAGAGGTTGTCTTATAATGGACAATGGGGGCATATTGCTAGGATATGCCCCCATTGTCTTATAGGTGCGGGTCCCACCGCTGGTACCCGGACCTATATCGAGAATGGAGTCCTGCAAGTGAAGGAGTGCACACTGCGCATGTAAAGCCACTCGCCATTCATTTTCTATGGGGCCGGCGAAAATAGCTCGGCTATTTCAGTCTGCCCCTTAGAAAATGAATGGAGGGTGCATGCGCAGTGCTCCCTCCTTCACTTTCGGGACTCCGTTCTCTATATAGGTGCGGGTCTCAGCGGTGGGACCCCCACCTATCAGACAATGGGGGCATATCCTAGCGATATGCCCCCATTGTCCTTGATGAGACAACCCCTTTAAAATCGGCCTATGGGACAGACATGTTAGTGAGGAGTGCAGGACCAGTGGAGACTGCAAAGAAGAAAAGGTTAGTCAGAACACCCCAGTGCACAGGTGCACATTATTTTGTGTAATATACCAGTGCATAGGAAAGCTAATTTGAATATGTTTCCTAGAAAACCAGAGGGGCATCGCCTGGCCTACAATATTGCTTACTCATACTCTGCATACTAGGAGCTCGCCATAATGACAGGGTACCCCTTAGACAACCCATATATATTGTAGAGGAACACGTTTGTATACTAGACTCTCTCTCGGACTTATGAGTGATAATTCTGAAACAGAAATATACAGATCAGAAAACAAAAAGGCGACCCGGGGGGGGCCACAAGGAAAGAGATGGGAAAATGCAAGGGACCGTGCCCAACCTAGTATACCCACCAAACCACCCCTGTGGAGTAACTCTGCAACAGCTCCCGAGTGCACATATCAGAAAACAAGAGAAAAGGAGCCAAAGCGCCGGATGATAAATATAATAAATCCTTTATTGGAATGAGACAAATATAAAATACATATAAAAATGCGGGAGAACAAGAAAAAAGGGAAGCAGGGAGGAGAAAAAGAGCGTCACCCTGGTAGGACCACTCCGGTCTGGATAATAAAGTATGTGAAAGGTCAACGGGATGGAAAATATATAATGAGTAAATAACCTGCCCGCTGACACATCAGATTGTATGGTAGACAGGTGGGTCAAGAGAAGTAGCAGGGCCGAAAGACCCGGCTGGATATTAACACCCGGCCATGCAAAAGTCGAGCATAAAGATAGATGGATACATAAGTAACGGCCGGGGTAAATAATAGAGCGAGACCTCTTCTTGAACAGAACCAGGAGTGGACCGACCAGGGTGACGCTCTTTTTCTCCTCCCTGCTTCCCTTTTTTCTTGTTCCCCCGCATTTTTATATGTATTTTATATTTGTCTCATTCCAATAAAGGATTTATTATATTTATCATCTGGCGCTTTGGCTCCTTTTCTCTTGTTTTCTGAAATATACAGATGTAGCCATCCTTAAAGGGGTTGTCCGGGATTGGGGACATGGGTCTACATGTACAATGGTCCCCTAAATATTACATTCATGCCTGTCCTTCCCTTACCAGACATTTCTGATGGCCCTTTTTCACTTGACAAATTTTCAGCCGGAAGTGCAGTTTCTATCACAGTCAGTGACGTACCGGGTCCCTTTCTGCATAGTGAAGCCTCTCCTTCCGCTTCACAAGGAGCCCGGTGACGTCACCGTCAGCCTCTAATTATTCCAAGCGCATGGAGGGGCAGTAACTATGCGGCAACAGAAGCGCTAAGCCACGCCCCCTCACGCCGCGAAGCCACGCGCAGCGCTAAGCCACGCCCCTCGCCGAGCAGGGAGCATTCTTAGTAAGGAAGGAGGCGTTTAGCTGCGCTGGGACCCAGAAAGCATTGAGGCAGGAAGTTGCCGCACATAAACAGAAAGGTAAACAATCAGTGGGGGACTGTAGGAGCCCTGCTGAAGTGTAAAAATACCTAAAAACATCTGGGACGACCTTCAAACCGCTATTAATAGTGATTTAACTGGTTTTAAAAAAAAATCTTGATCCCGGACAACCCCTTTAACTTCCCTCTTTAATGGACATGTCCTTATGAGCACAGTCACATATGACTCTTATAAGTGTCCCAGATATTATTAGGCATAGCAGTGACATGACAAGGCCATATTCATGTAACCATACTGCTCCAACCCACCTAGCACATCCTTTATGCATATTTTCAGCCACTTTTGTTCTTCTTTATATGCTTCCACGGTGTGCACCAGTCATAAAGATGGCACAGAACAGTTTTTTCTGTCACTTTTATAAGCAAACTCCACTATATTGGGGAATGTATGCGTGTAAAATAAGATTACTTGCTTAAATGACCCCACACTGCCACTCTTATTCCCACTAGTCCCCCAGCACTCACATTGATTGTTCATGTGACTATTGCAGCCAGTCACTGGTGTCAGAAGTCACGTGCATGAAAGGCACACAATCTTGAAGGCCAGTGATCGGCAGGAGTGGTCACATGAATGATACAATGGCACGAGTGCTTCATGCGCATATATATATATATATATATATATATATATATATATATATATATATATATATATATATATATATATATATATATATATATATAATAATCATTTCTCAGAAAACCAGCAACTCCAGCAAAAAAAAAGTTTTTATAAAGTTTTTGAAACACTTTTTATTTGAGGGTCTCTGTAGAGTATGTTTTAACATTTGCGTCAGTAAATCTTTAGACGCATATGTAGAACAAAATGTTTTGGCCTCCATTGGGTCGGTATTTGCCAAAGGTCACAGCAGTCTGTTAATCCATACAAAGCCATCCGGTATAAACAGGTATACTGTGTTTTAGCTGCATATGGGGGATGGATGCTACTCAGTGACATTCATTAAACTAGCATTCCCACAAAAAAATGTATTCTCTGATCTGTTAGAAAGGTACATGTAATCTTCTCATCAGTGTCTGTATTTGTGAGTTATCCCCTCCCTTCGGATTCTCAGCTGTGTCATGTGTCCAGCAATCAGACTTTCCAATGGACACAGGATAGGAAGTCAGTTAAATTTTCTATTCATTCTTATGAGATTGACATTGAGGCTCCCATAGGAAGATCTAGAGAATCCTGTCCACACGTAAGCTGCTGTGTTATTTGGAAAGTCTGACACAGCTGCGCATCAGAAGGGAGGGGATAACTCACAAATCCAGACACTGATGAGATTACATTCACTACAGATTAGATCTGGTACCTTTCTAACAGGTCAAAGAAAAACATTTTTTGTGGGAGTGCTGCTTTAAATATATGCGCACACACAGTGTGAAAGAGCCCTGACATAATAAATACAAGACCAGTGTGACAGAATAAAGAAATTTTTATGGAATCTTAACCCACTCTGTTTGTCTCTTCTCTTCTAGATGTTGCTTTGGGCGTTTTTGATGTTGTTGTCACAGATCGATCATGTCCAGAATCCATCTTAAAATGTGCCCAAGCCCTGGCCCTTCCAGTAGTTTCTTCTGAGTGGATTATTCAGAGTCTTATCCACGGGGAGAAAGTTGGTTACAATAACCACCCTAAATACAAACATGATTATGTTCCCAGTTAAGAAGACCACACTACTCCCACTGCCCTTTTTATCAACTTCTTTATTTTTGCTGCTCTTTGCATTGTGCATACTGTGTTTTAGATAGTTTTAAATGTGTGTGTGGTTTTTCCCCACTGTTTGCATGTGTTTACTTGTACATAGTTTTAACTGCTGGACTTTTATGACAAAAATAAATGTTCAATCTACTTGTTTTAAACATGTTTTCTTCATGTCCATTTTATGTACTGTATATTTGTTATTAAATCACTCTTTACAAATCTCTATAGTGAGTATTCATAAGAAGAGGGTACAAAGTAGTAATGTGTCCTTCCCAGGCAAAGTACTGTCTTCATAGATTTGTGAGCAGTTTGATGTTGTGCTAGAAACTAGTGGAGCTTCAGCTTGACAAGAAACTTTGATATACAGGTCCTTCTAAAAAAAATTGCATATTGTTGATAAAGTTCATTATTTTCTGTAATGTACTGATAAACATTAGACTTTCATATATTTTAGATTCATTACACACCAACTGAAGTAGTTCAAGCCTTTTATTGTTTTAATATTGATGATTTTGGCATACAGCTCATGAAAACCCAAAATTCTAAAATATAAAAAAATTAGCATATTTCATCCGACCAATAAAAGAAAAGTGTTTTTAATACAAAAAAAGTCAACCTTCAAATAATTATGTTCAGTTATGCACTCAATACTTGGTCGGGAATCCTTTTGCAGAAATGACTGCTTCAATGCGGCGTGGCATGGAGGCAATCAGCCTGTGGCACTGCTGAGGTGTTATGGAGGCCCAGGATGCTTCGATAGCGGCCTTAAGCTCATCCAGAGTGTTGGGTCTTGCGTCTCTCAACTTTCTCTTCCCAATATCCCACAGATTCTCTATGGGGTTCAGGTCAGGAGAGTTGGCAGGCCAATTGAGCACAGTAATACCATGGTCAATAAACCATTTACCAGTGGTTTTGGCACTGTGAGCAGGTGCCAGGTCGTGCTGAAAAATGAAATCTTCATCTCCATAAAGCTTTTCAGCAGATGGAAGCATGAAGTGCTCCAAAATCTCCTGATAGCTAGCTGCATTGACCCTGCCCTTGATAAAACACAGTGGACCAACACCAGCAGCTGACATGGCACCCCAGACCATCACTGACTGTGGGTACTTGACACTGGACTTCAGGCATTTTGGCATTTCCCTCTCCCCAGTCTTCCTCCAGACTCTGGCACCTTGATTTCCGAATGACATGCAAAATTTGCTTTCATCCGAAAAAAGTACTTTGTAACACTGAGCAACAGTCCAGTGCTGCTTCTCTGTAGCCCAGGTCAGGCACTTCTGCCGCTGTTTCTGGTTCAAAAGTGGCTTGACCTGGGGAATGCGGCACCTGTAGCCCATTTCCTGCACACGCCTGTACACGGTGGCTCTGGATGTTTCTACTCCAGACTCAGTCCACTGCTTCCGCAGGTCCCCCAAGTTCTGGAATCGGTCCTTCTCCACAATCTTCCTCAGGGTCCGGTCACCTCTTCTCGTTGTGCAGCGTTTTCTGCCACACTTTTTCCTTCCCACAGACTTCCCACTGAGGTGCCTTGATACAGCACTCTGGGAACAGCCTATTCGTTCAGAAATTTCTTTCTGTGTCTTACCCTCTTGCTTGAGGGTGTCAATGTTGGCCTTCTGGACAGCAGTCAGGTCGGCAGTCTTACCCATGATTGTGGTTTTGAGTAATGAACCAGGCTGGGAGTTTTTAAAAGCCTCAGGAATCTTTTGCAGGTGTTTAGAGTTAATTAGTTGATTCAGATGATTAGGTTAATAGCTCGTTTAGAGAACCTTTTCATGATATGCTAATTTTTTTAGATAGGAATTTGGGGTTTTCATGAGCTGTATGCCAAAATCATCAATATTAAAACAATAAAAGGCTTGAACTACTTCAGTTGGTGTGTAATGAATCTAAAATATATGAAAGTCTAATGTTTATCAGTACATTACAGAAAATAATGAACTTTATCACAATATGCTAATTTTTTTAAAAGGACCTGTATACTTCTGATAATGTATGTCGGAGACAAGTTAGCATTTTATGCATCTGTGTCATTTGAGTTTCTACTATACTTTTCAGATCTTGTTACCATTTTTTCTGTTCAGTTTATCGAAAAACAGACTTTTAGTTGTCTTAACACCTTAAGGACCCTGCCATTTTTCACCTTAAGGACCCTGCCATTTTTCACCTTAAGGACCAGGCCATTTTCTGACATGTCACTTTACTGTATGTGTGATAACTTTAAAACGCTTAAACTTTTTCAGAGATTTTTTTTCTCAGCACATATTGTACTTCTTGGTAAATTTGAGTCAAAATATTTCATTTTTATTTATAGAAAAATACAAAATTTTAAAAATTGCTAATTTTTCCCAATTTTTGGTAAATTTCTATTTCTCTGCTTTAAAAACAGAGAGTGATACCTCCTAAAATAGTTATTACTTTACATTTCCCATATGTCTACTTCATGTTTGGATCATTTTGTAAATTATATTTTCTTTTTTGGGATGTTAGAAGGCTTAGAAGTTTAGAAGCAAATCTTGAAATTTTTCATGAAAATTTCCAAAACCCACTTTTTAAGGACCAGTTCAGGTCTGAAGTCACTTTGTGAGGCTTACATAATAGAAACCACCCATAAATGGCCCCATTTTAGAAAGTACACCTCTCAAGGTATTCAAAACTGATTTTACGAAGTTTAACCCTTTAGTTGTTCCACAAGAATTAAAGGAAAATGGAGATTAAATTTCTGAATTTCACTTTTTTGGCAGATTTTACATTTTAATCAATTTTTTTCAAGTAACCAAATAAGGGTTAACAGCCAAACAAAACAATATTTATTGCCCTGATTCTGTAGTTTATAGAAACACCCCATATGTGGTCTTAAACTGCTGTACGGGCACACGGCAGGGCGCAGAAGGAAAGGAACGCCATATGTTCTTTGGAGGGCAGATTTCACTGGGATAATTTTAAGTTGCCATGTCACATTTAAAGACCCCCTAGAGTAGGAACTCCCAAAAAATGACCCCATTTTGGAAACTACGTGATAAGGTGGCAGTTTTGTTGATACCATTTTAGGATACATATGATTTTTGGCTGCTCTATATTACACTTTGTGAGGCAAGGTAGCAAAAAATTGCTGTTTTGGCACAGTATTTTATTTTATTTACAGTGTTCATCTGACAGATTAGATCATGTGGTATTTTTATAGAGCAGGTTGTTACGGAAGCGACAATACCAAATATGACTAGTGTCTCGATATTCTGAAAGCCATAGATTTTTTTTGGGGGGGGGGGGGGGGGGCAACTGTCTTATGTAGGGGCTCATTATTTTCGGTATGAGATGACTGATACTATTTTAGGGTGCATATGACTTTTTGATCGCTTGGTATTACACTTTTTGTGATCTAAGGTGACAAAAAATTGCTTTTTTGACATTATAATAATAATTATTAATATATATATATATATATATATATATATATATATATATATATATTTTTTTTTTTTTACGGTGTTCATCTGAGGGGTTAGGTCAGGGATGTCAAACTCGTGGCCCTCCAGCTGTTGCAAAACTACAACTCCCATCATGCCTGGGAATACAACAGCTATCAGGGAATGATGGGAGTTGTAGTTTTGCAACATCTGGAGGGCCATGAGTTTGACATCCATGGGTTAGGTCATTTGGTATTTTTATAGAGCAAGTTGTTACAGGACGCGGCGATACCTCATGTCTACTTTTGTTTATTTAAAGGAACACTGTCTCCTGGATTTCACTTACTGAGCTATTAACATCACCACATCAGTCTCCATGATTTACGTTAAAATATACTAGTATTACTGCCCCGTGTCTTGTAATTTGTCTATAAAATCGCTTTTATTAATATGCTAATTACCTCAGTAAGTAGCCTAAGGGACTGTCCCTCAGGCCGTTGGCGCCCAGCACCGCCCCACAGCTAATTTATTCACTCCTCTTCGCCGACGTAATGTTTGTGCAGTGCCCGTAAACCCGCGCATGCACCCTGGATACACATGTCAGCGCCCGCACGGTGTCCTACCATCGGCCTCACAGAACTCATTGCACGTGTGCCAGCTTCGCTCGACCCGGAAAGGAAGAGTTCTGTGAGGCCGATGCCAGGACACCGGGCAGGCGCTGACGTGTATCCAGGGCGCATGCGGGGGATTATGGGCGCTGCACAAACATTACGTTGGCGAAGAGGAGTGAATAAATTAGCTGTGGGGCGGTGCTGGGCTCCAACTACCAGAGGGACAGCCCCTTGGGCACCTTATTGAGGTAATTAGCATATTAATAGACAAATTACAAGACACAGGGCAGTAATACTAGTATATTTTAATGTAAATCGTGGAGACTGATGTGGTGATGTTAATAGCTCAGTAAGTGAAATCCAGGTGACAGTGTCCCTTTTAAGTTTTACACAATAACCGCATAAAAAAAAATAATAATAATAAATCATGTTTTAGTGTCTCCATATTCTGAGAGCCCTAGTGTTTTTTTTTTTTTTGGGCGATTGTCTTAGGTAGGGTCTCATTTTTTTGCGGGATGAGATGACTGACTTTTGCGATTTTGAGGCGTGTATGACTTTTTGATCACTTGTTAAACTTTTTGTGATGTAAGGTGCAAAAAATGGCTTTTTTAGCACAGTTTTTATTAAAAAATGTTTATAGTGTTGACCAGACTGGGTGGACCATGTGATATTTGTATAGAGCAGGTTGTTACACACGCGGTGATACCTAATGTCTTTTTTATTTTTATATTTTTTTTATTCTATTTTTTACAATTTTAAATGTATATTTTTATGGGAAAGGGGCATTTTTTTATTTTTTTTTCACTTTTATTATAATATATATTTTTTTTAATGTCCCCACTATGGAACTTCAACATTACAGGGTCTGATACCTGTTTCAATGCAGCACAATACATCTGTATTGTACTGCATTGACTATCAGTGCGAGACCCAGCCTGGGGGCTGGGCCTTGTAGGCCTCCGTACATGCCAGGCCCAAGGCCTTAGAATGGCTTGGGGCTGCCATGGCAACCATTGAGTCCCCCGCCACCGCAGCGCGGAGAGGGAGCGCAAACCTCCCATATGCCGCAGTCAGCGCTGACCGCGGCACATGAGGGGTTAATCCATCGGCATTATCACCGATGCTGGTGGATGCAGCAGGGATCCGGCTGTCAGTAACAGCCATATCCGTGCTGCTGATTGCCGGACCGCATATGGCGGTTGAGGAAGGACCGCAGGACGAGACTGCTCTGTGTTGGTCCCATGTTCATATGAGCCCGCATTGCTGGAAAAAAGTTTTGATATATGCAAATAAGTTTCTAGGAGAAATGGGGGTGTTGCCATTACACATAGAGCTCTCTCTGCAACTGCCACGCCCCATGTACTTTGAAAGGGCCAGCCAGTAAAAACGTCATCATGCCTAGCCTGACTTCTCCTAATGTCAAAGTAAAGAAGGTGTAGCAGTTGCAGAGATGGCAGAGCCTCTAGGAATAAGGGCAATGCCACAGTTGCTCCTAGCAGCTCATTTGCATATATTAAAACATAATTTTTCTCAGGAATCTGGGCACATATGAACATGAGACCAACACTGATGGCTTCAGCTGCAAAGTGCACATGTATCAGGTCAGCCAATTTCATAGGTAAAAATATGTTGACAGATGCCCTTTAACCACCTGTTTTGCCCGAGTCCAGCTTGGGCAGTGGGAAAAGTACTTAGAGGACCTTTCACCGATCCTGACATTGTGAACTAAGTATACAGACATGGAGAGCGGTGCCCAGGGATCTCACTGCACTTACTATTATCCCTGGGCGCCGCTCCGTTCTCCCGCTATGCCCTCCGGTATCTTCGGTCACTAAGTTATAGTAGGCAGAGATTTCGTTCACTAAGTTATAGTAGGCAGAGTCTGCCCTTATTCTGCTGTAGCGCTGGCCAATCGCATCGCAGAGCTCACAGCCTGGGAGAAGGTAACCTCCCAGGCTGTGAGCTCTGCGCTGCGATTGGCCAGCGCTACAGCAGAACAAGGGCAGACTCTGCCTACTATAACTTAGGGACCGAAGATACCGGAGGGCATAGCGGGAAAACGGAGCGGCGCCCAGGGATAATAGAAAGTGCAGTGAATTGTATTAACACCGCCTTACACAACTGAGAAGCAGAGACGCGATTACGCCTCGCCCACGAGGCCTCCACCACCCTGGTGGAATGAGCGGTAACCTCAGTCGGGGGAACCCTGCCACGAGCGCGATATGCCTCAGCAATAGCCGACTTAATCCACCGAGCCACAGTGACCTTAGAGGCCGCTAGACCCTTACAAGGCCCCTCGGGAATCGCGAAGAGGGAGTCCGAACGGCAGAAGGGGGCCGTAACCGACGGGTACACCCTCAGTGCCCTGACAACGTCCAGGGAATGGAGTGCAAGCTCCTTGGAATTTGCCGGAGAGGGACAAAGGGAAGGCAGGACAAGATCCTCATTAAGGTGAAAGGCGGAGACCATCCTTGGGCAAAAAGGACAGGACCGGGCTGAGCACCACCTTATCCATATGAAAGACCAGAAAGGGCTCTCGACAGGAAAGAGCAGCCAATTCCGACACCCGCCGGATAGAGGTGATGGCCACCAGAAAGACCACCTTCCAGGTGAGAAAGGTCAACAAAACCTCCCTCAGCGGCTCAAAGGGAGCCACCTGAAAGGCGAGCAATACTAGGTTGAGATCCCAGGGGTGCAGGGGAGGAACATATGGGGGAACCGAATGCGCCACCCCCTGTAGGAAGGTCTTCACAGGTCTCAGAAGAGCCAGAGACCGCTGAAAGAAAATGGCCAGAGCGGAGATCTGACCCTTAAGGGAACTCAGGGGCATCCCCATCTCCAGGCCCGACTGGAGGAAGAAGAGGACCACCGGAATAGAGAAACGAAGAGGAAAAACATCCTGCGTCTTGCAGAAGGAAAGAAAAGCCTTCCAGGTATGGTAGTAAATTTTGGAAGAGGTAGGCTTCCTAGCCCGGATCATAGTTCTCACAATGGCGTCCGAGAAGCCCCTCTTCTTCAGGATGGCGGTTTCAACAGCCACGCCGTTAAACGAGGCGGCTGTAAATTCGGGTGAAAGAGCGGCCCTTGAGACAGCAGATCCTTCCTGAGAGGGAGAGGCCACGGGACGTCCGTCAGCATTCGAAAGACCTCCGAGAACCAGGCGTGGCGAGGCTAATCGGGAGCGATGAGGATGGTTGGGATCCTTTCTGCCTCGATCTTGCGAAGAACCCTTGGGAGCAGAGGCAGTGGAGGAAAGACGTAAAGGAGGGAAAAGTCTTGCCACAAAGACACCAACGCGTCCACCCCGTATGCCTCCGGATCCCGAGCTCGGGCCAGGAACGTGGGAACCTTGCTGTTGAGTCTGGGCGCCATCAGGTCCACGTCCGGGTGGCCCCAACATAGGCAGAGGTCCTCGAAAACTGCTGGATGCAGGGACCACTCGCCCGGATCCACCTTGTGGCGGCTGAGGAAATCGGCCGTCCAGTTGTCTATTCCCGGGATGTACACTGCCGACAACACTGGAACATGCGCCTCCGCCCACCGGAGGATCCCTTCCACCTCCTGCATCACCTTCCTGCTGCGGGTCCCGCCTTGGTGGTTGATGTAGGCCACCGCGGTGGCATTGTCCGACTGGACCCGCTGCGGGAGACCTGCCAGGAGAGGGGTCCAATGGGAGAGGGAAAGGAAAACAGCCCTGAGCTCCAGAATGTTGATCGGAAGGTGGGACTCCGCCACCGACCAAACTCCCTGAACCATACGGGACTGGAGAACAGCGCCCCAGCCGAGGAGACTGGCGTCTGTGGGGACGACCGTCCAGGAGATCAGGAGGAAGGACCTCCCTGAGGACAGGTTCTGGGGAGACAGCCACCAAGGGAGTGCCGACCGGACCCGAGGAGGCAGGACGAACCCGAGAGTCCAGACCACGTGACGTCCTGTCCCAAAAGGACAGGATGGCCAGCTGTAGAGGCTGGGTGTGAAATTGGGCATAGGGAACTGCCTTGAAGGAGGCCACCATAAGGCCAAAAACCTGCATGCATTCCCGGAGGGAGAGATGCCGGGAGTGCAGGAGGCGGGACACAGAGTCCTGGATCCGAGAGGTCTTGGATTCCGGGAGGAATACTCGAGCGGCCACAGTGTCCAGAAACATTCCCAGAAAGGTCACCCTCTGGGACAGCTGGAGAGGGGACTTTGGGAAGTTGATCAGCCAGCTGCAGAGTCTGGACAGTGATCCTGACACTGTCCTCGGCCTGAGAGAGAGAGGGAGCCTTTATCAGGATGTCGTCTAGGGATATGCCCCTGGCGCGGAGAAGCGCCAAGATCGGTGCCAAGATCTTTGTAAAGACTCGCGGGGCCGTCGCCAGCCCGAAGGGAAGGGCGACGAACTGGTAATGACGGCCACCAACAGCGAAGCGGAGGAACCTGCGGTGAGACTCCGCGATAGGGACATGCAGGTAAGCGTCCTGGATGTCCACTGACACGAGGAACTCTCCTGGAAGAAGAGAAGCAACGACGGAGCGCAGTGATTCCATTTGGAACCTCCGCAGCCTCAGGGACTTGTTTAGCAGTTTTAGGTCCAGGATCGGACGGACCGATCCCTTCTTCTTCGGAACAACGAACAGATTGGAATAAAAACCTGTGCCCTGTTCCTCTGGGGGAACTAGGGAAATCACTCCCCTGGATAGAAGGGAAGAGACAGCCTGTAAGAGGGCCGAGGCCCGGACCGGATCCCCCGGAACGCGGGAAAGGAAGAACCGTTCCGGGGGCCTGGAAGCGAATTCTATTTTGTAACCAGAAGTTACAATCTCAAGGGCCCAGGTGTCCTGGATGTGTGCTCTCCAAACCTGCTGGAAGGAGAGCAGCCGGCCCCCCACCGCAAGAGGTGGGGACGCCCCTTCAGGCAGAGGGCTGCTTGGGGGTTGCGGGGCGAGCGGACTGGGCTTGTGGTCGCCAGGAGGGTTGGGGCTTAAAGGAGGGCTTCTTACGGGAATCCTGCGTTCCACCGGAGGAGGGGACCGTGGTGGATCTGAAAGAGGAGAAGCGACGAAAGGACTGGCTTCTGGAACCTGAAGATCTAGGCCTAAAGACGCGCTTTGACTTAGACTGGGGCAGATGGGTGCGTTTGCCCCCTGTAGCGTCCGAGATCATCTCGTCCAGCTTAGCACCGAACAGCCTGGAGCCCGCAAAGGGGAGGTTAGTGAGGGAACGCTTGGAGGAGGCGTCCGCATCCCATACCTTCAACCAAATCTCCCTGCGCTGTGTGATGGACAGGGCCGAGACACGCGCAAAGAGAGTGCTAATGTTCCAAGGAAGCTTCACAAAGGAATTTTGTGGCCTGAGACATCTGGAGAAGAAAGTTCAGGGTGTCCTCGGAGGCGTTCTGCTCCGCGAGGTCCTGATGGTGTCGCTGTAACCATTCAGATAGCGCTCTAGCGACCCAAGCAGAGGACCAAGCCGTAAGCCCGTTCCTGCCAGAGTAAAGATGGCTTTGGATAAGGAATCCAAACGCCTGTCAACTAAGTCCTGCAGAGACAGGACAGGGAGAGCCGTGTTCTTGGCTAGTCTGGCCACAGGCGGGTCTACCTTGGGAGGAGAAGACCATTGTTCTGCCATTTCCGGCGGAAAAGGATAAAGAGTATCCATCCGTCTAGTGGCAGAAAAACGGTGGTTAGGGCGGTCCCAGGCCTTAGAGAGGACCTTGGAAAATTCGCCATGGATGGGGAAGAAAACCGCCTCCGGTTTTCTGGAATGGAACAGAGGGAACTCCTGATTACTGGTGGAGGGAGATTCCCCTTGAAGATTGAAGGTGTCACGCACTGCCGCCACTAAGTCAGCCACCATAGTGGAGAGCTTAGGCGAGGGTTCCAGCTGAGAGTCTTCGTCCGAGATGGACCGTTCCCCTTCAGACCTCTGATCCCTGTGGTGAGGGGGAGAGGCAGAGTCATCCGAGGGAGGATGCTGCTGCGTACGCTGCCTCTTAATAGACGAGCCTTCTCTGTGGGAACCACTGTGAGGTGGAGTGGTGTGCGCCACAGAATTAGTAACCGCCATGCGCTCAATGAAGGCCATGGCGGTGCGTGAAAATTGCACTAAGTCAGCGGACGCCCTAGACATGGCGGATGCCCAGGCAGGTTCCGCAGGCTCCGAAGGGGCGGCGGGGGGGGACTGGGCTGAGGAGGAGGAGGAGGGGGTGGAGGGCGACCCTGTCCAGGGGCAAGGCAGGAGTCACAGGAGCCAGAGACCGACAGTGGCAGAAAACAGACCGGGCAGGCGTCCATAGGGACCTGAGGTGCAGTTTTGGCAGATTTTTGGGGGGCCCCTGGCTTTGGCATGATGGCAGTATTCCCAGTACACTGGGAAAGAAACGCTAAAGAGTAGTGTCTCCAACGGCAATTGCAGCACAAAATTGTCCTACTGCGATTCAGGAGGAGCAGCAGAGAGCCGGAGGATGCAGGAGGATTCCAGCCGCGTGGGGAGAGGAGAGCTGAGGCAGAACAGCAGCGCCGGAAGAGAGAGAGAGAGATAGGCTCCACCCCAAATCGCGGCCGAAATGGCGCGAAATCTGCGCGTGCGAGGGAAGTTCGAAATGCATCCCCCGGACACCCCGAAAAAAGGGGGGCATAAGGCACAAAAGCGGGGAAGAGCCAAAGACTGCCAAACCCTAATGCGGAGGCCCCCCGGTCCAGAAAGCATCCGGACAGGTAGGAGGGATCCTGCCTCTGTGCACTGCAAGGGAGCCCTGCACTAAGAAATTACTCCCCTGAGAGAGCCCTCCGACAGGATCACCCACCACTCAGTTCACCCAAGCATAGCCCACCAATGACACATAGGGAGACATGGGGGGGGGGGGGGGAGAGAGAGAGACAGGTCAGGTCAGGTATAAAGCCTATACTTATCTGTCTCCAGTAGTCTTCACCCCTCACTTCCAACACCAGCAGGGTTCACCTCTTCAGTCATCTGGCACAAGGAGTGGCAGTGATCTGGATGGAGGGCAGGTGACCCTGGAGCTGGTAGGCCACCAGAGCTGCAGGTCGAGCCCGGTTCCACTTGTCTGCTTGGGGGATAGGAGGTAGCCGGCGACGTCCGTTTGACCCCGGCACTCGCTCCACAGAGAGACCAGGGACGCGCATGCGACTCTGTGTCTCTAATAGAAAAAATAAAAAAAAGTATAGAAAGTGTCAACCTCCTTCACAGACACTAAGCAAAGACAGAGGTCCTACTAGTGGAGCCTGGGGGTATAGCCTGTGGGGAGGAGCTCTCTTTTGTTATTTGCATAGTGTCCCTCCTAGTAATGGCCTAGGCTATACCCATTGTCTGTGTCCCCCAATGGAATGTACGAGAAATAATTTTTATCACACAGTGAACACCGTAAAAACAATCCACAAAATAATGTAAATTTTTTTTTCTTTCCCCCTAAAAATAAAATGATAAAAGCTATTTAATACACTATATATACACCCCAAAATGGTTCCTAAAACTAAACCCGCAAAATAAAATAAAACATTTAGAAGAAAAAATGTAAGCGTTATGACTGCTGGAACACAAAAGTGGAAAGGCTCTTAAGGCTAAAATCAATGTCACTAAGGGGTTAAAAATGCAAGTGTGTCCCCTGAGTAGTGTGCCAACAGGATTTACTGCACACATTAAAAATCTACAATAAAGTCCAGTCTCAGTAGCCAAGAGTCTGGTCAATACAATCTTCACCCTGATCCTCCTTCCTCCCACCATGGAGAGTCTTGCCAAACAAGTGAACCCACACTCGGATATTCCAAGGAGCTCTTTTCAGCGCCATTCCTTCATTTGGGCCTCTTGACAAGCCCACTCGAAGAGGAACATCAGATCTTGTGCCCTAATTCCCAAACTCTTGAAGATTCACAGTCAGAAGAAGATGACGGTGGGAAACGGCAATTAGTGTTCCATTAGGTGGTGGATGATGATGATGATGAGACACAGTTGCCAATAAGTCAACGGCAATTAGTGTCTCCAGAGGTTGAGGATGAGACACAGTTGTCAATAACTGAGGTTGTTAGGTCAACAAATCAGGAGGATGAGCAGGGTGAGGAAGAGGAGGTGGTGGACGATGAAGTCATTGACCCAACCTGGGAAGGTGGCAAGCCAAGCAAAGACAGCAGTACAGAGAGGGAGGGATCCGCAGCACCGCAACAGGCTAGAAGAGGCAGTGTGGTGGCAAAAGGGAGAAGGCAGGCCACACAAAACAGGCCCGCAACTGGTCCCCGGAGCACATTCTTGTAGATATCTCCCTTGCCAAAAGGTAGGTGTTCCGCAGTTTGCCGCTTTTTTTTTTTTTAGTAAAGTGCGGACAAATTGTAATTTGCAACTTTTGCCATACAAAAATGAGCAGGGGCGTAAACTCTAGTAACCTCACCACCACCAGCATGATCTGCAACATGACATCAAAGCACCGTAATAGGTGGGCCGAACGCCTGGGTCCACAATCTGTGTCTGCGGGTCACACCACTGCCTCCTCTTCCCCTGTATTACGTGCTGGCCAATCCCCTGTCGAAGGCGCAGGCCCGGATGCTTCCCGCCCGGCACCTGGACCTTCACAAGCACCATCAGTGACCACATCCACTTCTGTGTCCCAGCGCGGCGTACAAATGTCCTTACCCCAGGCATTTGAACACAAGTGCAAATACCCACCCACAGGCCATAGCACTAAATGAGCAACTTTCCAAATTACTGGCCCTGGAAATGTTGCCATTCAGGCTTGTGGACAACGGATGTTGGTGGCCGTCCCCAGCCGCCACTATTTTTCACGGTGTGCCATGCCCGCCTTACACCACCATGTGTCCCGTAACATCAACCGTGCCCTGACCAATGCAGTTACTGGGAAGGTCTACTTAACCGCTGACACATGGACAAGTGCTTGAGGCAAGGGATGCTACATTTCTCTGACAGCACACTGGGTGAACGTTGTGGAGGCCGGGAGCGAGTTGTACCCTGGGATGTCACAGGTGCTACCGACGCCAAGGATTGCAGGCCCTGATTCCATCAGGGTTTCTGCCACCACCTAAGTTAGTGGCTACAACCCCCTCTTCCTCCTCCACTTCCAGAATTATCCTCTTGCAGCACCAGTCAGCCATCAGTCGGTAGCTGGAAGCATTTTAGCACTGCAGTGGGGAAGTGTCAACAGGCCGTGCTTAAGCTGATCTGCTTAGGTGACAAACAGCACACCGCCACAGAGCTGTGGCAGGGGATAAGGGACCAGACTGAGCTGTGGCTCTCGCCTCTCAGCCTACAATCAGGCATGGTTGTGTCTGATAATGGCCGTAACTTGGTGGCGGCTTTGGAGTTCGGCAAGCTCACACATATCCCATGCCTAGCCCATGTATTCAACTTAGTGGTTCAGCAGTTTCTCAAAACCTATCCTAATTTGCCTAAGCTATTGGTGAAGGTGCACCGCGTGTGTGCCCATTTCCGCAAGTCATCGACAGCTTCCGCTGGTCTGTAAACGCTGCAGCAGCTCTTACAATTGCCAGCTCACCGAATGTTGTGCGACGTGAGCACACGCTGGAACTCCACATACCACATGTTGGCCAGGCTTTGTGAGCAGCAGAGGGCAGTAGTGGAATACCAGCTGCAACATGGTCATCGCCTTTCCAGTCAGCTTCTGCTATACACAAGCAAGGAGTGGGCATGGATGTCTGACCTCTGTGATGTTTTAAGAAACTTTAAGGAATTAACACAGATGGTGAGCAGCGATAACGGTATAATCAGCATCACTATCCCACTTGCTGCTCATCCTCCTGATTACGACAGCGAAGTCTTGCCTGTTGGGACTCTGTCACACATGGCTGACTTTATGTTAGGCTGCCTTTCCCGTGACCCACACGTTTTATGCATTTTAGACCACACCGATTAGTGGTTGTTCACCCTTCTCGACCCCCGCTACAAAGAGAACTTCTCAGCTCTTATTCCTGTGGTGGAGAGTACAAGCAAAATGGTGCAATACCAGAAGGACCTTGTGGAAAAATTGCTCCAAAAATTTCCTGCTGACACCGCTGGCAGCAGAGTACGTAGTTCCTTGGGCAACTGAGGAGGGGAACACACAGGAGTTCCAACAGAGGCAAGGCAACACTTTCTAAGGCCTAGGACAGTTTCATGACACCCTGCCAGCACCCTCACCCTGATGCGCGGCCTAGTGTCACAAGGAGAGAAAAGTTTTGGAAGATGGTGAAGGAAGACGTAGCAGACCGTGTCAGCATCCTCAATGATCCCTCTATGCCTTACAACTATTGGGTGTCCAAGCTGGACACGTGGTACGAACTGGCGCTCTACGTCTTGGAGGTGCTGGCTTGCCCTGCCGCAGAGCAGGTATTTAGTGCTGCTGGGAGCATAATAACTGATAAGCGTATCCGCCTGTCGACTGAAAATGCTGGCAGGTTGACTCTTATAAAAATTAAGAAGGCCTGGATTGCCCCTGACTTCTCTACTCCACCAGAGGAAAGCGGCTGAACATAAAGGCACTTTGTATTTTTTTTATAATGTACTGAATACACTGTATTCCCATGCACCCCTTCCACCACAAAAAGGGTATATAGTTCAATGTTCCTTTTCTCGTCCTCCTCCTCTTCCATCATATCAACATGCTTATTAATCTGCCCTCGCTCCTAATGTTGTAGAGAGTCAGCTCACCTGCAGGCCCTCTCATATAATGTTTAAGAGGGCCAAGTCACCTGCAAGTCCTCGCATATAATGTTTTTGATGGTCAGCTCACCAGCAAGCCCTCGCCCATAATGTTTTACAGGGTCAGCTCACCAGAAGGCCCTCGCCCATAATGTTTTACAGGGTCAGCTCACCAGCAGGCCCTCGCCCATCATTTTTTCAATGCTCAGCTAAGCAGCAGGCCCTCGCCTATAATTTTTTGAATGCTCAGATCAGCAGCAGGCACTCGCCCCTAATGTTTTAGATGGTCAGCTCAGCAGCAGGCCCTCACTCGTAATGTTTTAGAGGGTCACCAACAGGCCCTTGCTCATAATGTTTTTGAGGGTCACCAGCAGGTCATCAATTATAATTTTCCTAGGGTGTATGATGCCCCCCTTTATGTGTAATAAAGGGTGTATCGGAGTGCCTCTTCCGTGTAATTTTTGGCAGCACTTGCACTTTATATACACAAGTAAATACAGTCGTGGCCAAAAGTTTTGAGAATTACATAAATATTGGAAATTGGAAAAGTTGCTGTTATGAAGAGTGATCAGATGAATTGCATAGTCCTTCTTTGCCATGAAAATTAACTTAATCCCAAAAACACCTTTCCACTGCATTTCATTGCTGTCATTAAAGGACCTGCTGAGATCATTTCAGTAATCGTCTTGTTAACTCAGGTGAGAATGTTGACGAGCACAGGGCTGGAGATCATTATGTCAGGCTGATTGGGTTAAAATGGCAGACTTGACCTGTTAAAAGGAGGGTGATACTTGAAATCGTTGTTCTTCCATTGTTAACCATGGTGACCTGCAAAGAAAAGCATGCAGCCATCATTGCATTGCATAAAAATGGCTTCACAGGCAAGGATATTGTGGCTACTAAGATTGCACTTCAATCAACAATTTATAGGATCATCAAGAACTTCAAGGAAAGAGGTTCAATTCTTGTTAAGAAGGCTTCAGGGCGTCCAAGAAAGTCCAGCAAGTGCTAGGATCGTCTCCTAAAGAGGATTCAGCTGCGGGATCGGAGTGCCACCAGTGCAGAGCTTGATCAGGAATGGCAGCAGGCAGGTGTGAGCGCATCTGCACGCACAGTGAGGCGAAGACTTTTGGAAGATGGCCTGGTGTCAAGAAGGGCAGCAAATAAGCCACTTCTTTCCAAAAAAAAACCCATCAGGGACAGATTGATCTTCTGCAGAAAATATGGTGAATGGACTGCTGAGGACTGGGGCAAAGTCATATTCTCCGATGAAGCCTCTTTCCCTATTGTTTGGGGCATCAGGAAAAAGGCTTGTCCGGAGAAGAAAAGGTGAGCGCTACCATCAGTCCTGTGTCATGCCAACAGTAAAGCATTCTGAGACCATTCATGTGTGGGGTTGCTTCTCATCCAAGGGAGTGGGCTCACTCACAATTTTGCCCAAAAACACAGCCATGAATAAAGAATGGTACCAAAACACCCTCCAACAGCAACTTCTTCCAACAATCCAACAACAGTTTGGTGAAGAGCAATGCATTTTCCAGCTTGATGGAGCACCGTGCCATAAGGCAAAAGTGATAACTAAGTGGCTCGGGGACCAAAACTTTGACATTTTGCCTCCATGGCCTGGAAACTCCCCAGATCTTAATCCCATTGAGAACTTGTGGTCAATCCTCAAGAGGCGAGTGGACAAACAAAAACCCACTAATTCTGACAAACTCCAAGAAGTGATTATGAAAGAATGGGTTGCTATCAGTCAGGAATTGGCCCAGAAATTGATTGAGAGCATGCCCAGTCGAATTGCAGAGGTCCTGAAAAAGAAGGGCCAACACTGCAAATACTGACTCTTTGCATAAATGTCATGTAATTGTTAATAAAACTAATATTTGTGTCATTCTCAAAACTTTTGGCCACGACTGTATACAGGAAAGAATTTTTCCTCTAAAATCGATTTTCTCTTCTGTTTTGTGCGTATTATTATCAGTCTGTAAAAGTGGCGTACTACTTGGACAACATTGTTCCCAGCAGTGACCTGGGAGTCCAAGATGCATCCAGACATCCTCCCCATGCTGTTCCCGAACCATTTCGGTGGTGTTTCTAACAATTTTTGAACTTTTCTTATGAACCAGACACTCTCCCCTCTTCAGAGCAGGCAGTGCCTGGTTTAATGCTCGGGTTCTCCTACTTACTTCCATTGTGCTCGGGTGTTCAGTAGAGCACCCGAGCACTTTGGTGCTCGATCAACACTAGTGTTTACATGTCCACCCTGCTGCTGAGCACTGTGCTATCTCCATCAGGCCCATACAGCAGGACTCAGCAACCTCCAGAACTCCATCTGTTCTGAAACAACAACTACCAGAATCCTCCTTTCAATTCTATGCGGTTACAAGAGCAGCCAAGAAAGTGTGCAAGCTGGGATTTGTAATTTTACAGCCGCTGGAGTGCCAAAGATTGCTGATCCCTGCCATAGAGATTGGATGAAATAGCACTGCACATGCAAGACCACCAATCAAACTACTATGTAATGTGGGTTCAGGATCCCTGTTCTAGCGATTGACCTGCACCAAGTTAAACTTCTTGTCATTTTTTATTGAAACATTTACAGAATACAAAATAATTATATCTGCATATAGAATTGGCAATCCAGATACAGCTAAAAAAACACAACTATTAAGTCTGGATTCATACAAAAAACAAAAAAATAAAGTACAGGTTGTACGTCATCCACATTTACAGTGGCATGCAAAAGTATGGGCACCCCTGGGTCAAAATTACTGTTACTGTGAACAGTTAAGCAAGTTGAAGATAAAATGATCTCCAAAAGGCATAAAGTTAAAGATGACATATTCCCTTTGTATTTTAAGCAAAAAAACTACCTTTTGAGGTAAGTCTGTTGTGGATTTTGAGGTGTGTTTTCGATCATTATCCATTTGTAGAAGCCACCCTCTTATTACATTTTTTTTTTTTTTTTATACAGTTGGTGTTCTGTTTGCTTCCAGAATTTATTGGAATTTCATTGCATCCATTCTTCCCTCTACCTGTAAACTGTTCATCATGCCATTGGCTGCAAAACTACTGCAAAGCATGATTGATCCACCCCTATGCTTAATGGTTAGGAAGATGTTTATTTCATGAAATTCTGTGCCCTTTTTTCTCCAAACATACTGTATTTTTCACTTTATAAGATGCACTCCAGGTTTTAGAGGAGGAAAATAATAATAAAAAAAAAAAAACTATGAGACCCCCATATCAGAAACTCACATCAGACTTCAGATCAGACTTCCATGTCAGACCCCCATCAGAGATAAAATAAAGAACTTCACTTACCTCTCCTGCTCATCTCTAGGTCCAGCGATCACTCCTCCCTTGTCTTCTCCGTCGAGTCATAGTGCGTGTACTACATTCCTGACCCGGTGCACGGTCAGGACCTGCAGTGCAGCGCTCACAGTGCTTTACCCGCTCCCTGCACCTAATGCATACTAGTGAGTGCTTTTGTAAATCTAAGCACATCAGAGATAAAATAAAGAACTTCACTTACCTCTCCTGCTCATCTCTAGGTCCAGCGATCACTCCTCCCTTGTCTTCTCCGTCGAGTCATAGTGCGCGTACTACATTCCTGACCCGGTGCACGGTCAGGACCTGCAGTGCAGCGCTCACAGTGCTTTACCCGCTCCCTGCACCTAATGCATACTAGTGAGTGCTTTTGTAAATCTAAGCAATTACTAGTATTCGCTTTATAAGACGCGCAGCCATTACCCCTCCCCCCCCACACTCTTTTAGGAGGAGGGTGGAAGTGCGTCTTATAAAGCCAAAAATTCTGTACCTTTGCTCATTTTAGCCGAAGAGTTCTATTTTAACCTCATTGGTCCACCGGACTTGTTTCCAAAATGCATCAGGCTTGACAATGCATTTTGTGGTGAGGACAAAAGAGAGGTTTTCTTCTGATAAGTCTTCCATAAAGGTCATATATGTGCGGTGCGGTGGTTTGCCGGGCATGGAGTGAAGACGCATGCTGCTTGAGCTCCCTTGCCATCCTGACTGAATCCTGCAGTTTAACTGTGTTTGGAACACCCTGAAAGGGTGTATTAGTAGTGTGGGGCACTGAAGAACTATCCGGTGCGGTAATTCGGGCATGTGGTGGTGTTCCTGAAGTCTAGTGACCTGGGTGGAGGAGGACTGCTTCTTACCCTGTGCGGAGGGCGGCCATCTTGGAAAGGGAGAGGGCAGCCTGATAAGCGCAGTCATCGTCGGCGCTGATTCGGAGAGCAGACATCTTACCAGTGGAGGGTTAAATCACATGTGCAGGAGTCGGAGATACTTGGCGGTGGCAAGTGGTGGACGCGTCTGCTGAGGAACAGGAGAGTCGCCTGTGGGGGAAGACATCTCTCTCCCTGAATCGCGGCACAACACGTGGCAGCATACAAGGAAGGGGACGGAAATTAACTCCTGAAGAGGTACGAGGGTGAGGGGGGCTCTACATAATTGCCGGTGGAGGCTGGTGCAGTAAAGGGCCTAGAGCCCAGTCAGCATATTGGGCACCCCACTGTGATACAGGCTGAGAAGCCGCAAAGGTCGTCCATCTATGCTTTAAGGGGAACTCTGTCACCTGGTACTGCTTCACAAATCAGGCTAAAGAACTGTACTGTTGTCCATACCCCCTCCTGTGGTGTGATTATCGCTTGTGAACGCTGCAATACTCCATCTGAAGCTTAAAGAGTTGCAGTCCATACCCCCTCTACTGCAACTGCGAACCTCAGAAGTCACTTATCATCCTCACTTATGGGCCGCAAAACCGTGGCATCTGCGTGCTCTACACCAGCAAAAGGAGTGGTAGATAACATGGACCAGACTGAGATGGAGTTGAACCAGAGTGGTGCTGTGAGTGCTGAGCTTCAAACTGACAAGATAATGACTGCCATTGCTGCATGTCAGGCGGCTCTGACAATTAAGATTGACCACTTACAAAGCGACATTTATTGTCTACGCCATGATATGGATAAAATGAGAGACCGCACTAAAGAGGTGGAACTCTGTCTGGGAGTTGTGGAGGACTCTGCAAATACCACGTCTGAGACAACCAGAAACCTGAAACAACAGGTGAAGATCTTGCTTGCCAGAGTAGAGGATGCAGAAAACCGTAATAGGAGAAATAATGTCAGAATCCTGGGATTATCCGAAAGGGTGGAAGGTTCTGCTGCAGAGGCATATGCTGAGCAATTGATTCGCACCATATTATGTCCAGTTGAACTGTCATCTAGTTTTGTGGTGGAAAGGGGCCCACAGGATTCCTACAAGACCACTACCATCAGGGGCTGCTCCCAGGCCTTTCATAATGAAGATATTAAACTACAGAGATCGGGATGCTATTCTGGCGGCTGCCAGACAAAAGAAGGACACTCAAATTGAAAATGCAAAGTTATCCTTATACACTGATTTTACAGCTGAGGTCCAGAAACAACGGCGACAGTTCTCAAATACCCGGACTCGTCTACGGGAGCTGGGAATCAAGTAAGCAATGATATACCTGGCCAAGCTGAGAATCCAAGAGGGTGATAGAGCCAGATTTTTCCAGACTCCGGAGGAAGCGGCTGACTGGATTGATCGACAACGTCCGAGATGAAGAGAAGGACTATGAAATCGCAGAGGACTGCTGCAAGTGTCCTACTCTCCTAGTGGGGCTCTGATTATATCAATCTGGTCTTGCAAAGTACCGCAGTTGCTGCCGGACAGATATGACTCTGCATGCCGATAGGATAAGCTAGTTAAGCTATAAAGTATTGTTTCTGACAGGGGTTAATCTCAGTTCAGAGTTATATTTCTATTTTGAATAGTTTTGAGGGACTTAGGTCTTGTATTATGTCTTAGTATAATTGGGCAGACTGAGTTTCCTTAGTTTACACTAAAGGGATTAGTCGGTTAGGGATATAGAAGCTTAGACGAGTTGGGGATGTCTGGGCAGGGTGGGAAGTTCTACTCTAAGTACAAGTTGGAATGTGTGTGTGATTGGGGCAGTGACGCTGAAGGATCCGGAAGAGAAAGGGCTATATCTCTTGAGCAACAATGGCTGTATATAAGCTAGTTTCCTGGAATGTCCGAGGGCTGAATGACAAAGTCAAAAGAGCAAAATGGCTGCACACCATTATATATACAAACAATATTGCATATGTTGGGGGTGGCACCTCTTTTAGACTGGACACGCCCATCTACCTGGGACTTCTGAGCAGAATATGTTTGTAGCTGGTTCCTACACTGCCCTGAATATTGTACACTAAAGTCCTGGCAGCCATGGTAAAGTGTAGCGGGGGAGCAGCATACTTACCGTCCGTGCGGCTCCCGGGGCGCTCCAGAGTGACGTCAGGGCGCCCCACGCGCATGGATGACGTGATCGCATGGCACGTCATCCATGCGCATGGGGCGCTCCGACGTCATTCTGGAGCGCCCCGGGAGCCGCGCGGACTGTAAGTATACCGCTCCCCCTATGGCCACCAGGACTTTAATAGCGTCCTGGCTGCAATAGTAACACTGAAAGCATTTTGAAGACTGATCCGTCTTCAAATGCTTTCAGTACACTTGCGTTTTTCCAGATCCGGCATGTAATTCCGGCAAGTGGAGTACACACCGGAGCCGGACAACGCAAGTGTGAAAGAGGCCTTAGGCCTTCTGCCAGGCATAATCCCGCACTATTACATTGGGCGCAAGCACATCTTTTGACAGAGATATGGAGGGATCTGCACCCTAATACAAAGCAATATTCGTGTCACTCGGCCTCTGTCAACTCATTGTCCCAGTATCTGCCGAGAGGTATCTCAGATCATGCCCCCTGCAGATAATCCTTACGTTACCAAGTGATAGGCCGCGCTCCACTTGGCGGTTGAACCCGAAAGGGTTAGATCTTCTTCCTGTGGGAGTGGCGTGTAAAGAAGCTACCTCAGCATATTGGGAAGTTAATGAGGGCTCCTCCAATCCACTGGTGGTATGGGACGCAAGTAAGGCAGTATTAAGAGGTGTACTAATAGCAGCGATAGCAACACATAGAACGGAACTGCTCTCCTCACGGGTGAAATTAGAGGAAAAGTTAGATCTTGCGGAAAGAGTATATATAGATGACCCCACGCTGGAGCATCAATCCATTTGGTTCTCAGCTCAAAGGCAGTATACTCTATATTTGACAGAATTCACGCAGAAACATCTTATGGTTCAGAAGCAGAACATCTTTGCTGAGGGGGAAAGGAGTGGGAGAACGTTGGCGTATCTAGCTAAAACAGAAGCTCCACAAACAGTAGTACCAGCCATTAGGGACGGGCAGGGTATACTTTATACTGTACCAGAAGAGATATGTGATCAGTTCGCTAGTTACTACTCCTCCTTATATTCTTCTAAAGCTACCAAGTCTGCAGAGGAAATAGCGCTTTTTCTGGATACTATCCCTGTGACTAAGCTAGCGAATTCAGAGAAACAATTATTAGATGGCCCCATAGTCCCACAAGAGATTAAGCATGCAATATTATCCATTGCAAAAGGAAAGACTCCTGGATCCAGATGGCTTCCCTGTGGAGTGGTACAACTTTCAGATTGAGGAAGTGAGTCAGAGGCTCAGCAAACTATTTATGTATGCTCTGGAAGGTGGGGCCTTGCCTGCATCTTTTCATGAAGTTACTATAGTGGACATACACAAAGCGGGGAAGCCTCCGGATCAGTGTGGTTCAATTTGGCCCATATTCGTTGATAAATTCAGACGCTAAGTTATTGGCTAAGGTGCTAGCTAGCAGATTGTCGTCCGGCATTTCATCTGTAGTGGGCATGGATCAATCCGGCTTCATGCCCGGGAAAACGACAGACATAAATCTGAGACGTCTTTTTACAAACTTACAAATCACGCATGATAATGCAGGCAACAGAACAATCGCCTCGTTGGACAACGAGAAGGCATTCGATTCGGTGGAGTGGGGGTTTATGTGGGAAGTCCTAAAAAAAAAAATGGGGATTCCTAAAAACTTCCTCCGGTGGTTACAGCTGTTATATTTACAACCGACGACTAGGGTAAGAGTTAATTATTTGTCCAAGTCGTTCACGCTGAAAAGAGGCACCAGACAGAGGTGTCCTCAGTCACCCCTTCACTTTGCTTTAGTAATGGAACTACTATCGGTGTATATAGCAGGTAATAATAGAATACAAGGTTGGGATGTTGCAGGTATATCCGAAAAGATCTCGCTTTATGTGAATGATATGCTGATATACTTAGGAGATGTAGGCCATTCCCTGGAAGCTTTGTTAGAGATCGTGAACCTGTATGGAACGTTTTCGGGATTATGGGTCAATTGGGCCAAATCGGTACTATATTTGGTTGATGAGTTTCCCCCTCAGAGCGTTTTATCCAGGTCATCACTTCAGGTGGTGAATAACTTCATGTACCTGGGGATAGTTATACATAAAGATGTCACTGAATTTGTTGCTCTGAATATAGATCCGGTAGTTAAATACATCTCGCAAAAACTGAAAGCTTGGGAGGCGTTACAGCTATCTCTGATAGGACGAATCAATATATTTAAAATGATCCTTCTTCCTAAGTTACTATACATATATAGGGCGACCCCCTTGACTCTGCTGAAATCTCATTTTCAGACCCTGGATCGCTTACTAACGCCCTTTTTATGGAATAAATCCATTCCCTGCATAGCTAGGGATACTTTGAAAGCTACGAATGAGAGAGGTGGCCTGGCACTTCCGGATATGTATCTATATTACGTTGCGACACAACTAAATTATGCAGCCTGGTGGATTAAGGCAGACCCTTATAACCCGGCGGTGGTATTGGAGGCGGCCCTCATGGGATCTTATGAGGCTATGACAGACTTAGTGTATAGAGCAGGGAAATACCCGGTGAAGCATCTCACTACACTAATGGTGGGGGGTGATCAATGCATGGAATGCCTTTGCGGTGGTGAAGGAGGATGGAGGGGAAAGCAATATATTAGCCCCAGTGATGCCTTTGTGGGGAAATCCCAAACTGGCGGAACTAAATTCTCTGCTTGACTTTGAGTGCTGACCGCGAAGAGGCATTAAGTACCTCACTCAAGTTTATACAGGCCGAATACAACTTACCACAAGCGTTTCTCTTTAGATTTTTTCAACTAAGGCATGCTTGCGAATCCCAGTTTGGGTCAGGGCCTTTAAGGCTAGAATACAGTGCAGTAGAGAAAATTGCCAGACGGGCAGTTCATACTAAAATGGTGTCATCTTTCTACAGGTTCCTTCTATTCTCCCGACCCTCGCCGATGGCAAGGGCTTTTCTTAAGTGGAAGGCTGATATTCCTGCATTGGAAGATTATCATGAGAAAGAGCTGTCGGCCTCCTGGAAGGGGACGGTGATTTGTGCATGGGATCAGCTGATTCAGATTAAATGGTTGCACAGAGTCTACTATACCCTAGTGAGATTGGTACGCATGCATAAACTTACTTCAGATATATGTACAAGATATAATAATGACAAGGGGACTTTTTTTGCACATGGTATGGGAGTGTCCGGTCATTGTTGAATTCTGGGTGGAGGTGCATAGGTATCTTAATGCTCGTCTGGGAGCAGTTGTAGCACCTGAAGTTAGCCTGTTGGGTCTTGTCAACGATATTGTTCCAACTAAGCATACTAAAATCCTTTATAGGTTACTGATGTTTTATGAGAGAAAGTCAATTCTGCTGAATTGGAAGCCCCCCAAAAAACCAACACTGTCTCATTGGGTCCAGCTCATTAACGCTAAGCTATCAGTATATAAGCTAACTTATGACGCTAGGGGTATACCGGAAAAATTTGAGAAGATCTGGGATATTTGTTAAGAGAGGTCTGGCTCACTGCCGCTATGAATGTGTGTGTGAATGGGGACAGGTTCTAATGAGATAACTCTGCTTTATGATAACAACTCTGTTTTATGATGGATGTGAATTGTATTAACGTGTAGTGAATAAAATGTTTAAAATACAAAGGGACTGTGTCCTCTAACATTTGGAGATCATTTCATGTTCAACTTACAACAGTAATTGTGACCAGGGGTGCCAAAACTTTTGCATGCCATTGTACATTATAAAGAGGAAAAAGGATGGGGGGGGGGGGGGAGTATAGTAATATAGAAGAAAAGTGAGCTAGCAATTATACACTGCTCGAAAAAATAAAGGGAACACTAAAATACCACATACTAGATCTCAATGAATGAAATATTACAGTTGCAAATCTTTATTCACTACATAGTGGAATGCATTAAAGGACAATAAAACAAAATGTAAATCAAAATTAATATCCCGTGGAGGTCTGCATTTGGAATGAAACTCAAAATCAAAGTGGAAAATCAAATTTCAGGCTGATCCAACTTTAGTGGAAATGCCTTAAAGGGATGTTCCCATCTCAGACAATGGGGGCATATCGCTAGGATATGCCCCCATTGTCTGATACCTACAACGAGAACAAAGCGGGAAACGCTGTGCCTGAAGGACCGCAGGATTTCCCAGGGTCCGTCCACCACCAAGCACTGCTCCCATAGAAAAGAATAGGAGCACACCGGGCATGCGCGGCCCATGCTCCCATTCATTTCTATGGGGCAGACAGCAATAGCCGAGCCAGCGCTCGGCTATTTTTGGCGACCCCGTAGAAATGAATGGGGAGCTGCTGCGCATGCACAATCCGTTCATTTCCCGGCTTTGTTCTCACTGTAGGTGCGGGTCCCAGCGGTGGGACCCGCCCCTATCAGACAATGGGGGCATATCCTAGCGATATGCCCCCATTGTCTGAGATAGGAAAAACCCTTTAAGACAAGGAAATGAGGCTCAATAGTGTGTGTGGCCTCCATGTGCCTGTATGACGTCCCTACAACACCTGGTTAGGCTCCTGATGAGGCAGCGGATGTTCTTCTGAGGGATCTCCTCCCAGACCTGGATTAAAGCATCAGTGAACTCCTGGACAGTCTGTGGTGCAACATGGCATTGGTGGATGAAACGAGACATGATGTCCCCCAGATGTGCTCGACTGGATTCAGGTCTGGGGGAACTGTAGGATAGTCCAGTGTTTCCCAACCAGTGTGCCTCCAGCTGTTGCAAAACTACAACTCCCAGCATGCTGGGAGCTGTAGATTTGCAACAGCTGGAGGCACAATGGTTGGGAAACACTGGGATAGTCTATAGCAGGAACTGCTAACACACTTCAGCCACATGAGGCCTAGCATTGTCATGCATCAGAAGGAACCCAGGGCCCAATGCACCTGCATATGGTCTCACAATGGGTCTGAAGATCTCATCCCGGTACCTAATGGCAGTCAGAGTACCTCTGGCTTGCACATGGAGGACTGTGCGGCCCTCCAAAGAAATGCCTCCCCACACCATTACTGACCCACTGCCAAACCAGTCCATGCTGGATGATGTTGCAGGCAGCAAAACGTTCTGCACGGTGTCTCCAGACTCTGTCACATGTGCTCAGTGTGAACCTGCTCTCATCCATGAAGAGCACAGGGCGCCAATGTCAAATCTGCCAATCTTGGTGTTCTCTGGCAAAGGCCAATTGCCCTGCACGGTGTTGGGCTGTAAGCACCTCACGACTTGTCGATGTCGGGCCCTCATACTACCCTTATGGAGTCTGTTTCGGACAGTTTGAGCAGACACATGGATATTAGTGGCCTGCTGGAGGTTATTTTGCAGGGCTCTCGCACTGCTCATACTGTTCCTCTGTGCACAAAGGAGGAGGTAGCAGTCCTGCTGCTAGGTTGTTGCCCTCCTACAGCACCCTCCTAGTCTCCTTGTATCTGCTCCATGCTCTGGACACTGTGCTGAAGACACAGCTAACCTTCTTGATGTGCCATCCTGGATGTGCTGCACTACCTGCGCAACTTCTGTGGGTTGTAGACACCGCCTTATGCTACCTCTAGGGGGAGAGCAATGACAAAATGCAAAAGTGCCCAAAAGGATGGGAACACTTCTGTTGTCTTGCTAACTGCCTATCATTTCTACCTGTTGTCTGTTCAATTTGCACAACAGCAGGAGAAATTGATTCACAATCAGTGTTGCTTCATAACTGGACAGGTTCACAGAAGTGTGACTGACTTGGAGTTACATTGTGTTCTTTAAGTGTTCCCTTTACTTATTCTTTTGAGCAGTATACATCTGATAGCAAAGAGTAAATAGCAAGTAGAAAGGCATTTACCCCAGACTCTAGAAAATTTCCCTTTACATCCTCTACCTTTAACAAGATAATTTAAAAAGAGGATGATCACATTTTCTAGTTTACACCACATTGATATTCCCCTGCATAACGGAAACGGGATGGATCCGTTCTGCAGCCCATAGACTTCTATTATGACGAAATGAATAACGGAATGCCTCTAAAGGCATTCCATCATAGAATTGCGTTATGGTCCGTGGTAACGGAATCCATAACGCAATTCACCTTTTTCCACCAAACGGAAATTCGCTCATCTCTACTGACCGGCAGTGTATTGGACCCCCACAATCAAATATTGATGGTCTAACCTGAAGATAGGCGATCAAAATCCTGGACAACCCCTCCAACCTTGTACTATACTTATAAATACATACATAAAAGGGGTTGTCTCATGTTTAAAAGTTATCTAATCAGTAGGAGTCTGACCACTGGGACCACCATGGATCCCAAAAATGGGTCCCATCCTGATTGAGCATATGCTCTGTTGATCCATTCATTCTCTATGGGACTGCCAGAAATTGCAGAGTGCTATAGTCTGCTATGAATGGAATGGTAGGGTGCATGCTTGGCCTGCCACTCCAGAAGGGTGGGAACACGGGTCCTAGTGGACAGACCCCCACCAATCAGTTATCTCCTATCCACATACATGGGACAATGCCTTTACACTGAAGTCTCAATAGGGAGCTAAACTCATTGATCTGACATGTGGAGTAGAAGCACAGCATAATTTATTATATATAAGAATGTACAGGAACATCTGGTTGAGCAGGCCTTGGGTTAAGTATCCAGTGAGTGTTTTTTTAGCTTCAATCACAACCTTGAACTTCTTTCTTGCAGACTAATCAGATCCGTCATCCTGTTCATAATCCAAAGCTGCAAGATGGAAAACAATTATTTGATTCATATACTATGTAGAGTTATATATTAAATTAGACAAAGACAGTTTTGTTAAACATTCTATAGACTAAAAAATGTACACAAACCATTTCTCTATGTAAAATCTGTATATTGGTAGATGTGGGTTATAAAGATCTCATCTCCTCTCCCAGCAATAAAATACTAGTGTTCATACCAGTGATGACCACTAGATGTCAGAGTAGTTTACTGTTGCAGTGAAAATGACAAGACCATGGAGCAATGCCTTCTGCCACAGCCCTAATTCTAAATACAACCACATATTTTAATAAATCCCTGAAAAAAATAAAAAAATAATAATAAGTTGTCCTGTGTACATTAAAAAAATAATAAAACCAAGTAATCAGATGGGACACACTTGGGGTACTTGACGAGGGGGTGCTTGTGGAAGACCAAATTGTATAATCAAAACAATAATCCAGCACTCTCCAATATATGATGCAAAAAGTGAAAATAAAGGTTTATTTAAATAGAGCACACTCTAGCGCTGGGAAGCGTTTCCCTTCATGGCACATAGCGGAATTTAAGATTAAGGTCGAGGCTAAGGCTACTTTCACACTGGCGTGTCTGGGTCCGCTTGTGAGATCCGTTCAGGGCTCTTCAGATCCGTGTAGGTCTCACACAGAGGCAGACTAGTCATAGACCCTGCAGGGAAATTTCCCGCTAAGCCAATGCCCAGGGGGCCACCTGAGCCCCTCTCAAGGCTGCCTGGGTACATAATGATTTGAAGCTCTAAGCAATAATAAATGCTAAGGAACATCAGGACTTATGCACCTGGCCCACAGACACAGGTGCTCTCCTGAACTCAGCTGTATCACCGTCCTCAGGATACGCTTGAATACTCTGGTGAAGGAAGCAGTATTTATGTACTGCACTGTGGTCTTTACTTCTGATGAGGCAGTATATTGTGCTGCACTGTGGTATTTGGTTCGCCTGGGCAGTATTTTATGCTGCACTACAATATAGCAGGCCTGCCTACTTCTATTGTCCCTGCCTATTTGGGTTGCCCCACCTTCTGTCAATTTGGACCCGCCTGCAACATGGGGACACTTAGCTTTTTTTTCCAGGGCCACTTTAAGGTCCCAGTCTGCCCATGGTCTCACACACCCCAAAAACTAACATACACTCTATTACAGGGAAGGAGGCATAGGAGAGAAGCAAGTGCGTTAATTAAGTGTATACCAGCACAGCTATAGGTGCATCATAAAATGCATCTTCAGAATGCTGTATGCATCTGTTCCTGTTCCCTTAGTAAACCACCTAACTCGAACTCCATAAAAAGGAGATCCAATATGAAAATGCCGACTTCAAGCATAATATACAGTATAACAGATGTTTTTCAGTCTACATGTGAGCAACAAGCAGAAATCTTAAAAATGGTGCAAAATAGATTAGAAAGTAATATTTTTCCTTCAAGTCTGAGTTGCGTATGGTGGGTGCAGCCCAGGAGGTGTCCTGCAGGTTAGTGGATGAAACTGCATTGGCTAAAAACACACCTATATACCTGTATATAAACTGGAAACAAAAGCTGCCCCTTTTCAGTGCTAATACACAGGGTAGTGTGGTTTCTTTACATGTATAAAACAGAAGATTGAGATGAAGCATGGAAAGTGCCACACTTGCCAATATGTTAGATCACATCCTCTACACGAGACTAAGGCCCCTTTCACAGGAGCAAGTTTTCCGCGCGGGTGCAATGCATGATGTGAACGCATAGCACACGCACAGAATCCTTTCCCATTAATTTCAATGGGTCTGTGTACATGAGCGTTTTTTTCACACATCAGTTCTGCGTTGCGTGAAAAACTCAACACGTTCTATATTCTGCGTTTTTCACGCAGCCCTGGCCCATAGAAGAGAATGGGGCTTCAGTGAAAAATGCTTTGCATCCGGAAGCACGATTGCTAGATGTTGTTTGTAAACCTTCCGTTTTTTATCATGCGCGTGGAAAAAAAATAAACAACTGAACGCGATCGCAGACAAAACTTACTGAACGCATCCGGACCTAATCAGTCACGCTCATGTGAAAGGGGCCTAACAGATATCTTTTCAGTCACCTTACCATCTGAGCAGCTTCTACCCTCACCTACTGTCTCTTGCCCCCTTGTACATTGTAAGTGCTGACTTTTTGGGCATACACAGAAAAAAAACGATACAGGCATGCTTTAGCAAACAAAATAACAGTTCATGGAAATAACAAAAAAATGCGGTGATACAAACTTCTCACCAGCTTGTAGGTTTTCACCTAGAGATTCCACTTTGCATAGTGGTCTTGTCCGTGGGTCTTCCTCTCAGACCAGCACACACACATCTCTGGCAGCGTGCCTTTTTAATTAGTTTTCCACCTGGTTGAGGTAGGATCATCTGGGATGGAGTATGGGAGTGACCTTTTCACCCAAACTCTTCAGTCACTCCTAAATCCCAGACCCAAACTCTAGCTACCACAAACTCAGTGATCTAACATTACCTCCTGGACTTATATCACTGAGAGTAGTGAGTGTATGTATGTATGTATGTATGTATGTATGTATGTATGTATATATATATATATATTATATATTTCCCCAGTCGTCTCCATGACATCACAGACTGAGATTGCCTTCCTCTGATAGGACAGGAAAAAGCACACAGAGGTTAAAAACCCCACCCCAGTGTTTTTTCCTGTCCTGTCAAGGAGGGAATGCCCAAGAGGTGCTGGGAGCCCTTCTGGGTTCCCTAGTTTTTTATTAAATTTTTTTAATCTTTTTCTTCTCACCCTGCTACGGCGGGGTGTCACCTATTAGACTAGAGGTCGGTTCCGGGGTCCGGCTCTCCCTCCTCCAGGCGCCGTCTATGTCCGGGTCACCCTCACTCATGGTGATCCCGGCGAAGTTCCCTCTGCGGCGGCCCAGGCGGGCTTAAAGCAGTGAGGCAGGGCGGCTGGAGCGATGCTGTGATGCGCATCCCTCCAGTCGCCGGGTGATGACGTCAGACGCCGGGAGGCGTGGCCAGCGTCGTGACGTCACGGAGGCCGCGGCCGGCGCCAAATTCAAAAAGGGAAGCCGATTCAGCCGCTCTGAGGTCTCCACAGTCACCTTACCTGCTGACAGCAACGCAAGTAAACGGGAGCTGAGAAGATGAGCGCCTCTACCACCACTGGCTCGGGCCCTGAGCCCCCTACCACTCTGGGCGGTGTGAGTAGCCTGCTGGCACCCTTTCATATTGCATATTTTTTCCTGCAGTGGTTGACCCTTTCCCCCCTTGGTGTTGCAGGGAGAAAAGGAGTCTTCCTCCTCCGTTAAATCCAGACCCAGGAAGTGCGGCGTCTGTAATAAGTTATTATGTAAAGACTGCACCTCTACCGTGGTGAAGGCAGAGTCCTCTAGCTTCTTGGAGGAGATCAAGACTCTGGTCAGAACGGAGGTCCAATCAGCGTTGGCCACTAGGGACCCCCCTGCCTCACCTATACCCCAGCCCGGTCAGGGCCACAGACCACCCTCTTCCAGAGGCCTGGACTACTCTGGGAGTGATCTGGACTCGGCCAACTCTGTTTTGTCAGATGCGACGATGTCGGATAGATCTCAGGAATTGGAGGAAAGTAGTGAGTACAGGAGATTCCTCTTTAACCCAGCGGATATAGAAGAATTGATCCGAACCATCAGGGCTACTATTAAGATGGCGGTCCCTAAGAGGTCCAAGTCAGTCCAGGAGGAGATTTTCGGGGGTTTAGGGGAGAGGCACAAGTCGGTGTTCCCCGGTCCCGGACAATGTCCAGAAGATGATACGGGCAGAATGGGAGAAGCCGGAGAAGGGTTCCTTTATCCCACGGGGCCTCAAAAGGCAATACCCATTCGACAAAGCGGACTGTGCCGACTGGGAGGCCATTCCCAGGGTGGATGCTCCCGTTGCTAAGGTAGCGAAACGGACGGTCCTTCCGTTTGAGGACGCAGCGCAGCTCAAGGACCCTCTAGATAGGAAAGCCGAGAGTCTGCTCAAGAGAACCTGGGAGGCTACAGCAGCTCTCCTAAAACCGGGGGTAGCAGCGACATGTGTGGCTCGTACACTCGCAGTGTGGCTTGAACAACTAGAGCACCATATAGCGAATAAGGCCCCTCGGGAGGAGATCCTGGATAGTATTCCTCTTCTGAAGAAGGCTACTTTCTTCCTTGCTGATGCCGCTGCAGAATCGGTTAGGCTTTCTGCCTGCACGGCGGTTCTGTCCAATACCACCAGACAGGTACTATGGCTTAAAGCCTGGTGGGAGACACCGTATCCAAAAACAGGCTGATATTTCTACCCTTTCACGGTCAGTACGTGTTCGGGTCCGACCTGGACAAGATCCTTGAGAATGCCACGAACCGTAAGAAGGGCTTTCCAGAGGACAAATCCAAGTCCAGGAGACAGTTTTTTCGGAGGCCCCAGCAGGATCCCAGGGCCGATAGGAGGAGCCGCGAGGGTCGCGGATTTACGAGAGGCGGGAGAGAAAAAGTTTTTTTCCTTAATCCCAACAGGGGAGATCCCTCTCCCTCTTCATCAAAACAATGACATCATCCCAGGTCAGAGGAAGGCTCAGCTCCTTTCTAGGGGTTTGTGAACAAACCATCACGGATCCGTATATATTAGGCATTGTAGAACTTGGCTACACTATAGAACTGGATTCCCTTCCTCCGCAGAGGTTCGTCCTGACCAAGCTCACCAGGGGCCTCGAGTCTCCCTTATCCGAGGGCGTAAGAAACTTATTACGCCTGGGGGCAGTAGAAAAGGTTCCTGCCAGAGATTTGGGGAGGGGGTCACTATTCCCCCTTATTCCTGGTCCGGAAATCGAATGGCAATTTTCGGACCATCATAAATTTAAAACACCTGAACAAACACATCACCTACCACAAGTTCAGGATGGAGACAGTCAAGTCAGCGGTGAAGCTTATCAAAAGAGGGTCTATGGGGGGGGCGTGGCTAACGGCCGACATGAGCGGTCGCACTTGATCTGAGCTCCGGCTCCCGTTTCCATCCTGAGCCATCCTGAGTGCTACAGCAGCAGCTTTTAGAAATAACCGAAGCAGCATACAGCCGGGACCTTACGTACGGTCAAGGATGAGTCCCAGCAAAGCTCAGGCCGCGGCGGACCGGCTGAAAGAATTCGCTGAGGTCTAGACACCCAACATGGCGCCGCGACGAGCGGAACGCCCCGATCTCAGCACACCCGAGGTCAGGCGGCATTGCAGGCGGCTGCGGACGTGCCAGAGACGGAAGAACTTACCCCTAAAGAAGCGCATGACCAGCTGATGGCCGCGATATTGGTGTGCCAGACCTCCCTCACGACTAAGATTGAGGAGGTACGTGTGGATGTGGGCCTCCTCAGGCATGATGTCCAGCAGCTAAGGGACAGAGTGCGGGGGACGGAGGATAGAATCTCTGAGCTGGAGGACCTTACGCGCCCACTGCCCGCCAAGATACAAGCTCTGGAGGGTTCAGTCTCATTATGGCAGCAAAAATGTGATGACCTGGAGAACAGGGCCAGGAGGAACAACGTGCGCATTTTGGGCCTACCTGAGAGGACGGAGGGGCAGGATCCGGCGGCATTCCTGGAGGCCTGGTTTAAATCAACCTTTCCTGAGGCGGCATTCTCTATGGCGTATGCAGTTGAGAGGGCCCACAGAGTACCGGCGCGCCCGCCGCCTCCTGGAGCCCCTCCTAGACCGCATGCTGAATTGGAAGGACCGGGATTTGATCCTTACCCACGCTAGGAAGAAGCAGACCGTCATGCATGAGAATGCCAAGGTGTCTCTGTTCCCCGATTTCTCCGCTGACCTGCAGAAGAGGAGGGCGACCTTTGTCGCGGTGAAGAGGAGACTGAGGGACATGAACTTGCCGTATTCTATGGCGTACCCCGCCAGGTTGCGGGTGGTGGACGGCGACAGATCAATCTTTTTTACGGATCCTAAAGAGGCGGACGACTGGGTCGCAAGGAAGAGGCGAAGGTCACCACCACCGCCATGAAGCATGGCGGCACATCCATAACCCGCCTTTGTTATACCCCAGGGACCTTGGGGGCCAGCCGGGACGTATTCTGCACTTACGGGTGGTGCTTCGCTGCCCGCACAAGACAACGGGCTGACATTATGATCTCGGCGTGAGTTATGCTGTTTCACTGTTTATGTGCATATAATAGCTGCAAGCACGACCTATATCGTGCTGAGGGAGTTGGTCAGATACCGGCATGTTCTGTTTTCCATCGTGTGACATGCTGGTCCCTGAATCTGTAGCCGCACAGGAGATATTACCTGTCTTTTGGCATTATACCATGTTTTTCATTGCTAGTTTATGGCATGGTTGGTTTACATTTATGTTGTTTTATTGTGTATGGGCACTATATGGTATGACACTGTTTGTAGGCGGCAAATTATATGTCTGTGGCAAGGTGGGGAGGGGCATGCACGGAAGTAACTGGGGGGGAGACAGGCCTGTATGTAGATGGATGACACTGGAGAAATGGCTGCCATTTTGTTAATGTCGTGGAATGTGAGGGGTCTGGGAGCTCCGGGTAAGAGAATATCTGTGTTCGCGCATGTCCGTAGATATAACCCACATTTGCTCTGCTTACAAGAGACCCATCTCACGTCCGACACGGCATCTAGATTAAAGAAACCCTGGGTCCAATGGTCTAGTCACTCATTTGGTACTTCCCACTCAAGAGGAGTATCCCTACTTGTTAACCGGTCTATTAGGTGGGAGCCGCATACGGTTGAGTCTGATACAGAGGGCAGGTATATTTTTGTCCATGCGCATGTGAATAATATGCCGTTTGTGATTTTAAACATTTATTGCCCCCCACCTGCTAACATGTCACTTCTGCAGACCGCGGCTACTTTTGCAGCTCAGTACCCGCATGCTGGGTTGCTGTGTGTGGGGGATTTGAATATGGTTATGGATATGCGGTTGGACCGATTTCATGCTAATCCGGCTTCCCCGCCGTCTGGTGCGCCGAGCTTATTGGCGTCCTGGATTGCGGAGATGGGATGGTTGGACCTGTGGAGGGAGAAGCACCCGGACTCCATAGAGTATTCCTGTTTCACTCCCTCCTCCGGTGCAATGTCTAGGATTGATTACGTGTTTGGATCCGCCTGGGATTGTCGGATATTTCTCATGGTCCCAGGAATGTGTCAGATCATACACCATTATTAGTGAGGCTGAATGATTCACGGGAGGGAGGATCTGGGACTAAATTGAGAATTCACCCCTTCTGGCTCACCCTCCTGAAAGATCAGGACAGGATTCCTGACCAGTTGCGAGTGTTTCTGGAGGTACAGGATGTGGATACGGATCCCTTATTATTGTGGGACACCCTTAAAGCCTATCTTAGGGGGTGTCTTAAATCCTCTATATCTTATATCAAGAGGGAAACCAGGGAGAAGGAGGACTCCTTTAACACTTGCGTTAGAGAGGCTGAGGCGAGGTTTGCAGCTGATCCCTCTGAGGGGAATAGGCAGGACTGGTTGCAGAAAGGCAGGATGTATCTGGTACACTTGCATGAAAAGAGTAACAGGAAGATGTTCTTTTATAAACAACAGGCTTTTGAGGTGGGAGATAGGGCAGGGAGAGTACTGGCGCAGATTGTCCATAGGAATTCGGCTGCTCCACCGGTTCTGCGTATACAGGCCTCAGATGGCGTGGTGAGGGACTCTGTATCAGGTATCCTATCGAGTTTTGCCGACTTTTACTGTGATCTATACCGCTCACGAGAGGAGCACTCGGAGGTAGAACTGGAGAATTATTTAGCTGAGGTAGACCATCCGACTTTATCAGTGGAGGACAGCAATGTGTTGGAGGAGGACATAACTGTGGAGGAGATACAGGAGGCTATAGGAGACCTGGCAAATGGGAAGGCCCCTGGCCCTGATGGCCTGCCGTTAGAGGTATATGCTAAATACGCGGATATCCTTGGGCCTCAACTTAAGGCGTTGTTCCAGGAGGCGTGGAGATTGGGTAGGTTGCCTGATTCTATGTATGAGGCGACTATAGTAGTGCTTTTGAAGCCGGATAAGGATCCAGTGGACTGTGCTTCCTATCGGCCGATATCTTTGCTGAACCTTGACTATAAGATTCTGACAAAGATCTTCGCCAATAGGCTGAACAAGTTGATAGCCAGCATAATACATAGCGATCAGACTGGGTTTATACCTGGACGCTCGACCTCTAGCAATATTCGTAGGACTCAAGTCATAGCCCAAATTGGTACTCAGGATGACAGGCAGTGGGCCTTGGCTTCACTTGATACCGCGAAGGCATTCGATTCGCTAGAATGGGCCTATCTGCTGAAGGTAATGGGGAAGTTTGGCTTTGGTCCTAGGTTCCTGCAATGGATTCGGATATTGTATAAAAGTCCCAGAGCCAATGTCTTGGTGAATGGTACCACCTCAGCTTATTTTGATTTACAAAGAGGTACGAGGCAGGGTTGCCCTCTTTCCCCTCTCCTGTTTGCGATTGCCATTGAGCACCTGGCTCTTCGAATTCGACAGGATCCTCTCTATGCAGGTGTCGAGCTTGGGGGGAGGGAGGATAGAGTGGGCCTGTACGCAGATGATCTCATATTGTTCATTAGTAGGTTGGAGGTGTCTCTGCCACGAGCGATCAGTATTATAGAGACATTTGGTCGGTACTCGGGTTTACATATTAATTGGACCAAGTCGGCTCTCATGCCCTTATGGGACGCTGATTGGCCCGTTGAGTATCATAATCTGAGGATTGTGGACCATTTTAAATATTTGGGGATTTTCATTACCAGAGACCCGAGAGAAGCGTACACCAAAAATGTTGCCCCTTTGGAATCAGTTTTTTCTAGCAAGTTTGCTATCTGGAAAACGCTGCCTATATCTATTATGGGACGGATTAACTTGATAAAGATGATCCTACTACCCAAGGGGCTATATTTGTTGGAACATGCCTGCACTCCAGTATCTAGGAATTTTTTTGATCGGCTTCATTCCTTAATGGTGCAGTTTATCTGGGGCAAGGCCAGACATAAATTAGCCATGCACACGTTACAGCGGTCCAGGGTGTCGGGGGGCGCGGCTCTCCCGGATTTTCATTTGTACTTCCTAGCGGGTCAATTGAGGTTTTTAGCTGGGTGGGTTAATGGGCAACCTCTAGTGAATATGGAATATTACCTGCAGCAGTATCTGGGGCTGTCCAGTTTATGGCCAGTGTTAGAAGGGGCGGGATCGTTGTCAGGGAAATTATTGCAGATTCACAGGCTGGCACATCAAGTTTGGAGAGACTCCAAATTGAGGCGCTATCAGGATTGGGCGGATGATATACCCCTGTGGGATAATCCATTGCTTCCACATTTGCAATCTATAGAGGGAACTCAGGTTTGGGCATCTTTAGGGATACATGCGCTGCGCGACTTGTATCAGAATGGTGTTCTTTGTTCCTTTTCTCAAGTTCAGGAGAAATATGGCCTGGAGCGTACCCAATTTTTTAGATATTTGCAGATCAGGCATGCGCTGCAGGCACAGTTTAGGGATCCAAGCAGGGCCATCTCTTCATATCCCTTAATCGGTGTGGTGAAATCACAAGGGCCTAGGGGTCTAATTTCGGCCCTTTACACTTACTTGTTGGGGTTACGAATGTCTTCACAACCCATTCTAGCCGAAGCCAGGTGGAAGGGTAATGTTCCCCATCTTACTGCAGAGGAATGGGCGGATGCGTTGGAGGCTGTCACCTCTGTGTCACCGTCGGTTAACAACAGACTGATACAGTTATATATGTTGCACCGTAGTTATTTGACTCATACCAGGCTGCATAAGATGGGGAGGATGCCTCAGCCTGATTGCCTTAGATGCTCACAGACTGGCGCGGACTTCTGGCACATGATGTGGGAATGCTCCCATATCAGATCATACTGGCAGGATATCCTTAGAGTCTTGTCGTCATTAGGTATGGGTCCGATTCCGTTATGTCCCAAGGTATGTCTGTTGGGCGTATTAAACAATGACGGGTGGTCACATTACAATAAAATACTCCTCAGTGAATCCCTGTTTATGGCCCGCAAGGTGATAGCTCTAAAATGGATGGCGGACGATCTTCCTACTGTGGGAATCTGGAAGAGGCTAGTGAACCAGATCATCCCATACGAAAAAGTATTATATGTAAATAGGAAGTGCCCTGACAAATTTCAGAAGGTTTGGGGACTATGGTGCGACTCTACTCTAACCACATCGCCCAATTCTACAAGGTCAGACAACCCCTGAGAGGAGCACAGACCCTCTAGGTTCTCTTTATTTTGATTCGATGCTTTGATTGTCCACACTGTGCTTGGGAGGGAGGGAAGTGATGACTTCTGTGCAATGGTGTACTCGCTGTAGCCTACTGTATGTGATTTTACGATATGCATATGTCTATGCCATATATGTGCCTTGTTACTCTTTTTCAATAAAACGAGTTTAAAAAAAAAAAAAAAAGAGGGTCTATGATGGCTACAATAGACCTCTCCGACGCATACTTACATATCCCAATACAGGTCCGTTCCAGAAGATATCTGAGGTTCGCAGTGGAGCAAGGCGGGACAGTTTGCCACTATCAGTTCAAGTGCCTCTCGTTCGGCATATCATCGGCACCCCGCATATTCACCAAGGTGATGGCGGAGGTCGTAGCCTCCCTAAGCAAGGAGGGGATAATAATCGTCCCTTACCTAGACGACCTGCTAGTAGTAGCAGAAACCTCAGATCTCCTTCACAGACACATTCAAGTGGTTCTCTCACGCCTCCAGAACTTGGGCTGGTTGATCAACCGGGAGAAGTCCGACATGTTCCCAGACCATCGGAAGGTATTCCTGGGTATTCTCTTGGATTCAGTTCTTCAAAAAACTTTTCTCTCTCCGCTAAAGGTACAGAAGCTGAGGTCAAGGGTCCTCCACTTCACCAAACAGTCCCGTTGCTCAATAAAGCAGGGCATGGAAATGCTGGGCCATCTCACCTTCTGCATCCCTGCGGTAGTCTGGGCCCAATTTTATACGAGACCCTTACAGAAGCTGGTTCTAAAACAATGGAACAGGTATCGATCATCCCTGGACCAGGGGTTGTCAGTGTCCCGGGAGGTAAAGGCTTCACTGGGCTGGTGGCTCAAGACCAAGAACCTGGAATCGGGAGTTCCATGGAGGCAGGAAAGTGTTTTCCCTCACGACGGACGCCAGCTCTTGGGGTTGGGGGGCCCTCACGGCTTCAGAGACTTTTCAGGGGATTTGGTCCGAGGACCAGAGAGGGATGTCCTCCAACTACAGAGAACTCTGTGCGGTGTGGGAAGGCCTCAGGTCCATCCAAATACAGGCCAAAAATCGCCACGTCCTGGTCCATTCGGACAATTCCACAGCGGTGGCTTTTATCCAGCACCAAGGAGGAACAAGACACTGTCACCTCCAGAGGCTCTGAGACCGAATCTTCCTTCGGGCAGAAAATAATCTACAATCCCTTGCGGCAGTACATCTAAAGGGGTCCCTGGTGAGTGGTCTTTGTCCCAGACCGCTTTCCAACAGATTCGGGATCATTGGGGGAAACCATCAGCGAAGAATCGCAAGGTTCAGAATTTCTTCTCCCTCAATCGAAGAGACCCATGTGTGGCAACAGACGCTTTTACCCAGAGCTGGACGACGGGCCTAGTCTACGCCTTTCCCCCGATACCAGTAATCCCAAGAGTGCTCCAAAAGTTTCAGTCCGAAAGGTGCAGACTGATTCTGGTGGTCCCATTCTGGCCCAGGAGAAGCTGGTTCGGGCCTCCTCAGGTCCCTCAGCCCGGAAGATCCCATTTGTTTCTGGCCGGAGGAGGGTCTTCTAACCCAGGGTCCCATACCGCACCCCAATACCAACCTCCTCAAGCTGTCCACCTGGATTCTGAGCAATCCCTCTTGCTAGGGCTAGGGCTCTCTGAAAGAGTAGTTAAGACTCTCTTACTCAGTAGGAAGTCCAACACCTCCAAAGCGTACCTCAAGGTTTGGAGGAAGTTCGCCTCCTGGGGCGGAGTCAGGTTCAACCAGTCCACCCCTAATATCCCTCTTATCCTGGAATTCCTCCAGGATGGGCTGGATTTGGGTCTTGCTCCTAACACTTTGCGAGTTCAGGCTTCTGCCTTGGGGGCCCTCTATAATACCAGCCTTTATGAGGTCCCCTGGGTAGCAAGATTCCTGAAAGCGGCAGATCGACTGAATCCCCGAGTCAGGAATATGGTCGCACCATGGAACCTCAACACCGTCCTTTTAGGGCTGTCAGATGTTCCGTTTCAGCCTCTGCTCTCCCTATCTATCAAGTGGCTCACTCTGAAAACCATCTTCCTAGTGGCCATATCCACCGCAAGGAGGGTTTGCGAGCTCCAGGCTCTGTCCATACAGGAACCCTTCCTCAAGGTGCTAGACAAGCTTGTTTTCAAATTAGACCCCTGTTTTCTCCCCAAGGTGGTCTCCTCCTTTTATAGGTCGCAAGATATAGTTATCCCGTCTATTTTTCCTAACCCTAAAGACGGGCAGGAATCTAGATTCCACAATTTAGATGTTAGGCGTTCAGTTCTTCATTATTTACACGCCACAAGGAGTGGCGTATCGACAAAAATTTATTTATCCAGTTTACAGGTCCAAATAGGGGTAAGAAAGCAGCTAAGAGCTCTATATCCCGCTGGATTAGATGCACCATCTCAGAGGCCTATAAAGCCTCTGGTAAGGAGGCTCCTCCATCCCTTAGAGCCCACTCGGTTAGATCTGTCTCCACTTCTTGGGCTGAAAGAGCCTCTGCTTCGTTAGAACAGATCTGTAGGGCAGCTACCTGGAAGAGGGCCTACACCTTCACCAAGCATTATAGGGTGGATGTGTTTGCTGACGAGGACTTGGCCTTTGGATGTAAAGTCCTAGGTGCTGTAGTCCCCCCCCCCTAAGTTACTTTGTTAGTTCTCAGTTTGTGCTGTCATGGAGATGACTGGGGAAATGAGTATTACACTCACCGGTAATCCGGTTTCCTGGAAGTCTCCATGACAGCACAACTTTGTCCCACCCTTGTTTTTCTTTGTCAATAGACTATTTGGCTAGTTTTACGTTCTACCCCTTGTCCTAGTCCTGTTATAATACACTGGCGATGAGGGGTGGGGGTGGGGTTTCTAACCTCTCTGTGTGCTTTTTCCTGTCCTATCAGAGGAAGGCAATCTCAGTTTGTGCTGTCATGGAGACTTCCAGGAAACCGGATTACCGGTGAGTGTAATACTTATATATATATATATATACACACACACACATTTGTATTTAGTCAGCCACCAATTGTGCAAATTCTCACACTTAAAAAGATGAGAGAGACCTGTAATTTTCATCATAGGTATACCTCAACTATGAGAGACATAAGAAAAAAAAAATTCCAGGAAATCACACTGTCTGATTTTTTTAAAGAATTTATTAGCAAATTATGGTGGAAAATAAGTATTTGGTCACTAACAAAAGTTCATCTGAATACTTTGTTATATACCCTTTGTTGGCAATGACAGAGGTCAAAAGTTTTCTGTAAGTCTTCACAAGGTTTTCACACACTGTTGCTGGTATTTTGGCCCATTCCTGCATGCAGATCTCCTCTAGAGCTGTGAGGAGATCTGCATGGAGGAACGGACTTTCAACTTCCTCCAAAGGTTTTCTATGGGGTTAAGATCTGGAGCTGGCTAGGCCACTCTAGGACCTTGAAATGCTCCTTACGAAGCCACTCCTTCGTTGCCCGGGCGGTGTGTTTGGGATCATTGTCATGCTAAAAGACCTAGCCACGTTTCATCTTCAATGCCCTTCCTGATGGAACGAGGTTTTTACTCAAAATCTCACGATACATGGCGCCATTCATTCTTTCCTTTACACGGATCAGTCGTCCTGGTCCCTTTGCAGAAAAACAGCCCCAAAGAATTATGTTTCCACCCCCATGCTTCACAGTAGGTATGGTGCTATTTGGATGCAACTCAGCATTCTTTCTCCTCCAAACACAACGAATTTAGTTTTTACCAAAAAGTTCTACTTTGGTTTCATCTGACCATATGACATTCTCACAATCCTCTTCTGGATCACACAAATGCTCTCTAGCAAACTTCAGACGGGCCCGGACATGTACTGGCTTAAGCAGGGGGACAAGCCTGGCACTGCAGAATTTGAGTCCCTGGCGGCGTAGTGTGTTACTGATGGTAGCCTTTGTTACTTTGGTCCCAGCTCTCTGCGGGTCATTCACTAGGTCCCCCCCCATGTGGTTCTGGGATTTTTGCTCACCGTTCCTGCGATCATTTTGACCCCACGGGGTGAGATCTTGCGTGGAGCCCCAGATCGAGGGAGATTATAAGTGGTCTTGTAGGTCTTCCATCTTCTAATAATTGCTCCCACTGTTGATTTCTTCACACCAAGCTGCTTGCCTATTGCAGATTCAGTCTTCCCAGCCTGGTGCAGGTCTACAATTTTGTTTCTGGTGTCCTTCGACAGCTCCTTGGTCTTGGCCATAGTGGAGTTGGGAGTGTGACTGTTTGAGGTTGTGGACAGGTGTCTTTAAAACTAATAAGTTCAAACAGGTGCCATTAATACAGGTAACGAGTGGAGGACACAGGAGCCTCTTAAAGAAGTTACAGGTCTGTAAGAGCCAGAAATCTTGCTTGTTTGTAGGTGACCAGATACTTATTTTACAGAGGAATTTACCAATTAATTTATTAGAAATCCTACAAGCGGGAGAACTTGCACAATTGGTGGCTGACTAAATACTTGACGTGTGTGTGTGTGTGTGTGTGTGTGTGTGTGTATGTGTATATATATATATATATATATATATATATATATATATAAAACTTTAAAAAAAAATGTTTTTCCTTTCTTTCTCATCTTCTCATATGTACAGGTCCTTGTAATTGATGAAGCTTTTGAAATAAATAATCAGATCAAAAAAATATTTTCATAAAGCATTTTCGTACCTGCCCAATGTGCCTCCAGCTTGTGTATAATACTTATTATAATCTAATCGCAGTAGGAGCTGTGCCAAGTCAGGATTGATCTGATGGTTGCGGACACTTGAAAGGATTTTGAAGAGTAGTGAAGACTGGCAACTAAAACCCTGCAATACAAATCAACAAATCTTCAGAAACCTTTACATAAGCAGCACATAATACTTAAATAAATCTCACTTTCAGGCAGTGTTCATGCCAAGTACCCAAAAAATTTAAGTGGAATTGTGTTCCCCCCCCCCCAACTTACACCCCACAGATAAAAGGTTTTAAAGTTTCCTAATACATCATATAAACCATTAAGTGGATCCATTATACCGCACAACTCATCACACAAAAAACAAGCTTGTAAGTGAAAAAATATAAGATATATTCCAAAGATTCTTATATTCACATGTACTATTGATTTGTGTAAAGTTGTTTGAAAAGGTAATTACTATAAACCTAGTGTCAGGGAATCTGTGAGTAACAGGTAGTCTCGTCCCTGCCATTAGTACTAGGGTCCTATAGGGCTAGATAGGACTCCAGGAATTTCTGTGTATGAACTCGCCTACCTTTGGGGTCTGTTCATACTGGTAGTCAGTCAGGATTTTGGTTGGGGTTTTCACTAGAAGGTGTCTATCTTTCTTCCCTAGTTCTCAGGCCTGATTCCCTGTTTCCCCCTTCCCTCCTATGCTCGGTGTGGCGTTTCCCTCCCACACCGAAGCGTGACACCTAGGCAGAGTGGTGTTTTTTAATGTGTTTTTTTTTTTTTGGGGGGGGGGGGAAACACACCGACACACTTTTGTCTTTCAGTGTAATCGGAAAGTCTTCAGACCCTTCCAAAAAGGCAACAACCCTACTCACACAGCCAAGACAACACAGGCGTGGTTTAGGTGAATGTCCTTGAGTCGCCCAGCTAGAATTCTAACTTGAACCCCAATCTAACATCTCTGGAGAGACCTGAACCCTGGGTTCACACCTGAGCGTTTCTGAGTATTTGTCGTGCGTTTTTATGCGCGTTTTTTGCAATAGTAAACGCGCGTTTGTGTGATTGACTGCAGTGTTGTCCAATGAGTGTTGTCCAGTGTTGTCTATGGGCCAAAACACGCAACAAACGCCCAAAAAAAAGCTCAAGAACTTGTTTATGCGTCGGGCGTTTTACAGCACGTTCAAACGCGCTGTAAAACGCTCAGGTGTGAACTTAGGGGAAATGACTGCCCACCAAAGCACCCCCAGGGTCTGAATACTTGTAATGCAAGATTTTTTATTTTTATTTTTACATGTAACAATCAATAAAGTTAACTTTTGTTTAACCCCTTAAAGACCACCGGTGTCACTTTATGTGGTGATAACTTTACAACGCTTTGACTTATCCAAGCCATTCTGAGAATTATTTTTTATGTGACGAAAAAACATTTTTATTTATAAAAAAAATACAAAATTTACCAAAAATTTGCACATTTCCAAGTCTCAATTTCTCTGCTTCTATAATACATAGTAATACCTCCAAAAATAGTTATTACTTTACATTCCCCATATGTCTACTTCATGTTTGGATCATTTTGGGAATGTCATTTTATTTTTGGGGGACGTTACAAGGCTTAGAAGTTTAGAAGCAAATCTTTAACTTTTCCTGAACTTCATGTCTGAAGTCACTTTGTGAGGCTTACACAATAGAAACCACCCAAAAATGAAACCCCATTCTAGAAACTAGACCCCTCAAGGTATTCAAAACTGATTTTACAAATGTCGTTAACCCTTTAGGTGTTCCACAAGAGTTAATGGCAAATGGAGATAAAATTTCTGAATTTCGATTTTTGGGCAAATTTTCAATTTTAATCCATTTTTTTCCAGTAACAAAGCAAGGGTTAACAGCCAAACAAAACTCAAAATTTATTGCCCTGATTCTGTAGTTTATAGAAACACCCCATATGTGGTCGTAAACTACTGTACGGGCACACGGCAGAGCTCAGAAGGAAAGGAACACCATATGATTTCTGGAAGGCAGATTTTGCTGGATTGGTTTTTAGACACCATGTCCCATTTGAAGCCCCCTGATGCAGCCCTAGAGTAGAAACTCCAAAAAAGTGACCCCATTTTGGAAACTACGGGATAAGGTGGCAGTTTTGTTGGTACTATTTTAGGGTACATATGATTTTTGGTTGCTCTAGATAAAAAATTTTGTGAGGCAAAGTAACGAAAAATTGAAATTCTGAAATTTCATCTCCATTTGCTGTTAACAGTTTGTCAAATCAGTTTTAAATACCTTGAGGGGTGTAGTTTCTTCAATAGGGTCACTTATTTGAGTTTCTACTCTAGGGGTGCATCAGGGGGGGCTTCAAATGGGACATGGTGTCAAAAAACCAGTCCAGCAAAAACTGCCTTCCAAAAACCATATGGTGTACCTTTTCTTGTGTGCCCTGCCGTGTGGCCATACAGCAGTTTATGACCACATATGGGGCATTTCTGTAAACTACAGAATCAGGGCAATAAATATTTTGTTTTGTTTGGCTAACCCTTGCTTTAGTACGGCAAAAAATGGATTCAAATGGAAAATTTGCCAAAAAATTGCTGTTTTGACACCGTTTTTATTTTTTATTATTTACAACGTTCATTTGACAGGTTAGATCATGTGCTATTTTTATAGAGCAGGTTCTTACGGACGCGGTGATACCTAATATGTATACATTTTTTTTTTCAGTTTTACACAATATCATTATTTTTATAGTTTTTTTATATTTTGGCGATTGTCTTATGTAGGGTATACTTTTTGCGGGAAGAGGTGACTTAAAATGGCACCATGGTGGGGGGCATACGCCTTTTTGATTGCTTGGTGTTGCACTTTTAGTGACGTAAGGTGACAAAACAAATTTTTTTTAGTTTTTATTTTAGTTTTTTGACAGTGTTCACCTGAGGGGTTATGTCATATGATATTTTTATAGAGCCGGTCGTTACGGACGTGCAAATACCTAATATATATACTTACTTTAATTTTTTTCAAGTTTTACAGAATAATATTTTTGAAACAAAAAAAAAAAAAACATGGTTTTAGTGTCTCCATAGTCTGAGAGTCATAGTTTTTGGGCGATTGTCCTAGGTAGGGTATCATTCTTGTGGGATGAGATGACGGTTAGATTGACACTATTTTGGGGGGCATACGACTTTTTGATCGCTTGCTATTGCACTTTTTGTAATGTAAGGTGACAAAATTTTATTTTATTTTTTACGGTGTTCACCTCAGGGTTTCGGTCATGTGGTATTTTTATGGAGCAGGTTCTTACGGACGCGGCGATACCTAATATGTCTACTTAATTTTTTTACGTTTAATATAAAAAAGCATTTTTTAAATAAAAAAAATAATCATGTTTTAGCCATAGTTTTTTTTGGGGGGCCATTGTCTCATGTAGGGGCCCATTTTTTGCGGTATGAGGTGACTGTTTGGTAGTATTTTGGCGAACATATGACTTTTTTGATTACTTTTATTACCTTTTTGGGAAAGTGAGGTGGGCAAAATTTCTATTTCATCATAGTTTAAATTTTTAATGGCGTTCACCATGCGAGAAAATGATGATCAGAAACTTCCAAAAGTGCTGCAAACTGGTTGACCTGCGGTTTGCAGTGATCGCCAATACGGGCGGGGGGGGGGGGTATTGACCCAGGGTGCCTGCTGACTGATTTCAGCAGGCACCCAGTTCCGATCACCGCCCTGTGTCCGTAACAGACTAAACAGAGTTGCGTTGTCTGTCATTGTATCACATACAGAGCCAATGAGAACATAAATATATATATATAAAATAATAAAAGAAGAAAACATTAAGTAACCAGAAAAAAAAAAATAGGGGACCTAAGCCTGAGTTTTGGCTCTTACAATTGGGCAAACTTTGTTCATACTTGTTCGTACATATTTTAGTATTGTATAGATATTTCAATCAATTTCTTAATGAACTGAAGTATTTTATTAATGGAAGAAGCGATTAGTTTCTCCGATAAACCATTCTCATTAATCATACCTATGATTTCAGCGAATGGAGAAGGATTTGATTTTTTCCAGTAGTTCGCTATCTTTAATCTCACAGCAATTATTACATGAGCGCTCGCTGTTCTGATTTCATATGGGAAGGAATCTAAGTCTACTGACAAAAGAGCTTGTTGTGCTGAGATATTTTAATTCCACAAACCTGTGTCAATAGGTTATTGATAGCTGACCAAAGAGCCTTAATCTCTCTACAGTTTCACCATACATGAATCATGTCTGCCTTGGGTTCAAGGCACCTCCAACATGTATTAGATGTTTCAGGGTATATGTTATTTAGCTTAGACGGTGTAAGATACCACCTAGATTCATACACTTCGATAACCTAGATGTAATTGAGAAGGATGCCTGCCATTGATCTGTAATAATAGTGCATTTTAGATCTTTTTCCCATTTGTGATAATAGCTAGGGGGTCGTCAATAGCTTCCAACATATAGTTATATGATAGGAAAAATGCCCTGAGATGGTAAGGGTTTTGTAGCAAATGAGAGAGTTTAGAAGCATCAGGCAGTGGACACATTTTCTTAGATAACAGGTGTCTTATCTGCAGATGCTTATGAAATTCCCTATTGGGTATATGATACTTATCTGTAACGACATTAAAGGGTAATATATCAGCATTTTCAAATAATTTCCCTATATACTTAATGCCGGTGTGAAGCCATGTTCTGAGATATAAATCTGGGATACATCTCTCTAGTACTTCTAGATGGGCCTTATAGAAATCCACATGAATGATTTTCAATTTGGTGGTTAATAGGGTCCATAATTCTAAAACAGCATCAATTGTAGGCGAGAGGTGTATTTTATGCTTTTGTTCTGTCATTGAATGAAAGTAAAAGAATAAGGGGGGATTAGATATTCCTATGAGACACTTTGCAATTGAGATCCATAGCCTGTTCTCCTCCTCACCTTTCCATAGAAATCTAAGCTGCTCAAATATGCAGGCTCTATAATATCTTACAGTAGACGGGCACCCGAGCCCCCCTTTCGAGAGAGGCAAGTATAGCACTTCGGCTTGAACTCTCGGGTGTTTGTCCAGCCATATATATTTAGATATAATTGATTGCAGTTCCTCTAATACCTTCATAGGAAAGGGTATCGGTAGATTACGGAACAAGTATAAGATCTGAGGCAAGATAAACATTTTAATTGTGGCGATTCTACCTGTCCAAGAGATCTCATGTTTTTTCATTCTAATTAGCTCCATTTTTATTTTCTCCCTTAAGGGCATATAGTTAGTTGAGAGGAGGTTTGTGGTAGACTGTGTACGCTTTATACCCAAGTAGGTGATATATTGGTTATCCCACTAAAGTGGGTACATAGTTCTCAGTCGGGAGGTTACTAATTTATTTAATCCCAAATTTAACACTTGGCATTTAGTGACGTTTAACTTATAATACAAAATTGATGTAACTCTCTCTAACACTTGCATAACTGCTGGTAAGGAATTAAGGGGATCTGTGAGCCCCAGTATTGTCATCAGCAAACAACCCGATTTTATGGTTATGTTCACCAACACTAATTCCAGATATTAATGGATGCGTTCTGATTTTTCCTGCAAGCGGTTCTATCACAAGTGCAGAGATTATGGGAGATAAGTAACGGCACAAGACAAGGGTGCCCCTTATTAAGAACAGACATCATTCCAGAGATGTATTCAGGTGCTGAGGGTTGGGAGTACAGAAGCTTGATTGCATTTAAAATGCCACTATTAAACCCATTACTTAGAAAGCATTTCAAACAAATATCCCCATAATGCCTTCTCCGCATCCAGTGATATCAGCAGAGAAGGCATCCAACCTAGTTTCCGCCACATGAATAAGATCAATTACTCTCCTGGTTCCGTCTATAGTTTGCCTAGACTTAATGAAGCCGACTTGGTCTTTATTAATAAGATAGGGGACAATATGAGAGATCCTGTTCGCTAATATATCTTGGAGTATATTTTAAACTCTGAGTTTAATAACGAAATGGGCCTAAAATTGCTTGGTAGGTCCGGAGATTTACCTGGTTTGGGGAGAGGAATGATCGTTGCTTGTAACATTTCACCAGGGATTTCCCCTGTATTGAAGATCTGTTGAAAAGTTATTAGTATATGAGGGGCTAGGATGTCATAGCAGGTTTTAAAGTACTTATTGGACAGACCGTCAAGGTCCGGGGGATTTATTTTTTTGCCGTTTTTCTCACTTTTAATATTTCCTGTAGTTCTATGGGTTTATTTAAATTTATTAACTGTTCTTTTGCTATTTATGGGAGTGAAATTTCTTTCAGAAAAGTGATCCCATCACTAGTTGGTTGTGGGGTGGAAGGATCATCCTTTAGATTATAAGTGAAGCGATTATAAGGAAGCAAAGACATTGGCTATGTTTCTGGGGTTTTGCTGATCATCGTACATCTAGTGTAGTTTTTGTCATGTTTATGTTGATATAGCTCATATCTTAAATCCAGAAGTTGTTTATATGTTATGAGCGACGGTTTAAGTTTGTGTGAATGTTCCAGATTTGCTATAGCTTTACTTAGTTTTTCATGTCTGGAGAAGCCTATGTCTTGTTATGAGCAGCAATTTTTATCAGCTGCCCTCTTATAAACGCTTTATGCGCACACCACACAGTGATCGGGGAGACTTCTGCAGTGGAGCTGAAGGAAAAGTATTCCTGTAAATTCTCCAGTATTTTTTTTTATTTTTTTTTAATCAGAATGCGTTAATAAGTAATTATTATTCATTCTCCAGGGAGAATAAGGGTGATTATTAAAGTGTTCTGAAATGTGGCATGGCACTGGCGCGTGGTCCGACCATATTATTGTCACATCTGTGACAGGTCCCAGAAGGTCTGAAAGATTATCTACGCATTAGTGATCTGACAGCCTCTTTTGGTTTCACTTTGTCTGTGTGTTGCTGGTATGTCCACACCTCCTGTTCAGGTGTGGATCATGTGACCTTTACCTCGCCCTATTTTGACTTTTCCCATCACTCCTTGCTTGGAATAGCTTAATTTCGTCTTGGAAGAGCTGGAGTGTGGTTCGTGTTGAAGTCCTGTTCATTCTTCATCCTCTGAAGTTAAAGGGGTTGTCCCACTTCATAAAATAGGTTTTATCTAATCTATTTACCCCCACACAACATATCTTCCTATCCATGTTATTATCCAAAAGCTACCTTTCATTCAAAAAATCATGTAAAGCGATTCCTTTGTTGTTTTCTGTATCCCATGGATACGGCCTCTTTCGTCCGGCCGCATCGCTGTGCCGCGCCTGCGCACAACGGCTGAACAAGTACTCGGGCCGCCTCTCCATTCCTACAAGTACGCGCACGCCCGCGCATGCGCAAATACAGCAGGCGGGTGCCGGAATCAAATAGCCGGCACCCGACCTCTATGACAGGGAGCGGGACCTTAGGGGTTAACTGCCGCTGATCGCAGCCCCCTATCATAGAGGTCGGGTGCCGGCTATTTCACTCCGGCACCCACCTCCTGCATTTGTATTAACATTGGTGGCGCAGTGCGCCCCCCCCCCCCCCCCAGTATAATATACATTCAGTGCGGCCACCCCCCCCCAGTATAATATACATTCAGTGCGGCCACCCCCCCCCCAGTATAATATACATTCAGTGCGGCCACCCCCCCCCAGTATAATATACATTCAGTGCGGCCACCCCCCCCCCCCCAGTATAATATACATTCAGTGCGGACCCCCCCAGTATAATATACATTGGTGGCGCAGTGGGAAGTGCCAATGAGGGTTAAAAAAATAAATAAAAAATTAACTCACCTCCTCCAATTGTTCGCGCAGCTGCCGGTCTCCTGTTCTATCTTTAGGACCTGTGAAAGGACCTTTGGTGACGTCACTGAGCTAATCACATGGTCCATTACCATGGTGATGGATCATATGATGTACCATGTGATGACCACAGTGATGTCACCAAAGGTCCTTTCACAGGTCCTAAAGATAGAACAGGAGACCGGCAGCTGCGCGAACAATTGGAGGAGGTGAGTTAATTTTTTATTTATTTTTTTAACCCTCATTGGCACTTCCCACTGCGCCACCAATGTATATTATACTGGGGGGGTCCGCACTGAATGTATATTATACTGGGGGGGGGGGGGTGGCCGCACTGAATGTATATTATACTGGGGGGGGGGCGGCCGCACTGAATGTATATTATACTGGGGGGGGCGGCCGCACTGAATGTATATTATACTGGGGGGGGGGGGCGCACTAAATGTATATTATACTGGGGGGGGGGTGGCCGCACTGAATGTATATTATACTGGGGGGGGGGGCGGCCGCACTGAATGTATATTATACTGGGGGGGGGGGCGCACTAAATGTATATTATACTGGGGGGGGGCTGCACTCAATGTTTATTATACTGGGGGGGGGGGGGGCGGGACCTCACATACGGCTCCATGTGGATGACCTCATACACATGAACGAGCACGCAGGATGAGTCATGAGGAGGCGTGGCCTTCACTCAACTGCCTGAGAACCAGGAAGTTATCAGGACATCTACTGCTGATAAGATTAAAAAAGCAAAGTGGGACAACCCCTTTAAGCGTTCCGCTTGTCGTGTTTTGTATCCCCCCCCCCCCCCGGTTGTTTACTAGGCCTCAGCGAGACGCTAGTTCCTCCACCAGGGAAGGAACAGGTGGTCTCTGCCCTGTCACTATCTTTAGGGCATCTGAGGGTCACCAGGGTTCTCTAGGTTCCCGTGTATGGGTATCTCTACCATTGAGTGGTGCCCATACGAATAGGAGTTAGGGCCAGGAGCAGGGTTTTATAGGTGGTGACCCTTTTCCTTCCCTAGCGGTGAGGCCTAGTGTCTTTCCCCTTCCTTCTTGATTGTCTTTTGGTGTTCTGCCCTACTACATCAGTGACAATTATTGAACCAATGCTAACCATTTTAATATTTTGCAGTAGCCATTTATCTTCTATAATAAGGTCAATTCTTGAATATCTTTTATGTGGATGGGAATAGAATGTGTAGTCACGCTCGGAGGCACTCTCCATGTATCGTACAGATCTTCTGATACAAGTTGTGAAATGGGGACGATTGACTGGAATCTGGATGGGAGGATTTATCCATGATGGGTGACGGGGATAAATTAAAATCTCCGCAAATGAGCAATGACCCCTGTTTTATGCTGGATATCTTTAATAATAAATCTTAAAGAAAGGAAGTTGTTGATGATTAGGGGCATATATGGTGACTAATGTATATATTTTAATATTAATATTACATACGAGGATAATATATCTTCCGTCTTGGTCCGTTATTTCTTTAATGAGTTGAAAAGCTAAGTTATTTTTAATCGCTATTGAGACTCCTTTTTTCTTCCCCGTGGCTGGAGCGGTAAAAATATTAGTGAAGTTTCTATGATGCAACCTAAAAGTGTCCTCTTTATATAAGTGGGTCTCTTGGGCACACATGTCAGATTTTAATAGCTTTGCTTCCTTCCAGAACATTGATCTTTTAAGAGGGCTATTAAGGCCTTTAGTATTAATACTAGAGATAGTAAAAACCATATTAGTCTCTTAAATACAAAAGGTTTAGAAATATAAATGACACCATTAAGTAAAAAGAAAAAAATAACAAAAAAGAAAAAAAAAAATACAATAGGGTTAAGAAGGGGAGAGAGCGGTGGATATATACAACTAACTGTAACAGATTAAACTGTAATTATAACAGTAGAATAGGTAAGATCCTCTATTTATCCAGTATATTTACAGGGGGGAGATCAAAGAAGTTAGTCGCTCCTTCGCTGCTCCAGGTACCTGAAACTTTAAAGGGTTTACTCACAAGACCCCAGGTGACTGCAGCTCGAGGTAGTCCCCATGATTTATGTCCATTCTTTAGAAGGCGTGCCGGCAGTCTCTTCTTTAGTGGAGAGCTTGTATATCTTCACCCAGAGTTACCGCCGACCATTTTTGCAGTAGTGTCATGGCTTCTCTTGGCAATGTCAGGACGTGGGTTATGCCATTTTTGGAGACTATTAATTTGACTGTATATCCCCACTTGATGTTATTGTCCCTCAAGACTTTGGTGGCAGTAGAGAATTCCCTCCGTCTGTTTAAGGTGGTAGTGGATAGGTCTGTAAACACCAGAACGTTTTGGAAGCGCTCTGGGAGATCTTGTGCTGTTGTAACGGCTCTTGTGATTTTCTCCTTAAAATAAAAAAAATGAAGTCTTGCGATGACGTCTCTAGAGGCTGAGTTTGGTGCACTTTTAGGCTTAGGTATGCGATGCGCTCTGTCTATAAGAAAATCTCTTTGTTCTTCTGAAGGGATGAGCGCTACAAAGAAATCCATGAGGAAATCCTGCAAAGCGTCTACGTTAATACTTTCGGGAATCCCCCTAAACCTCAAGTTGTTACGTCTTCAGCGGTCTTCCAAGACTGCTAGCTTGAGTTAAAGTGCTGAAATATCCTCTTTTACCTCATTGTGCACATCCACTAATTGATTGTGTGTGGTTGTGAATTCCTCCATTTTATTTTCAATATGGGAGATTCTGTCCCCAATTTGTGCTATATCTTTTTGCAATGCTGAGAAGGCAGTGGTGATATCTTTATGTATTGACTGTTAAAGCTCAGATAAGAGGCTTCTCAGTGTAGATTCTGTGACTGGAGGGCTATTCATGCCTCTGCTGGGGGAAGGCTGTGACTGTGCCTCATGTATACATTCAAAAGAGCCTCTCATTGAAGGAGTTGTTTGCTCTTTATTGTGGGGCTGTTCTTGGCTTCCACTGAGGAATAGCTGTTTTCTGGGTAGGGAACTATGCACTGAGGAGGGCAGGGAGGATTCAGAGCGCTCTTCTCTCTCGGCACTTCTATGATGAGAACTGCGGGCACCATCATGATTTTAGCCCGAGGCCGGGGCAAAGACCTTGATCTTTGCTGGCGCTGCATCTTTTTTCTTAGCGCGGCCCATAGTGAGGAGGTGAATGCTTGGGGCAGCTGTGGAGCGCATTAAGACGCCATTTAAGGGGTCCAGGAGTGCTGTGTGCCGCTTAATTTATCGGTACCTGCTGGAATTGTTTCCTACTAGCTCTGCATCCGGCCACGCCCCCCAAGATTTTAGTTTTTCATTCTGAATAAGTTAGCAAAGATTTTTACCATTCTATTTTCACTTTTTTATTTTAGCACAAGACGCAATATAACAAAATTGAATGCGTCTGAATGCTTTCTAAATGCATTGTAATAAACATTATCTGATTTAAAAAAAAAAAAACATATCACTTACTTTAACTAAGATATCCAGCTGACCAGCACCACGTTCATCTAGAGGACCCAGGTTCTGGCTGACTAGAGAGCAGAAGCTATGACACAAATCTAAGATTTCATTTAGACAATGAAAAACCTGCAAATAGAAAGTTTTCAATGTAAGCTGGGAACAATACAAGATTTGATTATTAGATGTTAAAACAAATGCTGTACTTACAGGTTTTAATAAGATGAAGGACTGGGCCAGGAGATTGCTGAGAAAATGGTCGTGAGCCAGGCGAATACTCTCAAAATCTCGGGTTGAGTTGATCTGCTCTAAGAGCTGTGAGAACTGAGATTCCAACACATCTACCTAAATTTTAAAAAGAGAGCTCATAATGTAAGGAGGTTTATGGATACCTCTAGCATAGGAAGCCACCAAAGTGACAATAACATGTTACTAAATACACTAAAAAAGGGACTGTCCGCTTTTGTTATACTGATGTCCTACCCCAAGGATAGGTCATCAATATCAGATTGGTGGGAGTCCGATTCCCAGAAGTCCCACTGATCAGCTGTTTGAAGAGACCGCAGCGGTAGTATGCTCACCCTTAACATTGCAGCAGCGAGCAGGTGTGATTACAACTAAGACATCCCCATTTACTTCAATGCCCAATTCACTTGAATCGGAAGAAGCCATCCCATTTAAGTAAATAGGGACGATGGAGTTGTAATTACACTGCTCGCCGCTGTAATGTCGACGGTGAGCATACTAGTGCTGTGGTCTCTTCAAACAGCTGATCAGCGGGGGTGCTGGAAACTGGGCCCCCGCCAATCTGATATTGATTACATATCTTGAGCATAAGTCATCAATATTACAAAAGTGGACAACCCGTTTAAGATTATTATTTTTTTTCTCATTATTTCTCACCTGCAAGTAATATTGAAGATTGTCCACTAGAAATGCCATGTGATTCCGCAGTCGACACTTAATGGCATCTGTTCTATTATATTCCAAATGTTTTCTTTGCATCTGTAGAGCCCAACAGTGCTGAAGTTCTGACTGCACACGCCGGACACTAAGTAAGTACTTGAAAACGACATTGTACCTAGCAAGGGACAGGTTGTAAACCACAGATCAGAGTAATCCATTTGCAAGACAAAAGGATCAAAACTAAAAGTAGAGCATTAGAAATTGCATTCCATTTGGAACTTTGTACAGAATTTAGCAATTTCGTTTTTGAGAGAACTGTGGTAATGTAAAGTTACAATAGGTTGTGTTCACATCTCATTTATTTCCCCGGTTCTGCTACGTTCTAGAAGAACAACAAAAATAATGTGCCAAATTTGGCACATGGCTGACCCAAACAGACCCCACTGATTTTAATGGCTAACGTTCGGGAGTCCAGACTTTTTCTCTCGTACTTTAAACAGAATCTGTGACAGAATTAGGCTGGGTTCACACCTGTGCGTTTTACAGAGCGTTCCTACGCGCTGTAAAACGCTCAACAGTCAAGAACCAATGCTTCCCTATGGGCATGGTTCTCACCTGAGTGTTTTACAATACGCCCCAGGAGCTTCTTTGGGGCGTATTGTCGTGCGTTCCCGCCCATAGACTTAAGCAGAAACGCGCGACAATGGGGGTTTCTTGTTTGCTAATTTAAAAACGCGCGTACGTACGCGCCGCTTTGTGTGTAAAAAGTATTTTAATACTGTCTGAAACTAGCTCTCTCCTGTTGATAAAATGGCCAGCCTCTGTACTCACTTTTATGAATGCACTGCAGCGAGCGGCAGTGAGTAATGCTCCTCCTTCCTGAATTAGGAGCATTACTAAGTGACGTCACTGACGCTCGCTGCAGTGCATTCATAGTGAAAGTGAGTACAGAGGCTGGCCATTTTATCAATAGGAGAGAGCTTGTTTAATATACAGTAGTAAAATACTTTACACACAAAGCCAGTTATGTGCGCAGTTTAGGACACGTGAGGGGGACCAGCATAAGATGCTATATGTGTGTCTTATGCTGGCCCCCCATGGCCCTATGCGTCATAGCACACATCCCCCATAAAAGTGTCCTCCACAGATCCCCCATAACAGTATCCTCCACATATCAACCATAACGCTGTCCTCCACATATCAACCATAATAGTGTCCTCCACAGATCCCCCATAACAGTGTCCTCCACAGATCCCCCATAACAGTGTCCTCCACAGATCCCCCATAACAGTGTCCTCCACAGATCCCCCATAACAGTGTCCTCCACAGATCCCCCATAACAGTGTCCTCCACAGATCCCCCATAACAGTATCCTCTACAGATCCCCATAACAGTATCCTCTACAGATCCCCCATAACAGTATCCTCCACAGATCCCCCATAACAGTATCCTCCACAGATCCCCCATAACAGTATCCTCCACAGATCCCCCATAACAGTATCCTCCACATATCAACCATAACAATGTCCTCCACATATCAACCATAACACTGTCCTCCACAGATCCCCCATAACAGTGTCCTCCACAGATCCCCCATAACAGTGTCCTCCACAGATCCCCCATAACAGTGTCCTCCACAGATCCCACATAAGTGTTCTCCACAGATCCCAGAGTTTTTCATTGAATGCCTCTATTGTCAATCACACAAACGCGCGTATTACGAGCGTTTCCTAAATACAAAAATGCCCCAAAATACACCTCAAAAACGCCTGATAAAAACAACTGTAAAATGCGCATACCGAATACGCTCAGGTGTGAACCAAGCCTAAAGCCTCCAATGCAGATGTGAACTTACCCTAAGTTCACAACAATCTATCTACTGTCAGTCTGGGATTACAAGGGGCCATGATGAAATGATTTCTGTTATTTATAATTTAATATACATTTAATATACATAACCGACAAAAAAACATTTTCACAATTACAGAGTGCAATTACTGTTATATATCATAGTATAAAGTAGAATCAAGCGATGACATGAGGTATATTGCTGCTTAACTAACCCACTGAATCTTCTCAACAAATCTGTAGTAAACATATATACACCCATTCACCTACGTACAGTACAGACCAAAAGTTTGGACACACCTTCTCAAAGAGTTTTCTTTATTTTCATGACTATGAAAATTGTAGATTCACACTGAAGGCATCAAAACTATGAATTAACACATGTGGAATTATATACATAACAAAAAAGTGTGAAACTACTGAAAATATGTCATATTCTAGGTTCTTCAAAGTAGCCACCTTTTGCTTTGATTACTGCTTTGCACACTCTTGGCATTCTCTTGATGAGCTTCAAGAGGTAGTCACCTGAAATGGTCTTCCAACAGTCTTGAAGGAGTTCCCAGAGATGCTTAGCACTTCTTGGCCCTTTTGCCTTCACTCTGCAGTCCAGCTCACCCCAAACCATCTCGATTGGGTTCAGGTCCGGTGACTGTGGAGGCCAGGTCATCTGGCGCAGCACCCCATCACTCTCCTTCATGGTCAAATAGCCCTTACACAGCCAGGAGGTGTGTTTGGGGTCATTGTCCTGTTGAAAAATAAATGATGGTCCAACTAAACGCAAACCGGATGGAATAGCATGCCGCTGCAAGATGCTGTGGTAGCCATGCTGGTTCAGTATGCCTTCAATTTTGAATAAATCCCCAACAGTGTCACCAGCAAAGCACCATCACACCTCCTCCTCCATGCTTCACGGTGGGAACCAGGCATGTAGAGTCCATCCGTTCACCTTTTCTGCGTCGCACAAAGACATGGTGGTTGGAACCAAAGATCTCAAATTTGGACTCATCAGACCAAAGCACAGATTTTCACTGGTCTAATATCCATTCCTTGTGTTCTTTAACCCAAACAAGTCTCTACTGCTTGTTGCCTGTCCTTAGCAGTGGTTTCCTAGCAGATATTCTACCATGAAGGCTTGATTCACACAGTCTCCTCTTAACAGTTGTTCTAGAGATGTGTCTGCTGCTAGAACTCTTGTGTGGCATTGTCCTGGTCTCTAATCTGAGCTGCTGTTAACCTGCGATTTCTGAGGCTGGTGACTCGGATGAACTTATCCTCCGCAGCAGAGGTGACTCTTTGTCTTCCTTTCCTGGGGCGGTCCGCATATGAGCCAGTTTCTTTGTAGCGCTTGATGGTTTTTGTGACTGCACTTGGGGACACTTTCAAAGTTTTCCCAATTTTTCGGACTGACTGACCTTCATTTCTTAAAGTAATGATGGAGACTCGTTTTTCTTGCTATAATACAAATTCTAACAGTCTATTCAGTAGGACTATCAACTGTGTATCCCATCCACCTGACTTCTCCACAATGCAACTGATGGTCCCAACCCCATTTATAAGGCAAGAAATCCCACTTATTAAACCTGACAGGGCACACCTGTGAAGTGAAAACCATTTCAGGTGACTACCTCTTGAAGCTCATCAAGAGAATGCCAAGAGTGTGCAAAGCAGTAATCAAAGCAAAAGGTGGCTACTTTGAAGAAACTAGAATATGACATATTTTTAGTTGTTTCACACTTTTATGTTATGTATATAATTCCACATGTGTCAATTCATAGTTTTGATGAATCTACAATTTTCATAGTCATGAAAATAAAGAAAACTCTTTGAATGAGAAGGTGTGTCCAAATTTTTGGTCTGTACTGTGTAATATATATATATATATATATATATATATATATATATATCTCTATCTATCTCTGTGAGTTTAATCTGACACATCTGTCGGCTGAGAGAAAAAAAATCAGGTATCAAAGTAATTTAAAATATATTGTAGGGTATTATCATAATAAGGAATTGTAAGGAATATATGTTTACCCTATAGGTTATTTTGGCTTTAATTAATTTTCATAATTTTATTGTCACCGATTTTATATTTGATTAATTTGCACTGTATTATTATTTTAATAAATATATATTTTGATTTACCACTGCCTTCTTTTTGTCGTCAAACTTAGCGCAGATCACGAGCTCTTATTGGCTTGGTCTTTATGATAAGTTAGAATCTCCTCCCTTACAGATTCAAATTTATTTACATAAAGAATATAGACTGCTAATTAGAGCAGTATACATATTCTGACACATCCCATATCTGCTCCTCATTTCATTAAATGAAAAGAGCAATTAAAGAGGACCTTTCACCAGAATAAAACTTCTAAACTAACTATACAGGCATGTAGAGCGGCGCCCAGGGACTCCCCTGCACTTACTGTTATACCTGGGCGCCGCTCCGTTCTCCCGGTATAGCCTCTGGTATCTTCATAGTTAGGCTCCACCCAGGGGAACCTGCCGGCGCCTCCTTCTCCCATGCTGCAGCGCTGGCCAATCGCAGTGCTCAGCTCATAGCCTGAGAGGCTTTTTTCTCTCTCAGGCTATGAGCTGAGCGCTGCGATTGGCCAGCGCTACAACATGGGAGAATGAGCCGACGGCAGGTTCCCCTGGGTGGAGCCTAACTATGAAGATACCGGAGGCAATAACAGGAGAACGGAGCGGCGCCCAGGTATAACAGCGGAGGCAATAACGGGAGAACGGAGCGGCGCCCAGGTATAACAGTAAGTGCAGGGGGGTCCCTGGGCGCCGCTCTACATGCCTGTATAGTTAGTTTGGAAGTTTTATTCTGGTGAAAGGTCCTCTTTAATTGTTAGAAAATAAATGTGCTAGAAACGTTACACCCATTTTACTCCAAAGGACTGCACAGTGTAAGAACTGTAAAGGATGCAGGTGAGGGTTAGACCAAAAAGGGGGTTCTTTGACAATTTGCCCTTTTTATGTAAACAATGAGCTACTTTCAACACTTGGGCCCCAGTACTCAGTGCAGATGAAAGGGGTTTATAACCACACAGTAGGTTTGTGAGACTCTCCAAGATCCCATAAGAGCCGCTGTCCATGCAGTCACTACATTGCTCATGTCAATGTCTATCCACCAATATGCATATACGTACCAACGGAGAGTCTAGGAAGTAGAAATACATACTGGGGGCTGCCATGCCTCCCTGCTGTTTCAGGGTCCTGTAAGTTAGCTAGACTACTGTAATTTGGGGCAATAAAAGGACCTTACAATACTCTTTTCACTGAATGATTGATTATTCATGAAACATATATAAAAATGTTAGCAAATAAATAATTTCGAAGATGTTTTACTTGCAAAGTAAGACCCAGAACCACTCACTTTTCTAACACAGCTGGAGTGAAGAGAATGTGTAATGGCCACTGCACCTTATAGGACAGTCCAAGAGCTGCCCAGCCAGAAGTAGGAGCCTCCCTTGGAGATGCATCACGTGAAGGACCTTCACGGGGCTGAGACAGGTCTGTAGATACAAACAAATGGGAAAAAAACACATCACTGGAAAATTTGTACCTAGGATAAGAACATTTTTCATATTATTTTCTAATATGAACATATTCACACATGTGACAACCTCTAAAGTTCTACATCTGCAGGAAAACTGGGCTTCCATTGTGTCTTCAGTCATTGGGGGAAATCATGAGGGAAATTTCTGAAGTCCATTTTTCAGGAGTCTGGGTTGCTGTAATTTGCTACAAATTTCTCAAAATCTAAAGCTGGCATAAATCTGCTAGGCTAGCCACACCAATTTCCCAAACTGGACTAAGTGGTGTAAAAATGCTAAATGTTGTACATTTTTTAAATAAAAAACTGTTAAGAGGCACGCACCTCTTGGTAAATTTAGTACATTGTCTATGCAGCACAATATGAAAGTTATGCCAGCTATGAACTGGCTCAAAACTTTTCTATAAAATGCCAACAATTTGTGGCAGAAATTATAATAAATCTCCCTTGCCTTAAAGTGTAAAAAGTTTGATATTGTCACACACAAATGACATGCTGCAAACTTGCAAAATTTTTATGCCATAAAACGGACACAAAGCCCTTGATAAATTCCTCTATCTGTACCAACATAAGACAAATATCCACTGGTGATGAAAAGAATACCAGATAATGACTGTCTAAAAAGAATACACCGCTGCATACCTTTCTGCTCCTTTCCATGGTAATCAATGGTTAAATGGAGCAGGGGGAGAATGTTGTCATCATCGAGTAAAACCTTATGCGCTGAGAGCTGGAAGGCTACGTTAACATCTGGAGAAAAAAATAAGCTATTGTAATGGATATTGTACATAGATGAGCTCTGTTATGTGATCTACGAGTCCAAGGTACTGTATACAATGAAAGAACACAAAACCATTATTTGTCCGCTTAGGTCTGTGTGGCACCAAAGGATCCAAAGATATATGGAGACTATATGTAAATTAGATGAGTAGTTTCAAAATTTGCTTTACATTAGGACATGTATACGGTGGCTCCCCATACAGGGTTAAATCCACAGGTCCCCTTATGAGGACAGCCATGTCAATCAGTAGGTCTACTCCAATCATTGTTGCCACGGTACTGAAATGCCACCCTCAAATTGTTTGAGAAATAATATAGATGTAAGGATCAGCACCTCTGTGACATGTATAGTGGACACCCCTAGGTAGTTGGCAGTGGAACACACCAGTGCCAAATACCACAGTGCAGCACCATATTACACCCAACAGTGCCAACCACTATGCACAACACATAATACCCGCTAGCAGCACCAAATACCTTTCCACCCCACCCTGACTGATAATAGGATTATGCCCTTCCCACCTTTGCAAAAGCATTTATTCCCTTCTACCCCTCCCCTGGCAGGGCAGTACCACTGTCCCCTAAACCACTGTTCCCCCACTGGCAGCCATACTTTCCCCATTCCAAACAAATCCTGGACTGGCAGGGGCAAAGGTGGAAGGAGTGTTTCAGTAGAGCTCTTTGGGCTCCTCTCTTGCCTTCCTCGTTTTTAGTGTAGGAGACCCAGTATGCAGGACCTCTAAAAAGTCACGTCTCAATGATGTCACCACATGTATTTTACCCCTTCTAGACTCGGAAACTGCACTGATAAATGCAGGGCCAGCAGTGTCAGTGCAATTTCTGCATTGGAGTTCCTGTTTTGTGGAAATACAGTACCTGGGAGGACCCCGGCCCACACCAGGCAATGAGTGGTGCCTCACACTCACCGTGTTCTGTGACGGCTGTAGGCGGTGTTTTCAGCATGTGCTGGGCTATATCTATGAAAGCCTGAAACAATTCACCTCTTCCTAGCAGGTAGAAATCTTTTATAATCTGGAAGAACAAAGCAATATCTTTTTCTAACTAGAAACAGAATAAAAAGCAACATTAAATACCAAGCTATCCACAATACACTGGTCATAATAAAGGTTACCACAATGTCAGTTGTGGAATATGTCCCATGCATTAGTGATAGCACCATTTTATTTCATGAACATTTAGCTCCAGTAGAGTGCAAGTGGTCTCACTGTCTAAATCAGGGAAGCTCCACCTGCGGCCCTCCAGCTGTTATGAAACTACAACTCCCATCATGCCCAGCTGTAGGATGATAGCTGTAGTATGTCCGGGCATACTGAGAGTTGTAGTTTTGCAACATCTGGAGGGCCGCAGGTTGGGCATCCCTGGTCTAAATGGTCCAGTGATCTAGATTAAGTTAGCTGTCTGTGATCCATTAACCCTTTGCCTCTGCAGATTTTTGGGCACCATGTTGAATTTGAAGAGACCACAAGATACTCCAACAGTGAAAACTCCCAAAAAGAAACCCCATTTTGGAAACTACACCTCTCAAGGAATTTATTGAGGGGTGCAGTGACCGATATGACTCAACAAGTGTTTCAAAGAATCTAGAAACACTTGACTGTGAAAATGAAACATTACATTTTCAATGTTGCTTTAGTACCAAATGTTTTGATTTCACAAGGATTAACAGGAGAAAATGCCCCCCACAATTTGCTATGCATTTTTTCCTGAATAAAGCAGCATTCAGAAGGGAAGGAGCTGTGCCTGGATTTTCTAACATGGAATTTGCTGGAATCTTTTACATAAATGTTCTATGTTTTTGTGACTGAGCTATGTGGGGGCTTGTTTTTTTTGTGGCACAAGATGTAGTTTTTATTGGTGCCATTTTGGGATACATATGCCTTTTTGATAGCTTTTTATACTATTTTTTGGGAGGTGAGGTGTGAAAAAAATTGCAATTCTGTCCGTTTTTTTTTTTAATTGGGTTCTCCATGTCTTGTATAGGATAAAATAACTTCGTTCTGTGGGTCGATACAATTATGGCGATGCCAAATTTATATAGTTTTTTTTTATGTTTTGCTACTTTTGCTAAGTATTAAATAATACATTTTATTAACCTTAAGTTATATTTTGCATCGCCATATACCAACATCCATAACATTTTTATTTTTTCAGCAATGTAACTGTGTGAGGGATTGTTTTTTGAGGGAAAAACTGTAGTATTTATTGGTACCGTTTTGGGGTACATATGATTTTTTGATTGCTTTTTATACCATTTTGTGGAAGGTAAGGTGTGCAAAAATTGCAATTCTGTCAGTGTTTTATTCTGTTCTCCATGAGATAGAGAGAGATAGAGAGAGAGAGATATCTATCTATCTATATAGGGCAGCACTATCAGTAGCAAAAAGAAAGGAGTGCCAGCAGTTTAGAAGTATCCAAACATCAAAGAATAAATAAAATTAAAAAAAGACCGCGGCACTTCCATATGGTGAAAAAACGTGTAGTCCTTTATTCACCCATGCAACGTTTCAGTCCACTTACTGGGACTTGCTTACTAGGCTTGAGAACGGTCCCAGTAAGTGGACTCTAACGTTGCGTGGGTGAATAAAGGACTACACATTTTTTCACCATATGGAAGCGCCGCAGTCTTTTCCATATATATATATATATTTTTTTACAACTTTGTTCTGTGGGTCGATACGGTTATGGCAATACCAAATTTATATTATAATCTATATATATATATATATATATATATATATATATATATATCTCTATCTATCTATCTATCTATCTATATTTATACACACACACACACACATACATACATACATACATACACACACACCCCCTACACATACACTTTTGCAGCATAAATAAAATCACTTTTTATTTTACACTATCATATACTAACATCCTAAACGTTTTTAATTTTTCGCCAACGTAGCTGAGTGAGGGCATGATGGGGGCATCAGGGCACAGCGGGCATACCTTATTTCAGGCTCTGATCTCCAGAGTGGAATTCACAGCCTGAAACCGGCATGTTCAAACTGCCTATGCTCCAATTGGTTTGTCTGGTCACAAATAGATTGCTTTTACACATATATTTTAGCTGGCAATTTTCCACACTTTTAGTGGCATTTTGCTATAAAAATCTCCAGATGGGGGCTGAAGGCTTATGGGAAATATGAAAGACACGACACACAACAGCTTCTTTTTTTTTTTTTTCCCCACTTCTGGTTTTGTTCATTAAATGGGTTATCTCACGTCAGCAAATGACAATAATCATGTGGAAAAAGTTACGACAAGGCACTTGTTGAGAAAGGGTTGAGACGTAGTATGGTATATATGTGCATACATTAACCACAGCATCATGGGACGATGTGCGCAGATGTGCCCAGCATCTGCGCACGTCTGCCCATGGTGATCCCCAGGGGCTCATAGTGGCCCCTGTGGGAAATATGTGCCTCCTTTAGACCGTGCCCCTTATAATATATATATATGGCTGTGGCCCCTTATAACATAGATATATATATATATATATATATATATATATCTATAATCCCCCTTATATATGTGTATATATATTATCAGGAGGACATATATGTGTATCTGCCATGGCTCTCCCCCAGGTAGGTAGGTATATATATATATATATATATATATATATATATATATATATATATATATATATATATATATGGGCCTATAACTGCCCATGTATGCCCCAGGTTTATAATGAGTATATATATGTATATAGATGCGCCCCAAGTATCTATATACATATATATATACTTAAATTCCCCCCATAGGTACGGCGTTCAGCCAGTTCCTGCAGGGGGGTGGATATGTCTCCAGGTGGCTGGTGACTTCAAAGGCTAAGGGATCAATTGATTTGAGGCACTTTGTTGAGTTTATCAGCCTATTTACTATGCGGCCCCACCTTGTGTTTGTGACATGGCTGGGCGTGTGGTGCTGCTAGCCTCAGGGGGCCAACTGGCATGCATACGTCACAGTCACACTATGATGTCACATCCCTGAGGAGGGGGGAGGTGGGCCGTTTCTGAGGCTGATATAGGAGCCTGAAACCAGGAACAGGGGTCTCTTGCAACCAGTATAGAATCAGGGACACATGGGAGAGAGCAGCTACATGATGAGCACCTGGAAAGGCCTCTGGAAGGATTAAGTATCAACCCTATAACCCCTGATCTACCCCCTTATTATTGTAGTGTGCTGCTATAAATATATATATCTATTCTATTGATATAGATATATATAATTATAAGCAATGCCTGATCCCTGCTACCGCTGACCCTGGTCCCTGTGTGCTGGTAACCCCTGATGGACCCTGGTCCCTGCCTACTGTGCACCCTGGCCCATGATCTGACCCCCACCCCTGAAACCCCTGATATACCCTTTCCCTACCCTGATTAACCCCTGGTGGTAACCCCTGCTTAAACCCTGCCACACACCCCCCTCACTGTACACTTGCAGGGTATTTAACCCCTGTACAGCAGTACAGCTCTGATATTATCCCCATTGTAAACCCTTTGTGTTTGTGGTATGCTTACACCACTGTAAGACCACCGTTAACCCTCGGCGTACCCCATAGGGATAGTATAGAACTAGATGGGTGGGTTGTTATTATTACTTGTATGCGTGAACTGTATAGTTAGTTTATGGGTGGAATTGGGAACGTGTAGTGTAGTTTAGGATTGTATATTTAGTTCTGTATTGTTAGGGTATTGCATGCTTAGTGTGTTAGGTTTTAATAAATACCGTTATATTTGTACCCTTTGTGTAGCGTGTACTTGTTAGCGGTAGCGAGTTAGTAAGGCGCATGCAGCTAGTGTAGTGATTAGTGTAAAGCATAGCGAAAGTATTGTGTTATTATTATATAAAGGCATTAATAGGCGGAGTCATCAATAGACGGCTCCTCCTATTTAGGAATATTAATTATCGATATTCGCATAAATATTGGTGATTAATATTCCCCCTTTACAGCACTACTAAGGTATTGCGATTGTCCATATTGTCTCCTTTGCTGGCCAGATTAATTTTTCCATCATATTATACATTGTTTGTATCTAGGGGTTATGACCACCGCTGCAGCGCAGATTTTGAGGCAGCCGGGAAAGGAGCTGCTGCGTATGCATGCCTATGTGCGCTCCCAGCCACCAGAGAGGCCGGTGCTGTTTCCTATAGTGTGCAAGCATGATCACCACTCTGCTGAAGTGAGACAACCCCCTTCAGTGGAGTTTTTTGTCTTTCTGCCTTCATTTAAAAAACGCAGCTTGCTGGAGCTCTTGTCATTTTTTCATGCATTTTCATATCACATTCTATATAGGGAAAACGCCATGAAAGTAACACTAATGGTAAGAAACAATATCAGTGACAATTAAAGAAGTCCAGTGCTCCACAAAAGTTTGGCTCTCTTTCAGGACTGCTTAGATACTTGCTAAGTTTGGAAAGTCTGAGTCTGAATGAGAACCAGGGATTGGTAGGCTGTGAAAACATAATTGTCAGCCCTTACCTTTAACTGCCCTATCAAATCAGATTCTTCCACCATGAGATTCCACAAGTGCTGAAAGAAAGAGAACACAACACGTCAAGAAAAATACAGATAATATTTAGGCTTCCCTGAAAGTCACTTGTAGTGTTGAAGGTATGAAGAGCAAAGATGCTCATCTATGTACACCTATGGTTACCGGGCAAGCAGAAATATGCATTATGAGGTTCTGCAGCAGCACTGTATAATACATACTGATAGAAGATAATAGGATTTTTTTGTGCTTACCTGTAATAATCCTTTTCTCGTCGAGTTCATTGGGGGACACAGAACACCATGGGTTTAGCTGCTGCCACTAGGAGGCAACACTAAGCAAAAAAAAGTGTTAGCTCCTCCTCTCAGCTATACCCTTCCTGCAGACACTGAGCTAAACAGTTTGTACAAAAGCAGTAGGAGCAGCCAAGAGAAGCCAACAGAAAACAAAAAGGAAGAAAACTGGAGATGGGTCATCAAGAACCAGAAGGACCTATCTAGGAGAACCAGCAATGTACATACAGGGTGGGAGCTGTGTCCCCCAATGAACGCGAGAAAAGGATTTTACAGGTAAGCATAAAAAAATACTATTTTCCGCTCATATCATTGGGGGACACAGAAAAGACCATGGGACGTTAAAGAGCAGTACTATGGGGAGGGAACAAGGACAGAACGAACCCAAGGCCGGTCATAAGGCCCCGCATAGAAATGCGGGGGAAAGACACACCAGGAACCCTGAAAAGGGACAGGAAGACCCATTCTCCAGAAGGCTAGCCAGAGAGCGGCTGAATACACAGAGGCTCCGGCAGAGCAGAAGAAAGAACAGCTCAGGAAATATAAGTCACGGCTTAGGAGACTTCAGAAGAAGTGGAGAGCACACAGAATATCCACAAGATGGACAAGAATCAAGACAAGTCAATCACCAGAAGCAATGGAGCGATCGTGGAAGATACAGGAGAGAAATACGTAGCCTGGATCCAGAGGGCTGTTAAGGAGTAATGCCCAAGGATCAAAACCCCAGGGGGGGCGGGTGGAATACTGATTGGAAGAAGACTAATTGAAAATGGCGTCTGGATATCAAGGGCCAAAGAACTGCAGATGTAACAAAACTTGCCCCCCATGGGGGAAGAAGTAGGAATGCCCGAAGGCAAAGGCCCCACATACCATACCGGACTGCCAGATGAGAAGAACACTCAAGCGGAACCACGTCGAACAAGTCAGAGCTAGAGAACCTGAAAGTCAGGCATGAGAATGGCCAACAAGAAAAAATTCTTGAAGGAAGTGAAGAAACCCAGAGGGAACAAGGCAGTGGAACCAACCCAAAACTGCCCAAAAAAATTGGGGAGTAACCTGATCGGGAAAGAGAGTGTCCTCCGGGATCAAAAACGTCCCTTTCAGACCTACGGCCAAGGGGGTTTCTTCATAAGAATGTTCCCCCAGGAAAACGCCAATGTGGTAAGCAGAGGCATGTAGAGGAGGACCTTAAATTCCAGAACAAGAGAAGAGAGAAACCGTCTGATACTCCATGGAAGGCTGCCTAAAATGGCAGACCTAATCGGAAGCTGCAGACAGGAACCAGAGAGAGTAAAACTACTGCACCAGGAAGGGAGTGGCCCCCAAATGCCACAAAGCCCCAGAAAAAAAATGGTAACAGAACAAACACCACCTGCGTAGGCACCCCACAGCAGAAAGAGGGGCATATGAGAACCCAATGGCTATGAACACTGGCCGATCAGGCAGTAACAATATGTGGGGAAGCGCAACTACTCACCCTGCGGAAGGGGAGAAGTAGAAGTAGCTGATGCGGCTTAGTAGAAAACCAGCACTTAGGAGTGACAACAAGGGCAGTACGACCGCTCGACCAGGGGAGGGGAGCCATGTAGACAACTCACATATGCAAACTGAATAAGTGCATACCCAAACTCCACACAGAGGGAACGCTGATGCTGTCACCCTAGTCGATTGTAGAGGCAATGTGGTACAGGGAAGAAGGCGCTAAGCCAGCGCTAGGGGTGGGCGATATGGCCTAAAATCTATATTGCGATATAATTTTAAGCATGTGCGATATATATCGCAAAATATTCTATATTTTCACTTTTTATGTAATAACTATTAGCCTCCTTAGGGGCAAGAACCCTTGTCCTATTCACCCTAATAGAGCTCTATTAGGGTGAATAGGACTTCACACACTCCCTGCTCCGCACAGCAAGCTGAATTTGACAGCCAGGGCTTGAGTAGTGTCCTGGCTGTCATGGTAACCGATCGGAGCCCTGCAATTACACTGCTGGGGCTCCGATCACAAGCTGCCACCCTGGGGCCACTGCCACCAATGATTTAATTGTGTGTGTGTGTGGGGGGGGGGGGGGGGGGGCACAATTATTATAATACTTAGAAGAGGGGGAGTAGAAGGGAGGGGCTGAGGTCCTGAGGGGTTAATTGCGGCGGATCACGGCGCGCAGTAATAGAGGCCAGGTATGGGATATGGCCGGCACATGCAGGCTATGTTTGTATTCAGGCATATTAACTATATTCATTGGTGGCCACAGTCCCTCCCCTCCTCCTCCTCCTCTCTGTTCTCATTGGTGGTGCAGTGGCCACAGTCCCTCCCCTCCTCCTCCGTTCCTACTAATGGCCAGCAGTAGTGAGCAAGCCCCTCAGCAGCAGCATGTCATGGCAGAACATAAGCAAAGTGCCTCCTGTGGCAGAAGGAAATGTAGACACGATCACAACTAGAAATAGCGAGAAGGCACCATGCCTAGGAGGAGGAATGCTGTGTACATCCCGCCGAAATGCCAGGGCTGATACTCCACATCAGCGGTTCTCAACCTAGGGGTCGCCACCCCTTTGGGGGTCGATCAGCCCCTTCCGGGGGGGTCGCCCGCGCACAGGAAGTGATGTCCTATCATCTGGACGGGTAAGTCGGGCCGCCTGTATCCCCGCGGTCCCTGACCGCGGGGATCAGAAACTTTAGTATTCATAAAATATTAATTTATCCCCCCCCCCCCCCTGCACCCCTGAGCGATTTTATCCGGGTGGGAGGTGCAGGGGGAGGGATGCGGGCGGTGCGGCAGGCGGGATCGCGATCCCCCGCCCGCCTCCCATTATAATAATCGTTGGTGTACAGTGGTTATACCAGGGTGTCAGCACATTGTTGGCACCCTGGTATAAACAGCTGACATCGGTGATGCGATGTCAGCCGTTTAACCCTTTCCATACAGCGGTCCGTACGGACCGCTGTATGGAAAAGGTTAACAGCTCAGGGAGCACCCTCCCTCTCCCATCAGGGGGCTGCTGTGCCTTTGCAGCCCCCGATGGAAGAGGGAGAGAGCCCCCAGACAGCCCCCCGAGAGCCCCGTCCTTACCCTTCCCCGTCTGCGAAGTTGTGGCTACAACTGAGCAGACGGGGAAGGTTTTTCCCATGGCAACAGGACGCCTTCTCAGGCGTCCTGCTGTCCATGGTTCTGAACAGATCTGTGCTGAAGGCATAGATCTGTTCAGTGTAAGTAAAATACAGTACAGAACCCTATATGGTGTACTGTACTGTATTATACAGACATCAGACCCACTGGATCTTCAAGAACCAAGTGGGCCTGGGTCAAAAAAATGTTAAAAAAAAGTGAAAAAAATTAAAATAAAAAAAAAAAAACATTTATCCCTGAATAAAAAAAAAATATTAAAAAATACACTACACATATTAGGTATCGCCGCGTCCGTAACGACCTGATCTATAAAACGGTCATGTTACTTTCCCCGCACGGTGAACACCATAAAAATAAAAACGATGAGAAAATTTAAATTTTGCCCACCTTAATTCCCAAAAAAGGTAATCCAAAAAGTCGCATGTACGCCAAAATTGTAACAATCAAACCGTCATCTTATCCCGCAAAAATCATACAGTACCCAAGATAATCGCCCAAAAACTGAAAAAACTATGGCTCTTAGACTATGGAAACACTAAAACATGATTTTTTTTGTTTCAAAAATGAAATCATTGTGTAAAACTTACATAAATAAAAAAAAAGTATACATATTAGGTATCGCTGCGTCCGTATCGACTGGCTCTATAAACATATCACATGACCTAACCCCTCAGATGACCACCGTAAAAACTGTGTAAAAAAAAGCCATTTTTTGTCATCTTACGTCACAAAAAGTGTAATAGCAAGCAATCAAAAAGTGATATGCACCCCAAAATAGTGCCAATCAAACCATCATCTCATCCCGCAAAAAATGAGACCCTACTTAAGATAATCGCCCAAAAACTGAAAAAACTATGGCTCTTAGACTATGGAGACATTAAAACTTTTTTTTGTTTTAAAAATGAATTCATTGTGTAAAACTTACATAAATAAAAAAAATTGTATACATATTAGGTATCGCCGCGTCCGTAACAACCTGCTCTATAAAATTACCACATGATCTAACCTGTCAGATGAATTTTGTAAATAACAAAAAAAAAAACGGTGCCAAAAAAGCTATTTCTTGTTACCTTGCCGCACAAAAAGTGTAATATAGAGCAACCAAAAATCATATGTACCCTAAACTAGTACCAACAAAACTGCCACCCTATCCCGTAGTTTCTAAAATGGGGTCACTTTTTTGGAGTTTCTACTCTAGGGGTGCATCAGGGGGGCTTCAAATGGGACATGGTGTAAATAAACCAGTCCAGCAAAATCTGCCTTCCAAAAACCGTATGGCATTCCTTTCCTTCTGCGCCCTGCCGTGTGCCCATACAGCAGTTTACGACCACATATGGGGTGTTTCTGTAAACTACAGAATCAGGGCCATAAATAATGAGTTTTGTTTGGCTGAGCACTTCTGATTTATTTATTTGGGGGACCCTGAGCACCATTGATTTATTTATTTGGGGGAGACCTGAAGCCCCGTTGATTTATTTATTTGAAGACCTTGAGCACTTCTAATTTATTTATTTGGGGGGGACTTGAAGCACCACTGATTTATTTATTTGATGGTTACCCTGAGCACCACTGATTTTTTTTTTTGATTTTTTTTTGTGTGGGGGGGGGTACTGTGAGCACCACTGAGTTATTTATTTGAGGGGAACTGTGCGCGCCACTGATTTATTTTTTAGGGGGTATTTGTTGTTTATTATTTATTTTAAAGTTATTTATTTGGTTTACAAATATTTTGTATTTATGCTAAAGTTCTGTGGTTATGAATGAATACTTGTGTATTTGAATTAACATTTGGTGTATTGGTGTCTGTGCGTGTTTTTGGTGGGTCATCAGACCCAATTCTCCAGGTGGGCCACGGGAGTTCCAGTCCGACACTGGGATTGGCGCCATTGTATTTATGCAGACTGGTCACACATCTGCAGAGAGTAGGTATTGTAGAAAGCAGCTGCTGTGTTAAAGGCATTGGAGGTAAGACAGGGCAACACTTGAATTATTGTTCATCAGCTATTGTCATATATTATTTTCATTTAGATAACAAACCATCCCATGACAATGGATCGTGTAGAGAAGAACCCTAAAATAAGAAAATATAGTGAGGATTTTTTACAGTATGGTTTTACCTCAATAATTACAGTAGGGATTGAGAAACCACAATGTGTTATTTGTTGTGAAGTTCTATCAGCTGAATCTATGAAGCCAAACAAACTAAAACGCCATTTTGATAGCAAGCATCCGAGCTTTGCCGGCAGGGATACCAACTATTTTAGAAGCAAAGCTGATGCACTTAAAAAAGCCAGACTTGACACTGGTGGCAAGTATTACAAACAAAACGTAGCAGCCGTTGAAGCTTCATATTTGGTGGCATGTAGAATTGCCAGAGCTATAAAACCTCACACCATTGGTGAGGATTTACTGTTGCCAGCGGCCAAAGACATTGTTCGAGTTATGATCGGAGACGAATATGTTACGAAATTGAATGCAATTTCCTTATCTAACGATCGATACTGTTCGCAGACGATTAGATGACATGTCGGCTGATATTCTTAGTCAGGTAGTACAGGAAATTAAATCTGCTCCACTTCCAATATTTAGTATCCAGCTTGATGAATCTACAGACGTGGCAAACTGTTCACAGTTACTGGTTTTTGTGAGGTATATTAATGACGGCGACTTTAAAGAGGAGTTTCTTTTTTGCAAACCTCTTGAAACGACAACTACTGCACATGATGTATTTGACAAAGTTGGATCATTTCTGAAAGAGCATCAGATCTCTTGGGAAAAGGTTTGTGGTGTTTGTACTGATGGTGCTCCAGCTATGCTAGGATGTCGATCTGGATTTCAACGTTTGGTACTGAATGAGTCACCAAAAGTCATTGGAACTCACTGTATGATTCATAGGCAAATATTAGCAACGAAGACGCTGCCACAAAATTTACAGGAAGTTATGAAAAGCGTCATAAGTTGTGTCAATTTGTAAAGGCGAGCAGTTTAAACAGTCGACTTTTCGAAACTGTGCAACGAGTTGGATGCGACACACAATGCTTTGTTATTTCATACTGAAGTGAGATGGTTATCAAGAGGAAAAGTTTTAAAACGTGTTTTTGATCTTCGTGATGAACTCAGAATGTTTTGTAATCAGAAGGCAAAACCACAGTTTGAGGCACTTTTCAGCGATAAAAGTGAACTGCAGAAAATAGCTTACTTGGTTGACATCTTTGTCATCTTGAAGGAGTTAAATTTATCACTGCAAGGACCAAATGCAACGTGCCTTGATTTGTCTGAAAAGGTTCGATCATTCCAAATGAAACTTCAGCTTTGGCAAAAAAAAAATGGATAACAATAATATTTACATGTTGCCTACCTTAGCTACTTTCTTTGAGGGACATGGGATTGAACCAGACAAAAGAATTACAATGATAATTTCTGTGAAAGAACACTTGCATATGCTTGAAGATGAAATTTCAATGTACTTTCCAAATCTACCGGACACCCCATTTGCTCTGGCCAGAAGCCCATTCACAGTGAAAGTTGAAGATGTTCCTGAGAGAGCACAAGAGGAGTTCATTGAACTTATTAACAACGATTCAGCGAGAACTGATTTCTCTACAATGCCAGTTCCTAAATTCTGGATCAAGCATTTGCAGTCATATCCTGTTCTGTCTGAGACTGTGTTGCGCCTTCTTCTTCCATTTCCAACAACTTATCTATGTGAAACAGGGTTTTCCAGCTTGTTGGTTATCAAGTCTAAATACAGAAGTAGACTTGTTGTGGAAGATGATCTTCGGTGTGCTCTTGCAAAGACTGCCCCAAGAATATCTGATCTGGTGAGACGGAAGCAATCTCAACCTTCGCACTAACGTTGGCTGTTTTATGCATACTGTTGCAAAATGTAGCGATGTTGTTTACTGTTGTTATATTAAGTATGTTACCCATGCTACACCATGCTTCAATACAAAATTTCATTTATTTGTAATTAGAAATAAATATTTGACAGTATATAACATTTTGTCTTTGTGATTAATTACTCTGCTTTAATTATGTTCAATTTGTAGCAATAAAAATACATCCTGCATATCAGATATTTACATTACAATTCATAACAGTAGCAAAATTAGTTATGACGTAGCAAGGAAAAAAAAATTAATGGTTGGGGGTCACCACAACATGAGGAACTGTATTAAGGGGTCACGGCTTTAGAAATGTTGAGAACCACTGCTCCACATGAAGGAAGGGGGATGTGAAGAAAACCATAAATGTAGCGTCCCCCGCCCATGCGTTATGTAAGCTGTAGTTGAAGGATAAACGCAAAAATCCCCCCTGGGAAGGGTTCACACTTTAGTAGCCATGGAACCGGAGTAGCCAGAATATCTATGGGCAGTGCAAAGACTGCCTCACAGGGGGGAGGCGATCGCAACAACTATGGCCTCTAGGGTTAGAGGAGAGACTCCACCTGAAAATGAGGACAACAGCAATAGCCACTAAGAATTGGTGCTAGCGCAACACTCCACCTGAGAAGGAAGAAATCTGGCAATCAGAGCAGACGTTCCACCTACGGAAGGAGTATGGACGCCTTACAGGGACTCAAGGCACAAGGAAAGGTATGAGGTACACCAACGGCCTGTTAGAGCTAAAGGCCGACCTGGAAGACAGAGGCTGCCACATAGGCGCCAGACACCAATCCAAACTAAGAATACCTGAGCAAGAGGGTAGTGTAAAGCTGTCACAGTATCCAGCAGTAGTGCCAAAATACCACCTATTACGGGGATAAGGCGATTGTAGGTACCGTGTCTTGCCAATAGGCCACCAATGGAACGGGATGCCATGCAACAAAGAACAAATGAGAATAGTCGCAGTAGACAACTTCGAAGAAATTACTCTACCCAAGAAAGACGGATAAGTTTCCAGTGGTAGTGGAATTACTCCGCTGATGGAAAGAGGGGAACCGAAAAGATGTACAGGGTCCACTGGTAGTGCAAGCACTACTGGTTGTGCAACTACTCAGTCAATGGGGGAGGTTAATGCTACAGGATCTCTAACACATAATTGTGGTGCAGCTAATCCCCCAATAGAAGGGGGAAAGCCGACAGGACAGATGATATCCAATATAAGAGTAATTACTCCGCCTGCAGAGGGGTTAATGCAACAGGACGTATGGTATCCGGTGGAAGTGCAATACTAAGGAAGGAGGGTAATGCGACAGTCTGTCCAAGATCCAATGATAGGGCAATTACTTTATAGAAGGAGGAAAATGCTACAGGATCTACAGTATGCGACTACGGTGCAAGTAAACCACCTATATAAGTGGAAAAACTGACAGGACAGATGATATCCAGCATTAGTGCAATCACTCCGCCTGCGTAGGGAGCAATGCGATAGTCTGTACAGGATCCAGTTGAAGTGCAATTACTCCGTCTAAGGAAGAAGGGTAATGCGATAGTCTGTACAGGATCCAGTGGTAGTGCAATTACTCTATAGAAGGAGAGTAATGATACAGAATGTACAGTACCCAGAGCAAGTGCAAATACTCCCACTACGGAAGGAGGGTAATGCTACCGGAAGCATAGGATCCAGTGGTAGTGCAATTACGCCGGTATAAAAATTCCTCCCATGGAAAGAGGGCAATGCTACCGGACGTATAGGAACCAATGGGATGTAAACACTCTGCCGATAGAAGATTACACTGCCCATAGAAAGAGGATAATGCTACGGGTTGTACAGTACCCAGTGGAAGTGCAATTACTCCGCCTAAGGAAGGAGGGAAAAGGTACAGGCCGTACAGAAGCCAGTGGGGGTGTAATTACTCCTTCTACAGAAGGAGGGTAATGGCACGGGCTGTACAGTATCCAGTGGTAGTGCTATTACGCTGCCTATGGAAGGAGGATAATGCAATGGGCTGTACAGTATCCGGTGGTAGAGCAAGTACACCGCCTAGGAAGGAGGGTAGCGCTACAGGCTGTACGGCATCCAGTGCAAGGGCAAACCTATGGAAGGAGGGTAATGCTACAGGCAGTAAGGTATCTAGTGCAAGGGCAATTACTCCGCCTATGGAAGGAGGGTAATGCTACAGGCTGTAAGGTATCTAGTGCAAGGGCAATTACTCCGCCTATGGAAGGAGGGTAATGCTACAGGCTGTAAGGTATCTAGTGCAAGGGCAATTACTCCGCCTATGGAAGGAGGGTAATGCTACAGGCTGTAAGGTATCCAGTGGTAGTGCAAGTCCTCCGCCTATGGAAGGAGGGAAATGCTACAGGCTGTACGGCATCCAGTGCAAGGGCAACTACTCCGCCTAGGAAGGAGGGTAATGCTATAGAATGTACAGGGTCCAGTGATGAGCGCACATATTCCGCCTAAGAAGGGAAGGGAATGTGACAGCACTCACGGAATGCAGTGGTAGTGCAACTACTCCGCCTATAGAAGGAGAGAAGCTACAGGGAGTGCTGTATCCAGCGGTAGTGCCAGGATTCCGCTTACGCTATAGGACTTATGTATCCAGTGGTGGGGTAAATAAATTCTGCCTACAGAATGGCATGGAGACTAGGTTCAGAAGGACCAGATAGCTCCAAGGGTTAATAATATAAAGTTTTTTTTTTTTTTTTACCTAACAAAACAAAGCTAGGGGAACTGAACCCACATCTGTCTGTACTAATGACCAGCACTGTAAGCCTCAGCAGAGAGCCCAGTAAGCACTTTCCTCAGCACAGTAGTACTGAGGCAAGGAAGGGGTTAGCAGAAGGCCGGGGCGGAGCTTATTGGGCAACTGGTGGGGCGAAGGCATAAGCTTAGAGACCACAGGAGAAGGGGGGGGTCAGGCACAGGGTAGGCCAGCAGGGGAGGTAGGTAATATACTTACCCAGACGGTTTCTGCCCACTGTGATTCCAGAAGTGTCACCTTCCTCAGTGTGCTGCCCCTTGGGGAGGGCAGCTACACCGGTAACAGGGGAGACTTCCAGAAGTAGTAGCTAAGGTGACCCTGTAACTGGCGGGTAACAGCGAATTTGAGATCCACTGTTCCTCCTCGTCTTCCAGAGGTGGGGAACAAGCAGCAGGCTTGAGGACCCACTGGTTTCCCCCCTCAAGTGTAGGAAAAACAGGTGGTGAGAGCCCACCTGTAGCCCAAACCTGAAAAATAAAAAAAGGAAAAAACTTTGGCAGACCTGCAGAAAAAAGTCTGCCTCCTACGGACACTAAGCTAAGTGTCTGCAGGAGGGGTATAGCTGAGAGGAGGAGCTAACACTTTTTTTTTGCTTAGTGTCGGCTGCTAGTGGCAGCAGCTATAACCATGGTCTTCTGTGTCCCCCCAATGATACGAGCGAGAAAATGTTTAGTCACGGATATAAAGCTTCTTGTTGCAAAATAGGTTCTGGACAATCTGGGTTTTCTAATGTATTAGACTCTGTCCACATCTCTAGTAGTAGCTGGTCATTCTTGATGAGAAAATTTGAACTACATGCAGCGCTATTTTTCCCAACAAAATGACAGACCCCATTACACATCAATGGGGTTTGCAGGGTGCTGCTGATGTCTGAAGTGCGTCTGCTAAAAGCTACAACAAAGACGTGAACAGGGAGTCTGTCACGTAAATTTCACTAATGTAACTACCAGCATTGGCCATCAGAACGTTGTAGAAGCATTATAACCATACTTCTATGTCATCTGGGTGTTTATTCCAGTCGAGGAAAAGCACTTTTATTCCAATTAAAAATTGCCCCCAAGTGCCTAGCTGGGCGGGCTTTCCTTTTGAAAGCACGGTTATAATTAGGGATGAGTTATGGTCCGTAATATACATTCCTTCTTGACGTTTCCTTACCACTGTACTCCTCTAGTAACATGTAAGCAGCCAGTCAGTAGCCATTCATATGTACCTACCTCTTCCTGTGCCAGAGGTCAGCAAAGCTATGATACATCTCTGTCCTGTGCTGGATTTCATGAACCAGTGCACATAACCACCATAAAGAACAGTGATGGCGAACCTATGGCACGGGTGTGGGCACCCGAACCCTGAAAAAAGTCTATGGTGTACCAATATGCCATTCATCAGCGCAGGGCGCACTATGAACAGCACGGGCAGCGCACTGAATGTAGGCAGGCCATTATAGCTAAATGATAAAGTACATGGAGATTATACTATATTGGACTGTAGTATTCAGGTTTAAATTGCCATGTCAGCACTTTGCGATAAATAAGTGGGTTTTGGGTTGCAGTTTGGGCACTCTGTCGCTAAAAAGGTTCGCCATCACTGATATAGAATATAGTCCTGCTTTACACATTCACAAACTAATCATGCACAGGTTTAATCATCTCTCTCAATCCCTAATTCTAAAGCAAACTAAATCTCTTAGGGTCCATTCACACATCCGTAGTGTATGGCGAATCCACCATACACTCCGACCGGCACCCCCATAGAACTGCCTATTCTTGTCTGCAATTGCGGTCAAGAATAGGACATGTTCTATTTTTTTCCGGAGCCGCAGACCGGAAGTTCGGGGCTGCTCTCCGGAAATGCGGACAGCACACTGTGTGCTGTCCGCATCCATTTCTGCCCCATAGAGAATGAATGGGTCCACACCCGGTCCAGATAATTGCGGAATGGGTTGCGGACACATTCTACGGATGTGTGAATGAAAAATCAATAGTATACGTTTCAGGGACCAATCATGTTCTTAGCACAGGGATCCAACATGTAACATGTATCTACACTGTGAAGACATTTTGCCACTGGAGAGAATTAAAAAAAAAAAAAGTCTTCTTACCTCTGCTACGGTGCTTCTGATCCTGTCAAGGACTGACTCAAAATCCACCAGGCTAAACAAAGGTTGCTGCTTCAACCGATGCAATTCTGCAGCAAATCTATCTTCCTGGTTTTTCAATATAGAACCTGCTCAAGAAACAAATGGTGAAGACAGTGAGAATTTAAAGCCCAATTCCAGGGGCGTTGCTAGGGTCTGAAAACATCCGGGGCACAAGCCCAATGTATCACGCCCCTGTGAAGCCACGCCCCTACCCCGTGAAGCCACGCCCTCATGGGCCTTCGCAGTAGTTATTAAAGGGGTTGTCCAGGTTCAGAGCTGAACCTGGACATCCCTCCATTTTCACCCCGGCAGTCCCCCTGACATGAGCATCGGAGCAGTTCATGCTCCGATGCTCTCCTTTGCCCTGCGCTAAATCGCGCAGGGCAAAGGCATTTTTCTGAGTTCCGGTGACGTACCGGGGCTCTCTATGGGGCTGACAGGAACCCCGGTGACGTCACCGGCACTGATGGGCGGGATTTGGCTCTGCCCTAGCCAGTAAAACGGCTAGGGCAGAGCTAAAGCCCGCCCCTCAGAGCCGGTGACGTCACCGAACACACTGCTGGGCGGAAGTTACCGCCCGGCAGTGTGTTATTGTAAACACAAGAGCCTGTGCCCTGCGCGATCTAGCGCAGGGCACGGGAGCGCATCGGAGCATGAGATGCTCCGATGCCAGGCTCAGGAGGGCTGCCGGGGTGAAAATAAGGGTATGTCCGGGTTCAGCTCTGAACCCGGACAACCCCTTTAACCCCTTTCAGCAGTCCTCCCTTCACAGTAGTTATTAGGCCCTTTCAGCAGTCCCCCCTTCAGTGAATGGAGGACTGCTGAAACGGGTTAATAACTACTGTGAAGGGCCTAGCCGTCTGGACAACCCAACAGATCATCCCCTCAGTAATCCGTATCCTGCAGTAACTTAACTTTAAATCAGTGCACATCTCATTACTATCTTGACTTAGACACTCAGCTCCAGTAACAGGCAGTGCGGGCGGCGCTCACTCACTGACGTCACGGCCTGCACCGCCTAGTGGGAGGAGCAGGCGCGTGACGTCAGTGAGCGAGCGCCACCAGCACTGCATGTTTCCGGAGCTGAGTGTGTAAGATAGTAATGAGATCATATAAGCGCTGTTTTAAAGTTCAGTTACTGCAGGATACGGATTAGGATGGCGGGGCTGTGCAGCGCAGGAGAGTCAGAGCGGCCGACCCTGCCAGCCAGGGGCGTAGCTAGAACTGACTGGGCCCCACAGCAAAATTTTGTATGGGGCCCCCCCCTTCCATGACTATCCTGGCATCCTATATGTGCATATGTAAGGGAGAGTTCACATCACATTTTTGCGATCCGTTTAATGTTTACGTTGGAAAATGGGATACAAAAGCGCAGCACACTACGCTTTGTATCCTGCAAAGTCTGTTAAAAAAAAATGTATACATTAACGTATCATTTTTTTTGATGGTGTCAGTCTGAGTCACCTGTTAACATATACATTTTATGTATACATTACCAGGGGTCAGCAACCTTCTGCACTCCAGCTTTTGCGAAACCACAATTTCCAGCATGTTCCATTAATTTCTATGGGAGTTATGAGAAGAGCAGAGCAATAATGCATGCTGGGAGTTGTAGTTTCACAACAGCTGGAGTGCCGTAGGTTGCCTACCCCTGCATTAGACGAATGCCACAACGGGATGTAAAATCGGCCTTAGTGTGCCATGATAGTGCCAAGTGGCAAGCACTAGAGACAGAGAAGGGAGGTTGCAATGTACAGGGCACAGTATAGGATAGGGGGTACAGTACAGGGCAAGGGGGGGGGGGACGCACAGTGCAGCATAGGGGGCACACTAAAGGGCAGGGGGTACAGTACAGCATAGCAGGCGCAATACAGGGCAGGGGGCACACACAGTGCAGCATAGGGGGCACAGTGCCTTATAGGGGGTACAGTATAAGGCAGGGGGCACACTAAAGGGCAGGGGTCACACACAGTGCAGCAAAAGGGGCACAGTGCATTATAGGGGGTACAGTATAAGGCAGGGGGCACACAGTGCAGCATAGGGGGCACAGTATAAGGCAGGGGGCACACAGTGCAGCATAGGGGGCACACTAAAGGGCAGGGGTCACACACAGTGCAGCAAAGGGGGCACAGTGCATTATAGGGGGTACAGTGCAGCATAGGGGGCACAGTGCATTATAGGGGGTACAGTACAGGGCAGGAGGCACACACAGTGCAGCATAGGGCAGGGGGGCAGAATACAGCATGGGGTGCACAGTATAGGGCAGGGGGCAAAATACAGCATATGTGGTACAGTAGAGGGCAGGGGGTATACACAGCACAGCATGGGGGGGGGGGGGGGGTACAGTACAGGGCAGGGGGCAGAATACAGCCAAAACATGCACCTAGAAATGCTCCATTCACATGTCCTACCTCAGGAGTTGATAGTTACACTAGTGGGCAGAAGGACCTTTCATGATGTCAGGAGCATGTGATCAGTCACATGAGTGGGCGGAGTCGGGCTCCAGGCTGTGCAGGAGATTGTGTGGAAATGACTGCCAGCATTACATTCGGGGCACTAGTCAAAACATCCGGGGCTCAAGCCCCGAATGTTTTGACCTAACGACGCCCCTGCCCAATTCCTTTAATAACTAGGACATTGCTATATGGGTGTCCTATGTTTGGGGTCAGGTTTACCACACAGCATAGAAGGGCCTGGTTCTCCCTCCATTGCTTTTACATAACCCTTGGGCCTATTGTCACCTCTTGCTTGCTAATGATGCGGTTTCTCTGCAGAGGAGTCTGGTACAGGTTCTCACCAAGCAGAAGAGTGGAAAAGCCATGGCCGGGGCAGAGAGTCTGACTGTTATGAACATGCCAAAGTGACCATAAATTAGCTTTTGTGATTGTGATGCTGTCAAAATCCGCCACGTACTCCATGGCAGAGACTGCCTTGGTTGTTCACTATTGATGCCAGAGACCCGCTCGCAGATTAAGCTCCGGCCATGTGTAGTCTCCAGTGCCAGCCAAAAAAGCGGATCTGTCTGGTTGCCGAGTGTTGAACCTCGATCAATCAATCTAAAGATAGGTCATCAGTATCCAAGTCCCAGTAAAACTCCTTTAATGGCCTGTTCACACGGTGAATTATGCTGCCTGGGTTATAGTGTGGACTCTGCGCCAAAATACCAACGGCAGCCGCTTAGTGTCTGCCTCCCATTACTTTCAATGCAGTTTGGCGATTTAAATCTAGCCGCACCAAGAATAAACGTGCCCCTTCTTGGTGTGGTGTCTAGACAGACGAAGCTGGGTCTCAGAACACATTTTAGCTCTATTCAGTGGAGCTAAAGTGTGAACAGGTCCGTAACATCAGAATGATATCTTATTATTACAGTGTATAGCAGGAACGTCAGCATACAATGAGATAAAAGATATAAAATACATGGTGCTCCATAGCGTAAACCAGGCATCCATAAACTGCGGCCCTCCAGCTGTTGCAAAACTAAAACTCCCAGCATGCCCGAACAGCCTACAGGTATCGGCCTACAGCAGGGCATTGTGGGAGTTGTAGTTTGAGGATGCCTGGCGTAAACCGTCCCAACAATTAAAATGGCATTGAACCGGACTACACTCACCAGACTGAGTTGTGCAGATACCGGCCCAACTCCGTAATTAGGTATGATGAGTGCACAACAAGGGACTGCAGCTGCCACCTCGCCTGGTGCTTCACTTGGAAACCAGAATAGCGATCAAAAGGGAGAAATCAAGGCAGGGTCCAGAGCGCTGTCCTCAAAAGGTAATATTTTATTAAAACATTAACATAAATCCATATATGACATGAATTGAGGGCAGCCAGCCCCTTTCTCAGATATGAAGGATGTACCCGCCCCTGAAATGTGTATGGACTTATTTTAACATTTTAAGGGTACATTCACATGACCGTGCCGTGTTTTGCGGTCCACAAATTGCAGATCCGCAAAACACGGATACCTGCCATGTGTGTTGCGCGTTTTGTGGAATGCACAGGGCCGGCACTATATAGAAAATGTATATTCTTGTCCGTGATTGCGACAAGAATAGGTCATGTTCTATACTTTTTGCGGAGCCACGGAACGAAACTAAGGATGTGGGTCTGCACCCAAATGGATGCAGACCCATTCATATGGTCGTGTGAATGAGCCCTAATACAATATTACCTTTGAGAACAGCGCTCTGGACACTGCCTTCATTTCGTTACATCAGCATAAAATGAGAGGACGTGGAAGCGCTATATTTATGTGTGTATAGCATAGCCTAAGAAGATCAGGGGTGTGCATTGTTTCTTACCTGTTCTTGTCATATTAGAATTTTGATTTTCAAACATTTGGACCGATTCTCCAACAAATAAAATCTTCTCAGCAACTCGTACAGGGATATAAGATGGTAGCATTTCAACTCTCAGAGAAAACTGCTTGAGGGATGGAGCCAGCATGTTCTCTTCTTCAATAAGCCGCTGTTATATTACAAAGCATGAAAAAGAATAACACTTAACCTTATTTTTTTATATATTTTCCAAGAGAAAATAAAAATTACAAATAGCATTTTCAGAAAAAATGTGTACTGACTGAACCAACCCACCCGAAGGAGAGAGAATGTGAACAGAAGAAGACGAAACCCCCCCCAAAGAAATTTGTAAGAACTCTACACCATAATTGTGGAATTTGCGTTTTGAGGAGTGGTCTCAATCCACTTTGCTTTAACCTCCCTGGCGGTACGATTATGGCAGTAATTCTGTATCAAAAGTGGTACAATTTTTTGCATAAATATTTTATGGGCGCAAATGACAGTAAAATGACAGGCAAGGGGCACTGTACAGTCATCAAATGTCAGATCTGAGGTTATACAGTGTAATCCTCTCAGATTACAATGTATAACCTATTTTATGTGCGTTTGTCACTTTTTAAGTTTATATTTATATGAATTTCCCGCCCAGTTCCGCTCCCATGCGCAGCTGCTGCTCGCAGGGAACGGAACCAGGAAGTCAAATGCCAGCCGGTGTTCTGCCAGATCTCAAAACCTTACGAAAAGTCTATACCGGAAGCGACGCGGCCGCACAGGAATCAGCTGAAGAGGGGTATGCCCGGCGCTGCGCAAGCGCACATCCACTGACTTAGGAAATAATTGTTGCAGCGCAGCGATAGAAGTACTTCGTGCACCGTGCGTGTGCACTTAGGGGTATAGAGATTTTGCAGCGCAAAATGTTGCATCAGATCTCCCTAACCCTGAGTGCGCACAAATCATCAGTTGCAGTTCATCCTGATTTGATCTGATGATTTGTGCGCACTCAGGGTTAGGGAGATCTGATGCAACATTGTGCGCTGCAAAAGCTCTATACCCCTAAGTGCGCACGCACGGTGCACAAAGTACTTCTATCTCGGCGCGGCAAAAGTTATTTTCCAAGCCAGTGGATGTGCGCTTGCGCAAACCCTCCTCCAGCTGATCCCTGTGCGGCCGCATCACTTCTGGTATAGACTTTTCGAAAGGTATGGAGATCTGGCAGAACACAAGCGGAGGACATCGCCGGCAGAAGGTGAACGTACTCTGCAATGTTACCCCAAGCGTGACTCGGGGTTACCGCTCCTCCCCAACAGGGAGGTTAAGGGGTTTTCCCACGAAAAATATTTTACAGTTTTCAAACCAGCATCTGGATCTGAATACTTCTGTAATTGCATGTTATTAAAAATGTATTATAGCTGAGTTAGGGCTCATGCACACGACCGTATGCCCTCCGAGACATACGGTCTGTGAGCGGGCCATATTTCCCGGAGCGGGTTACATCGTACGCGCGGGAGCACACAGCATCATAGTTCCCGCACTTATATGATCTTATGAGTGCGGGACAATAGCTCCACGGGTGGCCCGATTCGCACAGCATCATAGTAACCATTGATGCTGTGAGCTTCCGTGCGCACGATGTATGCCACTCCGGGACATATGGCCCGCTCACAGACCGTATGTCTTGGAGGGCATACGGTCGTGTGCATGAGACCTTATTCAATTGAATCTATCTGTATAGTGACACCTGCTGCTTTCTCTTTTTCTAGTTTCTCTGTCCTGCTCACTAAGAAGAAAGCACACGCTCAGTTCGATCCTTCTATTGTCACAAACTGCAGCAGAAAGGACACAACCTGAACGGACACGTGCCCTAAGCTGACAGCTTGAAATAAATCTAGCAGAACAATTAGAATATTGAATGGAGAGATCTCTGGATCCATGTGAGGTACAGGACTGGTTCAAGATTTGTTAGAAAGTGGTTGTTATGTACTAGATTATGTAGGATTTTCACTTTTACATCATTCATGGGATAACTTCTTTAATCAAAGAGTTAACTACGAAACCTCTCTCTCTCTCTCCGGCATCCCAAAGATGAATGGAGCAGCAGCGCGCAAGACAGACCATTGCTCCATTCAGTTGGGGAACTCAGGGACTTTCGTGATTGGTGGGGTTCCCTGGTGGTCAAACCCCCATCAATCAGATTCGTATCACCCTGTGACTTATACATTCACTTTCTCCATAAACCAGCCTTTCTCCTCTCCAAGATAACTGGGTCTACAAGAGGGATCACTCTCCATACACAAGCACAATGCTGTCCGCGAGTAATTGCAAACTCCCGATATAAAATGTTAGAGCCCCATAAACGTTAGACATTTGTTGACCAAACACGCTTTTATTTAAGGGGCGATAAGGATCGGGCGTGTTGAAATTCAACGCACAATCCTTTTCTTCTCTCAGGAGACAAGCTGGCTGAAGTGTCTGGCGGCGGTTTGCTCATCTCTCCCCCCATTTAAAAACACATACACGCTTGGCTGAATTGAGCATTTATGTGTATGGAGGAGTGAGGAGAAGTAGCTGTCAGCCGAACGAGCACTCTGCCAACGGTCACTGCAGGTGTACGGAACCTTTTAGTCTAGTTTCTTACCAAGTCTTGCAGCTCCCGTAGCTGTTTCCCAGTGAGGCCCCCAATACCCAAGTCATCAGTCTTCTTCTTCAGACTGGGCAGAGGCATTGCCAGAGCATGGTCCTTGTTTGACAAAAAACTCCTCATACTGGTCCAAGAGAAGTCCATGAAGCATCCAAGCTGAAAGCTGCTTGTACATGACCCCATGACATACAGCTAGGATTCTAAGGAGACACAAGGGAAATATACAAACAATATACAGCTTCCTCCAGGCTCTCAAGGGTTAAAGGAAACCTTGGGGCCGCAGCAAGCGGGTTGGAATGTGCAGCTTTGGGAAGTGTATTGATGAGATTTTAACATTACCCGGTATGATCTAGGAACAGACTTACGAATAACCCTATCTAACTTATTAGGGCCTATGGTACAATGCCCTAACATAAAACAAATTAGACAGCCTTTGGGTCCCTCCTAGGATCTAGCGATGTCTGAACAGAAAGGAAACCATCATCAGTCTTTCCTCTGTGAAGTAAAAAAAAAAAAAGTCTCATCTGCACCATTAGGTGAAAATTCAGGTGTCCATGTGTGCCCACCCGCATCCCAACATTTAGCTTTGATAGGAGACGGTCCATGCATCACTTAAATAAAATGACGCACACTTGGTAATTAAAGGGAACCTATCATCTGGATTTTGTGTATAGAGCTGAGGACATGGGTTGCTAGATGGCCGCTAGCACATCCGCAATACCCAGTCCCCATAGCTCTGTGTGCTTTTATTGTGTAAAATAAACAATTTGATACATATGCAAATTAACCTGAGATGAGTCCTGTACGTGAGAGGAGTCAGCGACAGGACTCATCTCAGGTTAATTTTCATATGTATCAAATCGGGGATTTTTACACAATAAAAGCACACAGAGCTATGGGGACTGGGTATTGCGGATGTGCTAGCGGCCATCTAGCAACCCATGTCCTCAGCTCTATACACAAAATCACGGTGACAGGTTCCCTTTAAGTCATAAGACTATGCTGCCCTATGTGAGAGCGGTATATTACATGGAAAGGACCACTGTGCAGACACACAGCAGCCCGTCAATCACTGTGAGAAGGGCCGGGTAAGCACTCCCATCATGAATACAGCAGGAGTCAATGACTATGAATCTGCGTTATTCTTTGATGGCTCCTTTTAGCAAAACTACATGTGCCGTTTAGGCTAATGGAGAGCTGACCTTCCCCTTATTAGGGTCAATTCACACGTCCGCAAAACACCGGGCAGCTGCAGACAAGAATAGGACATGTTCTATTTTTTTCCAGAGCCGCAGACTGGAAGTTCGGGGCGCGGACCGGAAATGCGGACAGCACACTGTGTGCTGTCGGCATCTTTTCCGGCCCCATTAAAAATGAATGGGTCCGGATCCCTTCCGCAAAACTACGGAACGGTTCCGGACCCATTTATGCGGATGTGTGAATGGACCCTTATTGTGCCTCTGCCCATAAAAAAGGCATAATCTGATGAGAGATGTGTCTTAAACTGCATTTTCTAACAAAATTATAGCACGATTAAGGGAGAAATCATTTCCTTACTTTTCAAGCGCACTGCGGACTGGAGGAAGCCCCCCACAGCTGTGTTTGTAAACCGTTTCCAAAAGTTGGCAGCCATGAATCTGAAGAAACAAAATGATCTATAGTTAAGGTAGAACGTAAAAGGCCAGAATATTATCTAGTTAAAGGGTTTTTCCAGGCTCCTCATATTACCTGTCAAGATAGGTCATTAATATCCAAATCAGTGAGGGTCCGACAACCCGCATCCCAACATTTAGCTGTTCCCTGCAGCCTCTGGCACGGGAACTGCCATACTGAATGGAAGAGGAACCACAGCTCCGCTCACAGTGCAGTGGCCGGGCTGGGTTACTGCAGCTCACCTGCCATCGATCATATATGACCTATCCTGAGAAGAAGTCATCACTATCAGGAGCCTGGAAAACCCCTTTAATGCTGTCTAGTAATTATGTCACACCAATGGTTTCAGAAATACTGGGTAAACTGCTGTAATAAACCTTGTATAATGCTTGGGGTCCTAGGGGGACTTAGCTGTTAATACTTAGTATTAGGTTATGCGAGTCTTAAATAATAACAGGGCTCACACCAATATCAATGGTGGTCTAGAGTGGTTATGGGTAATATCCCTGGAGGTGACATATAATTATATTTAATGCACTTGAGTCCACAGAGGCAAGAACTTTGTTTTGATACCTGAATTGCCACATATTTATGTGCAGAATAATAGCAGTCTAACATCACTAGTGTGTTTAATAACTGTTTTTGGCAGAAAAGATAATACAACATGGGGAAAAAAATCATGACTAGGGGCAGCCGAGTAATGAAAGGGGGTGGTCAAATTACTAGCAGTGTGGAATTCAATTCTGTAAAGAAACAGGGGTTATATATGGTCCCTATTTAAAGGAGCTCAGCAAATGTTGGACCTGCTGGTTTTAGCCCTTGCTCGGGGTCGTTCTGAGCATTGTGCCAAAGAAGTAAGAACTTTGAATAAGAAGTTGATTGGAGAGGGGAAAACATATAAAGAAGTGCAGAAAATAATTGGCAGCTCAGCTAAAATGATCTTCAATGCTTTAAAATGGCAAACAAAACCCGAAACCTGAAACACAGCTGTGTAAATCATACAACAACAAGAATGGCAAAGAAGCATCCAATGATCAGCTCCAGGAAAATCAAAGAAGATCTTCAGTTACCTGTGAGTACTGCAACAATCAGAAGATGTCTACGTGAAGACAAACTATTTGCAAGAAACCCTTGTAAAGTACAGTACCATTGCTGAGACATGTTGAAAAGGTTACAGTTTGCCAAAGAACACATTGACTGGCCTAAAGAGATGACGGAACATTCTATGGACAGGTGAGGGCAGGATTGTTCTTATTGGGTCTAAAGGCTGCAGATAGTTTGTGAGACGACTCAAACACTGAATTCAAACCACAGTACACTGTGAAGACTGGAAGCTGTAAGCATAATGGTTTGGGGATGTTTCTCATACTCTGGAGTCGGCCCCATTTATCGCATACCAGGCACCATGGACCAGTTTGAATTAGGGTTGCACAGGGTATTGAATTATCGATATCCAATTGATACGATACCAGGATTTGCCATTTACTAATACTAGGCTGTGCTACTGCACAGCCTAGCATCAGAGAACATGGCACGCGCTGCATCTCAGCACACACCATGTTCTCTTGATGAGCACAGTGGAGAAGGAGGGAGTCCCTCCGTCCCCAGTGTGCCGTTGCCAGCAATAAGAGAGAGAGGAGGAGGAGGGACTGTGGCCACTGCACCACCAATTAAGATAACTAACCTTTTAATACAAATGTAGGCGGCAGGATCATATTCCCGACACCTGAGGGGTTAATTGACGGGGATCACAGCGCCTTGTCATGAGAGACGGGTATGTGATACTGTCGTCTACATTTGTATTAAAAGGTTAGTTATCTTCATTGGTGGCGCAGTGTGCCCCCCTCCAACCCCAGTATTCTAATCATTGGTGGCAGTGGCCACAGGGTCCCCTCCTCATTGGTGGCAGTGGCAGCTTCCGATCAGAGCCCCAGCAGTGAAATTGCATGGCTCCGATTGGTTACCATGGCAGCCAGGACGCTACTGAAGCCTTGGCTGCCCTGGTAAGCTCCCTGCTGCTCTTTGCACAAAGCACAGGGCAGCAGGTAGAGTGTGAGGTCCTATTTACCCTAATAGAGCTCTATTAGGGTCAATAGGAGAAGGGATTAAAAGATCCCAGGTTCTAGCCCCTAAGAAAGCTAATTGTTATTAAATAAAAAGTAAAAAATAAATAAATCCCCACCTGAATTTTAACCCCTTCAGGGTCCTGCCATTTTTCACCTTAAGGAACAGGCCTTTTTTTGCAAATCTGACCTGTGTCACTTTATGTGATAACTTTAAAAAAGCTTTTACTTATCCAAGCCATTCTGAGACAGTTTTCTCGTCACATATTGTACTTCTTGACAATGGTAAATTTGAGTCAAAATATTTCATTTTTATTCATAAAAAATAAATTAAAAATTTACCCAAAATTTGGAAAAATGTGCCATTTTTTTTATTTCAATTTCTCTGCTTTTAAAACAGATAGTGATACCTCCTAAAATAGTTATTACTTTACATTTCCCATATGTCTACTTCATGTTTGGATCATTTAGTTTTTTTTGGATGTTAGAAGGCTTAGGGCTCTTTCGCACCTGCGTTCTTTTCTTCCGGCATAGAGTTCCGTCGTCGGGGCTCTATGCCGGAAGAATCCTGATCAGTTTTATCCTAATGCATTCTGAATGGAGTAAATTCCGTTCAGGATGCATCAGGATGACTTCAGTTCCGGAACAGAACGTTTTTTGGCCCGAGAAAATACTGCAGCATGCTGCGCTTTTTGCTCCGGCCAAAAATCCTGAACACTTGCCGCAAGGCCGGATCCGGAATTAATGCCTATTTAAAGGCATTGATCCGGATCCGGCCTTAAGCTAAACGTCGTTTCGGCGCATTGCCGGATCCGACGTTTAGCTTTTTCTCAATAGTTACCATGGCTGCCGGGACGCTAAAGTCCTGGCAGCCATGGTAAAGTGGAGCGGGGGAGCAGCATACTTACCGTACGTGCGGCTCCCGGGGCGCTCCAGAGTGACGTCAGGGCGCCCCAGGCGCATGGATGACGTGATCGCATGGCACATCATCCATGCGCATGGGGCGCTCTGACGTCACTCTGGAGCGCCCCGGGAGCCGCGCGGACTGTAAGTATACCGCTCCCCCGCTCCCACTATGGCAACCAGGACTTTAATAGCGTCCTGGCTGCCATAGTAACACTGAAAGCATTTTGAAGACGGATCCGTCTTCAAATGCTTTCAGTACACTTGCGTTTTTCTGGATCCGGCGTGTAATTCCGGCAAGTGGAGTACACGCCGGATCCGGACAACGCAAGTGTGAAAGAGGCCTTAGAAGCAAATCTTAAAATTTAAGAAAATTTCCAAAACCCAATTTTTAAAGGACCAGTTTAAGTCTGAAGTCACTTTGTGAGGCTTGCATAATAGAAACCACCAATAAATGGCAACATTTTAGAAACTACACCCCTTAAGGTATTCAAAACTGATTTTACAAACTTTGTTAACCCTTTAGGTGTTCCACAAGAACTAAAGGAAAATATAGATGAAATTTCAGAATTTCTGAAGACAGGTTCTGTGTCCCAGAGATGAACGTGCTTTGGTCAGACATGTGCAAATCAACCCAAGAACAAAAGCAAAAGACCTTGTGAAGATTATGGCGGAGGCTTGTAAGATTGTGTCAATATCCACAGTGAAACGAGTTCTGTATCAACATGGGCTGAAAGGGCCACTCTGCCAGGAAGAAGCCATTGCTCCAAAAGAAACATAAAAATTATGTTTGCAAATGCACAAAGGAAGACCTACATTTTTGGAGACATGTCCTGTGGTCTGACTAAACTGAAATTTTACATTTTGAACATAATGACCATCGTTACATTCGGAGAAAAAAAAGGGAGAAGCTTGGAAGCCTAAGAACACCATCCCAACTATGAAACACGGGGTGGCAGCATCATGTTGTGGGGTTGTTTTGCTGCAGAAGGAACTGGTGCACTTCACAAAATAGATTGCATCATGAGGAAAGAAGATTATGTGGAAATACTGAAGCAACATCTCAAGACATCAGCCAGGAAGTTAAAGGGTTTCTGTCACCCGATTTAACCCTATTAAGCTGGCTGACATTAGCGATGTGCTAATGTCAGCTAAACCTAACTAGCCTACTCCTACTTTTATCTCTGCCCCCGTTACGCCAAAAATCAAACTTTTATAATATGCTAATTAGCCCCTAGGAGCAGAGGGCGTTATTCCTGCTCCTAGAGGTTCCATTCTCCCACCAAGTCCTGATTGACAGGGCCAGGCAGCGCTCACATCTGTCTGCCAGCCCTGTGCTCTGGTGAAATCTCGCGCCGTTCAGCATTCGGCGTAGGCGTGGTGAGGGAAAGACGCTCGCAGGCTGCCAGCTTCCTCACCTGCTTGGGTGGAAATGGGTCTTCCAAATGGACAATGACCCAAAGCATACTGCCAAACTGGTTACAAAGTGGCTTAAGGATAACAAAGTCAATGTTTTGGAGTGGCCATCATAAAGCTCTGATCTCAATCCTATTGAAAATGTATGGCAAAGCTGAAAAGGCAGGTGCAAGCAAGGCGACCAACAAACATCGCTCAGTTACACCAGTTTTGTCAGGAGGAATGGGCCCAAATTACGATCAACTATTATGAGAAGCTTGTGGAAGGATTTCCAAAATGTTTGACCCAAGTCAGTTTAAGGGAAATGGTACCAAATATTAATGAAATGTATGTAAACTTTTGACTTTGCAGAAAGTAATAAAAATTCCTTTTAAACATTCTCGCTCTCTCATTAGTCTGGCTTTTGGCAAAAAATAATAATTATGGTAATCCTAATCGACCAAAAACAGGAACGGTTTATTCTGGATTTCATGTCAGATATTGAGAAAAACATGCATATGTGTCTTTTTATATAGTGTATGCAAAATTCTGGTTTCAACTGTATTAGGCTCCATTCACACGTCCGCAATTCGGTTCTGCATTTTGCGGAACGGAACTGCGGATCCGCAATTCTGTTCCTGAAAAAAATTAGAATATGTCCGATACTTGTCTGCAATTGCGGACAAGAATAGGCATTTTCTTTTAAGTGCCGGCGATGTGTGGTCTGCAAAATATGGAACGCACATTGCTGGTGTCCATGTTTTGCGGATCCGTGGATCCGCAAAACAATTACGGACGTGTGAATGGACCCTTACCCTGATTCTGTAGTTTACAGAAACACCCCATTTGTGGTAGTAAACTGCTGTACGGGCACATGGCAGGTCGCAGAAGGAAAGGAGCGCCATGGGATAATTTTAAGTTGCCATGTCACATTTGAAGACCCCCTGATGCACCCCTAGAGTAGAAACTCCACAAAAACGTGACAATACCAAATATGACAACTTTTTCTGGTTGTTTGTTTCATTTTTACATAATAAAGCATTTTTTTAAATAAAAAAATAATATATTTTTAGTGTCTCCATATTATGAAAGCCATTTGATCACTTGGCATTACACTTTTTGTCATGTAAGCTGACAAAAAATGGCTTTTTTTACATCGTTTTTATTTTAAAAAATTACAGTGTTCATCTGAGGTGTTAGATCATGTGATATTTTTATACAGCAGGTTGCTACGGATGCGGCAATACCTGATATGTCTACTTTTTTTTTTTTTCCCTTTTAACACAATAAAAGCATTTTTGAAACAAAAAAAAAATGTTTTAGTGTCTCCATATTCTGAGAGCCATAGTTTTTTTTATTTTCTCCCTGATTGTTTTATGTAGTGGCTCATTTTTTGCAGGATGAGTTGACGGTTTGATTGGTACTATTTTGGGGGGCATACGTCTTTTTGATCACTTGGTGTTGCACGTTTTGTGATGTAAGGTGACAAAAAAAAATATATATTTGTTTTAGCATAGTTTTTATTTTATTTTTTCTACGGTGTTCAGATGAGGGGGTGGATCATGTGAGATTTTCATAGAGCCGGCTGTTACGGACGTGGCAATACCCAATATGTCTTGTTTTTTTTACAATTTTCTGTGTTTTATTTGGGGAAATGTTTTTGTTTCTTACTTGAAACACACTTTTTTTTTTTTTTTTTGTCCTACTCTGAGACTTCAACTTCTGGGCTCTGATCCCCTCTGCAATGTATTACATCCTGTAATGTAATACATTGCATGTCAGCTTGTATGCTGACAGCCGGCCTGTGAGACCCAGCCTAAGGGCTGGATCTCACAGGTTTCTGTAGAAGGCAAGCCCCGATGCCTATGGAAGACATCTGGCTTGCCTTCTCTGCCATCGGGTCCCCGACACTGCAGCGCGGGGACACGATGGAGATGCGGAGGGCACCTGTACCCTCCGCAAACCGCGGTCAGCTTAGACAACGGCATACAAGGCATACATCAGTGTCTTCACCGATGCCGGCGTATGCAGCAGGGGCCCGGCTGTCAGTGACTACCGGGTCAGAGCCGCTGATCAGACGAGCATAGCTCCTGCCTGATCAGCTCGCCGTACATGTACGGCGCTAGTCCTTAAGTGACGTCCACCAGCGCCGAACAAGTACGGCGGGGGTCCTTAAGGGGTTAAGTTTAAATCACCCTCTTTTCCAATTTTACATATAAAATATATAAAAATAAATAATCATGTTACATATCGCAATGTCCAAAAGGCCAAACTATTAAAATATAAAAAAAATATCTTCTATGTGGTAAACAGAAAAAAAACGCGCGATTTGCCATTTTATTTGTCACCTTCTCCCCCCCAAAAACTGGATAAGGCTGTTCTATGGGCCAGACATTCCATAAAATGTGGAACGCACGCAGCTTTTTGGGCGTTTCTTTTTTTTTTCGAGTGGTATCGAATATTGCAATTCTTTTTTATGGTAACAAAATTGAATCAAAATCTTGTTATCGTGACAACCCTAGTTTGAATATATATATATATATATATATATATATATATATATATATATATGTATATGAACATACTGGAAGAGGTCATGTTGCCTTATGCTGAAGAAAAAATGCCCTTGAAATGGGTGTTTCAGCAGGACAACGACCCCAAACAAAACAGCAAGCGGGCAACATCCTGGTTCCAGACCAGCAAGATTGATGTTATGAAGTGGCCAGCCCAATCCGATTGAGACTTTGTGGAGTAACCTCAAAAATGCTTTTTTTGATACCAAACCCAAGAAAGCAGAAGAACTGTGGAATGTAGTCCGGGCAGCTTGGGCTGGAGTATCTGTTCGCAGGTGTCAGTTGACTCCATGCCTGCCACATAGATGTAAAGCAGTTATCAGAAATAAAAAGGTCATAACAACTAAGGCTGAAGTCACACGTCTGTGGAACACGGTCCGTAAGATACCAGACTGGCATCCTGCTGAGTGCAGGAGTGCACGGCGTCATTGATTGCTATGATGCGGTGCGTTTTGTGCCGCCGCTGCTGTACAGTAATACACTCGTATGATCTATACGAGTGTATTGCTGTACAGCAGCGGCGGCACAAAGCGCACCGCGTCATAACAACCAATGACGCTGTGCGCTCCTGCGCTCAGCAGGATGCCAGTCCGGTATCTTACGGACCGTGTTCCACGGACGTGTGAATTCAGCCTAAATATTAGTTCAGTGATTAACAGAAAAGCTAAATCAGTAAAACAAATTTCAGTTTAGAGTAGAAATATTAAAGTTTGTAACAGAAAATGCAAACACTGCTTTTTTTTTTTGAACATCCTATTATTTCCTTTTTCTTCATGATATTTTGTTCATGTTTTCATTTGGAATTGAGTGTGCAGCGCTCCCAGTGCCTTTGTGTATGGAAATAAATGCTCTCTCAGTAGTTTTAAACACACTGCTATTATTTTGCACATAACTGTACCGACTACATAAGGTGTTATACAGCTTTCATTATAGTATATACATCAGTAAATCAATATCCTAGTGGTAGCAGAAATATATATATATTTTTTAACTTTGTGCTCATTTACAATGAATAGTGTCCTTATCAGTTAAAAGGACACGACATTTCATATTGTGTTTTATTTCTAAATTAACTTGACATATAAGAACAAAGCACTTACTGACATGTCCCCAAGTAATAAAGCAACATCTTCAAGGTAACGTTACACAGACGACATTTCAAATACAATGGACGCCACCACACCATTTCTATCTGCACCATCTGACATTCATCAGTCTGCTGGTGCATTACTAGCATACCTTCTGGCTCTTGAGCTGCTCCACCACAATCATTACTGATGGAAAGAGGAGATGAAACTGAAAAATAGAAGAAGACATATCACTTATTACATCTAAACCTAGGTCACCATAGCAGAGCTCTTCTCATTACAGATATATTGTCAGTCTTCTGTTTCCTCGTAGCGGCCATTTGTGGAATGATGACAACAGGAATAGCAGCCATGAATTATCTTCTCCCTAACTGATGATAAAACTTGACGTGTTGAGCGAATTAGTTTTTTTAAGTTCGGCGTCTAAAGTTTGGGTTTGGGTTATCGAAGAATCTCGTTATGGATTCTAAATTCCATTATGGTCCAAAACCTTTTTCACGGTGAAAGAAAATACATGCGAATTCCGCAATGATTTTATAAGAATGTTTTTCGAAATTAGTCATGTGAACTTGCCCATACCAAACTCTACTGGCCTAACTCTAAGCCGATAAACTCAGTGTCCATTCATAGGCCAGTCACAGGCAGCCCCTCATTTACAAAGGGGTTTAGAGGGCTTCTGTCACCCCCAAAACACATATTTTTTTAAATCCTTATTTAACGACTATTCCCTATATAGGGTTCTTACCTTTGTCTGTGCCTTCGTTTTCATAAAAAATAAAAATCGATCTTTTAAAATATGCAAATCGCTTCACTACGGTATTATTATACCAACACACTGTGAAGATGCGTTTGCGGTATATGTTCACACCCAAATATAACAGAATTGTATTGTGAATAGGAATTTTTTAAAACATAACATTTACTAGATCATTTAAAATAAATGCCACTTGGTGAGAAACATTAAGGACAAACACCTCCGCTGTAGCATAAACAAATAAAGGGTGGATCTTACCCCGTTTGATGAATTCCACAGCCTGTGGAGGACGGTTCAGGTAGTGGGTGGACCACCGAAACCTGTGTGATCAAGGTGCTGATGTCTGTAGGCGATATGGCACTCCTATATAGCCCTGGTATGTCTTTCCTACCTACATATAGGTGGGGGGCTACTTGAGCAGCTGCCTAACACACATGGAGCATCCGCCCCGACAGGGGCGACCCCATACCGATCCTGTCCCTCAGTATGGGCCTTGTGCTATTTTACCCTAATACAAAACCCTACATGCCATGTTTCGGTCCTAGACTCCAGACCTCCTCAGGGGTTTCATAGATGTATTCAGGGGTAACTAAAAGTAAATTAACAAACACACACTAAGTATAAGTCACATATAGAACTGAGTTGCCAATGTTAATAAATTGGATTCACACTCAGATTACTTACTGAAAGAAGATCGTTTGTAGCCTCCTACTTTCAATCCGGATCTATGGTGTATAGTATCCGAGCCTTGACATGAGAGGTGTCCCAAGCAAGTGCTGTGTCTCACCTCAAATAGTGGCGATTTGGGTGAGCAATTTGTGGTTGTTGCTCACCTCCTTATATTACCCCCCTTCCTAGTGGGTGTACGCCCCCCTGTATATCCGACTCACCTGTCCATAGCGATCACAGCCTGTGTGATTGCCTGTGGAACGCACGCCGCTCGCGTGCGTTCCACCGGACCGGAAGTTGTCATCACATGGTACGGGCGAACCGGAAGTGAGGTAAGGACCTGCTTCCAAGCGTCGCCGGTTGCATGGCAACACCTGAAGCACGGCCCTGAATGCCGCAAATGATGACTTGCAAGCGATTCTCATCTCTGCTGGATCGCAGTATGGATACTAGCTGGCAGGACATTTAAACAAATACCCCGGCTCCACTGCAATTATAGCAGCAAGCCAAGGAGGAAATACTGCTAATGGTAGCAGTATTTTGTTTGGGTGACATCTACCTGTTCATTAACCCCAAATGCCCAACGCGCTCAAATTCTAAAGCACGTGCGCAAATGGGTGAGAATTAACAACTAGATATCAACACATTAGATAGATACAACCCTTATTCTTGCGCATAATCTGTGAGTATGTTGCAGCATATGTATGTATTGCACATATTCACAAAAAACAGCTATAGTGTTGTTGCTCGTTTAAACCTGCAGGATGGACGGTCTTTAGGTAGAAAATCCATTTTGCTTCGCATTGGAGAATTCTCCTATCGAAGTCCCCTCGTCTGATGCCCGGTTTAATTTTTTCAATACCGATGAAGGAGAGACATTCAACTCTTCCATCATGTTCGGTATTCACGTGTCTCGCCACGGGTGTCTCTCTGGCATTTTTAATGTCGCCGACATGTTCTCCTATTCTCCTCCTAAACTCTCTGATTGTCTTTCCGACGTACTCTTTCCCGCAGATGCATGTGATTTTATAAATTATTCCCCTGCTTTTGCAGTTAATAAAATCACTTACATTGTATATTTTTCCCGTGTTATTGCTCTTAAAGGTTTTCGTCTTGGTCACAAAGGGGCACGCCACGCACTCTCCGCATTTGTGGTTACCACTAATCCCTCTCTCAAGCCAAGCTTTTCCGGGGGCTGCTGGTGTATAGTGGCTATGTACCACAAGGTCACGGATACTTCTGCCGCGCCTGTAGGTAATGCTGGGGTGCTCCTTTGTGACCTTGCAGATATCACGGTCCATTCGTAGTACGTGCCAATGTCTCGAGATAATGTCTCTAACTGCAGATGAGCAGCCATTATATGTGCTAATGAGACGGATCTCTCTATCTTCCTTACTTCCTTCAATCGTGGGGACCTCTTTTTGGGGGGTGAGGAGTGACACTCTATCCCTACCTAAAGCATTCTGGTACGCTGGTGTCAATACACTTGCTGGGTAGCCCCGGTCCAGAAATCGAGTTCTCAGGTCTCTGGCCCGTGTGACAAAGTCCGAGCGTTTGGAGCAATTCCTCCTTAATCGCAGGTATTGGCCCCGCGGTATTCCCTTCCTGAGGGGGTATGGATGGCTACTTTCCCACCTCAGGAGAGAATTAGTGGAGGTGGGCTTACGATAGATTGTAGTCTCCAAATGCCCACTCGGACTTATGATCACACAGATGTCCAAGAATGGAAGTCGAGTTGGGTGACATTCTGATGTGAAGTGTAGGCCTATATCGTTCTTATTTAATAATAGGACCCAATCAGAGAAAGTTTCCATACTCCCTTTCCAGATGACAAACACGTCGTCTATGAAGCGTGCCCACTTTTGAACACACTGCAGTTCTAGCATAGACTCATCTTTGAATACTATGGTATTCTCCCACCAGCCCAGGAACAAATTTGCATACGATGGGGCACAGGGGCTCCCCATCGCAGTGCCCCTGAGCTGGTGGTAGAATTGCCCATTAAACAGGAAGTAATTCCTTGTCAATGAGAACTCAAGTAGTTCAATTACAAAGTCATTGTGGGCCTGGAAGTGTCTTCCTCTTGTGGATAGAAAGTATGATACAGCATACAGACCCCACTTGTGTGGGATGGAGGAGTATAGTGCCTCTACATCTACACTACCTAGTATGCAGCCCTCATCGAGATGGATACCTTCCAGTTGTCTAAGGAGATCACCCGTGTCTTTCACATGGGAGGAGAGGGAGAGGACAAACGGGGCCAGGATTCTGTCAATATATAGTCCCAGGTTTTGACTGAGGCTGTCCACCCCCGAAACTATTGGTCGCCCCTTGAGGGGCACACAGCCCTTGTGAACCTTCGGGAGGCTGTAGAACGTGGCGATTTGTGGGCACTGGGGATACAAAAACTCGTATTCTTCCTGATTGATTAATTTAGCAAGTTTGGCTTTATCTAGAATACTTTTAAGTTCCTTTTTATAGACCACAGTGGGGTCCACATGGAGTACCTCATAACAATCGTGAGGAGCCAATAAGTTCATACACATTGATTCATAAGCCTTTGTATTCAGGATGATGGTGTTCCCACCTTTGTCTGATGGTTTAATAACAATGTTTTTATTTTTGGACAAATTGTCCAATCCACCCAGTTCATCCTGAGTACAATTGTTTGGTGCCGAGTACAGGTGAGTGGTCTCAAGGTCGGTACTAACCAATTTGAGGAACACATCCACACAGTTGATCTCACCTATGGGGGGCATCCTTTTACTCTTGTTCTTTAGACCTGAGAAAGGTCCCTCACCTGGAGCTGGTTCGTTATCAGTAGTTAAACTTTGTAAAAGCTTTACGTCCGCCAGCATTTCCACAGGGACACCCATCTCTATGCTTTGTTTCCTTTTAAGATTGCAGAAGTGCTTATACCACCGCAATTTCCGTGCAAAGAGGTGCAAGTCCACTGTGGTCTTAAAAGGATTATATTGGGTAGTAGAAAGAGTACGTCGGAAAGACAATCAGAGAGTTTAGGAGGAGAATAGGAGAACATGTCGGCGACATTAAAAATGCCAGAGAGACACCCGTGGCGAGACACGTGAATACCGAACATGATGGAAGAGTTGAATGTCTCTCCTTCATCGGTATTGAAAAAATTAAACCGGGCATCAGACGAGGGGACTTCGATAGGAGAATTCTCCAATGTGAAGCAAAATGGATTTTCTACCTAAAGACCGTCCACCCTGCGGGTTTAAACGAGCAACAACACTATAGCTGTTTTTTGTGAATATGTGCAATACATACATATGCTGCAACATACTCACAGATTATGCGCAAGAATGAGGGTTGTATCTATCTAATGTGTTGATATCTAGTTGTTCATTCTCACCCATTTGCGCACGTGCTTTAGAATTTGAGCGCGTTGGGCATTTGGGGTTAATGAACAGGTAGATGTCACCCAAACAAAATACTGCTACCATTAGCAGTATTTCCTCCTTGGCTTGCTGCTATAATTGCAGTGGAGCCGGGGTATTTGTTTAAATGTCCTGCCAGCTAGTATCCATACTGCGATCCAGCAGAGATGAGAATCGCTTGCAAGTCATCATTTGCGGCATTCAGGGCCGTGCTTCAGGTGTTGCCATGCAACCGGCGACGCTTGGAAGCAGGTCATTACCTCACTTCCGGTTCGCCCGTACCATGTGATGACAACTTCCGGTCCGGTGGAACGCACGCGAGCGGCGTGCGTTCCACAGGCAATCACACAGGCTGTGATCGCTATGGACAGGTGAGTCGGATATACAGGGGGGCGTACACCCACTAGGAAGGGGGGTAATATAAGGAGGTGAGCAACAACCACAAATTGCTCACCCAAATCGCCACTATTTGAGGTGAGACACAGCACTTGCTTGGGACACCTCTCATGTCAAGGCTCAGATACTATACACCATAGATCCGGATTGAAAGTAGGAGGCTACAAACGATCTTCTTTCAGTAAGTAATCTGAGTGTGAATCCAATTTATGAACATTGGCAACTCAGTTCTATATGTGACTTATACTTAGTGTGTGTTTGTTAATTTACTTTTAGTTACCCCTGAATACATCTATGAAACCCCTGAGGAGGTCTGGAGTCTAGGACCGAAACATGGCATGTAGGGTTTTGTATTAGGGTAAAATAGCACAAGGCCCATACTGAGGGACAGGATCGGTATGGGGTCGCCCCTGTCGGGGCGGATGCTCCATGTGTGTTAGGCAGCTGCTCAAGTAGCCCCCCACCTATATGTAGGTAGGAAAGACATACCAGGGCTATATAGGAGTGCCATATCGCCTACAGACATCAGCACCTTGATCACACAGGTTTCGGTGGTCCACCCACTACCTGAACCGTCCTCCACAGGCTGTGGAATTCATCAAACGGGGTAAGATCCACCCTTTATTTGTTTATGCTACAGCGGAGGTGTTTGTCCTTAATGTTTCTCACCAAGTGGCATTTATTTTAAATGATCTAGTAAATGTTATGTTTTAAAAAATTCCTATTCACAATACAAATCGCTTCACTACCAGCATTTCATATCCCGCGCCTGTCTTCATTCGGCGCAGGCGCTCTGAGAGAAGGAGGCTCGCCTCCTCAGCACTCCCTCAGTGCGCCTGCACCAATGATGTCACCGAAAGAGAAGACGTCATCGGCGCAGGCGCACTGAGGGAGTGCTGAGGAGGCTAGCCTCCTTCTCTCAGAGCGCCTACGCCGAATGAAGACAGGCGCGGGATTTGAAATTCTGACAGGGCCAGCCGGAGGAGGAGAGCGATCGCTGGCCCTGTCAATCAACAGGACGAGGGGGCGTTTTTTGCAGCGGCTACCAGCAAGTAGCCGCCCTACTTGCTGGTAGTGAAGCGATTTGCATATTTTAAAAGATAGATTTGTATGGAAACGAAGCCACAGACAAAAAGGTAAGAACCCTATATAGGGAATAGTCATTAAATAAGGATTTTAACAAGCCCAAAAAAAAAAAAAAAAAAAAAAAAAAAAAAAAAAAAAAGGGTTTTGGGGGTGACAGAAGCCCTTTAAACAAAATCGGTTCCTTGGCAGAACCAAACACAATCCTCTCCATTTTGTTCAGATATTAAATAATAGGACTTTGTCCTCCTTGGAACCAGACAAGTCGTCTCTATAAAAGGGCCGCCTACGATTACTTGCAGCAAATAAAACTGACAACTAATTAGGAACCCTACTGTTTGTACTCCTCTGACATTTCATCGCTCTGACTTATCTGTTTTTAATGCTCCTTGATCTTACGTCTGTCCCTCCTTCCTTTTGTGTTGCAAGGGAACAAGAGTTAGGCAAATCCTTTGAAGCTTCTTAATGCTTTGTCAGCATTCCGTGTGCTCTTCTCCAATAGTAAGCACCGACAAACCCCCTCCAGACTGTGCGGGGTCCACATCCAGTCTCATCTAAAACTAAAGGTCCCTTTAGACAGGACGATACAGCAGGCGATTGTCCGGAAGGAAGCATTCCTGACAGTGCCATGCTGAAAGTAACCAATATTTTCGGTACAACCCATTCTACTGCGAATGCCCGTCTATTAAAAGGTTTACTAACGTTAAATAAAACATTGGGAAAGACGTTGTAAATGGCTTAAAGTAACTAAAGAAGCACATCTTCTCTCCTGCCTTCTCCTGTGCTGACTCCAGTCCTCCACACTGCTGTTTTTCTGGCTGTGATGACTTTCCCTGCACACCTCGTCACTACTGCAGTCAATCAATGGCCTCAGTAGTGACATCATGTACACCGCTGTAGCCAGTGACAGTCTGTAAAGTGATTTTTGTGCACAGAATGACATCACAGCCAGGCACATGGCTTCCGCAGCGCAGGACCAGTGTGCTGAAAGTGTTGTGAAAAGTGGCAAACATCACTTTTTTTGTTATTTTTAGGCCACTTACAGGTGCTTAACCCAGACAACCTTTTCATGCATACATGACAATATCCTTGATTTTATGCACCAGTTTCCAAATGGGAATATCTGATATGGTTAAACCTACTAGATAAAAAGAGTGCAGAGTATTGTAAGCTTGGGCTCCAAAAAGTCATCCATAAGTTTCAGTAAAATCAGAACAAATGTATTCTAAAGAGCAGGTGTGCCAACCATTCCGAAATGTTACCATGACTTATGGATGATGTTGTGTATCTAGCATTACATAATCTTTAAACAAATGTTCTCTGGTTGGATGTAAAGTTTCTCATCAATAGACTTACCTGATCAAGGGAGTAGTTAATGTGGGATACTGAAAGATGTGGATCAGCCAAGAACTATATTCAAAAGAAAAGAAAAAAGCTTAAAAAGGATAACTGTCACACTTAGACCCTAATTTCAATTTTCATATATGTAGTTACTAATAACATGATATTCCAGAATCAGTTACTATTAGGGTCTATTCACACGTCCGTTGTTTGTTTCCTGATCTGTTCCGTTTTTTGCTGAACAGATCTGGACCAGATCTGGACCCATTCATTTTCAATGGGTCCTGAAAAAAAACGGACAGCACAATGTCAGATTTTTTTTCAGGACCCATTGAAAATAAATGGGTCCAGATCTGGTCCAGATCTGTTCAGCAAAAAACGGAACAGATCAGGAAAGAAACAACGGACGTGTGAATGGACCCTTAGACTGACTTAGGGCTCTTTCACACTTGCATTGTCCGGATCCGGCGTGTACTCCATTTGCCGGAATTACACGCCGGATCCGGAAAAACGCAAGTGAACTGAAAGCATTTGAAGACGGATCCGTCTTCAAAATGCGTTCAGTGTTACTATGGCAGCCAGGACGCTATTAAAGTCCTGGTTGCCATAGTAGTAGTGGGGAGCGGGGGAGAAGTATACTTACAGTCCGTGCAGCTCCCGGGGCGCTCCACAATGACGTCAGAGCGCCCCATGCGCATGGATGACGTGCCATGTGATCACGTCATCCATGCGCGTGGGGCGCCCCGACGTCACTCTGGAGCGCCCCGGGAGCTGCACGGACGGTAAGTATACTGCTCCCCCCGCTCCCCACTACACTTTACCATGGCTGCCAGGACTTTAGCGTCCCGGCAGCCATGGTAACCATTTAGAAAAAGCTAAACGTCGGATCCGGCAATGCGCCGAAACGACGTTTAGCTTGAGGCCGGATCCGGATTAATGCCTTTCAATGGGCATTAATTCCGGATCCGGCCTTGCGGCAAGTGTTCAGGATTTTTGGCCGGAGCAAAAAGCGCAGCATGCTGCAGTATTTTCTCCAGCCAAAAAACGTTCCGGTCCTGAACTGAGGACATCCTGAACGGATTTCTCTCCATTCAGAATGCATTAGGATAAAACTGATCAGGATTCTTCCGGCATAGAGCCCCGACGACGGAACTCTATGCCGGAAGAAAAGAACGCAAGTGTGAAAGAGCCCTTACCCCATATTTAATAAGATTCAGCCCTTAGCAACCAGTCTGCCTAAAACTGCAATTTCACTATTCTGTTAAGATGGCCGCCACTGCCCTCACCCTGAGGCTAATCCCGCCTGCCCTCACTAGCCAGTAACAATAGCCCACCAAAAGTGTCAGTAACCAGAGCCCTCCCCCCTAAAGGGTTAATCTCCTGCAGCACAGAGGGGTCCTCTTACCACATGTTGCTGTCATTTATACACTGAGCAGGTGGCAGATCTCCCTTCCCTGGTCTGCGCTGCTTTGGCTCTGCATTGTCCCAGTCTGCTGAGTGAGGGATCGTCTGCCAAGCGCAGGGACAGGGAGAAGTGCACACAGCCCAGGCACTGTTATCAGCTGCTGGGGAGGACCTGGCTCTAATCATTTACTTACAGTCCCTGGCTGTCAGTAATGTGACCTTGCACGCTGCGTGCTTCTGAGTCCTCCGTCCTTCAACACATAGACGGACCATGCCTAGCAACCTTATTTTTAAGCACAGGTAAGAGTAGGCAGTACAGGGAGCAAAACTGTGGAATTAAGGTGTAGTTGAATACACAGTGAAAAGTTGAAGTAGGGCCACCAAGGTGATATTAAATCACATTCCAATACTCCCAAAAAAAATAATAATAATAATACGACAGTTATACTTTAAAGGGGCTGTCCCACGAAAAATAGTATTGTTACTGAGTATCTTTTTAGCGCCACCTGCTGTTAGTTCTATTTCTTTGTCCTGCTCACTGAGAAGGCCGCACATGCTCAGTTCCATCCTTCAACTGCCTCCTGAGCTGTGATAGGTAGAGCTGAGACACGCCCCCTTAGCTGCAGCAGAGAAGACACTAGCATAGCAATCAATAGGGAGATCTCTGGATCCATGTGAGGTACAGGGCTGCTTCTAGCTTTGTTAGAAAGATACTGTCATGTCCTACATGATGATATAACTTGTTTGCATTACTCATGGGGTAACAAAGGGGTTGTCTCAACTCGCTCCACCTCTGGAACCTGCATCTATCTTTAGAACGGAGACCGCAAAGTGAAGGAGGGCACACCGTGCATGAACGGCCGCCCTCCATTCATTCCTATAGAAGCGCTGAAAATAGCTGAGCTGCACTCAGAACAGTCCCACTGAAATGAATGGAAGCACGGCCACCACTCCGAGCCATGCTCGGCTATTTTCGATGCTCCCATAGGAATGAATGGAGGGTGGCAGCGGATGTGAGCTCCGTTCTAAAGATAGGCGCAGGTCCCTGAGATGGGACCCACACTTATCCTAGGTATATGCCCCCAATGTCAGAGGTGAAACAACCCCTTTAAAGTAATGTCTCAAGAATCCTTTCAATTCCCACCAGGCCTAAGACAATACCAAGACTGTACAGATTTAACCCCTTAAGGAACCGGGGCGTACAGGTACGCCCTGATGTCCTGATACTTAAGGACACAGGGCGTACCGGTACATCCTGTGTATTTGCGATCACTACCGCACAGCCGGCAGTGATCAGAATGGGGTGCCTGTTGAAATCATTCAGCATGCACCCTGTGACAATGCCTAGGGGGGTCAATTCAGACCTGCGTTTTGTAGCGCTTATGCAAGTTTCTGATCCCTGCGGTCCGTAACCGCAGGGATCAGAAACCTCAAATTGCCTGGATTTCAAAGTTAAACCCCCCCCCCCCCTTCAGTCCTCTGTGTTTTTGTGCCTGCGGGCGGTGCGGGAGGCAGTGTGTGTGGGGGGGGGGGGGGGGCATGCGATCTTCCGCCCACCCGCCGTTTATTATCAGGATGACCGAGTGGTTAGATCAGAGTGTCAGCTGTGCAGATGTCAGCCGTTTTAACCCCTTCCATGCCACGGTCCGTAGAGACCGCTGTATGGAAGAGGTTAACAGGGAGGGAGCTTCCTCTCTCTCCCTTTGGGGGGCTGCTGTGCCTTTTCAGCCCCCCCGAACAGGATGGGGTCACAGAGGGAGCAAGCCCCCCTCCCTCCCCTTCCCCGTCTGCTCAGTTGTGGCAGACGGGGAAGGTTCCCATGGCAACAGGACGCCTTCTCAGGCATCCTGTTGTCCATGGTGCTGAACAAATCTGTGCTAAAGGCAGAGATCTGTTCAGACAAAATGTATGTGAAATACAGTACAGTCAGTGGCGTAGGGATCGCCATAGCAATGGCTATGGGGCCTTACGCCACTGGGGGCCCGGGCTGCCGGCTGAGAATAAAAATTCAAAAATTCAAATGCGAGTGGCGGTGTGATAGGGATTTTAATACCGGGGAGGGCGCACTGGGGGCAGATGGAGAAGGCACGGGGGGCAGATGGAGAAGGCACGGGGGGGGCAGATGGAGAAGGCACGGGGGGGGGGGCAGATGGAGAAGGCACGGGGGGGCAGATGGAGAAGGCACGGGGGGGGCAGATGGAGAAGGCACGGGGGGGCAGATGGAGAAGGCACGGGGGGGCAGATGGAGAAGGCACGGGGGGGGCAGATGGAGAAGGCACGGGGGGGGCAGATGGAGAAGGCACGGGGGGGGCAGATGGAGAAGGCACGGGGGGGCAGATGGAGAAGGCACTGGGGGCTGATGGAGAAGCTACTGGGGGCTGCTGGAGAGGCTACTGGGGGCTGCTATGAGGCATGGGGCTCTTATCTGAGGTCTGATTGGGAGTCATTCATATTGGGGTCTGAGCTGAGGCCTTATTGGGGTCTTATTAACATTGGGGATCTTATTGGGGCTGTTAGCTGAGGTCTGATTAACATTGGGGGTCTGATTGAGGGTCTGACCTGAGGTGTAATGATTTTTTTTTTTCCTGGAGCAGCTTGGAGAAAAAAGGCCTGAAAGTCTCCCACACTCCTTCTGCCCGGCCAAGCCAGCCAGCACCCCTGAGGCCAAGCCAGCCAGCACCCCTTAGTCTTCAGAACTGTAAGTAAATTATATATAAGGGGAGCTTATAATATGAAAGGGACGAATTATGTCAGAGCGGCTCTTCACCTACACGTGTATCAGCACTAGATATATACCCCTTACTCTCCCTAATACCTAAACTACACAAGATACATATCCCTACCTTCTGTCTAATACACATACACACCCCACGATATGTACTTTCACCTTCTTGTGTTACAGACCCCTGTACAATTTAACAATCTTCTTTAATACACAGACATTTAGATTCATACATTTCCTACACTGGCACAAATGCATTGCCAGTGACCAACTGTCTGTGCTCAGTCCTACGCGTAACCGTCGCAAGTGCATGAGGAGCTGCGGATGTGGCGGCGAGATCCGAGAGGTATGTGGGGGGCCCATACATTTTTTTTGCTATGGGGCCCAGTCATTTCTAGCTACGCCCCCAAGTACAGTACACTATATAGTGTACTGTACTGTATCATACAGACATCAGTCAGACCCACTGGATCTTCAAGAACCAAGTGGGTCTGGGTAAAAAATTAAAATAAAAAATACATTTATCCCCCCCCAAAAAAATAAAAAAAATTCCCTACTCATGTTATATATCACCGCGTCCGTAACAACCTGATCTATAAAACTGTCCTGTTACATTCACCGCACGGTAAACGCCATAAAAAATAAAAACTATGATGAAATTGAAATTTTGCCCACCTTACTTCCAAAAAAAAGGTAATAAAAGTGATCAAAAAGGTCATATGTACGCCAAAATAGTACCATTGAAACCGTTGCCTCATCCGGCAAAAGTGAGCCCCTACATGAGACAATGGCCCAAAAAATAAAAAAAACCTATGGCTTTCAGACTATTTAGACACTAAAACAAGTTTTTTTGGTTTCAAAAAAGATATTATTGTGTAAAACCTTTATAAAAAAAAAAAAAAAAAAAAAAAAAAAAAAGTATACATATTAGGTATTGCCGTGTCAGTAAGAACCTGCTCTATAAAAATATCATATGATCTAACCCCTCAGGTGAACAATGTAAAAATAAATAAAAATGGTGTAAAAAAATACATAATTTTGTCACCTTACATCACAAAAAGTGTAATAGCAAGCGATCAAAAAGGTATACGCACCCCAAAATCATACCATTAAAACATCTCATCCTGTAAAAAATGAGACCCCAGCTAAGACAACCGCCCCAAAAAATAAAAATAAAATAAAAATAAAAATATGGCTCCGTCCGTAACAATCTGCTCTATAAAAATAGCACATGATCTAATCTGTCAGATGAACATTGTAAATAAAAAATAAAAACGGTGCCAAAACAGATATTTTTGGGGAGATTTTCCATTTTAATCAATTTTTTCACGTAACAAAGCAAACAAAACTCTATTCATTGCCCTGATTTTGTAGTTTACAGAAACACCCCATATGTGGTCGTAAACTGCTGTATGGCCACACGGCAGGGCGCAGAAGAAAAGGAATGCCATATGGATTTCAGAAGGCAGATTTTGCTGGACTTGTTTGACACCATGTCCCATTTGAAGCCCCCCTGATGCACCCCTAGAATAGAAACTCCAAAAAGTGACCCCATTTAAGAAATTACACCTCTCAAGATATTCTAAACTGATTTTACAAACTTTGTTAACCTAAGGGTGCATCAGGGGGGGCTTCAAATGGGACATGGTGTAAATAAACCAGTCCAGCGAAATCTACCTTCCAAAAACCACACGGCGCTCCTTTCCCTCTACGCCCTCATGTGGGGCCGTACAGTGGTGTAAGACCACATATCGGGTGTTTCTGTAAACCGCAGAGTCAGGGCAATAAATATAGAGTTTTGTTTGGCTGTTAACCCTTGCTTTGTTAGTGGAAAAAATGGAAAAAAAATTAAATTCTGAAATTTCATCTCCATTTGCCATCAACTCTTGGGGAACACCTAAAGGGTTAATAACGTTTGTAAAAATCAGTTTTGAATACCTTGAGGGTTGTAGTTTCTAGAATGGGGTCACTTTTGGGTGGTTTCTATTATGTAAGCCTCACAAAGTGACTTCAGACCTGAACTGGTCCCTAAAAAGTGGGTTTTTGAAAATTTCTGAAAATTTTTAAGATTTGCATCTAAACTTCTGAGCCTTGTAACATCCCCAAAAAATAAAATAGCATTCCCAAAATGATCCAAACATGAAGTAGACATATGGGGAATATAAACCTATAACTATTTTTGGAGGTATTATTATGTATTATAGAAGTAGAGAAATTGAAACTTGGACATTTGCAAATTTTTCCAAAATGTGGGTAAATTTTGTATTTTTTTTATAAATAAAATAATAAAAAATTACTCCATTTTACCAGTGTTATAAAGTACAATATGTGACGAAAAAAAACTATCTCAGAATGGCTTGGATAATTAAAAGCGTTTTAAAGTTATCACCACATAAAGTGACACTGGTCAGATTTGCAAAGAATGGTCTGGTCCTTAAGGTGAAATAAGGCTGTGTCCTTAAGTGGTTAAAGAGGCTGCCTAAAATTTAAAAAGTTTTTAGGAGTGGCCATGCATGGGCTGAAAATTTAAACAAAGCTGAAAAAGAACAAAAAGAAGCTACTCTCCTTATTAGAGCCGGCTAGACTGGAAGGGTCACATGTCATCTACACATTAACATCATTACTGCTGACCAAATAATGGCCTCAGCAGCGAGGTGTGCAGGAACAGCATAGACCAGAAGTGACCGCAAAGATGAAAAGCACAGCTCCAGCAAGGTGAGTGGTGAGGGTTTTTTAAGCCTATGTGCAGCCACCCCTAAATTTTTTTTTTAGATATTAGACAACCCATTTGGAGGTGTATTCTAGCCATTCCGTTTTATCATCCATTCACAGTACAGATGAGTTTGAGAACAGCTTCTAGAACTCAGGTTCTAGTGATGATTATTGTACAGCTCATAGACCTCCCCTAAGTTATTTTCTTGGTGCTCCCCCATCCCTCACAAATACCTCTCTATGTCATAGAAAGCAAATTATCCTTGTGGTACAGTTTTAAGACTGTGGAAGGAAATCCCTCTAATCACCTAGTCAAACTTAGGACCCCAAAGCTGCAAAACAACTGTGCTAACCACTGAGTCACCCCGGTGCTCTAACATGACAAGCCACCGTGCAGCTTTATTAAAGGGTACTTATCTTTGTATGTTTCTAGGGGCATATATAGGTGTCTTCCATTATTACCTCTTGCTCCAAGTCTAATAAAGCTTGTCTGTAGGGCTGAAGAATCGATTCTAATCCTCTGCAAAAAGCCCTCAAGTATATTCCATGCAGACCAACCTGCCCCAGCTGGGATGGGTGGTGATCCTGGAAAATAAGTACAGCTATTATTTATACAACGTAAAATGCAAAGCTGACATATACACATGAGATATATCTGTATTTACATATACAAGATCAATATCATTTACAATGGCACACACATTCTGGAGAGCTGGTATGTCATATAAACATATATGGGTAGATGACCTTTATGAGAAGAAAGCCCAAAAATGGAAAGTTACCACACCACCTGTTAGTAGAACAAAACCTCTGCTTTTGGTTTTCTAAAGTCCAAAATTATATTATTAGTCTGTGCTAAAAAAAAACAAATACCAGGAGGAATGCAAGGAACAGAAAACTCCTTTGGCTGGTTTCAGACGAGCGAGTGTCACGCTCTGGACTTGCAGCGCAGCTCCCGTCCTGAACTTCCAGCACTGCCGGGGTCGCATAGCATTATATTGATATATGATGCTATGTAACCCTTACAGTTCTGGACTGTATTGGATAACACTGACAACATTATGTCAGTGTAATCTACTACATTCCAGACCTCTATGGTTTACATAGCATCATAAATCAATATAATGCTATGCGACCCCGGCAGTGCTGGAAGTTCAGGACGGGAGCTGCGCTGCAAGTTCCAGAGCGTGACACTCGCTCGTCTGAAAGGGGCCTTACTCACAACTCCAAAGTGCACCGCCTGTCCTAAAAAAATGGTAGAGCTCAGGACATCTTATTTGGAACCCATTACAGATGTAAACCAACAGAAAATTTGCGACTATAAACCCACAGATAGTCAGCGGCATGTCAACTCCAGTGTTTCAGAAATTATCACCACTAGATGTGATTTGACACATGAAAGGCACAAATTACAACCCAGCAAATATTATACAAAAAAAATAAAAATGCAACAACCTCAAAATCTGCAAAACAGTGTTTTGAAAACAAAGCGTGGACAACAGCTTATGGGATCCCAGAAAAAACTCTGGCTGGGTTACATGTTATACTCAGACCCCCCTCAAGAACATGTAGGTCTCCCCTAACTACTCATCTTGGCAGTTAGAGAATGCAGGACATATGTGAGAGTGAGTGGCAGTGTGAGGGTATGCTGCATACCCAAAGGAAACCTCTACCTGCCAATATTCCTCAGCTTCAGAGACCATCACTGTGTATTATAAAGGTATTATATACAGATTTGCTTCATGGTCACTGAGCGCATTGTAAATTTTGCTAGCCAAAGATATTGATTTCCTCATAATATGAATATCTTGCCATGTACTGATGGAGAGGCCATATCAGATGCCCATAACTGTTTATCTAGGTATCAAGGAAAAGTTTGGCCCCTTAATTTCTCAGAATCATCAACTCCTTCCCATAAAGTACTCTTTATACAGGCTGATGCACAGGCAATTACAGGGATGGAACCAAACATTCCAGATAATTTCCTGATTGTCAGTGGAGATGAGAACCGCATTTACATATAGGAATCCATCGCTTGTCTTCAGACAGATTCACTGTTGCAGCAGATCCCTATTTACACAGGGCAATCTACTGCTCACAAACAATGATTTTGGTGCCCGCATCAACAATGTTTTCACTCGATGAACAATGAGCCATTGCTCATTCACTGGATGATTGGTGGCACCCTTAGGGTCCATTTACACAACCACATCCATTTTGTGGACTGCAAACCATGGATCCAGAAAACATGGACATGTATGTGATCTGCAAGATGCGGCAAAAAAATTGGATAGGTCTTACCTTTTGCAGCACATCCGCATAGACCTAATTGCACACAGAAGGGCTTCCATGTGCCTCTGGGGTGCACACAACTGGTGTCAGTGTTTTGTGGATCCATGGTTCGCAGACTGCTAAAAGGGACACGGCTGAGGGATAGGACCCTTACACAGAGCAATTATCAGGAACAATTGTTCATAGGAACACTCCTTCCAGATAATCTAGCCTTGTTAAAGGACTTTAAAGGAGTACTCCGGCTACACATAGTAGTATCTAGGTTACAGAGCTTTCTCATGCAAATGGCTCACTAATACAATGTTATTACCAGTTTTGCTGCCTTTGGCCTCATGCACACGACAGTTTTTTTTCACGGTCCGCAAAAACGGGGTCCGTGATCCGTGACCGTTTTTTCGTCCGTGGGTCTTCCTTGATTTTTGGAGGATCCACGGACATGAAAAAAAAGTCGTTTTGGTGTCCGCCTGGCCGTGCGGAGCCAAACGGATCCGTCCTGAATTACAATGCAAGTCAATGGGGACGGATCCGTTTGATGTTGACACAATATGGTGCCATTTCAAACGGATCCGTCCCCATTGACTTTCAATGTAAAGTCTGGAGTTCTTTTATACCATCGGATTGGAGTTTTCTCCAATCCGATGGTATATTTTAACTTGAAGCGTCCCCATCACCATGGGAACGCCTCTATGTTAGAATATACTGTCGGATATGAGCTACTTCGTGAACCTCAGATCCGACAGTATATTCTAACACAGAGGCCAACCACCATCGCCCCCCCCCTCCCTCTATAGCAGTAACATTGGTGGCAGTGTGCGGCCTCCCATTCCCTCCCCCCCCATCATTGGTGGCAGCGGAGTTCCGATCGGAGTCCCAGTTTAATCGCTGGGGCTCCGATCGGTAACCATGGCAACCGGGAAGCTACTGCAGCCCTGGTTGCCATGGTTACTTAGCAATAGTACAACAGTATAAGATTCATACTTACCTGCTTGCTGCTGCGATGTCTGTGACCGGCCGGGAGCTCCTCCTACTGGTAAGCGACAGTTCTTTAGCAATGTGCCGCACAGACCTTTCACTTACCAGTAGGAGGAGCTCCCGGCCGGACACAGACATCGCAGCAGCAAGCAGGTAAGTATGAATCTTCTACTGTTGTACTATTGCTAAGTAACCATGGCAACCAGGGCTGCAGTAGCTTCCTGGTTGCCATGGTTACCGATCGGAGCCCCAGCGATTAAACTGGGACTCCGATCGGAACTCCGCTGCCACCAATGATGGGGGGTTGGGGGGGGAATGGGAGACCGCACACTGCCACCAATGTTACTGCTATAGAGGGAGGGGGGGGGGGGCGATGGTGGTTGGCACACTGTGCCACCAACGATTTAATACAATAGAGGGAGGGGGGGGGGGCGATGGTGGGCGCACACTGTGCCACCAACGATTTATTACAATAGAGGGAGGGGGGGGCGATGGTGGGCGCACACTGTGCCACCAACGATTTATTACAATAGAGGGAGGGAGGGGGGGCGATGGGGGGCGCACACTGTGCCGCCAACGATATTCAAACTGGGGAGGGGGGGGGGGGCTGCCCCCTGCTGCCTGGCAGCCCTGATCTCTTACAGGGGAATATGATAGTACAATTAACCCCTTTAGGTGCCGCACCTGAAGGGGTTAATTGTGCTATCATATCCCCCTGTAAGAGATCGGTTGCTGCCAGGCAGCAGGGGGCAGTCTTGTACAAAGTTTGTAGTGTATTCTAACCTGAAGCGTCCCCATCACCATGGGAACGCCTCTGTGTTAGAATATACTGTCGGATCTGAGGTTCACGAAGTAGCTCATATCCGACAGTATATTCTAACATAGAGGCGTTCCCATGGTGATGGGGACGCTTCAAGTTAAAATATACCATCGGATTGGAGAAAACTCCAATCCGATGGTATAAAAGAACTCCAGACTTTACATTGAAAGTCAATGGGGACGGATCCGTTTGAAATGGCACCATATTGTGTCAACATCAAACGGATCCGTCCCCATTGACTTGCATTGTAATTCAGGACGGATCCGTTTGGCTCCGCACGGCCAGGCGGACACCAAAACGACTTTTTTTTCATGTCCGTGGATCCTCCAAAAATCAATGAAGACCCACGGACGAAAAAACGGTCACGGATCACGGACCCACGGACCCCGTTTTTGCGGACCGTGAAAAAAAAACTGTCGTGTGCATGAGGCCTTTATCTGTAATAAAAGTACCTTTTTTGGGTAGCCAGCCTTTTGTCTATTCAAAGTTTTCTATGGATGCGACCTGTAGTTTTCTGTGCAGCATGGTCGAGCATGCACAGTTATTCTCTGCCAAGCTTACTTCCTCATAAGCAATGGAAGCACTCCCATGGATGAGCACCTGTGCATAAGCCCCACCCCTGAGAACGCCTGGACCCGCCCACTTATGGACATGGTTTTTGTTAGCCCCTCCCATTTCGGCCAAGGACAATGCAAGAGAATCATGGGAAATATATTCAGAATGTTTGTTTCCAGCTCATATGATGTAAGCGAAAGTGCCATAATAGTAAGAGCAGATCACAGCAAAATGGGAGAACAGTAGTAGGATAGAAAGGTAACGCTGGATACCTGAAAACTGTTCCTGAATGGATTTAACACATATTGCAGTGCAACAGTGCAGTTTAAAAAAAATAGCTCACACAAACGGAATAACCCTTTAAAGGGGTTGTCTGGGTTCAGAGCTGAACCTGGACAAACCTCCATTTTCACCCAGGCAGCCCCCCTGACTTGAGCATCTGATCAGTTTATGCTCAGATGCTCTAAATCGCACAGGGCAAGGGCTCTTTTGTTTAGAATAACACACTGCCGAGCGGAAGCTTCCGCCCAGAAGTGTGTTCGGTGACGTCACCGGCTCTTATGGGCGGGCTTTAGCGCTTCCCTAGCCGTTTTACTGGCTAGAGCAGCTCTAAAGCCCGCCCATCAGTGCCAGTGACGTCACTGGGCTCCCTGAGCAGCCGGAAGAAGAGGCTTCAGCTCGCATGCAATAGACCCGGTACGTCACAGAGCATAAGAAAACAGTCACTTCTGGCTAAGAATTTCCTATATGAAAACGGGGCTTCAGAAATATGTGGCAAAGATAGGACATGTATGTATGTAATATGTATGTCACTCCAGTACTATTACACCAATGTCCCCCCCCGGACAACCCCTTTAAAGTGATGGTTTCAACCTCCACTGCCCTGTAACATCCTAAAGATAAGAAAAAGACATACTCTTCTCTGTTTCCAAAATGTGCGGAGGAGGGACTCTGCAGGATTAGGAGGGTGCCTATTGTTTTATCATTATATCATACAACCCTAATTTCACTAAAAATCTAAACTTTAAGTGGATAACTGTACTGTGCAACTTTGATGAAGTTGATAATGATTTATATATAGATTGTATTGTCAGAATAATACATTCTAAATGTCAGGAAAAAAAATAAAAAAAATACTAAAGCGTTGTCGCTCTCCGCACACATCACTCCTCACTCTCAATAACAATACTTGTCACAATCTTAAAAAGAGAGTTTTCCGAAATTAGTGCTGCGTTCATTTTCTACTTCTGAACACAACTCTGGGTACCATGCCACAGTTAACTCAAGATTTACAAGTTCTATTGTTAAAATCACAGATGGCAAACCAGTGGCATATGCCCCTCTGATGACCTGTCTACGTATTCCTGTAGATGCATGGCACCTCCTCAGAACTGCCTCTGCCTGATGTTTCTCCTCTCCTGCACCAAGCCCTGGCCAGACGAAGCCTGCCAGTAAGGAGATTTACCAGTGCTGAGACAATTAAGCACAACTCGTCTCTCAGGTCTCCTCCATACCCGGAACATACCTTAGGCCTCGATCACACTTCAGTGAATCACGGAGAGCACATGTACCCATTGATTTTAATGTGGAGAAACCATGGAAGCATGCACCACGCTCGCTGAAGTCTATGGGTCCATGAAAGACCAATGACACAACACGGATGACATTGATGTTCTGTCAGGGTCACATGGACCATTGGCAGGAGATGCTCTGAATGTTAATTTACAGCTGAGCAGTGTCTGTGTGGAATATGAATAACATGCATTGGGCAAAAAATGGACACGTGGACCAAAGACAGATTCTTCATGGATGAAAAACAGATTTTCCATAGACATTAAACTGACACAACACTGACAAACTGTGAAAGAGGCCTTAAAGAGGACCTTTCATGGGAATTTTATAGTTTACCTAAATAGCTTTCCTTGTGGGGTCCCCCCCCCTGATGCAGACACCCTGGTTGTTTTTTAAAAATACCACTCGTATTGCCCCGCTGTGCCCCCGTGTAGTTTTCCTGCTCAGGATGTCAATCCTGAGCATCGGTACAGGGAGTAGGAGATGCCAGGGTTTCTCGCAGTCCAATCACAGCGGAGAGCGTCACAACCAGGGAGGTGGGCCGTTTTTCCTCCCTGGTTGTGACGCTCTGCGCTGTGATTGGACCGCGGCATAGACATGGAGACGTGCATGTTCAAAGTTATATTTGTTTTATTGAAGCTTGCCCACCAATCGGCTGACAGTGCCAACCAGCTGTTCGCACCAAGAGAAGGGGCACCAACCATACAATTCAGCTGCAGTTGCTGCAACAGGGGAAATATAGTATCATATGTCAGCTGTTCAAATGACATGAACCGTCTGGTCCACCAGAGATAGTTTTTGTGAGCAGTTTTCTGCTCTGGATGTCCCCATTTCATTCATATTAACCAAGAGGCTATAGGGAAAGTGGATGCACACATGTGACTAAACATCTCCAGAACTTCACACACAGTAACACTTCACTTGTATACTATGCACAAAGAAAAAAAAGATTTTATCATTTGATACCCAATAAAATAAATGTTTTATTCCATACGCCAGTTAGGGCTTTTAGTTCACAGCGTCATGTGTTACAATGGTAACAGCACAGCATTAGAATCTTATGCTAATAAGAGTGCTGTGTATGAAAGTAAAATATAAGAAAAAAATAGTTATTCAACTTTTGACATATCAAAAGCTATCTGTAAGTTCAGTGACACTAAGTTTGGAGGGTGTGCAGCAATCTTTTGGCATTTAATGTTCAAAGGGGATGTCTGAGCCCCCAAAGCGATTCTAGTTATGTTCCTGAAAGAGTTCAGCATAAACAGAGAAGGCACTCATCTAATCACTGTCGCTCTGTTCCTGTGTCCACTGTGTCTAGTCCCCGGTGGACCAGAACTGTGACGTCCCATCTGTCACATCATGTAACATGCACTTTTGCAGTTATTTATTGGTCTCAGTGGAGACGTGTCCTCCGGCAGAATGTGACTGTGGGGGACATGTGCCCGCTTAGGCCAGTGAATGACTGCAGATGTGCACACGATTAAGGACGAGATGTCACACTAGACGGGACCCTAAGGGCTGGAACAGAGCAGCACTGACCAGGCGAGGGGCTTTTTTTTCTTTATGCAATACACTTTCAGGACTATAACTAAATGGCTTTGAGTCTCAGAAAACCCTTTCGAGGGGTTGTCCAACCCTTTACAGGTTATGCCCTGTCCTCTGAATAAGCCATCACTATCTGACTGGAAAGAGTCTGGCACCCCACCGACCAGCGGTTCTTCAGTAGCTCCGGAACGGATGGAGCTGATTACTTCCGTTATATAAAAGGAGCGAAACACAGTTTGGTGCATACACTATGACGAATTTCCTTGGGGTTGTAATGTAATAATTCTTCAGTAAGATCTATTAACCAATAATCTATGAATGGAAATATAACTGTTATATAACCGAAGAAAAGACATTGATACTATTGGCGATCAATTCATCACTATCAAATAAAATTTATATAAATATATTATCCACAAGAAGCACGTGTTCTTATTCACTAATTGATCAGCAACACAATAGTATTGAAGAGACATCTGCCTATTCATTTATTAAGTTATCATCACGGATTTATATACCGTTGTTATAAGAACTATTTACAAGAAGGACGAGTTTTTACTTATTTTTATATTCCACATTTTTATTTTTGATACATTATCAATTTTAAAAGGAGGGTCCATTATAATATATATATATATATATATATATATATATATATATATATATATATATATATATATATAATCCTGTAATTCTATATATGTAATCAAATTGGTAGCGATACAATCATGGTGTATAGTAATTGTTTTTTGATATAGGAATCATGATTCTTTAAAGGTAATCATTGGCATCAATTTAGATAGCTAGGGAAATATATTTATTTAAACTATTTTTAATAAAATGTAACATTGATTAAAATAATATAGTCTACTTTTCCATGCTACACCAGAGAATAGAGTGCCTGTCATTAAATTACTTCATAACACTTTAGCTATTTATTCAGCAGTGGGTGCGCCGAGGACAGTGCACCTTACTGCAGAAGTCTAGTAAGGTTGAGCCACTGTAGTAATATAATAGCATATTCGAATGTGCATATACCTTGACTTGTGGGTCTGACTTAAAACCCACAGCATGTCAAATTTATGTTGCGGATTTCGGCAGTGGATTTTCCGCTTTGCAATGAAAAGGGTGAAATCTGAACCAATGACAAAGTTAGAGGTAGGTGGAGAGTCCTTAAAAATGATTTCAGGGATTTAGGTCAAAAGCTGAGGGCAAGGACCTCAAAGGTAGTATTTTCCGAAATACTGCCTGTACCACGAGCCACACAAGAAAGGCAATGGGAGATTAGGGAGATTAACAAGAGGCTCAAGAACTGGTGTAGGAGGGAGGGGTTTGGGTTCCTGGAGAACTGGGCCGACTTCTCAGTCGGCTACAGGCTCTATCGTAGGGACGGGCTGCACCTCAATGGGGAAGGGGCAGCTGTGTTGGGGAAGAAGATGGCTAGAAGGTTGGAGGAGTGTTTAAACTAGGGACTGGGGGGAGGGTAATTATGTTATAGAATGGGAAGATAGTGCAGATAGAGACCGGGGGCAAGGTAGTGAGACTGGAGGAGGAATAGAAGGAGGGACTAGAGCAGTTCAGAAGGAAAGGTGTAGAGTAAAAAATATACATAAACCTCTCAAATGTATGTATACTAATGCCAGAAGCCTGACTAATAAAACTGGTGAACTGGAATTAGTGATGTGTGAGGAGGACTATGACATAGTGGGAATAAGTGAGACATGGCTGGATGATGTGGGTAGAGATACATGGCACTAAAAACAATAATAAATTACTAATAGGAGTTTACTATAAACCACCTAATATACCAGAGTCCACAGAAAATCTACTACTAAACGAGATAGACGAGGCGGCAAATCATAATGAGGTGGTTATTATGGGGGACTTCAACTACCCAGATATAGACTGGGAAACTGAAAGCTGTACATTTCATAAAGGAAACAGGTTCTTGGCAATAACCAAAGACAATTACCTCTCCCAAATAGAGGGACGGCCATACTGGACTTAGTATTAACCAATAGGCCTGACAGAACAACAGACGTGCAGGTTGGGGGACACCTGGGAAATAGTGACAACAAAGTAATAACCTTCCAATTATCATTCAAAAGAGCGTTTCTACAGGGAGGAACAAAAATACCAAACTTCAAAAAAGCTAAATTTAGCCAACTAAGAGAGGCCATAGGCCGAACTAAATGGGATAAAGTCCTCACAAATAAAAATACAGCCACAAAATGGGATATCTTTAAAAGCATCATAAAATCTCAGTGTGAGAGGTACATACCGTATGGGAATAAAAGGTTAAGGAACAAAAAGAAACCAATGTGGATAAACAGAACTGTAAAGAAAGCAATAAATGACAAAAAGAAAGCATATAAAACACTAAAACAGGAGGGTACCACGGAAGCACTAAAAAACTATAAGGAAAAAAATAGAACATGTAAAAAACTAATAAAAGCGGCCAAACTAGAGACTGAGAGATTAATTGCCAAAGAGAGTAAAACTAACCCTAAAATGTTCTTCAATTATATAAATGCTAAAAAGTATAAATCTGAAGGTGTCGGCCCTTTAAAGAGTAATGAGGGGGGAGTCGCAGAGAGCGACGAGGAGAAAGCAAAGCTGTTAAATATTTTTTTCTCCAATGTATTCACTGAGGAAAATAAACTGTCAGATGACATGCCGAATGTTGAAATAAATTCCCCATTAAAAGTGTCCTGTCTGACCCAGGAAGAAGTACAACAGCGACTTAAAAAGATTAAAATAGACAAATCGCCAGGAATGGATGGCATACACCCCCGTATCCTAAGGGAATTAAGTAATGTCATAGCCAGACCCTTATTTCTGATATTTGCAGATTCTATATTGACAGGGAATGTCCCACAGGATTGGCGCATGGCAAATGTGGTGCCAATATTCAAAAAGGGTCCAAAAACAGAGCCTGGAAACTATAGGCCGGTAAGTTTAACATCTATTGTGGGTAAACTGTTTGAAGGTTTTCTGAGAGATGCTATATTAGAGCATCTTAACGGAAATAAGCAAATAACGCCATATCAGCATGGCTTTGTGAGGGATCGATCATGTCAAACAAATTTAATCAGTTTCTATGAGGAGGTAAGTTCTAGACTTGACAGCGGCGAATCAATGGATGTCGTGTATCTGGACTTCTCCAAAGCATTTGACACTGTACCACATAAAAGGTTAGTATATAAAATGAGAATGCTTGGACTGGGAGAAAACATCTGTATGTGGGTAAGTAACTGGCTCAGTGATAAAAAACAGAGGGTGGTTATTAATGGTAAATACTCAGATTGGGTCACTGTCACTAGTGGAGTACCTCAGGGGTCAGTATTGGGCCCTATTCTCTTCAATATATTTATTAATGATCTTGTAGAAGGCTTGCATAGTAAAGTATCAATTTTCGCAGATGACACTAAACTGTGTAAAGTAATTAACACTACAGAGAGATCTGGATAGATTGGAGGCTTGGGCAGATAAGTGGCAGATGAGGTTTAACACTGACAAATGTAAAGTTATGCACATGGGAAGGAATAATGCAAGTCACCCGTACATACTAAATGGTAAAACACTCAGTAACACTGACATGGAAAAAGATCTAGGAATTTTAATAAACAGCAAACTAAGCTGCAAAAAACAGTGTCAGGCAGCTGCTGCCAAGGCCAATAAGATAGTGGGTTGCATCAAAAGGGGCATAGATGCCCGTGATGAGAACATAGTCCTACCACTTTACAAATCGCTAGTCAGACCACACATGGAGTACTGTGTACAGTTCTGGGCTCCTGTAAACAAGGCAGACATAGCAGAGCTGGAGAGGGTCCAGAGGAGGGCAACTAAAGTAATAACTGGAATGGGGCAACTACAGTACCCTGAAAGATTATCCAAATTAGGGTTATTCACTTTAGAAAAAAGACGACTGAGAGGAGATCTAATTAATATGTATAAATATATCAGGGGTCAGTAGAGAGATCTATCCCATCATCTATTCATTCCCAGGACGGTGACTGTGACGAGGGGACGTCCTCTGCGTCTGGAGGAAAGAAGGTTTGTACACAAACATAGAAGAGGATTCTTTACTGTAAGAGCAGTGAGACTATGGAACTCTCTGCCTGAGGAGGTGGTGATGGTGAGTACAATAAAAGGAATTCAAGAGGGGCCTGGATGTATTTCTGGAGCGTAATAATATTACAGGCTATAGCTACTAGAGAGAGATCGTTGATCCAGGGATTTATTCTGATTGCCTGATTGGAGTCGGGAAGGAATTTTTATTCCCCTAAAGTGAGGAAAATTGGCTTCTACCTCACAGGGTTTTTTTGCCTTCCTCTGGATCAACTTGCAGGATGACAGGCCGAACTGGATGGACAAATGTCTTTTTTCGGCCTTATGTACTATGTTACTATGTTAAATCCGCCGCAAAAGTGAAGTATTTACACCACAAAATTTGTACCATTTGGTCTTAATTTTGCTACAGCGCAATTTCGTGGACACGTTACGGTTTTTCCACTGTAGTGCACGTCTCCTGTGTGGACATACCCTTGGAGTGCATCTTCAGTGATACTCTCCAGCTCAATCTGACATCAGGCATGGAGAGCATTTCAACATGAAGAACGTCCTGCTCTGTCTTCTGCTGCCTCCCTTGTGGTGCAGGAATGAAAATTAAGAGCCATTAGCTGGTGAACAGCGAGGCTCCTGCTCAGTCATTAACTCTGGGAAGGCACTGCATCCTATGGACCCAGGCCTCATAGCAGACACAGAGTTGTAGGTTGGGTAGAAGTTCCTGAAAGTACTCCTAACCTTGACCTAAATACCAGTAATGTGTTGGACCCCATTATCCACTTAGACAGAAAATATAGTTGATAATGATAACTTTTATTACTTTTAGCAAATAATACATAAAGGAACAGACCTAAAACAAAATGTGATATGGACCAGAGCCTCAGAAGTCCCAGGGAACCCCCTAGCTCAAAGGCCCATTCAGAACCTGATATTAATACCTGCTGCTGGACATGCCCAGTGTACTGTTCAATGAACTCTGTGAAGCGAATATAGTCCGTCCCCAACTTGCAGAGACGGTTCAGTACATTGGTTTCTCCAGGATGAAGAAATGGCAGATCTTGGGAAACCTGCATAAACACAAAACACATGGCTATGTTATAATTTTGATAAGAACGTACAATAGCCTATAACTTAATATATTACATCTAGTAAAGGGAGATCGCGTACAGCAGTGAAAAGACGACGACTCCGGGACGAAGAATAAACTGGTGAAAACGCTACAACGATGGAGGCAGAACTTGTGCTCAGACGTGTAATGAAAAATATTGTACAGCTAGACACAAGGAGAAGACATAGGGGGACATTTCTTAAGGCCAGTGTATGACATGCTGAATTTAGTTAATCTCCCCCTGGGGTCAGATGTCCCACAACATATTAACAGGAGCAGGCCTCTTAATACCTGTGACATCTGTGCAGGTCCATGTGCCAAAAAGAAAATCTACGCCAGGAAGGGAGGCGGTGTAGATTTCCTTTGATGATGAGTAGATGATAATAAATGTGTCGGGCTGGCCATGGCCGACCCCACACTGCCCACTATCTGAACTCCCAAAAGTGGCACAATATTTTATGCAAGAATTGGGGTATGCAAAACATTGCAACTTTCTCAGGGTCCACTGTTGGGGTCTCCGCTAATCACCGGAAAAGTTGCCATGTTGCCTGTTTGAATGGAGTGGCAGACACACGTGTGTTCTCTTCTCCACTACATTCTATAGTTCTGCTGGAGTGGTACAAGCACTGAGCTATCTCCCCTGTTCTAGCAACCGTGAGGGCCCCAGTGATGAGACCCCCGCCGATAATAAGTTGTCTCAATGGGACAACCCCTTTAAAGGAAACCTGTCACCTCCCAAAACCATCCCAAGCCGCCAGCAGTACCTGCGTGTAGCCAGCAGCGTGTTTCTGATGAAGCCATTCTTCCTGAGGGCAGATGCAGCAAAAGTACTAAAAACGTTGTTTTATCCCCTGCCAGGCGCTCTTCTCCACACATGCTTGAAGTCAAGGGGGCAGCGGCCTTCTTGCTTCAAGTCACGGTAACCACACTCCCTTCGCTGTGACTGACAGCGCTTATGCAGTTAGTTTGGCTGCCTTTGCCGAACAGCCGGCTGTCAGTCACAGCGAAGGGGTTCTTTAGACTCGGGTTTATATTTTCACAGATTTCAGTTTCTATTCTAGGTTGGGTACCTTAGGTTTAGAACACAGCTCCGGGTCCTGTATAAAAAGCAGCTATCTACATGTGTCCACTCTAAGACATGGCTGGTCAGACGTCACTAACTTTCCAGTCTTACATATTTAGAGGTGCCATCAAGTGGAATGAGGTACCCTTGAGGAACTTGCACATGAATAGCAGCATCAAAGAAGTTAACAACCATCAGCAGGACCTCATTATCCACAGTTTAGAGCGCGCTGTATGATGATTTTGGAATAAACACTTCTATCCCCCCCCCCCACTCCACAATTAATGAGCCCATTTCAGTAAAGCAGCAGGAGATAAGCAGCCGCCCAACACTAAAATCCATCCCTCCTGAACCCTGACCATTTAATTGTCCTTGGCCGAAAGTCACCCAGGCCCTGTAATATGCACATAGAACAAGGGGTGGCATTAGTTTCGGGGCTATCTTTGCCTATAGACCAGGCATCCTCAAACTGCGGCCCTCCAGCTGTTGCAAAACTATAACTCCCAGCATGCCCGAACAGCCTACAGGTATCAGCCTACAGCAGGGCATTGTGGGACTTGTAGTTTTACAACAGCTGGAGGGCCGCAGTTTGAGGATGCCTGCTATAGATAGTCTGCTGGAAGATCCCATAAGACCTCCAATAACTAAGGTGCATAGTCCTTCTGCCAATAATGGGGATGTCTGGGCAGATGGCTTTAAAATGTTAGGACAGCAGAGAATAACAAAAAACCAAGGTAGTAATTGGCACTGCCAATGAACCAGTTGCAAGACCACCACCTTACATGTCCTGATGCATTACAGGGATGTTGATGGCCATCTGGACCAAATTACACCCTTCACCAGGACTGATGAAGGGCGTCTGTGCCCACGGAGAAAGCACTGAAATGGCTGGCATAACTTCACCTCCCCGGCTGTCCTGGGCAAGGAGGGAGTAAGGTGGAAGCTGCTTCCTACTCCATAGAGAAGAAGTCACTCAGGCAATTCACCTGCTTGTGCCCACAACCTATGCATCATCATCATCCATGCCATTATTCCTGGAAAGGACTTTACACAGGCTGCGCCAGAGCAGCAGAAAAAAAAAATCAATATGCCGATTTAAGAAAAGAAAAACAAAAACAAAAAACACAACATACATCGCCGGACATTAAAATGGGAAATTAAGCAAAATAATTTGATTAAATCAGCCATCCCTAGCATTGTCAAAATTGACCATGGCATTGGAGAGGTAAAAAAAAAAAAAAAAACTCAGCAGCACTCTCCCGAGCCTGCAATGGCTACCCCGAGCGGATACTGTATACAGGTCTTTCTGAATGATCCGAGGCTGCCACAGCAATGTTCTTCAGGAGACCCTGGCAGGGCTCCATAGGAACATAGTGAAATTCTCACTAATTCATTGGAGTGAAGGAGAGAAGTGATCTAATAATCACATGTTGAAGGTACCTAGGGGTACCTGTTTCGAAAAAAACAAACACTTTAAAAAAAAGAAAAAAATATATATATTTAAAAAATTCAAATGAACCACCTTTGCCTACAATTTAAATAAAAATAAACCATACTATTAAAATATAAAAATATTTATCCCGTGCGGTGAATGGCGTAACAGAAAAGAAAAAAATCATTTGCCGATTCTCCATTTTTTTATTGCTTCACCTCCCCAAAAAATGAAATAAAAAGTGAACAAAAAGTCATGATATCTTTGAAAAGTATAGATTGTCCTGCAAAAAACGAGCCCTCACACAGCTCAGTAGACGCAACTATCATACTGATCTGGAGAGTGACGGTAAGGGTCCATTCACATGTACGTTGTTTCTTTCCTGATCTGTTCCGAACAGATCAGGAAAGAAACAATGGACGTGTGAATGGACCCTTAAGGTGTAAAAACAAAACCCATAAAACTGGTGGAATAGGATTTTTTTTTTCAATTTCACCCTACTACTGTAAATCTTAAGCAATATTAAATGGTGCCATTAGGAAGTACAACTTGTCTCACAAAAAACAAGCCCTCATACGGCTATGTGAACTGAAAAATAAAATAAAAAAAGTTATAACTCCAGGAAGGCCGGGTATTAAAAAACACAAACAAAAAATGACTGCCGGGGAAATCTCACTGTGCCTGCGCTGAATACATCGCAGTGAGGAAGCCGGCTGCCAGCAAACGTCCTTCCCTCACTGCGCCGAATACTGAATGGGACGGCGCAGGCGCGAGATTTCCCCAGCAGACAGGAGACCAACGCTGCCCTGGCCCTGTCAATCAAATGTAGAAGGGCATGGAAAGAGGCGAGTGAACCCCCTGCTTCTAGAAGCTCATTTGCATATTATAAAAGTTTGTTTTTCTAAATAACGGTGGCACATAGTGACATGGTACTAATATAGTTATGTACAGCTGACATAAGCACATAGCTAATGTCAGCCAGCTTAATACCCATTTTTCTGATGATAGAAACCCTTTAACTTCACCCCTGCCGCTCAGGTCTGGATTCTTTGGTGCGCCGCACACCGATTCGTTGTTTTATAATGTCTGGAATGGACAGGGGACACATGTTCTGCTGCAGCCAATGACTGGCCACAGTGGTGATGCCCCCCCCTTTCCCCAGTAGCCCATTACTGGGTCACGTGCCGCTTGGGGGAAATGTCATTGCTTTGGCCAGTCGTTGGCTGCAGGGTCACAGTTGACAAGGAGTGAACTGGTGTGCGTAGAACCAAAAGAACTGGTTGGAGAATCCCTTAGACCTCATGCACACAGCCGTATCAGAGCGCTGGCCCGGTTATTTCCACCTGCCTGATTGAAGTGAATGGAAACGGTGGCGGCACAAGCGCGCTGCGCCCTCCTTCATGAGATAGGTGTATGGTCCCGTCCTACACCTGTCAGACAATGGGTGTAAATCCTAGCGATATGCCCCATTGTCTCAGATGGGAATAACCCTTTAATGAATGTTTTTACATTTATCTTTTCTTTGGCATAAGGAGCAGATAGATGGCTGCATGTAACAGCACGTACACAGACGACAGACACACTGCCACTGCAGGATACAGACTGACAGCAGTACAGATACAGGAAGCCCTGTATATGGCACCAGAACTAACCTGGTGTAAGGTAGAACTGGCTTATTGGACCATAGCAACCAATCAGATTCCACCTTTCATTTTCACAAGGAGCTGTGAAAAATGAAAGGTCGAATCTGATTGGTTGCTAAGGTCAAATAAGTTCTACTTTACACCAGTTTAATAAAGGGGGAGTTCATGTCAGCCTATACAACTATATAGAAGAGACAGCCCTAATACGTGCATGACTAAAACGGAGGCTCCATGAGCATCACAGTGACCGTAAGCAGCCACAGCTATACACCACCTGCAGGCCCGTCCGCTTATTCCAGGTGAAGATGCTGCCGGGATAGCCGCTCAGAGCCAGGAGAAGTTCGTGAATCATCTCCACGGGCCCAGACACCGGGAACCGCGATGCACTGCAATGTTTACATCAGTCCCTGCCGCCTCCACAGCCCGCCAGCCCTCAGCTTCAAAACTAAACGGACTACAATTCCCGAAGTGCTTCGCGATGCAGCCAGGGCAGTAGCGCCACTGATTGGCTGAATCCTACTTCCCGACATGCTTTGTTTATCCACTAGTCTTGCGAGTGACAGATACCGTAATTGTATGCGCAGCTACCGTATTTACCTGGGAAATACAATATAGTCAGGGGCGTAGCGTGGGGGGGGCCAGGGGGGCCGTTGCCCCGGGCGCCAAACTGCAGGGGGGCGCTCCGGCGCCGGCTGAAAGATTTTATAATGTAAGTTTTAAGTTTTTTTTCAGGTTGCGTTGCGCCGTTGTGGCATGCGGCGCAACGGCCGGCCAGAGAGCTCAGCTGTTTAGTGCGCGCCCGCCCGGCCCTGCCGCCCTGATGCAGATCATGATTCATTCATGATTTGTGCGGTCGCGGCGGGCGCACTACTTACACTAGCAGCTAGAGTCATTACATACATGATTGGCAGCTGGCACCGCCTCCTTCTCCTCGCCGCCTCCTTCTCCTCGCCGCCTCCTTCTCCTAGTGCTAGTGGGTGATGTCATTAGGCTGGCCGCTGGCCTGGCTCCCTCCGGCTCCGCCCACTTTCCAGGCGGGAAACACAGTGCGGAGCGCGGGAGCCAGAGCCAGCAGAAGATTGCCAGGAGGCAGGAGCAGGAGGCGGCGCCGCGGCAGTCAGAGTCACTCACAGCAGCAGTGTGACTAGCAGCAGTGGGCACTGTGTCACACACAGTCACTCCAGACTCCAGTCAAGAAGACAAAGAACTGTTGAGTCTGATGAGTGAGCCCTGAGCCGCCCTAGAAGAGTCCAGAGTGACAGAGTGGAGTCCAGTCCAGACTGAGACTACTACAGAGCAGAGGTAGAAAGGGAGTTAGTGGCACTAGTAGTGACGTGTAGTGATTAAGTTGGGTGGCCATGTAAGGCTACTTTCACACTAGCGTTCGTCGGTCCGCTCGTGAGCTCCGTTTGAAGGGGCTCACGAGCGGACCCGAACGCAGCCGTCCAGCCCTGATGCAGTCTGAATGGAGCGGATCCGCTCAGACTGCATCAGTCTGGCGGCGTTCAGCCTCCGCTCCGCACGGACAGGCGGACAGCTGAACGCTGCTTGCAGCGTTCGGGTGTCCGCCTGGCCGTGCGGAGGCGTGCGGATCCGTCCAGACTTACAATGTAAGTCAATGGGGACGGATCCGTTTGAAGATGCCACAATATGGCTCAATCTTCAAGCGGATCCGTCCCCCATTGACTTTACATTGAAAGTCTGAACGGATCCGCGCAGGCTACTTGCGCACTTGCGAAATTTTTCTAAGTTATTAATGCAGACGGATCCGTACTGAACGGAGCCTCCGTCTGCATTAATATGATCGGATCCGTTCAGAACGGATCCCATCAAGCGCTAGTGTGAAAGTAGCCTTAGCCAGACTGAGCAGCATGCAATAATAATGGTAATAAATCAATGAGTGAAGTGCCAGATCTCTGCCAGGCCAAATAGGTGGTGTGGCAGTCTGGCATTCATGGTTCTGATGTGGCAGCTTCTAGGTATACATTGGGGCCATAATATATAATAATTATATAAGGGGGCCATCATTAATTATACATAGGGGCCATTATATATTATAATTATACAGAGGCTATTAATAATGGGCCCTCTGTATAATTCTAATATATAATGGCCCCCCTGTATAATTATTACCGTAAATATTATGGCCCCACTGTATAACTATAATTTATAGTTATACTGTGGGGCCATAATATATAATAATTATACAAGGGGCCGTTATATATTATACAGAGGGGCCATTATATATAATAATTATACAGGGGGGCCATTATATATTATAATTATACAGGGGGGCCATTATACAGTATATTAGAATTATACAGAGGGCCCATTATCAATAGCCTCTCTGTATAATTATAATATATAATGGCCCCTATGTATAATATATAATGGCCCCTCTGTATAATATATAATGCACCTTTGTATAATTATCATTTATTATGGCCCCTCTGTATAACTATAATATATAATGGCCCCCTGTAGAATATATTATGGCCCCCTTGTATAATTATTATATATTATGGTCCCTCTGTATAACTATAATATATAATGCCCCCCTTGTATATTATATATAGTGACCCCTCTGTAATATTAGGATATATAATGGCCCCCTCTGTATTATTATTATATATAAAATGGCCCCTCTGTATAATTATTATATATAATGACCCCTCTGTAATATTAGGATATATAATGGCCTCCTCTGTATTATTATTATATATAAAATGGCCCCTCTGTATAATTACTATATATAATGACCCCCCCTGTATTATTATAATATATAATGGCCCCCTCCGTATTATTAGGATATATAATGGCCCATTATATATCCTAATATTACAGAGGGGCCATTATATATTATACAGAGGGGGCCATTATATATAAAAATAACTAATAATAATAAAACTCTGCAGAGATGAGACGCGGCTGAAAGAAGGTGTCATGGCGGTCTTATCTCCGAATGAAGACGCTGAGGAAAGTCTACATCACAGGAGACGTCACTGGATGGATGAGGTATGTGGTGCTGTATTCTCCTGTATATTTTGTAGTGATGTATGTAATGTCCAAACACATATTTGTTTCACGGTAGGGTTGGGGGGGTGGATTGAGAATTTGGCCCACCCTGCCGCATCCTGGCCCCAGACTTCAGGTCACACTGTGTGTGTGTTCTGAATTCTGGGGCCTTATACCCATCTACTACATCATCTGTACTTAGAGAGTTACCACCATGTTATCTGTGGTGTTACATAGGTCTACTACATTATCTGTAAAAGGGGCGTGTCCACAGGTTGGGAGGGGGGGCGCAATAAATGGCTCGCCCCGGGTGCTGGCAACCCACGCTACGCCACTGAATATAGTCAATTGAAAATTCTTGTTTTTGCCTCTGACTTTTATTCCCCAGCATTCATCTGGTCTTGTCGTACATACATATAGAGGCTGGCCATTTATTACAATTATGTGGCGTGTGTAAATACTATTAACCATGTTGAGCTTTGTAGTGCGCCTATGTCCACTCATATACTGTACATGAGAGTCTACCAGTAGTGCCCCCTGTGCCACACATTGTGTGCCCCCTGTAGATAGTGTCTTACTCTGTGCCCCCTTTAGATAGTGCCTTACTCTGTGCCCCTTGTATATAGTGTCTTACCCTATGCCCCTTGTAGATAGTGCCTTTATCTGTGCCCCCTGTAGATAGTGCCATACTCTGTGCCCCCTGCAGATAATCCCTTACTCTATGCCCCTTGTAGATAGTGCCTTACTCTGTGTGCCCCTGTAGATAGCGCCTTACTCTGTGCCCCCTGTAGATAGTGTCTTACTCTGTGTGCCCCTGTAGATAGTGCCTTACTCTGTGCCCCCTGTAGATAGTGCCTTACTCTGTGCCCCCTGTAGATAGTGTCTTACTCTGTGCCCCCTGTAGATAGTGCCTTACTTTGTGCCCCCTGTAGATAGTGCCTTTCTCTGTGCCCCCTGTAGATAGTGCCTTGCTCTGTGCCCCCTGTAGATAGTCCCTTACTATATGCCCCTTGTAGATTGTGCCTTACTCTATGCCCCTTGTAGATAGTGCTATACTCTGCGCTCCCTGTAGATAGTGCCTTACTCTGTGCCCCCTGTAGATATTGCCTTACTCTGTGCCCCTGTAGATAGTGCCTTACTCTGTGTTCGTTGTAGATAGTGCCTTACTCTGTGTTCCTTGTAGATAGTGCCTTACTCTGTGTGCCCCTGTAGATAGTGCCTTACTCTGTGCCCCCTGTAGATAGTGCCTTACTCTGTGCCCCCTGTAGATAGTGTCTTACTCTGTGTGCCCCTGTAGATAGTGCCTTACTCTGTGCCCCCTGTAGATAGTGCCTTACTCTGTGCCCCCTGTAGATAGTGTCTTACTCTGTGCCCCCTGTAGATAGTGCCTTACTTTGTGCCCCCTGTAGATAGTGCCTTTCTCTGTGCCCCCTGTAGATAGTGCCTTGCTCTGTGCCCCCTGTAGATAGTCCCTTACTATATGCCCCTTGTAGATTGTGCCTTACTCTATGCCCCTTGTAGATAGTGCTATACTCTGCGCTCCCTGTAGATAGTGCCTTACTCTGTGCCCCCTGTAGATATTGCCTTACTCTGTGCCCCTGTAGATAGTGCCTTACTCTGTGTTCCTTGTAGATAGTGCCTTACTCTGTGTTCCTTGTAGATAGTGCCTTACTCTGTGTGCCCCTGTAGATAGTGCCTTACTCTGTGCCCCCTGTAGATAGTGCCTTACTCTGTGCCCCCTGTAGATAGTGCCTTACTCTGTGCCCCCTGTAGATAGTGCCTTACTCTGTGCCCCCTGTAGATAGTGTCTTACTCTGTGCCCCCTGTAGATAGTGCCTTACTCTATGCCCCCTGTAGATAGTGCCTTAATCTGTGCCCCCTGTACATAGTGTCTTACTCTGTGCCCCCTGTAGATAGTACCTTATTCTGTGACCCTTGTATATAGTGTCTTATCCTATCCCCCTTGTAGATAGTGCCTTTATCTGTGCCCCCTGTAGATAGTGCATTATCCTATGCCCTTTGTAGATAGTGCCATACTCTGTGCCCCCTGCAGATAATCCCTTACTCTATGACCCTTGTAGCTAGTGCCTTACTCTGTGTGCCCCTGTAGATAGTGCCTTACTCTGTGCCCCCTGTAGATAGTGCCTTACTCTGTGCCCCCTGTAGATAGTGCCTTACTCTGTGCCCCCTGTAGATAGTCCCTTACTATATGCCCCTTGTAGATAGTGCCTTACTCTGTGCCTCTTGTAGATAGTGCCCACTCTATGCCCCTTGTAGATAGTGCCTTACTCTATGGCCCTTGTAGATAGTGCCATACTCGGTGCCCCCTATAGCTAGTGCCATACTCTGCGCCCCTTGTAGATAGTGTCATACTCTGTTCCCCCTGTAGATAGTGCCTTAATCTGTTCCCCCTGTAGATAGTGCCTTACTCTGTGCCCCCTGTAGATAGTGCCTTACTCTGTGCCCCTTGTAGATAGTGCCTCACTCTATGCCCCTTGTAGATAGTGCCTTACTCTATGCCCCTTGTAGATAGTGCTTTACTCTGTGCCCCCTGTAGATAGTGCCATACTCTGTGCCCACTGTAGATAGTGCCTTACTCTGTGCCCCCTATAGATAGTGCCTTACTCTGTGCCCCCTGTGGATAGTACCATACTATGTGTGCCTCCTTTAGATAGTGCCTTACTCTGTGCCCCCTGTAGATAGTGTCTTACTCTGTCCCCCTGTAGATAGTGCATTATCCTATGCCCTTTGTAGATAGTGCCATACTCTGTGCCCCCTGCAGATAATCCCTTACTCTATGCCCCTTGTAGATAGTGCCTTACTCTGTGTGCCCCTGTAGATAGTGTCATACTCTGTTCCCCCTGTAGATAGTGCCTTAATCTGTTCCCCCTGTAGATAGTGTCTTACTCGGTGCCCCCTGTAGATAGTACCTTACTCTATGCCCCTTGTAGATAGTGCCTCACTCTATGCCCCTTGTAGATAGTGCCTTACTCTCTATGCCCCTTGTAGATAGTGCTTTACTTTGTGCCCCCTGTAGATAGTGCCATACTCTGTGCCCACTGTAGATAGTGCCTTACTCTGTGCCCCCTATATATACTACCATACTTTATGCCCCCTGTAGATAGTGCCTTACTCTGTGCCCCCTCTAGATAGTGCCTTACTCTGTGCCCCCTGTAGATATTGCCTTACTCTGTGCCCCTGTAGATAGTGCCTTATTCTGTGCCCGCTGTAGATAGTGCCTGACTCTGTGTTCCTTGTAGATAGTGCCTTACTCTGTGTTCCTTGTAGATAGTGCCTTACTCTGTGCCCCCTGTAGATAGTGCCTTACTCTGTGCCCCCTGTAGATAGTGCCATACTCTGTGCCCCCTGTAGATATTGCCTTACTCTGTGCCCCTGTAGATAGTGCCTTATTCTGTGCCCGCTGTAGATATTGCCTTACTCTGTGTTCCTTGTAGATAGTGCAATACTCTGTACCCCCTATAGATAGTGACTTACTCTGTGCCCCCTGTAGATAGTGCCTTACTCTATGCCCCTTGTAGATAGTGCCTCACTCTGTACCCCCTTTAGATAGTGCCTTACTCTGTGCCCCCTCTAGATAGTGCCTTACTCTGTGCCCCCTGTAGATATTGCCTTACTCTGTGCCCCTGTAGATAGTGCCTTATTCTGTGCCCGCTGTAGATATTGCCTTACTCTGTGTTCCTTGTAGATAGTGCCTTACTCTGTGCCCCCTGTAGATAGTGCCATACTCTGTGCCCCCTGTAGATAGTGCCAAACTCTGTGCCCCCTGTAGATAGTGCCTTACTCTATGCCCCTTGTAGATAGTGCAATACTCTGTACCCCCTATAGATAGTGAATTACTCTATGCCCCTTGTAGATAGTGCCTCACTCTATGCCCCTTGTAGATAGTGCCTTACTCTATGCCCCTTGTAGATAGTGCCTTACTCTGTGCCCCCTGTAGATAGTGCCATACTCTGTGCCCACTGTAGATAGTGCCTTACTCTGTGCCCCTATAGATAGTGCCTTACTCTGTGCCCCCTGTAGATAGTACCATACTATGTGTGCCTCCTTTAGATAGTGCCTTACTCTGTGCCCCCTATAGATAGTGTCTTACTCTGTCCCCCTGTAGATAGTGACATAATCTGAGCCCCATGTAGATAGTGCTATACTCTGTACCTCCTGTCGATAGTGTCATACTCTGTGCCCCTTGTAGATAGTGTCATACTCTGTTCCCCCTGTAGATAGTGCCTTAATCTGTTCCCCCTGTAGATAGTGTCTTACTCTGTGCCCCCTGTAAATAGTACCTTACTCTGTACCCCTTGTAGATAGTGCCTTACTCTGTGCCCCCTATAGATAGTGCCTTACTCTGTGCCCCCTGTGGATAGTACCATACTATGTGTGCCTCCTTTAGATAGTGCCTTACTCTGTGCCCCCTGTAGATAGTGTCTTACTCTGTCCCCCTGTAGATAGTGCATTATCCTATGCCCTTTGTAGATAGTGCCATACTCTGTGCCCCCTGCAGATAATCCCTTACTCTATGCCCCTTGTAGATAGTGCCATACTCTGTGCCCCCTGCAGATAATCCCTTACTCTATGCCCCTTGTAGATAGTGCCTTACTCTGTGTGCCCCTGTAGATAGTGTCATACTCTGTTCCCCCTGTAGATAGTGCCTTAATCTGTTCCCCCTGTAGATAGTGTCTTACTCGGTGCCCCCTGTAGATAGTACCTTACTCTATGCCCCTTGTAGATAGTGCCTCACTCTATGCCCCTTGTAGATAGTGCCTTACTCTATGCCCCTTGTAGATAGTGCTTTACTTTGTGCCCCCTGTAGATAGTGCCATACTCTGTGCCCACTGTAGATAGTGCCTTACTCTGTGCCCCCTATATATACTACCATACTTTATGCCCCCTGTAGATAGTGCCTTACTCTGTGCCCCCTCTAGATAGTGCCTTACTCTGTGCCCCCTGTAGATATTGCCTTACTCTGTGCCCCTGTAGATAGTGCCTTATTCTGTGCCCGCTGTAGATAGTGCCTGACTCTGTGTTCCTTGTAGATAGTGCCTTACTCTGTGTTCCTTGTAGATAGTGCCTTACTCTGTGCCCCCTGTAGATAGTGCCTTACTCTGTGCCCCCTGTAGATAGTGCCATACTCTGTGCCCCCTGTAGATAGTGCCATACACTGTGCCCCCTGTAGATATTGCCTTACTCTGTGCCCCTGTAGATAGTGCCTTATTCTGTGCCCGCTGTAGATATTGCCTTACTCTGTGTTCCTTGTAGATAGTGCAATACTCTGTACCCCCTATAGATAGTGACTTACTCTGTGCCCCCTGTAGATAGTGCCTTACTCTATGCCCCTTGTAGATAGTGCCTCACTCTGTACCCCCTTTAGATAGTGCCTTACTCTGTGCCCCCTCTAGATAGTGCCTTACTCTGTGCCCCCTGTAGATATTGCCTTACTCTGTGCCCCTGTAGATAGTGCCTTATTCTGTGCCCGCTGTAGATATTGCCTTACTCTGTGTTCCTTGTAGATAGTGCCTTACTCTGTGTTCCTTGTAGATAGTGCCTTACTCTGTGCCCCCTGTAGATAGTGCCTTACTCTGTGCCCCCTGTAGATAGTGCCATACTCTGTGCCCCCTGTAGATAGTGCCAAACTCTGTGCCCCCTGTAGATAGTGCCTTACTCTATGCCCCTTGTAGATAGTGCCTTACTCTGTGCCCCCTGTAGATAGTGCCATACTCTGTGCCCACTGTAGATAGTGCCTTACTCTGTGCCCCTATAGATAGTGCCTTACTCTGTGCCCCCTGTAGATAGTACCATACTATGTGTGCCTCCTTTAGATAGTGCCTTACTCTGTGCCCCCTGTAGATAGTGCCTTACTCTGTGCCCCCTGTAGATAGTGTCTTACTCTGTCCCCCTGTAGATAGTGCCTTACTCTGTGCCCCCTGTAGATAGTGACATAATCTGAGCCCCATGTAGATAGTGCTATACTCTGTACCTCCTGTCGATAGTGTCATACTCTGTGCCCCTTGTAGATAGTGTCATACTCTGTTCCCCCTGTAGATAGTGCCTTAATCTGTTCCCCCTGTAGATAGTGTCTTACTCTGTGCCCCCTATAGATAGTGCCTTACTCTGTGCCCCCTGTGGATAGTACCATACTATGTGTGCCTCCTTTAGATAGTGCCTTACTCTGTGCCCCCTGTAGATAGTGTCTTACTCTGTCCCCCTGTAGATAGTGCATTATCCTATGCCCTTTGTAGATAGTGCCATACTCTGTGCCCCCTGCAGATAATCCCTTACTCTATGCCCCTTGTAGATAGTGCCTTACTCTGTGTGCCCCTGTAGATAGTGTCATACTCTGTTCCCCCTGTAGATAGTGCCTTAATATGTTCCCCCTGTAGATAGTGTCTTACTCGGTGCCCCCTGTAGATAGTACCTTACTCTATGCCCCTTGTAGATAGTGCCTCACTCTATGCCCCTTGTAGATAGTGCCTTACTCTATGCCCCTTGTAGATAGTGCTTTACTTTGTGCCCCCTGTAGATAGTGCCATACTCTGTGCCCACTGTAGATAGTGCCTTACTCTGTGCCCCCTATATATACTACCATACTTTATGCCCCCTGTAGATAGTGCCTTACTCTGTGCCCCCTCTAGATAGTGCCTTACTCTGTGCCCCCTGTAGATATTGCCTTACTCTGTGCCCCTGTAGATAGTGCCTTATTCTGTGCCCGCTGTAGATAGTGCCTTACTCTGTGTTCCTTGTAGATAGTGCCTTACTCTGTGTTCCTTGTAGATAGTGCCTTACTCTGTGCCCCCTGTAGATAGTGCCTTACTCTGTGCCCCCTGTAGATAGTGCCATACTCTGTGCCCCCTGTAGATAGTGCCATACACTGTGCCCCCTGTAGATATTGCCTTACTCTGTGCCCCTGTAGATAGTGCCTTATTCTGTGCCCGCTGTAGATATTGCCTTACTCTGTGTTCCTTGTAGATAGTGCAATACTCTGTACCCCCTATAGATAGTGACTTACTCTGTGCCCCCTGTAGATAGTGCCTTACTCTATGCCCCTTGTAGATAGTGCCTCACTCTGTACCCCCTTTAGATAGTGCCTTACTCTGTGCCCCCTCTAGATAGTGCCTTACTCTGTGCCCCCTGTAGATATTGCCTTACTCTGTGCCCCTGTAGATAGTGCCTTATTCTGTGCCCGCTGTAGATATTGCCTTACTCTGTGTTCCTTGTAGATAGTGCCTTACTCTGTGTTCCTTGTAGATAGTGCCTTACTCTGTGCCCCCTGTAGATAGTGCCATACTCTGTGCCCCCTGTAGATAGTGCCATACTCTGTGCCCCCTGTAGATAGTGCCTTACTCTATGCCCCTTGTAGATAGTGCAATACTCTGTACCCCCTATAGATAGTGAATTACTCTATGCCCCTTGTAGATAGTGCCTCACTCTATGCCCCTTGTAGATAGTGCCTTACTCTATGCCCCTTGTAGATAGTGCCTTACTCTGTGCCCCCTGTAGATAGTGCCATACTCTGTGCCCACTGTAGATAGTGCCTTACTCTGTGCCCCTATAGATAGTGCCTTACTCTGTGCCCCCTGTAGATAGTACCATACTATGTGTGCCTCCTTTAGATAGTGCCTTACTCTGTGCCCCCTGTAGATAGTGTCTTACTCTGTCCCCCTGTAGATAGTGCCTTACTCTGTGCCCCCTGTAGATAGTGACATAATCTGAGCCCCATGTAGATAGTGCTATACTCTGTACCTCCTGTCGATAGTGTCATACTCTGTGCCCCTTGTAGATAGTGTCATACTCTGTTCCCCCTGTAGATAGTGCCTTAATCTGTTCCCCCTGTAGATAGTGTCTTACTCTGTGCCCCCTGTAAATAGTACCTTACTCTGTACCCCTTGTAGATAGTGCCTCACTCTATGCCCCTTGTAGATAGTGCCTTACTCTATGCCCCTTGTAGATAGTGCTTTACTCTGTGCCCCCTGTAGATAGTGCCATACTCTGTGCCCCCTATAGATAGTACCATACTTTATGCCCCCTGTAGATAGTGCCATACTATGTGCCCCTTTAGATAGTGCCTTACTCTGTGCCCCCTCTAGATAGTGCCTTACTCTGTGCCCCCTGTAGATAGTGCCTTATTCTGTGCCCCTGTAGATAGTGCCTTACTCTGTGTCCCTTGTAAATAGTGCCTTACTCTATGTCCCTTGTAGATAGTGCCTTACTCTGTGCCCCTGTAGATAGTGCCATACTATGTGCCCCCTGTAGATAGTGCCATACTCTGTGCCCCCTGTAGATAGTGCCTTACTCTATGCCCCTTGTAGATAGTGCCTTACTCTGTGCCCCCTGTAGATAGTGCCATACTCTGTGCCCTTGTATATAGTGCCATACTCTGTACCCCCTGTAGATAGTGCCATACTCTATGCCCCTGTAGATAGTGACATACTCTGTGCCCCCTGTAGATAGTGCCATACTCTGTGCCCCTGTAGATAGTGACATACTCTGTGCCCCTGTAGATAGTGCCATACTCTCTGTCCCCTGTATATAGTGTCATACTCTGTGCCCTGTGCCCCTGTAGATAGTGCCATACTCTGTGTCCCCTGTACATAGTGCCATACTCTGTGTCCCCTGTAGATAGTGCCATAATCTGTGTCCCCTGTAGATAGTGCCATAATCTGTGTCCCCTGTACATAGTGCCATACTCTGTGTCCCCTGTAGATAGTGCCATAATCTGTGTCCCCTGTAGATAGTGCCATACTCTATGCTCTTTGTACAGGGCCAGTTTTAAACAAAATGTGGCCCTGGGAAAAATCAAAAGGTGGGCCCCAAATCTTGTAATAATGTACTAACAACACAGTTACATTCTGTCAATTCTGTACCCCCCCCCCACCGATTTACACCCAATAAAGCCCCCCACACACAGATCTGCATCCTCATGGCCCCAGAATATGCCACATGCCCCCTCCCCTCACAGGAATGAGTTCCCCTCCTTGAACAAAAAGCTACAGCAATGGAGCGGGTGGTCATACAGCATGTACCCCAGGACTGCACTGCACACCACTAGACCCTCCCTCACATGGCCGCTCGCAGGAATACACAACCCCTCTCTCCCAAAGTACCTGCACAGCACCAGTGTCCATGCAGAAAGAAAGCTCTGTCCTATACACATTTCGTCATGTGACCATTAATCCCTTCTGACATCGATAAATGTACAGCGCATGTCGGGTCTTTAAAGATGGTGCTTGCTCTGGAGCGGAGCGGGTGCCATAGCAACCGGGTGCCTGCTGTCCACGATCAGCGGTAATGCTGGGCCGGGCATTTAATGTCACCACAGCATCTGAGAGTGTTAAAGACCGGAAGTGCAAGCTTCCTGTTCAGGCGTACTTTTCCCCAGCAGAGATCGGGGAAAGCATCCTGTTCTAATAACGAGCCGCAGCCTAGGCTTCAAGGCTCATTATTAGTATATCCCAGTTCAGGCCACTAGGTGAAAGCACTGAACTGTGATACAGTGGTTTCTATACAGAATAATGCCTCATTCACACGTCAGTGTTTCACGGACATGTGCTGTACGTATTCTCCACGGACAGCACACGTCCCCATTTATTTTAATGCGTGTATTCAGACATCAGTGTTTTAGCACGGTCTGTGGGTCCGTGTTTTCAGCACGGATGCATGCTCTGTTTAGTCCGTGTTCAAGAATCCATCACGCCCATTATAGTCTATGGGTCCGCGAAAACCACGGATACAACACGGATGCCATCTGTGTTGCATCCGTGCTTCACGGATCATTAGGAAGAGATGCTTTGAAAAAAAAATGTCAGCTGTTCAGTGTTAGTGAAACACGGATGGCACACGGACAGCAAAAAATAGACCCACGGACCCACCACGGATTCTTCACAGACAGCTTCACAGATGCATCACCGACCAGCTTCTCACGGATTTGAGTACGGACACAGACGAGTGAATGAGGCTTAATAGAGCAATTTCCATAATTCTGTATAAACTGCAATTTGATGATTGCAAGTTGTGGTCCACTTGGTCCATAAAATATAAAAAAATGTAAAAATTCAAATCGCCCCCCTTTACCCAAAATAATAATAAAAAAATTACATTATGGGCATCGCTGCATGCGAAAATGCCCGTACTATTAAAATATAAAAAAGTTAGCCCATATTGTGAATGGCATAACAGAAAAAAATTAAAAAGGCTGATTTGCAGTTTTTTATCACTTTATCTTCCAAGAAAATCGAATAAAAAGTAATCAAGTCATACACCCCCCAAAATTGTATTGTCAAAAATGACAGATCATCCCTCAAAAAATGAGCCCCCACACATCTCCGTAGACATAGGTATAAAAAGTTATGGGGGTCAGAATATAGCGATGAAAATAATTTTTTATTTTTTTCCAAAGTGAGTCCTGATGTTTATAGAGGTCCTGAGCGGGGGTGCTGTTAGGGTTTCCACCTTTTCCAACAAAAAATTCTGGTTAAAAAGGTTGGCGTTGATTAACATGGGTGTTATTTTACATTTTGCTCAATTTTTTTCAATAAAAACAAACTTCTCACTGTTGGGGACACCCTGCATATTTACGTTTTATTTAGCTTCTATTTTTTAAAACTCACAGCCATTTACATTAAAGGCAACAACCTTAACCACTGAGCTATAGAGCTCAATGTTAAACTGCTGAAAATATATTATGGCTAAAAGTATATTTATTTAGTGTAATACATTTTTTATAATTACTAAAAAATCTATAAAATTATACATCTGCTGTATATGAAAACCTAATACATGAGAAACTACTCTGAGGTTTTTCTGAAACAGTTTAACATTGAGCTCTATAGCTATAGCTTATATATTTAATGTATATGGTTGTGAATTTCGAATCCTGGTAGAAACATTTAAATAATTAGAGGCTAAATAAGACTTCAATACACAAGGTGTCCCCAAGAATACTGACAATGCTTGGGGATACCCCCTTCATGTTCACAGCACTGACACCATATATGAAGACAGAGCAGGGACTCCTAAGCTGGGACATTTAGAAGCAGGAGGCCCCTTAAAGAATAGTGCCATACTCTGTGCCCCCTGTAGACAGTGCCATACTCTATGCCCCTTGTAGATAGTGCCTCACTCTGTGCCTTCGGTAGACAGTGCCATACTGGCATTTTGGCTGTCATGAAGTGTATTGTGACTGGAATAGGGGTCTTATGACTACCTTAAAGGGGTATTCTGTTTTTTATATTTTACATTTTCTTTTTTTTATATAATAGGAAATTGTGCAATTTTCAAGTATACATGCATTTACCATTTTGCTTTCATACCTTTCTTATATTAGGTTATTCACATAGAATATCTGCATATAGGCTGTTGCTATATGATAAAATGTTTTATGGTAGTCCTTTTAGGATTCAGGATACTACCATATCCAGCACCTAATCCTTATGGGGGAGGCTCAATAGGAAAGCACATACTACTCAAAGATATGGACTAATCTATTCTACAAATTGAAAGTTTTTTTTATGGTTTAGAAAACCCATTCTCACATATTCTATTAGGGGAATCTGCTGTTCAGCAATGTCATCTATAAGGCAGGGCAGAAAGCAGTGGCAAAGCATTGGCAGACCTGGCATGTCCATGCATTACAAGGACAACCCATTCATTTCAATGGAAACGGTGCAATTCCTCTTATAAGGTGGCACCGTAGGGAAACTGTACACTTGCTCATAGGTTTCTCCATAGATTATAGCTGCCAATTTGAGCTCACTAAAAGAACATTGTGTTATCATCATATCATATCATCATCTTATAATTTGGGATTATCCACAGTGCGCTTCCTTTCTAAATATTGTATGGCATTAACTGGGCTGTAATCTTCCAAATGTATTCCATCCACAGAGTACATCTTGTGAACATGCTGGTAACTGTGCTGAGTGAAAGCAAACACTACAACAACAACCATTTATCTGTTAGGAAATCCTATTTTCCTCCAGTGGATCAGAAATTGAAGCAAGCAAAACCTCTGTATCGTGTGATTTAGGTGGGGTCTTTCTAATTCTTTGCCATGGAAGCTCGAGTAACTATTACTATTTCTACTGTTAAAAGGGTTGTATCACTTCAGCAAATCTCTTGGTAGGCATTGCCCAGGAGGCAGCCTCGTGGTTCCTGGATACCACACAAAATCCTGCTCAGCGACGTGATAAATCATGCTGGCCGGGCGTGGCGACATCATCATTGATAACGTGACCGCACTCGGCCAGCGTTGGACAGTTACATAAAGATCTGAAGCTCTCAGTATTGATTCATGCTAGGCAGGGCCGGTTCTAGGTGAAATAGGGCCCTGGGGCGAAAAACAATAGGCCCCCCCCCCACCCACTTGGTGACTTTTACAGAAGAAACGGTATATTGTGGGGCACGGTGTATGCTATATGTGTATAACATAAACATATTTCATATGAAAACTTACAGTTACTTGACTTGACCCTTAAGGATCTCGGACACCACTTCCACACTTTGGCCGGGGGCTCGGTGGAGCTGATGTTGTGTTTTATCCTAATGAGAAAGATTTCATAATAAGGATTTGGAGAATGGGCAGAGGGATAGCAGATCAGGGAGAGGCTGGAGCTGCTACTAGGGGGTCATACCATGGGGGAGTAATAAAGCCCACCATAATGCCCCCCCAGTAGAAATATTTCTCCTTATAATGTCTCAGTGCAAAAAATACCCCCTTGTAATGCTCCTGTAACATCCCGGAGTATGTTACCAAACTCTTTTACCCCGCTACAGCATGTTAAGTATATGTGTATTATCAGTCTGTATAATTCAACTTGTCTTTACTTAATGGCAGCATAAATCCATACGAGTTACAGCAGTAGTCATCTAGGTCCCAGCAGGTATTGGCAATATGTGGCAGGGATCAATATCTCTTCTGCTTCTTATCATATGCCTGGGGAATATGGCAGGTGTCTATATCTTCTGCTCTATCTTCTGCTTGGTGTGGGCCTGACTCGTTGAGGAGGAATTTGGCTTCTCCTGCTCTCTGGATGTTACTCACAGTTATGCTCACAGGGAATGCTTCTTCCTGGAGGCTGGAGGTGGCTGCTTGCTTGTCAACCAGCTGAGGCTGAAGGCTCAGACTGGGAATGTTCTCTGGTCTCAACCGAGAAAAGGGCCTGGCTTGGGATCCCTAGAACTGGGAGCTCCTACCAGCACAGCCTTCCCCTAGCTGGGGTAGCTGGCACACTAAACTGAACTTCCTTTCCTCCCCATGAGGCAGGCTGTGGGAACATTCCACACCTCCTCAAAGAGGGGGAGCCAGACTGGAATGTACTATTCCAGTCCAGATATGCTAAACTGTCTAAGTCTATGCTAAACACATTGCTGCCACCTGCTGGTGAACATGAAAATTACAGCAATTACATGAAACAGGCCTAGAAAATGTATATGATGACAATAGATTATATCACAAGTCTGGATCTTATTTACTGCTACCAAGTTCCTCAATTACTCCTACTAGCAACTCACTCATTTATTGCAAGTGAGCCAGGAGTCCAGCCATACCCAAGTAGGAGACACCGTTGATATTACACAGAGACACTATCCCCACTCTAGCATTCCTCACCTGGTATGTGAGTCATTACATTTTAAAGGGTTTCTACCACATCGTTTTGACAAATTTAGCTGTCAGACACTAGTGATCCGCTAGTGTCTGCTCTACCAAACAATGCTATTATAATAGCTTTTTGTGCAGCCGTTTCCATAAAAAACGAACTTTTATTGAAATGCTAATGAGCCTCTAGGTGCTATGCGGGCGTCTTTTCAGCACCTAGAGGCTCGGTCTACCTTCACAAAATGCCGCCTAGCGCGTCCCTCCAGCCCGCCCATCTCCCCAGTCAGCGGACGAATTCTCGCTCCTGCGCCGTGCGCGTCTGTCTTCAGCGCAGGCGCAGTGAATGTCTGTCTGACCGCTGCCTGCACAGACATCTCGGTCATCGGCGCAGGCGCAGTGGAGATGTCTGTGCAGGGAGCGGTCAGACATTCACTGCGCCTGCGCCGGATCGCTAGTGTCTGACAGCTAAATTTGTCAAAATGATGTGGTAGAAACCCTTTAAAGGGCCCTGCAACAGTACCCTGCGCACATTGCAATTGGCGTCACGAACAAACCATAGACTTATATACATCTATCCTGACCCACTGCATAGTTGGCCACCGTACCACAGTCCTGCTCATTGCACCCCCAGTTGAGCTAATGTCCCCATAGTGCCCCCATAATGTGCAAGTATAAAAATACCCCTATATAGTGCCCCCAGTAAATGCCCCCAGAGTGCTCCTCTCCCCCTCCCTCCTAGTGCCCCCTATAATGTACTAGTATAAAATAGTGCCCCAGTAGATGCCCTCTGTGTCCCCCATAATTTGTAAGTATAAAATACCCCTTCTCAGTGCCCCCGTAGATGACCCCATAGTACTCCTCTCCCCCCTTCCCCATAGTACCCACCATAATGTGTCCCAGTATAAAATGCCCCTATACAGAGCCCCCATATAAAATAACCGTTCTTTGTGGTCTCAGTAGATGCCCCTTTAGTGCCCACCAATAATGTGCCAGTAAGAAGTGCCCCCAATAATGTGCCAGTAAGAAGTGCCCCCATAGATGTCCCCCAATAATGTGCCAGTAAAATGTGCCCTCATAGATGCTCCCCAATCATGTGCCAGTAATAAGAGCCCCCCATATCATGTGCCAGTAGCCAGAGGACCCCCCTATCATGTCCCAATAGCCAGAGCCCCCCTATCATGTGCCAGTAGCCAGAGCCCCCCCATCATGTGCCAGTAGCCAGAGCCCCCCCTACATCATGTGCCAGTAGCCAGAGCACGCCCCTATATTATGTGCCAGTAGCCAGAGCCCCCCCTATATCATGTGCCATTAGCCAGAGCCCTCCTATATCATGTGCCAAAAGCCAGAGGCCCCCTTATCATGTGCCAGTAGCCAGAGGCCCCCCTTATCATGTGCAAGTAGCCAGAGGCCCCCCTTATTATGTGCCAGTAGCCAGAGCCCCCCTATCATGTGCCAGTAGCCAGAGCCCCCCTATCATGTGCCAGTAGCCAGAGCCCCCCTATCATGTCCCAATAGCCAGAGCCCCCCTATCATGTGCCAGTAGCCAGAGCCCCCCCCATCATGTGCCAGTAGCCAGAGCCCCCCCTACATCATGTGCCAGTAGCCAGAGCACGCCCCTATATTATGTGCCAGTAGCCAGAGCCCCCCCTATATCATGTGCCAGTAGCCAGAGCCCTCCTATATCATGTGCCAAAAGCCAGAGGCCCCCTTATCATGTGCCAGTAGCCAGAGGCCCCCCTTATCATGTGCAAGTAGCCAGAGGCCCCCCTTATTATGTGCCAGTAGCCAGAGCCCCCCTATCATGTGCCAGTAGCCAGAGCCCCCCTATCATGTGCCAGTAGCCAGAGCCCCCCTATCATGTGCCAGTAGCCAGAGCCCCCCTATCATGTGCCAGTAGCCAGAGCCCCCCCATCATGTGCCAGTAGCCAGAGCCCCCCCTACATCATGTGCCAGTAGCCAGAGCACGCCCCTATATTATGTGCCAGTAGCCAGAGCCCTCCCTATAATGTGCCAGTAACCATAGGCCCCCCTCTATCATGTGCCAGTAGCCATAGGGCCCTCCCCTATCATGTGCCAGTAGCCATAGGGCCCTCCCCTATCATGTGCCAGTAGCCATAGGGCCCTCCCCTATCATGTGCCAGTAGCCATAGGGCCCATGCCCCATAGGGCCCCCCTATCATGTCCCAGTAGCCATAGGGCCCCCCTATCATGTCCCAGTAGCCATAGGCCCCCCTATCATGTACCAGTAGCAATAGGCCCCCCTATCATGTACCAGTAGCAATAGGCCCCCCCGATCATGTGCCAGTAGCCTGAGCCCCCCCATCAACATGTGCCAGTAGCCAGAACCCACCATCATGTGCCAGTAGCCACCAGTATTGTACACAAAAAAAAACAAAAAAAAAGCATACTTACCTCCATGTCAGCGATGCGATGCAGGCCTCTTCCAGCCTGTGTCCCGCGCTGTACGGCTCAGGCGGCGCAATGACATCATCGCGCCACATGCGCCGGCCTCTGATAGGCTGCAGGCCTAGTGCCTGCAGCCTATCAGAGGAAGGGGAAGGGACACACCTCTCCCTCCCCTGCTGCACAGCCACCTATGGCTATGGAGATGAGCGCTTCCACAATGGAAGTGCTCATCTCCGTGTGACTGTCCTGCCTATAGTTAGTTACGGGCCAGCGTGGGGGGCCCCTAAGGACTAGGGGGCCCGGGGGCTATTGCCCCCCCTTGCCTATATGGAAGCGCCGACCCTGATGCTAGGAGCATCAGGTACTTATGCACTTAGCCAGCAGCCGTAGGTGCCCTCCTGAATTCAATGGTATCACCTGTCCTCAGTATGGTAATAGGGCAGTATTTTATGCTATACTGTGGTATTTAATTTTGCTGGGGTGGTATTTTGTGCTGCACTACGGTATTACTGGCCCATCCCAATTTTGTTGTCCCTCTCTAAACAAGTCTGTTATAGTAACTGCTTGCATTCTCCATGTAATACTAATACTGGAGCATCTACAGTATTCTTATCATTCTGTGATATGCCGTTCCTCTATTATTCCTTCTTGAGGTTTATGAATAGTCAGCAGTTTGCAATGAAGATTCAGTTGGGTGTTACCAGTTGGGTTGGTGTCACCTCAAGAAGGAATAATAGAGGAATGGAACATCATAGAATGATAAGAATAGGTGTGCTAGTATTGTGATTACTGGATTCCCTGGTGTGTTAGACCAACAAGTACAATATGGTTGCAAACATATGGTTGCAAATATGGCACTTGAATGCAAAAAAAGAATCGGAGTGGAAGCCAGGTTATGCCCGATTGACATGGCGACACTGTAAGCATATGAATTACGTTCCCTTAATATTTTATGCACAGGCTGGAAAACTTAACAAGGTGATCAGCCAGAAAGTCAGCTGAGAAATAGTCACTCTCTCTGATGGACTCGGCTAGTTGCAATTATTCATCTGAATGGACAGCATGGAATACTGCTGTGGCCAACGTTCAACCTCGGGGGTGACATTATCTAGCAATTCTCTGGCAATAAGACACAATTATAGGGAAGCATTTGACCCCTGTCATTTATTGTATCCTAGTCACATAATACAAAATTTTACTAGAGCCATATAACCAGTTTATTAGTAAAACTCACTAGGTGGTTTTAATGAGGCGAACAAACTTCTGACAACATAGTTATTTTGTATTTTCCAGAAAGCAGCTTTGCTAGATAAATACACAATTGCTAAACATGAATTCATTTTATTAATTTTCACATGGCACTTCTTTTCAGATCATGCACCAATACTGCAGCTTTTATGGTATTACTGTGTGAAAATATAAGAACCCATTTGTATTTAATTAAACTGCAGAACTACTAAATATACAGTGCTGTGAAAAAGTATTTGCCCCCTTACAGATTTCTTTTGTTTTTGCACATTTGTCAGTTACTGTAAATGTTTCACATTATCAAACAAATTTGAAAATCAAAGATGAATACAAAAAGCAGTTTTTAAATGATTTCTTTAATTAAGGAAAAAAGCTATCCATTAAGTGACATTAGATAGCATAAAAAACCATTATGTAACATCAACAGTTTGCAAATAAGCTGGTCTGGGTTACTGCATCCCCCCCTACTGTGAGGCAAGCTGGCCTTGGCTTGGTGCTTGGAACCAACTGTGGCAGCAGGTTGCTTGGGCTCAGAGAAGCCAGTATCAGTTGGCTCCCTTCTATTGAACTTGGCTACAAGAAAAAGGGTTAAGGCACATGGAAAATATAATGATTTTAAGCCTAGGTGCTAACTACCTACCACAAGTGACTAAAGGAAGAATACCTACACAATAGTTCAGCGGTAGGGATGCTTATCTATCTAACTATGCAGGGACTTAAAGTGAATCTGTCACCTGGATTTTGGGTATAGGGCTGAGGACACGGGCTGCTAGATCACCACTAGCACATCCGCAATATCCAGTCCCAATAGCTCTCTGTGCTTTTATTGTGTCAAAAAACGATTTTATATATATGTAAATGAGGCAAGTAAGAAGCCCAAGGAGCTGTTACTAACGTTTCCAGAGCCCAGCCACGCCCACTGTGATGGAGCCCAGCACCGCCTGCATCCTCCAAATCTCCTCCTTGCTCACCGACATCACAAACCTAGAGCGCCATAATCTCGTGATGCATGGTTAGCTCGTGCATCACAAGATTACGGCACAGTAGCTTTGTGATGTCGGGGAGCAAGAAGGAGATTCGGAGTATGCAGGGCAGCGCTGGGCTCCTTCACAGTGGGCGTGGCTGGGCTCTGGAAACGTTAGTAACAGCTCCTTGGGCTTCTTACTTGCCTCATTTACATATATCTAAAATCGTTTTTTGACACAATAAAAGCACAGAGAGCTATGGGGACCTGATATTGCGGATGTGATAGCAGTGATCTAGCAGTCCATATCCTCAGCTCTATACCCAAAATCCAGGTGACAGGTTCCCTTTATTTAATTAAAATCCATATTTCCTGTCATACCAAACTGAGCACAGTGGGCTTAATTACATTGAAGTCCGTTCCCTTGCAAAATGTTTAAACTAATCAAGTGATTTTTTTTGTGGCTCAGCTACGTTAGAGCCCTTGGCAAAAATAATCACATTGTGGCACAGATGCGTTTTAGTCCATGACAATAGTTACAAGTCTTCATTGTTGCAAATAACTGGTGACAGAGAGGTCAGGTGCATTTGAGTCTTTTTACTGGGTGCTTTCCTTAAATGTTACAAAACTTTAAAGCACAAGGCACTCTACTAATATCAGAGTCTTTCCTTGGGTATGTAACTTTTAACATTGCAGGCATCTCAGGTGGTTAGGTTTAAGGGAAGGGGAAGGTGCAATGTGCGCAAGTGGGATATTACTTCTGACTGACGGTGGAGTCCCTTTAAAAGAGAGGCAGCAGGTCCAAATCACAGAACTCAGTATATTGTCTCTTACCCTATCTGCATCCTCAGGGCTCTGAGCAAGAGGAATCCCTCATCCTCTGGATTATCAGCAGGATCTTCCATGGTTGGTGGTTCTGTGAAGCAGAACTGCTGGTCTGTAGCTCTGGCTGTTTGACAGTGGGGCGCAGGGAACCTCTGGTTGCAGAACTCCATCTACAAGAAAATTCATTCAAGAGGAGGTACCTCCCAAAGTGGGTGCAATGGCGCTAGCAGGTGGTCCCCAGGATCAATGGCTCAGGAGCAGAGCAAGGCAAATGCTGATAGCAGATAGTCCCTTGCTCGGACTCCCGTAAGCCATAGGGTGCAGTAGGGGCCTCCTGTCCTACAGGCCAGACTTACGGATTTTCTGGCCACCTCCAGTATTTTGGGTAAGTGGGTGACCCCAGCAGCAAATGAGCCCTGAGGCGCAGGCATGGGTGTATATTCCACCTGGTCACCTTCATACAGAGTGTGGAGGGGTGATGGCAGGTAGGAACATTTCACTGACCTATGACAGACAAGGATCTTATCTTGGGTCTTGTCATCAAGCCGAAACCCCAGTCCACAAGAACTACTTAATGGTACCTACTCGCCATTACAGTACAGGGTCCCTGGGCCGCAAACAGTAGGTCTTGTGGCCGGTTTTCTCCCTCTGAAGATTCCTCTAGCCACAGCCTATTGGAGCAGAGAGTCTGTGTAAAGATCCTCCCAGGCCAGGAGATGGAGCAGAAGCCATGGCTGCGACCACTGCACTGGCTGGTGCAAGTCACAATGAAGACATGGGTGGCTAGCCATGTTCATGGGCTTCCTACATCTCTTCTCGATGCCATTTTCAGGGAATCGAGTTTGCTGCCCCACATCATGGATGACCAGTTTGGCCTTGGTTGTCTCACCATCTTCTGCCATGTGGCGGTAACTTCTGTCATCTCCTGTCCAACTTGAACTTCAGTAGCTTCTGGCAACAGGAATCAGTCTTCTGCCCCAGACAGTTCTAGTTTGGCAGTTATTGGCAAAATCACGAATAGGGCATTGGCTAATGGTTGCAAGCACCGGGGGAGCCTTTTCTCTCTCCTGGTCACCAGAAGTCAGGCTTCTAGCAGCAGGTGATGCAGTTCTGCCCTAGGCAAATAAGCTTCTTCTTTTCTGAATCCAAACAGTTCAAAAGCAAGGCAGCTCTCACCTGCAAGCTCGTCAAGAGCAAGGAAACAGCCTGGACATGGCCGTGGAAATGTAGGAAAAAAAGGGATGAAAATTCCAGCTCTGTAAAACAAACAATCCTTTATTTCTTGCAGTTTAAAAACTCCAAAAAACACACATAGTAACGATCTATGCGTTTCGGACCATCGCATGTCGGTCCTTACTCATGATCATGATCATGAGTAAGGACCGACATGTGATGGTCCGAAGCACGTAGATTGTTACTATGTGTGTTTTTTGGAGTTTTTAAACCGCAAGAAAAAAAGGATTGTTCGTTTTTACAGAGCTGGAATTTTCATCCCTTTTTCTTCTTTTCTGAAGTACTGCAAATATTCTAGGTTGTTGCATCATGAACTGATATCTGAAAATGAGGCCAGGGTGGAGCCTCCCTTCCCCTAGTCCTAACTGCACATGCCCTGTTTGCCCCCTTACCTATACCCAAACTCATATGCACCTTTCCATCCATATGATGTAAAAGAAAATGTGAATCCATCAGACCAGGCCACCATCTTCCATTGCTCCATATTTGATTTTCATGTGCCCATTGTAGGCAATTTTTATGGTGGATAGGGGTCAGCATGTGCACAGCATCAGCTCACTTCAATGGATTCTTCAGGAATTCCTCTTTAAAGGGAGTCTGTCAGCAGTTTTGACCATGCTAAACTGCTAACAGCACTAGGTAGGGGCTGTGGAGAGCAGTGAAAACATACCTTTTATGGAGCTTTTATCATCAGGACTAGTGAGGATGTTTACTTTTATTCTACTAGATTCTGCTTCTTAAAAGGAATCTTAAAAGGGTTTTCCAGGATTATAGTATTGATGACCTATCCTCAGGTTGAACAGAAGGCCATGCTTCATGCGAGCGCAGCCTTCTCTTGTTTGTTTACCTGCTCACTGTTGGTACACTTGAATAGGAAGGAGCCATCCCATTGAAGTGAATGGGACGGCTTGTAATTACCCCTGCTCACTGCTGTGCTGTCAACGGTGAGCAGGTAATCAAAAAGAAGAAGGCTGCGCTCGCATGGAACACGCTCTTCTGTTCAACCAGCTGATCAGTGGGTGTGCCGGATGTCGAACCCCGCCAGTCTGATATTGATGAGCTATCCTGAGGATAGTTTAATATTAAAATACCAAAAAAAAACTTTAAATGCAATATTTTACCTATATACGTAACTAATGCTAAGGTGCTCTTGTACACTCAAACATGGTTTCAAACATACCTTTGGTGTCCAGTTTTTTCTATATGCAAATAAGCCACAAAGTCCCCAGCAGGGCGTTTCCAACCTTCCCAAAAGCCCAAGCCTGCCTATTCAATGAGCCAAAGCCCACCTCTTCAGAAAGCCCAGAACATCCAGTAACTCTCTGCGATGTCACCGATGTTCTCTCCCTCTGCCGGTGATGTAGTCTTTGAGCTCTCTGTCTGGGCACCACAGTACACAGTGCGGGCATCGGTGTCACTATATGTACTGTGCATGTCATTGTCAGTGTAGGAGCTCTGTGGTCCTTCAGTGATGGAACCAGTAGTGCTCTGTATGTGCAGTACAGTGAGGTCGATTCCCTTATAATGTACTGTGGTGTGCAGGCCCAGGCAAAGATACAGTACAAACATGCCTTTTGTGAAGTTTTTTATCAGGAGCAGTGATAATATGAACTTTTATTCTGCCATATTCTGCTCCTTAAATTTGTTGTGCAAGAATGAGGAGTTTTGGCAACCCCTCCATTCTGCAAACCTGCAAAGATTACTTACCTGCCGTTCCTTCTCCTGCAGGCCTGTGATCCTCAACTGAGCTCCATCGATGTCAACAACTGGTTTGACATTGTCCAGCTCACCATGTGACCATTTGACATGACGTAAGGCGAGCCAAACACCACCGCGGACAGTGATTGACTGTGGCGATGTCAAACCAGATGTTGACATCGATGGAGCCCAGTGGAGCATCACGGGCCTGCAGAAGAAGGAGCAGGGAGCTGGCACCAGGAAGCAAGAAAGTCATCTTCCCTTTGCAGGTCTGGCAGAATGGGGGAGTTTGCCAAAAACTTTCACATTTTGCACAACCCCTTTAAGTGCAGTGGGGGTGGAGCTTCAATAGAGTGAGCTGCCTCAGGGTCCCTCCCTTCTTCTCTGATGTTTAAAACAAACCTTTGTTTTCCTTCTGTAATTTATGATCGCAAGAAAATTACGTTTTGTTTTATATGCAAATGAGCCACAAAGTGCCCAGCTGGGCATTTCCAACCTTCCTAAAAGCTGAAGCCTGCCTATTCAATGAGCCAAAGCGTGCCTCTTTAGATGGGCCATACCTCCCCCTGATCTCCTAACTCCCTGTGATGTCAGCGACACCCTCCATCTCTGCTGGTGACGTCTCCTCTCAGCTCTCTGCCCTGGGCCTGCACACCACAGTACATAGTAATAACATCAGCCTCACTGTACTACACAGGTACAGCATCGCATGCTCAGTACATATAGTAAGACCTATGCCCGCACTATGTACTGTGGTGCCCAGACAGAGAGCTGAGAGGCGACATCACCGGCAGTGGGGGAGGACCTCAGTGATATCGCAGGGAGATACTGGAGGTACAAGGCTGTAATGCCAAGCATATCCCATGGATAAATGTGGCACTATTTCTGTTATAAAAAATATCAAGCGTTCCTTGTTTAACCAGAATTGAACCTTTAGGTTATGCCTTGACTATTTCATATTATATCCTGACAACCTCTTTAGTTAACAAAAACTTTAAATATATACCCTAAATTGGCAGCTGATGATTTGACATGCTCATTCACTTTCAAATATGTCTTTTGTATATTGATGAAGGAAAGTAGATCATTAATAAAGTTCTAAAAATTATATTACTGAAAATGTAGGAAAGCACTTGAACCCAGCGGTGCCCTGGCCAATGCCTAGCTACCTAGAAACTTCAGGTCAGTTACCATCTCAGTTCCATGTACCTACTGGGCATAACATATTTCTGCACAAAGCTTCTGGAAGACTCCTCATGAAAGAAGACTTTACAAAAGAGAGCAGGTCTTTATTTTTTATCTTCACAAATGTGCAAACAGAGAGGCTAACAGAACATAACAAAATGCAGAGCAAATGCTGTACATCATTTTACCAGTGTAAAAATCATGGTCACCCAACGTTCTTTCTTTCCAGATGTTGATGCTGAGCTCGGATACTTCTGCACTTCTTGTCTTTGGATTTTTATTTTTTCTATAAACACTTTAGAAGGAAGAAGTTGCAGACAGAACCCCTGGGGCAGTTACATAACTTCCCAATCCTGGAAGCCTTCCTGACTGCACATTGTTCTCCCATATCACACTGAAAAACAAGGATTTACAACGATGAGCAGATAATTAACAGTTCCTTATTTCAATGAATGAGTCTAATTAACTTTTTCAGATATGCATGTGTAGTTATACACCGTACAGTACTGTACAAAGGTAGGGAATATGCACTGAAAGAGTACACCTCGACCATCAAATATGAGCTCCTATCTATCTATCTATCTATCTATCTATCTATCTATCTAGCTATCCCCTTTAATTTACTTGTACATCCACATAAGGGAAACCACAGTTTCTGCTACACAAATAGTGTGTATTACTATATATACCTGCATTGTTAGTTGAGCTGTTACATATAAAAGCATTAATGAGAAGTACCGGTCACAGTAGGATTCCCATACACTTTCTACAATGTCCATTGAAAGCAGCGGCACATCTAAAATACTTGAAGCATCATATAAACCATGCATTGACATCACATTAAAATAAAAGTATCTTACCACAGGGACCTGTCCAAATTTCTTTTCCCATAAAGGTACCCGTTTACTCTGTAACTTCTCCAAGACTTCCTGTAGAGCTCCCAGCTACAAAAGACACATGAATGTCCAGTAAGAATGAACATACCAAAAACTGTACAGATACAGCACTAATCAGACAGAGATGCAGTAGAACTTCTGAGCTCCAGGGTATACACTAGTTCGTAGCCTTGCACATGCCAGCTGCTGCGGAACTATCATTGCCAGGGAAGAGTTAACACATTGACAGTATACTGGTATAAAATTAACAGCCTGTGGAATGTCAGACACTAGAAGTACACAAGGTGCACACAGAATATAAAGAGCATAAAGCAAGTCTAAATAAAATGCAGTAAAACACTCACCAACTCCTTCTCACTTGAAGGGATAGCATCTTTGGGGTAGAAATCCCGAAGTGCCCTGGTCTCCAGGTCTGAGCTGTCCTCCTGCCCACACACTGCACTGATGACCAGGAGCAGTGCACAGCTGCCCAGGGCAAGGAGGCGCAGTCTGGAGCTGTCCATGGTGCTGATCTCCAGCTCTAGTCTATGAGAGGGTGAATGCTGCTGGGGGCACTGCCTTGCCTCTCTAATGGGTGGAAAGCTCTCTATTTATCTCTTCCACAGGGAGGTATGTTGTTATTTTATTTGAGGAACTCCTCCCAATTGTGACGCCAATGAGCAGTGTGGGGGTGAAGCAGTCAGCTCCTGACATGGGTGAGCCTTTGTTAAGACATCAATCAGAGCCCCCCAGGCTATGCTGGGCACAGAGGGCACAGAAGACGTATGTTTCAAAGCAATTTAATCTCACTGTGTGCACTTCCTCTATAGTCAGGCTAGGTAGCAGTGATCCTGTTGTAAGATCACATTGAAGTGAAGGCTCTGCCTGAAGGCACCTGCAAATGAAGATTTCAATATGGTTTGCAAATGACTCTATTTAGTCATCTTAATGTAACAGTGATATCCTTTAGGGTTTTTTTTTTTATTTGACTCTCACAACACCATGGATTTTATAAGAAGCAGTCTGAAATGTGGGTACAGATTTCTGCTTTTTCTTTGCATCTTTATCTAGTAAGGTGCTGGAAGTACTAAAAGTCCCAGCCAAAACATCTAAGATCCCCTCTTCCCCAAATTCCTAATATGTGTAGAGCTGTATGAGCGCATTAGGGTTCATATAGCACAAAGCAAAGGAATTGCTCAGGCTTTATAATATATACTTGTATTGCTGTTGTGTTGATCTTAGGAGTCCTGATTGCAGAGGGGAAGCATTCATTGCTTACATGCCATGGGTCTGATACCTCTGTGTAAAGCTCTATAAGGATGTATTGTGCGCATCATCATCTCTGCAGATTTCCACCTAAACATCATACAAATGTTAACAGGATGGTGAGGACTGTATGTGTCCTGTTAGTATTATAATAATTTGCAGAACCATCTGCAAGAGAAAGTGATATCCAGAGTTCCATTTAGGTTTCCAAATATATGTGCCAAATGTACTTAATAAGACCTGATAGGAGTACGTGTCACAGTGATATTAATTTGGATTAGATAAATGATAAGAGTCAGTGCTGGATCAATGGTGTAGAATTAAGAGATATTTTTCAAAGATGGTTTTCTCAGGGTTTGATTTTAATCATTTTTACTACCTTGGTTTGTATGGATGCATATAGGAATAAAGAACCCTTTAAATCTACAAATTTGTTGCTGCCCTCTTGCTCCTAAACATCACTATATTTCCATTTTTATAAGAAATAGAAGGAATAGACTGCAGATAGAGAGAATGATTACGTTTTCTTTTAGTAGGTTTTAGACAATTCAGCTGATTCTCCTAGGTAAAAATGCAAACAATTCAGTATAAAAACCCAGTATGAAAAGTGTGTGTGCGTAGGGGGGATATGAATTATTGCCATCAAAACATAACTTTTATTGTTCAATGTCAATTAAAATAATCTCAAAATAAGCCTCCTAATATCTGTCACCAACCTTCTAAATGAGGGATGAAATTGCACCTAAATCCCTCGAGGTGGGTGGCAGCATCCACAAACAGGCGGTAACTATGTTCGGTGAGTGAGGCAGCGGCGGCTATTGACAACCTCTGTAACAATTTAGTTCTGCTGGGGCAACATTTTTAGCTGATTATGGTATTTGTGGTATTGCTAGACCCACCAACTTTTGTTGGCCATGCCTACTCGGGTTTGCACCATCTTCAGTTAGTTTGGACCTGCCAACAACATGGGGCCACTTTTAGCTTCTGTAAGTTCCTAGTCCAACCCTAGTCATAGGAGTAGATGTTACAGAATGTGTTAGTAAGCATAGTAAAGTAGAGGAAAAGACATAGTCAGACTCAAGATGTCCAGTCTGTTACCCATTCACTTTTACTACATTTTGATGGATCAGGATGGATGGTTTTAGTAATTAATCCTGATTATAGATTTTTTTTAATTCTATTTTCTGTACAGACCATTGATAAATGAAACTTCTGCAGACTCTAAAATTGTGTTCACTACATTTTTATTGGATTCTGATCTTCTTAGGGGCAAACAGATTATATGTGAACATTTTCTCACCACAGCGATTACATTGCCATGCTTTCCTCATATCTTACTGTCTGGGTAATCAGATAGCCTGAAGAAAGTCTGCTGACCGAAAATCTTTGCGTATCATCTGATTTTCCTCTAAAAAGATGAGAATCCAATAAAAAAAACATATTAAACTCAATTTTGGAGTGTGTGGAAGTTTCAGTTATCAATTATATTAAAAAAAATATATATTTTCTATTTTTTTACTTCTCTGCATTTCAAAAGCTATAACATTTAAAGAAGCACTCCCACAAAAAAACAGATTTACTGACCTGTTAGAAAGGTGCATGATGTAATCTGTAGTGAAGGTAATTTTCTTACCAGTGTCTGCATTTGTGAGTTATCCCCTCTGAGTCTCAGCTGTGTCATGTGACCAGCACTCAGACTTTCCAACTGACACAGTTACAGTCATTTACTTCTCTATTTATTCTTATAAGACTGACATTGAGCCTCTCATAGGAATAAATAGAGAAACTGACTTCCTGTCCACACATCACATGCTGTGTTATTTGGAAAGTCTGATTGCTGGTCACATGACACAGCTGAGAAGCAGAAGGGAGGAGATAACTCACAAATACAGACACTGGTAAGAAGATTACCTTCACTACAGTTTACACCTGGTACCTTTCTAAGGCTACTTTCACACTAGCGTTCGGGCGGATCCGTTCTGAACGGATCCGATCATATTAATGCAGACGGAGGCTCCGTTCAGTACGGGTCCGTCTGCATTAATAACTTAGAAAAAAATCTAAGTGCGAAAGTAGCCTGAGCGGATCCGTTCAGACTTTCAATGTAAAGTCAATGGGGGATGGATCCGCTTGAAGATTTAGCCATATGGTGACATCTTCAAGCGGATCCATTCCCATTGACTTACATTGTAAGTCTGAACGGATCCGCTCGCCTCCGCACGGCCAGGCGGACAGCTGAACGCTGCAAGCAGCGTTCAGCTGTCCGCCTGTCCGTGTGGAGGCGAGCGGAGCGGAGGCTGAACGCCGCCAGACTGATGCAGTCTGAGCGGATCCGCTCCATTCAGACTGCATCAGGGCTGGACGGAGGCGTTCGGGTCCGCTCGTGAGCTCCTTCAAACGGAGCTCACGAGCGGACCGACGAGCGCAAGTGTGAAAGGAGCCTAACAGGTCAGAGAATAAAAATTTAGTGGGAGTGCTTTTTTATCTTCTCCGCATTTCAAAAGCCAAAACGTTTTAATTGTCTGTTGACAGGGTTTTTTTCTTCGAGAGAAGAGTTGTGTTTTTAATGGCACTATATTTGGGTAGACCTAAAATATTCCGTATATAACTTTTATATATTTTTTGGATGATAGTGAGAAAAAACACAGCAATTTTGCCATTATTTTTCTTTGTTTTGTCTATATGGTGTTCTTTGTGCATAAGTTACATGATAACACGATACCAAATATATTTTTTCCTACTTTTGCACAATAAAAACTTTTTAAAGAATTTTTTTCTTTCATGAGATTTTTTTCCATCAACAGTGCAGAGTTGTAGTTTTCATTGGTACCATTTTGGGGTAGATTCGGCTGTTTTTATCACTATTTCATTTTTGGTGGTATTAACAGAATACAGCAATTTTTGACATTAATATTTTTTCAATGTTGACCAAACAAAATAAAAAATTTGATAATTTTATTATATAGGCAGTATAGGTTGGTGGTTTTTTTTTTATTGTTTTTAGCATTTTGAAGTGATAAAGGCATTTGTAAGTGAATAAAGGAGACTTTTTGTTGTTATACTTGATTTTTTTAAATCTTTTAAAACACTTTTTTGACTTTTTTCCTTCTTTTCTAAATTCCAGTTGGGGACTTGAACATGCCATCCTCTGTCTGAGAAGGTTCTCATTTATCCAGGTCATGGTATATCTGTAAAGAATAAATCAAGGCAACTGGACGTACTGTCGATTTCTTGAAAACGTTTCACTCGTTCTTCCAACAAGCTTTCTCAATTCTGAGAATTGAGAAAGCTCGTTGGAAGAACGAGTGAAACGTTTCTTAAGAAATCTACAGTAAGTCCAGTTGCCCTGATTTATTCTTTACAGATATGCCATCCTCTGATTGCCAATATACTATATGGCAGGGATGGCCAACCTGAGGCTCTCCAGCTGTTGCTATCAGCCTACAGCAGGGCATGGTGGGAGTTGTAGTTTTACAGCAGCTGGAGAGCCGCAGCTTGGCCATCCCTGCTATATGGCAGCATTTCTGTATTTCAGCGTATTATGTCAGTTACAGTGAAAACTGTCAGAATACCCATTCAACCCTATCTTTGAATAGGCATCTGGACATTGCAGAACTAGGGGCCATTGCTATGGCTTTGGCTACCATAACAACCTTTGGCACCCCACAGTCATATTGCAGAGAGGTCAGTGGGGTGAAAGAAGGATCTCTTAAATGCTGTGTGGTCAGCATTGACTTTGGCATCTAAGGGGTTAAACAACCAGGATCAAATTTATCTCCAATCCCAGAAGTGTAGCAGTGCATGCATACTTGCTGCTTTGGTAGCAGCCATGTCAATCAAGAGGCATGTAGGCGCTGTTTATATTATGGGGATAGCCCCTCACAGGTGAAGAACTCTTACTAATGAGACAAGTATATTTGTTAAGCCTCAAGCAGACGTCGTCCGTGGTACACGGTCCGTGAGATACCGGACTGGCACTGCAGGAGCGCACGGGTCCTGCATGAGGCTTTAGAGTTGATTCACTCATCCTTACTCTGGTGCAACTAACTGTGCACTTCCCATAGCTATGTCTCTAAGCTTATATATACATTAATATCTAGATAGCAGTGAATGTGTAGCACCAGGGAAACCAGTAACATAGCTACAGGGGTCACAGCAGTCGCCAGTGGAAATAAGCACCTAATCCAGGGGGGTCCACATTCCTTCCTCACCACATTAAGGCTTATCAGGCCGAGCATTCCTGAATCTCTATGCTTGATCATAGACAGAGGGGTGCATGCCCACAGTTACAGCTGCATAGTCCTTTCTATTCCCTGCCTGCAATCATGACTATGATCAGTGTAGGGAGAAAACTATAACCAGGGTTATGCTCGAGCCTGAAAAATTCAGTAACCACCGATCCCCAGGAATGAAAAAATGTATTCTTCCATTGCCCCAACTAGGTTCCTTACTGTGATTGCTTAACTACTGTACCCTAGACCACCAGGTATATTTGAATGAATGCCCTCAGTTCCCTAGATCTCCAGGTATAATGACGTGGACCCCTTCACTGCCCAAGACTACAATGTATACTGACACAAACCCCTTCACTGTCCTAGAGAACCCCTTTACTGCCTTGGACCACTGGTTATACTGTCATTAACCCCGTCACTGCCCTAAAGGCACCAGGTATGCTGACATTAACCACTAAACTGCTCAGACCACCAGAGATACAAACATTAACTTCATTACTACACTGGGCCACCAGGAATTTAGAAAACCTTCACTTTGTTAGACCTGGTTGCTGTGCAATACTGTTTTTCCTGGATGCTATGCCCGGTACATGTAGCTGCTTCATGACATTTATAAGGGTGTTATAGGTTAATATTTATTTGCTGTAGTTCTGTATTGCTCTGCATAGATGGAACAGTATCCAGTTACCTAACTGCCCCTTTCACAAGCTACAAAGTCTTAGAGGAAACATTGCTAGTGTCATACAGGTGAAAGTTGCATATAAGTCGCAGCTACATGAAGATAAGTTGTGCAGGAAGTGGGGGTGGGCAAGGATGGCAAACTGAACTTTGGTACCAGGGTCCACAAATACTGTGTATATAGTATCAAGGTTTGTATATGCCATAGCATCAAGGCCAGAATTTGTATATAATGCCCTGTACGGTACAATCCACAATGTATGTGTACAACAAATTTTATATATATATAATGTATATTTGTGTACATTTATGTTTCCATTTATTTATTTTACTCATGTTTATTTTATATTTTATCTGATGTTTCCATATACATTAACCACTGGTAACGTCATTAATAGTAATAAATGTGCAGCACAATACGCACATAATAGTCATTGATAGTAAAAGTAGTTCCAAAAAAAACAAGAACAAAGTGATTCCAAACCTCTGTCTCATTAAAGGATATGTTTGTTCCTTATCAATTGCATGTAAAGGATGCAGCTATCACCTTCTGCTCTTGTCACACTTAATCATTCTTCGTAAAGGTTACACTTCAGTCTAAATTATTGCCGTACCTAGGGAATATTCTCCACAGAACCAGACATTTCATTTCTAACCGATACATGAAATCTAGTTCTTCAGTCTACCTGGTACATGGTGACTTGAATTCTAACAATCCAAAGCCAACGCCACATTGAAAGAGGAGAATTAAAATGATTGATGTTCTTCCTGATAATACAGGAAGTCTGGCGCAAGACTCATGTCTCTACAATCCTAATAGACCCATGATTATTATTAGGTGATGATGGAGCTCCCCAGATCTGGAAAGTGCACATCTATATATTAATGAGGTCATTAGTAGCTGATTTTTAACAGAAAAGTGTAAATCATAAATTCTGATATTTTAGAGGGACACAGATTTTTTTATCTGTTTGACACCATATTAATCTGCCAGAACTATGCCAACTAAAAAACGAAGGAAAATTATATCCCAAAATGATGAATCTTGACATAATTTTGTATACCTAATAAAAAAATAAAATAATAATAGTTTTATCTTTATAGACCATGTATTATTGCTGTAATTAATACAATTATGCATTTTTGATTATTTAAAAGGCCCATATTATCCTGTTAAGGATTATTATTAGAGATGAGCGAATTAAAAAAAAAATTTATTTGCTGGTTTGCCGATTTTTTGCCGAATATATTAGAGGCGAATTACGTAAAAAAAAAAAATTCTATTTCCTGGCTGCTGATAGCCTTTATAGTGGTGTAGAACAGTGCCTTGCAGTCTCTCATAGGGAGTCTGTTTTGGTAGTGAAATAATACTGTGAGTCAGTATGACATGCAGATGACTTCACTTATTTGGGCAGTCACGGGGCCAAAACTGACCAAATAACTCAAGTATGAAATCAACCTTACAGGTCGATGTTAGTGCCAAGAAGAAGTGCACTCCTTTTACATCATCGTCAGCTGATTCCACATAGATGTTTACAGAACCTGTTCTATTAAATGCGTATACAAGTATAGCCCCCCGACACAGTGGAGAGGGTGTCAGCAGTAAGTTTGTGTTGATGTCACTGATTAATTTGCCCTTCCCCTGATCCGTCAGAACAATAATCCACAAAAAACGCATCCTGTCTGTGGAGCATACCCCTTCCCTCAGTCAGCATTTGCTCAATAATCCATCAGTATTGCTAATGCAAAAAAAATATAGGACTGGATCTAAAACAGAGATGACAAGTGAATGGAATATTTGCATGTCTTCTGTGTTTTGTACCTACTCCTGCTTTTGGCTACCAAATCATGGAGGTGGCAGCAGTATGAGGAGGCCACCAAGTGGCACAATGACAGAGTCTGGAGGTGGCGGCAACAGCAGCATCAGTAGGAGGCCACAGAGTTGCACAATGACAGAGTCTGGAGGTGGCAGCAGCAATAGCAGCATCAGGAGAAGGCCACTGAGTGGCACAATGACAGAGTGTGGAGGTGGCAGCAGTATGAGGAGGCCACTGAATGGCACAATGACAGAGTCTGGAGGTGGCAGAAGTATCAGGAGGCCACCGAGTGGCACAATGACAGAGTCTGGAGGTGGCAGCAGCAGTAGCAGCATCATCAGGAGAAGGCCATCGAGTGGCACAATGACAGAGTCTGGAGGTGGCAGCAGTATGAGGAGGCCACCGAGTGGCACAATGGCAGAGTCTGGAGGTGCTGGCAGCATGAGGAGGCCACACAATGGCACAATGACAGAGTGTGGAGGTAGCAGCAGTATGAGGAAGCCACCGAGTGGCACAATGACAGAGTCTGGAGGTGGTGGCAGCAGCAGTAGCAGCGTGAGGAGAAGGCCACCAAGTGGCACAATGACAGAGTCTGGAGGTGGTGGCAGCAGCATCAGTAGGAGGCCACAGAGTGGCACAAAGACAGAGCCTGAAGGTGGCGGCGGCAGCAGCAGTAGCAGCATTAAGAGAAGGCCACCATGTGGCACAATGTCAGAGTCTGGAGTTCACAGCAGTACGAAAAGGCCACCGAGTGGCACAATGACAGTCAGGAGGTGGCAGCAGTATGAGGAGACCGAGTGGCTCAATGACAGAGTCTGGAGGTGGCAGAAGTATGAAGAGGCCACCGAGTGGCACAATGACAAAGTGTGGAGATGGCGGCAGCAGCAGCATCAGGAGGAGGCCACAGGATGGCATAATGACCAAGTCTGGAGGTGGCGGCAGCATCAGGAGACCACAGAGTGGCAAGGTGACATAGTGTGGAGGTGGCAGCAGCATCAGGAGGCCACAGAGTGGCAAGGTGACATAGTGTGGAGATGGCAGCAGCATGAGGAAGTCAGAGAGTGGCACGAGGACGAGAGATTGTGGAGGTGGCAGCAGAATGAGGAGGCTGTGGCCTCTTTGTCTATTCATTTATAGGGAATATGGAACAGAACAGAAGGTTAAAATTTCTCAATTTTATAAAGTGTTGTTAAAAACATGATTTAATAATACACGTTCTCCGGCACAAAAGGCTTGGCAAATTGATTGTCCTTGAATTTCCCTCGAAGATTGGGATAATATATTGGCAAATTTAAATTAACTTTCTTATAATTTTAATCAAGTTTTGGTTCAATTTAATATTCAATATTTAATAAATTTAATGGTAAAAATTAAGTGTTGCCTAAGACAGGAGAGAATCTGCCAGTCTTCTGTTTATTCAATGACGTAGTTACGATGGAGAAAGTATTCCAAAAAACAATTTCTCTCCACCTGGAGACGAATCCTGTCAAGATTGATGCAAACGTGGTATCAGCTGCTCATAGACCCAGATACTTCTCGGGGAACCTGCCTGGCATGAACAGGCCTCTAGTAGCTACCGACAATGAGAAGACAAAGCGTCAAGATAGCTTTGAGCCCGGAAGAGTTTTGAAGTTCATCAAGATAGGTCACTAATGATTTTACGTTCTGGAGTCACCCCTGGCAACTACTGTGGCTCAAGTCTATCCTCACCACCAGAGGCGCTAGTGAACTTGTTACTTAGTTACGCCCCTCCAGAGTATTGCCAGTCAGTGGCACAGTGGGTACACACCCGCTGGTTCGTTACAAACTGCAATGCTTAACTCTAATACCGAAGTACCTCAATAAAAATTTTACCACAAATATTACTGCAGCGCTGAATGCTGAATATATTTTGTTTTTCTACCGAAATACGTCACTAAAGGTTTTACCACATACGTATAACTGCAAAAGTGAACACTGAATATATTTTGTTTTTGTACTCAAATAATAAAAACTGCAGAAGTGAAATGCGTATATATATTTTTCTTTTTGTTCTGAAAAAGGCCAGTAAACTGCTTTTAGCAGAAATAAATGCACCAATGAAGTGCGTATATGTTTTTCCTTTTTCTACTGAAATAGGACATTGAACGCTTTCACCACATATAACTGCACAAGTGAAATGCGTATATATATTTTTCCTTTTTGTGCTGAAATAGGACACTAAACACTTTCAAGACATATAACCACCGCCGACGTGAACTGAGAATATATTTTTCTTTTTGTACTGAAATAGGCCACTAAACGCTTTCAAGACATATAACTGCCGCCGACGTGAACTGAGAATGTATTTTTCTTTTTGTACTGAAATACAAAATAACACATATAACCACCACATTGACTGACTGCTACTGCTGCTACTTCCGTGAACCCGTGCACCACTACTTCCCGGGTAGCTAGGCTGGTCTACCCCTAGCACGTTTGGCTCCTGACCTCCCACTGCTGCCATCTTGCCGACTCCCAGACATGCTTTTTTTTTGGGGGAAATTCTTTATTTAGGATTTTTCATTTTTCCAATTATCTAGATCATGACAAGCCATGAGGCAAATATTGAACATAGTTCACTGAAGGAAGCAAAAATATAACAGATGACAATTGGCTAGGTAGATAAGCATAGTGCCCAATGGGGGCACCCCACAGTCATATGTGGAGCAATTAGGAGAAACTGGATCAAAGACAGACGTCTTAAGGAAAAGAAAGAAAGGAAAGGGAGGAAAATAATAAATAGAGAGGGAAGGGGGGGAGGGGAATGGGGGAAAGGGTAGTTAACAGCAAACTTCGCTCTCACGCATGGGATAGGAGTGCTCTACATTCTGCAGAGTCGTGGAATTCCATCCAATGACTCCAAGTTTTAGTGAATCCCTTCTCAGTGTGTCTCAATGACAAGGTAAGATCTTCCATTCTCATGGTCTCCTGGACTTTGTTGATCCACATAGTTACAGTGGGAACAGATGGTTGCCTCCATAAACATGGGATGCAAGCTCTTGTTGCATTTACCAGGTGCCTTACCACAGATCTTTTATAGGTAGAGAGAGGAATCTCGCACTGATGGAGCAGGAAGAAAGCAGGCGTCTTAGGAAGGGTATATGAGGTGAATTTAGATGTAATCAACCACACCGAATCCCAGAAACCCGTAAGATGAGGACAGTTCCAGAATGTGTGTAAGATAGTGCCTCTCGCGGAGCCACATCGCCAACATAAAGGCGAGATTGTGGGGAAAATGGAGTTAAGTCTAGAAGGGACCCTATACCAACGGGACATTAGTTTGAATCCAGCTTCTTGGACATTGCTGGCAATAGACGTTTTGTGAATGCAGGTATACAATCTAAATCTTTTTTCCTGGGAAAGCGTGATAAGTAGATTAGCTTCCCACTGAGTAATATAGTTGGGAGGAGGTTGGTCTGGAGGAGTAAGTAGCAAGTTGTACATTCGAGAAAGGGTATGTCTTGTCAAACCAGATTGGTCACAAAGAGACTCAAATTCTGTCTTGTCATGGATATATGACGCTGCCGGAGGAAGCGTGGCCATGAAATGTTTAAGTTGTCGAGACTGCCAAGGGTTGATGGTAGGAGTATCAGTCATCTCCGAGATCTGTTGGGGGGTGAGCCACAAATTCGAGGCGATCAGATGATGGACCCTGAATTTGTTGCAATTCACCAGATCACGAAAGGGTCCGCGTTCCATCCCAGGGGGAAATTGGGGGTTACCCAGGAGAGGGAACATAGGAGAGGGGGACGGGGAGATACTGGGGCGATTTTGAATGGTAGAAAAGACTTTAAGGGTAAGGCCTATGGTCGGGTGTAAACGTGCCTCCAATGGGATGTGAGTGGCCAACCATGGAGTAGCAGGCAATGGAGTAGATAGAAAAGATTGTTCAACCGAGACCCATTGTTTATAGGCCTTGTGACGACACCAATCTACAATTCTAAGGAGATGTGATGCTCTGTGGTAGGAAAGGAAGTCCGGCAGCCCTAGTCCTCCTTCCAGTTTGGGGCGGAAAAGTATCGACCTGGCTATTCTGGACGGTTTGCCAGCCAAAATAAAATGAGTCAACATTTTCAGGAGATTGTGAAAAAAAGAGTCTAGGAATGTGAACCGGAAGGGCTTGAAAGAAGAAAAGGATTTTTGGCAATATGTTCATTTTAAAAATAGAGATCCTACCAAACCATGAAAATGTGTTTTTATGCGACCTAAGTCTGATTTTATGGTTCGGAGAAGAGGCGGGTAGTTAACCTGGTATAGGTCAGAGAGTGTAGGAGTCAGAAATATCCCTAGGTACTTCAAAGACGAGCGCGCCCATTTAAAGGGGAAGTTCTCTGATATTGACGTGACTGTGGCAGGTGGGAGAGTGATGTTTAAGGCTTAAGATTTCTTATAGTTAATCTTAAAGTTCGAAAGGTGGGCATACACTTTAAGCTCCCGCAACAGGTTTGGGAGGGTAATCCTTGGGTTGGTGGGGAAGAATAGTAGGTCATCAGCGTAGGCTGCGACTTTGTGTGAGGACCCGTGGATCTGTAACCCTGAAATATCGCGGTTCCCCCTTATGCGGCATAGAAGCGGTTCCAGACAGATCACAAATATTAGAGGGGATATGGGACATCCCTGCCTCGTTCCATTGCGGATGGATAGGGGTGAGGAAAATTGGCCATTCACTTTGACTACTGCCGTGGGGTTGGAGTAAAGATTAGTGATTCGCGACATCATCTTCTCACCTAGTCCTATGTGTCGTAGGGTCTCAAACATGAATTTCCAATTGACCCTATCAAATGCCTTTTCGGCGTTAGTTGATAGGAATAATGTTGGGATCTTAGAGGTAACGGCTTGGTAAATCATGTTTATTGCTCTTGTTGTGTTATCTCGAGCTTCTCTCAAGGGTAAGAAACCTGTTTGGTCTAAGTGGATTCATTTTTGGAGATGTGGTAGGAATCGCGTGGCAAGTATTTTAGAGAACAATTTTAAGTCCACGTTAATCAGTGAAATGGGACGGTAGCTTTGGCATTGCGAAAGGTCTTTCCCTTCCTTGGGGACGACCGTGATGTGTGCTCTAAGGGTATCATTGGGCAGAGTACCGGTCATATCAAATGAGTTAAAGGCAGCTAGAAAATGAGTAGATAAAATGTCCCCGAATTGCTTATAGTAGGGTAGCGTGAGTCCATCTGGACCAGGAGCCTTCCCTGTTTGGGAGTCTTTAATAGCAGCCTGTAACTCAGATAGTAATATGGGCGTCTCCAATACTGAAACCGCCTCTGGGGGGAGAGATGGTAGACCCACGGATTCGAGATAAGTCCTCATTGAGGGCATAGATTCACGGTCAGTGGACTGATGGGAGTCCTCTAAGTTATATAGTGTGTGATAGTAGGATCTGAACACTTCTGTTATTTCCTGCGGAAGGGAGGCCTTTGAACCGGAGAGGGTTGACACGTGTAGAACATAAGAGTGTAGCCTAGTTTTCCGTAAAGCACGAGCGAGGGTTCTGCCTGGTTTATTCCCATGTTCATAGTAGTGTCTACGGCATTTGGTTAAGGTCGTCTTCGCTTTCGAGAGACAAAGTGAGCGAACCTGATCTCGAAGCTGGGTGAGTTCTGCTCCCAGCTGTGAGTCCAGGGTCTGTTTGTGTTGCTGTTCTAATGCGTGAATGCGCAATAGAAGGGTAGTTATCTTTGCTGCTCTCTCTTTTTTCAACTGGGACCCTAACTTTATAAAGGTGCCTCGGATAAAGCATTTATGGGCTTCCCAGATAGTAAGGGGGTCACTCTCTGGTGCTACATTATTTGCAAAGTATTCGGTAAGGTCTTTCCCGATTTCAGAAATGACCTGCAGGTCTTGTAAGAGTAAGTCATTCAACTGCCAGTGCCAGGCTCTGATTTGGTGGGTCGGGAAAGAAAGATATAGAGATTAGGGCATGGTCAGAGAAAGCTATTGAGTCAATATCCGCCCTGGTAAGGAGGTCTAGCCTAGCATAGTTCAGGAGGAAGTAAACTAACCTGGAGTAAGAGTTGTGTGGGTGGGAAAAGAACGTATAGTCTCGGGATGTTGGGTATAAGATGCGCCAGGTGTCTGCCAGTTGCTGGGAGAAAAGGAGCTCCTTGAGCTTGGATATGGTTTAGTGGGGAAAAGAAACCTGGCCCTTAGAGGCATCCAAGCGAGGGTCTAGGACAATGTTAAAGTCACCTCCAAGAATCAGGAGGCCCTCGGTGAAGTCCTCCAAGGCCCTAAGGGTCTTGGTCAGGAAAGCAACCTGTCCCATGTTAGGGGCATAAACAGACGCCAAGGTAAAAAGAGTACCTGTTAACTCAGCAAAGTCCCCTTCAAGAATGCAGGAGGAGGGTCGCATCAACGGAGAACAGGATGACGGATCAACGGGGAGACGGTGGAAGTCGTCTTGAACGCTGGTAGTGGGGCCTGGATGGAGGGCCGCGGAAGGAGCTGGAACAGCCAGGAGATGTGCGTCTTGAGGAAGGAGATGCTGATCGTCGTGGGAAATCCGACCTTTGTGGCGACATCTTGCAGGAATGGAGGCAATGTCCAATCAGGAACTGCAAATGGATGGATATCCAGGAATTTGAACAGATCCGGGAGATCAGCAGGAGAGCAGACTAGCATTGACTGGCCGTTGGAGTACCGGACAATGATGTGGAACGGATGACCCCAGCGGTAAGATGCTCCTGCTTCTTTAATTGCTTCTAGCAGAGGTCGAACCATTCTCCGCATAGATAGGGTTAGGCGGGACACATCTGGCAGGATAGTAATCGGAGTGTCCTCAAAGAAAAGCTCCTTCTTTTCCCAGGCTTTGCGTAAAATACGCTCTTTCACCGTGTAAAAATGGACCAGGCAGATGACGTCACGTGGCCTTTCCATGTTGCGACTTCTGAGGTGGTGCCAGTGCCCAAGCTGTGTTGGCGACTTCCTCCTCCTCCTCGTCCTTCTACTGAGCCCCCGCTGTCAGATGGGAACGCCATCAGTAGTTCATCTACCAGCATGCGCTTGTATTCACACATCTTCTGATCTCGCACCAGTGATGGAAGTAAGGACGGCACGTTGTCCTTGTAGCAGGGATCCAGCAGGGTGGCCCCCTAGTAATCAGCACTTGTAACAATCAGGGCAACTTGGTGGTCATTGCGCAGGCACTGCAGCATGTAGTTGCTCATGTGTGCCAGGCTGCCCAGAGACAACCACAAACTGTCCTCAGTGGGAGGTGTATTGTCTGTGTCCTGTGCACAGACGGCCCGCACTTTCTGCAGCAGCTCTGACATCTCAGGGTAATTTTCAGGAACCTCTTCACCACCAAATATAGCACATGCACCAGCCAAGCGATGTGCATCAAACCAGCTAGGCCCAGAGCTGCTACAAGATTTCACCCGTTGTCGCACACCACCAGGCCTGGCTTAAGGTTCAGCGGCACCAACCACTCATCGGTCTTTTCTTCCATGCCCGCCCACAGATGAGTTTCAGAACAGCCTGCTATCATTTCCCCGTGGCTGTGCTGAAATTGGTGGTGCAGATGTTACGTTGACTAGATGAGGAGGTGGTAGAAGAGGCTGTGGAGGCAGTAGAGGAGGAAGCAGAGTAGGATAAGGAAGCAATGAGAAATGTCCAGCAATCTTCGGTGGTGGTAGGATATGCGCCAAAACGCTTTCGGTCTCAGGCCCAGCTGCCACTACATTTACCCAGTAGGCAGTTAGTGAGATATATAACGTCCCTGCCCGTGCTTACTTGTCCACGTATCGGTGGTTATGTGGACTTTGCCACTGATGGCGTTGCACAGCGCACACCTGTTTTTGTCATGCAGGGCAGCGATGGCCCATCTGGAAAAGTAGTGGCGGCTGGCAAGCATGTATTGTGGGACAGCCACCGCCATAAGGTTTTTAAAACTGTCTGTCTTTACCAGATGGAATGGCAGTATTTCAAAGGCAAGGAATTTGGAAATGCTTGCATTCAGGGCCAGGGATTGCAGGTTGGTACTTCTTCTTTCTTTCCAGTGTTTGGGGGATGGACAGCTGAACGCTTCCATGGGACAGTCTGGAGATGCTCTGTGACAATTCTCGTGGTGGTGCTGTAACATCTTCTATTTGTGGGGAATCAGGTGGCCCTGTTGCTCCAGAGGGTTCTGGTGCCTGGTGCCTGAACCCTTGATGTCTGGTACGAACCCAAACTTTACAGTTTGGGTTTGCTCATCCCTAGTTATCACTGATTGTTCCATATATTTTTTCTTTTCCATAGATAGTCACACTACAGGAAAATATAGCAACAAAACCACCTCTCATCCAGATTATAAATGCCCAGAGAAAAGCGAAAATGTAATATAGTTTCTTTTTCCAACATATAGTCAATAATTGATCCCAGGAGTAAAGCATTACAGAGAAGTAAGGCCCAATATATTGTAAAGCACAATGGTGTACGATCCTGCATCTTTATGTAATCAGGGCTGGAAAGCAAGGTACATATAAAGTATATTAAAACTGACATTACCCATCCAGCAATTCTCCTACCAGTAGAAGGAATCCAATTACCTGACATAATTCTTAATTCTACTAAAAGGTCTGAAAAATACTGAATGCATTCCATTGAGTATATGCCTTTCGAACACTTTCATAGAAGTAGGAGCAGAAAGGACTGAATTGATGCACAATGTGAGATTCAACATTATAACAACACAATCATCTATTTATCCCCAGGACTGTGACTGTGACGAGGGGACATCCTCTGCGTCTGGAGGAAAGAAGGTTTCTACACAAAAATAGAAGAGGATTCTTTTCGGTAAGAGCAGTGAGACTATGGAACTCTCTGCCTGAGGAGGTGGTGATGGTGAGTACAATAAAGGAATTCAAGAGGGGCCTGGATGTATTTCTGGAGCGTAATAATATTACAGGCTGTAGCTACTAGAGAGGGGTCGTTGATCCAGGGAGTTATTCTGATTGCCTGATTGGAGTCGGGAAGGAATTTTTTATTCCCCTAAAGTGGGTAAAATTGGCTTCTACCTCACAGGGTTTTTTTTTTTTTTTTGCCTTCCTCTGGATCAACTTGCAGGATAACAGGCCGAACTGGATGGACAAATGTCTTTTTTCGGCCTTATGTACTATGTTACAATGAGCAAAAACCATGCCACTCTGGCTCAAAACATCAGGTAACAGAGGTCTATCCTGTAAAACTTAAAGGGGTTGTCCAGGGTTTTTTAACTGATGTTGTATCCTAGCTGATTGGGAGGTGTCCAACTCTCCTCACCCCAGCAATCAGCTGGTCTGTGTAGCTCTGTCAACTGGAGTCAGCGCCAGAGCTACACAACACCAGCAACACTATAGTGACAGGAGCTCGCTGCTCACCATTGAAGTCAATAGGAACAGTGCTGTAATAGTAAGCTCCTGCCGCTACAGGGTCAATTGTGCTTTGCAGCTTAATGGAGCTACACAGACCAGCTAGATGGTGAGGGTGCGGTGTTTTGGCCCCTGCTGATCAGCTAGTGATGGCCTATCCTAAGGATAGAACATCACTTAAAAACCTCTGGACAACCCAATTAATATTGACCTATTGGTTTATACTGTATATGTCCGCTTCACACCCTGTAGCCTCATGCACAAACAGAGCTGTATGCAAGGGCTGTAAGGTAGCACATTGTGTCCACTACAACTCTGCACTACACAGCAGCAGAGACTGTGGATGCCATCATACAATGGACCTGCAGGAGATATTCTTCTAAGGAGAGTAACTCTGTACATATATGAATTTAGCCATTGGCAAGTCTGATGTGAAAAGACCTTTACTTTCCTCCATATGGAAGTATGGTTAAGGTCCTGTGCACCTCTGTCTATGACCTATTACAGCAACATAAAAATTGAGTCGTAAGAAGGCTGTTTGCAAGCACCGACCATGAAAAATCTTACTCAAGATAGAAAACAGATGAAGAAAGAAATGCTTCTGCATGAGTAAAGAAATTAGTGTCTTAAACATCCCAAACCATTCCAGATTTCTTTTAAGGATCTAGTTGTTGATTGAGACAGCAGAAATTCTACTTCTAGTTCTGATTGAAGCATTTGATTGTTTAGCTGAAGACCTTGGGTACTCTAGTAGTCATACTCAGCACTGCATTAACCACAGGGAGCCCCAGCGATGCATTACGTCATATGATCTTCAGGTATAAATGGCAACAGAAGCTGTCTGAGCTCAGATTATCAGCCATCAGATAATGTAGTGTAGCGGAGGATGAGCAGAAAATAATGTGGCCAAAAGTTGCTGCCAAAATAAAGTTCTGTTGTGGAAGTGCAATGGGACATAGAGAATGAGACTACTGGGCAAATGATTGCCTTTCACGTGATATCCATGGGATCAGATGGGGTGATTTGAAGTGTACCCACACACAGAGGAGTTCTGTTGTCTTCCAGAACAGAAGTGGACAATAATCTGATGGCTAATAAATAAAATTGCTCAAAAAATGTATTTAAAGAGACACTTTTTTTTTAAACTATTATCCCCCTTAGGACCTAGTACATGGGATCTTTTGATCCCCTCTCCTATTCACCCTAATAGAGATCTATTAGGGTGAATAGGATTTTTACAGTCTCCATTCCGAACTCTGCCTCGTGCATAGCTCAGTATGGAGATGGCCATGGCAGGTCTGGAGAGCTTCAGAAGCGTCCAGGCCAGGGCGGATTAAGTGCATGATAGGCCCGGGGCTGTCTACCCAACTCGCCCCCCCCCCCCCTCCATTAGTTTTAGTTTTGTTTTCTGTATGAAGAGGCTGCGGTGCTTCGTAAGCACCACAGTCTCTTCCTAGGTCATATTCATCGTTCACATGGTCTTGGTGCATCTCTGTCCCATCTGAGTGATTGGGGCTAAGCTGCAGTACCAAACACAGTGCTATCAAATGGACAGCGCTGTGCTTGGTAAGGAGCAAAGAGGCTGAGGCGCTCACTGGGACATCGCGGTCTCCTCAAACAGCTGATTGGCGGGGTGCCAGGAGTCGGACCCCCACCATCTCATAACTTTCTGAGTACAGATGTCATAGATGTTAACTGCAGTCCTATGTAACACCCCACATAACACAGTGCACTATTGTGTTATGTGGGGTGTTACATAGGACTGCATGGAACATCTACTACATTATCTGCACACAGAAAGTTATCACTGTTATCTTGGCTGTTACATAGGACTGCAGGTGACAAATTAAATTTTTTGTTGCCAAATTTAAAATACATACGATTATGATAAAAAAGACTTGGAGGAGAAGATGAGACGCAGTTCACAGTAGTGAGCCAGCTCTACATATAGGAGAATACAGCACCACATACCTGTTACATCCAGTGACATCTCCTGTCATGCAGACCTTCTCTTTCCTCTTCTCCTCCGTTTGACCCAGAACGCCATGACAAATTCTTTCAGCCGCATCCCGTCTCTACAGAGTTTGTTACACAGACACATACGATTTCTCATAATTGGCATATATCAAACTGGTGTAAAGTAGAACTGGCTTAGGTGCCCATAGCAACCAATCAGATTCCACCTTTCATTTTCCAAAGAAGCTGTAAAAAAAATGAAAGGTGAAATCTGTTGCTATGGGTAACTAACCCAGTTCTACTTTACACCAGTTTGATAAATTACCCCAAAGGTCCCTATAGTGTCTACAGCAATTATAATGTCCCCTAGAGTGCCCCCAGTAATAATAACACCCTATATTGTGCTCCAGGTAATAATGCCTGTATAGGGTCCCTGAAAAATAATGTCCCCTAATAGCAACGCCCCCACACTACCACCATATAGTAATTTCCCCCACACTGCCCCATATAGTAATTTCCCCTACACTACCCCATATAGTAATTTCCCCCACACTGCCCCCATATAGTAATTTCCCCCACACTGCCCCATATAGTAATTTCCCCCACACTGCCCCATATAGTAATTTTTCCCACACTGCCCCCATATTGTAATTTTCCCCACACTGCCCCAATATTGTAATTTCCCCCACACTGCCCCATATAGTAATTTCCCCCACACTGCCCCATATAGTAATTTTTCCCACACTGCCCCCATATTGTAATTTTCCCCACACTGCCCCCATATAGTAATTTCCCCCACACTGCCCCAATATAGTAATTGCCCCCACACTACCCCAATATAGTAATTTCCCCCACACTGCCCCATATATAGTAATTTCCCCCACACTACCCCATATAGTAATTTCCCCCACACTGCCCCAATATAGTAATTTCCCCCACACTGCCCCAATATAGTAATTTCCCCCACACTGCCCCATATAGTAATTTCCCCCACACTGCTCCATATAGTAATTTCCCCTACACTGCCCCTCATAGTAATTTCCCCCACACTGCCCCATACAGTAATTTCCCCCACACTGCCCCATACAGTAATTTCCCCCACACTGCCCCCATATAAAGTAATTTCCCCCACACTGCCCCCATATACCATATTTTTCGCCCTATAGGACGCACCGGCCCATAAGACGCACCTAGGTTTTTGGGGAGGAAAATAAGAAAAAAATTATTTTTAACCAAAAGGTGTGCTTTTGGTGGGTTTGGAACTAATGGTGGTCTGTGGGTGGCACTATTACTGGGGATCTGTGAAGGACACTGTTATGGGGGGATCTGTGGATGACAGACACTGTTATGGGGGGGATCTGTGGATGACGGACACTGTTATGGGGGGATCTGTGGATGACGGACACTGTTATGGGGGGGATCTGTGGATGACGGACACTGTTATGGGGGGATTTGTGGATGACGGACACTGTTATGGGGGGATCTGTGGATGACGGACACTGTTATGGGGGGATCTGTGGATGACGGACACTGTTATGGGGGAGATTTGTGGATGACGGACACTGTTATGAGGGGGATCTGTGGATGACGGACACTGTTATGGGGGGGATCTGTGGATGACTGACACACTGTTACAGGGGGGGATCTGTGGATGGCACTGTTACAGGGGGGGGATCTGTGGATGGCACTGTTACAGGGGGGATCTGTGGATGGCACTGTTACAGGGGGGATCTGTGGATGGCACTGTTACAGGGGGGATCTGTGGGTGGCACTGTTACAGAGGGATCTGTGGGTGGCACTGTTATATATGTGCCATCCACAGACCCCCCACCCCATAACAGTGCCATCCACAGCCCCCCCAGCCCATAACAGTGGCATCCACAGCCCCCCAGCCCATAACAGTGGCATCCACAGACCCCCCCCCTTAACTGTGCCATCCACGGATCATCTCGATCAACCAACCGCCCCCCCCCCCCCGCCGCCCCCAGTATACTAATAATAAATGTCTTATTCGATTAAAATGTATTAGATATGCCCCCTCACTCCTAAATTGCTAATCGTACCTTACATCCTATTCCTAGGTTCTGTAATGCAGACGTGACATCAAGGAGTTACGCTGCCGCCCACCCGGCCTGCATTACAGCACCTAAGAATAGGATTTAAGGTACGATTAGCAATATAGAAGTGAGGGGGCATATCTAATACATTTTAATTGAATAAGACATTTAATATTAGTATACCGGAGCGGCGGGGCGGGGCTATAGTACATTGATTGCACCGCCCCGCCGCTATTCCCGGCCCCCAGCTCCTCCTCCCAGTCCCTCCCCCGGCCCACGCTCACTCTACATCGCATCCAGCGATGTTAAATTGTCAGCATTCGCCCCATAAGACGCAGGGGCATTTCCCCCCGATTTTTTGGGGGGGAAAAGTGCGTCTTATGGGGCGAAAAATACGGTAGTAATTTCCCCTACACTGCCCCTCATAGTAATTTCCCCCACACTGCCCCATATAGTAATTTCCCCCACACTGCCCCCATATAGTAATTTCCCCCACACTGCCCCCATATAGTAATTTCCCCCACACTGCCCCCATATAGTAATTTCCCCCACACTGCCCCCATATAGTAATTTCCCCCACACTGCCCCCATATAGTAATTTCCCCCACACTGCCCCCATATAGTAATTTCCCCCACACTGCCCCCATATAGTAATTTCCCCCACACTGCCCCCATATAGTAATTTCCCCCACACTGCCCCCATATAGTAATTTCCCCCACACTACCCCCATATAGTAATTTCCCCCACACTGCCCCCATACAGTAATTTCCCCCACACTGCCCCCATATAGTAATTTCCCCCACACTGCCCCCATATAGTAATTTCCCCCACACTGCCCCCATATAGTAATTTCCCCCACACTACCCCCATATAGTAATTTCCCCCACACTGCCCCCATATAGTAATTTCCCCCACACTGCCCCCATATAGTAATTTCTCCCACACTGCCCCCATATAGTAATTTCTCCCACACTGCCCCACATAGTAATTTCCAACAAGAATAGCGTGGTGTTAAACAGGCAGGAAGTGCTCAACCCCACATGCAGTTGTGTATGTATATACAGGGGAGCAAATCCTGCACTTGTGGCCCGTTGCTAATGACTATCCCCAGCAAAAATGCATACAGTGGAGGATGCCCGCAGCGGACGACAAGTACCACAATAAACATCCTACACAAGATAGCAATTATGTGGATGTGATAACCAATATAACAATATAATCACAACAAGGACAGGTGCACTCTGCGATCTTCCTAAGCCCTCAAACTGATGTTAAAATTGAGAGATTAGCCAACATGTCCTACGGTGTACATGTCTGAGCCCGAGCACCGCGCCAAGGTTTCTCAAGTAGCTTGGGTCCTAACACTCACCTACCTGACCCGTATGGGCAATACCAGGGGCCAGTGGAACGTGCTTCCGGGTTAACACTGGCATCCCTGTGTGGCGATCGGGATGCCGGTCATTATTTGCAGAGACCCAGCATATTAGAGCTGCAGTTCCTATGTTGGCCAGCAGGTGGCAGGCCAACATAGGAGATCAGCAAATAGAGAATTACCATACTCCTTATGGGAGTATTCTCTAAAAAACTAAGTAGTAGACATTGTAGCCTCCTAGAGGGGCTACAAAAAATATAAAATCTAAAAAAAAATTAAGAAAGTGTAAACAAAAATATAAAAAATAGAAATTACCCTTTCCTTAGAAAAATAAATACATAAATGAAATAAATAAAAACATCATGGGCATCACTGTGTCCAAAAACACCCATACTATTAAGATCTAAAAATATTTTTCCAATACGGTGAATAGCGTAATGGAAAAAAGTATTCATCATTTTTTTATCGCTTCTCTTACCCCAAAACATTGAATAAAATATGATCAAAAAGACACACACACTCCAAAATGATATAAATAAAGTACAGATCATCCCACAAAAAATGAGCCCCCACACAGCTCAGTAGACATAACTATAAAAAAAAGTTATGGAGATCAGAATATAGTGATATCAAAAAAATAATAATTCAAAGTTTTAATACATTTTTTCAGTATTTAAACATATAAAACCTATAATACAGTATGTGGTATTGTTGCAGTCATACTGACTCAGAGAATGAAGGGCACAGGTCAGTTTTGCCGCATAGGGAATTGCCGCATAGGGAACGTCGTAGGAATGTAAAACTGTGAAAGAATTATGGTTTTTTTTTTCCAATTCCACCACATTTGGATTTTTTTTTCCTGCTTCCCACTACATTGCATGCCATATTAACCACTTATCCCATAACGCCCTACATGTATGACATTATGTGTCTGCGGGTGTATGAAGCAGGCCTCTGCAGCAGGCCCGCTCCATACACGGCGGATGCCGGTTGTATGGGAGTGTTTGATGCACACATACTGGGAAACTGGGTAAGGGAGGGGGCCATACTAAGATTTGATATGAGACTATGGCATCCTATGAGATCTCTGTATATTCATTATGGAAGCGCTCATTAGTACAGGAGGATGGGAAGCGGTGAATCCCCGGGCCCTGTACTCTCCGCTTCCTGGTCTTCCTCGGCCGCTCTCTATGCTGTGACCTCATACAGCGTGAGGACGTCAGCGGTCTCTGACCTCACAGCACAGCACAGAGCACTGGATGTGAGGTGTGGCTGTGGCGGCCAGAGCAGAACAGGTAAGTTGATTTATATTCGTCTGCTCTGCTGTCTGATTAATATGGGGGTCTGATTTGGGGTCTGAATTGGGGTCTTATGCACATTGGGGTCTATTCTGAGGTCTGACTAGGGGTGTTATGCACATTGGGGCTCTGATTTGAGGTCTGATTGGGGGTCCTATTAAAAGTGGGGGTCTAAGCTGATGTTTGATTAGCGATCTTAATAAAATTGGGGGTCTGATTGGGGCTCTGAGCTGAGGTCTGAAAAATATTTTTTTCTTATTTTTCTCCTTTAAAACCTAGGTGCGTCTTATGGGCAGGTGCATCTTTTAGGTTAAAATATACAGTAAATGTATGTGATTCATGCATCAATACCGACATTTTCTCACAGCTCAGGCTGATTTGGATGAATACATATCGCCTTACTGGCATGCCTCATCTTGCCACTGTTGCTGTCTGTTTGTCTACCTAGCTGCTATCATGTTCTGTATGGTTGCTGCTGCTGCCTGCATCATGCCACTTGTGCCAATTTCCAAACATCACGTTCTGTAAAGCTGCTGCTGCCACCACCTCAATCATACCACAACCACCATCATGCCACTGCTGCGACCTGCCATCATCCTTAAGGCTGCTGCTTGCCGGCTTGCCAACATGTACCATATGGCTGCTGCTGCAGCTGTCGTTGTTAATCCCCTACTACCACCACCATTAATGCAAAGCATCTACCGCCACTATCACTACTACTACTGCTATTGCCACAGCTACCCATAGACAGACATGTATTTCCCATGCTATACTACTCCTGCTGCTTCCACTATTGCGGCCACATGCCACTGTATCAGTACTGTACCCTTTCCCCCTGCAGCTCACACTGAGACAGCACAGTGCTGCTGTCTGAGAGTGAGCTGTTCCAAAGGACATCCCTGTGTCCGTCCAGGCCCTGCGTCGGACAGAGGACAGGGAGTCTGAAAGCCCAACTGTCCGGTCTAAAACCGGACCTTTGGCCACCCTAGGGGCAGGCTGCTGTGGAGGTCACAGTTAAGGGGATGGTCCGCTATGGAGGTCAGTGTTAAGGGGCAGATTGCTGTAGAGGCCACTGTTAAGGGGATGGGGTGTTGTGGAAATCACTGTTAAGGAGATGGGGTACTGTAAAGGTCACTAATAAAGGGGCGGCCGCTGTGGAGGTCACTGTTAAGGGGGCGGGCTGCTGTGGAGGTCACTGTTAATGGGGCAAATGCTGTGGAGGTCACTGTTAAAGGGGCGGGCGCTGTGGAGGTCTCTGTTAAGGTGGCAGGGGAAGGTGGAGGTTACAGTTAAGGGGACAGTCCGCTATGTTGGTCAGTGTTAAGGGGCAGGGTGCTGTAGAGGTCACTGTTAAGGGGGCAGGGTGTTGTGGAGGTCACATTTTAAGGGAACAGAGATCTGTGGAGGTCAGTGTTAAGGGAGAGGGTTATTGTGGAAATCACTGTCAAACAGACGGGATACTGTGGAGGTCACTAATAAAGGGATGGTCGCTGTGGAGGTCACTGTTAAAAGGGATAGGGCTGTAGATGTTACTGTTAAGGGGGCAGGCCGCTGTGGAGGACACTGTTAAAGAGGCGGGGTACTGTATATGTCACTATTATAGTGGATACTGTCTATCTTTTAATGACACACGCAAACATTAAATGAAATAGATGAAATATACCCGTGTGAAGCCGGGTCCTTTTGTTAGTTGAACATATTTCTGGTGCTGAAAGCTGTTGTCACTTTTAATATCTAGGACTATGGTAATCCTCAGTCCAACTTGTGTTGCTCTTTCAGTAATAACTCATTAAAACGAGCAAAAAATTATAGCTTCACCTGAAAGACTAATCAACTAATTTAATTTTAAAGTGAATAATTAGCCATTAAGGCAAGATGTTCCCTTTTCCCATTATCTCATTAGCTGGCAAACAGTGCAATGAATGGTATTAACAACCAAAGCTCCGTCATGTAAGGAAAACGGAGCATTATGAAGTGAATGGCGAGTAAAGCACTGAGCTTTTAGCTACCAGAAATAGGATGATGTGTCTCCGCGGTCTCTATTGTCAGGAAGACATTTTAATTAGCTATTTCTTTAAAAAAAAAAAAAAAACTGTTACATGTGAGATCTCTTTGATATATGTTATAATGATGTTAAACCAGTTGTGGTAAGAAATGACATTACACAGTAATGATGTAAATGAAGCCGTTCAGAGAAAAAGCAATAATGTACCATATGTAAACAGGCATCAAGCCGAGCAGTTTATAGAACGGATGGCATTAGACAAGCATGTAAAATGTGCATTGAAATAAGATGAAATCTAGTTACAATACGCTTGTGCCATTTATCAGACTGGAGGGCTGTTAACATCACGTTTTAGCTCTCCACTGAGTTCTCCGAAAATGTAATTCAAATGTATCCCTCAGTGGATCCATTCACTGCAATGTGGCAAGAGATTAAACTTTGGACTTTGCTTTCCATCTGTGGACGTCTGTTTTGCAGAACACACTATCTCTAAGTTATTGTGTCTTGCAAAAAAAATTCCCATGTATGTTTTATAGCTTAATATAGTATATTTCTTAGTTTACTTCCCCTCCTTTAAGATATTAGTTTTTATAAATGATGATAACCAGGGGTATAGCTATAGAGTGGCGGTAGCCGCTGCTGCAATTTGCAAACGGGTTCCTACAGAGCTCCCCTCACCATGGTAAGAGGGCTGCCATTTGCATCGCTGGGACCCGAAAACTGCAATGAACAGTGCAACTAACAATAAGAGATCAAGTACACGGGAGGGGACGTAGCCCTGGGTTATCCTGTAACTAGTACATTAGTGTGACAACTCTAAAAAATAGTTTTGTATTACATCCTTTAACCCCTCTGGACCCTCGCTGTACATATATGGCGTAGCAGGAAGGGATTAAAGACCCTTGCCATACTATTGCGGCACACAGATTGGGCAGGCACAGAATCTGTGCTTGTTTAATCAAAACAGGGGACTGGCTCTTACTGACAGCTAGGCCCCTGCTGTAACTGCTGGCATAGGTGAAAACTCTGATGCTGGCAGTTTAACCCCCTAGATGTGACGGTCAATGCTTACTGCCACGTCTAAGTGGTTTACAGAGGGAGGGGGCTCTCTCTCTCACCCCATCGTCTCCCTGCAATGAGATCTCAGGGTGCCAATGGTTGCTATGGTAGTCCTAGACATTACAAAGGCCTGGCAGCAATGCAAGCCTATGGTTTTTTTCCCCAAAAAATGATTTTATGTATAATAAAATTGTATAAAATTGGTATATCTGAAATCATACTGACCAGCAGAATAAAGTTAAGCCCTTAGTGACCAGCCTGTTTTGGGCCTTACTGATCAAGCGTTTTTTTTTCTACCTTTTTTGATCGTCGTGTTCCAAAAGCTATAACTTAATTTTTTTTTACGACTATATAGCTTTATGAGGGCTTGTTTTTTTGTGGGACAAGTTGTAGTTTTTAATGGCGCCATTTTTGGGTACACATAACTTTCTGATTAACTTTTATTAACTCTTTCTGGGAGGGAGATGGGAAAAACAGCAATACTGCCCCTGCTTTTTACATTATAAATTTTACGGTGTTCATTTTTTGGTTTAAATAACATAATATCTTTATTCTCTGGGTCAGTACAATTACAGTGATACCACATACATAGAGTTTTTTTAAGTTTTACTACTTTTTTGCAATAAAACCCCCTTTTTTTATAGAAAAAAATGTTTTTGCATTGCTACTTCCCAAGACCCATAACTTTTTTATTTTTTATTATATGAATTTTTGTGAGGGCTTGATTTTTGGGGGACGACATATTTTTCATTGGTATTATCTTGGATAAAATGTTGCTTTTTGATCACTTGTTATTACATTTTTTCGGTGGCAACTAAGAATAAATGAGCAATTCTGGCTTTTTTTTTTTTTTTTTTTTTTATTACGGCATTCACCGTACGGGATAATTTACATGATATTTATGTAGTCCAGGTCATTATAGACGCGGCAATACCAAACATATGGGGAAGATGCAATTGTTTTCATCAAAAAACTTATTTTCAATGGAAAAAAAAAGTTTTTTTTATTGAATAAATTCGTTTTTTTTTACTTCTTTTACCACTTGATAGTCCCACAAGGGGACTATAACAGACAACTTTTTTATTGCTTTTTAAATGCAATGCACTATCCCATTGCTGGTCAAGGCTGGTCTGGGGTCTACATCAGACCCCAGGCAGCCTTCACACACATCGGCACCCTGTGATCGCATTTGCGGGATGCTGATGGGAGACAGAGGGAGTCTGCTCCCTCTGTCAGCACTTTACATGCGGCATGTAAAGTGTTAAACAGCCCAGATCGACACTTTAGAGCAGGGCCGTGGCTCTCATGTGCCGTAAAAAAGCGGCGGCCCAGCCTACGGCCCCTTAGTGACCGCCGTAAAAAGGCATATGGGTGGTCACTAGGGGAAGGGATTAATATGTAATTTTCCCTCACAGTGCACGCCACAATAACAAAACCAAGAGAGTAATGGCAGAGTTGCTGCCTTTTCTTTATCCCGCTTCACAAAATACAAAAATCAAAAATGTATATGCACCCCATAATAGAACCAATAATACTGTTAACTCAGCCTGCAAAAACTAAGCCCTCACACAGCGACGTTGAGAGAAAAATAAAAAAAATTGTGGTTCTCAGAAAATACTGTAGCTGCACTGGTACTTCAGAGACTGTTCAAAGGCAACATGTTGAAAACCAATCCATCAAAATATGTGCTCAAAAAGTTAAAAGGTGGTCCTTCCCTTCTGAACCCTGCAGTGTAGCAAAACATCAGTTTAAGTCCACATTTATGGCATTTCCGTACTTAGTAGAACCTGCCTAACAATATAAGGGTTGTAGTGTGAGTCTCAGATGGTGCACGCTGAGCACCAAATATAGGGCACTGAAATGTAATCTGTGGAAAACTACTCACACTTCTGCTACGGTAAATTAATACCTTTAGAAGTGAAATTTCCAAAAAGGGGGTTTCCCACTTATTGGGGGTTTTCACTATGCAAGTACCTTAGGGTCTCTGCAAATGTGATGTGGCACCCGAAAACCATTCCAGCAAAATCCGCAGTCCAAAAGGCAAATGGCTCTCCTTTCCTACTTATCCCTACTATGTGCCCATGCAGCAGTTCATGACCATTTTCCTACCCAGTAGAACCTGCCTATCAATCTAAGAAGTGTGGTGTAAGTCTCAAATGGCACCAGCTGGGCACAGCATATTGGGCACTGGAATATCTGTGGAAAAAATTGCAATGCAAAGCCAGCACTGCCATTAAAAAAACTAATAGCAGTGTATTGGAAGACACTGTATGAGCGCCCATCTTTGAGTCAGCCAATAGGCCAGACAGTCAATCCAGGCTATACCGAAACACTGATATTTTATATTACCAGCATTTCACACACTAAACACATGCTGCTTACATGGATAACATGTTAGACACATGCTGCATACCTGCTAGCTAATCACACACGCTTTATACACTGTACACACACTAGACACATGCAGCATACATGGCACACACCTGCATACAGTACCTGATAATCACACACTACAGGGAGTGCAGAATTATTAGGTAAGTTGAATTTTTGAGGATTAATTTTATTATTGAACAACAACCATGTTCTCAATGAACCCAAAAAACTCATTAATATCAAAGCTGAATATTTTTGGAAGTAGTTTTTAGTTTGATTTTAGTTTTAGCTATTTTAGGGGGATATCTGTGTGTGCAGGTGACTATTACTGTGCATAATTATTAGGCAACTTAACAAAAAACAAATATATACCCATTTCAATTATTTATTTTTACCAGTGAAACCAATATAACATCTTAACATTCACAAATATACATTTCTGACATTCAAAAACAAAACAAAAACAAATCAGTGACCAATATAGCCACCTTTCTTTGCAAGGACACTCAAAAGCCTGCCAACCATGGATTCTGTCAGTGTTTTGATCTGTTCACCATCAACATTGCGTGCAGCAGCAACCACAGCCTCCCAGACACTGTTCAGAGAGGTGTACTGTTTTCCCTCCTTGTAAATCTCACATTTGATGATGGACCACAGGTTCTCAATGGGGTTCAGATCAGGTGAACAAGGAGGCCATGTCATTAGTTTTTCTTCTTTTATACCCTTTCTTGCCAGCCACGCTGTGGAGTACTTGGACACGTGTGATGGAGCATTGTCCTGCATGAAAATCATGTTTTTCTTGAAGGATGCAGACTTCTTCCTGTACCACTGCTTGAAGAAGGTGTCGTCCAGAAACTGGCAGTAGGACTGGGAGTTGAGCTTGACTCCATCCTCAACCCGAAAAGGCCCCACAAGCTCATCTTTGATGATACCAGCCCAAACCAGTACTCCACCTCCACCTTGCTGGCGTCTGAGTCGGACTGGAGCTCTCTGCCCTTTACCAATCCAGCCACGGGCCCATCCATCTGGCCCATCAAGACTCACTCTCATTTCATCAGTCCATAAAACCTTAGAAAAATCAGTCTTGAGATATTTCTTGGCCCAGTCTTGACGTTTCAGCTTGTGTGTCTTGTTCACCGGTGGTCGTCTTTCAGCCTTTCTTACCTTGGCCATGTCTCTGAGTATTGCACACCTTGTGCTTTTGGGCACTCCAGTGATGTTGCAGCTCTGAAATATGGCCAAACTGGTGGCAAGTGGCATCTTGGCAGCTGCACGCTTGACTTTTCTCAGTTCATGGGCAGTTATTTTGCGCCTTGGTTTTTCCACACGCTTCTTGCTACCCTGTTGACTATTTTGAATGAAACGCTTGATTGTTCGATGATCACGCTTCAGAAGCTTTGCAATTTTAAGAGTGCTGCATCCCTCTGCAAGATATCTCACTATTTTTGACTTTTCTGAGCCTGTCAAGTCCTTCTTTTGACCCATTTTGCCAAAGGAAAGGAAGTTGCCTAATAATTATGCACACCTGATATAGGGTGTTGATGTCATTAGACCACACCCCTTCTCATTACAGAGATGCACATCACCTAATATGCTTAATTGGTAGTAGGCTTTCGAGCCTATACAGCTTGGAGTAAGACAACATGCATAAAGAGGATGATGTGGTCAAAATACTCATTTGCCTAATAATTCTGCACTCCCTGTAGACACATGCCACATACATGGTACACACACATGCTACATAGACGGTACATACAATAGACATATGCTGCATATCTGATAATCACACACTAGACACATGCCACATACACGGCCCTCACATTAGACACATGCCACATACACAGCTAGGGTGGCCAGACGTCCGGTTTTAGGCCGGACAGTCCGGTTTTCTGGTTCCCTGTCCTCCTGGACGGACACAGGGATGTCCACCCTTTCAGTAGGTCACGCTCAGACAGCAGCACTGCGCTGTCTGAGAGTGAGCTGCAGCAACTGACTGAGGCTTCTCTCACCCCCCAGTCAGTCACTAGAGCTGCAGACATGGCTCCCTGTGGCTGACTGAGGGGGAGAGAAGCACCATGGCTGCCCCCAGCTCACCTTCCCCTCAGAAACTTCTTCCCTCTCCTCCCCCAGTTTTTTTAACCAGCGGCGATGGGGGCATGGCTTCACAGAGGTGGGGTGGGGCCTTATGGAGGCGGGCCTGGTTTAATGGTTTGGGGGCATGGCCAGTGAGGTCTGGCTTTCTTGGGTGAAGGCATTGGCCACCCTATACACGGCAATGTTCCTTAATGGAGTGCCAATTGACTGTATATGAGTACCAGGTTTTTACCTTTTAGCCCTTCCCCCAGTGTGCAACACATGTCTCCAAGGAAAGTGCTCAGGAATGTGGCACAATGGGGTTGGGTATGTTATCTAACTATCGCTAACTCACTACATTACAAGGAATATCATTACACAAAATATAGAAGATAATATAAAAGAGGGCAGAATTAAAGGGAACAGAACCAATTAGTACATAAAATTAGACAGATTTACTAATACTGTTGAACTTTTTAGTGTCTCAGAATTCCAGTCGAAATATTAAACAAATTTATAATGCAGGTGCACGGAGCTTTATAAATTTGGCATATCATAAATTCTGTCCTAGATTTACACAAGTATTCTGTCTATCGCACCAAAAATGTGTTCAAGTTTTTGAATGTAGTACAAAGGAGACTGCGGGGAAACACAGATGGGGAGATTTATCAAACTGATGTAAAGTAGAATTGGCAACCAATTAGATTCCACCTTTCATTTTCCAAAAGAACTGTGAAAAATGAAAGGTGAAATCTGATTGGTTGCTAAGGGCAACTAAGCCAGTTTTACGTTACACCAGTTTGATAAGTCTCCCCCTGTGATTACTAATATTGTCTGAAGTAAGTGTAAACTTTAGGGGCAGATTTATTAAAACTGGTGTAAATGAAAACTGGCTTAGTTGCCCCTTCAGAGCTCCTTTGGAAAATGAAAGGTGGTATCTGATTGGTTGATATGGGCAACTAAGCCAGTTTTCATTTACATCAGTTTGATAAATCCCCCCTTTAGTCTCACATTGCTTCAGACTGGTGCATTTTCAGTAGTAAATCTTCCCCAATATTTGACATTTTAAAAGGCTTTAGGAAATTTAGGTCTCCAAAAACCAAGATGTTTTGTCTTCCAACTTTAATAGAGGTGTCCAGTTAAACCCAGCCCAGTGATGCATCTCATGTTCACCGTTCCTTAACCCTTTAGGGTGCTAACACACGTTCAGGCTTTTTGATGCAATTTTTGAAGCCAAAATCAGGTGTGGATCATAAAAGCAACGCAAATATTAAGAACAGATACAACTGCTCCACTTTTTTCAATCTACTCCTGGTTTTGGCTTCAAAAACTGCATACACACTCCTTTTAGTGTTTGCATTTTCACTTTTTCCTCCCCACATTCCAATAGCTATAGCATTTTACATTTTCCGTTCATACAGCCATATAAGGGCTTAATTTTTGCAGGATAAGTTGTATTTTTAATAGCACCATTTAATTTACCATGTCTTGTATTGGAAAACGAGGAAAAAATTCTATGTGGGGTGAAAAACCCCCACTTCCGATAAGGTTTTTGTTATTACGGCGTTCACTGTGAACTAAAAATTACATGACATCCTTATTCTGTGGCTTAACACGATTACGATGGTAATAAATGTGTACCGTTTTTTTTTACTACTTTAAAAAAAATTAAAAACTGTTTTGTTTTTTTTGCAGGATGAACTGTAGCTTTAGTTGGTACCATTTTGGGGGTACATAGAACTTTTTAATCACTATTATTTTTTGGGGGGATAAGGTGTGTTTTTATTTTTATATTTTAACAGTGACATTTTCGGATGCGACGATACCAAATATGTTTATTTTTTAAATGTTTATTTATTTTATATGTAAAATTGGGGGGTGATTTAACCCCTTAAGGAACTCCGCTGTATATGTATGGTGGAAGCCCGATCCCTAAACATGGCGCCCGCTCGCACGTGCAGCGGGCATCATTTTAAATAGCAGAGACCCACGGCACATGTATGCAATCAGCCATAAGGGTGATCACATACATTCTAAATGTATTTTCAAATGTGACCACGGCATCTGATCAGACCGGAAGCGGAAGTCGCGCCCTTCCGCTCCAGTAACAGTGTTCACCGACTGAGGTCGGGGAACCTGTTAGATTACTGAAATAGCCTGAACCCTTAAGCAGGCTTTGGTGCCTATTTCAGGAATATACCAATACAGGCCACTAGGTGGCAGCATTGTAATGGTATAGTGCGAATGAAGTGTTCAATGATGTCTATATAGCCATCAATGAACACAATGGGCAATCTAATGATAACTTAAAAAAAAATAGAAAAAAAAGTATTTACAAATAGAAAAAAATGAAAAAACCTAAAAGTTTAAATCACCCCCTTTCCTTAAAATAAAAATACTTAACCAATAAAAAAAATAAGCCGCGTGTGAAACTGCACATACAATTAAAATATAACAATATTAATGGAATATGGCAAATGACAGGAGGAAAAAATAAAAACTGCCAATTTGCAATTTTTTGTCACTTCAACTACCCAATAATTTGTTGCACACACTTTAAATTGATATCACTGAAAGGAAAATCATTGGTATCATTGTAACCGTACTGACCTGGAGAATAAAGATAACAGGTCAATTTTACCGCATAGTGTACAGTGTAAAATGTTTTAATAAAAACCTTTATCAGAATTGCGTTTTTTCCCAATTCTACCCCATTTGCAATTTTTTTCAGCTTCCCTACATGGTATGCAAACTTAAATGGTGCCATTAGAAAGTACAACTTGTCCCGCAAAAAATATGTCATCATAAGGCTATGTAAATGGTAAAATAAAAAAGTTAGGACTAAGGGAAGGCAGGAGTGAAAAACGAAAATACAAAAATGGAAAATCCCCCGGTCCTCAAGGGGTTAAACCTTTAATATTTTTATATAATAACTTTTTGAGCTGTTTCTCAAGTTTAGAAATAGGAATGCTCTCCCATTCTTGTCTAATACAGGCCTCTAACTGTTCAATCGTCTTGGGCCTTCTTTGTTGCACCTTCCTCTTTATGATGCGCCAAATGTTCTCTATAGGTGAAAGATCTGGACTGCAGACTGGCCATTTCAGTACCCGGATCCTTCTACTACGCAGCCATGATGTTGTGATTGATGCAGAATGTGGTCTGGCATTATCTTGTTGAAAAATGCAGGGTCTTCCCTGAAAGAGATGACGTCTGGATGGGAGCATATGTTGTTCTAGAACCTGAATATATTTTTCTGCATTGATGGTGCCTTTCCAGACATGCAAGCTGCCCATGCCACACGCACTCATGCAACCCCATACCATCAGAGATGCAAGCTTCTGAACTGAGCGTTGATAACAACTTGGGTTGTCCTTGTCCTCTTTGGTCCGGATGACATGGCGTCCCAGATTTCCAAAAAGAACTTCGAATCGCGACTCGTCTGACCACAGAACAGACTTCCATTTTGCCACACTCCATTTTAAATGATCCCTGGCCCAGTGAAAACGCCTGAGCTTGTGGATCTTGCTTAGAAATGGCTTCTTCTTTGCACTGTAGAGTTTCAGCTGGCAACGGCGGATGGCACGGTGGATTGTGTTCACTGACAATGGTTTCTGGAAGTATTCCTGAGCCCATTCTGTGATTTCCTTTACAGTAGCATTCCTGTTTGTGGTGCAGTGTCGTTTAAGGGCCCGGAGATCACGGGCATCCAGTATGGTTTTACGGCCTTGACCCTTACGCACAGAGATTGTTCCAGATTCTCTGAATCTTCGGATGATGTTATGCACAGTTGATGATGATAGATGCAAAGTCTTTGCAATTTTTCGCTGGGTAACACCTTTCTGATATTGCTCCACTATCTTTCTGCGCAACATTGTGGGAATTGGTGATCCTCTGCCCATCTTGGCTTCTGAGAGACACTGCCACTCTGAGAAGCTCTTTTTATACCCAATCATGTTGCCAATTGACCTAATTAGTGTTAATTGATCTTCCAGCTCTTCGTTATGCTCAAATTTACTTTTTCCAGCTTCTTATTGCTACTTGTCCCAACTTTTTGGGGATTTGTTGACACGGTGAAATTTTGAATCAAGTATTTTTCCTTTAAAATGATACATTTACTCGGATTAAACGTTTGATATGTCATCTACGTTCTATTACAAATAAAATATTGACATTTGCCATCTCCACATCATTGCATTCAGTTTTTATTCACGATTTGTATAGTGTCCCAACTTTTTTGGAATCCGGTTTGTAATTTCCAATAATAACTTGGTCCTGATGAGACTTATAGTTCTTTATTTAACCCAATTAAAAATCTGTAACAGGCCCCAAGGTACTATAATAATACTGGTGTCTCGTTATATGACAGAGGGGTCTTTGGCCAATAGGCCCAGATGTACCTTGTAAAATGTTATAAAATTGAGTTTATTAGCAAGCAAGGTAGTTTTTAATTAATACTACAAAAAATAGGGTGCCATTTGCCTAATCTGCCTAGAGCACCAAAATACCTCAGTATGTTTCAATTTCAACTGTATCCACGTCCGGATGATGCAGATACAGTTGAACACTATGGTGAAGCAGGGAGCCATCTGCTCCACCATCCACTGGCTCTCCCCAGGAGCAGGCGGGATGCGATCACACCATTGCGCCTGCTGAACTGAGCAGTAAACTAGAGAGTGTGCAGGTCGAGGATCATTCACCAGCCAAGGGAATCGACCTATGTACGATGATGTCACTATGTCGCACCTGCTGCTGAGAAGAGCATGATGTTATCCATTCAGCATGGGAACAGGACTAGGTGAAAATTACTTTTCATTTTATTAACATTAATGGGACAGCACTACTTTGTGGGGGCATTATGGGGGCATTTTACTATATGGAGTCCCTATGGGGTATTCAATTATGTGAGGACACTAAGGGGGCATAACTACTGAGTGGGGGTATTCTGCAATGCGGGGGCCCTATGGGGTCATATCTACTGTTTGGTGGCATTATGATGGCAATCTACTAGGTGGGGACACTAAGGGAGCATAATTACTATGTGGGGGCAGTAAGAGGGCATAACTGGAGGGGCACCAAGAGGGTACAATTACTGGGTATGGGTACTGTGGAGGCATTTTACTGTGTAGGGGCACTATGGGGGCATTATACTATGAAGGGGGCACTAAGAGGGCATGCACTAACATGGCATTCTTACAGAGTGCAGAGCATGTAGCACTATAGGATGCACAGAGCATAAGGTACTATAGGGCAGGACAGAGTATAAGGCACTACAGGGGGCACAGAACATGAGGAACTATAGCATGAGCACATAGGAAGAGGCACAATGTACAGGGGGATCAGATCCTGGCACTATATAGAGGCGTGACAGATCCTTGAACTACATAAAGAGGTCACAAAATCTGGAATCACATTGAGGGGACACAGAGGAGACAAGGCAATATATAGGGGTCACAGATTCTGGCACTATATAAAGGGGGCACAGAATCTGGTGCTGTATACACTGGGCACAATGTGTGTGGCACTATATACAGTGGCACAGAGTATGAGGCTATAGATACATGGGGCACTGAGTGTGTTGCATTATTTAAGAGGTCATTACCATTAAGGGCACTGTGTGTGTGTGTTGTGCTTTATTTGCAGGCATAATATGTGGCATGATTGTATACAGGGGCACAGTAACATAGTAACATAGTACATAAGGCCGAAAAAAGACATTTGTCCATCCAGTTCGGCCTGTTATCCCGCAAGTTGATCCAGAGGAAGGCAAAAAAAAAACTGTGAGGTAGAAGCCAATTTTCCCCACTTTAGGGGAATAAAAAATTCCTTCCTGACTCCAATCAGGCAATCAGACTAACTCCCTGGATCAACGACCCCTCTCTAGTAGCTATAGCCTGTAATATTATAACGCTCCAGAAATACATCCAGGCCCCTCTTGAATTCCTTTATTGTACTCACCATCACCACCTCCTCAGGCAGAGAGTTCCATAGTCTCACTGCTCTTACCGTAAAGAATCCTCTTCTATGTTTGTGTACAAACCTTCTTTCCTCCAGGCGCAGAGGATGTCCCCTCGTCACAGTCATGGGGATAAATAGATGATGGGATAGATCTCTGTACTGACCCCTGATATATTTATACATAGTAATTAGATCTCCCCTCTCTTCTAAAGTGAATAACCCTAATTTTGATAATCTTTCAGGGTACTGTAGTTGCCCCATTCCAGTTATTACTTTAGTTGCCCTCCTCTGGACCCTCTCCAGCTCTGCTATGTCTGCCTTGTTCACAGGAGCCCAGAACTGTGCACAGTATTCCATGTGTGGTCTAACTAGTGATTTGTAAAGTGGTAGGGCTATGTTCTTATCACGGGCATCTATGCCCCTTTTGATGCAACCCATTATCTTATTGGCCTTGGCAGCAGCTGCCTGACACTAGTTTTTGCAGCTTAGTTTGCTGTTTATTAAAATTCCTAGATCCTTTTCATGTCAGTGTTACAGAGTGTTTTACCATTTAGTATGTACAGGTGACTTGCATTGTTCCTTCCCATGTGCATAACCTTACATTTGTCAGTGTTAAACCTCATCTGCCACTTATCTGCCCAAGCCTCCAATCTATCCAGATCCATCTGTAGCAGTATACTGTCATCTTCAGTGGTAATTACTTTACACGGTTTAGTGTCATCTGCGAAAATTTATATTTTACTATGCAAGCCTTCTACAAGATCATTAATAAAAATATTGAAGAGAATAGGGCCCAATACTGACCCCTGAGGTACTCCACTAGTGACAGTGACCCAATCTGAGCGTGTACCGTTAATAACCACCCTCTGTTTTCTATCATTGAGCCAGTTACTTACCCACATAAAGACGTTTTCTCCCAGTCCGAGCATTCTCATTTTCTACACTAACCTTTTATGTGGTACAGTGTCAAATGCTTTGGAGAAGTCCAGATATACGACATCCATTGATTCGCCGCTGTCAAGTGTCGAACTTACCTCCTTATAGAAACTGAATAAATTTGTTTGGCATGACTGATCCCTCATGAAGCCATGCTGATATGGCGTTATTTACTTATTTCCTTTAAAGGGAGTCTTTCACCTAAAATGACCATTATACACCACAAACATCGTGATATCCATTACATTCCCCATATTATAATCTTACCTTTCATATTGCTGTCCATCACCTATTTTCTTGTAAAAATGCTTTTATTCCATATGCTTATTAGGTTCTGAAGGTGCCCAAGGGCGGCGTTTATGCGGCCGGTGCCCATGCCCCATGTCGCTGTTCAAATCTAACCCCTCCCTTTTCACCCCTCTGGCCCGCCCTAGGTTCTTCAGATTCCATCCTCCCGTCATTGACAAATCCGGCGCCTGCGCCGTTCAACATAATCCTCGCGCCTGTGCACTCTATTACCCACTAGGGCAGAGGGAGCAGAGCGTTTAATGCGCATGCATCGGCCTGTACCTCCCGATCTAGCCGGCGGAAGTAAACTGCCGCAAGATTGGGATGTACGGGCCAGCGCATGCGCATTAAACGCTCTGCTCCCTCTGCCCTAGTGGATAATGGAGTGCGCAGGCGCGAGGATTATGTTGAACGGCACAGGTGCCGGATTTGTCAATGACGGGAGGATGGAATCTGAAGAACCTAGGGCGGGCCAGAGGGGTGAAAAGGGAGGGGTTAGATTTGAACAGCGACATGGGGCATGGGCACCGGCCGCATAAACGCCGCCCTTGGGCACCTTCAGAACCTAATAAGCATATGGAATAAAAGCATTTTTACAAGAAAATAGGTGATGGACAGCAATATGAAAGGTAAGATTATAATATGGGGAATGTAATGGATATCACGATGTTTGTGGTGTATAATGGTCATTTTAGGTGAAAGACTCCCTTTAAGATGCTCTAAGATAGCATCTCTTAGAAAACCTTCAGTTTACCCACAACAGATGTTAAACTTCCCGGCCTATAGTTTCCGGGGTCTGTTTTTTGCACCCTTTTTGAATATTGGTATCACATTTGCTATGCACCAATCCTGTGGGACATTCCCTGTCAGTATAGAGTCTGCAAATAAGAAGAAATAAGGGTCTGGCTATGACATTACTTAATTCCCTTAGGATACGTGGGTGTATGCCATCCGGTCCTGGCAATTTGTCTATTTTAATCTTTTTAAGTCACTGTTGTACTTCTTACTGGGTCAGACAGGACACTTTTTATGGGGAATTTATTTTTACATTCAGCATGTCCTCTGACAGTTTATTTTCCTTAGTGAATACATTGGAGAAAAAAATACTTAACAGCTTTACTTTCTCCTCGTCGCTCTCTGTGACTCCACCCTTATTACTCTTTAAAGGACCGACACCTTCAGATTTATACTTTTTAACATTTATATAATTGAAGAACATTTTAGGGTTAGTTTTACTCTCTTTGGCAATTAATCTCTTGGTCTCTAGTTTGGCCGCTTTTATTTGTTTTTTACATGTTCTATTTTTTTCCTTATAGTTTTTCAGTGCTTCCGTGCTCCCCTCCTGTTTTAGTGATTTATATGCTTTCTTTTTGTCATTTATTGCTTTCTTTACAGTTTTATTTATCCACATTGGTTTCTTTTTGTTCCTTAACCTTTTATTCCCATATGGTATGTACCTCTCACAATGAGATTTTAGGATGCTTTTAAAGATATCCCATTTTGTGGCTGTATGTTTATTTTTGAATTAGTTAGTGGCAGTTAGTTAGGCCTATGTTGCTATTATATTTAGGGCACAGCATGCTGCACTAAGAGGAGTTTATGTTAGTGTAGAGGGTATGGATGTGTTGGTAAAGCCAGAACCTGAAGGCATCTGGCAGCAAACTATACAGAGACAAGTCGTGGCCTGGAGAAGTTACCATGGTGGTCTGAACAGGATGGGAAAATGGAAAGAGAATAACTCCAAAGTCAATGGCTCCGCAAAAGTCAAGTGAACTTGAAGTCAAAATACAGCAAAATACATACGTCATGTGAATGCTCCCTTACCCCATACTTATGAAATGTCTCATTTCCCCTTTTTTCTTACATAAATAAGACATCAGGATTTTCACAATGGTTACTATGGGAAAAAATGGAAAATATGTGCATTAGCAACTGCAATCAATCTTTAATGGTACTTCTGTTATTTTCCCAAACTGTGTTGCTTCTCCCATACACATTAGTTAACAAGGCCACTGTCAATAAATGAGTCAGAGAAGTATGAAAGCTAGTCCTTGAATGCTAAATGCCACGGTCTGGGAGAAAAAAGCCTTCTCACAATTTTATATGTGTTCATTGTTTATAACAATGCTTCCTGATCTACAAACAGCAAAACAAGTTATGCCAAATTTGAGCTCAGCAGATTAATGAAGTAGGTCTCCTTCAACAGTCAAAATAAAAAAAGGGAAATTACACAGCTCACCACGAAATTAGGGAATAGCAAATAGGTGTTTGTCATATACCATATTCATGTGTAGCTAGATCTGCTCAATGTGCAGTTCCTGTTCACACTACCAAACGCAGCCTAGCATCTCCAAATTTCACTTGAATATCCACTATATCAAGGAATAGCAAATGGATATTTCATATGTGTCACCCCATGTGGAAGCAGATCCTCTCAGCGTGCAGTCAATGGCTCCTGCCCTTAAAAACAGGGTTGGATAGAGGACAAACAATAGGAAGCACCACCACGGCTAGGGAAACGCATGCAAGATTTATTATATTCACAGGTCACACCCTGATTCTGGGGCTCCTGCCTGATGGTAGCTGCCCTTGATGTTAGGTGCCTGGATGGGTGCAAGGCAGGGCATGTAGAGTGCAATGGAGTAGGAGTCAGAAAACCAGGCCAGTGATACAAGAATACACATCTCTCTTTACTGTAGTGCAAAATAGGAATTGTAGTACATCCAATTATAGTGAAACACAGTTCCAGTAAGGGGCGGATTGGCCACAGACCTTACAGAAAAATTTTCCGCTGGGCCAATGCCCAGGAGGCTGCCTGGGCCCTCGTCATGGCCGGCCATTGGAAGTTTTTGGGAATGTGTTTTGTACTGCTGGTGGCAGTATTTTGTGATGGACTGTGGTATTTGGCTCTGTTGGGGTGGTATAATGCCACAATATAGTATTTCTGGCCCTGCCTTCCATCAACTACAAACAGGGCCGCTTTTAGTATTTTTTCCAGTGCCACTTAAAGTTCCCAGTCTGCCCCTGGTTCCAGTTGTACACAGTGAAATTCTCTCTCAGATAGCAATATATGTATTTAGGCAATGATGGGAATTATGGCCCTTTTTTCCTCTCTGTAGAATCTATGGCAGGCACTACTCTGGCAACGTTAGCTGTAATGTCCACTGCAAAATACAGTGGACAATATTATATTGGCTGAGTCGGTCCCCTGCTGATCTGATATTGATGACCTATCCTAAGGATAGATCGTCAATATAAAAAAAGCAGACTACCCTTTCAACCTTGGGTTTGTATCCATACACAACTATACTTGGTGAAAACCCACTTTAACCTGTAGGATCCCAGTGCCTTACATGCACTTCACTGCAGGGCATGACTTAAGTCCTAGCGCCGTACATGTACAGCACTCTGCACCCCCTCAATCAGCTACAGGGGTCCAGATGTTCCTGACAGCTGAACCCCTGCTGTATACTCCGGCATCAGGGCATATACTGATGCTGGCGTATTAACTCCTTGTATGCTGTGGTCAGCACTGACCACGGCATACACAGTGTTTGTGGAGGGTAGGGGCTCCCTCCCCACTCCCATCAGGGCCCAGCATGGTTGTGATGGGGAGTTGATGGCAGGAACAGCAGCCCGATGCCTAACAAAAAGACTATTGAGTGATCTCAATGCCTCACAAAAAGTGTACTACTGAGTGATCAAAAATCATATGTACCCCAAAATAGTACCAATAAAACTGTCTCCTTATCCTGTATTTTCCTGTGACTTTTTAGGAGTTTCTACTGGGGGGTGCATCAGGGGGTCTTCAAATGCAACATGGGAACTTGGAAATTATCTCAGTAAGATCTGCCTTCCAAAAACCAAATGGTGCTTGTTCCCACCTGCGCCTTGCCGTGTGCCCATACAGCAGTTTACGACCACATATGGGGTGTTTCTGTAAACTGCAGTATCAGGGTAATAAATATTGAGGTTTGTCTGGCTGTTAACCCTTGCTATGTTACATAAAAAATTTGATTAAAATAGAAAATCTGCCCAAAAAAGGTACCATTTTAAATTTCACCTCCATAGTGGACAATTGTAGAAGATTCTTAGAAAACATTGTTCTGTACTGAGGAATGATCTGGTTCTAGGAGAAAGTTACCTGAGAAGCCAAATCATTTTTTCTCCAGGTTTTCTACTATTAAAGACAGTATTGTCCATAGTTCTCCATTTTGGAGAAAGGATACAAAAGGGGAAGGAGGTCAAATCCTTCAGAAATGGAAAGCTATTTCTAATAGAAACTTATCATGCAAACAAACGGGGGTTGTCTAAATGCTGGAGTGCCCAGGTGGCCCCTAGTATGTGAACGGACCCTACACAAATTAAAAACAAGAATTGAGGAGCATACATATAACATCAAGATAGGGTTGGAGATGCATAGTGTCTCTGTCCATCATGCAAGCTATCAAAAAGGTGAAGTTTTGTGGGCTGGAACTAGTCAAAAATAAGTGGCAAGGAGGTAGCCCCATAGATTTAATCAACCGCAGGCAAATTTTGGATATATTTATTAGGAACACTTCATCCGCCAAACTCTAAACATAGACTTAGACCTCAAACCGTGTTTACTGGGATAACCTTCTTCAATGAATGGGAATCCCAGAGAGCAGTTGGTCTTGTGACCTCAGGATGTTGTGTTTGCCATTCCTCCCAAGTTTGGACATTGTGGTCTAGCTGGAGATGGGAAACCTACATATGATTGGTGGATTCTGATCATGTGACCGCCATTAGATAGTGTGAGCAATCTTTTGCATTTTAGTTTTAAGATATGAATTCATCACACCCAGAGCCCCAATCCTCTAAGAGGCCCCCTGCTTCAGTCCCGCAGATCACAGACGGTTGAACAGTCCAGACTCCTGAGTGGGGAATTTCCCAGCTTAGAAGTTTCTGATCTGACTCCATATGTCCATATATGGAGTCAGTGTTATGAACATGAAAGGGGTATTCCCAAACATTGTCATTATGCTTAGGGACACCCTGTGTATATAAATCTAATTTAGACTTTAATTTCAAAATGTCTCTGTGGGGACCTGAACTCACAACCTTCTACTTTAATAACCTTAACCACTGGGCTATCGAGCTTACTGGTAATGCTAATGTGCAATTTTTCTAATTTGAATGCTCCCTGGTCTAATGTGCACTACATCTATGTGATTAGGGTCAGGGCGGAACTAACTCTCCTTAGGGAGAGAGCACCTTAATCAGTGTGAGGAGACTTATAGGCCATACATGCTCTTCTGGAATTCTGGGAAGGAAGGGATGCAAATGAGCTCTTAACAAGCCTTGTCTCTAATACCACCAGATGTAAGGCAGCTAACCTATAAGTCAATGTTCAGCTCTTAAAATAAGGCTTGAGACATGACTTAGATATTAAATAAGCCAGCACCTCATCTGCAGACAGCTGTTTCAGGGTGATTGCTCCTCATCAGTGCAGAGCAGAGAGTACTGGCTTAACTGGGTGAGAGGCCTGTGTCCGGGTCAGGGGGGAACTAATACTCCTTAGGGAGAGAGCACCTTAATCAGTGTGAGGAGACTTATAGGCTATACATGCTCCTCTGGAATTCTGGAAGGGATGCAAACAAGCTCTTAACAAGCCTTGCCTCTAATGCCACCAGATGTAAGGCTGCTATCCTATAAGTCAATTTTCAGCTCTTAGAATAAGCCTTGAGACATGACTTAGATATTAAATAAGCCAGCACCTCATCTGCAGACAGCTGTTTTGGGCCCCTCCTCTCACAGCAGTATTCATATGTAAACTGTAATCCTTAACCTCTTCTTAACTTTAAAGTAGCGCTATCCCGTGTACTACTACTTACTATCAAGCTCCCGTACCGTAGCAGGCAGAGCGGCTGGCAGCATAACGTTACTCACTCACGTCACACGCCTGCTCCGCCTGCTTCATTCAAAAAGTGGGAGGGGCATGCGCAGGACGTGAGTGAGTAACGTTACAACTGCCGACCGCTCTGACTGCTACGGTAGGGGAGCTTGATAGTAAGTAATAGTACATGGGATAGCGCTACTTTAACTAAAGTTAACAAGAGGTTAAGGATTAAAGTTTACATATGAATACTGCTGTGAGCGGCGGGGCCCGGTGTAAGAGTACAGTGACTGCACCGGGCCCCGCCGCGATTCCAGCAGTTGCCTGGCCTCCAGCCCATCCTCCCTCCCCCTGATGCTGCGCTATGCAGCATAGAAGCCGACGATGTATCAGTGTAGCGATGTAAAAAGGGCAGAATTCGCCACATAATATGCACTTTAGGGAGAAAAGGTGCGTCTTGTGGGGTGAAAAATACTAAACTATCCAACTGTTCCTTTAGCAGTGTGTTTGAGGTCATTGTCCTGCTGGAAGGTGAACCTCCGTCCTGGCCTCAAATCACGCACAGAGTGGTACAGGTTTTGCTCAAGAATGTCCATGTAGTTAGCACCATCCATCTTTCCCTCAACTCTGACCAGTTTCCCAGTTCCGGCTGCTGAAAAACATTCCCACAGCATGATGCTGTCACCACCATGTTTCACTAAGGGGATGGTGTTCTTTGGGTGATGTGATGTGTTGGGTTTCCGCCAGACATAGCGTTTTCTTTGATGGCCGAAAAGTTCAATTTTAGTCTCATCAAACCAGAGCACCTTCCTCCATACATTTTGGGAATCTCCCACATGCCTTTTCACAAACTCACAATTTGCTTTTTGCTTTTAGCTAAAAGTAATGGCTTTCTTCTGGCCACTCTGCCATAAAGCCCAACTCTATGGAGCGTACGCCTTATTGTCGTCCTATGTACAGATAATCCTGTCTCTGCTGTGGAACTCTGCAGCTCCTCCAGGGTTACCTTAGGTCTCTGTGCTGCCTCTCTGATTAATGCCCCCCTTGCTCGGTCCGTGAGTTTTGGTGGGCAGCAGTCTCTTGGCAGGTTTGCTGTTGTGCCATGTTCTTTCCATTTGGTTATGATATATTTGATGGTGCTCCTGCTGGGGATCATCAAAGATTTGGATATTTTTTTATAACCTAACCCTGACTTGGACTTCTCAACAACATTGTCCCTTACTTGTTTGGAGAGTTCCTTGGTCTTCATGGCAGTGTTTGGTTAGTGATGCCTCTTGCTTAGGTGTTGCAGCCTTTGGGGCCTTTCAAAAAAGGTGTGTATATGTAATAACAGATCATGTGACACTTAGATTGCACACAGGTGGACATCATTTCACTAATTGTGTGACTTCTGAAGGTAATTGGTTGCACCAGAGCTTTTTATAGGCTTCCTAACAAAGGGGGTGAATACATACGCACATGCCAATTTTCTGTTTTCTATTTCTAAACAATAGATTTATTTCTATATTTTTCTCATTTCAAATCACCAACTTAGACTATTGTGTTCTGATCCATCACATAAAATTCAGATTAACAAAACATTGAACTTATGGCTGTAATGTAACAAAATACGAAAAAAGTCAAGGGGGGGTGAATACTTTTGCAAGGCACTTGTAAATCTGGTAGAGTAGACAATATAGTCAACATAGAAATTTGATACTGTCTAAAAGAAACAGTCAAATAGCTTTAAGGTCAGAAATGAATATAAAAGGCCTAGCTGGCAATCGCCAGTACAGAAAAGCAGCAGCCACAGCATGGTGAGTGGATCGCTGGCTGCGCTTGCCTGAAGCAGGATGGCGGTAGCACAGGCCACTTACTTAACAGCCAGAAGAGGTGTCTGGGAAATTTTAGATCCACTCAGTGTCAATGTGAAATGAAAAACTGGGACCCACAAGGTAGTTACACTAGGACAAGATAAGAGTACATGCAATAAGAGTGCCTCAGGCTCCACAGTTCCTCCAACATAGATAAGACGAGCCTAGGTAAATATGGCTCAACCTGTCTGGAGTGAAATACCATCTTGAAACCATTTTCATACCCACTTTATAGTGAGTGGTACATCTGAATGTGTTAATGACAACACAACAAATCTTTAACAGTATTAATGCTGGTGCTGATAGTGTGCTGCTGATGTATTGGAGCGTGTCCCCTGGAGTGGACTCAATCTGTTCAACTGACCATTTTTTTTTTATATTTCAAACTTTTTTTTAAAAATGCAGTTGATCACAGAGTAGTGTGTCTGACGTATTTGCGTACGTCACGTCATCACATCAGTTCATGCCTACAGAATGACATATTGTTTGTGTGTGTTTCATATTGTATGTTCCATATTATGCTGCTGCTACTACTATCCCTACACGGCTACACATCTGTGCTATTTCTGATGACTTTTGGAAAAAGCAATTTATTCACATGCCAGGATGATATATGTTTTTGTTAAAATAACACCAAATCTGTTGCGTCTCACCAAAAAGGGATAATTTTTAGATCACTTGTTAAAAACAATTAATTGCTTCTTTCGATAGCACCATGTGCGTATTAACATAGGAAGGCATCTGCCCCCAATAAGGGCTCATTTTTGGACTGTTTTTTTACCAGGCTGTTTGTTACCACCGTCTACCATCCATTTACCCATAGCCATACATGTCATTATCACTTTGTCATTACTAATGTTGTCTTCGTGTTAAAGAGCTTACAAAGGGCTGGATATGAGACCTCAGAGTGTCATACATGACCTTTCAAAGTCTACCTGCAGGATTTCCGTCCTCCTTAGGCCTCATGCACACGACCGTTGTGTGCATCCGTGGCCGTTTTGCCGTTTTCCGTTTTTTTTTCGCTGACCCATTGACTTTCAATGGGTCCGTGGAAAAATCGGAAAATGCACAGTTTTGCAGCCGAGACCGTGATCCATGTATCCTGTCCGTCAAAAAAATATGACCTGTCCAATTTTTTTGACAGACAACGGTTCACGGACCCATTCAAGTCAATGGGTCCGTGAAAGAACACGGATGCACACAAGATTGGCATCCGTGTCCGTGATCCGTGGCCGTAGGTTACTTTCATACAGACGGATCCGAAGATCCGTCTGCATAAAAGCTTTTTCAGATCTAAGTTTTCACTTTGTGAAAACTCATATCCGACAGTATATTCTAACACAGAGGCGTTCCAATGGTGATGGGGACGCTTCTAGTTAGAATACACTACAAACTGTGTACAAGACTGCCCCCTGCTGCCTGGCAGCACCCGATCTCTTACAGGGGGCCGTGATCAGCACAATTAACCCCTTCAGGTGTGGCACCTGAAGGGGTTAATTGTACTATCATATCCCCCTGTAAGAGATCAGGGCTGCCAGGCAGCAGGGGGCAGACCCCCCCCTCCCCAGTTTGAATATCATTGGTGTATTGTAATATTGTAATAATTTGTTGGTGGCACAGTGTGCGCCCCCCTCGCCCCCCCTTCCTCCCTCTATTGTAATAATTCGTTGGTGGCACAGTGTGCGCCCCCCACCCGTCCCCCCACTTCCTCCCTCTATTGTAATAATCCGTTGGTGGCACAGTGTGCCCCCCCATTGGCCCCCCTCCCTCTATAGCATTAACAACATTGGTGCCAGTGTGCGGCCTCCCATATCCCCCCCCCTTCGGTCATTGGTGGCAGCGGAGTTCCGATCGGAGTCCCAGTTTAATCGCTGGGGCTCCGTTCGGTAACCATGGCAACCAGGACGCTACTGCAGCCCTGGTTGCCATGGTTACTTAGCAATAGTACAATAGTAGAAGATTCATACTTAGCTGCTGGCTGCTGCGATGTCTGTGTCCGGCCGGGAGCTCCACCTACTGGTAAGTGACAGGTCTGTGCGGCGCATTGCTAAATGAACTGTCACTTACCAGTAGGAGGAGCTCCCGGCCGGACACAGACATCGCAGCTCGCCGGTAAGTATGAATCTTTTACTATTGTGCTATTGCTAAGTAACCATGGCAACCAGGGCTGCAGTAGCATCCTGGTTGCCATGGTTACCGATCGGAGCCCCAGCGATTAAACTGGGACTCCGATCGGAACTCCGCTGCCACCAATGATCGGGGGGGGGGGGGGGAGATGGGAGGCCGCACACTGGCCACCAATTTTGTTAATGCTATAGAGGGAGGGGGGGCCGATGGGGGGTGCACACTGTGCCACCAACAAATTATTACAATAGAGGGAGGAAGGGGGGGGCCGGGTGGGGGGCGCACACTGTGCCACCAACAAATTATTACAATAGAGGGAGGAAGGGGGGGCGGGGGGGGCGCACACTGTGCCACCAATGAATTATTACAATAGAGGGGGGGGGGGGGCGCACACTGTGCCACCAATGGATTATTACAATAGAGGGAGGAGGGGGGGGGGGCGGGGGGGGGGCACACACTGTGCCACCAACGAATTATTACAATAAAGGGAGGGATGGGGGGGGGGCGCACTGGCCACCAATGATATTCAAACTGGGAAGGGGGGGGGTCTGCCCCCTGCTGCCTGGCAGCCCTGATCTCTTACAGGGGGATATGATAGTTCTTATTACAATAGAGGGAGGGAGGGGGGCCGGGGGGGGGGCACACTGTGCCACCAATGTTATTAATACAGTAGAGGGAGGGAGGGGGGACCACACTGGCCACCAATGATATTCAAACTGGGGAGGGAGGGGGGTCTGCCCCCTGCTGCCTGGCAGCCCTGATCTCTTACAGGGGGCTATGATAGGCACAATTAACCCCTTCAGGTGCGGCACCTGAGGGGTTAATTGTGCTGATCACGGCCCCCTGTAAGAGATCGGGTGCTGCCAGGCAGCAGGGGGCAGTGATGTACACAGTTTGTAGTATATTCTAACTAGAAGCGTCCCCATCACCATGGGAACGCCTCTGTGTTAGAATATACTGTCGGAAATAAGTTTTCACGATGTAACTCATATCCGACAGTATATTCTAACATAGAGGCGTTCCCATGGTGATGGGGACGCTTCAAGTTAAAATATACCATCGGATTGGAGAAAACTCCGATCCGATGGTATAAAAGGGACTCCAGACTTTACATTGAAAGTCAATGGGGACGGATCCGTTTGAAATGGCACCATATTGTGTCAACGTCAAACGGATCCGTCCCCATTGACTTGCATTGTAATTCAGGACGGATCCGTTTGGCTCCGCACGGCCAGGTGGACACCAAAACGACTTTTTTTTCATGTCCGTGAATCCTCCAAAAATCAAGGAAGACCCACGGACAAAAAACGGTCACGGATCACGGACCTACGGACCCTGTTTTTGCGGACCGTGAAAAAATACTGTCGTGTGCATGAGGCCTTAGGCTTACAGACATTATACAATGCAGTACAGAAGATACTAGTGATCGAGCCCTCTAGTGTTTAAGGGGCATCTGTGCTTGGTATATATGAACATGGGACCAACACAGATGCTTTCAGCTGCCAAGCACACATGCAACAGGTCAGCCAGTTTCATAGGTACAAATCTACTGACAGACGTCCTTTAAGTCTCACTGTGGAAAATGTAATAAAAATTCTAAACCAATATAAAGCTATACAATTTTGGTTTTATCATGTCTGAACAGACCCTTGGTATAAAATGTATACATTATTTTAATTTAATGGTGAACACTGCAAAACACTGCAAAAAAAAAAAAAAAAAGGAAAACATTAGGAATTGATGTTTTTTTTGACACCTTGCCTCCAAAAACCTGAACAGAAAGTGACCAAAAGGTCATATACACCCCAGCTTGCTCCAGAGAAAAAGGCTTCACATAGCTCTATCGATAAAAAATAAATACAAAAATTGTTATGGCTCTCAGAATATGGTGACACAAAACCATAAAAAAAAAGTAAAATGTTTTCATTGTGCAAAGTAGTAAAACATAAAAAATATTAAATAAATATAAATGAAAATAAAATTGTTAAAATATAAAAATTAAATTTGGAAACCCTTGCGCTGATTAAATGTTGCCCACTATTTATACCACATGGTTAATGGAGCAAAATTTTAAAGGTAAAAAAAAACCTAAATTACTATTACTTCTCAGAAAGTGTTAATAAAAATAAGTACCCCAAAATGGAGCCACAGTCGCTGATATAATACAACTCATCCCACAAAAAACAAGCCTTCACAGCTATGTCAACATAAAAATAAAAAGTTTGTCAGTGCAAAAACAAAAATATTGCCATGTACTTAAAGGGGTTGTTCACCTTCGGGTGCCTTTTGAGCCAGACCTCACCATGCAGATCATATGGCGCATTAGGGACACATCACTATTCAGTCATTGGCTGTAGCGGCCATGTGACCCACTTCTAACAGGATGTTAACATGTGGAGGCTGGAGTGAGGCAATTGCAGCAGGGGACCAACAGCAGGTAGCAGGTAAGTGCTTTCTTCCTCAGGTCCCCTATGTGGGAGTCTGGCATGAAAAGTTCCACTTTCTGTGGAAGGATCAATAGGCTATATAAACACTCCTGGCTTATCACAGAAGTAAACTCTAAACAGACATCTTTGAGGTTAACACTACTGTGTAATTGTGCTGGCTGCAACATAGAAGCTTCCCTTTGAGGGTAAATGTTTCTTTATTTAGCCTGGAAATGGACCCTTTTTAAAAAAAAAATAGCTTTTATTAATTTACGTCTAAAAAGCATAAATATAAACACCCTTTGATAACCGGGTGTCCAAAATAATAATAGGACAAGATGTTGCCCAGCTACCACCGTGAATTGGTGAAGAAGAATAGATAGCTTAAAGATAATAAAGGTATATCTAAATTCCCAGGGCGTTGGTGACTTTATATTGAGGTTGGGAATTGGGCGGAGAGTGGGGCACATAGATAAAGGTATTAGGGATGGTTCTCTCCCTATACCCGCCCTATGGTAATCCTCTGCCCAGGGATGATCCCTGATGGTGGGGTCACCCTGTCCCCGTACCTACCCTTTCTGGCCCTGTGTAGCCCTGTGCGCTGGGAATTTATAGTGTGGTTAGTATCAGTGTTTTATCCCTTTATTGGAAATAGCGCCGACGCGTTTCCCCACGTTTTGGTTCATCAGGGGGTCGGTTTAAAACATATAATATAACATCATACTAGATGACAGAAATAGATAATATACCAGATAATATTATATGTATTTATTTACTGTGTCCTGGTTGATGCCATGATGGGGCAGGCCATATAGGAGAAACAGAAGGTCCAACAGTTTTTTCCTATAGAAAGGAGGGTGTCACCTAGGGAAAAGGGGAAGATATCATACAATAACCCACTGTTAGTACTATAACCATACAGTGGAGTTGCTCATAGACATTTCCAATAATTGGTGACTTACATGTTAGGTGTCCCCCTGTGGTCTGGACTGCCATCTGCCATGTCTGATGGGGCAGCAAGGCATCCCTGTGGTCATGCTGTATTTAAATGCTGGGAGAGGAGGCGCCTTTTTTCCTCTGCAGCCGCATATCCGGTCGGTGGAACGCACGCGCCGCTACTTCCGGTCCCATGGAACGCATACATCACTTCCGGTCTGCTGAGCCGCAGACGTCATTTCCGGGATAGCGATGTATTGGCGCTCCAGGTCCTCCCCTATTGCTGTAATCGCAAATGCGATATATACAATTTTAGCTCCCGAGTATTCAAATATAATACTTCAATTTGGTGCCTGCTATGCGTTTTCAGCGGGGGGAATTTTTTAGTGGCAAAGGGCTGTTTTTTGTGTGGGTAATGTTTAGTTTGATGTTAATACACATTGCTGGTGCCACATTAGTCAGCCAAAAGCATATCACTTATGCTGACCTCTTAATTTACATCATCCCTACAACTCCATAGGTAGTGTAGACCTCCCCAAATTTATAAAACAGCAAACCAGTGACAGGACGAACTTATTACAAGGTTATAGCTATTCTGATCAGTGGATGCGCCCAATTGATCCATGCAATCGCCTGATCAGAAAAAATGACTATTATTTAGATGATCAAAGGATAATTTTCACGGGTGTAGCCTGATATAGCTACGGCCTTTTTGATATAATGTGTTGAGTACATTATGTACCCATGACCAGTTAGAGACTTTTGTGTAAGTATTCGGGAAAATTAGAGGCAGATATGGAGAAACGAAACTCCCGAGTCTTCAAATGTCTATATTTAAAGTTGTGAGGTTTAGAGAAACTTTACAAAAAACAGGTGAAGGTCAAACGTTCGTTAAGGCCAACTGGTGCTTGCGAACGGCACCTGTAAATCCACTCTGCTTCTTTGCGCAGAATCCTGTTATCCCAGTCTCCTTTTCTCGGGGACATGGGTACAAGCTCTAATGCCGAGAAGCTGAGTGAGCGGGGGTCCCCTGAGTGATACTCATGTACATGACTCGCCACTGGTGTGATCCTATTGTTTTTAATGTCGTTTACATGCTCGCCCACCCTTTTCCTTAGTTCCCTAAAGGTCTTTCCAATATAGTCCTTGGGACAGGGGCAGCGACATATGTAGATTACCCCTTTGCTTTTGCAATTAATAAAGTCCCGGATGATAAAAACCTTTTTGGTGGCCGAGCATGTAATCGATTTGCCTGTGGAAATGAATGGGCATATTTTGCAAGTTCCACATTTAAACATCCCAATAGGACGACGATCAAGCCATGTTCCCTGTGGAGATGGGGGTGTGTAATGGCTGTGTACCAGTCTATCTCTGAGGCTCTGGCCTCTTCGATAAGTTACGCTTGGATAAGTAGAGATGTTTTTGGCGACACTTGTGTCCATCTGTAGGATTGGCCAATATTTATTTAAGATGGTCCTAATCTCGGTATTGGCCATGTCAAATGTAGAAATAAGACGTGTCTCCGCCCCACCCTCATCCCTACGTGTTTTAGGGATAAGTAGGGTTTCTCTATCCGTCGCCAGGGCCTGTTGAAAAGCGTCTCTTAGTGTACTCTTAGGGTACCCCCTGTCGGTCATTCTATTGTAGAGTTTCCTTGATTCGCAATGAAAGTCATTTAGACCCGAGCAGTTCCTGCGAATCCTCAGATATTGTCCCCTTGGGATACCTCTTTTTTGTGGAGTGGGGTGGTGGCTTCCCCAATGTAATATGGAATTTGTTGCCGTTGATTTTCTGAAAATCGTGCTGACCAGTTTCTCACCTTGTTTGAGTATTGTCACATCCAGGAAGTTTATACTTTTTTCCTGTATCTCAGAGGTAAATTTGAGACCTATGTCATTGATGTTTAAGACATTTATAAAATCAGTGAATTCCCTCCTACTTCCATTCCAAAGCACAAAGATGTCATCGATATATCTCGTCCAAAAGGCCACCTTCTCACTCCACCAAATGGGGTGACCTGGAAAGACGATGTTGTCCTCCCACCAGCCCAGGAAGAGGTTGGCATATGTGGGGGCACACGGGCATCCCATGGCCGTCCCCCTGAGCTGGTGGTAGAACCGTCCACTAAAAAGAAAGAAATTGTGCCTTAGAATGAAATTGAGTAGGGTTAGGATGAAACAATTATGTTCCTGGAAATGGTTCCCTCTTGTGCCAAGATAATAGGTGACAGCCAAGAGACCCTTGTCATGCGGTATACTGCTGTACAGGGACTCGACGTCGATACTGGCTAATAAATAAGAAGGTTCAATCCCCAGAGACTCTGTTTTTTTTCGGAAAATCCATGGTGTCCCTTGTATATGATGCAAGCGACACCACAAAGTCTTTCAGTACCTGATCGAGATAAAGACCGCAGTTTTGTGTGATGGAATTTACGCCGGATACTATCGGTCGACCCTTTAGGGGGGTAGTCCCCTTATGGACTTTGGGGAGTCCATAAAAGGTTGCAATCTGCGGACACCTTGATAATAAAAAGTGGTATTCTGATTTACCAATGACCCTCTGCTCCAACCCTATATCAAGGATTTGTTGGAGTTCTGATAGATACAAGTCTGTTGGGTCACTGGCTAAAATCTGATAACCACTTCTATCCCTCAGTAGATCCATACACATTTTCTGATACATATCATGATTCATGATCACCAGATTTCCCCCTTTATCCGAGGGCTTGATGACAATGGAATTATCTTTTTCCAGTGTCCTCAAGGCCTCAAATTCACTTTTAGTCAAATTTCTACCATGTGAAGGAGGTATTTTTATTGTCTCCAGTTCTTTAGTGACCAATTGTTGGAAGATGTCGATATGTTCGTAATTGAGTGGTGGGGGCATTTTCCTACTTTTGGGGCGAAGTTTAGTGAAGGGACCTTCTCCCGGTTTTTTGGAGCCTTCCTCCCATAGATCCATAAGGATTGCAAGATCTGCCAGATCGCAGTCCTGTATCCCTAGTCTATCGTGAGATTGTTGGTTTGACACATCAAAGTATTTTCTCCACCTGAGTTTTCTGCAAAATAGATTAAGGTCTTTGATCCAAGTGAAGACCCTAAACTCAGTCGTTGGGACAAATGAAAGTCCCTAATTCAATACTGTGATCTCCACACTACTTAAGTCCCGTGAGGACAGATTAATAATCTGTAGATCTTCACCATGAGGAACCAAACTATCTATTTGGTTCTCTCCCGTAGTTGGTATGGAGGTTGACCCTGTCCTAAAAAAGGAACCGCTGTGGATGTTGTGGAGACAGCAGAGGGAGGGGGGGGGACGTGCCAAGGTAGTCTCCAAGCCAGACGTCCCATAAGAGGATGATGCCACTGAGGACAAGGAAGTCTCCCGGTAGCCTCCACCTCTTGGATTGTTTGTTTCCCTTCCCCATCTTCTCCATTTGTTCTTTTGTTTCTTATTCTGTGATGCTGGTCCCTTTTTATTGCCGCCCTTGTCTCCTCTTCCAGTGGACTCGTTCTCTGAGAGATCAAAATCAGAGGAGGAGACCTCAGATGCAGAGGGATAGTTTGGCTTTTTTACCACTTGATAGGCCCTATTTTCACGAAAGTCGCTTAAATCTTTCACAAACTGTCTGTGTTTGCGTTCCTTGATAAGATTTTGGAAGCGCTCCACAGAGGTTTGAAGTGAAGATTCCCTTCTTTTAAAATCTGGATCTGATTCAAACTTAAGGACAGATTCATAAAAGGTTGCTCAGTTTCTCTGAGGTCCTATCAAAGAGATCTTTCTCCTCCTCCAGAAGAATCTTCATAAGGTTCAGTGAACTTTTAGTTATTTCCTCTTCCCAGCGTGTTTTTAGACTGGCGGAGAGGATACGTTCAGCAGGGGTAATTGTTATGCGCAGGCCCCTAGGAACTATCTTATGTGACAGATAGCTTTCCAGGGACCTTATCTCCCACCACGATTTAATATTTTCCTTGAAAGCTGTGTAAAGGTCGTTGAAGGCTAATTTACAGGTAACGGACGATGAAAGGCCCGGAATCTCTCTCTCCTAAAAAATATCTGCTGCCTCTTTGATTAGTGCTTCCGTAAATACAGTCCCATTTAGAAAACTGGCCATATCTTTTTAAGAATTGTCTGAAGAATTAAAGTAGAATAAGGTATACGATTAGTATAAGTGTCCGTATATGTGAATATTTAGCCTGGAAATGGACCCTTTTTAAAAAAAAATAGCTTTTATTAATTTACGTCTAAAAAGCATAAATATAAACACCCTTTGATAACCGGGTGTCCAAAATAATAATAGGACAAGATGTTGCCCAGCTACCACCGTGAATTGGTGAAGAAGAATAGATAGCTTAAAGATAATAAAGGTATATCTAAATTCCCAGGGCGTTGGTGACTTTATATTGAGGTTGGGAATTGGGCGGAGAGTGGGGCACATAGATAAAGGTATTAGGGATGGTTCTCTCCCTATACCCGCCCTATGGTAATCCTCTGCCCAGGGATGATCCCTGATGGTGGGGTCACCCTGTCCCCGTACCTACCCTTTCTGGCCCTGTGTAGCCCTGTGCGCTGGGAATTTATAGTGTGGTTAGTATCGGTGTTTTATCCCTTTATTGGAAATAGCGCCGACGCGTTTCCCCACGTTTTGGTTCATCAGGGGGTCGGTTTAAAACATATAATATAACATCATACTAGATGACAGAAATAGATAATATACCAGATAATATTATATGTATTTGTTTACTGTGTCCTGGTTGATGCCATGATGGGGCAGGCCATATAGGAGAAACAGAAGGTCCAACAGTTTTTTCCTATAGAAAGGAGGGTGTCACCTAGGGAAAAGGGGAAGATATCATACAATAACCCACTGTTAGTACTATAACCATACAGTGGAGTTGCTCATAGACATTTACAATAATTGGTGACTTACATGTTAGGTGTCCCCCTGTGGTCTGGACTGCCATCTGCCATGTCTGATGGGGCAGCAAGGCATCCCTGTGGTCATGCTGTATTTAAATGCTGGGAGAGGAGGCGCCTTTTTTCCTCTGCAGCCGCATATCCGGTCGGTGGAACGAAATGTTTCTTTACTTTGTATGCTTATATAATTGATGCTGTACATAGCTGTATATGATATAACTGCTGCTTTACATAGCTATATACTATTGCTTACTAAATATTTTATTCATTTAGCCATTGTTTAAGCCTATTTATTCCCGTATCCTAGAATCCACAGCAAAACACCCCTGAAGATGAACAACCTTTTAAGGGGCTAACAAGAGTGTTTTACTTCATATTTGTTGCAGACTGTTAAATTTGGTGCATCTTTAGACCTAACACTTTTGTCTAGAAATGCTACACCGGGTTTCCTACACCACTACCCTAGTGGAGTGATTTTTTTCAAAGCCTTTTTAGGCACATACATTTTTTTTTTCAAATGATGCAATTTCAAAAAAATGTGAAGGAAGCAAAAACAAAACAAAAAACACCATGTCTCCTAACAAATAAAAAGTATTTGTTGGGTGTTATATCATTTCCTATTGGCCAGCATGTACATCTGTACATTTCTAGAAAGAAAAAAAAAACTCCATAAAGAAGCAGCATTTGACAAAAACATATTGTGAATCCAAGTGGGTTTTAGTGCTGTGTTTTTTTTGTCATTTTTTGGATATGCGTCTTTTTGTTTATTTTTTGCTGAAAAAAATGCTATCTTCAGATGTTAGCCGAGACTCCATGGGAAATCTAAAATATAGGACCTGGAAAGTTTTTTTTGTTTGCTACTAGTGTTTTTTTTTTTACTTTGGTGGCATTATTGTGTACAGCATTTTTAAATGCCTTTTGAAGCAATGGCTTTTTTTTATACTTTCCATTTTTTTTTATATTTTTTAAATAAAAGTATCAGTAATAAATCTGGAGTGAAACTCATTAACATAGCTAACCCCACCCACTTTTCTAAACTGGAGTGTGTGGTGTAAAAAATGCAAAAAGTCACAATATATAGTAAGTCTAAGGCCTCATGCACATAGACGTTTTTTTTTGCGGTCCGCAAAACGGGGTTCCGTTGCTCCGTGATTCGTGACCGTTTTTTCGTCCGTGGGTCTTCCTTGATTTTTGGAGGATCCACGGACATGAAAAAAAAGTCGTTTTGGTGTCCGCCTGGCCGTGCGGAGCCAAAAGGATCAGTCCTGAATTACAATGCAAGTCAATAGGGACGGATCCGTTTGACGTTGACACAATATGGTGCAATTGCAAACGGATCCGTCCCCATTGACTTTCAATGTAAAGTCTGGAGTCCCTTTTATACCATCTGATCTGAGTTTTCTAGTTCTGAGCTTCTAGTTAGAATATACTACAAACTGTGTACATGACTGCCCCCTGCTGCCTGGCAGCACCTGATCTCTTACAGGGGGCCGTGATCAGCACAATTAACCCCTCAGGTGCCGCACCTGAAGGGGTTAATTGTGCCTATCATAGCCCCCTGTAAGAGATCAGGGCTGCCAGGCAGCAGGGGACAGACCCCCCTCCCTCCCCAGTTTGAATATCATTGGTGGCCAGTGTGGCCCCCCTCCCTCCCTCTATTGTATTAATAACATTGGTGGCACAGTGTGCCCCCCCCGGCCCCCCTTCCTCCCTCTATTGTAATAAGAACAATGGTGGCAAGTGTGCGGCCTCCCCCGGCCCCCCCTCCCTCCCTCTATAGTAATAAGAACAATGGTGGCCAGTGTGCGGCCTCCCCTCTCTCCCCCCCCCCCGATCATTGGTGGCAGCGGAGTTCCGATCGGAGTTCCAGTTTAATTGCTGGGGCTCCGATCAGTAACCATGGCAACCAGGACGCTACTGCAGTCCTGGTTGCCATGGTTACTTAGCAATAGTAGAAGCATCATACTTACCTGCTGGCTGCTGCAATGTCTGTGTCCGGCTGGGAGCTCCTCCTACTGGTAAGTGACAGGTCTGTGCGGCTCATTGCTAAATGAACTGTCACTTACCAGTAGAAGGAGCTCCCGGCCGGACACAGACATCGCAGCAGCCAGCAGGTAAGTATGATGCTTCTATTGCTAAGTAACCATGGCAACCAGGGCTGCAGTAGCACACTGGCCACCATTGTTCTTATTACTATAGAGGGAGGGAGGGGGGGCCGGGGGGGCGCACACTGTGCCACCAATGTTATTAATACAATAGAGGGAGGGGGGGGCCGCACTGGCCACCAATGATATTCAAACTGAGGAGGGAGGGGGGTCTTGCCCCCTGCTGCCTGGCAGCCCCGGATCTCTTACAGGGGGCTATGATACACACAATTAACCCCTTCAGGTGCAGCACCTGAGGGGTTTATTGTACGGATCACAGCCCCCTGTAAGAGATCGGGTGCTGCTAGGCAGCAGGGGGCAGTCATGTACACAGTTTGTTGTATATTCTAACTAGAAGCGTCCCCATCACCATGGGAACGCCTCTGTGTTAGAATATACTGTCGGATCTGAGTTTTCACGAAGTGAAAACTCAGCTCTAAAAAAAACTTTTATGCAGACGGATCTTCGGATCCGTCTGTATGAAAGTAACCTACGGCCTCGGATCACGGACACGGATGCCAATCTTGTGTGCATCCGTGTTCTTTCACGGACCAATTGACTTGAAGGGTCCGTGAACCGTTGTCCGTCAAAAAAATAGGACAGGTCTTATTTTTTTGACAGACAGGATACACGGATCACGGTCTCGGCTGCAAAACTGTGCATTTTCCGATTTTTGCACGGACCCATTGAAAGTCAATGGGTCCGCAAAAAAAACGGAAAACAGCACAACGGCCACGGATGCACACAACTTGCTGTGTATGGTTCTTACCGTGGATCTTTGGAGGGAATTTCTGTTGTTTTTGCATGGCCGCTTTCCATTTATGTTTATACTTTGTATTGGACTAGGCTAAATATATGTGTTATAGCATTTTTATTCATGTATCCCATGGGCATGTGACCTGTAGTTGCTGGTCTCTAAAACCAGGGGTCTTTTGGTGGAGGTGTCCTTTTTGGGCTTTTCCTCCCCCACTTTTTGTTTTCACCCATGTATTTGTTTAATTATATTCAATAAATATTTTTTGTTATATTTTATATGATATTTTCTGAGTATTTATTTTGGGCTATTAGTTTTATTGTAGGAGTTGGTCCATGGTTTTCTAGGCCCCTATGATTCATTGCTTTATGATATCCGAGGTACTGGTTGGTTCTACTAAAGACATAATAAATCAGAGTCTGTATTTGTGTCTTTTTTAACGGCAAAATGTTTTGCAAAAAATATTTGTGCAAGAGCCATTTCTTTGCCACACTTGACACTTTCCTGAAGAGGAAAGGGAGGGCACAGGGCTAGCAGGCCTGGCACATTTATCTTCTTTTATGCAAGTTTTCTGATGTAAAAGAAGACTAAAATCTACACCAGCTAGGTTTGGTTCACTTTAGGCACACAGACAGCCAGAGCTGTGCCTAATTTATGTAGATGCATGAGCTTTATAAAACAAATTAGGCAACATCTCTGGCAGTGCATGGGGATATCATAGACAGGTGTAAAACACTATGGTCTATGATAAATTTTACCCCTATAGGTCTGAATATCATTTACTGTATTTGCAAGATACTGTAGTGTCAGGAATGCTGTTCTGTTGGGTGGTCGAAGGGGTGATAAGGTGTTCTGAGTCTCCTTCTTGTTGGATACATGGACCTGAAGATTGTACTGTTGTACTGTTGGATCTTAGCATACAGAAATCAGAAGTCAGAAGAGCAAGCAGAGCATCATTCAATTTGTCAAGGTGCTTGCTTAAATGGTTTACATTTTTTTACAGATAGTGTGAAGGTAACCCTTTGGATAACGGCGTTTTTTTGTTTTTCCCATTTTTATTTTTATTCCTTGTCTTCCTGGAGCCATAACTTTTCTGTTCACATATTCATATTAGAGCTTGTTATTTTGCGGGACAAGTTGTAATGGTGTAGTGGTGTAATGCCACCATTTAATATGGAATACAATGTAGTGGGAAACGGGGAAAAATTACAAATGGGGTGGAATTGGAAAAAAAAAAAATCCTCCACCGTTTGTCAGGTTTTGTTCCTACAGCGTTCCCTTTGAAGCAAAAGTGACCCGTGACCTTCATTCTCTGATTAAAACAATACCACATATGTATAGGTTTTATGTCTAAATACTGTAAAAATAAATTAAGGCTACATGCACATGAACGTATGTGTTTTGCGGTCCGCAAATTGCAGATCCGCAAAAAAGGTGGATGACGTCCTTATGGCATCTGTTTTTTTTTTGCGGATCAATTTTTTTTCAGATCCATTTTAATAATGCCTATCCTTGTCCGCAAAACGCACAAGAATACGACATGCTCTATTTTTGTTTTTGCAGGGCTATGGAACGGACATACGGATGCGGATAGTACACAGTGTGCTGTCAGCATTTTTTGCGGACCTATTGAAATAAATGGGTTTACATCCTATCCGCAAAAAAAAAAACTGAACAGACACGGAAACAAAATAATTTTGTGTGCATGTAGCTAAAAACATTGTTTTTACATCACCATATTCTGACCCCCATAACTTTTTCATAGTTAAGTCTATTGAGCTGTGTAGGGGTTCATTTTTTGCAGGAGTTTCTATTGATACCATTTTGAGTTTGTGTGACTGTTTGATCAAATTTTATAAAATGCTTTTGGGCAAAAGATGCAATGAAAAAAAAATCGGTCATTTTCATACTTTTTTCACACTTGATCACGGCATCTAAAGGCTTTAATGACTGCGATCGGTATCATTGTCGTGGTCATTAGCCGCCGGCCTGCATTGGCGCCTTGCTGCACGCGCAAGTGGGCACTAAAATATTGTATCATGTTAGTGTAACGGAATGGTGCAAATAAATTTTCTGTGGAATGGTGTGAATTATACATTTTGTGCATTTGATGCGTTTCCCTCCATCACATACATAATGTAAGGGTGCGTTCACACGACAGTATATATTTTGCGGTCAGCAAAACTTGAATCCGCCCAAAAATACAGACGTTGCCCGTGTGACAATCCATTGTAACAATTCTCATAAAACAGACAAGAATAGGACATGTTCTATCTTTTTGTGGGGCCGCAGAACGGAAATACGGAAAAACGCAAATGCTGTGTGCTATCTGCATGTATTGTGGACAAATTTAAATAAATAGGTCAGCATCCAAAATGTGGATCGGATGAGGAGAAAAAATACAGTTATATGAATGGGGCCTTAATAATACACATCCCTTTTTTTATTTTATATATTTTATTTTTTTGTAAAGAAGAATTTCATGTCTCTACAAAGTGAGATTTTTAACTTACAGTATATCAGGTTAGAGGTTACCAGGGGCTTTCCAGTTTACTCTGCAGTCCTTCCAGCTCAATATATTAGTATTGTAATCTATTGTAATATTTATCGCCAGGGACGGACTGGGAACCTAAAATGGTCCTGGAAAAAATATTCAAATATTAAAAGTGGCCCTGTTTTATGGGTCCAAACTGATGGAAGGCAGGGCCAACACAAGTAGGTGGGCCAACAATACCATATTGTGGCACATTATACCACCCCAACAGAGCCAAATACCAGAGTCCATCACAAAATACATCTCCATATAATTCCACTAGCCAGCAATGAGGAGGGCTCAGGCGCCCCCCTGGGAATCAGCCCACAGGGAAATTTCCCTGCAATGTCTATAGCCAATCCGCCCCTGTTTACTGCATTTACCACTTAGTGACCACCCATACGTGTTTGTACAGTAGTCACTAAGGGGTCCTAGACTGGGCCGTCGCTTTTTTACAGTGGTACAGTCTAAGCGCAATGAAAAAAATTGCAAAAAAAAATCTTCCCCATATGTTTGGTATTGCCATGTCTGTAACGACCCGGACTACATAAATATAATGTAAATTATCCCCTGCGGTGAACGCTGTAAAACAACAACAACAAAAAAAAGACAGAATTGCTAATTTATTCTTAGTTGCCCCCAAAAAACGAAATAACAAGTGATCAAAAAGCGCCATTTACTCCAAAATTATACCAGTGAAAAATATGAGTTGTCCTGCAAAAATTAAGCGCTCACATAACTCCCCTGTTTACTGCATTGAACACTTAGTGACCACTCATACGTGTTTGTACAGCGGTCACTAAGGGGTCTTAGACTGGGCCGCCGCTTTTTTACAGTGGCACAGTCTAAGCGCTGCACAGGTCTCCCGTGCAGCGGGGAGCAGGAACACTTTACATACCACAGGCAATGGCGCCCTACGCATGTAATGTGCTGACAGAGGGAGCGGACTCCCTCTGTCTCCCATCGGCACCCCGCAAATGCGATCATAGGGTGCTGATGTGTGTGAAGGTTGCCTGGGGTCTGATGTAGACCCCAGACCAGCCTTCAGTAATTTCCAGCCTGCTGGTCAATCTTAGAATAACATTGCCATTAAAATGCAATTCACTATAGGGATAGTGCATTGCATTTTAAAAGCAACCAAAAAGCTGTCTATTAAGTGGCAAAAAAAAACTAAAAAATAATCTAATTTCTTCAATAAAAAAATCCAATAAAAAAGATTAAGCTTTTTTCCATTGAAAATGCACTTTTCAATGAAAATAATTGCAAAAACATATCTTTCCCATATGTTTGGTATTGCCGTGTCTGTAACGACCTGGACTACATAAATATCATGTAAATTATCCCCTACGGTGAACGCTGTAAAACAAAATATAAAAAAAAAAAGACAGAATTGCTCATTTTTACTTAGTTGCCACCGAAAAACTAAATAACAAGCGATCAAAAAGCGCCATTTACTCCAAAATGATACCAATGAAAAATACAAGTTGTCCTGCAAAAATTAAGCCCTCACACAACTCCATAGAAAAAATAATAAAAAAGTTAGGCTGGGTTCAAATGGGCGCCACGTTTTGGCTCAGAATGCGTCTTGGGTGCATTGCGGCAAACCCCCGCGAGTAGGTATGCAATTTCAGTCAGTTTTGACTGCGATTGCGTTCCATTGTTCAGTTTTTATCACGCGGGTGCAATGCATTTTGCACGCGCGTGATAAAAAACCTGAATGTGGTACCCAGACCCGAACGTCTTCACTGAAGTTCAGGTTTTGGTTCAAGATTGTGTAGATGTAATTATTTTCCCTTATAACATGGTTATAATGGAAAATAATAGCATTTTTTAATACAGAAGGTCAATTGAGGGTTAAAAAATAAAAAAAAATTAACTAATCTCTTCCAATTGATAGCGTAGGAGAGAACCGCGGACAACATGAGAATCCACAATCCTAGAGACCTGAAGTTCTTTATTCAGGACCTGTCAAAAGACCTGTGGTGACGTCACTGAGCTAATCACATGGTCTAATCACATGGTCCATTACCACAGTGATGGATCATGCGATTGGATCATGTGATGCCACGTCACCACAGGTGTCACGGATGGTGTAACAGAAAACAAGAAGTTACAAATAAGGATCCGACTGGCTTGATCCGAAACTAAGGAACAAAAGGGTGACCCCTATTTAAGCCCTGAAACTCTCCCTGTCTTCTCAGCCCATGCAAAGATCTCTATGATAAAAAATTGCATGCCCTCGTGCCTCGACTGTATGACACCTGAACACCCTATAATAGTGAGGGGACACGACCACCGGCTCCCTACACTTAATACGGAGGGAGTCAGGGTCACCTAGGATCAAGCAAACAGGAAAACACAAATAAATGAACAGACTTATCTGTAGAAGGATCAGTTGTAGCATCCAGCATGTACACACTCCAGGAAGTTGTATAAACCGCAAAGTGATGCAGTATGGGAGGATATTTAAAGGGATGCAATCAGTGCAACTAGAGGACAGCTGAGAGAGGGAAACGAGATGACAAAACGAAAGCATAACAAAAGAACCTCAAGCAGGAGGTTCTGAAGAACGTCTGTCAGAGCTTCTCAGATGTCTGGCGGTGACAATACCCCTCCTTCTACGAGTGGACTCCGGACACTCAGAGCCCACCTTCTCAGGATGGGACCTATGGAAAGCCCTGATGAGACGAGTGGTCTTAATGTCCGTCACTGGGACCCACATCCTCTCCTCAGTACCATAACTCTCCCAATGAACGAGGTACTGGAGAGAACCGCGGACAACATGAGAATCCACAATCCTAGAGACCTGAAATTCAAGATTACCATCAACCACAATCGGAGGAGGAGGCAAAGAGGAGGGTACAATGGGTTGGACATAAGGTTTTAATAGGGACTTATGAAAAACATTATGGATCTTCCAAGTCTGAGGAAGATCAAGACGTTAGGCAACAGGATTGATGATGGACAAAATTTTGTAAGGCCCAATAAACTTACAACCCAACTTTCAGGAGGGAACCTTCAATTTGATATTCTTAGTAGACAACCACACCAGATCACCAACATTCAGGTCCGGACCAGGCACGCGTCTCTTATCCGCCACGCGCTTATATCTCTCAGTCATGCTCTTTAGATTATCCTGAATCTTTTGCCAAATAGATGACAAAGACGAGGAGAATCTCTCCTCATCAGGTAAACCAGAAGACCCCTCTCCAGAGAATGTCCCAAACTGCGGATGAAACCCATATGCACCAAAAAATGGTGACTTATCAGAGGACTCCTGACGACGGTTATTTAAAGAAAACTCAGCAAGGGACAAAAAAGAACACCAATCCTCCTGATTCTCCGCCACAAAAGAGCGCAGATATGTCTCCAGATTCTGATTGACGCGCTCTGTCTGGCCATTCGACTGTGGGTGGAAAGCAGAAGAGAATGACAACCGAACCCCCAAGCGAGAACAGAAAGCCTTCCAGAATCTGGAAACAAACTGTGTGCCCCTATCAGAGACTATGTCTGAAGGAATACCATGCAATTTGACAATGTGATCAATAAATGCCTGCACCAGCGTCTTGTATAAACGAGATTTAGGCAGCTTGGCGCCTGGGATGAGATTAATAGGGGAATCGTACTCCCTGTGAGGGGGCAACTCCTAAACACCACTCTCAGAAAACACATCCGAAAATTCAGAGAGAAAAGATGGTACAGTCTTAGTAGAAACCTCTGAAACAGATGTCGTGAGGCAATTCTCTCTGCAAAAGTCACTCCAACCATTTATTTGCCTCGCTTGCCAATCAATGGTGGGGTTATGTTTAGTGAGCCAGGGTAGCCCCAACACTAGAGGAGTAGGCAACCCGCTTAGGACGAAACATGACACATCCTCAACATGAGTATCACTCACAATCAAACGGATATTGTGAACTATGCCCTTTAACGATTTCTGAGAAAATGGAGCAGAATCAATAGCAAAAACAGGTATATCCTTTCCCAAAGTGCCTACCTGGAAACCATGTGTTATAGCAAATTGATTATCAATGAGATTGACAGCTGCTCCACTATCTACAAAAATCTCACAAAAAATGTTCTTGCTCTCTAGCGCCATCCTGGCAGGTAGGACAAAACGGGAACTACAAGCAAATGGAAAACCTTCCATTTCCGCATCAACCTTGCCAATAGTAACAGATGGAACATTTTTAGAGGATTTTTTTCTTTTTGTTTCTTTATTACTCTAAAAAAAACTGCCTGAATCTCCTAGAGGGACAAACATTTGCCAAATGATTTATACCTCCATAACAGAAACAAACCCTCCTCTGAGAGCTGAATCCTCTGTTGTTAGAGGCAAGCAAACCCAGCTGCATGGGCTCCTGCTTAGAGGGGATTGAGAGAGACTGACACCCCTGCGCACTGAATGAGACCGCCGCACTGTCCTTGGACTGAGTATGACTGGAAGGAGTGATCTCTCCTCTCTCTCTAAGACGCCTGTCAATACGAACAGCCCGAGACATGGCAGAGTCCAAGGAGGTAGGTCTCTCATAAAAAAGGCAATTTCATCTTTTAATCCCTCTGAAAGACCATGGCAAAATTGACTTCGGAGTGCAGCATAATTCCAACCATTATCAGCTGCACATCTCCGAAATTCTGAACAGTATATCTCTGCGGACTGTTTACCCTGGCATACAAGACGTAGTCTAGACTCAGCCAGAGCAATATCTGACCCCGGGCTAAAAAAAAATCATCCACTGAACAGAGGGGCCGTGCCCCCACCGGCAGCGAACAGGCCCAAGACTGAGCGTTATCCCTGAGCAGCGAGATGATGATCCCCACCCTCTGCTCCTCATCACCAGAGGAATGGGGAAGTAGGCGAAAATGGAGTTTCCAAGCCTCTCTTAAACGAACAAAATTCTCACTACCCCCGGAGAACGTATCCGGGAGCGAGATCTTAGGCTCAGAACAAACTCCATGAACGCAAGCTGAACCGGTCACCTGAAACTGAGATACAGTTTTACGGAGATCTGCTACCTCCAATGAAAGACCCTGCATATGTTTAGTCAAAAGTGAAACCGGATCCATGCTTGAGACGGTTTTGGCGGTTTATAATGTCACGGATGGTGTAACAGAAAACAAGAAGTTACAAATAAGGATCCAACTGGCTTGATCCGAAACTAAGGAACAAAAGGGTGACCCCCTATTTAAGCCCTGAAACTCTCCCTGTCTTCTCAGCCCATGCAAAGATCTCTATGATAGAAAATTGCATGCCCTAGTGCCTCGACTGTATGACACCTGAACACCCTATAATAGTGAAGGGACACGACCACCGGCTCCCTACACTTAATACGGAGGGAGTCAGGGTCACCTAGGATCAAGCAAACAGGAAAACACAAATAAATGAACAGACTTATCTGTAGAAGCATCAGTTGTAGCATCCAGCATGTACACACTCCAGGAAGTTGTATAAACCGCAAAGTGATGCAGTATGGGAGGGGATTTAAAGGGATGCAATCAGTGCAACTAGATGACAGCTAAGAGAGGGAAACGAGATGACAAAACAAAAGCATAACAAAAGAACCTCAAGCAGGAGGTTCTGAAGAACCTCTGTCAGAGCTTTTCAGATGTCTGGCGGTGACAACAGATCCTTTAGCCGGCAGCTCATGGTTAAAGAAGTAAGAAAAGATCGGCGTTTTTCACTGAAGGTTGCTAGAAGATTTTGTTTGTTAACCTTCTTTTTTTTTCACGCGCTTGAAAAACGCATCAAAAGATTTAGCACCTGCGCAGAAATAACTGAAAGACAAACCAGGTATATCGCTGCTTTTGCTATGGTTCTTGATCTATTCGCAGGTCCACAAGAACCAGTTGAAGTAGTGCACTACATAGAACATGCATAAGATCAAATGATACACTGGAGACTCATCAGCCAAAGTACAGTGTCCCAAGATCCTCCTCCTAGGTTCTACCAATCACAACCATACTCTCAGGGGAGAGAGCAGTTTTCATATCTTGAGAGATTAGCAAGGATCTGGGCAATCTTCAGAGGGCAATCTTCACCCCTCAAATAACCCAGGCCCTTTTACCCGGGATCTTTTTGATCTTTAATTTTACTTTATTTCTGATATAATTTTTTTATTTGCATAATAAATGTTATTATGTTGAATAATATGATGTCTGAGATTTTTTTAATATAAATTTAATATAGAAAAATTATGTTTTTTTTTACAGTTTATTATTCATCGTTAGCTAGCAGTATATCATTAAAGTAATGATCTTCTGCTTGCAAACTATGGTAATTGCAGCACTCCTCTCCACAGAAGAGCAGTCAATAGCCGTTGAAGGGGTTGTCTCACATAAGTAAGTGACATTTATCATGTAGAATAAAAAAGCACTTACTAATGTATTGTGATTGTCCATATTGCTTCCTTTGCTGGCTGTAATCATTTTTCAATCACATTATACACTGCTCGTTTCCATGATTACAGACCACCCTGCAATCTATCAGTGGTGGTCATGCTTGCACAATATAGGAAAAAGCACAAGCCTATCTGCACACCCATTGTCCCGGTCACCAGAGAGGCTGACGCTTTTTTCCTCTAGTGTGCAAGCACGGCCACCACTGATGGATTACAGGGTGGTTGTAACCATGGAAATGAGAAGTGTATAATGTAATGGCAAAATGAATCCAGCCAGCAAAGGAGGCAAAATGGAGACTCACACTACATTAAGTGGCTTGTATTAACTTCCTCTACATTATAAATACGACTTGCTGAAGTGAAACAACCCTTTTAGGAATGCTTCTCTCATGATTATCTCATGGCTGATGTAAAGTAGCGTACCAGATTTATTTAAATTAACCTTTCGAACATTTAATTATTTGTGATCGGAGGAGAAGGATCCCTTTACATGCTGCAATCACCTCCCCAGTATAGAGAGTAGAAATTGGTATTGCTGGGCATTATAGGTTTGTAAGAGATGGAGGACTGCTGATTGGACATCAAAGGATTACCATAAGGCCCCTTTCACACTAGCGATTCCCACGCATCGGACTTTGCAGCATGTGTCATGTAAAGCACCGTCCAGACGTGGTCACATTGCATATATTGATTTAGAATGTACTGGAGTGACTGCATTATGTCAGTGATCCAATAAATTCCAGACCTCAGGGATGCATAGCATTATAAATCAATATATGCTATGCGATCCAGGAAGTGATGAAAGTTCAGGACGGGTGCTCTACCTCAGTGTTCCTCAACTCCGGTCCTCAGGGCCCACCTGCCGCCCATGTTTTCAGGATTTCCTTAGTATTGAGAAGGTGATATAATTAGTGTCAGTGCATCAGGACTTACCACAGGTATTCATTCTGAGGGATAGTCTCAAATCGTGACCAGCAGGCTCGGACTGGCCCACAGGGTTACAGGTGAATCCTAGTTTCCCATTCCCTGCACAAGTGGCACATAACACAGTAGACTTACTGAACTACATACATATATTCAATGTACAGTACCTCAACCAGCCTATATTCATCTAAAACACTTGATAGATTATTAAAGAAACTCCCCAGTTTATTATTATAGACACAATCAGAGATGAGATGACTTCTAGGTAGAGAGGAAAGCTGTCAGTGTCCTCTTCTTCCCAGGACCTACCTTCTGAAAGTTGCTGCAGGGACCCCCATATTCAATCATCTTATAGCATCTTGCTGCTGTGTGAGCAGGTAATATTTGAATGTATCCATACAGTGGGCCCCCAAAATAAATTTTATTGGTGGGCCCTAGGCACTCCAGTCCGACACTGGTGACCAGTAGGTGGGCCTTGAGGACTGGAGTTGAGGAACACTGCTCTACCTGACACATGCTGCGTGGGAACGGCTCATCTAAAAGGGGCCTACATTTTTTTTTCTTTATTATATAGTACTTATTGAGTCAATAATGAGTCTTCCAATAAATTATCTTTATTGATTATCTTTTAATTGTCCATTAACACGTTATCAACTTACCTTTATTTTTTGCTGTTACAGCTTTGTGAAAAAATAAAAAATAAAATCCTAAACAGCTTTCCTCTTTTCTCTATTGAAGTCAAACACTGGTATCAACATTGTGTGGGTACAACTGCGTCTTAAAAAATTGTGTAATGGCCATAACACTTTTTAAGATGTCATTTGTAATGAGGTATTAGAAGGTATTTAAACCAAATTCTTTAAAAGTTATTAAAATAATCAAAAAATATATCAATATAATAAGTGTAAATTGATAGTGGAATTTGGAAATTACAAAATACCTAAGCCCCCAAGCCCATATCAAGGGTCCCCATTCTCTTGTGAAACCCTAATCTAAACTAACAACAGGGGATCTAACTAAGAAAATTTAAATTTTTAGTAATTTACAATCCAGAATAAAGCTGAAATCAACTACTTCCACGGATGGCTTCCAATTGTCATGGTAATGCCCCCTCTGGACTGCAGAAAAAATTGCCATAGAGTTCCCGAACAGCTAGTCCAGCCGTTCCAGGTCGTCCAGGCCGGCTCTGGTCAAAAATGACAGAAGATGTCATATTTTGACCAATTCTGCATCAGCGGAGGCATCATGAATCCTGGTCAAGTTGTGTAGCAGTACACAAGCCTGTATCACCAGGGTGGCATTGTCCGGATTCATCTGTATGGATGACATGAACACTACACTTTTTGGACAGTATTCCGAAAGCGTACTCCACACACCGACGGGTGCGAGTCAATCGATAGTTGAAGATGCGCTTCCGGTCATCCAGATCGCGTCTAGGGAAGGGCCGCATCAGGTGAGGTGACAATGCGAATACTTCATCTGCGATGAACACAAATGGAGCCGGCGGACCTGCTGATCCGGGAAGTCTACTGGGCTCTGGCAGGGCAAGCTGGTTTGTGTGAAGCCTTTCACCCATTCTGGAAGCACTAAAGATGCGGCTGTCTGAAGTGCTCCCGTAGGCCCCGATATCCACAATTACAAACCTGTAATTACTGTCAGCCAAGGCCATCAGCACTACAGAAAAATACTGCTTGTAATTGAAATACTGGGACCCTGAGTGAGGCGGCTTCTTAACACAAAAATGTTTGCCGTCCAATGCCCCGATGCAGTTAGGAAACTGTGCTGATTGGTAAAATCCATTGGCGATACAAAGTCAATCTTTCGCCTTCCGGATGGGCATCACCGCTTCTCTGAGTCACTGCCAGATGACTTTACAGGTATGACAGACGATCCCAGAGATTGTTGAGCTCCCAAGCAGAAACTCTAAGTGCAGCGATGCAAAGGAGTTTCCAGTTGCAACAAATCTGTGGGAAGAAAAAAATAAATAAATGTATATATATATTTTATTTTATATACAATGCAAAATATACATTTTTAATAGATCTTACCTCAATGCGACTATAAGCCTTTGCTCTGCAGAGACGCTGCGCCTCATACTAGTGTTCATGAAGGTCAGGTCCGGGTGTAGAGACACCAGCAGATGATCAAAAGCCTCCATAGACATATGGCAGTAAGGCAATGCATGAGGTGAACGCATTGAACCCGCACTGAATCCGGACCCATTCATTGCTGTGCACACGAGCGGTGATTTTCACGCATCACTTGTGCGTTGCGTGAAAATTGCAGCATGCTCTATTTTGTGCATTTTTCACGCAACGCAGGCCCTTCAGAAGTGAATGGGGCTGTGTGAAAATCGCAAGCATCCGCAAGCACGGTTGCTAGGAGACGATCGGGATGGAGACCCGATCATTATTATTTTCCCTTATAACATGGTTATAAGGGAAAATAATAGCATTCTTCATACAGAGTGCATAGTACAATAGGGCTGGAGAAAAAAAAAAATCTAAATAATTTAACTCACCTTAATCCACTTGTTTGCGCAGCCCGGCTTCTCTTCTGCCTTCATCTGTGAGGAAAAGGAGCTGTGGTGACGTCACTGCGCTCATCACATGGTTCATCACATGATCCATCACCATGGTGCTGGATCATGCGATGGACCATGTGATGAGCACAGTGACATCACCACACATCCTTTTCCTCACAGATAAAGACAGAAGAGAAGCCGGGCTGTGCGAACAAGTGGATTAAGGTGAGTTAAATTTATTTATTTTTTTAACCTCTCCAGCCCTATTGTACTATGCACTCTGTATGAAGAATGCTATTATTTTCCCTTATAACCATGTTATAAGGGAAAATAATACAATCTACACAACACCTAACCCAAACCCGAACTTCTGTGAAGAGGTTCGGGTTTGGGTACCAAACATGCAGATTTTTCTCACTCACGTGCAAAACGCATTAAAATGTTTTTCACTTGCGTGGAAAAAAATCGCACATTTTCCCGCGACGCACCCGCATCTTATCCGGGCCCAAAACATGAAGCCCGTGTGAAATAGGCCTAACTCTGGAACTTGAAGGGATCCTGTCGCAGGTCGTTGTATAATGTGTGGAACTGTCCCTGCCGATGACGCTGAGTGATAATAGGAAGGTTCCACTGTCGCCTCCTCCTCTCCAGTTCTTCGTCCAGCATCGCTGCTTGCTGTCCAAATTGCCGAGATAGGAGCCAGCGGAAGAGAACAACATTGATATCTTTCGGTATGATTATAGTTACAGAATGCTAGAAAACAATGCCCATGTAAAGTAAAGTTTTCACACAGAGCTATGAACAACACGAAAAACCAAATAAAATGGCGTCTGATCTGTCACATTACTTTCCTTTTATTAGATATCCTAGCAACAATAATTTCTTCTTCCTTCCCTTTTTTTTTGTGGATCCTCAAAAACGGATGACATACGGATAAATAAGTTCCGTTTTTTGCGGTAAAATTGAACGGATGCGGATGTACAAGAACAATGTAAGGGTGCTGCCTCGGGAACAGTCATACGCCTCTCTTTCATCTTTTTTCACCACCCAGTAGTCTCCCTGGCGCTTCTGTAACCTCCCTTGGTTTCTTTTTCCTCACTCTTATATATATCCCATAGAAATAGCAGCAGCAACAGGAAGAGAGATGGGACACAGAATGTGCACACTTCGTGCAGAGTCTCTTCAGACAGCTGATTGGTGGGGGTGTCGGATAGGACATCAATAGAAACCCCTTGAAATGGAATGCTTGAGACCGCAGAGAAATAAATGGCAGTAAGCCATCATTATCTGTCTTATTAGGAATAATTCTAAAATAATCTCAACACGATTAGAAAAAATTTCCTTTAATTGAGTCCCATTTTATCCTTTCATGGCTGAGGTGGTAATATCCTGAGTAAGAGCCAGGGGTGGACAGAGTTACAGGAACATCCATGGTTGTGCTCTGCTGCTTATGGAGCTTTGATGGCAGTGAATGGGAACTATGCAAACAGCATAACACAGCAAGCTATGTGGTTTCTGATAACTCAGGAGTTATGGAAATAGTTTATTTCCCTATGCTATGCTGTTTGTGTAGCCTCCATTCACTGCCATCAGAGATGCATAAGCAGAGCACAACCATGGATGTTTCTATAACTCTGACCACCCATGGCTGGCGCTTACTTTTCTGCAACTCCACATATTGCTGCTGGTGCTAACTGGTTCTTCCCATCTTGGCTAAGAAAGGATGAGATGGGAATAACCCTTTTAAGGGGTTGTCTCACTTCAGTAAATGCCATTTATCATGTACAGAAAGTTAATGCAAGGCACTTACTAATGTATTGTGATTGTCCATATTACCTCCTTTGCTGGCCGGATTCATTTTTCCATCACATTATATACTGCTCGTTTCCAGGGGTTACTACCACCCTGCAATCAGTGGTCTACATTATAAATGTCATTTGCTGAAGTGAGACACACATACAATCATCTAATGTATGCTACCCATGGATGCATTTACAACAAAATTGGCCACAGCACTCTGTTCATAGAATCGCAGGGGTGGGTGCACGTCCGGGTAGCGTTCTAAGGCTCCACCTCCAGAACTTGTAAGTGTCACAAATATTTAGACAGCACTCCTTTTTTTTTTTTTTTTTTTTAGTGATAATTAAATGATTTTATTTCATGTTATTTCAGCCGGAATAGGTGTTTTTTTTTGTCAGTTGCAACGTTTCAGGCGTAATAATCGCCCTTCATCAGGCACTCTGAGGACCACACTAAGTATACAGCCGGCGCTTGAACTGAAATAAAATCACTTAATTATCACAAAAAAAAAAAAAAAAAGGAGTGCTGTCTAAATATTTGTGACACCCATGGATGCATTGAGAGTCATCACAACTAGAGTTGAGCGAACACCTGGATGTTCGGGTTCGAGAAGTTCGGCCGAACATCCCGGAAATGTTCGGGTTCGGGATCCGAACCCGATCCGAACTTCGTCCCGAACCCGAACCCCATTGAAGTCAATGGGGACCCGAACTTTTCGGCACTAAAAAGGCTGTAAAACAGCCCAGGAAAGAGCTAGAGGGCTGCAAAAGGCAGCAACATGTAGGTAAATCCCCTGCAAACAAATGTGGATAGGGAAATTAATTAAATTAAAAATTAAATAAATAAAAATTAACCAAAATCAATTGGAGAGAGGTTCCATAGCAGAGAATCTGGCTTCCCGTCACCCACCACTGGAACAGTCCATTCTCAGATATTTAGGCCCCGGCACCCAGGCAGAGGAGAGAGGTCCCGTAACAGAGAATCTGTCTTCATGTCAGCAGAGAATTAGTCTGCATGTCATAGCAGAGAATGAGGCTTCACGTCAGCCACCACTGCAACAGTCCATTGGCATATATTTAGGCCCAGCACCCAGGCAGAGGAGGGAGGTCCCGTAACAGAGAATCTGTCTTCATCTCAGCAGAGAATTAGTCTGCATGTCATAGCAGAGAATGAGGCTTCACGTCAGCCACCACTGCAACAGTCCATTGGCATATATTTAGGCCCAGCACACACACAGGCAGAGGAGAGAGGTCCCGTAACAGAGAATCTGGCTTCATGTCAGCAGAGAATTAGTCTGCATGTCATAGCAGAGAATCAGGCTTCACGTCACCCACCACTGCAACAGTCCATTGGCATATATTTAGGCCCAGCACCCAGGCAGAGGAGGGAGGTCCCGTAACAGAGAATCTGTCTTCATGTCAGCAGAGAATTAGTCTGCATGTCATAGCAGAGAATGAGGCTTCACGTCAGCCACCACTGCAACAGTCCATTGGCATATATTTAGGCCCAGCACACACACAGGCAGAGGAGAGAGGTCCCGTAACAGAGAATCTGTCTTCATGTCAGCAGAGAATTAGTCTGCATGTCATAGCAGAGAATGAGGCTTCACGTCAGCCACCACTGCAACAGTCCATTGGCATATATTTAGGCCCAGCACACACACAGGCAGAGGAGAGAGGTCCCGTAACAGACAATCTGGCTTCATGTCAGCAGAGAATTAGTCTGCATGTCATAGCAGAGAATGAGGCTTCACGTCACCCACCACTGCAACAGTCCATTGGCATATATTTAGGCCCAGCACCCAGGCAGAGGAGGGAGGTCCCGTAACAGAGAATCTGTCTTCATGTCAGCAGAGAATTAGTCTGCATGTCATAGCAGAGAATGAGGCTTCACGTCAGCCACCACTGCAACAGTCCATTGGCATATATTTAGGCCCAGCACACACACAGGCAGAGGAGAGAGGTCCCGTAACAGAGGATCTGGCTTCATGTCAGCAGAGAATCAGTCTGCATGTCATAGCAGAGAATCAGGCTTCACGTCAGCCACCACTGCAACAGTCCATTGGCATATATTTAGGCCTAGCACACAGGCAGAGGAGAGAGGTCCCGTAACAGACAATCTGGCTTCATGTCAGCAGAGAATCAGTCTGCATGTCATAGCAGAGAATCAGGCTTCACGTCAGCCACCACTGCAACAGTCCATTGTCATAAATTTAGGCCCAGCACCCAGGCAGAGGAGAGAGGTCCCGTAACAGACAATCTGGCTTCATGTCAGCAGAGAATTAGTCTGCATGTCATAGCAGAGAATCAGGCTTCATGTCAGTCACCACTGCAACAGTCCATTGGCATATATTTAGGCCTAGCACACAGGCAGAGGAGAGGTTCATTCAACTTTGGGTAGCCTCGCAATATAATGGTAAAATGAAAATAAAAATAGGATTGAATGAGGAAGTGCCCTGGAGTCCAATAATATATGGTTATGGGGAGGTAGTTAATGTCTAATCTGGACAAGGGACGGACAGGTCCTGTGGGATCCATGCCTGGTTCATTTTTATGAACGTCAGCTTGTCCACATTGGCTGTAGACAGGCGGCTGCGTTTGTCTGTAATGACGCCCCCTGCCGTGCTGAATACACGTTCAGACAAAACGCTGGCTGCCGGGCAGGCCAGCACCTCCAAGGCATAAAAGGCTAGCTCTGGCCACGTGGACAATTTAGAGACCCAGAAGTTGAATGGGGCCGAACCATCAGTCAGTACGTGGAGGGGTGTGCACACGTACTGTTCCACCATGTTAGTGAAATGTTGCCTCCTGCTAACACGTTGCGTATCAGGTGGTGGTGCAGTTAGCTGTGGCGTGTTGACAAAAGTTTTCCACATCTCTGCCATGCTAACCCTGCCCTCAGAGGAGCTGGCCGTGACACAGCTGCCTTGGCGACCTCTTGCTCCTCCTCTGCCTTGGCCTTGGGCTTCCACTTGTTCCCCTGTGACATTTGGGAATGCTCTCAGTAGCGCGTCTACCAACGTGCGCTTGTACTCGCGCATCTTCCTATCACGCTCCAGTGCAGGAAGTAAGGTGGGCACATTGTCTTTGTAGCGTGGATCCAGCAGGGTGGCAACCCAGTAGTCCGCACAGGTTAAAATGTGGGCAACTCTGCTGTCGTTGCGCAGGCACTGCAGCATGTAGTCGCTCATGTGTGCCAGGCTGCCCAGGGATAAGGACAAGCTGTCCTCTGTGGGAGGCGTATCGTCATCGTCCTGCCTTTCCCCCCAGCCACGCACCAGTGATGGACCCGAGCTGCGTTGGGTGCCACCCCGCTGTGACCATGCTTCATCCTCATCCTCCTCCACCTCCTCCTCATCCTCGTCCTCCTCGTCCTCCAGTAGTGGGCCCTGGCTGGCCACATTTGTACCTGGCCTCTGCTGTTGCCAAAAACCTCCCTCTGAGTCACTTCGAAGAGACTGGCCTGAAAGTGCTAAAAATGACCCCTCTTCCTCCTCCTCCTCCTCCTCCTCCTGGGCCACCTCCTCTTCCATCATCGCCCTAAGTGTTTTCTCAAGGAGACATAGAAGTGGTATTGTAACGCTGATAACGGTGTCATCGCCACTGGCCATGTTGGTGGAGTACTCGAAACAGCGCAACAGGGCACACAGGTCTCGCATGGAGGCCCAGTCATTGGTGGTGAAGTGGTGCTGTTCTGTAGTGCGACTGACCCGTGCGTGCTGCAGCTGAAACTCCACTATGGCCTGCTGCTGCTCGCACAGTCTGTCCAGCATGTGCAAGGTGGAGTTCCACCTGGTGGGCACGTCGCATATGAGGCGGTGAGCGGGAAGGCCGAAGTTACGCTGTAGCGCAGACAGGCGAGCAGCAGCAGGATGTGAACGCCGGAAGCGCGAACAGACGGCCCGCACTTTATGCAGCAGCTCTGACATGTTGGGGTAGTTGTGAATGAACTTCTGCACCACCAAATTCAGCACATGCGCCAAGCAAGGGATGTGCGTCAAATTGGCTAGTCCCAGAGCTGCAACGAGATTTCGCCCATTATCACACACCACCAGGCCGGGCTTGAGGCTCACCGGCAGCAACCACTCGTCGGTCTGTTGTTCTATACCCCGCCACAACTCCTGTGCGGTGTGGGGCCTGTCCCCCAAACATATGAGTTTCAGAATGGCCTGCTGACGTTTACCCCGGGCTGTGCTGAAGTTGGTGGTGAAGGTGTGTGGCTGACTGGATGAGCAGGTGGAAGAAGAGGAGGAGGAAGCCGAGAAGGAGGAGGTGGCAACAGGAGGCAAAGAATGTTGCCCTGCGATCCTTGGCGGCGGAAGGACGTGCGCCAAACAGCTCTCCGCCTGGGGCCCAGCTGCCACTACATTTACCCAGTGTGCAGTTAGGGAGATATAGCGTCCCTGGCCGTGCTTACTGGTCCACGTATCTGTGGTTAGGTGGACCTTGCCACAGATGGCGTTGCGCAGTGCACACTTGATTTTATCGGATACTTGGTTGTGCAGGGAAGGCACGGCTCTCTTGGAGAAGTAGTGCCGGCTGGGAACAACATACTGTGGGACAGCAAGCGACATGAGCTGTTTGAAGCTGTCTGTGTCCACCAGCCTAAATGACAGCATTTCATAGGCCAGTAGTTTAGAAATGCTGGCATTCAGGGCCAGGGATCGAGGGTGGCTAGGTGGGAATTTACGCTTTCTATCAAATGTTTGTGAGATGGAGAGCTGAACGCTGGCGTGTGACATGGTTGAGACGCTTGGTGACGGAGGTGGTGGTGGTGGTGTTGGTGGTACATCCCCTGTTTGCTGGGCGGCAGGTGCCAACGTTCCTCCAGAGGCGGAGGAAGAGGCCGAGGCGGCAGCAGCAGAATAGGCCGAGGCGGCAGCAGCAGAAGAGGTAGCAGGGGGAGCCTGAGTGACTTCCTTGGTTTTAAGGTGTTTACTCCACTGCAGTTCATGCTTTGCATGCAGGTGCCTGGTCATGCAGGTTGTGCTCAGGTTCAGAACGTTAATGCCTCGCTTCAGGCTCTGATGGCACAGCGTGCAAACCACTCGGGTCTTGTCGTCAGCACATTGTTTGAAGAAGTGCCATGCCAGGGAACTCCTTGAAGCTGCCTTTGGGGTGCTCGGTCCCAGATGGCGGCGGTCAGTAGCAGGCGGAGTCTCTTGGCGGCGGGTGTTCTGCTTTTGCCCACTGCTCCCTCTTTTGCTACGCTGTTGGCTCGGTCTCACCACTGCCTCTTCCTCCGAACTGTGAAAGTCAGTGGCACGACCTTCATTCCATGTGGGGTCTAGGACCTCATCGTCCCCTGCATCGTCTTCCACCCAGTCTTGATCCCTGACCTCCTGTTCAGTCTGCACACTGCAGAAAGACGCAGCAGTTGGCACCTGTGTTTCGTCATCATCAGAGACATGCTGAGGTGGTATTCCCATGTCCTCATCATCAGGAAACATAAGTGGTTGTGCGTCAGTGCATTCTATGTCTTTCACCGCTGGGGAAGGGCTAGGTGGATGCCCTTGGGAAACCCTGCCAGCGGAGTCTTCAAACAGCATAAGAGACTGCTGCATAACTTGAGGCTGAGACAGTTTCCCTGGTATGCATGGGGGTGATGTGACAGACTGATGGGGTTGGTTTTCAGGCGCCATCTGTGCGCTTTCTGCAGAAGACTGGGTGGGAGATAATGTGAACGTGCTGGATCCACTGTCGGCCACCCAATTGACTAATGCCTGTACCTGCTCAGGCCTTACCATCCTTAGAACGGCATTGGGCCCCACCATATATCGCTGTAAATTCTGGCGGCTACTGGGACCTGAGGTAGTTGGTACACTAGGACGTGTGGATGTGGCAGAACGGCCACGTCCTCTCCCAGCACCAGAGGGTCCACTAACACCACCACGACCATGTCCACGTCCGCGTCCCTTACTAGATGTTTTTCTCATTGTTATGGTTCACCACAACAACAAATATATTATTTGGCCCAATGTATTGTATTCAAATTCAGCGGGATATAAATTTGAGGCCTAGTATTTAGGCGCTGGGTGACCGGTATGGATTTAGTGACAGAATTAGACTTGGAAATGCACAGAAGCGTGTGTGTGTGAAGTTATTCTGAATGACCCAATGTGCACCTTGAATATTATATACCCTTTTAGGGATAGATTTCAAATAGCTCTGATATAGCAGAAACCACTAAATTATGAAATTGTTAAATTGGGAATTGTATTTAAACCCAGAACAAAAAATGTGCTTTGACGGACACTAAATAACTTTCCCAGCCACAACAGGACAGCGTTAACGAGAGATTTAGCAGGATATAAATTTGAGGCCTAGTATTTAGGCGCTGGGTGACAGGTATGGGTTTAGTGACAGAATTAGACTTAGAAATACACAGTAGCGGGTGTGTGTGAAGTTATTCTGAATGACCCAATGTGCACCTTGAATATTATATACCCTTTTAGGGATAGATTTCAAATAGCTCTGATATAGCAGAAACCACTAAATTATGAAATTGCTAAATTGGGAATTGTATTTCAACCCAGAACAAGAAATGTGCTTGAACGGACACTAAATAACTCGCCCAGCTACAGCACTAAGGACAGATTTAGCGGGATATAAATTTGAGACCTAGTATTTAGGCGCTGGGTGACAGGTATGGGTTTAGTGCCAGAATTAGACTTGGAAATACACAGTAGCGGGTGTGTGTGAAGTTATTCTGAATGACCCAATGTGCACCTTGAATATTATATACCCTTTTAGGGATAGATTTCAAATAGCTCTGATATAGCAGAAACCACTAAATTATGAAATTGCTAAATTGGGAATTGTATTTCAACCCAGAACAAGAAATGTGCTTGAACGGACACTAAATAACTCGCCCAGCTACAGCACTAGGGACAGATTTAGCTGGATATAAATTTGAGGCCTAGTATTTAGGCGCTGGGTGACCGGTATGGATTTAGTGACAGAATTAGACTTGGAAATGCACAGAAGCGTGTGTGTGAAGTTATTCTGAATGACCCTATGTGCACCTTGAATATTATATACCCTTTTAGGGATAGATTTCAAATAGCTCTGATATAGCAGAAACCACTAAATTATGAAATTGCTAAATTGGGAATTGTATTTCAACCCAGAACAAGAAATGTGCTTGAACGGACACTAAATAACTCGCCCAGCTACAGCACTAAGGACAGATTTAGCGGGATATAAATTTGAGGCCTAGTATTTAGGCGCTGGGTGACAGGTATGGGTTTAGTGCCAGAATTAGACTTGGAAATACACAGTAGCGGGTGTGTGTGAAGTTATTCTGAATGACCCAATGTGCACCTTGAATATTATATACCCTTTTAGGGATAGATTTCAAATAGCTCTGATATAGCAGAAACCACTAAATTATGAAATTGCTAAATTGGGAATTGTATTTCAACCCAGAACAAGAAATGTGCTTGAACGGACACTAAATAACTCGCCCAGCTACAGCACTAAGGACAGATTTAGCGGGATATAAATTTGAGGCCTAGTATTTAGGCGCTGGGTGACAGGTATGGGTTTAGTGCCAGAATTAGACTTGGAAATACACAGTAGCGGGTGTGTGTGAAGTTATTCTGAATGACCCAATGTGCACCTTGAATATTATATACCCTTTTAGGGATAGATTTCAAATAGCTCTGATATAGCAGAAACCACTAAATTATGAAATTGCTAAATTGGGAATTGTATTTCAACCCAGAACAAGAAATGTGCTTGAACGGACACTAAATAACTCGCCCAGCTACAGCACTAAGGACAGATTTAGCGGGATATAAATTTGAGACCTAGTATTTAGGCGCTGGGTGACAGGTATGGGTTTAGTGCCAGAATTAGACTTGGAAATACACAGTAGCGGGTGTGTGTGAAGTTATTCTGAATGACCCAATGTGCACCTTGAATATTATATACCCTTTTAGGGATAGATTTCAAATAGCTCTGATATAGCAGAAACCACTAAATTATGAAATTGCTAAATTGGGAATTGTATTTCAACCCAGAACAAGAAATGTGCTTGAACGGACACTAAATAACTCGCCCAGCTACAGCACTAAGGACAGATTTAGCGGGATATAAATTTGAGGCCTAGTATTTAGGCGCTGGGTGACAGGTATGGGTTTAGTGCCAGAATTAGACTTGGAAATACACAGTAGCGGGTGTGTGTGAAGTTATTCTGAATGACCCAATGTGCACCTTGAATATTATATACCCTTTTAGGGATAGATTTCAAATAGCTCTGATATAGCAGAAACCACTAAATTATGAAATTGCTAAATTGGGAATTGTATTTCAACCCAGAACAAGAAATGTGCTTGAACGGACACTAAATAACTCGCCCAGCTACAGCACTAAGGACAGATTTAGCGGGATATAAATTTGAGGCCTAGTATTTAGGCGCTGGGTGACAGGTATGGGTTTAGTGCCAGAATTAGACTTGGAAATACACAGTAGCGGGTGTGTGTGAAGTTATTCTGAATGACCCAATGTGCACCTTGAATATTATATACCCTTTTAGGGATAGATTTCAAATAGCTCTGATATAGCAGAAACCACTAAATTATGAAATTGCTAAATTGGGAATTGTATTTCAACCCAGAACAAGAAATGTGCTTGAACGGACACTAAATAACTCGCCCAGCTACAGCACTAGGGACAGATTTAGCTGGATATAAATTTGAGGCCTAGTATTTAGGCGCTGCGTGACAGGTATGGGTTTAGTGACAGAATTAGACTTGGAAATACACAGTAGCGGGTGTGTGTGAAGTTATTCTGAATGACCCAATGTGCACCTTGAATATTATATACCCTTTTAGGGATAGATTTCAAATAGCTCTGATATAGCAGAAACCACTAAATTATGAAATTGCTAAATTGGGAATTGTATTTCAACCCAGAACAAGAAATGTGCTTGAACGGACACTAAATAACTCGCCCAGCTACAGCACTAGGGACAGATTTAGCTGGATATAAATTTGAGGCCTAGTATTTAGGCGCTGGGTGACCGGTATGGATTTAGTGACAGAATTAGACTGGGATATGGCCAAAAAATAAACAGACTATTGCTGGTTAAATGCACTTGGTGTGACAGCTTCACCCTGATGTAGGCTTTAGCCAAAAAACAACCACACCATTGAGGGTTAAATGCACTTGGTGACAGGCGCAGCTTGCCCCTGATTTAGTATATGGCCAAAAAATGAACAGACTATTGCTGGTTAAATGCACTTGGTGTGACAGCTTCACCCTGATGTAGGCTTTAGCCAAAAAACAACCACACCATTGAGGGTTAAATGCACTTGGTGACAGGCGCAGCTTGCCCCTGATTTTGTATATGGCCAAAAAATGAACAGACTATTGCTGGTTAAATGCACTTGGTGTGACAGCTTCACCCTGATGTAGGCTTTAGCCAAAAAACAACCACACCATTGAGGGTTAAATGCACTTGGTCGCAGCTTGTGCTGGCGCACCACAAGACACAAAATGGCCGCCGATCACCCCAGAAAAATGTGACTGACAAACGGTCTGTGCAGCCTAAAAACAGTGAGCAATTGAGGATCAGCAGCTCAATGATCCACAGCTGCAGATCGATCAGTTAATCAAGTCCTTTGGAGGAGTTAATCTGCCTAATCTCGCCCTACTGTCGCAGCCGCAACCTCTCCCTACGCTAATCAGAGCAGAGTGACGGGCGGCGCTATGTGACTCCAGCTTAAATAGAGGCTGGGTCACATGGTGCTCTGGCCAATCACAGCCATGCCAATAGTAGGCATGGCTGTGATGGCCTCTTGGGGCAAGTAGTATGACGCTTGTTGATTGGCTGCTTTGCAGCCTTTCAAAAAGCGCCAAGAAAGCGTCACAAAAGCGCGAAGAAAGCGACGAACACCGAACCCGAACCCGGACTTTTACGAAAATGTCCGGGTTCGGGTCCGTGTCACGGACACCCCAAAATTCGGTACGAACCCGAACTATACAGTTCGAGTTCGCTCATCCCTAATCACAACTAGTGTTGAGCGAATTGAGCTTTGGATCAGAGATCCGAAGTCGATTCATTCAAAACACTTTGGGTTTTAATGCTGTCTCCATATACAGCATTAACATATATCGCTTCTGTGTGGGCAAAATTAATCTCGCTCCAAGTTGCACGAGACTTCGGTTAATTAATTTGGCAATCGCATCTGCGTCTTTAAAAACATTTTAAAATAGCAATCCGAAGTTGGGTGTGGTACTGGCTGGTTCCCCCGATACCAAACCCAACTTCAGATTGCTCTTTTAAAATGTTTTTAAAGACGCACACGTGTTTACCGAATTAATCACTAATCACAACTATAAGTAGAATTCAGTTTGATATTTATTGGAGAAAGTGTGCTTTTAATTAAAGGGGCTGGACACTTTCTGGCTCCTCTTGACCAATGTATCTGTGAGATGATTATATAGCACTTATTAATATAGCCTGTGTTGAAATTCTTCTAATTTTCTATATTTCATAAGGAATCCCCCTTGTTTACAAAGTCTTTTGTGCTGTCCACATAGAGGTCCTGTCCATAAAATGGCTGCTGTTGGAGGGTCATGTGACCAGACACATCACCTCCTTGCAGTCCCTCCTCCATTCAAACACACTGCACCTGCCATTTCTACTTGTTCTGTTGAGAGTTCAGTGCAGTTGCAACGTGCTGCCCCCCAGGGCCGATCGTATCCCAGGTTTTAGGAATGCTGAGTGGTGATGCGGCCCTATTCGTTTTGTGTGTGTCACGGTGCTCCTACTTGGATACCGTCGCTCCCCAGGGTTAGGCTCTGTAGCAATAAAGGGGAGAGTGATAGTTGGTGGAGTAAGAGTCCAGACTTGGTATAGTTCAACAGCTATCTTTCATATGGCTCTATCAGGTTTTGGGGTAGTCTCGCAGGCAAACGTGAATCCCTTGCTTTACCTTTCTCTGCTGTGCAAATCTCTGGCTTTGGTCTGATTACTGGCTTCTGTAGCAGTTCTAGTACATATGGATTGGGGTGCCTTTGGCTGTAGACCCCCTAATGAATACTCTGTCACCTAGTCTATAAGGAGTCATGGCGCTCCTCATCTCCAACTCTCAATTTCCCTCTCCACTCTAGACTGACTCTAGAATTAACTACTGCTTCCTACAACCCCTCCCTTGGCAGGAAACAGTACTAGTCTACTCAAAATGGGGAGAATGGAATGGTAAGTTCCATTCTATCTAAAGATCTCTCTCTGCCAGATACACTGTCACCTGCTGGTGAACCAGGCACATTACATGAACATAACAGTTTCATAGCAATATTATCAATGCACAGTATAGGAGGACTTGGAATAAATACACAGATGACATTATTGTTAGCCATTAAAGACAGTAGCATGGTGTAGGAATGGTAGTGCCTGCTCTGGGGTACTACACAGTGTGCTTAAATGGAGAAGACATCACATGGAGGTGATTTGCCTGGTCACATGACTGACCATCAGCAGCCATTTTATGGACAGGACCTTATGAAATATAAAAAATGGTGCAGAATATTAGTGAAGACTATATTAGTAAGAGCCATATAGCCATCTCACAAACACATTGGTCAGCAGACAGCAGAAAGTGCCCAATGCGTTTAATCAATGTCATCATGACAACAAAGCAATTGAACTAAATATTATTCCTGTTCATATAAAAGGGATTAGGAGAGTGAAAATGGAAAAAAAGAGAATATATTCAAATATTCTTGTAAACCTCACTAAGCATCTAAAATAAGCCCATGCAAAACCATGTGGGGATAGAATTAGGAATAAATTAATTCTACTGAAATGTCAGCCCTTTATAGCGTATCTGAAATGGGAAATTAGCAATATAAGCTACAATTATCTTTTCATTAAATTCTGACTCAGCTGCTATTTAAAATAAGTAAAAACACATTTCACCACTTCAGTAACAATTAGTAAAAAAAAAGATAAAATTTCCACAGCTGATGATGCAGAAGAACCAATTCCACCCCCTTTCCAGATATAAATGCGTGCCAGTTTGAATGGTGCAACGTTGTTGGGTGGACAATGAGTTTGACACATTTATCTAAAGCCATGGAGTCAATGAAAAGCATAAACCCATGGGGGTTTCTGTTTTTATGATCATTTTGGGGATGGTATGTTTCCATTGCCAGTGATCTGATAAAAATATGGTCACAGAGTGAAACAATGAAAATGGTTCATTAGATTATAATTATCACAGTTTCTCTATGTTTACAGAACACAAATACCACATTTTGAAGGAGGCACAGATAGAACTGTAGAAACCTAATGCGTATTGTAAGTTGTGGGCATAATGTCATATAATACTATATAGATCATGATTAAACATATAATTACCTATATAAGTAGGTTGACGTGATTAAACCGCTGTTTTTCTTTTGTTGATCTGAATATGCAAATGAGACCCCTGGTGCAATATGGGCATCGCCATTGCTCTTGTTGCACCCAAGCTCCACTAATGTCTGTGGTCAGCCTCTCCATGGTTGCTTTGATTGACAGGGTGGTAGCAAAGCAGGGGCTGGCCACAGAAATGAGTACAGCTTGGGTTCAACAAGAGCCATTGTGATGCCCCAATTACAGATATGCCCAAATTATCTGTGTATATATACTTATAAAATGCAGCCAGAATATTCCCCCATCTCGAGTGCCCCCCCCCTCGAATGCGCCTGCAAGAGGGAGAGGCCGACAACTGGACAATTATGTCCAGTTTCGGCCACTTCAAAGGACAGAGGGTCAATAAAGATCCTCTGCCCTTTGATAACATAGAGCTCCCCTGCCCCTGTATGCGGCGTACCTCCGGCACTGTAATTACAGCACCAGAGGTATGTGATATGTGTATGTGATATCTCCACAGGTGAGAGGATCAAAGGATCCTCCCACCTGGAAGCGCGCATATATCACCGCGCCAGCACACGTGGACTTGGCTGAAGGTGTGCAGGCGCTCAGGGAAGTGAATCCCGACCCACCTCCCAGAAGACCCCCAGAAGAGAGCGCCAGCTGCGCTGCGCTAGAAAGGACCTGACCTGCATCACCCGAGGAGGAAGGAAGAGCGCAGGCAGCATTGTGCAGCGCAAGAGAAGACCACCCCCCCCCCTAGGAAGAGATCAGGCAGCGCTCAAGGAGAGCAGGAAGCGCAGGATGGACGAAGCCCTGCAGCCCCACTGAAGGCTGCCCTGCCTCCTATCCACTCCCTATAACCCCTGATGCTCATATCACCCTCCTTCCCCAGCATTCTTGATCAAGCCCTTGCTGGGCTGATCTTGATCCCTGCCCAGCCAGGAATTAACCCCTTCACTGCTCCCTGCAGCCATAACACCTATACTGCTGCATGGCGGTTATTGTGCTTAACCCCTTGTGCTCGTTGGGACAGTGTGTAGATAGGTTGGATGGGTTGCTGATATTTATGTAAGTGGTATGTTTAGACAGAGTTTGGGGTGTAATATATTGTACTGTGTGTGTGTAGTGTAGTTTAGGTGTATTATAGTGTTGTTAATGTATTACTGTGTGCGATTATAAGTATATATATTTATATGTCCATTGATATAAATATAGATAATTATAGCAATAATAGACTGTTGACGTATAATTGTTTTAATACATTTCTTTTATTATTCAAAATGCATTGTATAGTCATTTGTTGTAGCCGCAGCAATAGTAGTAGTAATACGCACGTAGTTTAGTTCAGTGTAGAGTGAGGCAACAGAGTTAGTTTCTTTTAAGGTATAAATTGGCAGAGTCATCAATAGATGACTCACGCCTATTTATGAATATTAATTATTGAGATTACCCAAAATATCAATAAGTAATATCCCCTTTTACAATGATTATAGTTCACCTTTGTTTATTAAAAAATCCATCGTTTACAGAATTATTTTCAAAATTAGCAATTTTCTAAATTTGAATTTCTCTGCTTTTAAGACAGATAGTAATACATCATAAAAGAGTAATTACTTTACATTTTCCATATGTCCACTTTCATGATTGCATAATTTTGTAAATGTAATTAGATTTTTTAGGATCTTATAAAGCTTAGAATTTTAGAAGCACATTTTAAAATTTTTAAGAACATTTACGAAACACACTTTTGTAAGGACCAGTTCAGTTATGAAGTCACTTTTTGAGGCTTACATAGTGGAAACCACCCTTAAATGACCACATTGTAGAAACTACACCCCTCAAGTTATTAAAAACTGATTTTACTAACTTTGTTAACCCCTTAGGTGTTCCACATGAATAAGCGGAAAAGGGAGATTATATTTTTAAATTTTACTTTTTGGGCAGATTTCCCATTTTAATCCATTTTTTTTCCTGTCACACATTGAGGATTAACAGCCAAAGAAAACTCAATATTTATTACCCTAATACTGCAATTTAGAGAAACACCCAAAATGTGGTCGTAAACTGCTGTATGGGCACACGGCAGGGCGCAGAAGGACAGAAGCGGAATGTGGATTTTGGAGGGCAGATTTTACTGGTATAATTTTAAGTTGCTATATGACATTTAAAGACCCCCTGATGCAACCCTAGAGTAGAAACCCCCAAAAAGTGACCCAATTTTTGAAAATACAGGATATGGTTACAGTTTTATTAGTATTCTTTTTGGGTACATATGATTTTTGATTGCTCTGTATTACACTTTTTGTGTGGCAAGGTAGCCAAAAAATGGCTGTCCTGGCATACTTTTTATTGAATTTTTTTTACGACATTCACCTAACAGGTTAGATCATGTGCTATTTTTATAGAGCAGGTTGACATGGACGCGACAATATCAAATATGTCAACTTTTATTATTCATTCTTATTTCAGTTTTACATAATAAATCATTTTTGAAAAAAATCATGTTTTTATGTCTCCTTTTTCTGAAAGCCATATTTTTTACAAATTTCCGGGCGATCTTATGTAGTGGCAATTTTTTTGTGGCATCAGGTGACGGTTTGAGTAGTACTATTTTGGGGTACATACAAATTTTTGATCGTTTGGTATTACACTTTTTGTGATGTAGGGTGATAAAAAATGGCTATTTTTGGCACAGTTTTTATATATATATTTTTTTTACGGCGTTCACCAGACGGGTTGGATCATGTGATATTTTTATAGAGCAGGTTGTTATGGAAGTGGCAATATCCAATATGTCTCCCCCCCCCCCCCCCCCTATTTTTTACCATTTTATATGTCTCTTTTTTTGAGAAAGGGGAATATATACACTAAACAAAAATATAAATGCAACACTTTCGGTTTTGCTCCCATTTTACATGAGCTGAACTCAAAGATCTGAAACATTTTCTAAATACACAAAAGACCCATTACTCTCAAATATTGTTCACAAATCTGTCTAAATCTGTGTAAGTGAGCACTTCTCCTCACAGGTGTGGCATATCAAGGTGCTGATTAAGAAAGAAGCATTAATATTCCACAGGTGTGCCTTAGACTGCCCATAATAAAAGAACATTCTGAAATGTGCACAGTTTTGCCTTACCAGTCAGTATCTGGTGTGGCCACCATTCGCCTCACGCAGTGCAACACATCTCCGTCGCAAAGAGTTGATCAGGTTGTTGATTGTGGCATGTGGAATGTTGGTCCACTCCTCTTCAATAGCTGTGCGAAGTTGCAGAATATTGGCAGGAACTGGAACACGCTGTCGTATACGGCAATCCAGAGCATCCCAAACATGCTCAATGGGTGACATGTCCGGTGAGTATACTGGCCATGCAAGAACTGGTATGTTTTCAGATTCCAGGAATTGTGTACAGATCCTTGCAATATGGGGTGGTGCATTATCATGCTGCAACATGATGTGATGGTCGTGGATGAATGGCACAACAATGGGCCTCGGGATCTCGTCACGGTATCTCTGTGCATTCAAAATGCTATAAAATAAAATGCACCTGTGTTCGTTGTCCATAACATATGCCTGCCCATACCATAACCCCACCGCCACCATGGCCACACCGATGAGGACGACGAGCATGCAGATGAGCTTCCCTGAGACGGTTTCTGGCAGTTTGTGCAGAAATTCTTTGGTTATGCACATGTTGTTGCTGCAGCTGTCTGGGTGGCTGGTCTCAGATGATCATGGAGGTGAACATGCTGGATGTGGAAGTCCTCGGCTGGTGTGGTTAAACGTGGTCTGCGGTTGTGAGGCCGGTTAGATGTACTGCCAAATTCTCTGAAACGCCTTTGGAGATGGCTTATAGTAGAGAAATTAACATTCATTGCACGGGCAATAGCTCTGGTAGACATTCCTGCAGTCAGCATGCCAATTGCACACTCCCTCAAACGTTAAGACATCTGTGGCATTGTGCTGTGTGATCAAACTGCACATTTCAGAGTTGGCTTTTATTGTCGGCAGTCTAAAGCACAGTTGTGCAATATTCATGCTCTCTAATCAGCACCTTGATATGCCACACCTGTGAGGTGGGATGGATTATTGGATTATTTTAGCAAAGGAGAAGTTGTCACTAAGGGTAATTTCACACTAGCATTATTCTTTTCCAGCACTGAGTTCCGTCCTAGGGGCTCAATACCGGAAAAGAACTGATCAGTTTTATCCTAATGCATTCTGAATGGAGAGCAATCTGTTCAGGATGCATCAGGATGTCTTCAATTCAGTCTTTTTGCTTTTTCAGGACAGAGATAATACCGCATTATCTCAGTCAAAAATTCCGTAACACTTGCCGGAATGCCGGATCCGGATCTGGCCCCGAGTGTTCCGGCAAAACAGATACGTTTTTGCGATCTGTGCATGCTCAGACCGCAAAAATTTTAAAAATAAGTAAATGCCAGATCTGTTTTTCTGGATGACACCGGAGAGACGGATCCGGCATTTCAATGAATTTGTCAGACGGATCAGGATCCTGATCCATTTGACAAATGCCATCAGTTTGCATACGTTTTGATGGATCTGCCTGCTGGAATCCTCTGCCGCAAGTGTGAAAGTACCCTAACACAGATTTAGACAGATTTGTGAACAATATTTGAGAGTAATGGGTCTTTTGTGTATGTAGAAAATGTTTCAGATCTTTGAGTTCAGCTCATTCTAAATGGGAGCAAAACCGAAGTGTTTTTTGCATTTATATTTATATACAGTTGCAAAAAAAAGTGAACCCTTTGGAATGATATGGATTTCTGCACAAATTGGTCATAAAATGTGATCTGATCTTCATCTAAGTCACAACAATAGACAATCACAGTCTGCTTAAACTAATAACACACAAATAATTAAATGTTACCATGTTTTTATTGAACACACCATGTAAACATTCACAGTGCAGGTGGAAAAAGTATGTGAACCCCTAGACTAATGACATCTTGAAGAGCTAATTGGAGTGAGATGTCAGCCAACTGGAGTCACATCAATGAGATGAGATTGGAGGTGTTGGTTACAGCTGCCCTGCCCTATAAGAAACACACACCAGTTCTGGGTTTGCTTTTCACAGGAAGCATTGCCTGATGTGAATGATGCCTCGCACAAAAGAGCTCTTAGAAGACCTACGATTAAGAATTGTTGACTTGCATAAAGCTGGAAAGGGTTATAAAAGTATCTCCAAAAGCCTTGCTCTTCATCAGTCCATGGTAAGACAAATTGTCTATAAATAGAGAAAATTCAGCACTGCTGCATCCTGTAAAGATGACTGGAAGAGCACAGTGCAGACAGCTCAATGAGGTGAAGAAGAATCCTAGAGTGTCAGCTAAAGACTTACAAAAGTCTCTGGCCTATGCTAACATCCCTGTTAGCGAATCTACGATACGTAAAACACTAAACAAGAATGGATTTCATGGGAGGATACCACAGAGGAAGCCACTGCTGTCCCAAAAAAACATTGCGGCACGTTTACAGTTTGCACAGTTTGCACAAGGATGTTCCACAGCAGTACTAGCAAAATATTCTGTGATCAGATGAAACCAAAGTTGAGTTGTTTGGAAGAAACACACAACACTATGTGTGGAGAAAAAGAGGCACAGCACACCAACATCAAAACCTCATCCCAACTGTGAAGTATGGTGGTGGGGGCATCATGGTTTGGGGCTGCTTTCCTGCGTCAGGGCCTGGACGGATTGCTATCATCGAAGGAAAAATGAATTCCCAAGTTTATCAAGACATTTTGCAGGAGAACTTAAGGCCATCTGTCCACCAGCTGAAGCTCAACAGAAGATGGGTGTTGCAACATGACAACGATCCAAAGCATAGAAGTAAATCAACAACAGAATGGCTTAAACAGAAGAAAATACGTCTTCTGGAGTGGCCCAGTCAGTGTCCTGACCTCAACCCGATTAAGATGCTGTGGCATGACCTCAAGAAACCGATTCACACCAGACATCCCAAGAATATTGTTGAACTGAAACAGTTCTGTAAAGAGGAATGGTGAAGAATTACTCCTGACCGTTGTGCACGTCTGATCTGAAACTACAGGAAACGTTTAGTTGAAGTTTTTGCTGCCAAAGGAGGTTCAACCAGTTATTAAATCCAAGGGTTCACATACTTTTTGCACCTGCACTTTGGAAGTTTACTTGGTGTGTTCAATAAAAACATGGTAACATTTAATTCTTTGTGTGCTATTAGTTTAAGCAGACTGTGATTGTCTATTGTTGTGACTTAGATGAAGATCAGATCACATTTTATGACCAATTTGTGCAGAAATCCATATCATTCCAAAGGGTTCACATACTTTTTCTTGCAACTGTATATCTTTGTATGAGCTGAAACATTGCCTTCCACATGGGTGAATAAACACCATTTTGCTTTTTACCTGGAGTGCTGTCTGATTTTCTATCTTCACGGGGTAAGCAGCTATATCCCTGGACTTAGCACCCACTTACTCTTATTGTCCAGTGCCGCCATCACGTTCCTTTTTATATATATATATATATATATATAAGTATCAAAAGGATAAGGCAGCACTCCAGGTAAAGTGAAAAAAGGTGGATCTTTATTCCCTCTGCAACGTTTCAACCGTCTCGATGCGGTCTTTCTCAAGCATATCACACAGTGTCATACAAGGGTATATATACCCACAATCCATAGCAGGAGATTTAGAGTGACAATCAATCAATATACAACATGATTAATTCATAAAACGTATATAGAACATAATAAAGTGCTTTGTGCATAATAAAGTGAATCTGACTAATACAATTACATGCTGATTCATATATCATAATACATTCACAGTATATACAGCCTCTCTACTGTGATTAAATTGTTAGTTCACAACTCATCCATGTATTTGAAATTACCTGTGTATCATATAAAGTGCAATCATAACAATAAAAGTTAAAAACAACTCACACCGAAGCACCTGTGCAGGGGCGCCAAGATCCGCGTCCTCACTGTCAAACCGCGCATGCCCAAGAGGTCAACCGCGTCACGGTACGCGACTCCATTAGGACCGAAGCCAGAGGCCGTCACCAAGGAAACGTGACGTCAGAGACACGCGACCCGGGAGGCGGCTCCATGACCAGACCAGAGGCGTCGCCGGGAAACACCCATGATGCAAGGGCCGCGTCACCAGGTCAGACACGCCTACAATAGTGGCATCGCTGCCATAGCAACAACCGGCCCAGCAACATGCTCAGTGTCTCCACAGGATCCAGCGGAAGGCATAGGGCAGGCGCGGGTCCACAAAGGAACGGCGTAGGGAGAGCAAAGGCCAAATAAGTATCCATAAGAACATATATAGCTGAGGCTTAATAAATGCCTCATTAGGTCAACCTGCATTGAGATATTAGAATATTAACAAATCGGAGTGAACGTGGTCCGAGTATATCGGCAACAGGGATTACCCCTAAATTTAATCTGCCATACTCCTCTTATTTCACACTGGGCCGGGGACCAAAAGAGGCCACGTCGTTCTCACGACCATCGCCCCTGGTCCCTATCGGAAAAGGGTCCATAGCACATCAATGCCATGGTGCCCAGTTCCAGAAACCGACCCTCATGTTTTAGAACATAAAGAAGACCACCACTCCACAGAAGTATAATTACGGTAGACCCATTGAGTATCTTGTATTTCATATGGCCCAAAAGATCTCCCCCAACGCCATAAATCAACAAGGAGACACAGAAATAGACGCCCACTGTCCACGAACCAAAACGGTGCAGTCCCAATAACTGGAGAAAGAAAAGAGAAAGAACAAAATTAGAAAAATATAAAACGATCATATAAAGTACATGATCTATTTTCATAATAGATGACAAATGACACTAATACATATACACATACATCAGGGCGCAACGAGTCAAGGACCAAACGGGACTAGCACAGAAAACCCCCCTCTCTACACCACACTCCACTTAAAATCGACATTAAGACCATGCGGTCTCAGGGTGTTGAGGCGATGGATCCACCTCAATTCCCTCTGTTTAAGGGCCAGCGTCCTATCACCTCCCCTTCTGGACGAGGTGATATGGTCCACCAACATAAATCTCAAATCTTTTTCTTTGTGTTTGGCCTCCACAAAATGTTTGGGAACCGGCAGATCTTTTCTTTTTTGTCTGATAGAAAACCGGTGATTGTTGAGACGTGCCTTCATGTCACAAGTGGTCTCCCCAACATAGAGGAGACCACAGGGACAGGAAAGCACGTAGATCACAAACGAACTGTTACATGTTAAAAAGTGGCTAATCCCATACTGGGTCCCGGTGACGGGGTGCGTGAACTTCTCACCCTTGATCATATAAGGGCAGTTAACACAACCCAAACAAGGGTAGGAACCCCTTCTTCGGGAGCCAATATGGGACTGTACCAAGGTCCTAGTCTGAATATCCGCCCATACCAACTTATCACGGAAGTTGGCAGCATGCCTATAGGAAAGCAGAGGCGGCAAAGTCAAAGCTGGAATGTCAGGGAAGTTACTCCTCAATATCGGCCAATATCTGCGAACAATCTGGGCAATGGGAGCACTCTGCTCTGAATACGTTGATATAAACGGTATCCTCTCAGTTTTGCTGCATATATTGGCAGATGGTCTCGGTTGTGAATCTATCACTCGACTAAGATGTTTATCAATCACCTGAGCGGGATAGCCTCTATTCTTAAACCTATCTACCATCTGTGAAAACCGAGTCGGCAGCAAGTCAGGGTCCTGTACCACCCTCTTGACCCTAAGCAATTGGCCATAAGGTACAGAATTAATGATTGACCTAGGGTGACAGCTGTTGAAATGTAACAGTGTGTTACAGTCAGTCGGCTTGGTATAGATATTGTTCAATAGTGTGACCGTGGTGTCGAGAAACTGGACATGGGTCATCGGGACCCAGTATGGGATTAGCCACTTTTTAACATGTAACAGTTTGTTTGTGATCTACGTGCTTTCCTGTCCCTGTGGTCTCCTCTATGTTGGGGAGACCACTTGTGACATGAAGGCACGTCTCAACAATCACCGGTTTTCTATCAGACAAAAAAGAAAAGATCTGCCGGTTCCCAAACATTTTGTGGAGGCCAAACACAAAGAAAAAGATTTGAGATTTATGTTGGTGGACCATATCACCTCGTCCAGAAGGGGAGGTGATAGGACGCTGGCCCTTAAACAGAGGGAATTGAGGTGGATCCATCGCCTCAACACCCTGAGACCGCATGGTCTTAATGTCGATTTTAAGTGGAGTGTGGTGTAGAGAGGGGGGTTTTCTGTGCTAGTCCCGTTTGGTCCTTGACTCGTTGCGCCCTGATGTATGTGTATATGTATTAGTGTCATTTGTCATCTATTATGAAAATAGATCATGTACTTTATATGATCGTTTTATCTTTTTCTAATTTTCTTCTTTCTCTTTTCTTTCTCCAGTTATTGGGACTGCACCGTTTTGGTTCGTGGACAGTGGGCGTCTATTTCTGTTTTCTCCTTGTTGATTTATGGCGTTGGGGGAGATCTTTTGGGCCATATGAAATACAAGATACTCAATGGGTCTACCGTAATTATACTTCTGTGGAGTGGTGGTCTAAAACATGAGGGTCGGTTTCTGGAACTGGGCACCATGGCATTGATGTGCTATGGACCCTTTTCCGATAGGGACCAGGGGCGATGGTCGTGAGAACGACGTGGCCTCTTTTGGTCCCCGGCCCAGTGTGAAATAAGAGGAGTATGGCAGATTAAATTTAGGGGTAATCACTGTTGCCGATATACTCGGACCACGTTCACTCCGATTTGTTAATATTCTAATATCTCAATGCAGGTTGACCTAATGAGGCATTTATTAAGCCTCAGCTATATATGTTCTTATGGATACTTATTTGGCCTTTGCTCTCCCTACGCCGTTCCTTTGTGGACCCGCGCCTGCCCTATGCCTTCCGCTGGATCCTGTGGAGACACTGAGCATGTTGCTGGGCCGGTTGTTGCTATGGCAGCGACGCCACTATTGTAGGCGTGTCTGACCTGGTGACACGGCCCTTGCATCATGGGTGTTTCCCGGCGACGCCTCTGGTCTGGTCATGGAGCCGCCTCCCGGGTCGCGTGTCTCTGACGTCACGTTTCCTTGGTGACGGCCTCTGGCTTCGGTCCTAATGGAGTCGCGTACCGTGACGCGGTTGACCTCTTGGGCATGCGCGGTTTGACAGTGAGGACGCGGATCTTGGCGCCCCTGCACAGGTGCTTCGGTGTGAGTTGTTTTTAACTTTTATTGTTATGATTGCACTTTATATGATACACAGGTAATTTCAAATACATGGATGAGTTGTGAACTAACAATTTAATCACAGTAGAGAGGCTGTATATACTGTGAATGTATTATGATATATGAATCAGCATGTAATTGTATTAGTCAGATTCACTTTATTATGCACAAAGCACTTTATTATGTTCTATATACGTTTTATGAATTAATCATGTTGTATATTGATTGATTGTCACTCTAAATCTCCTGCTATGGATTGTGGGTATATATACCCTTGTATGACACTGTGTGATATGCTTGAGAAAGACCGCATCGAGACGGTTGAAACGTTGCAGAGGGAATAAAGATCCACCTTTTTTCACTTTACCTGGAGTGCTGCCTTATCCTTTTGATACTTATCTACATATAGCCGCCTGAGCCCACGGCTGTGAGGACGTGCACCGGTTTTCTGTCTTGTGCTGCTGAGACCCGCATTTTGTTTCTATATATATATATATATATATATATATATATATAAAAAAATATAAACGCAACACTTTCGGTTTTGCTCCCATTTTGCATTTTGCAATATATATATATATATATATATTTATTTATTTTTTTTACTTAAAAGTTTAGTATTTTTCATTGTTATAAACAGTTTTATTTCACTTTTTTTATTTTTCATTTTTGTTCCACTTTGGGACTTTAACATTTCAGGGTCTGATCCCCGTTTCAATACAGTATAATACATCTGTATTGTACTGCATTGACTATTAGTGCATTACACAGAGTATTACACTGATAGTTTGCCTATGAGACCCAGCCTGGGGGCTGGGCCTCATATGCCTCCGTAGCTGCCAGGCCCCAAGGCCTTTGAAAGATTTAGAGCTGCCATGGCAACTAGAGATGAGCGAATTTCATATTTTTGGAATTCGTTCACGCTTAGTTTACTGGTAAAAGTTGAATTGCGTCATGAATTCCGTTACCATGTACCATAACGCCGTCATGAATTCCGTTACCATGTACCATAACGCAATTCTAAGACGAAATTCATAACGGAATGCCTTTAGAGACATTCTGTTATTCATTCCATCATAATAGAAGTCTATGGGCTGGAAAATTGATCCGTCCCATTTCCGTTATGCAGGGGGGTACTGCATTCCGTTATGCATTCGGACATAGAATTCCGTTATGGTCCGTGGTAACAGAATCCATAACACAATTTACCTTTTACCAGTAAATGAAGCGTGAACGAATTTCATAACTTGAAATTCGCTCATCTCTAATGGCAACCATCCGGTCCCTGTCAGTGCAGCGCGGGGACCTATAGATCAGGACAGGGAGCACGAACCTCCCATGTGCCATGGTCAGCACTCTCTGCTGTATATGAGGGGTTAATCAACCGGTCTTGACATTATCACCGATGCTGGTGGAGGCAGGAGCGGTCCGGCTGTCAGTAACTGCCGGGCCCCTGCCACTGATCGCAACACTGCATGTGGGGAAGGGGAAGGACTGCAGGACTAGAATGCTCGTCCTGGGGCACAAACTAACGGCAATATAGGACGAGCATTCTTGTCCTGGGTCCGTAAGGTATTAAAGGGTATTCTCATTTCAGAAATCACCGCAATTATTAATAGGCTAAATGCACACGATCAGGATTGAGTGCGGATTTTCCGGGCGGATTTCCGTGCAGAAAATCTGCACTGTAGGTCATGTACATTTTATTCTATGAGAATTTGAAATTCTCAGTGCACACAATGCAGATTTTTTCCGCACGGATTTTGACCTTAAAATCCGCAGCATGTAGAGTTATTTTATTTTTCCTGACTGGATTTTCTTCATTCACTTAGGCCTCTTTCACACGGGCGTCATGTTTTTTGCCCGGATAAGAGGCGGGTGCGTTGCGGGAAAATGCACGATTTTTCCGCGCGAGTGCAAAACATTGTCATGCGTTTTGCACTCGCGTGAGAAAAGTCGCGCATGTTTGGTACCCAGACCCGAACTTCTTCACAGAAGTTCGGGCTTGGGATTGATGTTCTGTAGATTGTATTATTTTCCCTTATAACATGGTTATAAGGGAAAATAATAGCATTCTGACTACAGAATGCATAGTATAATAGTGCTGGAAGGGTTAAAAATAATAAAAAAGTTAACTCACCTTCTCCTCTTGTTAGCGTAGATCCCGGTCTGTTCTTTAGCTGTGGACTGAATGACCTGAGGTGACGTCAGATCACATGCTCCAATCACATGGTCCATCACCGTGGTGATGGAGCATGTGATCTGACGTCATCAAAGGTCCTTTAGCCACAGCTAAAGAACAGACCGGGATCTACGCTAACAAGAGGAGAAGGTGAGTTAACTTTTTTATTATTTTTAACCCTTCCAGCACTATTATACTATGCATTCTGTAGTCAGAATGCTATTATTTTCCCTTATCGGGAAAAATGATGCACTCTGCTGATCTCGCTGGGTACCTATATCAATGTATCAACACTGTCGCTCCTATATGATTTAGGTATCCTAAGTGAGGGAACGGGGTTGGGATATAGGCTGTATAGATTCCTGTTGATAGACACTGCTATCACCCTCAGTGTAAATCACTATCCTACAAAAACCCTAGTATCATAATTAACGTCCCTCACCACTGACTGACTTAAACTCTTTTTGTCGCTGCCTAATACATATTCCTGTCGTCTGTTAATACTGGCTGCAGTTAAACGCTGGCTCAACGCGTTTCTGGTTAGAACACCTCATCGGGAGCCTTAACACTGTTACTGCCAGTGTCACATAAATTCCTATGGACAAACAAAATGAGCACGCCACCTCTCAAGCGTGGCAGAGCTCTCGGTACTTGTGCGGCTGTGAAGTGGCCGCCAAAACCATGATGATTTAACAATGCGGCTCTGCCCATAGCACTCGACTCAATCAGCTGACCCAACTTGGGAGATAGGAGCGCTCCAACTGAGACACTCCCCCGGGCTGACGTCAGCTGCAATACATGAAGACCGGCCGTGACAGGTAAACAAACCTTCTTATTACAGGGATCATATTCGGCGGATATATTTACCGTCAGATGATCAAACAGCAGGAAATAATCCAAATGGCAGACTCCTTATTATGAAAACTAACTGCAAACATCAGCTTGTAATGGTACAATTCTGTCGGTTAGAGAATGTCACTAAGCGCAGATTGAGAGCTGCAGAATGCAAAATGCAGCCCCCAATACTGCGGAAACGGCATCAGGGTGACATGAACTAGGACTAGGGCATAATAAATTTATTATGGCCGCCCATCACACAATGATAAATGTATTATTGGCTGCCTGTCACTTCGCCACCTTGACTGCAGCTAACAGTAAATATATATATCAACGCCATGGTGGGTGAATGTACTCCTCCAACGTGTACATCCAGGGAGATGGAGATGGAATGGGAGCTGGGGATTTTTCCTACATACTGACATTAATTCAGTGTAATTACTTGCGCTATACCTCCTGTTTAACGTGTGAGCATCCTAAATATCAGTGACATTCATTCAGTGTAATTTTTTATTAGGTGGTGGTGACAGCGACATTACTTGCGCTATACCTCCTGTTTAACGTGTGCGCATCCTAAAAATATCTGTGACATTCTGTGTACTTTATTTGCGCATACACGTACAAAACCTGCGCTACTGTACGTGTGAAGTACTTGCAAGCATATATACCATTTAGTATGCGCAAGGCAAGCGGTAAGGGACGGGGAAGTGGCTGTGCTGCTGATGGTGCACGCAGAGGCCATAATCCTGGGCACGGTGAAACTGTGCCTGCTGCTAGAGCGCAAGAAACACACTCATCCACGATTTCTAGCTTCATGTCCCAGTTAGCAGTGAGGCGCAGGACACCACTCTCAAAGTCAGACCAGTGCGACCAGGCAGTCGGTTGGATTGCAGCAGATAATGCTTCCAGTTTTTAAGCACCACACTGTCTTCCAAAAAGTCCAGTCTCAGTAGCCAAGAGTCTGGTGAACAGAATCCTCACCCTGATACTCTTTCCACCCACGATGGAGAGTCTTGGCAAACAAGTGATCCCATACTGGGATATTCCGAGGAGCTGTTTTCATCGACATTTCTTAATTTGGGCCTCTCGCCAAGCCCGCTTGAAGAGGGACATGAGGACATCTTGTCTCCCTGATTCCCAAACTCTGGAGCATCCACAGTGAGAAGAAGATGATGGTGAGGAACAGCAATTACTGTGTCACGAGGTGGATGATGATGATGAGACACAGTTGCCAATAAGTCAACCGCAATTAGTGTCTCAAGAGGTTCGTGATGAGGAGGATGACCAGAGTGAGGAAGTGGAAGAGGAGGTGCTGGACGATGAAGTCACTGACCCAACCTTGGAAGGTAGCAAGCCGAGCGAGGACTGCAGTACAGAGAGGGAGGAATCCACAGCACTGCAACAGGCTGGAAGAGGCAGTGGGGTGGCAAAAGGGAGAAGGCGGGCCACACCAAACAGGCCCACAACTGTTCCCCGGAGCACCCCCTTGCGGCAATCTCCCTTGCCAAGGGGTAGGTGTTACGCAGTCTGACGCTTTTTTGAGGAAAGTGTATACAATAAAAGAATTGTAATTTGCAACCTGTGCTGTACCAAAATGAGCAGGGGCGTGAACACTAGCACCCTTACCACCACCAGCATGATCTGCCACATGGCATCAAAGCACCCTAATAGGTGGGCCCAATGCCTGGGTCCACAACCAGTGTCTGCGGGTCACACCACTGCCTCCTCTTCCCCTGTGTTACGTGCTGGCCAATCCCCTGTCCAAGATGCGGGCCCGGATGCCTCCCGCCATGCACCTGGACCTTTGCAAGCACCATCAGCTAGCACATCCACTTCTGTGTTCCAGCGCAGCGTACAGATGTGTATACCCCAGGCCTTTAAACGAAAGCGCAAATACCCAGCCACCCACCCACAGACCATAGCACTAGATGCGCACCTTTCCAAATTGCTGGCCCTGAAAATGTTGCCATTTAGACTTGTGGACACTGAGGCTTTCCCCAGCCTGATGGCGGTGGCTGTCCCGAGGTACAAACCAGATTAGAAAAAAGTTGGGACACTAAACAAATTGTGAATAAAAACTGAATGCAATGATGTGGAGATGGCAAATGTCAATATTTTATTTGTAATAGAACATAGATGACAGATCAAACGTTTAATCCGAGTAAATGTATCATTTTAAAGGAGAAATACATTGATTCAAATTTTTACGGTGTCAACAAATCCCCAAAAAGTTGGGACAAGTAGCAATAAGAGGCTGGAAAAAGAAAATTTGAGCATAACGAAGAGCTGGAAGACCAATTAACACTAATTAGGTCAATTGGCAACATGATTGGGTATAAAAAGAGCTTCTCAGAGTGGCAGTGTCTCTCAGAAGCCAAGATGGGTAGAGGATCACCAATTCCCACAATGTTGCGCAGAAAGATAGTGGAGCAATATCAGAAAGGTGTTACCCAGCGAAAAATTGCAAAGACTTTGCATCTATCATAATCAACTGTGCATAACATCATCCGAAGATTCAGAGAATCTGGAACAATCTCTGTGCGTAAGGGTCAAGGCCGTAAAACCATACTGGATGCCCGTGATCTCCGGGCCCTTAAACAACACTGCACCACAAACAGGAATGCTACTGTAAAGGAAATCACAGAATGGGCTCAGGAATACTTCCAGAAACCATTGTCAGTGAAAACAATCCACCGTGCCACCCGCCGTTGCCAGCTGAAACTCTACAGTGCAAAGAAGAAGCCATTTTTAAGCAAGATCCACAAGCTCAGGCGTTTTCAATGGGCCAGGGATCATTTAAAATGGAGTGTGGCAAAATGGAAGACTGTTCTGTGGTCAGACGAGTCACGATTCGAAGTTCTTTTTGGAAATCTGGGACGCCATGTCATCCGGACCAAAGAGGACAAGGACAACCCAAGTTGTTATCAACGCTCAGTTCAGAAGCCTGCATCTCTGATGGTATGGGGTTGCATGAGTGCGTGTGTCATGGGCAGCTTGCATGTCTGGAAAGGCACCATCAATGCAGAAAAATATATTCAAGTTCTAGAACAACATATGCTCCCATCCAGACGTCATCTCTTTCAGGAAAGACCCTGCATTTTTCAACAAGATAATGCCAGACCACATTCTGCATCAATCACAACATCATGGCTGTGTAGGAGAAGGATCCGGGTACTGAAATGGCCAGTTTGCAGTCCAGATCTTTCACCTATAGAGAACATTTGGCGCATCATAAAGAGGAAGGTGCAACAAAGAAGGCCCAAGACGATTGAACAGTTAGAGGCCTGTATTAGACAAGAATGGGAGAGCATTCCTATTTCTAAACTTGAGAAACTGTTCTCCTCAGTCCCCAGACGTCTGTTGAGTGTTGTAAGAAGAAGGGGAGATGCCACACAGTGGTGAAAATGGCCTTGTCCCAACTTTTTGGGGATTTGTTGACACCATGAAATTCTGATTCAACATATTTTTCCCTTAAAATGGTACATTTTCTCAGTTTAAACTTTTGTTCCGTGATTTGTGTTCTATTCTGAATAAAATATTAGAAGTTGGCACCTCCACATCATTGCATTCAGTTTTTATTCACGATTTGTATAGTGTCCCACTTTTTGGGAATCCGGTTTGTACTTTGTCCCGAGCCGCCAACATTTTTCACGGTGTGCAGTCCCAGCCTTACACCAGCATGTGTCCCCTAACATCACCCGTGCCCTGACCAACACAGTAAGGCCTCATGCACACGACAGTGCCATTTTTTTGCGGTCCACAAAGCGCATATCTGCAAAAAATGGAAGCCGCCTGCGTTGCCTTCCACAATTTGCGGAACAGAACGGGCGCCAGCAATATAAATGCCTATTCTTGTCCGCGGACAAGAATAGGACATGTTATATTTTTTAGCGGGGCCGCGGAACGGAGCCACAGATGCGGACAGCAAACGGCGGCTCGGATGTGAACCCAAACAACGGTCGTGTGCATGAGGCCTTATTGGGAAGTTCCACTTAACGACTGACACATGGACAAGTGCTTTTGGCCAGGGACGCTACATTTCCCTGACAGCACACTGGGTGAACGTTGTGGAGGCCGGGAGCGAGTCGTACCCTGGGATGGCACAGGTGCTAATGAAGCCAAGGATTGTGGGCCCTACTTCCATCAGGGTTTCTGCCACCACCTAAGTTAGTGGCTGCAACCCCCCCTTCTTCTCCTCTGCCTCCTCCTCCACTTCCACCTCTGAATTATCATCTTGCAGCACCAGTCAGACATCAGTCAGTAGCTGGAAGCAGTGTAGCACTGCAGTGGGGAAGCGGCAACAGGCCGTGCTTAAACTGATATGCTTAAGTGACAAACAGAACACCGCCGCAGAGCTGTGGTAGGGGATAAGGGACCAGACTGAGCTGTGGCTCTCGCCACTCAACCTAGAACCAGGCATGTACTACTAACAAATATTTAGAAAGGCTCTACCAGCGGACTACTGGAGCTCAGCCCTTCAGTTACCAACTGAAAGATAGGAATAAATGAATAGAAATATGGGCTGGCTCACAGTATTTTTGCACAAAATTTTTTATTAATAGCTATATAAACAATCTTTGTGTCATCACATCAGCATATATAGACATATAAATTACACAAGTATGTGCGGAGCTCACGCACAAACTTAAATAGCTGGAACTTCCCAATAAGGCCTCATGCACACGACCGTTGTTTGGGTTCACATCTAACCTGTCCCAATATTTAGACAGGTTTCTACAACCCTATGTCAGAGACACTCCTTCGTATCTTGGGGATACCTCTACAGTAGTGACACTGTTAGAAAATATGTACTGTCACCCAGATTGGATGCTTGCTACATTGGATGTAAGCTCTCTGTATACAAGCATCAATCACAATCAGGGTATACAGGCAGTGTCTCAAATTCTGAGCGATAAGGGGAACCTTGCAATTGAACAACTTCAATTTATACTGGACGGGATCAATTTTGTGTTAAACCACAATTATTTCCAATTTGGATCCAATTATTATTTACAGACTACAGGCACCGCCATGGGTACCAGGTTCGCTCCGAGCTATGCCAATTTATTCATGGCAGCTTGGGAAAAAGATACCATCACCCCAAAGCTTGGAGCGGACCTGGTCCTATGGCGGCGCTACATTGATGACATCCTGGTAGTCTGGAAGGGATCCCATGCATCATTGTTGGAGTTTATTGAAAATATAAATACCAACAAGTTAAATTTGAGTTTTATAGCTGATCCAAATAAAGTGGATTTTTTGGATTTACATATTGAAAAGAAGAATGAAACTTTTGTTTGCAGCACATACCAAAAAGATGTGGCCAAAAATAGCTTTATTCTAAACACAAGCTGTCACCTCCCCAGGTGGCTCTTGAATGTTCCTTTTAGCCAATTTAGGCGTCTGAGAAGGAATTGTACGGCAAAGGAACAATTTGAGATAGAGGCACTGAATATGAAAACACAATTTCTGGCAAAAGAGTATCCCAACAATTTGTTGGAGAACTCAATTCAAAGGGTAAGGCAATTAGACAGAACCTTATTTTTTAAACCCAAAGAAGCATCTGCTATCACACAAGAGCAAGACAACATAGCCAAAATAATCTTACCGTACAATAAAGATTATAAAATGGTGAGCAATATAGTCCATAATCACTGGCATCTATTAAAAGACGATAAAGTTTTAGGCCCAATACTTCCGGCACATCCGCCAATAGTTTACACTCGGGCCCCCAATTTGGGATTACAAGTGGCTCCCACCATAAGAAAACATCAGATGAAATCAATGATAACCCCTTGGGATAACTTAAAAGGCTTTTATAGGTGTGGCTGTTGTCAGAATTGCAGACAGACACATTTTGATAAAAATACAAAACAAATAGTGTCAACATCCAATAACTTCAAATGGGAAATAAAAGACATTCTGTCTTGTAACAGCAAGTCAGTAATTTATATCATTCAGTGCCCATGTCCAAAACAGTATATTGGTCGTACAAAAAGGATATTCAAGACTAGAATTTCTGAACATATTAATAATATTAAAAAGCAATCTGAAACGCATCCATTATCCAAACATTTTAAGCTATTTCATGCAGGTGATCCAAGTAAAATGAGATTTATGGCCATCCAGTCTGTGAAACAAGACTGGAGAGGAGGAGATTTTGTGGCTAAAATGTCCCGATTGGAATCCAAGAAAATATTCGAGTTTGGGTCCTTGATGCCACAGGGTCTAAACTCGGAAATTGAAATCTTTGGATTCCTGTAGGAGAGATGGGTTGGTCTACATGGGGAGTCGGTGCCGGGCTGTTTTCCAGCGCACCGACCCCTCCTGCACTCCTTCCCTTCTCTCCTCAAAGCCACATACAACTGTCCCAGCATGAGATTATTTTATGTGATTATTTTATGTTTTTATTTATATGTTTTTATTTATAGGTATATATTTAATAAATTTTTAAGTATATTGCATCATTTTTTTATATATGTATTTTGGTTTTATTTTTATTTATTTTTAAATGTAATTTTATTTTTATTCCTTTTTCTGATTAATGTAAACATGTACTGAAGTGTATGGATCAATGTAATATATGAAGAAAGCTATAGATATAAGAACAGCTCCATACACAGTCTGATCCATGTTTTCTATTGAACCCATTACATCACAGATAGAGTTATTGTGATATAATTCAGTTTGTGTTATAACTATTCTATATACCCAATAAGGATTCCATACAGCGATATACAAACATGTGAGTGAAATTTATACCGTATTTAATCTGTGGAAATTTATTGTATATATTGTAAAGATGTTCAATGAGGCCGTATAATCAGTCCAGTCCATAATCTGGTCCAGCTTTTATGTTAACCCCAAAAGGGTATTTAAGTCAAATCTTGTGTCCACATGCAGCATTCTATGATTGTCTACTGAGGAAGGAACTTGTTTCCGAAACGCGTCTAGTGTGTATAGTGACCAAGACTACAGGTGCGGTTTTTTACATAATATGCAAGAAAAGGACTTTCTTTAATCTTCAACCTTTGAAACATCTACAAGGATTTGAAGACGCTACAAATCATCTGAAAAGCCTTTTGTATTTTTAACCATCTACTAAATGGACTAAAATCTATGCTGCTATATCCAATACCATTACAAGTTTAAGGATAAACCTTGCTGTATCCACAACTGCCGGCCAGACAGGCCCAGCTAACCACCAGCTCAGCTCAGCTTATCCATCTTCCGTGTGCTTGACGGCCACGGGCACCTACGTCATCTTCCAGCGATCAACTGCTTGGCTGGACACGTGGGACGCTGAGCGAAACAACGGGTCTGAGGTCTTGTGCTGCAAGTTAACAGCTAACAGTAAGTGTAATATTGCTTACACAAAAAAGCGGTCCTGTTATAATACAGGATACCCGAACAGAGAAACCTCTTTTGTATCAATTACAGCAAGGATACATTGGAATCGCTGTAGCGACTGAGATATAATTTTGTCTCAATTACCTGGCAATCGACACTCATGTCCAGGACATTCCAGCGGCATAAGTAATTATTTCTTGCAGCCCCACTGTAGTCACTTTTGGTCCTATACTTAGGAGTACTCCAGCTATTTAAGTTTGTGCGTGAGCTCCGCACATACTTGTGTAATTTATATGTCTATATATGCTGATGTGATGACACAAAGATTGTTTATATAGTTATTAATAAAAAATGTTATGCAAAAATACTGTGAGCCAGCCCATATTTCTATTCATTTAGAACCAGGCATGGTTGTGTCTGTTAATGTCCGCAACTTGGTGGAGGCTTTGGAGCTTGGCAAGCTCACATGCATACCATGCCTAGCCCACGTGTTCAACCTAGTGGTTCAGCGGTTTCTCAAAACCTACCCTAATTTGCCTGAGCTACTGGTGAAGGTGCGCCACATGTGTGTCCATTCTCGCAAGTCATCGACAGCTTCCGCCGGTCTTGCAAAGCTGCAGCAGCGCTTGCAATTGCCAGCTCACCGACTGTTGTGCGACGTGAGCACGCGCTGGAACTCCACGTTCCACATGATGGCCAGGCTTTGTAAGCAGCAGAGGGCAGTAGTGGAATACAAGCTGCAACATGGTCGTCTCCTTTACAAGCGATGAGTGGGCATTGATGTCTGACCTCTGTAAGGTTTTACGCAACTTTGAGGAATCAACACAGATGGTGAGCGGCGATAACGCTATTATCAGTGTAACTATCCCACTTCTGTGTCTACTCAAACGCTCGCTGCTCACAATTAAGGTGGATGCTTTGCATGTAGAAGAGGTGGAAATAGGGGAAGAAAGTAAACAGCGTGATAGCCATACCTGCCTTAGTTCATCTTCTCAGCGCAAATTGGATGATGATGAGGAGAAGGAGCAGGAGACGGTTGCCTCCGCTACAGAAGGTAGTACCCATGGAAGTTTAATTCTATCTGTTCAGCATGGATGGGTAGAAGAGGAGGAAGAGGATGAGGAGATTGAGAGTCATCCTTCTGATGAGGACAGCGAAGTCTTGTCTGTTGGGACTCTGGCACACATAGCTGACTTTATGTTATGCTGCCTTTCCCGTGACCCTCGCATTGTACGCATTTTGGCCAACACCGATTACTGGTTGTTCACCCTTCTCGACCCTCGCTACAAAGAGAACTTCTCATCTCTCATTCCTGTGGTTGACAGGACGAGGAAAATGGTGCAATACCAGAGGGTCCTTGTGTAAAAATTGCTCCAAAAATTTCCATCTGACAACGCTGGCTGCAGAGTACGTAGTTCCTTTGCAACGAAGAGGGGAGACGAGGGGAACACACAGCAGTTCCGACAGAGGCAGGGAAACACACTCCAAGGCCTGGGACAGTTTTTACGACACCCCGCCAGCACCCTCAACCTAAGGCACGGCCTAGTGTCACAAGGAGGGAAAAATTTGGGAAGATGGTGAAGGAGTACGTAGCAGACCGTGTCATCGTCCTCAGTGATCCCTCTGTGCCTTACAACTATTGGGTGTCAAAGCTGGACACGTGGCACGTGGCTACGCCTTGGAGGTGCTGGCCTGCCCCGCTGCCAGCGTTTTGTCAGAGCATGTATTTAGTGCTTCTGGGGGCATAATAACTGATAAGCGCATCCGCCTGTCAACTGAAAATGCTGGCCGGTTGACTCTTATAAAAATTAACAAGGCCTGGATTTCTCCTGACTTCTCTACTCCACCAAAGGAAAGCGGCTGAACATAAAGGAACTCTAAATGTGGTTTTAATGGTATATTGAATACACTGTATACCCATGCACCCCTTCCACCACTAAAAAGGGTATATGGTTCAATCTCCCTTTTCTCGTCCTCCTCCTCCATCATATCAACATGCTTATTTGGCTGCTCTCGCTCCTAAAGTTTTAGAGGGTCAGCTCAGTAGCGGGCCCTCACCCATAATGTTTTAGGGGGTCACCAGCAGTCCCTCACCCGTAATGTTTTTGAGGGTCACCAGCAGGCCCTCAACGATATTATTGTTTTAGAGGGTCAGCTCAGCAGTAGACCCGCACCCCTAAATTTTTAGATGGTCAGCTAGGCAGCAGGCCCTTGCCCACCATTTTTTTTATATGGTCAGCTCGGCAGCAGGCCCTCACCCCTAATGTTTTAGATGGTCAGATCAGCAGCAGGCCCTCGCCCCTAATGTTTTAGAGGGTCACCAGCAGGCCCTTGCTCCTAATGTTTTTGAGGGTCACCAGCAAGCCAGCAATCATAATTTTTCATGGGTGTTTATGATGCCCTCCTTTATGTGTAATAAAGGGTGCATTGGAGTGCCTGTTCCTTGTAATTTTTAGCAGCCCTTTCACGTGGTGAATAGGCTTTATGAGTGTAGGAGTCCCACTACCTGAACAATTGTACCACAATATGAATGAGGCCCTCCTTTATGTGATATACAGGTTGTATCGGAGTGCCTCTTCTTTGTAATTTTTGGCAGGACTTGCACTTTATATACAAGTAAATATACAAGAAAGAATGTTTCCTAACAATTTTTCCTCTAAAATCGATTTTATCGTTTTGGTGCGTATTATTGTCAGTCTGTAAAAGTGGCGTACTACTCGGACAACATCGTTCCCAGCAGCGACCTGGGAGTCCAAGATGCATTTAGACATCTCCCCAATGCTGTTCCAGAACCATTTCGTGGTGTTACCATCAATTTCTGACATTTTACTATGAACCAGACACCCTCCCCTCTTGACTTCCATTGTGCTCGGGTGCTCGGTAGAGCACCCGAGCATCCTGAGGTGTTCTACTCGTGCACTTTGGTCGACCAACACTAACAAACATTGAAACCGTGTACCGTAATCTCTTTTGGGATGCCTAAAGGCTTCCTTTATTTACAGTATACTTGCAAGCCTAGGGACATCTCCTTTGACCCCGCAGAGTGTTGTCACAAATCAGGTTTAAGAAAAATACATGATGCATAAATACTTTAATTGCATATGCAAGCCAATATCGTACTACATATGGCTGCTGAAGCCCATATAGCTGTATTTCACTATCATTCCACACTTGTTTTGAATGCCAGTTACAACCAGTAACTCCAGTAATCCTAAAAAAAAAAAAATCTAGACATGTTGATGATCTGAGCACACGTTTTGATTAAGCTAAAACAGAAATTGTAGACTATATCCTAATGAGTGAAACAGTGGAAATGTAAAAAAATTTAAAGAGTGGAATTTTGGTTATTGCTCTCTCAAAACGTACAATTTATGTTTAGTATCACCTTCTGGCTATACTATACATCAGTGGTTTTAGAAAATTTTACCCCAGGAAATCCCAAACCATGTAGAAAATCCACCAGGTAGCAAAAACTGCGGCTCGGATGCGGACCAGAAAAACGGTTGTGTGCATGAGGCCTAAATTCCCTATCAGTATGTCTTGAGTTTGAGAAGAAACTGGAGCACCCAGAGGAAACCCATACAAAGCTAGGGAGAACATACAAACTCCATGCAGATGACCTCGTCAGATTCCATACCTAGGACCCCAGCACTGCAAGGCACCATTAACTACTGAGCCACCATGCTGCCATCATACAGATGTAGCAGAGTTATCCGCCACAGTCATAATGTCACGGCCATGGTTATGGTCGTGACTCCTGAACCGCATGCGGTTGTCAGTGGTCTTTGGTTTGGTTGTCAATCACAGGTGAGGGCTGTGGTATTTGCCTCACCTGCGGTTGCCTCTGGCAACAGTGTGTATGTGGCAGCATAGCAGTCTGAGTTGTGTCATGGCAGCTTGCTATGTTGTGCATGCGGTTGCGTGTGATATATGTTATTGTGTGCACTTCCCCTGTTAAGTGGTGTTTTCCCTTCCCTGGTGATGGAAGGGTTAACTCCCTTTCTGTGTGTGTGAGACACTGGGTGTGTCTGTGTGGGTGTGGCCACTTAGGCCTATAAAGCCTCTGTGTTTGGCATGGCTCAGTGGGTTGCTTCAGCCATGCTTAGCTGGAGCAGCCTCCTGTGAACTACATCGGCCAGTGGGGACCACCCTTGTGGTCATACTGTCACGGCTGAGGATGGGGAAAACCTCAGCCGTGTGATGCCAGAAGATGTTACGCGCTGCTTGACCAGGACGACAGTATTAGGGAGCAGGTCACCTCCTATCGCGTCCCTAAACTGACCCTGACTCCTATCCATATGAGTCAACCCTGAAGGTGGGAGGACTCATACACCGTATGCCTAGGGGTCCCTACTAGCCCTCAGGATTGCCCTGGAACAAGGAGCAGGGTAAGACGACCTGTTCTTTCTGGACACGAATGAACAGGAGTCTCACTGGCCAAGCTGCAGGGAAAGGAACATAAACAGCCTATGGATATGGCAGGAGGCTGAAAAGCACTTCCACACCTATCTGCCACAGACACTCAGACTGGATCCCGTGCAAGACAGCAAGTGTCCACACCCAAACACAGATGGACACAGCACACACACAAACACACAGGAAGCCAGATCCATAGGTGCATAACATAGCAAAGGAAAACATCAAATGGACATCAACATAAACTTAAGAGTCACAGTTGGTTTATGACCACAACGGTGGCCCCCACTGGCAGATGGAGTTCACAGGAGGCTGCTCCAACTAAGCATGGCTGAAGCAACCCACTGAGCCATGCCAAACACAGAGGCTTTATAGGCCTAAGTGGCCACACCCACACAGACACACCCAGTGTCTCACACACACAGAAAGGGAGTTAACCCTTAAATCACCAGGGAAGGGAAAACACCACTTAACAGGGGAAGTGCACACAATAACATATATCACATGCAACCGCATGCACAACATAGCAAGCTGCCATGTCACAACTCAGACTGCTATGCTGCCACATACACACTGTTGCCAGCGGCAACCACAGGTGAGCCAAATACCACAGCCCTCACCTGTGATTGACAACCAAACCAAAGACCGCTGACAACCGCATGCGGTTCAGGAGTCACGACCATAACCATGGCCGTGACACAACACATTAACTAGATGTGATAACTCATGAATGACTGTTAACTGTACTACATTTGCATATATTTGCAGAAGAGGTATACCATATGTTGAAACCCATGAAAAATAAAAAAGCATGATAGAATTACAATTTTTGCCCACCTCCCCTCCCAAAAAATTACATAAAAATGTATCTCAAAGTCATACGTACTCCAAAATGGCTCTAATAAAAACTCACAGCCTGCCCTGCAAAAACAAGCCCTCACACAGCTAAAAGTTGAGATAAAAATAAAAATGTTATGGATGTTAGAATATCTGGTTCTTGATTCACAGAGGCGCAAAGATACTGACAATCTGCACACTTAGTTAATGCTGCGGTACCACCACTACTGTAATATAATACACTATCAAATAAATCAATCAATCAATTATCACCCGCATGTTCCTTTCCTCTGGCAACCACCACACTCCACTATGAGCCGTTAAGTGATTAGACAGATATACAAAGACAAGGAGTTACCTTTCTGTCTTTTTCCTTTTCAGTACAGGAATATTCTTAGTCATTTAAAGGGAGTCTGTCACCTACTGGCCACAATTTAAACTGATTATAAAACTGTGTTGGACACAAGTAAATTACACTAATGTTACCTTTGCTTCATTTGTGAGAGTCTCCAAAGCGCCAAAAATCTAGTTTTAAAGATATGCAAATGAGCCACCGCAAGTGCCCAGGGGCGGCTCGTTTGCTGCAAGTGCCCAGGCCCCCCCCCCCCCGGTCTTATTCACGCCTAACTTCTTCCCTGTGTATCCTCTGGCCAGCCCTGTATGCTCATGATTCTATGTCTGCCAAAATCCGGCGCCTGCACAGTACACTGCCCATAGTGGGCAGAGGCATAGTGATATTCAGTGCACAGGCGCCAGTAACCTCCAGGCCCAAAGGTGATGCGCACTGGCGCCAGATTTCGGCTGCAGAAAATAAATGAACATGAATGAACATTCTGGATATATAACATCCTGGTCCCTGGTGGATGTTTTGATCTTATTGGTATCTTTATATTTATACGCTAGATTAATCTGCTGTGTTTGTGTACTCTATTTGTATTTCTGGATCATCTCTGTCAATGATTTGCTGCAGCTCCTATTTGCCACCCTGAGATTGCAGCGTTCATATTGAAGCTATCCTTATAGAGCATTGGAGGTCTTCTATTTTATGTCCTTGTTTTTCACTCACTAATGCCACCGTTGGCTATTATTTGTTGGTCTTATTATCTTCTTTTTGAAGAATGCAAACAGAAATGGGATAAGTTCCATACATGACATTAAATTCAGATTCCTGTAATTTGTCATCAGATAATTTGATTTATAGAAGGAATTTGACCAACAAACTGTCTAAGACATCCAGATAAATGAGCACAGCCCGGGTTGAAGATTGAAAGATTTACCCTTTGGATATGAATATACCGGCATATATCAAGATGGGGGTTGGTTGCAGGCTTGCCTCTGTGCTTTAGTCATAGCCGATGTTGAAAATAAAGAGAATTTATATGTGAAGAGCAAGACTTGATCTGGGATTTAAAAGAAGACTTACTGGATAAATTTAGATGAAACTGAGAAGAGGAGCATAGCTGCTGGGGAAGGCTAAGACGGCCAGTGGCAGGGAGTGATGGATGTATTATTAAAAGGATCATGCCAGAAGAGGAACAAAATTACAAATAAGCCAGAGGCTTTCGAAACTGACTTAGTTTTCTCTTGTGTACTTCTTTTCCACCATTTGCACATATTTCCCTTAGTCTGCAATAATAAGATAGGTATATAAGTAACGACTGGAGGGTAAGACTTTAGATCCACAGTGCCCCTTAGTTCCTGGACAGCCAATGCCATCCTGATTAAAGCTGACTAGCTGTGAGCTGTGTAGCTTCCGTTCAGCTGTGTGCGTCATACCCATGCAATTATTGACCTACAGGATCCCAGCAGTTTGTGCAAACTGAACTGCTGCTTCCTCGCAAGGCATAATTAGCTTTTTGCTGCAAGTTTAAGCAGAGGTCTCTAAATACCACCGTTCACCTTGGCACGTTGCTTTTTCTCATTGCTTCTCTGGTAGATTCCCCAGTGGATAAAATCAATTTGCAGCATTTTGATGGTGTTACAGGGAGAAACCAGCAAACCTGTTTAACAATACAGCTTGCACGTGGGATAAAGTGTGATATATCAGTAGTCTTTAGAACCAGAGCTCTGTGAAGCTGCTTAAAGAAGCCACACATCTACTTGTGTTTACTTAAAAAATGTACAATTTTTTTATCTGAATATGACTCTGGGTTAATATGCGTAGGGGGAGTTGTAAGGCTAAGTGCACATCAGTGCTAGGATTCTGGTATTCTGGTGTCGAAGCAGCATACCCGAACATCTGGATCCAACATATGCCAGACAATGCCAGTGCCATACAATAAAATTTTAGTAAACAAAAGGAGAGTGCTTTGACTGGGAGAAAATGTCTGTATGGGGATAAGTAACTGTCACCACCAGACATCTGAGAAGCTCTGACAGATGCCTTTCAGAACCTCCTCCTTGAGCTTCCTTTGTTTTGCTTTCAGTTCCTCATCTCATTAGCCTCTCTCAGCTGTCATGTAGTTGGACTGATTGCATCCCTTTAAATTCCTCCCCATAGTGCATCAGTTTGCGGTTTATATTACTTCCTGGAGTGTGTGTGCATGCTGATCCTACTTCTCAGTCTTCTACAAGATAAGTGTTGTGCATTCATTTGTGTTTTTCTGTTTGCTGGATCCCAGGTGACCCTGACTCCCTCCGTATCTAGTGTAGGGAGCCGGTGGTCGTGTCCCCTCACTATTATAGGGTGCTCAGGCGTTATACAGTCGAGGTACGAGGATATGCGATCATCTACCATTGGGATTTTTGCATAGGCTGAGCAGTCAGGGAGAGTGCCAGGTCTGATGCAGGGGTCTCCCTTTTTGTTCCTTAGTTTTGGATCCAGTGAGTCGTATATTAATTTTGCGTTGTCTTGTTTCCTGTACACCTTCTGTGACATTATAAACCGCCAAAACCGTCTCAAGCATGGATCCGGTTTCACTTTTGACTGAACGCTTCCAGGGTCTTTCATTGGAGGTAGCAGATCTCCGTAAGACTCTTTCACAGTTTCAAGTGACCGGTTCAGCTTGGGTTCATGGAGTTTGTTCTGAGCCTAAGATCTCGCTCCCGGGTACATTCTCCGGGGGTAGTGAGAATTTTGTGCGTTTTAGAGAGGCTTGAAAACTCCATTTTCGCCTTCTTCCCCATTCCTCTGGTGATGAGGAACGGAGTGTGGGGATCATTATATCGCTGCTCAGGGGTAACGCTCAGTCGTGGGCCTTTTTTCGCTGCCGGTGGGGGCACGGCCCCTCCGTTCAGTGCATGAATTCTTTTTAGCCCTGGGTCAGATATATGATGATCCAGATCGTATTGCTTTGGCTGAGTCTAGACTACGTCTGTTATGCCAGGGTAAACAATCCACAGAGATATACTGCTCAGAATTTCGGAGATGGGCAGCTGATACTGGTTGGAATGATGCTGCACTCCGAAGTCAAATTTGCCATGGTCTTTCAGAGGGATTGAAAGATGCATTTGCCTTTCACGAGAGGCCTACCTCCTTGGACTCTGCCATGTCTCGGGCCGTTCGTATTGACAGGCGTCTTAGAGAGAGAGGAGAGATCACTCCTTCCTGTCATACTCAATCCCAGGACAGTGCAGTGCTCTCATTCAGTGCGCAGGGGTCTCAGTCGCTGTCAACCCCTTCTGAGCAGGAGCCCATGCAGCTGGGGTTGATTGCCTCTGACAATAGAAGATTCAGCCCGCATGGGAAGGTTTGTTTTTGTTGTGCAAGTATAAATCATTTGGCAAATGTTTGTCCCTCTAGGAGATTCAGGCAGTTTTTTGGGAGTAATAAAGAAACAAAAAGTAAAAAATCTTTTAAAAATGTTCCATCTGTTAACATTGGCAGGGTTGAGGCGGAAATTGAAGGTTTTCTGTTTGCTTGTAGTTCCCGTTTTGTCCTGCCTGCCAGGGTGGTGCTAGAGAGCAATAACATTTTTTGTGAGATTTTTGTAGATAGTGGAGCAGCTGTCAATCTCATTGATAATCAATTTGCGATAACTCATGGTTTCCAGGTATGCACTTTGGGAAAGGATATTCCTGTTTTTGCTATTGATTCCGCTTCACTTTCTCAGAAATCATTAAAGGGCATAGTTCACAATATTCGTTTAATTGTGAGTGATGCTCATGTTGAGGATGTGTCATGTTTCGTCCTTAGCGGATTGCCTACTCCTCTAGTGTTGGGGCTACCCTGGCTCACTAAACATAACCCCACCATTAATTGGCAAGCAAGGCAAATACATTGTTGGAGTGACTTTTGCAGAGAGAATTGCCTCACGACATCTGTTTCTGAGGTTTCTACTAAGACTTTACCATTTTTTCTCTCTGAATTTTCGGATGTCTTCTCTGAGAGTGGAGTTCAGGATTTGCCCCCGCACAGGGAGTACGATTGCCCTATTAATCTCATCCCAGGCGCCAAGCTGCCTAAATCTCGTTTATACAATCTCTCCCAACCTGAAAGGGTCGCTATGCGTGCTTATATCTCGGAGAGACTGAGAAAAGGACACATACGACCCTCGAAGTCACCTGTTGCCGCTGTTTTTTTCTTTGTTAAGAAAAAAGATGGTTCTTTAAGACCTTGTCTGGATTTCAGGGAGCTGAACAGTATCACAATTCGTGACCCTTATCCACTTCCTCTGATCCCGGACCTGTTTAACCAGATTGTTGGGGCTAAAGTTTTTTCCAAATTAGGTCTAAGAGGGGCATACAACCTGGTCAGAGTCAGAGAAGGAGACGAATGGAAGACGGCCTTCAATACCCCTGAGGGCCATTTTGAGAATTTGGTTATGCCTTTTGGTTTGATGAATGCTCCAGCTGTTTTTCAGCATTTTGTGAACAGCATTTTTGATCATTTAATGGGGAAATTTGTATTAGTGTATTTGGATAACATTTTGATTTTTTCTCCTGATTTCAAAACTCATAAGGAACACTTACGTCAGGTCTTGCTCATCCTGCGGGAGAATAAATTGTATGCGAAACTGGAAAAATGTGTGTTTGCGGTTCCAGAAATTCAATTTCTGGGGTTTCTTCTCTCCGCTTCTGGTTTTCGCATGGACCCCGAGAAGGTCCGCGCTGTGCTTGAGTGGGAGCTTCCTGAGAATCAGAAGGCGCTGATGCGTTTTTTGGGCTTTGCCAATTATTACAGGAAGTTTATTTTGAATTATTCCTCTATTGTTAAACCACTCACTGATATGACTAGAAAACAGGTAGATTTTTCTTCCTGGTCGGTAGAGGCGCGTAAGGCCTTTTCTAATATCAAGGAGAGTTTTGCTTCCGCTCCCATCTTGGTACAACCTGATGTTTCTCTACCCTTCATAGTTGAGGTTGATGCTTCTGAGGTGGGTGTGGGTGCGGTCTTGTCTCAAGGTTCCTCTCCTGCCAAATGGCGACCGTGTGCCTTTTTCTCGAAGAAACTCTCCTCCGCAGAGAGAAATTACGATGTGGGAGATAGGGAGTTGTTGGCCATCAAGTTGGCTTTTGAGGAATGGCGCCATTGGCTAGAGGGAGCCAGACACCCTATTACCGTGTTTACTGACCATAAAAATCTAGCCTACTTGGAGTCAGCCAAGCGTCTGAACCCGAGACAGGCCAGATGGTCTTTGTTCTTTTCAAGGTTTAATTTTGTTGTCACGTTCCGCCCCGGGGTTAAGAATGTGAAGGCAGATGCCCTGTCACGTTGTTTTCCGGGAGGTGGGAATTTTGAAGACCCGGGTCCCATTTTGGCTGATGGTGTGGTGGTCTCTGCTCTTTTTCCTGAATTGGAGGCAGAGGTGCAGGTAGCCCAGTCAGAGGCTCCTGATCTTTGTCCTCCTGGGAGGTTGTTTGTGCCTCTCGCTTTAAGACACAAGATTTTTAAGGAACACCACGATACGGTCCTTGCTGGGCACCCGGGGCAAGAGCCACAGCGGATCTCATCGCTCGGAGATTCTGGTGGCCGGCGCTTCGTAAGTTGGTTGAGGGTTTTGTGGCAGCCTGCGAGACCTGCACTCGTGCCAAAGTCCCTCATTCACGGCCATCAGGTCCTCTCCTTCCCTTACCCATTGTCATGGAAGGTGTACAGGAAACAAGACAATGCAAAATGAATATATGACTCACTGGATCCAAAACTAAGGAACAAAAGGGAGACCCCTGCATCAGACCTGGCTCTCTCCCTTACTGCTCAGCCTATGCGATAATCCCAATGGTGGACGATTGCATATCCCCGTACCTCGACTATATAACACCTGAACACCCTACAATAGTGAAGGGACACGACCACCGGCTCCCTACACTAGACACGGAGGGAGTCAGGGTCACCTGGGATCCAGCAAACAGAAAATCACAAATTAATGTACAACACTTAACTTGTAGAAGACTGGGAAATAGGATCAGCATGCACACACACTCCAGGAAGCTGTATAAACCGCACACTAATGCATTATGGGGAGGAATTTAAAGGGATGCAATCAGTCCAACTACATGACAGCTGAGAGAGGCTAATGAGATGAGGAACTGAAAACCAAAACCAAGAAAACTCAAGGAGGAGGTTCTGAAAGGCTTCTGTCAGAGCTTCTCAGCTGTCTGGTTGTGACAGTACCCCTCCCTCTACGAGTGGACTCCGGACACTCAGAGCCCACCTTCTCAGGATGGGACCTATGGAAAGCCCTGATGAGACGAGTGGCCTTAATGTCCGTCACTGGGACCCACATCCTCTCCTCAGGACCATAACCCTCCCAATGAACGAGGTACTGGAGAGAACCGCGGACAAGACGAGAATCCACAATCCTAGAGACCTGAAATTCAAAATTCCCATCAACCATAATCGGAGGAGGAGGCAAAGGCGAGGGTACAATGGGTTGAACATAAGGTTTCAATAAGGACTTATGAAAAACATTATGGATCTTCCAAGTCTGAGGAAGATCAAGACGGTAGGCAACAGGATTGATGACGGACAGGATTTTGTAAGGCCCAATAAACCTAGGACCCAACTTCCAGGAGGGAACCTTCAATTTGATATTCTTGGTAGACAACCACACCAGATCACCAACATTCAGGTCCGGACCAGGCACACGTCTCTTATCTGCCACACGCTTATATCTCTCACTCATGCTCTTTAGATTATCCTGAATCTTTTGCCAAATAGATGACAAAGACGAGGAGAATCTGTCCTCATCAGGTAAACCAGAAGACCCCTCTCCCGAGAAAGTCCCAAACTGCGGATGAAACCCATATGCACCAAAAAATGGTGACTTATCAGAGGACTCCTGACGACGGTTATTTAAAGCAAACTCAGCAAGGGACAAAAAAGAACACCAATCCTCCTGATTCTCCGCCACAAAACAGCGCAGATATGTCTCCAGATTCTGATTGACGCGCTCTGTCTGGCCATTCGACTGCGGGTGGAAAGCAGAAGAGAATGACAACCGAACCCCCAAGCGAGAACAGAAAGCCTTCCAGAATCTGGAAACAAACTGCGTACCCCTATCAGAGACTATGTCTGAAGGAATACCATGCAATTTGACAATGTGATCAATAAATGCCTGCGCCAGCGTCTTAGCATTGGGCAAACCAGGAAAAGGGATGAAATGCACCATTTTGCTAAAACGGTCCACCACCACCAGAATCACAGTCTTCCCCGAGGAACGAGGCAGGTCCGTTATGAAGTCCATGGACAGATGTGTCCAAGGACGGGAAGGAATGGGTAAGGGAAGGAGAGGACCTGATGGCCGTGAATGAGGGACTTTGGCACGAGCGCAAGTCTCGCAGGCTGCCACAAAACCCTCAACCGACTTACGAAGCGCAGGCCACCAGAATCTCCGAGCGATGAGATCCACTGTGGCTCTTGCCCCCGGGTGCCCAGCAAGGACCGTATCGTGGTGTTCCTTAAAAATCTTGTGTCTTAAAGCGAGAGGCACAAACAACCTCCCAGGAGGACAAAGATCAGGAGCCTCTGACTGGGCTGCCTGCACCTCTGCCTCCATTTCAGGAAAAAGAGCTTAGACCACCACACCTTCAGCCAAAATGGGACCCGGGTCTTCAAAATTCCCACCTCCCGGAAAACAACGTGACAGGGCATCTGCCTTCACATTCTTACCCCCAGGGCGGAACGGAGGAGAGTTTCTTCGAGAAAAAGGCACACGGTCGCCATTTGGCAGGAGAGGAACCCTGAGACAAGACCGCACCCACCCACCTCAGAAGCATCAACCTCAACTATGAAGGGTAGAGAAATATCAGGTTGTACCAAGATGGGAGCGGAAGCAAAACTCTACTTGATATTAGAAAAGGCCTTACGCGCCTCTACCGACCAGGAAGAAAAATATACCCCCTTTTTAGTCATATCAGTGAGTGGTTTAACAATAGAGGAATAATTCAAAATAAACTTCCTGTAATAATTGGCAAAGCCCAAAAAACGCATCAGCGCCTTCTGATTCTCAGGAAGCTCCCACTCAAGCACAGCGCGGACCTTCTCGGGGTCCATGCGAAAACCAGAAGCGGAGAGAAGAAACCCCAGAAATTGAATTTCTGGAACCGCAAACACACATTTTTCCAGTTTCACGTATAATTTATTCTCCCGCAGGATGAGCAAGACCTGACGTAAGTGTTCCTTATGAGTTTTGAAATCAGGAGAAAAAATCAAAATGTCATCCAAATACACTAATACAAATTTCCCCATTAAATGATAAAAAAATGCTGTTCACGAAATGCTGAAAAAAACGGCTGGGGCATTCATCAAACCAAAAGGCATAACCAAATTCTCACAAATGGCCCTCAGGGGTATTGAAGGCCGTCTTCCATTCGTCTCCTTCTCTGACCCTGACCAGGTTGTATGCCCCTCTTAGATCTAATTTGGAAAATACTTTAGCCCCAACAATCTGGTTAAACAGGTCCGGGATCAGAGGAAGCGGATAAGGGTCACGAATAGTGATACTGTTCAGCTCCCTGAAATCCAGACAAGGTCTTAAAGAACCATCTTTTTTCTTAACAAAGAAAAAACCAGCGGCAACAGGTGACTTCGAGGGTCGTATGTGTCCTTTTCTCAGACTCTCCGAGATATAAGCACGCATAGCGAGCCTTTCAGGTTGGGAAAGATTGTATAAACGAGATTTAGGCAGCTTGGCGCCTGGGATGAGATTAATAGGGCAATCGTACTCCCTGTGCGGGGGAAAATCCTGAACTCCACTCTCAGAGAAGACATCCGAAAATTCAGAGAGAAAAGATGGTACAGTCTTAGTAGAAACCTCAGAAACAGATGTCGTGAGGCAATTCTCTCTGCAAAAGTCACTCCAACCATTTATTTGCCTCGCTTGCCAATCAATGGTGGGGTTGTGTTTAGTGAGCCTGGGTAGCCCCAACACAAGAGGAGTAGGTAATCCGCTAAGGACGAAAAATGACACATCCTCAACATGAGCATCACTCACAATTAAACAAATATTGTGAACTATGCCCTTTAATGATTTCTGAGAAAGTGGAGCGGAATCAATAGCAAAAACAGGAATATCCTTTCCCAAAGTGCACACCTGGAAACCATGAGTTATCGCAAAATGATTATCAATGAGATTGACAGCTGCTCCACTATCTACAAAAATCTCACAAAAAATGTTCTTGCTCTCTAGCGCCACCCTGGCAGGCAGGACAAAACGGGAACTACAAGCAAACGGAAAACCTTCAATTTCCACCTCAACCCTGCCAATAGTAACAGATGGAACATTTTTAAAAGATTTTTTCCTTTTTGTTTCTTTATTGCTCCCAGAAAACTGCCTGAATCTCCTAGAGGGACAAACATTTGCCAAATGATTTATACCTCCAAACAAACCTTCCCATGCGGGCTGAATCTTCTATTGTCAGAGGCAATCAACCCCAGCTGCATGGGCTCCTGCTCAGAAGGGGCTGACAGCGACTGAGACCCCTGCACACAGAATGAGACCGCTGCACTGTCCTGGGACTGAGTATGACAGGAAGGAGAGATCTCTCCTCTCTCTCTAAGACGCCTGTCAATATGAACGGCCTGAGACATGGCAGAGTCCAAGGAGATAGGCTTCTCATGAAAGGCAAATGCATCTTTCAATCCCTCTGAAAGACCATGGCAAAATTGACTTCGGAGTGCAGCATCATTCCAACCAGTATCAGCTGCCCATCTCCGAAATTCTGAGCAGTATATCTCTGCGGATTGTTTACCCTGGCATAACAGACGTACTGTACATTGCCCAGTGTAAAGAGTAGACCTTTTAGCGATCAAGGAATGCAGTCAAAGTGTAAAGAATTGGGAGTTAATGAAGCAGCAGAGTTGGCTTCTGATGAGTTAACTGGTAGATGCAGTTTAAATAAGACCTGTGTGCTGAAACATTGTTTTTTTACTTGTTTGCTCTAAAAATAGGTGCTGTGTTGGAAAGTTGGTGGTTTTCTAATTTTTGTTTTTGTAGGAAAAGAAGATTTATGCACACAGACAGAGGCGGAATTTAACAGGGAAAGTTAAAACTAGCCCTGCAATTCTGCTTGCTGTGGACACTGCAAAGGTTATGTGGTATTACATGGCAGCTTTTCAGCTGAATGGTGGTCCACATAATACAAGGACTGGGAGACACTCTCAATGAGGGGGCTCACGAGCAGGGGAGAAGGATGCAGTCCTGCTCCCTGTTCCTGTCATTCTGCTCAAACATGACAGCATATTGCACTGAGGATGACATTATTACAGATTAATAAAGAGCAGAGTTCCTGTGCGGTATGCAGTCTGGCTGACCGGCTTGAAGGAACACTCACCAATGTGGAGTATATGCAGGTGCTGGAGCACAGTGTGTAGAGTGTTCCCCCAAGCAGCTCTGCAAGTAGAGGGAATCTTTCCTAGTCACATTCTAGGACTGGTTGTTGGAGGGCATTCATATTCATTACAGGAGAACCCCTTTCAGCTGCACACATTTTTATTTTTATTGTATTTGATGACTTGAAGGTTTGACCTACTTTCTCAGTGTAGCTGTGCTTGTGAATTTTAGGAATCTTGCTAAAGCAGTTTTATTTATTTTTTGTAGCGTGGCATACATGTTTATATGCATGCAGTCATAGGTGGTCAGAAAGAAATTCCATGAGCTCTAGGGTCCTAAGTTGTAGGGTCCTAAGTTAAAAGAACTGAAGGAGGCGCTAGCCAGTTGTAGACTAGAATGGTTCCTAGGCCTAGAGTGTGGCAGAGAATAGGTTCAGAGACCCACAATTTGGGCGAAAGCCATCATCAATCTTGCTCATTACCTGTCACATTTAAGAACTAGTGGTTGGATGCACTGCCCTCTGGACCCTGGTGAGAGGCTGCTGAATAATCCTAAATTAAATATAAGATTAAACAGCCTGGGATCCCATTTGGAGCGGCGGTGCCAAACTACCCTTTCTATGTATCACCCTATCAACAATAAGCATATCCATTTGCTCAAATCCCACTTCTGACACCAAGTGTTTTAACGTGAATACAATGATTAGAGAATAAATAGGCTTCACAGGCCTAGTGCTAAAAATTGTTTGGTTAAATATAAGGTAAAACAGACCAATAACATACAGAATAAAAAACTACATGGCCTGCCCAATACAATATGGGGTAATTCTAGCCACCATGTCATAGCACATGGCCGACAGTTCATGGTGATACAAGAAAGAAAATAGTGTTTATATCACATCCTACCTAGATGATTTTCTCCAACAGAGCGCTCCTTAATTGTCTGTGCAAACTAAGTTTATGCCCTTCAGCCCCTCTTCCCAAGTATATCCAGTGTGCAGCAAGTATGTCTCTGAGATAACCACTCAGGAATTTTGCTTTCTAAGCACAAAGGGGGTTGGGTTGAGAGGTTTGTGTATGTTATCTAACTATCATTACACAGAATATAGAAGGTACAAGGACATAATTAAAGGGGACAGAACCAATTAGTTCTTAACCCGTTCGCTACCGGCGCCATACATGTACAGCGCTGGGGTGATGTGTAAACATTGCACCTGCTCGCACATGCAGCAGGCGCCATGGCCGGCAGGTCTCTGCTGTTTCATACCGTGACCGGCAATAACGCTGATCGCGCTGATTAAAGGCTTTAGATGCTGTGATCAAGCAAGATCACTGCATCTAAATGCGCAAAAACCTGGAAGCTCGCGCTTATGGGCTTCCTATCGATGCCCCGTGCGGCCAATGTGGGCATCGGTAGTTGCGCTGAACACTGTAAGCCTCGGTGACGAGGCTTTAAAGGGAACCTGTCACCGGGATTTTGTGCAAAGAGCTGAGGACATGGGCTGCTAGATCGCCGCTAGCACATCAGCAATACCCAGTCCCCATAGCTCTGTGTGCTTCTATTGTGTAAATAAACCGATTTGATACATATGCAAATTAACCTGAGATGAGTCCTGTCCCTGACTCATCTCACATACAGGACTCATCTCAGGTTAATTTGCATATGTATCAAATCGGTTTATTTACACAATAAAAGCACACAGAGCTATGGGGACTGGGTATTGCGGATGTGCTACCGGCCATCTAGCAACCCATGTCCTCAGCTCTATACACAAAATCCTGGTGACAGGTTCCCTTTAAGTGTTCATGCTGCAATTCTTATTTTTGCCACCAGATGGCAGGCCAGGATGAGAAATGAGCAACTTCTAGTTTAAATGTCATTTTAAAAATCCCTGATAGAACAAAATAAAAAATTAAAAAGCATTAGTTATAGGCTCATATATGAGCTTCATAATCATCACAAAAAATATATATATATTTTTTTAAATATATAGAAAATTAAAAAATATAAAAGTTTAAATCACCCCCCTTTTCGTATAATTAAAAAAGAAATACCTAAATAACAATAAATATAAACATCATGGGTATCATCGCGACCAAAACTAATAAAGTATAGAAAAAAATCCAATACAGCGAATGGCGTAATGGAAAAAATGGTCAAAATGGCCAAGTTGACATTTTTTCATTGCTTCTCTTACCCAAAAAGTAATAAAGTAATAAAATGTGATCAAAAAGTCACACGCACTCCAAAATGGTATCAATAAAAAAATATAAAGATTGTTCCACACAAAATGAGCTCCTAAACAGCTCAGTAGACATAAATATAAAAAAGTTATGAGGGTCAGAATATGGTGATTTTAATATATATATTTTTTTAATCAAAGTTTACATTTATTTTTACACTATTTAGACATAAAAAACCTACACATATGTGGTATCGTTGTAATCATACTGACCCAGATAATGAAGAGCATGGGTCACTTTTGCCATAAACAAAACGCAGTGAGAACAAAGCCCGTAAAACGGTGTAGGAATTGCGTTTTTTTTCCAATTCCACCACATTTGGAATTTTTTTTTATCGTTTACCACTACATTTTATCCCATAATTAATGGTGGTATTAGAAAGTACTTGTCCTGCAAAAAATAAGCCCTCATTCAGCTATGTGACCAGAAATATAAAAATGTTATGGCTCAAGGAAAATAGGGAAGTAAAATGAAAGCGCAAAAATGAAAAAACCTCTAGTAGCCTAAAGGTTAAATAAAGTACCCTTACAACTAGAGTTGAGCGAACACCTGGATGTTCGGGTTCGAGAAGTTCGGCCGAACATCCCGGAAATGTTCGGGTTCGGGATCCGAACCCGATCCGAACTTCGTCCCGAACCCGAACCCCATTGAAGTCAATGGGGACCCGAACTTTTCGGCACTAAAAAGGCTGTAAAACAGCCCAGGAAAGAGCTAGAGGGCTGCAAAAGGCAGCAACATGTAGGTAAATCCCCTGCAAACAAATGTGGATAGGGAAATGAATTAAAATAAAAATTAAATAAATAAAAATTAACCAAAATCAATTGGAGAGAGGTTCCATAGCAGAGAATCTGGCTTCCCGTCACCCACCACTGGAACAGTCCATTCTCAGATATTTAGGCCCCGGCACCCAGGCAGAGGAGAGAGGTCCCGTAACAGAGAATCTGTCTTCATGTCAGCAGAGAATTAGTCTGCATGTCATAGCAGAGAATGAGGCTTCACGTCAGCCACCACTGCAACAGTCCATTGGCATATATTTAGGCCCAGCACCCAGGCAGAGGAGGGAGGTCCCGTAACAGAGAATCTGTCTTCATGTCAGCAGAGAATTAGTCTGCATGTCATAGCAGAGAATGAGGCTTCACGTCAGCCACCACTGCAACAGTCCATTGGCATATATTTTGGCCCAGCACACACACAGGCAGAGGAGAGAGGTCCCGTAACAGAGAATCTGGCTTCATGTCAGCAGAGAATCAGTCTGCATGTCATAGCAGAGAATGAGGCTTCACGTCAGCCACCACTGCAACAGTCCATTGGCATATATTTAGGCCCAGCACACACACAGGCAGAGGAGAGAGGTCCCGTAACAGAGGATCTGGCTTCATGTCAGCAGAGAATCAGTCTGCATGTCATAGCAGAGAATCAGGCTTCACGTCAGCCACCACTGCAACAGTCCATTGTCATAAATTTAGGCCCAGCACCCAGGCAGAGGAGAGAGGTCCCGTAACAGACAATCTGGCTTCATGTCAGCAGAGAATTAGTCTGCATGTCATAGCAGAGAATGAGGCTTCACGTCAGCCACCACTGCAACAGTCCATTGGCATATATTTAGGCCTAGCACACAGGCAGAGGAGAGAGGTCCCGTAACAGACAATCTGGCTTCATGTCAGCAGAGAATCAGTCTGCATGTCATAGCAGAGAATGAGGCTTCACGTCACCCACCACTGCAACAGTCCATTGGCATATATTTAGGCCTAGCACACAGGCAGAGCAGAGAGGTCCCGTAACAGACAATCTGGCTTCATGACAGCAGAGAATCAGTCTGCATGTCATAGCAGAGAATGAGGCTTCACGTCACCCACCACTGCAACAGTCCATTGGCATATATTTAGGCCTAGCACACAGGCAGAGCAGAGAGGTCCCGTAACAGACGATCTGGCTTCATGTCAGCAGAGAATCAGTCTGCATGTCATAGCAGAGAATGAGGCTTCACGTCAGCCACCACTGCAACAGTCCATTGGCATATATTTAGGCCTAGCACACAGGCAGAGGAGAGAGGTCCCGTAACAGACAATCTGGCTTCATGTCAGCAGAGAATCAGTCTGCATGTCATAGCAGAGAATGAGGCTTCACGTCAGCCACCACTGCAACAGTCCATTGGCATATATTTAGGCCCAGCACCCAGGCAGAGGAGGGAGGTCCCGTAACAGACAATCTGGCTTCATGTCAGCAGAGAATCAGTCTGCATGTCATAGCAGAGAATGAGGCTTCACGTCACCCACCACTGCAACAGTCCATTGGCATATATTTAGGCCCAGCACCCAGGCAGAGGAGGGAGGTCCCGTAACAGAGAATCTGTCTTCATGTCAGCAGAGAATTAGTCTGCATGTCATAGCAGAGAATGAGGCTTCACGTCAGCCACCACTGCAACAGTCCATTGGCATATATTTAGGCCCAGCACCCAGGCAGAGGAGGGAGGTCCCGTAACAGAGAATCTGTCTTCATGTCAGCAGAGAATTAGTCTGCATGTCATAGCAGAGAATGAGGCTTCACGTCAGCCACCACTGCAACAGTCCATTGGCATATATTTAGGCCCAGCACACACACAGGCAGAGGAGAGAGGTCCCGTAACAGACAATCTGGCTTCATGTCAGCAGAGAATTAGTCTGCATGTCATAGCAGAGAATGAGGCTTCACGTCAGCCACCACTGCAACAGTCCATTGGCATATATTTAGGCCCAGCACACACACAGGCAGAGGAGAGAGGTCCCGTAACAGAGAATCTGTCTTCATGTCAGCAGAGAATTAGTCTGCATGTCATAGCAGAGAATGAGGCTTCACGTCAGCCACCACTGCAACAGTCCATTGGCATATATTTAGGCCCAGCACACACACAGGCAGAGGAGAGAGGTCCTGTAACAGACAATCTGGCTTCATGTCAGCAGAGAATTAGTCTGCATGTCATAGCAGAGAATGAGGCTTCACGTCAGCCACCACTGCAACAGTCCATTGGCATATATTTAGGCCCAGCACACACACAGGCAGAGGAGAGAGGTCCCGTAACAGAGAATCTGTCTTCATGTCAGCAGAGAATTAGTCTGCATGTCATAGCAGAGAATCAGGCTTCACGTCACCCACCACTGCAACAGTCCATTGGCATATATTTAGGCCCAGCACCCAGGCAGAGGAGGGAGGTCCCGTAACAGAGAATCTGTCTTCATGTCAGCAGAGAATTAGTCTGCATGTCATAGCAGAGAATGAGGCTTCACGTCACCCACCACTGCAACAGTCCATTGGCATATATTTAGGCCTAGCACACAGGCAGAGGAGAGGTTCATTCAACTTTGGGTAGCCTCGCAATATAATGGTAAAATGAAAATAAAAATAGGATTGAATGAGGAAGTGCCCTGGAGTCCAATAATATATGGTTATGGGGAGGTAGTTAATGTCTAATCTGGACAAGGGACGGACAGGTCCTGTGGGATCCATGCCTGGTTCATTTTTATGAACGTCAGCTTGTCCACATTGGCTGTAGACAGGCGGCTGCGTTTGTCTGTAATGACGCCCCCTGCCGTGCTGAATACACGTTCAGACAAAACGCTGGCTGCCGGGCAGGCCAGCACCTCCAAGGCATAAAAGGCTAGCTCTGGCCACGTGGACAATTTAGAGACCCAGAAGTTGAATGGGGCCGAACCATCAGTCAGTACGTGGAGGGGTGTGCACACGTACTGTTCCACCATGTTAGTGAAATGTTGCCTCCTGCTAACACGTTGCGTATCAGGTGGTGGTGCAGTTAGCTGTGGCGTGTTGACAAAAGTTTTCCACATCTCTGCCATGCTAACCCTGCCCTCAGAGGAGCTGGCCGTGACACAGCTGCCTTGGCGACCTCTTGCTCCTCCTCTGCCTTGGCCTTGGGCTTCCACTTGTTCCCCTGTGACATTTGGGAATGCTCTCAGTAGCGCGTCTACCAACGTGCGCTTGTACTCGCGCATCTTCCTATCACGCTCCAGTGCAGGAAGTAAGGTGGGCACATTGTCTTTGTAGCGTGGATCCAGCAGGGTGGCAACCCAGTAGTCCGCACAGGTTAAAATGTGGGCAACTCTGCTGTCGTTGCGCAGGCACTGCAGCATGTAGTCGCTCATGTGTGCCAGGCTGCCCAGGGGTAAGGACAAGCTGTCCTCTGTGGGAGGCGTATCGTCATCGTCCTGCCTTTCCCCCCAGCCACGCACCAGTGATGGACCCGAGCTGCGTTGGGTGCCACCCCGCTGTGACCATGCTTCATCCTCATCCTCCTCCACCTCCTCCTCATCCTCGTCCTCCTCGTCCTCCAGTAGTGGGCCCTGGCTGGCCACATTTGTACCTGGCCTCTGCTGTTGCCAAAAACCTCCCTCTGAGTCACTTCGAAGAGACTGGCCTGAAAGTGCTAAAAATGACCCCTCTTCCTCCTCCTCCTCCTGGGCCACCTCCTCTTCCATCATCGCCCTAAGTGTTTTCTCAAGGAGACATAGAAGTGGTATTGTAACGCTGATAACGGTGTCATCGCCACTGGCCATGTTGGTGGAGTACTCGAAACAGCGCAACAGGGCACACAGGTCTCGCATGGAGGCCCAGTCATTGGTGGTGAAGTGGTGCTGTTCTGTAGTGCGACTGACCCGTGCGTGCTGCAGCTGAAACTCCACTATGGCCTGCTGCTGCTCGCACAGTCTGTCCAGCATGTGCAAGGTGGAGTTCCACCTGGTGGGCACGTCGCATATGAGGCGGTGAGCGGGAAGGCCGAAGTTACGCTGTAGCGCAGACAGGCGAGCAGCAGCAGGATGTGAACGCCGGAAGCGCGAACAGACGGCCCGCACTTTATGCAGCAGCTCTGACATGTCGGGGTAGTTGTGAATGAACTTCTGCACCACCAAATTCAGCACATGCGCCAAGCAAGGGATGTGCGTCAAATTGGCTAGTCCCAGAGCTGCAACGAGATTTCGCCCATTATCACACACCACCAGGCCGGGCTTGAGGCTCACCGGCAGCAACCACTCGTCGGTCTGTTGTTCTATACCCCGCCACAACTCCTGTGCGGTGTGGGGCCTGTCCCCCAAACATATGAGTTTCAGAATGGCCTGCTGACGTTTACCCCGGGCTGTGCTGAAGTTGGTGGTGAAGGTGTGTGGCTGACTGGATGAGCAGGTGGAAGAAGAGGAGGAGGAAGCCGAGAAGGAGGAGGTGGCAACAGGAGGCAAAGAATGTTGCCCTGCGATCCTTGGCGGCGGAAGGACGTGCGCCAAACAGCTCTCCGCCTGGGGCCCAGCTGCCACTACATTTACCCAGTGTGCAGTTAGGGAGATATAGCGTCCCTGGCCGTGCTTACTGGTCCACGTATCTGTGGTTAGGTGGACCTTGCCACAGATGGCGTTGCGCAGTGCACACTTGATTTTATCGGATACTTGGTTGTGCAGGGAAGGCACGGCTCTCTTGGAGAAGTAGTGCCGGCTGGGAACAACATACTGTGGGACAGCAAGCGACATGAGCTGTTTGAAGCTGTCTGTGTCCACCAGCCTAAATGACAGCATTTCATAGGCCAGTAGTTTAGAAATGCTGGCATTCAGGGCCAGGGATCGAGGGTGGCTAGGTGGGAATTTACGCTTTCTATCAAATGTTTGTGAGATGGAGAGCTGAACGCTGGCGTGTGACATGGTTGAGACGCTTGGTGACGGAGGTGGTGGTGGTGGTGTTGGTGGTACATCCCCTGTTTGCTGGGCGGCAGGTGCCAACGTTCCTCCAGAGGCGGAGGAAGAGGCCGAGGCGGCAGCAGCAGAATAGGCCGAGGCGGCAGCAGCAGAAGAGGTAGCAGGGGGAGCCTGAGTGACTTCCTTGGTTTTAAGGTGTTTACTCCACTGCAGTTCATGCTTTGCATGCAGGTGCCTGGTCATGCAGGTTGTGCTCAGGTTCAGAACGTTAATGCCTCGCTTCAGGCTCTGATGGCACAGCGTGCAAACCACTCGGGTCTTGTCGTCAGCACATTGTTTGAAGAAGTGCCATGCCAGGGAACTCCTTGAAGCTGCCTTTGGGGTGCTCGGTCCCAGATGGCGGCGGTCAGTAGCAGGCGGAGTCTCTTGGCGGCGGGTGTTCTGCTTTTGCCCACTGCTCCCTCTTTTGCTACGCTGTTGGCTCGGTCTCACCACTGCCTCTTCCTCCGAACTGTGAAAGTCAGTGGCACGACCTTCATTCCATGTGGGGTCTAGGACCTCATCGTCCCCTGCATCGTCTTCCACCCAGTCTTGATCCCTGACCTCCTGTTCAGTCTGCACACTGCAGAAAGACGCAGCAGTTGGCACCTGTGTTTCGTCATCATCAGAGACATGCTGAGGTGGTATTCCCATGTCCTCATCATCAGGAAACATAAGTGGTTGTGCGTCAGTGCATTCTATGTCTTTCACCGCTGGGGAAGGGCTAGGTGGATGCCCTTGGGAAACCCTGCCAGCGGAGTCTTCAAACAGCATAAGAGACTGCTGCATAACTTGAGGCTGAGACAGTTTCCCTGGTATGCATGGGGGTGATGTGACAGACTGATGGGGTTGGTTTTCAGGCGCCATCTGTGCGCTTTCTGCAGAAGACTGGGTGGGAGATAATGTGAACGTGCTGGATCCACTGTCGGCCACCCAATTGACTAATGCCTGTACCTGCTCAGGCCTTACCATCCTTAGAACGGCATTGGGCCCCACCATATATCGCTGTAAATTCTGGCGGCTACTGGGACCTGAGGTAGTTGGTACACTAGGACGTGTGGATGTGGCAGAACGGCCACGTCCTCTCCCAGCACCAGAGGGTCCACTAACACCACCACGACCATGTCCACGTCCGCGTCCCTTACTAGATGTTTTTCTCATTGTTATGGTTCACCACAACAACAAATATATTATTTGGCCCAATGTATTGTATTCAAATTCAGCGGGATATAAATTTGAGGCCTAGTATTTAGGCGCTGGGTGACCGGTATGGATTTAGTGACAGAATTAGACTTGGAAATGCACAGAAGCGTGTGTGTGAAGTTATTCTGAATGACCCTATGTGCACCTTCAATATGATCTACCCTTTTAGGGATAGATTTCAAATAGCTCTGATATAGCAGAAACGACTAAATTATGAAATTGCTAAATTGGGAATTGTATTTCAACCCAGAACAAAAAATGTGCTTTGACGGACACTAAATAACTTTCCCAGCCACAACAGGACAGCGGTAACGAGAGATTTAGCGGGATATAAATTTGAGGCCTAGTATTTAGGCGCTGGGTGACAGGTATGGGTTTAGTGACAGAATTAGATTTGGAAATGCACAGTAGCGGGTGTGTGAAGTTATTCTGAATGACCCTATGTGCACCTTGAATATTATATACCCTTTTAGGGATAGATTTCAAATAGCTCTGATATAGCAGAAACCACTAAATTATGAAATTGCTAAATTGGGAATTGTATTTCAACCCAGAACAAGAAATGTGCTTGAACGGACACTAAATAACTCGCCCAGCTACAGCACTAGGGACAGATTTAGCGGGATATAAATTTGAGGCCTAGTATTTAGGCGCTGGGTGACAGGTATGGGTTTAGTGCCAGAATTAGACTTGGAAATACACAGTAGCGGGTGTGTGTGAAGTTATTCTGAATGACCCAATGTGCACCTTGAATATTATATACCCTTTTAGGGATAGATTTCAAATAGCTCTGATATAGCAGAAACCACTAAATTATGAAATTGCTAAATTGGGAATTGTATTTCAACCCAGAACAAGAAATGTGCTTGAACGGACACTAAATAACTCGCCCAGCTACAGCACTAAGGACAGATTTAGCGGGATATAAATTTGAGGCCTAGTATTTAGGCGCTGGGTGACAGGTATGGGTTTAGTGCCAGAATTAGACTTGGAAATACACAGTAGCGGGTGTGTGTGAAGTTATTCTGAATGACCCAATGTGCACCTTGAATATTATATACCCTTTTAGGGATAGATTTCAAATAGCTCTGATATAGCAGAAACCACTAAATTATGAAATTGCTAAATTGGGAATTGTATTTCAACCCAGAACAAGAAATGTGCTTGAACGGACACTAAATAACTCGCCCAGCTACAGCACTAAGGACAGATTTAGCGGGATATAAATTTGAGGCCTAGTATTTAGGCGCTGGGTGACAGGTATGGGTTTAGTGCCAGAATTAGACTTGGAAATACACAGTAGCGGGTGTGTGTGAAGTTATTCTGAATGACCCAATGTGCACCTTGAATATTATATACCCTTTTAGGGATAGATTTCAAATAGCTCTGATATAGCAGAAACCACTAAATTATGAAATTGCTAAATTGGGAATTGTATTTCAACCCAGAACAAGAAATGTGCTTGAACGGACACTAAATAACTCGCCCAGCTACAGCACTAAGGACAGATTTAGCGGGATATAAATTTGAGGCCTAGTATTTAGGCGCTGGGTGACAGGTATGGGTTTAGTGCCAGAATTAGACTTGGAAATACACAGTAGCGGGTGTGTGTGAAGTTATTCTGAATGACCCAATGTGCACCTTGAATATTATATACCCTTTTAGGGATAGATTTCAAATAGCTCTGATATAGCAGAAACCACTAAATTATGAAATTGCTAAATTGGGAATTGTATTTCAACCCAGAACAAGAAATGTGCTTGAACGGACACTAAATAACTCGCCCAGCTACAGCACTAGGGACAGATTTAGCGGGATATAAATTTGAGGCCTAGTATTTAGGCGCTGGGTGACAGGTATGGGTTTAGTGCCAGAATTAGACTTGGAAATACACAGTAGCGGGTGTGTGTGAAGTTATTCTGAATGACCCAATGTGCACCTTGAATATTATATACCCTTTTAGGGATAGATTTCAAATAGCTCTGATATAGCAGAAACCACTAAATTATGAAATTGCTAAATTGGGAATTGTATTTCAACCCAGAACAAGAAATGTGCTTGAACGGACACTAAATAACTCGCCCAGCTACAGCACTAAGGACAGATTTAGCGGGATATAAATTTGAGGCCTAGTATTTAGGCGCTGGGTGACAGGTATGGGTTTAGTGCCAGAATTAGACTTGGAAATACACAGTAGCGGGTGTGTGTGAAGTTATTCTGAATGACCCAATGTGCACCTTGAATATTATATACCCTTTTAGGGATAGATTTCAAATAGCTCTGATATAGCAGAAACCACTAAATTATGAAATTGCTAAATTGGGAATTGTATTTCAACCCAGAACAAGAAATGTGCTTGAACGGACACTAAATAACTCGCCCAGCTACAGCACTAGGGACAGATTTAGCGGGATATAAATTTGAGGCCTAGTATTTAGGCGCTGGGTGACAGGTATGGGTTTAGTGCCAGAATTAGACTTGGAAATACACAGTAGCGGGTGTGTGTGAAGTTATTCTGAATGACCCAATGTGCACCTTGAATATTATATACCCTTTTAGGGATAGATTTCAAATAGCTCTGATATAGCAGAAACCACTAAATTATGAAATTGCTAAATTGGGAATTGTATTTCAACCCAGAACAAGAAATGTGCTTGAACGGACACTAAATAACTCGCCCAGCTACAGCACTAGGGACAGATTTAGCGGGATATAAATTTGAGGCCTAGTATTTAGGCGCTGGGTGACAGGTATGGGTTTAGTGCCAGAATTAGACTTGGAAATACACAGTAGCGGGTGTGTGTGAAGTTATTCTGAATGACCCAATGTGCACCTTGAATATTATATACCCTTTTAGGGATAGATTTCAAATAGCTCTGATATAGCAGAAACCACTAAATTATGAAATTGCTAAATTGGGAATTGTATTTCAACCCAGAACAAGAAATGTGCTTGAACGGACACTAAATAACTCGCCCAGCTACAGCACTAAGGACAGATTTAGCGGGATATAAATTTGAGGCCTAGTATTTAGGCGCTGGGTGACAGGTATGGGTTTAGTGCCAGAATTAGACTTGGAAATACACAGTAGCGGGTGTGTGTGAAGTTATTCTGAATGACCCAATGTGCACCTTGAATATTATATACCCTTTTAGGGATAGATTTCAAATAGCTCTGATATAGCAGAAACCACTAAATTATGAAATTGCTAAATTGGGAATTGTATTTCAACCCAGAACAAGAAATGTGCTTGAACGGACACTAAATAACTCGCCCAGCTACAGCACTAAGGACAGATTTAGCGGGATATAAATTTGAGGCCTAGTATTTAGGCGCTGGGTGACAGGTATGGGTTTAGTGCCAGAATTAGACTTGGAAATACACAGTAGCGGGTGTGTGTGAAGTTATTCTGAATGACCCAATGTGCACCTTGAATATTATATACCCTTTTAGGGATAGATTTCAAATAGCTCTGATATAGCAGAAACCACTAAATTATGAAATTGCTAAATTGGGAATTGTATTTCAACCCAGAACAAGAAATGTGCTTGAACGGACACTAAATAACTCGCCCAGCTACAGCACTAGGGACAGATTTAGCTGGATATAAATTTGAGGCCTAGTATTTAGGCGCTGGGTGACAGGTATGGGTTTAGTGCCAGAATTAGACTTGGAAATACACAGTAGCGGGTGTGTGTGAAGTTATTCTGAATGACCCAATGTGCACCTTGAATATTATATACCCTTTTAGGGATAGATTTCAAATAGCTCTGATATAGCAGAAACCACTAAATTATGAAATTGCTAAATTGGGAATTGTATTTCAACCCAGAACAAGAAATGTGCTTGAACGGACACTAAATAACTCGCCCAGCTACAGCACTAAGGACAGATTTAGCGGGATATAAATTTGAGGCCTAGTATTTAGGCGCTGGGTGACCGGTATGGATTTAGTGACAGAATTAGACTGGGATATGGCCAAAAAATAAACAGACTATTGCTGGTTAAATGCACTTGGTGTGACAGCTTCACCCTGATGTAGGCTTTAGCCAAAAAACAACCACACCATTGAGGGTTAAATGCACTTGGTGACAGGCGCAGCTTGCCCCTGATTTAGTATATGGCCAAAAAATGAACAGACTATTGCTGGTTAAATGCACTTGGTGTGACAGCTTCACCCTGATGTAGGCTTTAGCCAAAAAACAACCACACCATTGAGGGTTAAATGCACTTGGTGACAGGCGCAGCTTGCCCCTGATTTTGTATATGGCCAAAAAATGAACAGACTATTGCTGGTTAAATGCACTTGGTGTGACAGCTTCACCCTGATGTAGGCTTTAGCCAAAAAACAACCACACCATTGAGGGTTAAATGCACTTGGTCGCAGCTTGTGCTGGCGCACCACAAGACACAAAATGGCCGCCGATCACCCCAGAAAAATGTGACTGACAAACGGTCTGGGCAGCCTAAAAACAGTGAGCAATTGAGGATCAGCAGCTCAATGATCCACAGCTGCAGATCGATCAGTTAATCAAGTCCTTTGGAGGAGTTAATCTGCCTAATCTCGCCCTACTGTCGCAGCCGCAACCTCTCCCTACGCTAATCAGAGCAGAGTGACGGGCGGCGCTATGTGACTCCAGCTTAAATAGAGGCTGGGTCACATGGTGCTCTGGCCAATCACAGCCATGCCAATAGTAGGCATGGCTGTGATGGCCTCTTGGGGCAAGTAGTATGACGCTTGTTGATTGGCTGCTTTGCAGCCTTTCAAAAAGCGCCAAGAAAGCGTCACAAAAGCGCGAAGAAAGCGACGAACACCGAACCCGAACCCGGACTTTTACGAAAATGTCCGGGTTCGGGTCCGTGTCACGGACACCCCAAAATTCGGTACGAACCCGAACTATACAGTTCGAGTTCGCTCATCCCTACTTACAACACATTCTATCCCTGGTTCTTCTACTTTAGTTCATTTTAACCTATTCCAAAATATAACATCATGACCTTTTCTAACTAACATTATGCAGATCCTAGTCATTTAACAGAAAACCACTTTGGAACCATTGGATTTCTATAAAAAAGAAGTGTCTTTCACAAAGGTCTTCTTCTCTCCTGATCTTCTTGGACAACGTCTCTGGTGCTATAAAACATGGGGGATCCTGACTTTACAATAACTCCAACAATTTTCCTAGCTCTCACAAATATCATAGTTAGTTCTCCATTTTTTGGTGTGCTGTGCACCGCATGGCATGACCCTTTTTGTGCTGCAACACTTATGTTGTTTCCAGGTCTTTACAACTTTGTCTCTTAGTTCAGTTTCTTACCCTTCCTTTCTCTGTGGTGATGTATGAAGGGATTGCAGGTATAATCACAATCTTATATGCAGGTTTCAGTGCCTATTTTCAGTAGTTGTAGGACAGTCCATAAACTTGCCTGTGGGACACTAGGGCCTCCTCCCCTCACTGCTCTGCAAGTTCTACGAGGTCATCAGCCCTGTTGCTTGGTTGGTGTACTGTAGGAAGTCTTGGGCAGACGATTACCTCTTGTGGCCCACCCCCGGACAGCAGTAGTGCAAGCAGCAAGGTCTTTTTTTTAATACATTTTCACCTATCCAAAAATATAACATTTCTTCAAAGTCCTTGGGGCCCAGCAGCTATGGAGACCTATAAGGCCCAGCCTCCAGGCTGGGTCTCATAGGCAAACTGTCACTGTATTACACTGTGTAATACACTGATAGTCAATGTATTACAATACAGATATATTGTACTACATTTAAATACATATCAGACCCTGAAATGTTGAAGTCCCATAGTGGGACAAAAATAAAAAGTATTTTTTAACAATAAAAAAATTTAAGTTTCAAGTTTTTTAAAAAATCCCCCTTTCCCATAAAAAAAGACATATAAAATTGTAAAAAATAGAAAAAAAACAAACAAAAAAACTGGCATATTAGGTATCGCCATGTCCTTATAAAAATATCACATGATCCACCCTGTCGGCCTGGTACTTAAGGTGAAAAATGCTAAGGTCCTTAAGGGTTAATATAAATAGGAATAATATAAATGTCATAAATGCCAATGTGTTAAAAGTTCCATACTGAATCACCCTCTCTTTTTTATGTTAGTCTAATGGAAATATTTACTGTACTGACAACTTCCAAGAATGTTTTATATTTCATCTGTTTATTTTATGATTCATACAGAAAATATAATGGTTTTGCAAATAAGGATAAAAACCATCACAGCAGTTGTAATTCCATAACACTCTACATCCTTATTAAGTAGTTGTATTTTATCCTGCCCACTCAGGTGCCCTCACCTTTGGGGTAACTGCCTGCTGGAGAGAGTGGGCAGTGAAATCATGCTGGTAATTAAATAAACGAACAGAGTTATGACGTTATGTCCAAGTAGACCCAATGATATTTATAACAGCTAAGACAGCTTTCAGGTCAAATATTAAATCAAAATAATCTGTTTTATGAATTTGTTTGTCTGTTTAAAGGGTTTCTGTCACTAAATTGTCACTATGAAACTGGCTGATATTAGCGATGTGCTAATGTCAGCTGCACCTAACTCTGCTATTCTTGTGATTATTCATGCCCCCTTTACTGCAGAATTCTTACTTTTATAATATGCAAATGAGCCTCTAGGAGCGGGGGGGAGGGGGAGTGATGCTCCTAGAGGCTCCGTTATCCTCATTACACGCCCTCCAAGTCTTGATTGACAGGGCCAGGCAGCGTTGGCATCCTCCTGCTGCCCCTGTGCGCTGGAGAAATTTTGCGCTGTTCAGTATTCGGCGCAGGCGCGGTGAGGAAGCTGGCAGCCGGCGAGCGTCCTTCCCTCACTGCGCCTGTACTACTGTATTCTGTATACAATTTAAAATAACAATACAAAGTGGGCTTTGATACCGAAGTACCAACCTGTACCAAAGCCCACTTCGGATTGCTAACACATGGTGTGAGCTGACTTGATGGGTACTGTCATGGGCAAAAGGGGTGATTTATCAGAATTGCAAAATGGGATGATTATTGGCTTTCTGGTCAAGAGTAGCAATATTTCTGAAACTATGCAGTTTGTGAACAGTTACAAATATTGCTGTGGGGAAAGTGTATCATGAGTGAACAAATGGCTCCATTGTGAATAAGCGACATGGAAACTGCAGAGCACCATGTGTCATTGATGTGAGAGGTGAACGTTGGCCACAAAGATGTGCAAGGGTGGACCAAGGCGCTACAGTGGAGCAGCTCACCACCAAAATGAACAAGGGGTCTACCAGACAAGTGTCTAAAACAACAGTTCAGAGAAACCTCCTGCATATGGGGCTCCAAAGCAGACCGATTGTCACTGCACCTCTGCTAACAAAGTTGGATTGGGTGAAAAGGCTTCAATTTTCACCACAGTATTGGAATTGGACCTCCACTAATTGGCAGAGGGTTGCCTTCTACGATGAGTCACATTTTCTGTTTCATTGAATGGGTGGATGTTGACGTGTCAGGCGAGAAACATTAGAGAACAAATGCCTTGCAACCATTGCTGGAAGAAAACAAGCTGGTGGTGTCAGTGTTATGGTCAGGGGAATGTTTTTGTGGCATTCTTTTAGCCCTTTCATCCATGTGGAAGGCACACCTTGCAGATCACGTACACCCATAGATTCTGATTGTCATCCCTGGGACGTATAGGATCTTCCTGCAAGACAATATTACATGTCTAGAAATGTTAGACATTGGTTGAAAGAGCATAACCAAGCCTTCCAAGTACTACCCTGGCCCCTAAATTACCCAGATTTGAACCCAATGGCAGGGGCGTCGTTAGGTCAAAACATTCGGGGCTGGAGCCAGTGGCGTACATACAGGGGTCGCATTCGCAACCGGGCCCGGAACTCCAGGGGCCCGGTCGCCTGTGGACCCCCCTGGCCCCTGCAGTCAGTGTTCCCTTACGTCTAAGTGGCTCGGGTGGGCGGCCGTGCAGCCATATTGCGCTGCTCAAGCTGCTTGCAAAATGTCCGTCATGCACCTCCTGCCCCGTCTGTCTGCTCCTTACACTTTATGAATGAAGCAGGCAGGCGGGGCAGGCAGCGGTGCTCTAGTTCGGCTACCCACTGCCGGCCATGTGAGGAGTGGTGAAGCACCCGCGGCTCAGGAGACTTGTGGAGCAAAATGTCCTGCAGCAGAATTAACTTCTAGAAGGTAGGAGCTGCCCCCGGTGTGTGCACAGCGCCGGGCACTGCACCGGCCCCGTCGCAAGTGTCCCTGCCTCCTCCCTTCCCCCCACTAATACATTACTTTACTAGAAGGCACTTATGGGGGATATCTGTGGATGACACATACATAGCATAAGATGCTATATATGTGTCATCTACAGATATTGTCACGGCGGACAGGATATCAGATACACAGAAAAATAAACAAACAAGTATCTAGGCAAGAAGCTAGGGATCAGGGTCACCCACTGACAAATCCCTACCAGCTCTTCCTATACTGCTATGCCCACGTTCAGACCCTTAAGTTGTGAATAACGTGTCCTCGTGCCTGGGCTGAAAATACCCTAAAATCCCTAAGATGGTGAAGGGGAATAGAGTCAGCCTGCTCCCTCAGAATCTGGAGGGGACAGGTGTCTCTCTAACAGCCTAGACAGCAAACAACAAGAAAACAACCAACTTATATTTTCTGAGCAGGAACAGCCAATCCTTCCTTCCTTACTTCCACAGAGCCAGACAGAAGCTATAACCCGCACGGAACACTGGGAGTGGGTGTAATTTAAACCAACGACCCCACCCAGTGCACCTGAAGGGAGGCGGATCTAGCTCCACTCCAAAACAAAACAAAAGACTAGACACGTGCTGCTAATCTGGCAGACCTCCGCACGTAGTCCGAGCAGGGCATGACAGATATCCCCCATAAGTGCCCTCCACAGATATCCCCCATAAGTGCCCTCCACAGATATCCCCCATAAGTGCGTCATCCACAGATTTGTACCGGGGCCCCATGGAATGTGTGTACGCCACTGGCTAGAGCCCCGGATGTTTTGTCCAGTGCCCCGAAAGCAGGGCCCTCGGCGCCGCCTCCTAGCTAATTTATTCACTTCACTTGCCTCTGTCATCCACAGATCCCCTACCCGTCCAGCGCCGCCTCTTAGCAAATTTATTCACTGCACTTGCCTCTGTCATCCACAGATCCCCTGCCCGCCCAGCGCCACCTCCTAGCTAATGTATTCACTTCACTTGCCTCTGTCATCCACAGATCCCCTCCCCGCCCAGCGCCGCCTCCTAGCTAATTTATTCACTTCACTTGCCTCTGTGTAATCTTGCACAGGTGCACTGGCAGAGGCATCGTCGAGCAAAGTGCGGATGTGCCGTCTTCCAGCACACCTCGTTCGACGATGCCTCTGCCAGTGCACCTGTGCGAGATTACACAGAGGCAAGTGAAGTGAATAAATTAGCTAGGAGGCGGTGCTGGGTGGGTAGGGGATTTGTGGATGACACTTAGGGGGATTTGTGGATGACACTTAGGGGGATCTGTGGATGACACTTATGGGGGATCTGTGGATGACATTTATGGGGGATCTGTGGGTGACACTGATGGGGATCTGTGGATGACACTTATGGGGGATCTGTGGATGACATTGTTATGGATGATCTGTGGGGTTGCCCAGACGACTAGGCCCTTCACTGTAGTTATTAACCCCATTCAGCAGTCCCCCCTTCACTGAAGGGAGGACTGCTGAAAGGGGTTAATAACTACTGTGAAGGCCCCCCCCCCTGGTGGTGATGAGGGCGTGGCTTCATGGGGTGGTGGCGTGGCTTCACGTGGGCTTGTGCCCCGGATATCTTCAGACTCTAGCAATGCCCCTGCCCAATGGAGTTTCTGAGGGCCACCTCAAATTTTGCGTTAGCTCTGTGGATTCTTCCCTATCGACCCTCCAGCAGCTGTGGGATGCACTGCACTCAGCATAACTCCAGATACCTGTCACAACCTACCAGGAACTTATTGAGTTAGTCCCAGGCCATCTAGCTGCTGTTGGTTCGGTTGTTTTTATTTTCAGTACATACATGTTTCTTGTAGCCATCCAGTTATTGTGCAACTCAGCAATACTGTAAGTCCTAGGGGTATCTGAGTACCAAGAGACGCTGTTAGTTCTTGGGAAAGGTGACTGCAATACTGTCAGGAATCATCCTGCTATGTATGTTTAGTTCAGATTGTCTTGCCCTCAAGTTTTCCCTCAGTTAAGATGGTGGATTGTGTCTCAGCTGGGTGCCATCTTACTTCCTGTTTCACATTTAAACCTCTCAAGCCTGTTACTAATTGCTTGAGTATTGTGTTTAAGCTCCTGCTTGTGCAGTCCTTCCGCTTGGAACTTGCTCTCCCGTTGCTCTTCCTCCTCCTTAGGGTTTACCCTGCTACCTCCTGTTGCCGACCCGGATTGCCTGACTATGTTCCTGTGCCGCCTGCCCTGACCCATTGCTCGTTTGACCTCGGCTCTGCTTCATCCTTCAATCCTGCATCGTTGCTACTGGTAACAGCTCCGCTTGCCTGGCTCTGCTTCATCCTTCTATCCTGCATCGTTGCTAACGGTAACGGCTCCGCCTGCCTGGCTCTGCTTCATCCTTCTATCCTGCATCGTTGGTAACGGCTCCGCCTGCCTGGCTCTGCTTCATCCTTCTATCCTGCTACCTCCTGTTCAAGACTCCGGTTCTTTCTGTGTTCAGGCCTTGTCCCTGCCATTGGATTCCAGCAGTATTCTACTAGTATCGTGACAAATACATTTCAGCCCTTCAGTCTTGTGAAAATTGGGCATTGTTACACATGGTTACTTCGATGTTTTCACTGTACATACAGGAAATATCATCGGAAAGGTCTAACAAGTGTGAAATAAATTAAGTAGAAGGGATAGAGCACTTTGAGTCTACAGAAGATTTGCTGCATTCTGATTGGGTTACAAGACTACTTGAGGGGTCATGGTTGTTTAAATGCCATATAAACTATGGAGCAAGTACATTTAGATCCAATTGATAGCTGTATCAAATATTGAGTTTTCTTGTATAGATGATATAGACGGTTCCCAATATCACAAGCCCAGATCACACAAGACAGGATATGCTCTCTCTACCTAAACTGCTGTTGTCAAGCAAGAACCACTCCCTCCAGCAATATCAGTGCAGGAGGTAGAGCTGAAGGCACTCACTGAGGCTTGTAAGTGGTTATGGGTAAGATAACTAACATTACTACAGATTTCAGGTATGCCTTTGGTGTCTTCCATGATTATGGTCCAATCTGGGGGAGCAGAGGTTTTGTTGGATCCATGGGAAACCCCCTGAAGAATGCTGAGTGTGTGTGAGAGTTGTTTAATGCCCTGATCCTTTTCAGAGGAAAAAGATAACAGCTTGGTAGATTAAGCTGCTAAGCTGTGTGGGGATGTGCTCGTGGTAGGCTACGGTAGCGGCGGCAGTATTGAGGCAATCACAGACAGTCTTTGTGATACACCGTGACTTTATTCACACCAAAGGCATAACAGGCAATGTGCAGACCACACAGGGGCATATCCACATAGTGCATAAAACAAAAGTCCTTCCATAGGAAATAAACAGCAGGTTTGAGTCACCTTGTTTTGGACAGACCACAGCGGTCGTGCAGGCTTGTAAGCTACCTGCCTTTGTCTCCCTCAGGCCAGAGCCCCTTCGGCTCGTAGCACCACAGGTCCCAGGGCTATCCTTCAATGTGTGCTGCGCCCAGACTCTCCTTCACCAGCACTGACTCTGTCTGTGGAAATCTCCAGCACAGCAAGACACACCCCACCCCCATCATCAGCAGGCTGGGTTCTTAAAGGCCCAGCTCCACCAAAAACCTGGGCTGGCCGTGGGGAACAGGCACCCCCCCACTCTTTACCTGTTCCCAGTAAGAACCGGCCCGGACACGCTGCGCCAGCAGCATTCGCCGCTGTAACCGCAATGATCCGGTTCTTACTCCACCGAGGCCAGGACCTCTGGTGGCACGTATCGTCCGTCCATTATTATTCCGGGGACTCTCCTACATATCCCCCCCCTTTGTTCACCCCTGAGGGCTTGAACATACTGTTCAAGCCTGAGGGGGTGAACACATGCACAGCAGTGTACCCGGGACAGGGCATCTGCGTTCCCCTGTAAGCGGCCGGCCCTGTGCTCAACAGTGAACTTAAAGTTCTGGAGGGACAAGAACCACCTGGTAACCCGAGCGCTCCCCTCCTTAGCCCGACTCATCCACTGGAGAGGGGAGTGGTCGGTCACCAGACGGAACCTTCTCCCCAGAAGGTAATATTTGAGAGACTCGAGTGCCCACTTGATGGCGAGGCACTCTCTCTCCACAATGCTATACCGGGTTTCTGCTGGGGTAAGCTTGCGGCTTAGAAAAACCACGGGGTGCTCTTCCCCGTTGAGCTATTGGGAAAGCACAGCCCCTAGTCCTACTCCCGAGGCATCTGTTTGAACTACAAACTCCCGCTTGAAGTCGGGCGTCACCAGAACTGGGGACTCACATAGGGCCGACTTCAAACGGGAGAACGCCTCCTCCTCCTGCTCCCCCCAGCGAACCATCACCGACTTTCTACCCTTCAAGAGGCCGGTTAACGGGGCTGCCAAGGTGGCAAAATGGGGAATGAACCTCATGTAGTACCCAATCAGGCCCAAAAATGACCGTACTTGCTTGGACGTACGAGGCCGGGGCCAATTCCGGATTGCTTCAACTTTATTCACTTGGGGCCTAATGACTCCGCGTCCAATCACATATCCCAAATAGCGAGCTTCCTCTAGTCCCACCGAGCATTTTTTTGGGTTGGCAGTTAACCCCGCCTTCCTTAGAGAATCTATCACTGCCTGAAGTTTTGACAAATGACCCTCCCAGTCTGGGCTAAACACGACTATATCATCCAGATACGCGGAGGTATACTGGTGATGGGGCTTGAGGACGACATCCATCAGACGCTGGAACGTAGCCGGAGCGCCATGCAACCCAAAAGGCAACACCCTATACTGAAAAAGCCCCTCCGGGGTGACAAAGGCCGTCTTCTCCTTTGCTGCCTCCGTCAGAGGTACCTGCCAGTAGCCCTTTGTGAGATCTAGGATCGAAAAATACCGGGCTTTTCCCAGCCGCTCTATCAACTCGTCTACCCGAGGCATGGGATAGGCGTCAAATTTTGATACCTCATTCAATTTCCTAAAATCATTACAGAACCGTAATGAACCATCCGGTTTGGGAATAAGGACAATCGGGCTAGCCCACTCGCTCTTTGACTCTTCTATGACCCCTAGACGTAGCATCGATCTTACCTCCTGCGAAATGGCCTGTCGCCGAGCCTCCGGTACTCGGTATGGTCTTAGGCGGACTTTCACCCGGGGCTCGGTGACAATGTCATGCTCGATCAAGGTGGTACGTCCAGGAAGGTCAGAGAATACGTCCCTATTCCGACTAACAAATTCTTTCACCTCTTGTGCTTGTTTGGTCGACAGTCCGTCCCCTATCGTCACCCCAGCGGCGTTCTCCGGAACACCTGGGGACCCCGGGTCACTCCCTGACGTCCCGACAGAGGGCGGGCTGTCTGCAAACAAATTCTCTCTGTCTCTCCAAGGTTTTAGTAGATTCACATGATATACCTGTTCGGGCTTCCGCCGCCCTGGCTGGTATATCCTGTAATCAACTGGGCCCACTTTCTCCTTAACTTCATAGGGTCCTTGCCACCGGGCCAAGAATTTACTCTCGACCGTGGGCACGAGTACAAGAACTCGGTCACCCGGGTGAAATGTCCTTACCCGGGCGGTTCGGTTATATACCCGACTCTGGGCCAGTTGTGCCGCTTCCATGTGCTCACGGACGATCGGCAACACGACCCCTATTCGGTCCTGCATTTTTCCTATGTGCTCTATCACACTTTTATGAGGCGTAGGCTGTTGCTCCCATGCCTCCTTAGCGATATCCAGTAGCCCACGGGGATGTCGCCCATATAACAACTCAAAGGGCGAGAACCCCGTGGACGCCTGGGGCACCTCCCGTACCGCAAACAAAACATAGGGCAACAGTAAGTCCCAATCTCTCCCGTCCTTAGCCACGACTCTTTTTAGCATGGACTTCAGGGTCTTATTAAACCGTTCTACTAACCCATCGGTTTGGGGATGGTAGACGGACGTGTGCAGGTGTTTAATATTTAATAGCTTACACAATTCCTTTGTTACTTTGGACATAAAGGGTGTCCCCTGGTCCGTCAGAATCTCCTTTGGTATCCCCACCCGGGCAAACATACTCATGAGCTCTTTAGCTATTACCTTGGCCGACGTATGGCGCAATGGGACCGCCTCCGGATAGCGAGTGGCATAGTCTAACACTACCAGGATGTGTTGGTGACCTCGGGCTGACTTAATAATGGGGCCTACCAGATCCATGGCGACCCTTTCGAAGGGCACCTCTATAATGGGCATAGGTACCAGTGGACTGCGATACTGAGGTTGGGGGCTAGTCAGCTGACACACTGGACAGGACTGACAGAACCTCCGGACTTCCTCATATATCCCAGGCCAATAGAACCGTTGTAGAATTCGCTCCAGCGTTTTCTTAACCCCCAGATGACCACCCAACACATGCGCATGCGCTAAATCCAAGACCATTCGCCGGTAAGGCTGGGGCACCACCAGTTGTTCCACCACCTCCTGCCTCACCTTGTCTACCCTATATAGCAGGTCCTGGTTATAGGCCAGGTGAGGAAATACGGTATCGGCGCCGGGACGCTGGGCAACACCATTAATCACCGACACCCCTTCTCTAGCCCGCAATAACGTCGAATCCTGGAGCTGTGCGGTCCCGAAGGTTTCTCGGGGTACCTCCAGATCCAGGACGGATGAACTTTCTACTGTCTCACCCGCCAATACTTCTAGGGGAAACCGGTCAGGGTTACACTCTACCTCCCCTACGGTGACCCCTACAGCTGGGGCCCCTGCCTCGGGGTCCTCGGGCTCGGGACCTGGACATTTTCCTTCCCCACAGGTAGGCAACCCGTTCCTCCACAAAGTCCAGAACAGGGGAAAGTCCCTCCCCAATTTTGCGACATAAGGGAGCCATCTCCCCACCCCGACGACATGTGGTACCTCCTTTCCACACACTGCCAGGGTAACCTTAGTGGTGGGATACTCCCTGCGATCCCCATGTATACAGACAATGGTAAGGTTTCGCCTTTCTGGGAGTTTTTCCGTTACCAGCGACTCATGGACCAGAGTTACCAGGCTCCCAGAGTCCAGCAGGGCCTGCACGGAGTGTCCATTAACAACGACCTCACACAGCGGAGGGGTGTCCGCCGCCAGCAGGGGGTCAGCTATATACACCGGTTGGGCATAAAAAGAGGACCGGCGAGCGAACCCGCAGTCCATGGGTTCGGACGCCCTAGGGCAGTTGGATGCCACATGTCCCCAGTCCTGACAATGCCAACATCTGATCCTCGCAGCCTCCCTCCTCCCCAGGGTATTCCTCCCACGAACTGGAGATCCACTCCCCTCCTTATGTGGTGGGATCCCTTTTTCAGGATCCCGGGTCGGCAACGGGGGCTGACGTGACTTCGGTAGTACCGCTGAGTCCCGCACCAAATCCTGAGTGGCCATATACCTCTCCACCAGGCTAACCAGTTGTTCCAGGTTGCCTGGATCGCCTTGTCCCACCCAGCGCTGTATGGCTCTCGGGAGGGTACGCACGAACCTGTCGACCACGACCCTTTCAACCATCTGAGAAGTGCTCAATATTTCAGGCTGAAGCCATTTTTTTACTAGGTGAAGTAAGTCATAGGCTTGTGACCGCACGGGTCGGGACTCGGCAAACACCCACTGATACACCCTGTGCGCTCGCACATAGGTGTTTACCCCCAACCTAGCCAACACCTCAGCTTTTAGCCTCTCATAGTCCTTGGCCTCATTGCGGCTGAGGTCAAAATAGGCCTTTTGTGCGTCCCCCACCAGAAAAGGCGCCACCACCTCGGCCCACTGCTCCAACGGCAGCCTCTCTTGCTCCGCGGTTCTTTCGAACACCATCAGGAATGCCTCTATATCATCTCCCGGACCCATTTTCCTCAGGGCGGATCGGACTTTGTCCCTGGCGGTAGACACAGTCAGGGTTGTCGCAGTTGAAACTCCTTGCAGGGATGTTCGCACCGACTCTTGCATGGCTGCCAGCTGCTGCATTAGGAGATTGTTTGTTTGCTGCTGCTGTACATTACTCTGAATCAGGTGCTTAATGGCCTCCTCCATCTTGTCAGGAACCAAAAACTTGCAGGCCTGATATATGACATGCAGTCCAACACAACTTTTGCTTCAGGCCTGCCTCACTGCAGGAATGCCCGCTCCAAGCCACCAATTGTGGGGATGTGCTCGTGGTAGGCTACGGTAGCGGCGGCAGTATTGAGGCAATCACAGACAGTCTTTGTGATACACCGTGACTTTATTCACACCAAAGGCATAACAGGCAATGTGCAGACCACACAGGGGCATATCCACATAGTGCATAAAACAAAAGTCCTTCCATAGGAAATAAACAGCAGGTTTGAGTCACCTTGTTTTGGACAGACCACAGCGGTCGTGCAGGCTTGTAAGCTACCTGCCTTTGTCTCCCTCAGGCCAGAGCCCCTTCGGCTCATAGCACCACAGGTCCCAGGGCTATCCTTCAATGTGTGCTGCGCCCAGACTCTCCTTCACCAGCACTGACTCTGTCTGTGGAAATCTCCAGCACAGCAAGACACACCCCACCCCCATCATCAGCAGGCTGGGTTCTTAAAGGCCCAGCTCCACCAAAAACCTGGGCTGGCCGTGGGGAACAGGCACCCCCCCACTCTTTACCTGTTCCCAGTAAGAACCGGCCCGGACACGCTGCGCCAGCAGCATTCGCCGCTGTAACCGCAATGATCCGGTTCTTACTCCACCGAGGCCAGGACCTCTGGTGGCACGTATCGTCCGTCCATTATTATTCCGGGGACTCTCCTACAGCTGCTATAACTGCAGACCTCCAGCCATTACCTGAAGCGAACTTAAGGTTTACATGACTCGGCCAACCCAGGTCCAAAATACCTCCAAAGTAAAAAAACAATGAGTGAAGACAAGCTCTGGAAGGTAGGTAAAATTGTGCATTCTCATGTGCACTCTGCCTGTTTGTAATGAATTTAGCACACAGGTTGATGAATGTGTCAAGAGAAAATGTGGTGAAAACCCCAGGGTCCAGCAACACTGCCACCAGGTTTGTCCTAGGCTACATGATGTGGGCCTGTAATAAGGTTGGAAGAATCTTGAGAGCTCCAGGAAGGCATATGCCTAGGCCATCTTGTCCGTTTCAGAGACTGCAGATTCAGTTTTCAAAGGTGGGGCAGTATAAATATATGTCCTTGTCTATGTTGATATATTTTCAGGAAATGCTTGGCCTGTAGTAGAAGCAAGAGTAGAAGAATATACTGGCTGAGGTAGTAAGTAGATGTGGGGTCTGGTCCTAGAAACAGTTGAAGATAATAGGAGAACTTTTGACACTCCCCATTATTACTAAAGTAGTGGAAAGGTAGATTTTTGTTTGTAAGGACCACACTTCAGAAGAACACCTGTTTGAAACCCTCTAAGAAACCCATTGTTCCTAGGACAGTTCAATACTTCCCTCAACAACCCTAATTATTGTATTTTGATCCTACTGCCTATTTGGAAGCTATTACAAACTAGTTGACTATTATACATAAACATGTGTGTGATTCGCTTCCAGATCCAAACTCAAAGGTTATATGTTAAGAGGCATATAAGGTAAAGTCTGGATCCCAGATTTGATGGTCCCTACTGAGTGCTGTGTTAACCACTCCAACATTGGTGAAGCCAAACATATTTACATTGATAATGTACCTAATGCTTTTGACATACAATATTTGCAGAATAACGAGGGAGATTACAGAATTAGCAAATAATCCACACTATAAGAGGGTCAGGAAAGGTGGTCTGGACTCACTTGGATATTGTTTAATCAGTATTGAATCATTGAGTAGAGTTTGGGCATCACCTCTTTACCCCCATTATGTTCATTATGCTGTGGATTGTGTCCCCAATATGAAACATGCTAAGAGGTTAAAGGAAAATTAAAGAGCCACTAATTCTAAGAAAGAATGGCCTACCAACTAGACTGATTTGCCATGTTGGTTAAACCCAGTTAACTGGTGTAGTTATAAAGGGGTATTATCATCTTATTGATCATTCTTAATTTAAATCTTTTGCCCCCACTGAAAACTTTCACCTATACATTTCATTAAAAATAACCCACCATTCTATTTAAAATTGCTTCTGTCTCTGAGTGTTGTTTATTGGCGCTTCCCATGGATACGGCCACATCTCGCCTGCCGCATCCATGGGCCGCGCCTGCGCACTGCATCGCCTGCGATCCTGCGGCCGGCCTGTTCAAGAACTTGTGAACACGCACGTCTTTATCTGTTTTGGGCGGCCGCGCATGCGCAGAATATCCATTGCGTCTGAGATAGAGCCGCGCATGCGTGGCCGTCCAAACAGTTTGGGCGAGGCAGCGGAGTGTGCGGACGGACATCGGAGGACCTGGAGAGACTATTTCCTAATAGGTAAGTATCATTTTTAATCGTCCCATTAAATCCACCAACGATTACTGAAGATGGAGGCACTTGAGGGGGCAGATGGATGCACTTGAGGGGGCAGATGGATGCACTTGAGGGGGCAGATGGAGGCACTTTTGGGGCTATATGAGGCATATGGGGGTTGATGGGGGGCTATTTCAGGCTGATGGGGGAATATTTGAGGCATATGGGGGCTGTATGAGACTGATAGGGGCTGTTTGAGGCTGATGGGGGCTATTTGAGGCATATGGGGGCTGTATGAGGCTGATGGGGGGCTATTTGAGGCTGATGGGGGGCTATTTGAGGCTGATGGGGGCTATTTGAGGCTGATGGGGGAATATTTCAGGCATATGGGGGCTGTATGAGGCTGATGGGGGGCTATTTGAGGCTGATGGGGGTTATTTGGGGCTGATGGGGGAATATTTGAGGCATATGGGGGCTGATGGGGGGCAATATGAGGTATATGGGGGCTGTATGAGACTGATGGGGGCTGATGGAAGCTGTTTGAGGCTAATGGGGGGCTATTTGAGGCTGATAGAGGCTGTTTGAGGCTGATGGGGGGCTATGTGAGGCATATTGGGGGCTGTTTGCATAGAGCTGTATATGCGGCTGTTCTGACACTGTGCTGGTTGAAGAGATAAACAGTCAGATGTAGAAGAGCTGTATATGTAACTTTTCAGACCCAGTGCTAGCGGGGGAGTAGAATAAAGATGTAGCAGGGCTGTATAGGAAGCCATTCAGCCAAAGTGATGTTAGGGGACTGGAGAAGACACATGTAGCTGAGCTGTATATGCATCTATAAAGATACATAGTGTAAGGTTTATACACAACTGGAGTACAGCTGTAATGGAAACAAATCTGCATCAGTGCTGGTGGGTGGGGGCTGGTCAAGATTTTGAGCTAATGTATAATATGGAATTATGAGACTGAGATTTTGTGTGTAAAACTGCAGAATAGCCACGTGTTACTGTACACTGAGCTCACGTCACATGGCTCTCTGATTCCCCCAGCAGGGGGAGGGGCATCACAGACACTGCAGGCTGTCAGACTGATGAGTCATACTCTTCACATGAACTAGCACACAGGACTCAGCTCTAAGTATGATGTCATAATGAGGCGTGGCCGGCCTTCACTCAAACTGCCTAAGCCCGTCCAGCCTTAGCTGCAGGAAACCAGGAAGTGAACAGCTAGCTGGCAGCAATTGAGGATGAAGTAGCAAGATGAGAATACCCCTTTAAATAAAACGGTGGGCTGTTGGTTGGTGTTATCTTTATAAAAGGATTGAGATAATTGTGGCGATTTTAAATTTATCATCAGGAAGAAGATGTTATCATCACAACCCAACTGTAATAACAACCTGTATACTGAATGTGAATTATGGAGAAGCTACAAGAGAGGAATATATATATATATATATATATATATATATATCCATGCAACCTGCGAACACTGAGCCTGACGATTCAGATGACTCAGCTGAGAACTATGGAATCCTAGACATGATAACTTTGAATTCTGATGATTATGGGACAATTGCCTCACCTCCTGACTGCGACCCTGTGCCTCTCCAGGGAACAAAAGTGCAAGAAGAGGAGCTGGGTCTCCAGTGGAGTCTACCATAGATGATGAATGGCTTAGTAGCCCTGATCTGGGAAATCCAGTCAAACTGTACTCAATTGGGGGGGAAACCTCTGGATACCTAAGTAGGCTGTGTTGAAGAGGAGGAAAACACTTGCTCACTTGTGTCTCATTCGCCTCCCCAGGGGAGAACAGATATATGATCTGCATTGGGGATATAAAGTCATGAAGGGTACACCTCAGTTGATGAATGGCCTGTAAGCCATGATTTAAACTAAATGTAGTCAATGAGGAAACTCTCTTGGGACAATTAGCAAATTATGTTCAAGAGAAAGAAAATGTGAAATAAATTAAGTGGTTAATGAACATGAATGGTGCTAATTGTCAAATATTCTCCATTTTTGGGTTTTATGCTTAAATGTCTTTGATATAACATCCATGATTGAGAAATATAGTCACTTGATAATAAAGTTGCCTCCTTAAGGGGCGTTAGCAAACGGCCACTCTCACGCATGAGCTGCCACTGTCTAACATCGAAGTTACACCAGGGAGTAGTCCAGTCTGCATCATGAAGAAATCAGTCACGGGTTTCCTCTGCTCATACAGTTGGTCCAAAATGTGGCGCATTGTAGACCGAAGTAAGTCCATGAGAAGATTACTGTGCTGTTCAAAAGCTAGTGTTATTGTAACAATATATTATACATTTAGAAAGTTAGAAGATACACCGCACCTGCAGATTCTGAGGCTTCATTGTTTTTCCTATCTGAACATGAATTCCACAGTGTGAGAATGGTCTAGATGTTCCTCAAAGTATATATTCATGTATCAAAGTTTGTCCCTCAGCCCTGAGACAAGGCCTCTAGATGTCAGAGGTGTGAAGTATTAAAAATATTAGGCATCTATGAGTTAACCCTTAATAGTATGATGCTTATTGCTTATACAACAGTGCCACCTAGATATAAGCAGTTAATACTACATCAGTAAAAGTGCATTCTGGGTAGTATTATGACATCATGCTCCTTATCAATGCACACACCCATCCAACAATGATTGGAAAGTTCCAAACTCAGAGGGCGTGTTCATCTGATAAGTTTTGGGTTAAGAAACCAGTTACCTGAAAAAAAAAAAAAGGAGAAAAAGTAAAGAAAGAAAAAAAAACATTTGGATTATTGATCTCTGGGGAATCATTTGGATTATCGGGAAAAACTCTTGAGAGCTGGCTGCCCCAAGACTCTGCACATCACTTGACCCTTGGGTAATGTATATTTTTGTTTTTATGTAGTATTGATCTAAATTTATTGACTTGATACTTAGCCAGATACCCGCTCATTTGCGGACGTGTAACGTTAGTTGCTACATCAGTATTTTCTCTGATTTCAGTTACGATGCATATAACTGAAAAAAAGGGGATAATATTGGAGAAACTCTTTGTTGGGAATCCTTGTATTCCCTAGTTTGATATCAAGCCAATAATTTATAAGTTTTGTTGCAATACTACCATTATCTGAAGATTGGTCATCATTTTTGGGCGGGGCAAGGGCTCGAATCTGTTTATCTTTTTGATTGAGTTTTCCGCATAATCCATTGATTGTATATCTCTCACAAATTTAAAGCTGTCTTGCATAATATTCTTGTGTTGGTTGAATAGTGTTTTGTTGGTATCATATAATGGTGAATTCTGGGTACTGCATATCATTGTATATTACAGAAATGTATGTTGATTAATTTTTGATTGTATTTTAAACTATTGTATAATAAACCATTTATATTTTTGCATAGACGCTTGTACCCTGTTTTACTGATTGCACAAAATAAACAGGTTCTCGATTGAACTCTTTGAGATGTTTATGTCCACCTCATGGGTCAATATAGTTTGCATAATTTTTCTTTTGACCCGATATTTTTTTTTTTCATATATTTTTTTCATATATTTTATATAAAGCATTTGCTTTATATACCTGACAGCATGGAGTTCCAATTTGTGGAAAGGTTGCAAATGAGGCGATGTTGGGGAACTCCATTCTGCCTTTGCAAGTCAAGGAGGGTATGTTTTGCACAGTAAGCATGGCTGAGGTGCATGCACAGTTTCCTTGACGTTTTCAAGATGTATTGCAGTTGGGAGAAAGACTTCAGGAACCGGGTGACAACCAGATTGAACACATGGGCCATGCAGACAGAATGTTCTTCTTGTTATCGGTGACCATGGTTCCTATCTCCAGTTGGCAAAGAGACAACCAGGATTTGATTTCTTGGTTGATGACGCGGAGCAGATCCTCACCAGTGTGACTCTGTTCGCCCAGCCTGACCAGGTGCAGAACCGCAAGACAACACAGTATAGGTGTTATGCTGGTGGACTACTCTGAACTGTGCCTACAGTGGAGGCTGAGGACAAGGCGGATGTCAGGGTTTGAACTAGTGACCAGCCATGTCCCAGGCAGTAGCTCTAGCCACTAGACTACCAACCCTTCTGGACATTTCCTTCTACTGAACTCTTTGATCTACCTTGTTCCAGCCTTGCCTTGTTAATCTCTGTGATTCCTTGCACCTGCTCTTTATAAGCCCAGCCTCTTGCACCAGATCCCTGCTGGTTATTGTTCTTCTGGACTTGATCCTGCTGCATCTACCGCTGTTCCTCTGTTGCTACTGCTACCAACTTGACTGCTGCCGACCTCGGAATTGTCCCCGACTACTCTTCTGCTTGTCCCTACCAACTGAACTGCTACCACCGTTCCCGATCCGGATTGTCTGACCACGCTCACTGCCGCCTGCCCTGACCCACCGCCTGCCAACCGATTACGCCTCTGCCTGACTTCCTGCAACTACAACCTGCCTGCGGTCCTTGCCACTGGGCTCCCACCTCCAGCCAGCTGTCCTCTGACTCAGGTGAGCCTGTAGGATTGCAACAGAATAACCAGCCCAAAAATGGAGTCCGCGATGGCCACCCTGTGCAAACAAGTCTCCGAACTTCAGGAGTTTGGCGCCTCTGCCCAAAAGGAAATGGCTCAACTTCAAGGTGCAATCCAGAGCCAACAGAGGGAAATTATCGACTTGCAGCGTCAACTACTGGACGTACGCGGCACGGTCACAGACACCTGCATGCCTCTCCCGTCAAAGTTTAACGGCGATCGGGATCAGTTTCAGGGGTTCCTCAACCAATGCCGTATCCTACTTTCAGATGCAGCTGGGCTCCTTTTCCTCGGACAGAAAGAAGATCCTGTTCATCATTAACCTTCTAACTAACGAGGCCCTGGCATGGGCATCCCCATATGTGGAATCCCACAGTCCCTTATTAAATAACCTAGACAACTTCACCGCAGCCATGAGCCAAGTCTTCGACGACCCTAACCGCTGCGCGACTGCCGAGGCTAGGCTGCACAGTCTACGGCAGGGAAGACGCTCTGTAGCCGAGTATACCTCCGAGTTCCGCCTCTGGGTCACGGACACCACCTGGAACCCCGCTGCTCAGAAAAGTCAATTTCGCCGCGGACTCTCCGAACTTATAAAGGATGAGCTCGCCAGGGTAGACGCCCCAGATGATCTGGATGACTTCGTCCAACTGTGCATCCGAATTGACTGGAGACTCGCAGAAAGAAGGAGAGAAAGACTCTGGTCCTTAGATAACAGGCCCGCATACCCTTTCACTCCAATGACTCAGCCGGCTCACCAACCCTCCACCGAACCGATGCAGGTTGACACACTGCGCAAGACTCTATCGGCTGCTGAAAAGGAGAGACGACTGGCCGCAGGCCTCTGCCTTTACTGTGGCGAGTCAGGGCACTTCGCTATCAGGTGCCCCAATAAGACTCGCCGAACCATTGCTGTCACTGAATTACGGGAATTACAACAAGCCACAATTTCACCCTTGGCCTCTGAAACCATGGACACTACAGGTACCGGGTCCCACTTCATTGTTCCCATCCTTATCACCATTGGGGAACAACAACTTCCCTGCTCCGCAATGCTTGACTCGGGGGCCGGCGGAAATTTCATGGACTTGACCTTCGCCCATGAGAACAACATACCACTGGTAACCAGGGCAGCCCCCATCGATCTGGAAACCGTCGATGGGACCCCGCTCTCTTCTGGGCCGGTTACGCACCAGACCGTTGATCTTCAACTCCTCGTCAAACCCGATCATCAGGAAACCATTCACTTCTCCCTGATCACCTCCCCTAAGTTTCCGGTGATCCTAGGCATCCCTTGGTTGGAAACCCACAACCCCTCGGTGGACTGGGACGCCCGCTGCATACGGTTCCGCTCGGACTTTTGTTCTCAGAACTGTTTACATGAATCCGTCCCTCCTCCGCCCGAAGAACCTACCATATTCGGACTATCCACCAGGGAGCTTTTACCCCCTCAATATCGAGAATTCCAGGATGTCTGTGACAAAAGAAATGCAGACAAACTGCCCCTGCATCGGCCTTATGACTGTCCGATTGAGCTGCTACCATTGAGCCGAAATACCCTTCGGCAGTATATACTCCCTCTCCGAGCCGGAACTAAAGGCCCTGAAGGAGTACTTAGACGAAAATCTAAAAAAAGGTTTTATCCGACCTTCCACATCTCCTGCAGGGACCCCTTTCTTCTTCGTGGAGAAAAAAAGACTCTTCTCTACGCCCTTGCATAGATTATCGAAAGCTCAACAACGTTACTGTGAAGAACCGGTACCCTCTCCCCCTGATTTCTGAACTCCTTGAGAGACTTCGGGCGGCAAAAGTCTTCACTAATCTCGATCTCCGAGGAGCCTACAACCTGGTCCGAATTCGCCCGGGGGACGAGTGGAAAACCGCCTTCCGAACCCGCTACAGTCACTTTGAGTATCTGGTCATGCCTTTCGGCCTCTGCAATGCCCCTGCTACCTTCCAACATTTTATCAACGACGTCCTCAGGGACATGCTTGACCAATTTGTGGTAGCATATCTGGACGATATTTTGATTTTCTCAGAAGACCCTGAACAACATAGTGGGCATGTCCGCAGGGTGCTACAGAAACTCTGTGAACAGTCTCTCTATATTAAACTGGAGAAGTGCGAATTTGAACAGACTTCCACCCAATTCCTCGGCTATATTATTTCCCCGGAGGGCTTAAGTATGGATCCCCGGAAGATCCAGGCCGTGACTGAGTGGCCCGCCCCGAAGAACGAAAAGGAGGTCCAGAGGTTTGTAGGTTTTGCAAACTTTTATTGGAAGTTCATCAGGAACTTTTCGAAAATCATCGCCCCAATCACTCAACTAACAAAAAAGACTGCCCCCTTCGTGTGGACTCCGGAGGCACAGGAGGCCTTTGCTAAACTGAAGTCCCTCTTCACCTCTGCCCCGATCCTGGCCCACCCAAACCCTGAATTACCATTTACGGTCGAGGTGGACGCCTCCGACGCTGCGGTGGGCGCAATTCTGTCTCAACGTTCAGGGGAAAAGATGCTGCTACACCCTTGTGCTTTCTTTTCCCGCCAGATGTCCCCCGCTGAACGGAATTACGACATCGGGAATAAGGAACTGCTGGCAATCAAGGACGCTTTCACCGAGTGGAGACACTTGCTGGAGGGGGCCCACAATCCCATCTCTGTATACACCAACCACTGGAACCTAGAGTTTATCCGCAGCGCCAAGAAACTCACCGCCAGACAGGCCTGGTGGAGTCTGTTTTTCTCCAGATTCAATTTTGTTATCTCCTATCGCCCTGGGTCGAAGAACGGCAAAGCAGATGCTCTCTCAAGCATGTTCTCTGAACCCTCTCAGATCAATGAGGCTCCGGCCGGTATCCTTCCCGACAGAAGCATCCTAGGAGCCACCTACTTGAGGGAACTCCTGGGTTCCCTCAAGGAAGGGTATGAGAACGATCACCTCCTCACCTACCCACCTGGAGCTGTAAACCTTACTCTCAAGGGTGGCTACTGGTTGTACCGGGATCAGCAGTTGTACGTACCAGAATCTGCACGACTTGACGTACTTAAACTCAACCACAATTCCAAACCAGCCGGCCATCTGGGTATCAGAAGGACCCAGGAGCTCCTCTCCCGTTTCTTCTGGTGGCCAACTTACAGAAAAGATACCGAGAGGTTTGTCTCCTCATGCACGACGTGCGCCCGCAACAAGAACCCCCGCTCCTCCCCCGTGGGCTTGCTGTGTCCACTCCCGGTTCCCTCCCGCCCCTGGGGTTCAATCTCCATGGACTTTATTGTGGACCTTCCTCCCTCCAAGGGCATGAACACCGTTCTGGTCATCGTCGACCGTCTCACCAAAATGGCCCACTTCATCCCCTGCAAGGGCCTACCTACCGCCAAACAGACGGCCGATCTCGTACTCCGAGAGGTTTTTAGGCTACATGGGGCCCCGGACGATGTTGTTTCGGATCGGGGAGTACAGTTCACTTCCAGGTTCTGGAGAAACTTCTGTCAAGCCCTTGGGATCAAGATGAACCTGTCTTCTGCGTTCCACCCCCAATCCAATAGGCAGACCGAGAGAACGAATCAAATCCTCGAGCAGTATTTGCGCTGTTTCGTCACCCATCTGCAGGACGACTGGCTGGACCACCTCTCTACGGCCGAGTTCGCCTATAACAATGCGGAGCACAGTTCTACCCAATACAGCCCGTTCTACGCTAACACCGGCCTACACCCAACCTTCATCCCTCACTTGCCTATTTCCACCACAGTCCCAGCTGTGGCCGAACGTCTTGCAAGTCTACAACAGGCACAGGAAAATATTCGGAACAATCTACATTGAGCCCAGAGCCGCTTCAAGCGGGCAGCGGATAAACACCGCAAACCTGCTCCGGAATTCCAGGTAGGAGAAAAGGTGTGGCTCTCCACCAGAAACCTAAGCCCAAAGGTTCCCTCCCGGAAGTTGGGCCAAAAATACATGGGTCCTTTCCGGATCACGGCTCGAATCAACGAAGTCACTTTCCGACTCGACCTTCCCGACTCCATCCGAGTACACCCGGTTTTCCACTGCTCTCTCCTGAAACCACATGTTGAGAACAATTTCCCAGGCCGCCATCCCCCTCCTCCTCCTCCGGTAAGAGTACAAGACCAGGAGGAATACACTGTGGCCAAGATCCTTGACTTCAGACTCCACCGTGGAAGGCTGCAGTATCTAGTTGTATAGGAGGATAACTCCTGGGAGCCGGAGGAAAATGTCCATGCCTCCAGACTGGTAAAAGCTTTCCACCAAAGACATCCCGATAAGCCATCATCTGCGGTGCCCGGAGGTCACCTTGGAGGGGGGGGGAGTACTGTCAGGATTCGAACCAGTGACCAGCCATGTCCCAGGCAGTAGCTCTAGCCACTAGACTACCAACCCTTCTGGACATTTCCTTTTACTGAACTCTTTGATCTACCTTGTTCCAGCCTTGCCTTGTTAATCTCTGTGATTCCTTGCACCTGCTACTTCCTCTTTATAAGCCCAGCCTCTTGCACCAGATCCCTGCTGGTTATTGTTCTTCTGGACTTGATCCTGCTGCATCTACCGCTGTTCCTCTGTTGCTACTGCTACCAACTTGACTGCTGCCGACCTCGGAATTGTCCCCGACTACTCTTCTGCTTGTCCCTACCAACTGAACTGCTACCACCGTTCCCGATCCGGATTGTCTGACCACGCTCACTGCCGCCTGCCCTGACTCACCGCCTGCCAACCGATTACGCCTCTGCCTGACTTCCTGCAACTACAACCTGCCTGCGGTCCTTGCCACTGGGCTCCCACCTCCAGCCAGCTGTCCTCTGACTCAGGTGAGCCTGTAGGATTGCAACAGCGGAATTGCCATCATCTGGCCAAGTTGCTGGTGTGCTTTGGCTGGAACCACAATTACCCAGTGGGCTGTAAAGGACATATATTTTCCTTGACCATAGTCAGGGGCGTACACAGAAATGATTGGGACCCATAGCAAGAATTTAAATTGGGCCCCCATGCCCGTTCCTAGTCCCTCCCACTATGCGCCCTGGCTCCTCTCACTACCCTCCCTAACTTCTCCCCTGCCCCACGTCGTGCAGCAGTATTTTTTTCTACAAAATGGCAGTACTCACCCTGGAACCCAACAGACCCATTATAGTGAATGGGATCTGGTAGGTTCTAGTGGTGTTCAGCATATATTGACAAGAATCTGGGGCATTACATGATGTAATACCACCCAACTTTCCTGCTGTCCAGCATGCCACATGCACATGAGAAAAGTGTGAGGAAGTGAGTGCCCCCTTCCCCATCCTCTGTGTCATGCAGGACAGCTGGGAGACACTGACATTACTCGATATCCTGCATGACACATGTGAAGAGACAGGAGTCTCTGGGAAAGCTGAGTGAACCCCTCCCCCTGCCTTTCCATATTCTTATTATCTGCATTTATGCCTTGCAGGAAATCTGAGTGACATTACATAATGTAATAGCACCCAGCTTTTCTGCTGTCCTGCATGGCACATGTGGAGAGACATGAGAATAGTCTGAGAAAGCTGAGTAACACATATCCCCCCTATTCTCATATCTTCTCATGCCTCTGCACTTGTGCCATGCAGGACATCAGGAAAGCTGAGTCCCATTACATAATAGCACCCAGCTTTCCTCCTGTTCTGAATGGCATATGTGCGGAGGAATAGCCTGGGAAAGCTGAGTGACCCCCCCCCCCCTTCACACATACGCCTTGGCACTGTCCTCACGTCACTTACTTCATTACTGGTGGGGTTGCTGCAATCCAGAGGAATCAAGCATGATGGAGCTAACAGGCGGGAGGTGGAGCTAGCAGGCAGGAGGCGGGGCTAGGAGGCGGGGCTAACAGACGGGAGACAGTTAGGAAGATAGACAGGGGCGGGGACTCTCCTTCACTGCAGGCCCCATAGCAGCTGCGTGGTCTGCCTATGTGGTTAGGTACGCCACTGACCATAGTAACAGCTCCACATGTCAGCTTTGGCATGAACTGTACCAGATGCTGACGGGCTCAAGGACTGCCCCACCTTCGGCTCAACATACGTGTGCAGGGCTGGTACAGCCTTTTTGGAGAAGTACAGTTATTTGTTTTAGAGAAGTAATGACGGCTTGGGACTCTCCACCTTGGCTGTGAACAAGCCATCAGCTCTCTGAAAGGTGCAGAGACATGGAAAGGGGGGATACTGTTGTCTCTTTGCAATTCGCCTCAGTGATCTATTTTTGGCGAAAAATCAGGAGTGGATCATTAAAGGAGAGAAAGTATAACAGACAGATACGACTTCTCGTCTTTTTTTTTTATTCAGTCCTTGTTTTAACTTTATCAAGAAACCTGACTTGCTGCACCCTTAGTAAGGACCTGCATGTAAAACTGTAACCTGGGTTATGCCCTGGGCATACAACACACCCTCATGCACAGGAAGGTGTGCATTTTTGCCTGAAATATGTTCTGTGTGTATATATAACTATATTAGGCACCGTTTGGTCAGCAGAAAGTTTAGATCTTTATATGCCACACTATATTCTTTCATTTGTAGCAGTGTAAACAGTACAACCTGACTAGTGGACTACCTCCTATTACATTCCGATAAATCTGAGTAGTGGACTACCTCCTACTACATACATATGAACCAAATTAGTGGACTACCCCCTATTACATTCATTTGAACCTAAGTAGTGGTGTTCTGCCCAGCCAAGTTTGAGAATCAATACAGATCACGTCTGCCTCAGTTTTGGTATTCCTGTAGTGATTAATGTGGTTATACCAACATCTAGCGGTGTTAAGTTATATTACACTTTGTTTTTCCTGTTACAAAGACTGCTGCATTGTAGGTGGTGCAAAGCATTGTGGGAGTGCACAGCATCCTGGGAAAGAGAAGTCTCAGAGTACAACCTGTTGACGAGTAAACAAGTCAGACTACAGTACAAAGAAGAGTCCTCTTATTTGGAAGACAGGAATGGTTTATGCTGAATGTCAGACTGCACACTGTGTGAATGTGTATGAATACAGAACAGTAAAACAGATGCTAGTCACCAGCGATAGTATATCTGAATATACGGAGCCATCACACAAGCGGTCCTGCATGCACGATTGCAGCGGCTGCCATACAGTCACAAGAAGCAAGAGCCTCCAGCAAATGCAGCCCCCAGCAAATGCAGCACAATCCAGACCATGCTGAAGTCCGTCTCTACATAGATTGAGTCCGCACAGAGACATTAGGCAGCCAGCAAAAGGCACACAATGTCCGCTAGCCAGGCATCATCATACAGGACCAGGTCACGAGCAAGCTGCTCTAACAAATCCTCAATAAAAAAAATTGCTGCTCTCGCCCGTGCAGAAGCTTAAGCTGCAAAAGTAAGGTCTTCTTTTGCTACACAAGAGATGCAGCTAAAGAAGAGACAGCATTCCTGCAAGCATGACTGCAGAAGTCACTGGAAAAGGAGAGAGCATGCTTGCAAGCGTCACTGGAAAAGGAGAGAGCATGCCTGCAAGCATCACTGGAAAAACTCACAACAGAGAAAGAAGTGGCAGCCTCAATAGCCAAAGCAGAGTTCCTAGAAGCCATGGAGTTCCCCCAATCCGAGAAACACAGCGAAGTACTTGGACCAGACCTAGATCAACAAAATCCAGCACATCGTGTCTGAGAATATATCTGAGAATATGTCCATCAGCAGATGACAACTATGATCCAGTATATCAGCCAGCTTATACAGAGTGTCAAAGATCCTACTTTGAACCACAGTACCTCCAGCAGGACGGTATGCAGCAATACGATGCTGACCACAACTACCGCCCTGCAGAATGAAAGCTACAACCTTCAATTCGACTTAAAGGGACAACCTTCACGTCAGAATGGTATTATACAGACTTCCCTAAGCCAGCAACCCCTAAATGGTATGGTGATACACCACACACGCAGCATAACACACCGAGTAGTATTGGCGCTAACCAGGCTGCCATGGACTTTGCTAAGTTCTTTGTTAAACGGGAGCTGGTTACCAAAAGATTTATAAAGTTCACTGATCGTCCCGAGAACTACAGGGCATGGCGAGCCTCCTTCCAAAACGCCATAAGAGACTTGGATATTTCCTGTAGTGAGGAGTTAGATCTCTTGGTAAAGTGGCTTGGAAGCAAGTCTGCTGAACACGCCAAAAGAATATGAGACATTAACATAAACTATCCAGGCAAAGGCCTAAAGATGGTGTGGGAAAGACTTGATGAGCATTATGGGTCAATAGAAGCTATTGAAAATGCTTTATATAAGAGAATTAATAATTTTCCAAGAATAGTGGGTAGGTGTTAGCAGAAGCTCAGGGAACTCAGGGACTCGTTGATAGAGATTCAGGTTGCTCAAGCAGAAGAAGGGCTAGCATACCTGGACACCGCCAGAGGTGTCAGCCCAAGAGGCTGAAGCAAAGTATGGGTCAGATGTCAGATCTTTTGTGGAAAAATATTTCTACGTGGACGACTGCTTGAAATCCGCACCCACGAACGAGACTGCAATCAGTCTCCTGAAAAGGGATCAAGAGATGCTCGCTCTATCTAATCTGAGGTTGCACAAAATCGCCTCCAACAGCCATGAGTTGATGGAAGCCTTCTCACTCCAAGACCATTCAAATGATCTAAAGGACTTGGATCTTAGCACCGACTCCCTTCCAGTGCAGTGAAGCCTCGGTTTGCTCTAGGATTTAAAGGCAGACACATTCACTTTCCAAATCAGCAAGGAAGAAAAAGCCTTCACAAGCAGAGGAGTCCTGTCCACCATAAACAGCTTATATGATCCTCTGGAATTCATAGCGCCTGTTAACATCCAAGGTAAAATGATGTTTAGAGATTTCAACACAGAGACATCTGATTGGGATGATCTGCTTCCTACGGAGAAAAAGGACCTGTGGACAGGTTGAAAGAAGTCTCTCGAAACTTTGACCAGCCTTCACGTGGCACGACCCTATGCTTCTATTCCATCAACTGAAGTCAAGATGCAAAGACTGTACAGTTGCAAGAAAAAGTATGTGAACCCTTTGGAATAATATGGATTTCTGCACAAATTGGTCATAAAATGTGATCTGATCTTCATCTAAGTCACAACAATAGACAATCACAGTCTGCTTAAACTAATAACACTCAAAGAATTAAATGCTACCATGTTTTTATTGAACACACCATGTAAACATTTACAGTGCAGGTGGAAAAAGTATGTGAACCCTTGGATTTAATAACTGGTTGAATCTCCTTTGGCAGCAATAACTTCAACCAAACATTTCCTGTAGTTGCAGATCAGACGTGCACAACGGTCAGGAGTAATTCTTGACCATTGCTCTTTACAGAACTATTTCAGTTTAGCAATATTCTTGGGATGTCTCAAGCATCTCAATCGGGTTGAGGTCAGGACTCTGACTTTGCCCCTCCAGAAGGTGTATTTTCCTCTTCTTAAGCCATTCTGTTGTTGATTTACTTCTATGCTTTGGGTCATTGTCCTGTTGCAACACCCATCTTCTGTTGAGCTTCAGCTGGTGGACAGGTGGCATTAAGTTCTCCTGCAAAATGTCCTGATAAACTTGGGAATTCATTTTTCCTTCAATGATGGCAATCTGTTCAGGCCCTAACGCAGCAAAGCAGCCCCAAACCATGATGCCCCCACCACCATAATTCACAGTTGGGATGAGGTTTTGATGTTGGTGTGCTGTGCCTCTTTTTCTCCACACATAGTGTAGTGTGTTTCTTCCAAACAACTCAACTTTGATTTTCATCTGTTCACAGAATATTTTGCCAGTACTGCTGTGGAACATCCAGGTGCCCTTGTGCAAACTGTAAACGTGCAGCAATGTTTTTTTGGGCAGCAGTGACTTCCTCTGTGGTATCCTCCCATGAAATCCATTCTTGTTTAGTGTTTTACATATTGTAGATTCGCTAACAGGGATGTTAGCATATGCCAGAAACTTTTGTAAGTCTTTAGCTGACACTCTAGGATTCATCCTCACCTCATTGAGCAGTCTGCGCTGTGCTCTTGCAGTCATCTTTAGAGGACAGCCATTTCTAGGGAGAGTAGCAGCAGTGCTGAACTTTCTCCATTTATAGACAATTTTTCTTACCGTGGACTGATGAACAGCAAGGCTTTTGGAGATACTTTTATAACCCTTTCCAGCTTTATGCAAGTCAACAATTCTTAATCGTAGGTCTTCTGAGAGCTCTTTTGTGTGAGGCATCATTCACATCAGGCAATGCTTCTTGTGAAAAGCAAACCCAGAACTGGTGTGTTCTTTATAGGGCAGGGCAGCTGTAACCAACACCTCCAATCTCATCTCATTGATTGGACTCAAGTTGTCTGACACCTCACTTCAATTAGCTCTCGGAGATGTCATTAGTCTTGGGGTTTACATACTTTTTCCACATGCACTGTGAATGTTTACATGGTGTGTTCAATAAAAACATGGTAACATTTAATTCTTTGTGTGTTATTAGTTTAAGCAGACTGTGATTGTCTATTGTTGTGACTTAGATGAAGATCAAATCACATTTTATGACCAATTTGTGCAGAAATCCATATCATTCCAAAGGGTTCATATACTTTTTCTTGCAACTGTATATCTTCTGTGATGCTTCAGTCAAGACGATTGCAGCCGTAGCATACCTAAAGACCATAGACGTCAAAGAACAATGCCATATAGGATTTGTCATGAGCCGGACCAAACTGGTGCCACGCCGCGAACACACAATACGCTGCACTGCTGTGGACTACCACCTATTACATTCCACTCTTACATCTACCACTGTGGACTTAGCAGTGGACTACCACCTATTACATTCATATGAACCTGAGTAGTGGACTACCCCCATTTACATTCATATATACCTGAGTAGAGGACTACTTCATATTACATACATATGAGTAGTGGACTAACCCCATTTGCATTCATATTAACCTGAGTAGTGAACTACCCCTATTACATTCATATGAACCTGAGTAGTGGACTCCCCCCATTTATATTCATATATACCTGAGTAGTGGACTACTTCCTATTACATACATATGAATAGTGGACTAACCCCATTTGCATTCATATTAACCTGAGTAGTGAACTACCCCCTATTACATTCATATGAACCTGAGTAGTGGACTCCCCCCATTTATATTCATATATACCTGAGTAGTGGACTACTTCATATTACATACATATGAGTAGTGGACTAACCCCATTTGCATTCATATTAACCTGAGTAGTGAACTACCCCCTATTACATTCATATGAACCTAAGTAGTGGAATACCCCTTATTCCATTAATATGAACCTAAGTAGTGGACAACCCCTATTACATTAATATAAACCTGAGCAGTGGACTACCCCTTATTACATTCATATGAACCTGAGTAGTGGAATATCCCCTATTCCATTCATATGAACCTAAGTAGTGGACTACCCCCATTTACATTCATATAAACCTGAATAGTGGAATACCCCCTATTATAGTCATACTGTATGGACTTGAATAGTGGACTACCCCTATTACATTCATATGACCCTGACCAGTGGACTACCCCCTATTACATTCCTATGAACATGAGTAGTGAACTACCGCCTATTACATTCATATGAACCTGAGTAGTATATTAACCCCTATTACATTCATATGAACCTACGTAGTGGACTACCTCCTATTACATTCCTATGAACCTGAGTAGTGGACTCCCCCCATTTACATTTCCATGAACCTGAGTAGTGGATGACCACCTATTACATACATATGAACCTGAGTAGTGGATGACCACCTATTACATTCATATGAATCTGAGTGGTAGATCACCCACTATTACATTCATATGAACCTGATTAGTGGACTACCCCCTATTGCTTTCATATGAACCTGAATAGTGGACTACCTCCTACTACATTCATATGAACCTGAGTAGTGGACTACCCCCTACTACATCCATATGAACCTTAGTAGTGTACTACCTCCATTTACATTCATATGAACCTGAGTAGTGGACTACCCCTGATTACATTCATATGAACCTGAGTAGTGGACTACCCCCATTTACATTCATATGAACCTGAGTAATGGACTACCTCCTATTATATTCATATGAACCTGAGTAGTAGATCACCCCCTATTACATTCATATGAACCTACTGTAAGGGATCACTCTCTCAAGCAGGGCGGCGATGACACTTCAAGTCCAAATGGTGCCTTATTTTGGCACTTCAGCACCAGCACAAACATAAAGATAAAAATAAACACCTACCCGTCTAGGCACTACCTAATACATAGGTCATCTGTAACTCACCTGTAGAGCGCAGTTCACACACTGAATTATATCACGCTGAGACCACACAGAGCCTCTGCAGGCTTCCGTTTCCAAGTCCTCTCTTGGGTCACTTCCTCTCCCCCAGATTCATACACTGAGGGTTGGTTTATACCTCATTGATTACAGCCCAGCTGAGCTCACCTGTGATATCCTCAGCTAAAGGCAATACGTGGAATGGCAGATCCCACTACCAAACCTACCCACCAGTCCAAATAAAATCCAGCCCAGAACCGAATCTAGACAAAACTGTCTCAGCAAACTACACTGAAACCACTGCAGCTTTCTGGATTTTAGTTATCTCACCCAGCTGTGATATCTGGGTGGGATATACACGCCTTCCAGCACTGTACACATGACTACACTACGTAGTGGACTACCCCCTATTACATTCCTATGAACCTGACTAGTAGATCACCCCCTATTAGATTTATATGAACCTATTGTACGTAGTGGACTACCTCCATTTACATTCCTATGAACCGGAGTAGTAGATTACCGCTTATTACATTCATATGCCCTTATAGCAATTAATATATCAGGGCCGCTATCCAATGGACAATGCTGTGATTAGTAAGCTTTGAGGAGGCTGCGATGCTCATCGGAGTGCCACAGCTCCTCAAACAGCTGATCTGGTGTCAGACCCCCACTGATCAGATACTGATGATCTATCCTGAGGGTAGGCCATCAGTATAAAAACCCCTTTAAGTACCCTTGCTCCTCCCGCTTCCTCCACCAGCCTCTCCCTGTCCTTCTTGGTTTAAAGGGCCAGGTTCTTACATAGTCATCTCCTCTCATGTTGTAACCAAAAAGGGCAAATTCCTCAGTGCTTGCTGCTTGTTAGTTTAGCACCATTAGGGCAGAGATGTGATAAACTATAGTCACTTATCTAAAGGACCTACCAATAGAGTTGAGCGAACACCTGGATGTTCGGGTTCGAGAAGTTCGGCCGAACATCCCGGAAATGTTCGGGTTCGGGATCCGAACCCGATCCGAACTTCGTCCCGAACCCGAACCCCATTGAAGTCAATGGGGACCCGAACTTTTCGGCACTAAAAAGGCTGTAAAACAGCCCAGGAAAGAACTAGAGGGCTGCAAAAGGCAGCAACATGTAGGTAAATCCCCTGCAAACAAATGTGGATAGGGAAATGAATTAAAATAAAAATTAAATAAATAAAAATTAACCAAAATCAATTGGAGAGAGGTCCCATAGCAGAGAATCTGGCTTCACGTCACCCACCACTGTAAGAGTCCATTTTCATAAATTTAGGCCCAGCACCCAGGCAGAGGAGGGAGGTCCCGTAACAGAGAATCTGTCTTCATGTCAGCAGAGAATCAGTCTGCATGTCATAGCAGAGAATGAGGCTTCACGTCAGCCACCACTGCAACAGTCCATTGGCATATATTTAGGCCCAGCACCCAGGCAGAGGAGGGAGGTCCCGTAACAGAATCTGGCTTCATGTCAGCAGAGAATCAGTCTGCATGTCATAGCAGAGAATGAGGCTTCACGTCAGCCACCACTGCAACAGTCCATTGGCATATATTTAGGCCCAGCACACAGGCAGAGGAGAGAGGTCCCGTAACAGACAATCTGGCTTCATGTCAGCAGAGAATCATTCTGCATGTCATAGCAGAGAATCAGGCTTCACGTCACCCAACATTGGAACAGTCCATTGGCATATATTTAGGCCCCGGCACCCAGACACAGGAGAGGTTCATTCAACTTTGGGTAGCCTCGCAATATAATGGTAAAATGAAAATAAAAATAGGATTGAATGAGGAAGTGCCCTGGAGTCCAATAATATATGGTTAAGGGGAGGTAGTTAATGTCTAATCTGGACAAGGGACGGACAGATCCTGTGGGATCCATGCCTGGTTCATTTTTATGAACGTCAGCTTGTCCACATTGGCTGTAGACAGGCGGCTGCGTTTGTCTGTAATGACGCCCCCTGCCGTGCTGAATACACGTTCAGACAAAACGCTGGCCGCCGGGCAGGCCAGCACCTCCAAGGCATAAAAGGCTAGCTCTGGCCACGTGGACAATTTAGAGACCCAGAAGTTGAATGGGGCCGAACCATCAGTCAGTACGTGGAGGGGTGTGCACACGTACTGTTCCACCATGTTAGTGAAATGTTGCCTCCTGCTAACACGTTGCATATCAGGTGGTGGTGCAGTTAGCTGTGGCGTGTTAACAAAAGTTTTCCACATCTCTGCCATGCTAACCCTGCCCTCAAAGGAGCTGACATTGACACAGCTGCCTTGGCGACCTCTTGCTCCTCCTCTGCCTTGGCCTTGGGCTTCCACTTGTTCCCCTGTGACATTTGGGAATGCTCTCAGTAGCGCGTCTACCAACGTGCGCTTGTACTCGCGCATCTTCCTATCACGCTCCAGTGCAGGAAGTAAGGTGGGCACATTGTCTTTGTAGCGTGGATCCAGCAGGGTGGCAACCCAGTAGTCCGCACAGGTTAAAATGTGGGCAACTCTGCTGTCGTTGCGCAGGCACTGCAGCATGTAGTCGCTCATGTGTGCCAGGCTGCCCAGGGGTAAGGACAAGCTGTCCTCTGTGGGAGGCGTATCGTCATCGTCCTGCCTTTCCCCCCAGCCACGCACCAGTGATGGACCCGAGCTGCGTTGGGTGCCACCCCGCTGTGACCATGCTTCATCCTCATCCTCCTCCACCTCCTCCTCATCCTCGTCCTCCTCGTCCTCCAGTAGTGGGCCCTGGCTGGCCACATTTGTACCTGGCCTCTGCTGTTGCCAAAAACCTCCCTCTGAGTCACTTCGAAGAGACTGGCCTGAAAGTGCTAAAAATGACCCCTCTTCCTCCTCCTCCTCCTCCTCCTCCTGGGCCACCTCCTCTTCCATCATCGCCCTAAGTGTTTTCTCAAGGAGACATAGAAGTGGTATTGTAACGCTGATAACGGCGTCATCGCCACTGGCCATGTTGGTGGAGTACTCGAAACAGCGCAACAGGGCACACAGGTCTCGCATGGAGGCCCAGTCATTGGTGGTGAAGTGGTGCTGTTCTGTAGTGCGACTGACCCGTGCGTGCTGCAGCTGAAACTCCACTATGGCCTGCTGCTGCTCGCACAGTCTGTCCAGCATGTGCAAGGTGGAGTTCCACCTGGTGGGCACGTCGCATATGAGGCGGTGAGCGGGAAGGCCGAAGTTACGCTGTAGCGCAGACAGGCGAGCAGCAGCAGGATGTGAACGCCGGAAGCGCGAACAGACGGCCCGCACTTTATGCAGCAGCTCTGACATGTCGGGGTAGTTGTGAATGAACTTCTGCACCACCAAATTCAGCACATGCGCCAAGCAAGGGATGTGCGTCAAATTGGCTAGTCCCAGAGCTGCAACGAGATTTCGCCCATTATCGCACACCACCAGGCCGGGCTTGAGGCTCACCGGCAGCAACCACTCGTCGGTCTGTTGTTCTATACCCCGCCACAACTCCTGTGCGGTGTGGGGCCTGTCCCCCAAACATATGAGTTTCAGAATGGCCTGCTGACGTTTACCCCGGGCTGTGCTGAAGTTGGTGGTGAAGGTGTGTGGCTGACTGGATGAGCAGGTGGAAGAAGAGGAGGAGGAAGCCGAGAAGGAGGAGGTGGCAACAGGAGGCAAAGAATGTTGCCCTGCGATCCTTGGCGGCGGAAGGACGTGCGCCAAACAGCTCTCCGCCTGGGGCCCAGCTGCCACTACATTTACCCAGTGTGCAGTTAGGGAGATATAGCGTCCCTGGCCATGCTTACTGGTCCACGTATCTGTGGTTAGGTGGACCTTGCTACAGATGGCGTTGCGCAGTGCACACTTGATTTTATCGGATACTTGGTTGTGCAGGGAAGGCACGGCTCTCTTGGAGAAGTAGTGGCGGCTGGGAACAACATACTGTGGGACAGCAAGCGACATGAGCTGTTTGAAGCTGTCTGTGTCCACCAGCCTAAATGACAGCATTTCATAGGCCAGTAGTTTAGAAATGCTGGCATTCAGGGCCAGGGATCGAGGGTGGCTAGGTGGGAATTTACGCTTTCTCTCAAATGTTTGTGAGATGGAGAGCTGAACGCTGCCGTGTGACATGGTTGAGACGCTTGGTGACGGAGGTGGTGGTGGTGGTGTTGGTGGTACATCCCCTGTTTGCTGGGCGGCAGGTGCCAACGTTCCTCCAGAGGCGGAGGAAGAGGCCGAGGCGGCAGCAGCAGAAGAGGCCGAGGCGGCAGCAGCAGAAGAGGTAGCAGGGGGAGCCTGAGTGACTTCCTTGGTTTCAAGGTGTTTACTCCACTGCAGTTCATGCTTTGCATGCAGGTGCCTGGTCATGCAGGTTGTGCTCAGGTTCAGAACGTTAATGCCTCGCTTAAGGCTCTGATGGCACAGCGTGCAAACCACTCGGGTCTTGTCGTCAGCACATTGTTTGAAGAAGTGCCATGCCAGGGAACTCCTTGAAGCTGCCTTTGGGGTGCTCGGTCCCAGATGGCGGCGGGCAGTAGCAGGCGGAGTCTCTTGGCGGCGGGTGTTCTGCTTTTGCCCACTGCTCCCTCTTTTGCTACGCTGTTGGCTCGGTCTCACCACTGCCTCTTCCTCCGAACTGTGAAAGTCAGTGGCACGACCTTCATTCCATGTGGGGTCTAGGACCTCATCATCCCCTGCATCGTCTTCCACCCAGTCTTGATCCCTGACCTCCTGTTCAGTCTGCACACTGCAGAAAGACGCAGCAGTTGGCACCTGTGTTTCGTCATCAGAGACATACTGAGGTGGTATTCCCATGTCCTCATCATCAGGAAACATAAGTGGTTGTGCGTCAGTGCATTCTATATCTTTCACCGCTGGGGAAGGGCTAGGTGGATGCCCTTGGGAAACCCTGCCAGCGGAGTCTTCAAACAGCATAAGAGACTGCTGCATAACTTGAGGCTGAGACAGTTTCCCTGGTATGCATGGGGGTGATGTGACAGACTGATGGGGTTGGTTTTCAGGCGCCATCTGTGCGCTTTCTGCAGAAGACTGGGTGGGAGATAATGTGAACGTGCTGGATCCACTGTCGGCCACCCAATTGACTAATGCCTGTACCTGCTCAGGCCTTACCATCCTTAGAACGGCATTGGGCCCCACCATATATCGCTGTAAATTCTGGCGGCTACTGGGACCTGAGGTAGTTGGTACACTAGGACGTGTGGATGTGGCAGAACGGCCACGTCCTCTCCCAGCACCAGAGGGTCCACTAACACCACCACGACCATGTCCACGTCCGCGTCCCTTACTAGATGTTTTTCTCATTGTTATGGTTCACCACAACAACAAAAATATTATTTGGCCCAATGTATTGTATTCAAATTCAGCGGGATATAAATTTGAGGCCTAGTATTTAGGCGCTGGGTGACCGGTATGGATTTAGCGACAGAATTAGACTTGGAAATGCACAGTAGCGTGTGTGTGAAGTTATTCTGAATGACCCTATGTGCACCTTGAATATTATATACCCTTTTAGGGATAGATTTCAAATAGCTCTGATATAGCAGGAACCACTAAATTATGAAATTGCTAAATTGGGAATTGTACTTCAACCCAGAACAAAAAATGTGCTTTGACGGACACTAAATAACTTTCCCAGCCACAACAGTACAGCGGTAACGAGAGATTTAGCGGGATATAAATTTGAGGCCTAGTATTTAGGCGCTGGGTGACCGGTATGGATTTAGCGACAGAATTAGACTTGGAAATGCACAGTAGCGTGTGTGTGAAGTTATTCTGAATGACCCTATGTGCACCTTGAATATTATATACCCTTTTAGGGATAGATTTCAAATAGCTCTGATATAGCAGGAACCACTAAATTATGAAATTGCTAAATTGGGAATTGTACTTCAACCCAGAACAAAAAATGTGCTTTGACGGACACTAAACTTTCCCAGCCACAACAGGACAGCGGTAACGAGAGATTTAGCGGGATATAAATTTGAGGCCTAGTATTTAGGCGCTGGGTGACCGGTATGGATTTAGTGACAGAATTAGACTGGGATATGGCCAAAAAATAACCACACTATTGCTGGTTAAATGCACTTGGTGACGGGCGCAGCTTGCCCCTGATGTAGTATATGGCCAAAAAATGAACAGACTATTGCTGGTTAAATGCACTTGGTGTCACAGCTTGACGAACCACACTACTGAGGGTTAAATGCACTTGGTGACGGGCGCAGCTTGCCCCGATGTAGTAGATGGCCAAAAAATGAACAGACTATTGCTGGTTAAATGCACTTGGTGACGGCGCAGCTTGCCCCTGATTTAGTATATGGCCAAAAAATTAACAGACTATTGCTGGTTAAATGCACTTGGTGTGATAGCTTGACCAACACACTACTGAGAGTTAATGCACTTGGTGACGGGCGCAGCTTGCCCCTGATGTAGTATATGGCCAAAAAATGAACAGACTATTTCTGGTTAAATGCACTTGGTGACGGGCGCAGCTTGCCCCTGATTTAGGATTGGCCAAAAAATGAACAGACCTATTGCTGGTTAAATTCACTTGGTGTGACAGCCTTCACCCTGATTAGGTATATTAGCAAAAAATGAACTTAAATGCACTTGGTGTCACAGCTTGACGAACCACACTACTGAGGGTTAAATGCACTTGGTGACGGGCGCAGCTTGCCCCTGATGTAGTATATGGCCAAAAAATAAACAGACTATTGCTGGTTAAATGCACTTGGTGTGACAGCTTCACCCTGATGTAAGCTTTAGCCAAAAAACAACCACACCATTGAGGGTTAAATGCACTTGGTGACAGGCGCAGCTTGCCCCTGATTTAGTATATGGCCAAAAAATGAACAGACTATTGCTGGTTAAATGCACTTGGTGTGACAGCTTCACCCTGATGTAGGCTTTAGCCAAAAAACAACCACACCATTGAGGGTTAAATGCACTTGGTCGCAGCTTGGATGCACTTGGTCGCAGCACCGCACAAGACACAAAATGGCCGCCGATCACCCCAGAAAAAAGTGACTGACAAACGGTCTGGGCAGCCTAAAAACAGTGAGTGAGCATTTGAATTTCAGCAGCTCAATGATGCACAGCTGCAGATCGATCGATTAATCAAGTGAAGTCCTTTGGAGGAGTTAATCTGCCTAATCTCGCCCTACTGTCGCAGCCGCAACCTCTCCCTACGCTAATCAGAGCAGAGTGACGGGCGGCGCTATGTGACTCCAGCTTAAATAGAGGCTGGGTCACATGGTGCTCTGGCCAATCACAGCCATGCCAATAGTAGGCATGGCTGTGACGGCCTCTTGGGGCAAGTAGTATGACGCTTGTTGATTGGCTGCTTTGCAGCCTTTCAAAAAGCGCCAAGAAAGCGTCACAAAAGCGCCAAGAAAGCGACGAACACCGAACCCGAACCCGGACTTTTACGAAAATGTTCGGGTCCGTGTCACGGACACCCCAAAATTCGGTACGAACCCGAACTATACAGTTCGAGTTCGCTCATCCCTACCTACCAAGAGTCCTCCTGCCTCATGACTGGTTCAGGCTGCAGCATTACTGTTAGCTAAGGCTCTGGAAGGATATAAATGGCTTTAATAGTGCCTATCATATTTTACATAGTATAAAGTCAGTCATCAGCTCACATGTAGTTAAAACTGTTATTCATTACACCATATGACCACAGATGCACCTGTACGTGAGGTATGCAAAAATGCACTTGGCCATCATTTATGATCAAAATAGTGACTTAACAAATAATTATACATGCACATAATGTAAGTCACACAGACATACACAAGTACAATGTGACATACATGTGGCCAGCTTTAGGGCCCATTCACATGACCATATGTATCGGTCCGCATCCAGAATGGATGCAGACCCATTCATTTCAATGGGGCTGCAAAAGATGTAGACAGCACCCTGTGTGATGTCTGAATCTATACTTCCAAAAAAGGATAGAACATGTCATATTCTTGTCTGCAACTGCAGACAAGAATAGACATTTCTACCATAGGACTGGCCGTGTGTGTTCCGCAAAATGCAGAACGTACACGGGCGTATTTGCAGTGTTTTCACACCTTATTGTGTACTGCAGTATATGGATGATCCCTGAATCTAATAATGTGGTAATTCCAGTCAGTCTCCACTAGAGGCCGCTAGAACTGCATCCAGGACAACCAGTTATGATGATCGGGCTCTAGTCTCTGAAGCTTGTAAAAAGTACTCAGTAACTTAATTTCATAAGCATATTTTATGTACAGTCGTTCTAGGTACACTTTTTATATTTAAAATTAGGGATGAGCAAATCGACTTCGGATAAAACATCTAAAGTCGATTTGCATTTTACAGTATTAGAATGTATTGGCTCTGATGAGCCAAAGTTATTGCTTTGCGAAATCTCGTGAGACTTCGCGCAATAACTTCACTTGGAACTGAACCCAAGTTCGCAAAATGTTTTTTACAGTACAAATTTATTTATGAAGTTATTACCCGAAGTCTTGCGAGACTTCGCGAAGCAATAACTTCGGCTCATCAGAGCGAATACATTCTAATACTGTACAGAGCTCCTACTCCATACAGTATTAGAACAAAGTTTTATGCAAATCGACTTCAGATGTTTTATCCGAAGTCGATTCGTTCATCCCTATTTAAAATGTTTAAATGCAGTGGCATAACTAGAAAAGTATGGGTCTTGTAGCAAATTTTTGTACTCTACTTCTCCATCCCCCAATAAACCTTTTTAAAACCTTAGTGCTCCCACACAGTAAAATCCCCTGTTAGTGCCCCTAAACACTAGTTATGCCCCCTTTGTGCACCCACACAGTAGTTTGTGCCCCCTTGGTACACTTTCATAATAGAACTCTCAATTCCCCCTCACAGTAGTTTTGCCCCCTTAGTGACCCCTTAATGCCCCCACACACAGTAGTTATGTTCCTTTAGTGCCCCCACTAAGTATAAAGCCCTGTTAGTGCCCACACTCAGTAGTTAGTGGACCCACACAGTAGGTATGTCTCCTTAGTGCACCATCACAGTAGAATGCCCCCTCAATTTCCCTGATTTGGACTCTTCGGCTATTTTTTTCCCCAAAATTTGCTTCATTCCGAATTAATTTGTTATGAAGCACGTTAAGGCCTCTTACACCCGAACGTTGTGCATCTGTTTGTGCATTGGGGACCGCAATTTGATGTCCCCAATGCATGGGCAACCTCCGTGCGGCGGCCAGGATGGATCGCGACCCATTCAACTTGAATGGGTCTGTGATCCGTCCGCACTATGCGGAGGCACAGACAGAAACACCACGGAAGCACTCCGTACTTCTTCTATGGGGTTCTGATCCGTGCTTCCATTCCGCACCTCCATGATTGTGGACCCATTCAAGTGAATAGGTCCGCATCCGTGATGCGGAGTGCACATAGGTCGGTGCCCGTGTATTGCGGACCTGCCGTATGTGGGTCGCAATATGGCCACAGGCACACAATGTTCTTGTGCAAGAGGCCTAAATCAACTATATTGTGTATCAGTGTACATCACTGTGCATTGCAGCAACATACATGGCTAGTCCTTTCTGGTAGTCAAACGGTTACTGTGATAGGCAGGTGAAAGTAGCCTTAGATAGCTTATTCACCCCAATTTGAGAATCCAGGTGTAATAGAATTGCTTATCTATTTAACATGGTGGACACCCCAATTTGAGAATCAAGGCCTACGGGAATTGCTTATCTATTAACCCCTTAGTGACCACCCATATGTGTTTTTACGGGAGTCACTAAGGGGCCTTTTTACGGCAGCACTTCAGCCCAAGTTAGTGCTTAAATCAAGCCCTGGAGCTCTGTGCCCGCAGCTACCAGAGGTAGCTGAGGGCTCGGAGAAATGATCAGAGACAGTGACAAGAGAGGAGGGAGAGTCTCCGGTGCTAGGATCAGGTCACCCAGCTTCCCCATAAGGGAAAGCTGGGTCCCGATCCTCCCCCTCCCCCCGCCTTCAAGAAAGATGGCGGCGGCCCACCACATGCGCACACTATAAGCCGGCCGCTGTCGCCCCTGCAAAGTTTCTCTTATGCCATATGGCCCACAAACAATTTAATAAAGTTCCAGGACCCCCCCATTAAATAAAAAAATAAAATAAAATGGCGCAGACATGCGCACTGGTTACTGTGCTGAAGATCTGCCTTCAGCACAGTAACCATTAGGGACCTCAATGATAGGTTTATCATGGAGATCACATCCATTATAATTACTAAGACAGCCAGGACATGGGCTGTGCTTCTCTCTGCCCTCAGCGCAGTTGTTCTGTGAGGAGAGAGAGAGATCAGACTTCAGACTTTTGTCCTGGCTGTGCGATTTGTGCGATACTGTGGAAAGAAAAAGAAAATCAATTTATAAACCATCCGTCCGTAACTGGCGGTCAGTGGGTGTACGTCATTAGGCATCCTTCATTAGACGTCTATCATTAGGCGTCCGTCATTAGGACGGACAGTTAATCTCATTAGGGACCCTGTGTCCGTCTGTTACTGGCGGTCAGTGGGTGTCCGTCATTAAGCGTCTATGAGGGATGGTCAGTTATTTTAAATAATTTAAAATGTATAATTTTTAGGGTGGGATATTTTTTTTCTTTCTGAGCTTTTTATTTTAAAAAATGGCTCAAAGATTATTCAGTGCGGAGCAGGCATATGAATTTCTCTGCTCTGACAACTCTGAATCTGACACTGCTTCAGAGGCGGAAATATTTTCTGATAGCAGGGTCCCTGCCACTGCCAGCAAGACATATCCGAAACGATGCCTGGTTTGCCCATCACAACCAGGCCTCTGCAATTACCCCTGTATGAGACGTACCATACGGTTGCTAAATAATTATTTTATTTAATACCAAAAAGGGTGGGTGGGGGGTCTTTTCAGGAAGTAAATCTATTCTCATTTTCTGTTTAGTTTGTGGGCTTTCCAGGGGGCGAGGGTCCGGATGCTTTTGGGATGGGTTGTGGAGCTAATTTTTTTTTTATTTTTTTTTTCAGACATTGGAACAAAATTTTACCTTTTCGGATTTGTTTTCTTAATTTTCCTAATTTCATTTTTTATGACTTTGTCCTGCCACACAAATCTGTTAATGCCATTCACATTACTGTATCATGATATTGGCATGATATTTTTTTATTTGGAGGATCTCTAAGGCCCCTTTCACACAGGCGAGTTTTCCGCGCGGGTGCAATGCGTGAGTTGAACGCATTGCACCCGCACTGAATCCCGACCCATTTATTTCTATGGGGCTGTACATATAAGCGGTGATTTTCAAGCATCACTTGTGCGTTGTGAGAAAATCGCAGCAAGCTCTATTTTGTGTGTTTTTCACGCAAAATCCGTCACCATGGTGACGGATCATGTGATGGACCATGTGATGAACGCAGTGACGTCATCAAAGGTCCTATTCCTCACAGAGGAAAATATTACAATCTACATAACCTTGAACCCAAACCTGAACTTCTGTGAAGAACTTCGGGTCTGGGTACCACATTCAGTTTTTTATCACGCGCGTGCAAAACGCATTGCACTGAACAACGGAACGCAATCGCAGTCAAAACTGACTGCAATTGCGTACTCATTCATTTCAATAGGGCTGTGTACATTAGCGATGTTTTTCACGCATCACTTGTGGGTTGCGTGAAAATCACAGCATGTTCTGGGTTTTTCACTCAACGCAGGCCCCATAGAAGTGAATGGGGCTGCATGAAAAATGCATAGCATCTGCAAGCAAGTGCGGATGCGATGCGTTTTTCACTGATGGTTGCTAAGAGATGTTGTTTGTAAAACTTCAGTTTTTTTTTAATCACGCGCGTTAAAAAACACCTCAAAATGCATTGCGCCTGTGTGGAAAGAACTGAACAACTAATTGCAACCGCAGACAAAACTGACTGAACTTGCTTGCAAAATGGTGCGAGTTTCACTGAACGCATCCGGACCTAATCCATCACGCTCGTGTGAAAGAGGCCTAAGTGATGTCTAGAAATCCTGACATCATTTTGGGAATTAGTGATCCATGCAAATCCTACAGACAGTTCTGGACACTGTCCTTTTATATATTCTGTAGGTGACTGTGTGCATAGCAGTCTCTACCTTGCCGGGCAGGGGCCTGTTGTGGTGCACCGCGTCACTTAGCACGGTTGTCTCTCATATAGGGATTTATGGGGCTAAAGAGACGTTGTGCGACCAGTCACTGTGATTGTATGTCAGCTTGTCATTATAGCCCTATCGGGGTGTTCTTGCACCTTGTGAACAAACTGGAATTTGCAACACAGTTGGAGACATTTTGCTCTGTTTTCTTGGACTTGTTGCCTTTCACTACAGTTCAGTTTATTTCCTTTTTTATAGTTTGGCAAGACATAGTCATATGTACAGGCAGATGCCTTTTTAGAAATTTGCCTCTCTTAGGCCCCTTTCACACCTGCGTTCTTTTCTTCCGGCATAGAGTTCCGTCGTCGGGGCTCTATGCCGGAAGAATCCTGATCAGGATTATCCCAATGCATTCTGAATAGAGAGAAATCCGTTCAGGATGCATCAGGATGTCTTCAGTTCCGGAACGGAACGTTTTTTGGCCAGAGAAAATACCACAGCATGCTGTACTTTTTGCTCCGGCCAAAAATCCTGAACACTTGCCGCAAGGCCGGATCCGGAATTAATGCCCATTGAAAGGCATTGATCCGGCCGTAAGCTAAACGTCGTTTCGGCGCATTACCGGATACGACGTTTAGCTTTTTCTCAATGGTTACCATGGCTGCCGGGACGCTAAAGTCCTGGCAGCCATGGTAAAGTGTAGCGGGGAGCGGGGGAGCAGCATACTTACCGTCCGTGCGGCTCCCGGGGCGCTCCAGAGTGACGTCAGGGCGCCCCAAGCGCATGGATGACGTGATCGCATGTACATGTCATCCATGCGCCTGGGGCGCTCTGACGTCACTCTGGAGCGCCCCGGGAGCCGCATGGACTGTAAGTATACCGCTCCCCCGCTCCCCGCTCCTACTATGGCAACCAGGACTTTAATAGCGTCCTGGCTGCCATAGTAACACTGAAAGCATTTTGAAGACGGATCCGTCTTCAAATGCTTTCAGTACACTTGCGTTTTTCCGGATCCGGCGTGTACCTCCGGCAAGTGGAGTACACGCCGGATCCGGACAACGCAAGTGTGAAAGGGCCCTTATATGTGCACAGCTTCACTTCTCATCTGTACGCACCACAAAAATAAGAATGTGGCGGATTCCTAAGAGTACTTTCACACTAGCGTTTTTCTTTTCCGGCGCTGAGTTCCGTCCTAGGGGCTCAAATCCGGAAAAGAACTGATCAGTTTTATCCCTATGCATTCTGAATGGAGAGTAATCCGTTCAGGATGCATCAGGATGTCTTCATTTCAGTCTTTTTGACTGATCAGGCTTTTCAGAAAACCGTAGCATGTTGTATTTTTACCTCCGGCCAAAAATCCTGAACACTTTGACTGAACGCCGGATCAGGCCTTTTTCCCATTGACTTGCATTAACGCCGGATCCGGCGCTGTGTGTTCAGTCAAACCGGATTCGGCATTTGCATGTTAAACCAGAAAAATGAAAAAAAAAGTTAAAGTCCATAAATGGCGGATCCGTTTTTTCCAATGCATTTTTGCATTGTGATCAAAATCCTGATCAAGATTCAAATGTAATCCATTTTCACACGTTTTTCCGGATCCGGCGGGCAGTTCCGGTGTCGGAATTGAACGCCGGATTTAAACAACGCTAGTGTGAAAGTAGCCTAAGACAGTAACAGGGTTACCCATCTAAAAATATTTTTTCTCAAATTTCCTGTGAAAATTTTATTAACAATTTGAATAAAACCATATTTACTCATTATTTCATCCGATAATAGTTTTGCACTCAGCATGCTTACTACACCACTATATGCATGCTTTAAGGGATCTAGTTTTGAAAATGGGGTCATTTATAAGGCTTTTCTATCATTTTGCCGCTCAACGCCATTACATGTGTGCAATGGGGCCTGAACCATTTTCAGTTTATTATCTGAAAGGCCCCAGGTGCTCCTTTATGTTTGGGTCCCGCCGTTTGTCAAGACATAAGATTAGGGCCACAATGGGGATATTTCTGAAGACAGGAGAAATGGGGTGATACATTTGGGGTGTACTTCTTCATTTTCATGTGCTCTGTATAAAAAAAATCTGTCTTTAAATTTACACTTTTGTGTAAAAAATGAAAAAATATTTTTTTTCCGCCTGCTTAGCATTAATTTCTACAAAAAACTAGGGGGTCTAAAGCTCACTACACCCCTAGATGAATACCTTAGTTTTCAAAATTGAGTCATTTATGGAGGTTTTTTTTATTGTTTTGGCAGCTGAATGCCATTACAAGTGTGCAATGGGGCCTAAAACATTTTCAAGCAAATTTTGTGTTCTGAAAGCCACTGGGTGCTCCTTTATGTTTGGGCCCTGCCATTTGTTAAGATTTAAGATTAGGGCCACAATGGGGATATTTCTGAAGACAGGAGAAATGGGCTGATACATTTTGGGGTGTACTTCATTTTCATGTGCTCTGTAGAAAAGTCTTTAAATTGATACTTTTGTGTAAAAAATTTGAATGTTATTTTTTTCACCTTCTTAGCATTGATTTCTTTAAAAAACTAGGGGGTCAAAAAACTCATTACACCCATATATGAATAAGTTAAGGGGTCTAGTTTTCAAAATGGGGTAGCTTTTTTTTTGGGGGGGGGGGGGGTTCTATTATTCTAACACTTATAAGTCTCTGCAATCTTGGCTTGTAGCAGGAAAAAATATGTACTTCAAAAATTCTAAAATTTATGTTAAAATGGTAAGTTTCCTAAATTAAAAAAAGTAAAAGTTTTGTGGAAATATATTTCTGATAAAAATATTGAATAGTATTTATTTATGTATGTGAAATTTTGCATTTGAAAATAGGAAAATATGCCAATTTTTACAAATCTTCATAGATGTTTAAGTTTTTTTTATTAAAGATACGCATATTTTATCTGTAACATTTTACCACCTAAGTAAAGAACAATATGTGACGAGAAAGCAAAGTCAGAATTACTTTGATGTGCAAAACCTTAACAAAGTTATTCTCTGCTAAAATGACACGTCAGATTTCTAAAATCTGGCTTGGTCATTAAGGCCCAAACAGGCTTGGTCACTAAGGAGTTAAACAAGGGGGACACCGTTCAGTTAGATAGCTCTGTGCAGGGATTGATGCGAAGTGGGCTTTCTCCTATGTATCCCTTCAGCTTCAGATTACAGTCTCTACAATGTCCCTGAAGTCTCCCTATACTCTCCCTATGCTCACCCACACTCCAGTGTGTAAAAACTCTCCCTATGATCTCCCTAAACTGTCCCAGCACTGTCCCTGCAGTCTCCCTATCCAATATTCCACAATTAAGGCTTCTTAAACACTGCCCCTAGCGCTTTTCACGTCTCTCCCTATGCTCAGATCACAGTGAAATGGCAGAGACCACATGGGATAAGGCTTTTAAAAAGGGGATGACCATCTGCTGATTGGCTGGCTGCATAGCATTATGGGTCATATTGTGTTCTCGGACTTCTTACTTTCACTTTGCAACATGTGTAGCCACCATTTTAGGAAAAAAGATTTTTTATCATGAAGCGTGAGGAAATTCGGATTCGTCGTGAATCTAATTTTTCCTAAACTTCAGATCGAATTCCACTTCGGATGCTTTTATTCACTCAACACTATACGGTACAGTACATTATTCCACTTTGCTGTCATTCATCTCTGTTATCAAGAAGAAAACAGTGTGTGCGAGAGCAGAGATGAATAGACCGACAATAGGTTCACTATCACCTCTATTAGGTATACTTTTTTGCCGATTGCTTTTGTTGATGCTTCTGTTGTTAAAATCCTAAAAAAGGGCCATAAATAATGGTGGAAAGAATACTAATGTGGATGACCTGCAGTTTTTTCCACAAACCCTGTCATTCTTGACTAGTGATGAGCGGCAGGGGCTGTATTCCAATTCGCAATATTTCACGAATATTTGGGAGAATATTTGTCATATATTTGTGAAGAAATGTTCTACTTGATTGCGAAAAAATTTAATATTTGCGTAATGCGCGCAAAATACAGGCGTGGGTCACTTTTGCTAAATTTTTCAACCTGCTAGAAGTTTCCTGAGACTGGAGAAAATGGCTGGCACAGCAGAACATTAAAAATGGCTTTATATGCAGTAAGAGTGCTCCAATATATTTCCGATTTCGCTAATCGGCACTAATAATGCAAATATTTTGCCGCAATATCAATAGCAGGTCTGCGTGTGTGTATGGACAGCAGAACCTATCACACTGCACTGCAACAGCTACACTATATCAGGATCAGGGGCGGACTGACAACTCATGAGGCCCCCGGGCAATAGGAGATTATGGGGCCCCTGTGTCCCCTCCCACCCTCAAGCCACACCCACACACAGCCCCACACACATATTGCGCCACCTACATCGCCTACACTTGGTACAGAATTTCTCTTCACTATGTTCAAAGTAAAAGTTAATTATAGTTAATAGAGCTGGTGGGCATTCTGTCTACATCCAGCAGTGCCGGATGCAGTAAATTCTGGCAGGCTGTTCTCAGCTGGAACAGCCTGCCAGAATCACTAGCGCCTATGTAAAGGCAGCCTAATACAGCCCCACATACCTCTTACATCCAGTGTAGATGTTCTCTTTCTTCATCTTCTCCATTCAGACCAGACCGCCATGATGATTTCTTTCAGCCATCTCTCATCTCTGCAGAGTTTGACAGACAGACAGACAGACATCTTAGTTTCCTACTTTTCCTCCCACCTTCTTAATATCCCATCATGCACCCCCAATACTGAGACGCTGTGCTCCCCAAAACTATACTGTAGAAACAGATAAACCCCCTGATAATACGAGTTAGGGTCCATTCACACGTCCGCAATTCTGTTCCGCATTTTGCGGAATGGAATTGCGGACCCGTTCATTTCTATGGGGCCACACTATGTGCTGTCCGGATCCGGAAATGTGGATCCGCACTTCCGGGTCCGCAATTCGGTTCCTGAAAAAAATAGAACATGTCATATTCTTGTCCGCAATTGTGGACAAGATTAGGAATTTTCTATTATAGTGTCAGTGATGTGCGGTCCGCAAAATGCAGAACGCACATTGCCGATGTCCGTGTTTTGCGGATCCATGGATCCGCAAAACACATACGGATGTGTGAATGGACCCTTACACACATATAGCGCCCCCTTCAATAATTATTGGAACACAATGCTCAAAAAAATTACTGCACCCAGCAAATAGTGCCCCTGACACTAATAGTGTAACCATAATGTCTCCCCAAAATAACTGTGCTAAGCTGATACTGTGCCAGGGTGCCCCCTCAGTAATAGTGCTCCCCAAAATCCCAGCAATAGTAGTAATTCTGTGCTAGAGTGCACTTAGTAGTAATAGTGCTCCTACAGTGCCCCCAACAGTAATTGCGTCCCAGAAGTAATAATGCTCCCATGTGCGCCAGTACAAAAAATGCCCTGTTGTGTGGCAGTAAAAAACTAAAAACCTCCTCTTAGTGCCCCCAGTAGAGCCAATGTCCCCAGAGTGCCCTAATGTGATCAAATGACCCGTACTGTGTGCCACTACAAAAAACACTTAGTGCCCCCAGTTGAGCTAAGGTGCCCATAATGCCCCTATAATTTGTGCCAGTATAAAATACTCCTATGTAGTGCCCCCAGAAGATTCCCCTGTCCCCATAGTGCCCTTCATAATGTGCCAGTATAAAATGCCCCTATAGACTGCCCCACATAGATGCCCCCATAATTCTTCTCTCCCCCTTCCCCATAGTGGCACCAAAATGTGTGCCAGTATTAAATGCCCCGATATAATGCCCCCATAGTGCTCTTCTCCCCCACTTCTCCATAGTGCCCCCCATAATGCATGCCAGTATATAGGGCCCCCAGTAGATGCCCCATAGTGCTCCTTTCCCCCACGATTCTCCATAGTGCCCCACATAATGAGTGCCAGTATATAGTGCCCCCAGTATAAGCCCCTATAGTGCCCCCCCATAATATTTGCCAGTATATAGGGCCCCAAGTAGATGCCTCCATTGTGATCCTTCTCCCTTCTCCATAGTGCCCCCCATAATGTGCCAGTATATAGAACCACCAGTAGATGCCCCAATAGTGCTCTCCCTTCTCCATAGTTCCCCCATAATGTGCCAGTATATAGGGCCCTCATTAGATGCCCCCATAGTCCTCTTCCCCCTTCTCCATAGTGCACCCCCATAATGTGCCAGTATAAAGGGTCCCCCAATAGATACCCCCATAGTGCTCCTCCCACCTTCTCTATAGTGCCCCCCATAATGTGCCAGTATATAGAGGCCCCCAATAGATGCCCCATAGTGCCCCCCATAATGTGCCAGTATATAGGGGCCCCCAATAGATGCCCCCATAGTGCTCCCCCTTATTCATAGTGCCCCCCATAATGTGCCAGTATATAGGGGCCCCCAATAGATGCCCCCATAGTGCCCCCCTTCTCCATAGGGCCCCCACCCCCTTCTTGCCATACTATACTAAAAATAATTAAAATAATAAACACTTATTCTTGCCTCCATGACACTTTCAGTGATGCGATGCAGGCCTCTTCCGGCCTGTGTCCCGCTCTGTACGGCTCAGGCGTAGTGCCTGTAGCCTATCAGAGGAACGGGCAAGGGAGACGCCTCTCCCCTGCCCCCCATCGTTCATTTGTTCCGCCGTCCGGACGGCGGTACAGGTGAATATAGACATGAGCTCTTCCACAATGGAAGCGTTTATCTCTCCCTGCCACTGCCATCGCCGCTGGGCCCCCTAGTGGCCGCGGGCCCTCGGGTCCATGAATGGCCCCTGAACAGGATATAATCTACACTGACTATCTCCCACTAACTATCTGTATATTTATATATATATATATATATATATATATATATATATATATATATATATATATATATATAAATATCTCTTGAAGAAAATGGACTGCACTCCAATTAAAAGTGAAAAACTGAACTTTTATTCACCCATATTGTGGCAACTTGTGCGACGTTTCGGCTCACAAGAGCCTTCTTCCAGCACAAGTTGCTCCTTCTGAGCCGAAACGTCGCACAAGTTGCCACAATATGGGTGAATAAAAGTTCAATGTTTTTCACTTTTAATTGGAGTGCAGTCCATTTTCTTCAAGTTACATTTTTGGGGTGTTGTCGCGGCCCCTGTGGACATTGCACCCGCTGCTTGGTTGGTGCTCCCGCTGGACTTTTTCATTATATAGATATAGATATATATATATATATATAGATATATATATATATATATATATATATATATATATATATCTATCTAACTATAGTAGTGTGGAAAGCACAGAGCACAGCAATGACACTACCGTCTCTCTCAGAACTTTAAAAAACTGCAGAAAATGGCTGCTGGTATATAGTAAGGGGTAGGCAACTTTCCTGTTGGTTGCTAGGGATGTTGCTAAGCTCAGACAAAGACATTGCAGCCTTCTCATTGGCCCACAAGCAAGAAGGGAGGTTACTGATGAAAACAAATCTAGAATATTCAAAATTACGAATATATATCACTATATTCTAAATATTCGCGAAGTCTCAAAGTGCTGATATTCACGATTCGAATATTCGCGCCCAACACTATTCTTGACCATGAGCTGTGCCTGTTGTTGCAGCTCAATTCAAGTGAGTGACGGTGAGTGGCAACACTAGATACTGTCAATGAATAAGAGCAGCAATGTTTTTTTTTTTTTTTGGGGGGGGAGCAGACCTGCCTCAGACAAGCTCTTAATGGTGTATTTACACATTGCAGATCGGTTGCAGAAATATATACAACTGACAGTCTCTTACATCCTGGATGATGTTTTGTTTCTGCAGAATAACTTTAAGCATTCTGCAATTCACTATTCAGATAAATGGGGTATGTGCCAACATTTCTGCAACAAATCTGCTGCTTGTGAATATACCCTAAAGGAATGTTTTTTAAATAATTCAATTATGTGAAATTTCAAACTGTGGCCCAGGAGTTGTCATAAATCCTGATGTCCGCAACTGTTGACTTGGTCCTCATCTTCAGAGGGCAGATGGTTGAGCATGCACGGTCTATAGTGATGAGCGGCAGGTGCCATATTCAATTTCGACGAAATTCGCAAATATTCGACAGAATATTAGTTTTATATTCGTCGAAATTATTCTTGTTATCGCGATTAATATGCGATTTAAATAATCGCGTATTGCGATTGTAACTTAAAGGCTACTCTCCTATTGAAATAGCAATGCGATTAATTCAAGTTATAATAATCGAATTTCGATTTAAACTTAAAGGCTACTCTCCTATTGAAATAGCAATGCGATTAATTCAAGTTAAAAAATTAAATTTCGATTTTAACTTAGCACTGCTATATTCCATATTCGTTAATTCTAGCCTAATATGGACTATAGCAGTGCTAAGTTAAAATCGAAATTCGATTATTATAACTTGAATTAATCGAATTGCGATTTCAACTTGGACCTGGTGTACTATGGTTGGCTTGGTAGAATTAGCGAATATGACGAATATATTCGTTATATTCCACAAAACGAATATAACAAATGTATTCGTCATATTCCACAAAACAAAGATAACGAATGTATTCTGCATCTTCGTTTTAGCTACCTATTCGTCAACTTCGCTAATTCTAGCAATCATATAGGAAAGTTTACTATAGAGACAGCTAAGTTTAATTCGCTATGCGATTATATGACTGCTTTTTTTTTATAAATAGTATAATTATAATAATCAGGTATTATAATTATTCTATTTATTTTTAAAAAAAGCTAAGTAATATAATCGCATAGCGAATTAAACTTAGCTGTCTCTATAGTCAACTTTCCTATATCATTGCTAGAATTAGCGAAGTTGACGAATAGGTAGCTAAAACGAAGATGCAGAATACTTCGTTATCTTCGTTTTGTGGAATATAACGAATATATTCGTCATATTCACTAATTCTACCAAGCCATTGAAGCCAACCATATAGTAAACCAGGTCCAAGTTGAAATCGTCATGCGATTAATATAACTCGAAGTAATCGCATGGCGATTTTAACTTAGTAATGCTATATTCCATGCTCATGGAGCGTCCCCATCACCATGGGAACGACTCCATATACTAGAATGTACTGTCGGATTTGAGAATTACGTTGAAATAGCAATGCGATTAATTCAAGTTATAAAAATCGAATTTCGATTTTAACTTAGCACTGCTATATTCCATATTCGTTAATTCTAGCCTAATATAGAATATAGCAGTGCTGTTAAAATCGAAATTCGATTTTTATAACTTGAATTAATCGCATTGCTATTTCAATAGGAGAGTAGCCTTTAAGTTAAAATCGAAATTCGATTATTATAACTTGAAATAATCGAATTGCGATTTCAACGTAATTCTCAAATCCGACAGTACATTCTAGTATATGGAGTCGTTCCCATGGTGATGGGGACACTCCATGAGCATGGAATATAGCATTCCTAAGTTAAAATCGCCATGCGATTACTTCGAGTTATATTAATCGCATGGCGATTTCAACTTGGACCTGGTTTACTATATGGTTGGCTTCAATGGCCTGGTAGAATTAGCGAATATGACGAATATATTCGTTATATTCCACAAAACGAAGATAACGAAGTATTCTGCATCTTCGTTTTAGCTACCTATTCGTCAACTTCGCTAATTCAATCAATCATATAGGAAAGTTGACTATAGAGACAGCTAAGTTTAATTCGCTATGCGATTATATTACTTTGCTTTTTTTAAAAATAAATAGATTATAATACCTGATAATTATTATAATTATACTATTTATAAAAAAAAAGCAGTCATATAATCGCATAGCGAATTAAACTTAGCTGTCTCTATAGTCAACTTTCCTATATGATTGCTAGAATTGGCGAAGTTGACGAATAGGTAGCTAAAACGAAGATGCAGAATACATTCGTTATCTTCGTTTTGTGGAATATGACGAATACATTCGTTATATTCGTTTTGTGGAATATAACAAATATATTCGTCATATTCGCTAATTCTACCAAGCCAACCATAGTAAACCAGGTCCAAGTTGAAATCGCAATTTGATTAATTCACGTTATAATAATCGAATTTCGATTTTAACTTAGCACTGCTGTAGTCCATATTAGGCTAGAATTAACGAATATGGAATATAGCAGTGCTAAGTTAAAATCGAAATTCGATTTTTATAACTTGAATTAATCGCATTGCTATTTCAATAGGAGAGTAGCCTTTAAGTTAAAATCGAAATTCGATTATTATAACTTGAAATAATCGAATTGCGATTTCAACGTAATTCTCAAATCTGACAGTACATTCTAGTATATGGAGACGTTCCCATGGTGATGGGGACGCTCCATGAGCATGGAAGTCGGCAAAAGCGGCAACGGGCACTGACTGGAGCAGCTAGGAAGCCAGGAATCCAAAGGACAGGTAAGAACAACTTTAGGGAAGTGTGAAAAAAAAAAAATAACAATAAAAAAAAAAAAAAAAAAAAGAATATTCGAAATATCGAATTTATATCACTATATTCGAAATATTCGCGAATTAGCGAAGTGCCGATATTCGCGAAAAAAATTCAATATTCGAATATTCGCGCTCAACACTAACGGTCTATCCCATATTCACTGGAATTGTCACCAGTCATGAAATAGTTAAATGCCAGCACTTTTCATACTTACACCTAAGTAATACTGTACATCCATCACTTGAGACAGGACAGTATCCCTTTAAACCTTTAATCTTCAGCAATAAAATTAAAGGATTTACAAAGTGCAAAAGAAAAACATGAATCTGAGGTGTAAAGCTGACGCAGCCTGTAACACCCACCTCCTCAGTGTCTCTCTGTTCACTCGACGCAAAGGTAATATCCAAATCATGGCCATTAAAAAAGACCTTTGGGATGCTGCTTAGAAATAAGTTATCGATCCAGAGCGGCTATGTCCCTGTGCTATGCCCGAGAGATATTGTTTAAAAGGCAATCAGGTGTTTATTACCCACAGTGCACATACATGAAGATACAGAATACCCCTTCATAGATGTTATCCACATACCACTTCTTGATTTGACACTTCTGTTTCATTCTGCAATCTTTAAAGGGGTCGTGCCACGAAACATATTCAATATTTTTCAAATTGGCACCTGTATCTGAATAGTTTTGTACTTATGTGTGAGTTATTTCATGAAATCTATCTGTATAGCGCCACCTGCTTTTTTTTTTTTTTTTTTCCTTGTTTATTGTCCACCTCCCTGTGGTCACACATCACGCCTGCTGGGCTGTGTAGGAGGAGTACACTGGCTGATTCCAGGGCCTGCGCGCTCCTCCTACACAGCCCAGTAGCGCAATGTGTGTGTGTGACCATATGGTGGCTGCTGGGGAGTGCCGGCAGTTGAGTTAAATGGTGGAGCAGGAATGGGACTGTTCACTACTTTATCATTGCAATCAACTGTCCTTAGCACACAGACAGCTGAGAACGGGACATATGCAGCAAGCCCCCGGGGGAGCCAGAGCAGAGGATGGGAGTTGTAGTGGCCCTGATGAGATGTTGTGTCAAGGTGTGCTCCCGTTGCTCCTTAGGGATTGGTGCAGTTAGAAGATGGTACATGGAATCAGGCCAGAAGTAAAAAAAAAAAAGTCTCTCTTTACTAAATGCAAGATGAGAACAACAGCACATCCAGCAGTAGTTTGTACACAGCGCAATTTTACTCCCAGATGATGAGGTAAGGTGGCAGAAGATGACACACTGAGTGCAATAGCCGGCGAAAGTCTCTCTCTCCCGATTCTCCTGCTAACAGCAATAAGATGGCTCTTGTGGATACAGTTGCCCACTTGAATAAATACAGGCTTTTTGCCTTAACTGTGCTATGGTGATGGGTGTCTTAATGTGTTCCCTCCCCCCATTCCCAGCTGACTGTAGCGCTATAGCTCTGAAGAATATGCATGGTCTTGGACTCTCAGTCTCCCTGGAGCAGTGTTCTTGACAGTTGAGCTGACTTTCTGGATGGTTGGTAACACTGGGTGACTGCTAGCTCTGTACCATCTAGAGTTACAACCATGTAAAAAATACTGAAGTAGGACACTGACTTACAACTATACAACCCCTAGATCTCAGGCCTACCTGCTGCAAGGACTCTCTCAGAGCCTTAGCTTATGCACCTAACCACAAATATGCCCTTTTTTATCAAACATTTACCACCAACTTGAGCATCCCTGGCAACCCTGCCACATGTGCTCACCACTGCTGCGGCTGACATGACCACCTCCCATAAGCATGGCATAAGCAGCTTTTCCCCACTCCTAGTCCCTAACAGAGATACACAAAATACACATATATTTTATTAACCTCCCTGGCGGTCTGATTATGTCAGTAATGTTGTACCCAAAGCTGTACATTGTTTTGCATGGAAATGTGTTGTTTTATATTGTAGGCCTGTAATTCTTAGGAATTACTCACTTAAAGGGATTCTGTCACCTCCCCTAACCCAAAATCGGATTTTAAAGCAGTCATGCAGCACAGCTTACCTTGAATAGGCTGTGCTCTTCTATCTTGTAATCCGTCCAGTAGTTTATGAGAAAATCGACTTTTATGGTTATGCAAATTAGCCCTGAAGGTGCCCAGAGGGGCGTTTTGTTCCCCTTAGTGAGCCCAGTAACGCCCCTCTTACAGTGCCCAGCCCGCCTTCCTTCCGACTGCCTAACCTCCCACAGCCTCTCATCTCTCTCCTCCGTTCGGCCGTGAGGGAGGGGGAGGAGAGGGATGAGAGGCTGTGGGAGGTTAGGCAGTCGGAAGGAAGGCGGGCTGGGCACTGTAAGAGAGGCGTTACTGGGCTCACTAAGGGGAACAAAACGCCCCTCTGGGCACCTTCAGGGCTCATTTGCATAACCATAAAAGTCGATTTTCTCATAAACTACTGGACGGATTACAAGATAGAAGAGCACAGCCTATTCAAGGTAAGCTGTGCTGCATGACTGCTTTAAAATCCGATTTTGGGTTAGGGGAGGTGACAGAATCCCTTTAAATCTGTCTAAACAAAAGTCTAGTAGACACTCCAGGTATGATAAAATGTAAAACACAAAATCATAAACTATAATACAATAAATCATTTTAAAACATAATATAATTTTATTAAAAAATGTAATCAAATCAAAAACACAGCAATTTGTCAAACAAGGGTGCAACATCACTAGTCCCTGTAATAATAGACTTTGCATATTGGTTCAATAAACCTCCAGGGTGTGAAAAGTTTTGAAACATGGGACTACACAAAGTCTGACGTCACAATCTGGACAATGGAACCTGGTTTCCTTTCGGATTCTCTTTCCATTATCATCTCGCTTTGAGCAACAAACCACGCACATCCTTGTAGGTGCTAACTTTTTTTCGGTTGGTGGGATGTAGCCCATGAAGTGACGACCAGTCAGGCGTTCCGGGTTGACCACATCAACAGCACGAGTCCAAGTCTATTCACAGCCATTGATGGTGTTTGGTGGTTCACAAAGATCCGTTCAGCAACTTTCCAAATGAAGTCAGAATGAACCAGAGGCTTGTCACTCTTTTCTCTGTGCAGAATGTAGGCATTCCACAAGCATTGCTCAAGAATATGCCTGAAGATCTTCTTGTAGTACTTCTTTTGCTGTTTCCGCATTGCTGGGTAGAATGTAATTGCTTGGTCCACTCTGTCGACACCTCCCATGGTTTTATTGTAGTCTATCACTACTTGTGGCTTCATGACTACTTCCCCACCTTTCGTGTTTACCATAACAGTCGAGGAATCATGAACAGTACTCAATAGGCACACACAACATCTTGCCTTTCTGCCAGGCAACCATTTCTCCAGTTTTCAGCCTCTTCTTCCCAAACATTGATGGCATGTCACGGCGGTTAGCCCTAACGGTTCCATAGGCATTGGTTTTGTTTTTTAGAAGAAATTCATAAAGTTCAAGAGGTGTATAAAAGTTGTAGGTTGTTACACAATAGCCCTGATTTAGCAATGGTTCAATGAGTGTGAGGACGGAAGATGTTGACATTCCATAGTTGCTGTACTTTGGATTGAATTTTGTGCCTTTTCCAATGTATATAACTGAATTCCAAATGTAGCCAGTTGACGATTCGCAGAGCATACAGGATTTTATGCCAAATCGTGCCCTCTTTGATGCAATGTACTATATCCAGCTGAACCATCCCTTGTAGGCCATTAGACTTTCATCTATGCTGATATCTCTTTCTAGCACATAGGTTGTTAGAAATTCTTTACAATCATTTGATATATTTCCAAAATTTTCTTTAGTTTTGTTGCAGGATGAGTAGTTTCATCAAATTCTTCATTGTTTGAAGTGAAAAAATTTCATAATCAGGGAAAATCTGAACTCTGACATGACGGTCCCAAAAAATGGAGTTGCAAGTAATTTATTAGTGGTCCAATACCATTTGGGGGCGCTGCCTGACCTGTACCACAGTCAATAGGGCACCAGGTTCGCACATCGCTGAGCTCAGGTGCAGATTCGTCACTGTCACTTGTCTGATCAGTGTTGGATAAGGAATTTCCCCATGAATCGCTATCGCTCAATTCAGCAAGTACTTCTAAGTCACTGTCGCTGTCATTTATCTGGTCTAAAACTGCTTTTGCACTCAATTGATGCTTTTTTGATGCCATGGCTGAAAAATTTCCAGACGGAAATGACGGTAAAAGTGCAGGCAGCGCACTGGAGAATGATCCCTAGGGACAAATCTGAGGTGATTTGGTTTGATACAGTGTACTCCGCACAGATTACACTGTATCACTGTTTGTGTGTGTACTTTATGTCAGTTTATTGATTTGAATTTCCCTCCCAGTTCTGCCTCATGCGGTTCAGATGTCAGTATGAATGGTCCGCACCTGTTCCGCAATGATGTGGAACGGGTGCGGACCCATTCATTTTCAATGGGGCAGGAATGGATGCAGACAGCACACAGTGTGCTGTCCGCATCGGCATTTCTGGAGTGCGAACGCGAACTTCCGGTCTGCAGCTCCGCAAGAAAATAGCTGAGGACTTCTCTATGTAAGTTCCGGACGCGTCTGTGTTTTGCGGTCCGAGTGTGGTTTGGGGTGACCGCTTCTGGCACTGAAAGTTAACCCCGAGCCACACTTGGGATTACCGCCAGGGGGGTTAAAAGGGAAAACCACTGCCATGTACAGTGGTAAACCACAACTACAGTCAGATCCATAAATATTGGTACATCGACACAATTCTAACATTTTGGGCTCTCTACATGTCACAGAAGGTGTACAGGAAACAAGACAACACAAAATGAATATATGACTCACTGGATCCAAAACTAAGGAACAAAAAGGGAGACCCCTGCATCAGACCTGGCACTCTCCCTGACTGCTCAGCCTATGCGAAAATCCCAATGGTAGATGATCGCATATCCTCGTACCTCGACTGTATAACACCTGAACACCCTATAATAGTGAGGGGACACGACCACCGTCTCCCTACACTAGACACGGAGGGAGTCAGGGTCACCTGGGATCCAGCAAACAGAAAATCACAAATGAATGTACAACACTTATCTTGTAGAAGACTGGGAAATAGGATCAGCATGCACACACACTCCAGGAAGTTGTATAAAGCGCACACTAATGCATTATGGGGAGGAATTTAAAGGGATGCAATCAGTCCAACTACATGACAGCTGAGAGAGGCTAACGAGATGAGGAACTGAAAACCAAAACAAAAGGAAGCTCAAGGAGGAGGTTCTTAAAGGCATCTGACAGAGCTTCTCAGATGTCTGGTGGTGACACTACACCACCACAATGGATTTGAAATGAAACGAACAAGATGTGCTTTAACTGCAGACTGTCAGCTTTAATTTGAGGGTATTTACATCCAAATCAGGTGAACGGTGTAGGAATTACAACAGTTTGCATATGAGCCTCCCACTTGTTAAGGGACCAAAAGTAATGGCACAGAATAATAATCATAAATCAAACTTTCACTTTTTAATACTTGGTTGAAAATCTGTCACGGCTGAGGATGGGGAAAACCCTCAGCCGTGCGGTGCCAGGATATGGAAGGGTAGTCACTTGGCCAGAACCACAGAACTAGGGAGCAGGTCACCTCCTAGCGCTTCCCTAATCTGACCCTGACTCCTAGCTGTATGGGCCGCCCTTAAAGGTAGGAGGGCCCATACTCAGGAACCTCGGATCCCTACTGACCCTCCGTCGTTCCCTGAGCTAGGAGCTGGTTAGACAGCCCGTTCCTCCTGGAGACGGAGAAACAGGAATCTAATGTGGCCAAGCTACAAAGGGAAACAGAAACAGCTATGGCAGTGACAGGCAAAAGCAATCCACACAACCAGGAACCCATGTGCAGGTGCTGTTAGTACAAGACACTAAGGAACACAGCACACACCAGACATCACACAGGAACCCTGGACCATAAGCTGCAATAACACAAAACCCCACACACACCTAGATAACACCGTGTAACAAAGATTTATGACCAGAAGGGAGGCCCCCACTGGTAGATGGTAGCACACAGGAGGCTGCTCCAGCTATGCCTGGCCGAAGCAACCTACTGAGCTAAGCCAAAGACAGAGGCTTTATAGGCCTAAGTGGCCACACCCACCGGTCAGAACACACCCAGTGACATCTCACACACTGGGAAGAGAGTTAATCCTTCCAGCACCACAGGAAAGGGAAAACACCAACTTAAAGGGGAAGTACACACAATACATAAAACACACAAACACACTCACCTGTTACCGCCAGCAACAGCATGCGTGGCAACCATGTTCTGGGGAACAGCCAGCAGGCCGAGACCCTGCCACCACATGCACACAACAACAGACGTTGCCGCGGACAACCGCAGGTGAAGGGAGGTGTCTACGTGCATACAAAACATGAACTTGTGCACAACAAACAGACAAAGGAAGTGCACACAAAAACACGTTGCCAAGGGCAACCGCACGCATGCCTGTTGTCCGCGGCAACCGCACCTGAGGCAAACCACTAAGTGCCTCCAGCTGCGGTTGACAACACCAAACCGCGGGCAACTGCATGCGGCTCCCAAGGAGTCACGACCATGACCAAGGGTCGTGACAAAATCCTTTGCAGTCAATTACAGCCTGAAGTCTGGAACGCATAGACATCACTGGATGCTGGGTTTCATCCCTGGTGATGCTCTGCCAGGCCTCTACTGCAACTGTCTTCAGTTCCTGCTTGTTCTTGGGGCATTTTCCCCTCAGTTTTGTCTTCAGCAAGTGAAATGCATGCTCAATCGGATTCAGGTCAGGTGATTGACTTGGCCATTGCATAACATTCCACTTCTTTCCCTTAAAAAACTCTTTGGCTGCTTTTGCAGTATGCTTTGGGTCATTGTCCATCTGCACTGTGAAGCGCCGTCCAATGAGTTCTGAAGCATTTGGCTGAATATGAGCAGATAATATTGCCAAAAACACTTCAGAATTCATCCTGCTGCTTTTGTCAACAGTCACATAATCAATAAATACAAGAGAACCAGTTCCATTGGCAGCCATACAGTACATGCCCACGCCATGACACTACCACCACCATGCTTCACTGATGAGGTGGTATGCTTAGGATCATGAGCAGTTCCTTTCCTTCTCCATACTCTTCTTTTCCTATCACTCTGGTACAAGTTGATCTTGGTCTCATCTATCCATAGGATGTTGTTCCAGAACTGTGAAGGCTTTTTTAGATGTTGTTTGGCAAACTCTAATCTGGCCTTCCTGTTTTTGAGGCTCACCAATGGTTTATATCTTGTGGTGAACCCTCTGTATTCACTCTGGTGAAGTCTTCTCTTGATTGCTGACTTTGACACACATACACCTACCTCCTGGAGAGTGTTCTTGATCTGGCCAACTGCTGTGAAGGGTGTTTTCTTCACCAGGGAAAGAATTCTTCGGTCATCCACCACAGTTGTTTTCCGTGGTCTTCCAGGTCTTTTGGTGTTGCTAAGCTCACCGGTGGGTTCCTTCTTTTTAAGAATGTTCCAAACAGTTGTCTTGGCCAGGCCTAATGTTTTTGGTATCTCTCTGATGGGTTTGTTTTATTTTTTGAGCCTAATGATGGCTTGCTTCATTGATGGTGACAGCTTTTTGGATCTCATCTTGAGAGTTGACAGCAACAGATTCCAAATGCAAATAGCACACTTGAAATGAACTCTGGACCTTTTATCTGCTCATTGTAATTGGGATAATGATAGAAGAACACACACCTGGCCATGGAATAGCTGAGAAGCCAATTGTCCCATTACTTTTGGTCCCTTAACCCCTTAAGGACCAGGCTCATTTTCACCTTAAGGACCAGGCCATTTTTTGCAAATCTGACCAGTGTCACTTTAAGTGCTGATAACTTTAAAACACTTTGACTTATCCAGGCCATTCTGAGATAATTTTTTCGTCACATATTGTACTTCATGACACTGGTAAAATAAAGTCAAAAAAATTAATTTTTTTTCATAATAAAATACCTAATTTACCAAAAATTTGGAAAAATTTGCAAATTTCAAAGTTTCAGTTTCTCTACTTCTGTAATACATAGTAATACCCCCCAAATATTGTGATGACTTAACATTCCCTATATGTCTACTTCATGTTTGAATTATTTTGGGAATGATATTTTATTTTTTGGGGATGTTACAAGGCTTAGAAGTTTAGAAGCAAATCTTGAAATTTTTCAGAAATTTACAAAAACCCAATTTTTAGGGACCACTACAGCTCTGAAGTCACTTTGCGAGGCTTACATAATAGAAACTGCCCAAAAATGACCCCATTCTATAAACTACACCCCTCAAGGTATTCAAAACTGATTTTACAAACTTCGTTAACCCTTTAGGTGTTGCACAAGAGTTATTGGCAAATGGGGATGAAATTTGAGAATTTCATTTTTTTGCCTAATTTTCCATTTTGACCCATTTTTTTCCACTAACAAAGCAAGGGTTAACAACCAAACAAGACTGCATCTTTATTGCCCTGACTCTGCTGTTTACAGAAACACCCCATATGTGGCCGTAAACTACTGTACGGCCACACAGCGGGGCGTAGAGTGAAAGGTGCGCCGTATGGTTTTTGGAAGCCAGATTTTGCTGGACAGTTTTTTTGACACCATGTCCCATTTGAAGCCCCCTGATGCACCCCTAGAGTACAAACTCCATAAAAGTGACCCCATATAAGAAACTACACCCCTCAAGGTATTCAAAACTGATTTTACAAACTTTGTTAACCCTTTAGGTGTTGCACAAGATTTAATGGAAAATAGAGATACAATTTCAAAATTTCACTTTTTGGGCAGATTTTCCATTTTAATATTTTTCTTCCAGTTACAAAGCAAGGGTTAACAGCCAAACAAAACTCATTATTTATGGCCCTGATTCTGTAGTTTACAGAAACACCCCATATGTGGTCGTAAACTGCTGTACGGGCACACGGTAGGGCGCAGAAGGAAAGGAATGCCATACGGTTTTTGGAAGGCAGATTTTGCTGGACAGTTTTTTTGACACCATGTCCCATTTGAAGCCCTTCTGATGCACCCCTAGAGTAGAAACTCCAAAAAAAGTGACCCCATTTTAGAAAGTACGGAATAGGGTGGCAGTATTGTTGGTACTAGTTTAGGGTACATATGATTTTTGGTTGCTCTATATTACACTTTTTGTGCGGCAAGGTAACAAGAAATAGCGTTTTTTTTTGTTATTTACAACATTCATCTGACAGGTTAGATCATGTGGTCATTTTATAGAGCAGGTTGTCACGGACGCGGCGATACCTAATATGTATACAATCTTTTTTATTTATGTAAGTTTTATACAATAACTTCATTTTTAAAACCAAAAAATTGTTTAGTGTCTCCATAGTCTAAGAGCCATAGTTTTTTCAGTTTTTGGGCGATTATCTTGAGTAGGGTCTAATTTTTTGCGGGATGAGATGACGGTTTGATTGGCACTATTTTGGGGTGCATATGACTTTTTGATCGCTTGCTATTACACTTTTTGTGACGTAAGATGCTTTTTTTTACACTTTTTTTTTTTTTTTTTTACGGTGGTCACCTGAGGGGTTAGGTCATGTGATATTTTTATAGAGCCGGTCGATATGGACGCGGAGATACCTAATATGTATACTTTTTTTCTTTATGTAAGTTTTACACAATGATTTTATTTTTGAAGATCCAGTGGGTCTGATGTCTGTAAAATACAGTACAGAACCCTATAGGGTTCTGTACTGTATTTTACTTACACTGAACAGATCTATGCTTTCAGCATAGATCTGTTCAGCACCATGGACAGCAGGACGCCTGAGCAGGCGTCCTGTTGCCATGGGAACCTTCCCCGTCTGCCACAACTTTGCAGACGGGGAAGGGTGAGGACGGGGCTTCGGGGGGCTGCCTGGGGGCTCTCTCCCTCTCCATCGGGGGGCACAGCAGCCCCCCGATCGGAGAGGGAGGGCACAGCAGCCCCCCGATCGGAGAGGGAGGGAGCTCCCTGCGCTGTTAACCTTTTCCATACAGCGGTCCGTACGGACCGCTGTATGGAAAGGGTTAAACGGCTGACATCGCAACAACGATGTCAGCCGTTTATACCAGGGTGCCAGCAATGTGCTGGAACCCTGGTATAACCCACTAGACGCCAACAATTATTCAAGGGGAGGTGGGCGGGGGATCGCGATCCCGCCTGCCGCACCGCCCGCCTCCTGCAACGCCCCCACCGCCTGCGACACCCCGCCTGCACCACCCACCGCCATCAAATCATGCAGGGGTGCAGAGGGGGTGCAAAATCTCTAATTTAGGCACTCTAAAGTTTCTGATCCCCGCGGTCAGAGACCGCGGGGATCAGAAACTGCAAAAAGCGCAGTAAACCGCAGGTCTGAATTGACCTGCGGTTTGCTGCGATCGCCGACACGGGGGGTCACATGACCCCCCCTGGCGTTGTGACAGGATCCCGGCTAAATGATTTCAGCCGGCATCCTGTTCAGATTAACCCCTGGGGCGCCGGAATCCCGATTTAAAGTTAGGACGTACCGGTACGTCCTGGGTCCTTAAGGACTCGGGAAATAGGGCGTACCGGTACGTCCTATGTCCTTAAGGGGTTAACAAGTGGGAGGCACATATGCAAACTGTTGTAATTCCTACACCGTTCACCTGATTTGGATGTAAATACCCTCAAATTAAACCGGACAGTGCAGTTAAAGCATATCTTGTTTGTTTCATTTTAAATCCATTGTGGTGGTGTATAGAGCCAAAAATGTTAGAATTGTGACAATGATCCCAATATTTATGGACCTGACTGTATATGGTCACAGTAAAACAGCATAACCTATTTATGTTACATGCAAGACAAAGATGAAGAAATTAGAGGACACCAGAGGAAAACACTCCCCACTACATACTGTACTTACACTAAAACAATGAGTGAACATTTATCAAGACTGGTGTTCCCATCCACCATCTTGATCCCCTTGCGCTGGAGTAAGATGCATATCTGTCTTCCTGTGGGCCAGAAACTAAAATCTCTGCCAGCCAGGTACTGACATAGACTTGAGCTATAACTAATACCAGTTTCTGGTTACACTATGCACTTTTTTAAATAACCCCACTTTCTGCCATTTGTAATTTACAGTTTTACACTTCTTCTTCATCTCTTGGGTTCATTGTTCATCGGAGCTTTGTACCCTGAAAACTATTTAAAATAGCAATAAAGCAATAAGTTGATATGCAGTTATAAAGAAGGATTTCATTAATGTGCAAGAGTGCAGACCCCAAAAAGTCCACTATACCCTGTAAACTATATTATAATGATTTGCCAAAACCACAAAGGATTTCCCCCCTACAAGATGGATTCCATTTGTGTAGAATAGAAAATGAAAAGCAGACATCTTACACTACAAATGTCACACTTCACTTTCCAAAACCAGTCCATAGTCTGGTGTAAACACTGCAGTCAGTCCATAGTCTGGTGTAACACTGCAGTCAGTCAGTCCATAGTCTGGTGTAAACACTGCAGTCAGTCAGACCATAGTCTGGTGTAAACACTGCAGTCAGTCAGTCCATAGACATAGTCTGGTGTAAATACTGCAGTCAGTCAGACCATAGTCTGGTGTAAACACTGCAGTCAGTCAGTCCATAGTCTGGTGTAAACACTGCAGTCAGTCAGACCATAGTCTGGTGTAAACACTGCAGTCAGTCAGTCCATAGACATAGTCTGGTGTAAATACTGCAGTCAGTCAGACCATAGTCTGGTGTAAACACTGCAGTCAGTCAGTCTATAGACATAGTCTGGTGTAAACACTGCAGTCAGTCAGTCAGTCCATATTCTGGTGTAAACACTGCAGTCAGTCAGACCATAGTCTGGTGTAAACACTGCAGTCAGTCAGTCCATAGTCTGGTGTAAAAACTGCAGTCAGTCAGTCATAGTCTGGTGTAAACACTGCAGTCAGTCAGCTATAGTCTGGTGTAAACACTGCAGTCAGTCAGTCTATAGATAGTCTGGTGTAAACACTGCAGTCAGTCAGTACATAGTCTGGTGTAAACACTGCAGTCAGTCAGACCATAGTCTGGTGTAAACACTGCAGTCAGTCAGACCATAGTCTGGTGTAAACACTGCAGTCAGTCAGTCCATAGTCTGGTGTAAACACTGCAGTCAGTCAGACCATAGTCTGGTGTAAACACTGCAGTCAGTCAGACCATAGTCTGGTGTAAACACTGCAGTCAGTCAGACCATAGTCTGGTGTAAACACTGCAGTCAGTCAGACCATAGTCTGGTGTAAACACTGCAGTCAGTCAGACCATAGTCTGGTGTAAACACTGCAGTCAGTCAGTCCATAGTCTGGTGTAAACACTGCAGTCAGTCAGACCATAGTCTGGTGTAAACACTGCAGTCAGTCAGACCATAGTCTGGTGTAAACACTGCAGTCAGTCAGACATAGTCTGGTGTAAACACTGCAGTCAGTCAGACCATAGTCTGGTGTAAACACTGCAGTCAGTCAGACCATAGTCTGGTGTAAACACTGCAGTCAGTCAGTCTATAGATAGTCTGGTGTAAACACTGCAGTCAGTCAGACCATAGTCTGGTGTACACACTGCAGTCAGTCAGTACCATATTCTGGTGTACACACTGCAGTCAGTCAGTCCTTAGTCTGGTGTAAAAACTGCAGTCAGTCAGTCAGTCTATAGTCTTGAGTAAATGCTGCAGTCAATCAGACCATAGTCTGGTGTAAACATTGCAGTCAGTCCATAGTCTGGTGTAAACACTGCAGTCAGTCCATAGTCTGGTGTAAACACTGCAGTCAGTCCATAGTCTGGTGTAAACACTGCAGTCAGTCCATAGTCTGGTGTAAACACTGCAGTCAGTTACTACACCGAGACATGAACCCTGCTAGTATGTTTCTCACTTAGTGTCTAAATCCCATCACTGACAGTCCATAGCCTCTTCCCTCACCATCTAGGAGTGAAATAAACAGCTTGAATTAGCAGGTACCTCCAAACACATCTGTATTTAATCCTATCATGTATGTGTGCCTGATACACTTCCTGTTGTGTGTGATACTGCTTGCTCAATTGTATATCTAATCCCATTTTGTATGATACAGCCTGCAGAAGTGTGTATCTAGCTACCTGCCCTGTAATACAGTTGGATGCAGGCAATGATGGAGGTGGCCTGGGAGGGCAGTACTCCGCCAGGCCTAGAGCATGAATGATCAGTTCATCATTCAGAGAACTCTCTGGGGGGAAGATTGACCACACAGTGCATCAACTTTGTTTATGTGCTGTCCATAAATGGTGGAGCCTGTCAATGTTTTAATTCAAAGTGTTCAGTTCCTCTCACTCTTACCTCCCACTTCTCACAATAACATAATTGCCACATTATTAACAAGTATTTAGTGATTCATTCAATTCTGGAATCTGTTGCAATTAGTCTCAAGAAGACAGAGCAGATTAGAACATGTGAAATAGGCATTTGTCCTATTGACAGTGAAAACAAGACATCTAATCTACATACGTTCCTGAAAGCTTTGTTTATATAGATTACAGCCTGTTTTTCTATATTACATTGTAGTTGTTTATAAACACATTATGAGGCACATTTATTGAGACTGGGTGGGTTCACATCACGTTTTTCCCATCCTTTTAAGGTATACAATAAACGCACACGTTAAACGGATACCTCAGACTGATACCATACAGTGGCGTCCGTTCACCATAGAGTTCCATTGTAAAAAGAAAGTATGCTTTTTTTTTTACCAGACTGTGCAGGATACAAGAATGTGGCATGCTCCATTTTTGTATCCTTTTTTTGTAATGTATACGTCAAACAGAGGCATAAAATGTGATGGGAACCCACGAATAATTTTGCCTGTGCTGCTGGAGGAAGTGCCAAAGTTATGTGGAATCACAGGCGTCTACATAACTTTGTCTCTTCCTCCAGCAGGACGTGTAACAATCTAAATACAAAATGATGAATGAGACGGGCCTACTGGCCTGCCCTCTTCCCCAGCTATGCCACGCCCCTTTTTTTAGACCTGGTGGGAAAGTGGCGTGAGTGAGAAAAAGTTACAGATTTTGTCGCAAACCTAATATATGGATACATAAATGGGCCCCTAAATGTCCTAATACCCTGCCATATCCATGGACCAATATGTCTAGAAGCAATTTTTCTAGGTGACAAATTCGTAAAATCAGTTATAGAATGGGTCAATAAACTCCTCTGATTACAGCCATGTATATATCTGTCATGGAACCATGAACCAGACGTACAACAAGAGATAAGTGGAAATAAGAAGGCTTTATGAAAATCAAGCTGTAAGCAAAAGTCCAAACGGATGGCTAAACCGAAGCAGGGTCTTGCGTAGACAGAGGTCAGGAACCAGAAGGGTAGTCAGACGAAGCCAGGATCAGGAACCAACGGGGTAGTCAGACGAGGCCAGGATCAGGAACCAGAAGCAGCAGCAGTCTTAGAAGCATGTGAACACAGGAGGACCAAGCAAGGAACTGAAGCCACAGACCTCCTATATATGAGCTAGGCATCCAGCTCCTCCCAGTGGGAAGGAGAAGCCGCAGGGTGGGAGGCTACAAGAAACCCAGAAACCAAGATGGCCGCCAGCACATGTCAAACGAAGGAGAACAGTAAGAAGGTAAGACCATGACAGTACCTCCCCCTCAAGGGCCCCTCCTCCGCGGAGTAAGGAACGGTTTCTAAGGGAAGCGTGCGTGGAAGGCTCGGAGCAAAGCAGGAGCATGGACATCTGCGGAGGGAACCCAGGAACGCTCCTCTGGACCATAACCACGCCAATGGACCAAAAACTGCAACCGACCGCGGACCAGGCGTGAGTCCAGGATATTGCTCACCTCATATTCCTCACGATTGCCCACTTGGACCGGACGGGGCCGAGGAACCGAGGAAGTGAAACGATTACACACCAATGGCTTCAACAGGGAGACATGAAACACGTTGGAGATCCGCATGCCAGGAGGAAGCGCAAGGGCATAGGCTACCGGGTTTACCCTGCGAAGCACTCGGAAGGGACCAACAAAGCGAGGCGCCAGCTTGGGAGTGGGCACTCGAAGGTTGAGGTTGCGGGTGGACAACCATACACGGTCTCCGACCTGGTAGGAAGGAGCGGGCGCTCGTCTGCGATCAGCCTGGAGTCTCTGGCGCTGCGCAGAGACCTCAAGGGACCTCTGGATCTGTACCCAAGAAGCACGTAGGACGGAAAGGTGATCCTCCACAGCCGGAATATCCTGGGGAGAGAATACCTCCGGTAACACGGCAGGTTGGAACCCATAATTGGCCATGAAGGGAGACGTCCCAGAGGAAGAGTTCACCGCCGTGTTCCTGGCAAACTCAGCCCAAGGCAGGAGGTCAACCCAATTGTCTTGGTGATCGGAGACATAGCAACGAAGGAATTGCTCCAAGGCCTGATTGGATCGTTCTGCGGCCCCATTGGACTGAGGGTGGTAGGCCGAGGAGAAAGAGAGATGAATCCCCAACTGGGAGCAAAAGGCGCGCCAGAACCTGGACACAAACTGACTCCCCCGATCCGACACAATCTCCTTGGGCAAACCGTGCAACCGGAAGACCTCCCTGGCGAAAATCGTGGCCAACTCTTGTGCAGAGGGTAACTTCTTGAGAGGAACACAGTGGCACATTTTGGAAAACCGATCCACAATCATGAGAATGACCGTATGGCCTCGGGATGCAGGGAGGTCCACAATGAAATCCATCCCCAGGTGTGACCATGGGCGCTCCCCGGTGGCTATGGGTTGCAAAAGGCCCAACGGAAGGTGCCGAGGGGACTTACTCTGGGCACAAACGGAGCATGCCGCTACATATGCGGCGATGTCGGAACGTAGAGAAGGCCACCAGAACAGACGTGAAACAGCCCAGGACAGCTGATTCTTTCCAGGATGCCCCGCGGCCTTGGAGTTATGGTAGGTTCGCAACAACCGAGTGCGCAACTCCTCAGGCACAAAACACCTGCCGTTGGGTCTCCCAGAGGGAGCACCAGATTGAGCCGCCAAAATCTGCTCACCCAGGGGAGAGGTCAGGCTGGTGCGAATGGCGGCCAGGATCTGATTCGGAGGTATGACCGAAGTCGGAATCGACTCCTCCCCGGACAGCTCGGAGTACTGCCGTGATAAGGCATCCGCTCTGATGTTCTTGGAACCGGGTAGGTAGGAGACCACGTAATTAAAACGTGACAAGAACAGAGCCCATCTGGCCTGACGTGGTGTCAATCTCTTGGCCTCAGAAAGGTAGGTCAGATTCTTGTGGTCCGTCAGGATGAGAACCGGAACCACCGAACCCTCGAGCAAGTGCCTCCATTCTTTAAGGGCCTGCACGATGGCCAATAACTCCCTGTCACCAATCTGATAGTTGCACTCCGCGGAAGACAGTTTCCGGGAGTAAAACCCACAAGGAAGCAGAGGACCCTCTGGTGTTCTACGCTGAGACAGAAGGGCGCCTACTCCCGTCTCAGACGCGTCCACCTCGAGGACAAAGGGCAACCCAGGGTTGGGATGCGACAGAATCGGAGCCGACACAAAGGCGGACTTTAGAGCCTCAAAAGCTCGGATGGCCTCAAGCGGCCAGACCTGGAAATTACTGCCCTTCCTGGTCAGATCCGTGAGAGGCTTGGCTAGCATAGAAAAGTCCCTGATGAACTTCCGATAATAATTGGCGAAGCCCAAAAAGCGCTGCAGGGCACGGAGACCACTGGGCTGGGGCCACTGTAAGACAGCCGAAACCTTCTCAGGATCCATGGAGAACCCCTCAGCGGAAATGATGTAACCTAAGAAGGTTACCTGGGATCGGTGAAATTCGCATTTCTCAAGCTTACCGAACAGCCTGTTCTCTCGTAACCGTTGCAACACTCGTCTGACATCCATAATGTGGGCCTCCATGGATTCAGAATATACCAAGATGTCATCCAAATAGACCACCACACACTGCTGCAACAGGTCACGGAAAACATCGTTGATGAATTCCTGGAAGACTGCGGGCGCATTGCACAACCCAAAGGGCATAACCAAGGATTCATAATGACCGGTCCTGGTGTTAAACGCGGTCTTCCACTCATCGCCCGCCTTGATCCTTACCAGGTTATATGCCGCCCTCAGGTCGAGTTTGGTAAAGACCGTGGCCCCTTTGAGGCGATCGAACAGCTCGGAAATCAAGGGTATCGGGTAAGCGTTCTTGATCGTGATGCGATTGAGACCCCTGTAATCGATGCAAGGCCTCAACTCACCGCCCTTCTTTTTCACAAAGAAAAATCCAGCCCCTGCCGGGGACGAGGATTTGCGAATGTGTCCGCGTGAAAGCGCCTCCCTCACGTACTCCTCCATGGCCTCATTCTCCGCTACCGACAGTGGATAGACTTTGCCACGAGGAGGAACGGCACCAGATTGTAACTCTATGGCACAATCGTATGGGCGGTGCGGAGGTAGGGCAACCGCGCGCACCTTATCGAATACATCCCGGTACTCTTCGTATTCAGGAGGCAACAGAGAGTCCGAGGAAGTACACAGCAACTTGACAGGCCCATGGATGCAACTAGCCCCACACTGCGGTGACCACGAGAGGATCTCGGCCGATCTCCAATCGAAAGTCGGATTATGCTTCTGGAGCCAGGGGTACCCCAAGACCACCGAGTAGTGTGGAGACGAAATCACCTGGAGACAGACCGACTCTCTGTGAACGGCACCAATGGCTATCCCCACTGGAAGGGTCTCATGAGTCACGTGTGGCGGCAGAAGGGGTCTGCCGTCTATCGCCTCAAGAGCCAGTGGGGAACCTCGAGGCTGCAGAGGAATGGAATTGGCGGCAGCGAACACACTATCAATGAACAAACCACCAGCACCAGAGTCCACCAACGCCTGGGTCGTCACCGAGCCCCCGACCCAGGAGAGGACAACAGTGATCAGTGGTTTGTCAACACGGGAAACCGGGGACGAGGAGACTCCACCCAAGATCTGCCCCCGACAGGATCTCAGGTGCGAGCGTTTCCCGGACGGTTCGGAGATGCCAACCGAAAATGCCCACCGAGACCACAGTACATGCATCGGCCCTCGCGTCTCCGGAGTACCCTCTCCCCCTCGGACAGGCGAGCAAACCCCAGCTGCATGGGTTCACCCCCAGACGAGTCATCCCCAGGAGGCGTGGGAGGAGAGGGAGGCACGGGTGGGACAGCAAACGTAGGCGCCAATCTGTTAGGAGACCTCCGCAGGCTCTCCTTAAAGGAAGGTCTCTCCCTGAGTCTGGTGTCAATCAAAATCAGGAAAGAAATAAGAGACTCGAGCTCCACTGGTAGGTCCTTAGCTGCAACCTCATCCTTCAAGGCATCCGAGAGACCATGAGAGAAAGCAGCGACCAGAGCCTCATTATTCCAGCCCACCTCTGCTGCCAGGGTACGAAACTCAATGGCGTATTCAGCTACGGATCGTGAACCCTGTCTGATGGACATAAGGAGCTTCGCAGCAGAGGCAGCACGAGCCGGCACATCGAATACCTTCCGAAGAGAAGCAACAAAACCGGAAAACTCGGCAACCACCGGATTGTTGTTCTCCCATAAAGGGCTGGCCCAGGCCAAGGCCTTGTCCGAGAGCAGCGAGATCAAGAAGCCCACCTTTGATCTCTCAGTAGGAAAGGCATGTGGCAGCAACTCAAAATAAATGCCCACCTGGTTAAGGAAACCTCGGCACTGAGTTGGCTCTCCCCCAAAGCGCTGTGGAAGGGGGGCAGAACCGGTCATACCCCGAGACACCGCAGGCGCAGCAACAGGTGTCGGGGTAGACTCTGGCGCAACAACCGGAGCGGCAGTAGGAGCGGGCCCAGGAGCGACAACCGACCCATCGGCAACGGAAGCGAAATGAACCGTGCGTTCAAGCAGGGTTTGCAACGCCACAGCGAACCGACCCAACAAGTGATCCTGCTGATCAAGTCTGGCAACCAGCGTAGGTAGCGAGGATGGCCCTGTACCGTCAAAATTCATGGCTTGGTCCTAATGTCATGGAACCATGAACCAGACGTACAACAAGAGATAAGTGGAAATAAGAAGGCTTTATGAAAATCAAGCTGTAAGCAAAAGTCCAAACGGATGGCTAAACCGAAGCAGGGTCTTGCGTAGACAGAGGTCAGGAACCAGAAGGGTAGTCAGACGAAGCCAGGATCAGGAACCAACGGGGTAGTCAGACGAGGCCAGGATCAGGAACCAGAAGCAGCAGCAGTCTTAGAAGCATGTGAACACAGGAGGACCAAGCAAGGAACTGAAGCCACAGACCTCCTATATATATGAGCTAGGCATCCAGCTCCTCCCAGTGGGAAGGAGAAGCCGCAGGGTGGGAGGCTACAAGAAACCCAGAAACCAAGATGGCCGCCAGCACATGTCAAACGAAGGAGAACAGTAAGAAGGTAAGACCATGACAATATCCTTATAGTAATAAAGGCAGGCTGGAGAAAACTAAATTCTAATTGTTTCCTTGCAAGTCTGTAAGCAGACAACCAACTTTTACTGTATGTGCATGTGTAATTTACTATATGTGGACTACAGACTGCCATAAGTAGCTGCGGCAACCTGGTGCGCACCTATGATGTCACTCTGCCAGGTTATTTAAACTTGGCTCAGGCACAGGGACACTGCTTGATTAAGGTTTAGTCATTGTTTTCCCTGGTTATCAGCTGCAATTCTGCTACACCAGTTTCTCTGCATCAACTCTGCTACACTGGTTCCTCTGCATCAACTCTGCTATATTAGTCTCCAGTAGGCTGCTACCTCAGTTCCTCTTTACCAGTCTCTAGCACGGTGCTCTAAGTCTGCTACATTACCCAGCTATACTGGTCACCACTCTGCTAGACCAATCTCCAGTCTACTGATATAGTTCCACTACACCAGCACTTTGGTTCTGTTACACCTGTCTTCCTGCTTAAGCGCCAGTGCCACCTATCCATGTGGCTAAAGATCTGCTTGTCTGGAAAAGCAGCTTAGTGGATCCACCTCACCAGGTGAGAACATAACAATGGGTCTACAATAGCAATCCCTTGTGCTCATACCATGAAGGAGATTGCTGCATGCAAATGCAGGGGTCTCCTTCACTGAATAAAAATCAGTTTGTCGGGAAGGAACAATTCCATCCCACCAATCGGCTTTAGCACGGCCTCTGTAAATATATGTAGTAAAACACATCCACTTCCTTATCATTATATGGTATAAGTAACCAGAGTGACGTACCCTTGTGGAATACCATTCTCGCCCTTGATGCTCAAAGTTTACTGACCCTTGCAGGAAGCAAATTATCTGAGGACCCACCCATCAATCTATACCGAACATCTACTTATTCACTTATGCATTAGTGGTAAAATATTGGTTGTAAAGTCAGCTCCAGGTTCAATAGATTTCTGTTGGATCTTGTTTTATTAGGGGTACAGGGGCACTACCATTCCTACTACTGTCTCAAATGGGCTAACTGCTAATGTCATCTGTGTATTTATTACAGGTCATTTTATACTGTGCATTCATAATGTTGCTATGAAACTGTTATGTTCATGTAATGTGCCTGGTTGACCAGCAGGGGACAGTGTATCTGGCAAAGAAAGATCTTTAGACCATTCCATTCTCCCCCATGTTGGGCAGAAGTGGACCAGTCCTTCATACCAAGGGAGGGGCTGCAGGACATGTCAAGATGTAGCAGCAAGGGGAAGGTTCCCCCTCCTGCACCAGGAGTCTCTCCAGAGGGAAGCAGCTCACAGAGCACCATAACTCCTTACAGATTAAGAGACAGAGTATAACGAGGGGGTAAACAGGCAAAGGCACCCCACTCCAAAGGTACCAGAATTGCTGCAGAGTCCAGCTACCAGATTGAAGCCGAGTTTAGCACAGCAGGGAGGAGAAAGTAGAATATTGAGGTTTGCCTGCCAGTTATCCCAAAACTTGCTGGAACCACTTCTTGTATGGATGCAAGTTGATTCAAGGAAAACTGTTGAACTTTGTAAAGTCTGGACTTGACTTATTCTCCACTTCCACCATCACTTTCCCCTTTATTGCTTTGGAGCCTAACCCTGGGGAGTAATGGAATCCGATTCCAAGTAGGAGCACCTTGACACACACAGACTATTAAGGCCGCATCACACCACTCGAAATTCCTATAAACCTGGAACACGATCTGCCATGGGCGGGCAGCATGTTGCACATTATTGTTTCAGAACATAAGGCCAATCCGATACTCTTATTACAACATGTCTTCCTAGTTTATATGTTTATTGAAACTTTCTGTTAACATTTGTTATTTTTTCAAGTACAAAAGGTGTTTTAGGATATTTTACTAAAGTAAAGTTTAAAGGTACGGGGCAAGGGTTTTATATAACCTTCAAGTAAAATCTGTACATCTTTTGTAATTGGTGTGGGAGGGCTTGGTTTTATTTCACATGCAATTAATACACTGAGTCGATAAACCATGAAATCCAGAACAGCTCAACTTGCGCATTTAGCTGAACACTTTGCAAATGAACATCTTTTTCCAGCCATCCTTGGAGACTGATTTAATTCACCAGCAAGCTTCTTGAACTTGCCTTTCTAAGAAAAAATTAGGGAAATAAAAAAGAAAAGTTACATTTAAGCTTGGCTGCGTAGATCTTGGTATTGAAATACACTTTCAAGAACCTTGGACCTTTTAAATAAAAAGAATAATCCTGCTATACTTTCCCAATTATTCAAAACCTCCAGTATATCGATTTGCTTTAGCTTCTATCTTCAAGATGCTCTCTTTTCCAATTATAGTGTTGTTGAGCTGTTTGACTTTTCATCCACCCACAATACTAAGGATGAGAGTCAAATAGATACGCATGGTATCAATGTATAAAGTCTAAGTCATCTGTCTTATTTTTCAGCGTAAAGAATACATTTGTAAGTAAAATCAAATTCTTGCGTCTTAAGAATTCCTTTACTAAATGGGGTGTACTTTCCATATTTTCCACAAATGTTCCCAATTTAGCAAATTGTACATTCTAGCATTTTTGTAACTCGCCCATTCCTGGAAGCAATCTATTAGAAGGCTAATTGCTAAGGATGGATACTATTTTTCAAGTTACATGTTTGTTTGTTTTTAAATTGGGTACACTGGGAGAGGTTTACTAATCAAGCATTTATGAATTCTAATTGTAAACACTTTTTTTTTTGCCCGACAGGGACGTGGTTTAGTGGAAAGTGTGTGGCCTGCCTCAAAGAGGCATGGCGTAATATGTGATGACCAGTGACAAAATGGTGCAATTTCTGCCTTTGTACTTTTAATTATTATGTTGGTTTCTGTCACCGCATTTGACATCATACAGTTAGGAACATGATAATATCAAATACATCTTGTATTTTTAAAAGAGGACCTTTCATCAGAATTAAACTTCTAAAGTAACTATACAGGCATGTAGAGCGGCGCCCAGGGACCCCCCTGCACTTACTGTTATACCTGGGCACCGCTCCGTTCTCCGGTAATTGCCTCCGGTATCTTTACAGTTAGGCTCCACCCAGGGGAACCTGCCGGCGCCTCCTTCTCCCATGCTGCAGCGCTGGCCAATCACAGCGCTCAGCTCTCTCTCAGGCTATGGGCTGAGCGCTGTGATTGGCCAGCGCTACAGCATTACAGAATGAGCCGACGGCAGGTTCCCCTGGGTGGAGCCTAACTGTAAAGATACCAGAGGCAATTACCGGAGAACGGAGCGACGCCCAGGTATAACAGTAAGTGCAGGGGGGTCCCTGGGCGCCCCTCTACATGCCTGTATGGTTACTTTAGAAGTTTAATTATGGTGAAAGGTCCTCTTTAATAATAAAAAAGATACATGTTTCAGTTTTATCCTTTAATTTTTATTGACATCAACTTTATTTTTTTCTGACACTTTTAATCCTATTAGGATTTTTACTTTTTCAGCATTCTTTTTAAAACTACAATGCAATGCAATATTTCTGAATGACATTATAATGCCCTAACTTTAATTATTTCTGTACAGCCCTGGAGAACCTCTCTTAGCCCCAAGGGTGTCCATATAAAAACCCCAATGCTGGGGCTGGTAAACATGTTTTGAAATGAGCTTCCTCCTTTCATAATTATGATCAGCATTGATGGGGGTAATCATGGTGAACGCAGACTAGTAACCAAGTCTATTGACTCAGGTATTAAGTGGGAAGTGCCAAAGCGGATATTGACTGCAGAAACACAGAGCGAGAGGTTAGGGGGGCACGCTTGGGGGGTGAATAGACATGTATTTAAGTCCATGTGGAAAGTAGCATAGTCTATTAGGATGTCAGTGCTGTGATGGGAAGCAGTCAAGAGACATGAACATCTACAAATTCACAGTTGCTGTGGGAGGTGGGCAAATTGGGGCAATTGATGGATTTTCCATCACTTAGTATCTTGAGGCATTCACCATCCCCAGTGGCATACTTACCATGGAGGCAACCATACGATTGCAGTAGGATCCAGGGTAAGAGGGGACTCAGCGCTGAACTCCTTCTGTTCCTGACATTAATCCACTGCATTTTCTAGCAGCCACCACAAGGGAGAATCCCTTTTGATATGTGCAGGCTGGGTGCTAGGATAAAAAAAATAGTTTCACTTGTCACAGACGCGCTGGTTGCAGCAGCACGCTTCCTTCCTTTGCTTCCAGTCACCACTGGACAGGAAGTATGACATGCTGTCTACATGCACATCACCAATACTGGCCAATTAATGACCTCAGTTGTGGCAGCGGTCACTTGGCATGCCTACATACACCACTACTGAGGCCACTAATTAGCCGGCAGCAGTGAAGTACATGTAGATGGCATACCACACTTCCAGTCTAGTGGCAGACAGAGGAGAAGGGAGCTCAGCAATGGAACTGACAACAATTACAACTGAATCTTTTTAAACCCTTGCACCCAGCCTGCACATATGAAAAGGGATCCCAGTATCAGAGAATCCCTTTAACAGCTTCTACTGATTTCAATTGTAACTGTATAAATTCCTATTCACTGAGCTCCCCCTGGTGGTGGCTGCAGGCGGACAGTTTTATCATGTACTGACCTGAGCAGAGGGCTATATGGGGGGATTTATTAATGTTTTCATAGCAGTAGTCTACAAACCGGATTCCAAAAAAGTTGGGACACTATACAAATCGTGAATAAAAACTGAATTCAATGATGTGGAGGTGCCAACTTCTAATATTTTATTCAGAATAGGACATAAATCACGGAACAAAAGTTTAAACTGAGAAAATGTACCATTTTAAAAGAAAAATATGTTGAATCAGAATTTCATGGTGTCAACAAATCCCCAAAAAGTTGGGACAAGGCCATTTTCACCACTGTGTGGCATCTCCCCTTCTTCTTACAACACTCAACAGACGTCTGGGGACCGAGGAGACCAGTTTCTCAAGTTTAGAAATAGGAATGCTCTCCCATTCTTGTCTAATACAGGCCTCTAACTGTTCAATCATCTTGGGCCTTCTTTGTTGTACCTTCCTCTTTATGATGCGCCAAATGTTCTCTATAGGTGAAAGATCTGGACTGCAGACTGGCCATTTCAGTACCCGGATCCTTCTCCTACTCAGCCATGATGTTGTGATTGATGCAGAATGTGGTCTGGCATTATCTTGTTGAAAAATGCAGGGTCTTCCCTAAAAGAGATGACGTCTGGATGGGAGCATATGTTGTTCTAGAACCTGAATATATTTTTCTGCATTGATGGTGCCTTTCCAGACATGCAAGCTGCCCATGCCACACGCACTCATGCAACCCCATACCATCAGAGATGCAGGCTTCTGAACTGAGCGTTGATAACAACTTGGGTTGTCCTTGTCCTCTTTGGTCCGGATGACATGGCGTCCCAGATTTCCAAAAAGAACTTTGAATCGTGACTCGTCTGACCACAGAACAGTCTTCCATTTTGCCACACTCCATTTTAAATGATCCCTGGCCCAGTGAAAACGCCTGAGCTTGTGGATCTTGCTTAGAAATGGCTTCTTCTTTGCACTGTAGCGTTTCAGCTGGCAACGGCGGATGGCACGGTGGATTGTGTTCATTGACAATGGTTTCTGGAAGTATTCCTGAGCCCATTCTGTGATTTCCTTTACAGTAGCATTCCTGTTTGTGGTGCAGTGTCGTTTAAGGGCCCGGAGATCACGGGCATCCAGTATGGTTTTACGGCCTTGACCCTTACACACAGAGATTGTTCCAGATTCTCTGAATCTTCGGATGATGTTATGCACAGTTGATGATGATAGATGAAAAGTCTTTGCAATTTTTCGCTGGGTAACACCTTTCTGATATTGCTCCACTATCTTTCTGTGCAACATTGTGGGAATTGGTGATCCTCTACCCATCTTGGCTTCTGAGAGACACTGCCACTCTGAGAAGCTCTTTTTATACCCAATCATGTTGCCAATTGACCTAATTAGTGTTAATTGGTCTTCCAGCTCTTCGTTATGCTCAAATTTACTTTTTCCAGCCTCTTATTGCTACTTGTCCCAACTTTTTGGGGATTTGTTGACACCGTGAAAATTTGAATCAACGTATTTTTCCTTTAAAATGGTACATTTACTCGGATTAAACGTTTGATCTGTCATCTACGTTCTATTACAAATAAAATATTGACATTTGCCATCTCCACATCATTGCATTCAGTTTTTATTCACAATTTGTTTAGTGTCCCAACTTTTTGGGAATCCGGTTTGTAGTATAAATAGACCCCAGAGGAAGGCATCGCCGAAACGCGCGTCGGGGTACGTGGCTCTTCTGAGGTGGATATCCCCAATACAATGGGTATGCATTTACACTATGTCTATTGTGAGTTTAAGGGATGTGGCTGTAGGCCCTGGCCTTTGATTATATTTATTTAGGTTACTTTGATAGATGTTGTTACTGTGCCACGGCTACATATTTATGGACATGGAGATTTAGTTGTCATTATGCACTTACACTTTGCTGTGCTGTCTGTGACCGTTTATTGATGTGGAGATTTATTTCTTTGTATTCCTTATATGCACTTGCACTTTATACCCTTTAGGTGTTATATGTCTCTATATACAGACGTGGACAAAATTGTTGGTACCCTTTGGTCAATGAAAGAAAAAGTCACAATGGTCACAGAAATAACTTTAATCTGACAAAAGTAATAATAAATTAAAATTCTATAAATGTTAACCAATGAAAGTCAGACATTGTTTTTCAACCATGCTTCAACAGAATTATGTAAAAAAATAAACTCATGAAACAGGCATGGACAAAAATGATGGTACCCCTAACTTAATATTTTGTTGCGCAACCTTTTGAGGCAATCACTGCAATCAAACGCTTCCTGTAACTGTCAATGAGACATCTGCACCTCTCAGCAGGTATTTTGGCCCACTCCTCATGAGCAAACTGCTCCAGTTGTGTCCGGTTTGAAGGGTGCCTTTTCCAGACTGCATGTTTCAGCTCCTTCCAAAGATGCTCAATAGGATTGAGGTCAGGGCTCATAGAAGGCCACTTTAGAATAGTCCAATTTTTTCCTCTTAGCCATTCTTGGGTGTTTTTAGCGGTGTGTTTTGGGTCATTGTCCTGTTGCAAGACCCATGACCTGCGACTGAGACCAAGCTTTCTGACACTGGCTAGTACATTTCTCTCTAGAATTCCTTGATAGTCTTGAGATTTCATTGTACCCTGCACAGATTCAAGACACCCTGTGCCAGACGCAGCAAAGCAGCCCCAGAACATAACAGAGCCTCCTCCATGTTTCACAGTAGGGACAGTGTTCTTTTCTTGATATGCTTCATTTTTTCGTCTGTGAACATACAGCTGATGTGCCTTGGCAAAAACTTCGATTTTTGTCTCATCTGTCCACAGGACATTCTCCCAGAAGCTTTGTGGCTTGTCAACATGTAGTTTGGCATATTCCAGTCTTGCTTTTTTATGATTCGTTTTCAACAATGGTGTCCTCCTTGGTCGTCTCCCATGTAGTCCACTTTGGCTCAAACAACGACGGATGGTGCGATCTGACACTGATGTTCCTTGAGCATGAAGTTCACCTTGAATCTCTTTAGAAGTCTTTCTAGGCTCTTTTGTTACCATTCGGATTATCCGTCTCTTAGATTTGTCATCAATTTTCCTCCTGCGGCCACGTCCAGGGAGGTTGGCTACAGTCCCATGGATCTTAAACTTATGAATAATATGTGCAACTGTACTCACAGGAACATCTAGTTGCTTGGAGATGGTCTTATAGCCTTTACCTTTAACATGCTTGTCTATAATTTTCTTTCTGATCTCTTGAGACAGCTCTTTCCTTTGCTTCCTCTGGTCCATGTCGAGTGTGGTACACACCATATCACCAAACAACACAGTGATTACCTGGAGCCATATATATAGGCCCAATGGCTGATTACAAGGTTGTAGACACCTGTGATGCTAATTAGTGGACACACCTTGAATTAACATGTCCCTTTGGTCACATTATGTTCTGTGTTTTCTAGGGGTACCATCATTTTTGTCCATGCCTGTTTCATGAGTTTATTTTTTTACATAATTCTGTTGAAGCATGGTTGAAAAACAATGTCTGACTTTCATTGGTTAACATTTATAGAATTTTAATTTATTATTACTTTTGTCAGATTAAAGTTATTTCTGTGACCATTGTGACTTTTTCTTTCATTGACCAAAGGGTACCAACAATTTTGTCCACGTCTGTATACATATCAACTGGGGTCACAGATTAATACACAGCATTAAGCCAGCTGATTTACTCTTTGTCTCCATCTCTCCCTTTTCTCTTTTTTTCGATATATACGTGCTGATATACCTCCTCAGGTGTAGTCTATTTTTTATCTGTTGTATCATGTTCTCATTTTATAGATGTAACTTGTATTTAATAAAGGATTTATTTTTTGATGATATACCCATTTAATCTCAGTTCATTTTCGGTATTAGGTGTATTTATGTACACTGAGTGTGTTTATACTTACTCTCCAGGGTCTTTTTACATAGTACATTCATAGATTATCTGTATGTCTATGTTCTTTGTAACCTGTATACAATAAATACAAATATTGTATTCAGAATGTGCGCCATATTTATCATAGTACCTTTTCAGCTTTTTCTGACATAGAAGTCGGTTTACTGAGTGAGGCATAATGTGTATATTGATCAGAAATATCACTGGGGTCATATTAAGTTCTGTAATAGAGTCTTATGATATTTGTGGATGTCTCTTGACATTCCCCTTTAAAAATCGTCCAACCTGAACTTTTATTAGTCAGTCACACTAAACTAACAGTCAAACAGTTCACTAATTGGTCAAATTAAAAGCTTTAGCCAGCAAAAAGAGCAAGAAAATACTTTTTGGCTGTTTATCATTTCAACAGGGCCATGCCAATTCAAATTAAATTCTAAAATATTGTCCTTCTGTTTCAGCCAGCGATATACACTCACCTAAAGAATTATTAGGAACACCTGTTCTATTTCTCATTAATGCGATTATCTAGTCAACCAATCACATGGCAGTTGCTTCAGTGCATGTAGGGTTGTGGTCCTGGTCAAGACAATCTCCTGAACTCCAAACCGAATGTCAGAATGGGAAAGAAAGGTGGGCTACAACAGCAGAAGACCCCAGTTGGTACCACTCATCTCCACTACAAATAGGAAAAAGAGGCTACAATTTGCACAAGCTCACCAAAATTGGACTGTTGAAGACTGGAAAAATGTTGCCTGGTCTGATGAGTCTCGATTTCTGTTGAGACATTCAAATGGTAGAGTCCGAATTTGGCGTAAACAGAATGAGAACATGTACCACTGTGCAGGCTGGTGGTGGTGATGTAATGGTGTGGGGGATGTTTTCTGGGCACACTTTAGGCCCCTTAGTGCCAATTGGCCATCGTTTAAATGCCACAGGCTACCTGAGCATTGTTTCTGACCATGTTCATCCCTTCATGACCACCATGTACCCATCATCTGATGGCTACTTCCAGCAGGATAATGCACCATGTCACAAAGCTTGAATCATTTCAAATTGGTTTCTTGAACATGACAATGAGTTAACTGTACTAAAATGGCCCCCACAGTTACCAGATCTCAACCCAATAGAGCATCTTTGGGATGTGGTGGAACGGGAGCTTTGTGCCCTGGATGTGCATCCCTCAAATCTCCATCAACTGCAAGATGCTATCCTATCAATATGGGCCAACATTTCTAAAGAATGCTATCAGCACCTTGTTGAATCAATGCCACGTAGAATTAAGGCAGTTCTGAAGGCAAAAGGGGGTCCAACACCGTATTAGTATGGTGTTCCTAATATTTCTTTAGGTGAGTGTAGATAGTTAATTAATTATCAGTTTACTTCTGCTGTAAGGGGAGACATTATCTTCAAGTATAATAGTAGATTATGGAATTTGGATAACAGTATGAGAGATCTTTTGTTCTTTTGATAGGACTAGGTAAAGATGCCCACAGAAAAGCACTGAAATTATCAGCAATGTGTGATGCTCCAATTGAGTCATTCATTCCTCTTCCCTCTTTGGTCAGAGTGATTGTTCTGACTGAGAAAGTCAAGCGAGGCTGTTTACCATGCTAAAAGTCCAAACAAAAAAGATTAAAATGCCAGGTCTGGAAATAGAATACATGGAGCTTGAACATTTTCTTCTGGTGCCCAAGAACTTTCCTCAGAGCCATACTCCTTCCACTTGACTAAGTATTGTAGCTTATTGCAATAAACTCTTGAGTCCAAGATCTTCTCAACACCATATTCATATTCACCCTGCACATCTTTTGGTGGTGGACTGGGCAAATGCATCTTGGAAAGGTATTTTTAGGAAATGGTTTCAAGAGAGAACAATGGAAAACAGGATGTACCTTTTATAGACTCAGAAAGTTTTAATCAAAAGGTGACTTCATTAATTGAAGTTTTGCTAGTTTTGGAGAATGTACTTGTAACTAGATTCTTTGTAAAAAGCTACACTTTATCCCCGACATAAAAAACAGGGGTTGCTCTTTGATGTTTGTCAGCAGCCTGTTTGAATTATTTTTGATTATGCAAATTCTCAACAATCTTTTCTTGGACCTTCTGTCAAACGTTGAGTCACTGCTGGAAGCATGGAGTAAATCTGGAATGAAGACTGGGTAAAGACCTGTATTAGCATAAAAAGCACTTTCTAATGTTGAGCTATGCTGAGAGTTATTATATATAAATTCAGCTGTGGGTAGATTATCAGTCCTGTCATCCTGAAGATAAATTATGAAGCATCAAAGGTACTATTCAAGAGTTTAATTAGTTCTTTCAGCTTGTCTGTTTGATTGAGGATGAAAGTGTCACGGATGGTGTAACAAAAAACAAGAAGTTACAAATAAGGATCCGACTGGCTTGATCCGAAACTAAGGAACAAAAGGGTGACCCCTATTTAAGCCCTGAAACTCTTCCTGTCTTCTCAGCCCATGCAAAGATCTCTATGATAGAAAATTGCATGCCCTCGTGCCTCGACTGTATGACACCTGAACACCCTATAATAGTGAGTGGACACGACCACCGGCTCCCTACACTTGATACGGAGGGAGTCAGGGTCACCTAGGATTAAGCAAACAGGAAAACACAAATCAATGAACAGACTTATCTGTAGAAGGATCAGTTGTAGCATCCAGCATGTACACACTCCAGGAAGTTGTATAAACCGCAAAGTGATGCAGTATGGGAAGGGATTTAAAGGGATGCAATCAGTGCAACTACATGACAGCTGAGAGAGGCTAACGAGATGACAGAACGAAAGCAAAACAAAAGAACCTCAAGCAGGAGGTTCTGAAGAACGTCTGTCAGAGCTTTTCAGATATCTGGTGGTGACAGTACCCCTCCTTCTACGAGTGGACTCCGGACACTCAGAGCCCACCTTCTCAGGATGGGACCTATGGAAAGCCCAGATGAGACGAGTGGCCTTAATGTCCGTCACTGGGACCCACATCCTCTCCTCAGGACCATAACCCTCCCAATGAACGAGGTACTGGAGAGAACCGCGGACAACGCGAGAATCCACAATCCTAGAGACCTGAAATTCAAGATTACCATCAACCACAATCGGAGGAGGAGGCAAAGACGAGGGTACAATGGGTTGGACATAAGGTTTTAATAAGGACTTATGAAAAACATTATGGATCTTCCAAGTCTGAGGAAGATCAAGACAGTAAGCAACAGGATTGATGACAGACAAGATTTTGTAAGGCCCAATAAACTTAGGACCCAACTTCCAGGAGGGAACCTTCAATTTGATATTCTTAGTAGACAATCACACCAGATCACCAACATTCAGGTCCGGACCAGGCACACGTCTCTTATCCGCCACACGTTTATATCTCTCACTCATGCTCTTTAGATTATCCTGAATCTTTTGCCAAATAGATGACAAAGACGAGGAGAATTTCTCCTTATCAGGTAAACCAGAAGACCCCTCTCCAGAGAATGTCCCAAACTGCAGATAAAACCCATATGCACCAAAAAATGGTGACTTATCAGAGGACTCCTGACGACGGTTATTTAAAGCAAACTCAGCAAGGGACAAAAAAGAACATCAATCCTCCTGATTCCCCGCCACAAAACAGCGCAGATCTCCAGATTCTGATTGATGCGCTCCGTCTGGCTATTCAACTGCGGGTGGAAAGCAGAAGAGAGTGACAACCGAACCCCCAAGCGAGAACAGAAAGCCTTCCAGAATCTGGAAACAAACTGCGTGCCCCTATCAGAGACTATGTCTGAAGGAATACCATGCAATTTGACAATGTGATCAATAAATGCCTGCGCCAGCGTCTTAGCATTGGGCAAGCCAGGAAAAGGAATGAAATGCACCATTTTGCTAAAACGGTCCACCACCACCACCAGAATCACTGTCTTCCCCGAGGAAGAGGCAGGTCCGTAATGAAGTCCATGGACAGATGTGTCCAAGGACGGGAAGGAATGGGTAACGGAAGGAGAGGACCTGATGGCCGTTAATGAGGGACTTTGGCATAAACGCAGGTCTCGCAGGCTGCCACAAAACCCTCAACCGACTTATGAAGCGCCGGCCACCAGAATCTCCAAGCGATGAGATCCACTGTGGCTCTACCCCCCGGGTGCCCAGCAAGGACAGTATCGTGGTGCTTCTTAAAAACCTTGTGTCTTAAAGCCAGAGGCACAAATAACCTCCCAGGAGGACAAAGATCAGGAGCCTCTGCCTGGGCTGCCTCAACCTCTGCCTCCAGTTCAGGATAAAGAGCAGAGACCACCACACCTTCAGCCAAAATGGGACCCGGGTCTTCAAAATTCCCACCTCCCGGAAAACAACGTGACAGGGCATCCGCCTTCACCCCAGGGCAGAACGTGACAACATATTTAAACCTTGAAAAGAACAAAGACCATCTGGCCTGTCTCGGGTTCAGACGCTTGGCTGACTCCAAGTAGGCCAGATTCTTATGGTTGGTAAACACGGTAATAGGGTGTCTGGCTCCCTCTAGCCAATGGCGCCATTCCTCAAAAGCTAACTTGATGGCCAACAACTCCCTATCTCCCACATCGTAATTTCTCTCTGCAGAGGAGAGTTTCTTCGAGAAAAAGGCACACGGTCGCCATTTGTCAGGAGAGGGACCCTGAGACAAGACCGCACCCACACCCACCTCAGAAGCGTCCACCTCAACTATGAAGCGCAGAGAGATATCAGGTTGTACCAAGATGGGAGCGGAAGCAAAACTCTCCTTGATACTAGAAAAGGCCTTACGCGCCTCTACCGACCCAGGAGGAAAAATCTACCCCCTTTCTAGTCATATCAGTGAGTGGTTTAACAACAGAGGAATAATTCAAAATAAACTTCCTGTGATAATTGGCAAAACCCAAAAACGCATCAGCGCCTTCTGATTCTCAGGAAGCTCCCACTCAAGCACAGCGCGGACCTTCTCGGGGTCCATGCAAAAACCAGAAGCGGAGAGAAGAAACCCCAGAAATTGAATTTCTGGAACAGCAAACACACATTTTTCCAGTTTAGCGTACAATTTATTCTCCCGCAGGATGAGCAAGACCTGACGTAGGTGGTCCTTATGAGTTTCAAAATGTCATCTAGATACACTAGTACAAATTTCCCCATTAAATGATAAAAAATGCTGTTCACAAAATGCTGATAGATGGCTGGAGCATTCATCAAACCAAAAGGCATAACTAAATTCTCAAAATGGCCCTCAGGGGTATTGAAGGCCGTCTTCCATTCGTCTCCTTCTCTGACCCTGACCAGGTTGTATGCCCCTCTTAGATCCAACTTGGAAAAAACTTTAGCCCCAACAATCTGGTTAAACAGGTCCGGGATCAGAGGAAGCGGATAAGGGTCACGAATTGTGATACTGTTCAGCTCCCTGAAATCCAGACATGGTCTTAAAGAACCATCTTTTTTCTTAACAAAGAAAAAAACAACTGCAACAGATGACTTCGAGGGTCGTATGTGTCCCTTTCTCAGACTTTCAGAGATATAAGCACGTATAGCGACCCTTTCAGGTTGGGAGAGATTGTATAAACGAGATTTAGGCAGCTTGGCGCCTGGGATGAGATTAATAGGGCAATTGTACTCCCTGTGAGGGGGCAACTCCTGAACACCACTCTCAGAAAACATATCCGAAAATTTAGAGAGAAAAGATGGTACAGTCTTAGTAGAAACCTCTGAAACAGATGTCGTGAGGCAATTCTCTCTGCAAAAGTCACTCCAACCATTTATTTGCCTCGCTTGCCAATCAATGGTGGGGTTATGTTTAGTGAGCCAGGGTAGCCCCAACACTAGAGGAGTAGGCAACCCGCTTAGGACGAAACATGACACATCCTCAACATGAGTATCACTCACAATAAAACGGATATTGTGAACTATGCACTTTAACGGTTTCTGAGAAAGTGGAACGGAATCAATAGCAAAAACAGGTATATCCTTTCCCAAAGTGCATACCTGGAAACCATGTGTTATAGCAAATTGATTATCAATGAGATTGACAGCTGCTCCACTATCTACAAAAATATCACAAAAATGTTCTTTCTCTCTAGCGCCACCCTGGCAGGTAGGACAAAACGGGAACTACAAGCAAACGAAAAACCTTCAATTTCCACATCAACCTTGCCAATGTTAACAGATGAAACGTTTTTAGAGGATTTTTTTTCTTTTTGCTTTTTTATTACTCTCAATAAACTGCCTGAATCTCCTAGAGGGACAAACATTTGCCAAATTATTTATACCTCCACAACAGAAACAAACCCTCCTCTGAGAGCTAAATCTTCTATTGTCAGAGGCAAGCAAACCAGGCTGCATGGGCTCCTGCTCAGAGGGGATTGAGAGAGACTGAGACCCCTGCGCACTGAATGAGACCGCCGCACTGTCCTTGGACTAAGTATGACAGGAAGGAGTGATCTCTCATCTCTCTCTAAGACTCCTGTCAATATGAACGGCCCGAGACATGGCAGTGTCCAAGGAGGTAGGTCTCTCATGAAAGGCAAATGCATCTTTCAATCCCTCTGAAAGACCATGGCAAAATTGACTTCGGAGTGCAGCATCATTCCAACCAGTATCAGCTGCCCATCTCTGAAATTCTGAACAGTATATCTCTGCGGACTGTTTACCCTGGCATAAAATACGTAGTCTAGACTCAGCCAGAGCAATACGATCTGGATCATCATATATCTGACCCAGGGCTAAAAAAAATTCATCCACTGAATGGAGGGGCCGTGCCCCCACCGGCAGCGAAAAGGCCCAAGACTGAGCGTTATCCCTGAGCAGCGAGATGATGATCCCCACCCTTTGCTCCTCATCACCAGAGGAATGGGGAAGTAGTCGAAAATGGAGTTTGCAAGCCTCTCTAAAACGAACAAAATTCTCACTACCCCCGGAGAACGTATCCGGGAGCAAGATCTTAGGCTCAGAACAAACTCCATGAATGCAAGCTGAACCAGTCACCTGAAACTGAGATACAGTTTTACGGAGATCTGCTACCTCCAATGAAAGACCCTGCATGTGTTCAGTCAAAAGTGAAACCGGATCCATGCTTGAGACGGTTTGGGCGGTTTATAATGTCACGGATGGTGTAACAGAAAACAAGAAGTTACAAATAAGGATCCGACTGGCTTGATCCGAAACTAAGGAACAAAAGGGTGACCCCTATTTAAGCCCTGAAACTCTCCCTGTCTTCGCAGCCCATGCAAAGATTTCTATGATAGAAAATTGCATGCCCTCGTGCCTCGACTGTATGACACCTGAACACCCTATAATAGTGAGGGGACACGACCACTGGCTCCCTACACTTAATACGGAGGGAGTCAGGGTCACCTAGGATCAAGCAAACAGGAAAACACAAATCAATGAACAGACTTATCTGTAGAAGGATCAGTTGCAGCATCCAGCATGTACACACTCCAGGAAGTTGTATAAACCACAAAGTGATGCAGTATGGGAAGGGATTTAAAGGGATGCAATCAGTGCAACTACATGACAGCTGAGAGAGGCTAACGAGATGACAGAACGAAAGCAAAACAAAAGAACCTCAAGCAAGAGGTTCTGAAGAATGTCTGTCAGAGCTTCTCAGATGTCTGGTGGTGACAGAAAGGCAGATGACCAGTGTATTCCTATCCTCAGAGTACAGCAAAAATATTTCCAGAATACAGAAGTAAATTGTGCACCTCAATCTGAAACCACATTATCAGGGATTCCGTGCAATCTGAATACTTTCCGGATAGTAAGTTCAGCAGTTTGTTCCACAGTGGGTCTTCCCTTACTTGGAAAGAAATGGACCATCTTTGTAAGTTGTGTAATTGGTGCAATGATCTTGGAAAAATGTCTGATGAATTCTCTATAGAAGTTAGCAAAACAATGAATCTCTGATTTTCTTTTACATTTTTGAATTAGCCATTCGACAATAGCCTTGATTTTACTAGGATCCCTACTCAGACCTCCTGGTGAAATGATTTACCCAAGTAATTCAATTCCTCCATTCCTTAATATATAAGCAGCGTTTTTGTAGAACAATGCAGATGTTTTTGCAATGCTGCTTCAGGCTTTCTGAAAAGGTTAAGATATCATCCAAGTAGTCAATAACAAATTTATCTAGTAAGTCCCTAAAATATATAACAATACCAGAATCTGATGTATATTAGCTCCAGATAGGCAAATACTAGAGTGGTCACTATACAGTATATCTTGAATGACCTACTGAAGTCTGAATGAAAAAAAACCCACATAGACTAAATTGAGTATGCGAAAAATGAATAAAAAGGTCAGAAAGAAAAGAGGTTAACCCCAAATGAAAACAATAGAACCAAACACATACCCTGTGACATGATGAAAAGACACACTGCTAGACTAAACAGTCCACCTCGACGCGCGTTTCACCTACTGGCTTTGTTGATTTTTTCCTTCAACATTTTACAGCAATATCATTTATTTTTATAAAGTTATGTGATATTTTTATTTTTTGGCTCGCTCTTTTCTTCTTTATTTTGTGGTTTGTGATAATTTGTAGGGCCACTGTATGCATTTGTAGGTATTGTAGTCTTCCATTCATCCCCTGGATGCATTTGAACAAGGTTACAGTATATGATCCTCCTAGATCAGGATTAGTAAATATTTAAGGCTCCAGTCACACGTCCGTGGTGTGTTGCGGACCCGCAAATTGCAGATCCGCAACACACCCGCCCAGCACCCCTATAGAAATGCCTATTCTTGTCCGCAAGCTGCGGACAAGAATAGGACATGTTCTATCTTTTGCGGAGCTGCGGATCCAAAGATCGGGGCCGCGCTCCACAAATGCGGATGCGGACAGCACACTGTGTGCTGTCCGCATCCATTCCGTCCCCATAGAAAATGAATGGGTCCGCACCCGTTCCACAAAATTGCGGAACGGATGCGGACCCATTTGCGGACGTGTGAATAGAGCCTTAGTTGTACAAAGTCTTTCAAGTGGTTCTGTGATTAAAGAGAGAGGATATCGTTTTTTAATGGTCATCAGGATTTTACTACTGATGACCTTTCCTCTGGATAGGTCATCAGTATCTGATCGATGGGGGTCCGACACCCAGGACCCCCCACCCCCCCGATCAGCTATTTGAGAAGGTACTGATGCTCCTATGAGCAATGTTGCCTTCTCCTTTCTCACCAAGCACAGCGCCTTAGATTGTATAGCAGCTGTGCTTAGTATCGCAGTTCAGTCCCATTCAATTAAGTGGGGCTGAGCTGCTCCTAGGCCACAGGACCGATGAAAGTGTTGTCACTTGGCCTAGAAAAAGCAGAGAGAAGGCTACTGCCAGAGCCGCTGGTTTCTGGAACAGCTGATTGGCAGGGTCCTGGGTGTTAGACCCCCACCGATCAGATACTGATGACCTATCCCAGAAAACCCCTTTAAAGGGGTTGTCCGGGATTGGGGACATTGCTCTAATAGTACAAGTGTGGCATACACATTACATACATACGTTTTCATCTTTGAAATTCATGGCCGGAAGTTACTGGTTTCTTCTCCTCATTGACGTACCGGGTCCCTTGCAGGCAAGCAAAGCTTCCTCTTCCGCTGCTCAGGGAGCCCCGTGACCTCACTGGCAGCAAATGAATGGAGGTGAATATTGATGAGGGGCGGAGTTACAGCGGCTGGCCGACATCCCACTAAGCCCCGCCCCTTGCCAACCCGCTAAGCCCCGCCCATTGACATCCCGCTAAGCTCTGCCCCTCCAGTCCGGTGAGCTTTAGAATGAATGGAGGTGAATATTTATGAGGGGGCGGAGTTACAGCAGAGCAGCGAGACAGCTGTAACCACCTGATGCTGCGCTGCCCCAGGACCCACAGGGCAGTGCAGCCGGAAGTCAGGGAAAGATGAACAGATATATAAACAATTAGTGGGGGACCGTTGGAGCCACATAGAAGTGGCGAAAATAGCAGAAAATATATGGAGGCACCTTTATTTAGATTGTTAGTAAACGTGTTTTTTTTTAAAAACATTTGGTCCCGGACAACCCCTTTTAAAGGGAACCTGTCACCAGGATTTTGTGTATAGAGCTGAGGACATGGGTTGCTAGATGGCCGCTAGCACATCCGCAATACCCAGTCCCCATAGCTCTGTGTGCTTTTATTGTGTCAAAAAAACAATTTGATACATATGCAAATTAACCTGAGATGAGTCCTGTCCCTGACTCATCTCACATACAGGACTCATCTCAGGTTAATTTGCATATGTATCAAATCGGTTTTTTGACACAATAAAAGCACACAGAGCTATGGGGACTGGGTATTGCGGATGTGCTAGCGGCCATCTAGCAATCCATGACCTCAGCTCTGTACACAAAATCCCAGTGACAGGTTCCCTTTAAGTTCCATATAGTCAATGCAGTGATGTAAGATGGAATCTTTTTTCTTCAGAAAGAACAAAGGTGCCCCAACTGGAGATGTCAATGGCTGAAAAAAACTATTTTCTAAATTCAGATATTTAGAAAAGGCTTTCAATTCTGGTTTAGGGCTCTTTCACATCTGCGTTATAGTCTTCCGGCATAGAGTTCCGTCGTCGGGGCTCTATGCCGGAAGAATACTGATCAGGATTTTCCTAATGCATTCTGAATGGACAGTCCGTCCTTCAGGATGCATCAGGATGTCTTCCGTTCCGGAACGGAACGTTTTTTGGCCGCAGCAAATAGCGCAGCATGCTGCGCTTTTTGCTCCGGCCAAAAATCCGGAACACTTGCCGCAAGGCCGGATCCGGAATGAATGCCCATTGAAAGGCATTGATCCGGATTCGGCCTTAAGCTAAACGTCGTTTCGGCGCATTGCCGGATGCGACGTTTAGCTTTTTCTCAATGGTTACCATGGCTGCCGGGACGCTAAAGTCCTGGCAGCCATGGTAAAGTGCAGTGGGGAGCGGGGAGCAGCATACTTACCATCCGTGCGGCTCCCGGGGCGCTCCAGAGTGACGTCAGGGCGCCCCAAGCGCATGGATCACGTGATCGCATGGACACGTCATCCATGCGCATGGGGCGCTCTGATGTCACTCTGGAGCGCCCCGGGAGCCGCACGGATGGTAAGTATGCTGCTCCCCCGCTCCCCACTACTACTATGGCAACCAGGACTTTAATAGCGTCCTGGCTGCCATAGTAACACTGAAAGCATTTTGAAGACGGATCCGTCTTCAAATGCTTTCAGTACACTTGCGTTTTTCCGGATCCGGCGTGTAATTCCGGCAAATGGAGTACACGCCGGATCCGGACAACGCAAGTGTGAAAGAGGCCTTAGAAAAAGAGAATATATATACAACCGAAGTGTATTCTATTGGACGATCGTATGGATGATGTGGAGGTAGCTCATCAGCATTCTTCTTATCACAAACATCTTGAAATTCTTCATATGACGGGTGTAGTAAATCTTTAATGGAAAGTTCACAGACTGAAGAGTTCTTGGGCAATGAAGAAACAGGTTTAGGCCTCATGCACACGACCGTTGTTGTGTTCCTTTCCGCAAAATGGGGTTCCGTGATCCGTTTCCGTTTTTGTTTCCGTGTGTCTTCCTTTATTTTTGGAGGATCACCAGACATGAAGGAAAGTAAAAAAAAGTCTAAGTCAAGTTTGCCATGCAAATGATAGGAAAAAAAACGGACGCGCGGACGCGGATGACAATCTTGTGTGCCTCTGCATTTTTTCACGGTCCCATTGACTTCAATGGGTCCGCAAACTGTTTTCCGTGAAAACAATAGGACAGGTTATATTTTTTTGACGGACTGGAACTACGGATCACGGACGCGGATGACAAACGGTGCATTAGCCGAGTTTTCAACGGACCAATTGAAAGTCAATGAGTCCGCAGAAAATCACGAAAAACGGAACAACGGACACGGAATGAAACAACGGTCATGTGCATGAGGCCTAAGTCAAACAATTTAGTTGACGAAATTCAGCATGAAACTATATACAGTGTGTTTCCCAGTCTATGGATATATTGTTAGTAGACAACAAAGGAATACCCAAGATCACCATGTACTTTAGGGAATCAATCAGTAAAAAATGAATGATTCCATGATGATCAGGTTTGATGAGAACTTGAAGCTGCACAGCCTCCTGTGATGATAGCGGTGATCCATCAACTGTTTCCATGTCTACAGGCGTTGAGTTTAACAATGCAATATTATTATCATGAGTCAAAGTTATTGAAATTAATGTCATGTTATGTTATGAAGTTTCCACCAGCCCCAGAGTCTATCATAGCAGAACAAGAAATCTCATGTGTTTCCGTGCTGATATGAATGTGCCAAACTAAAATACAAGTTTTACTGAATCTTTTCCCAAAAATCTATATATCAGTCTGTTTAACTCCTCCTGCTCTATAACATGCCTCCTGCAGCTCAAGCACCATATTCAATGTGACAGGTTCCCTTTGAATACGAAATCCAAGGGTGGAGATAATTATTCAAACAAGGCAAGACTATCAAGGAGCAAGAAACCCCCCGACCTACAGTGGTTATGGTACTGCGGCCTTATATTCCTTCCCCAATAGCTGAGCATATGTGATTATAGCTACCATAGGAAATAGGGGTATAGGGTCGATGAATGCAGCTTCCAAAAATGATTCTCCCCAGCAAATGGAATATTCCCCAACCATGAGCCTAGACTTCATGAAGGGTGTAACAGGAACACTTTTTATTGATAACACACTGACTTTTATGAGAAATCCTCCTGCAAGAGGATCTCCCACAGTAAACAAAGGACAATAACCAATTAACATACAGAGTTACAGTAACACCCGCCCTCTCTCTGCCTGGGAGCTATTGAGATAAGTTAAGGGATAAACCAATTGTCTCCAGGCAGAGAGCACACAATTCACCCAAACGTTGGAACACCCTTTTCCCCCACAAGGTATTCCCACAACATATCCCCTGATAGCCCCAATCTGGGGGACCAACATATCCAAATTTCACCCAGATCGGTTCAGGGGTTCTTAAGAAACATGGAAGTCACAAGTTACCGACCCAAAACAGTTCCATGAATTCCGCTTGTGCAGTCGATCTTTTCACAAAAAGGTAAAACCCGAATAAAGTCTATTTTCTTCTCACCCTCCTTCAGATTTAGGAAAGGTGCTGTTCAGAATCACCAGTAGATCAGTGAGACGACTCAGTAACACGCCCCCACTCAAAGTCTGTGAGCTGGGCAAAATATTTTCAAGTACATCGAAGAGGCAGGTTTAGCAGTAAGTGATCTCTCACCACAAGGAACACTATCCAAAAGTAGCCTCTGAGAGCATTTGTATAGGGCAGCGGGGGAACGCTTTTATGTCCTCTTGTGGCATGACACACAATCAGACCACACCTGTAATCATTTACATATCTCTCTGTGACACAACTGCATGCTGAATTTTGCAGCAATCTGACATTCTGCGTGCATTGTTTTTTGTCAATGAGTGTATTTATGTGATTAGCAAAATAATTGTTTGCCACTAATATGCTGAAAAATTTGTAGCACTAAATATCTTTAAATTGTCAATGTAATCTTTTCTCAGAAATTAATATCGAAGGCACAGAAAAAAGCTATGATAAAACAAAGTGCCTAAAGCTCAGCAATGTATATGTAGTGAGGGGTTAACCTGCCACAGAGCCTGTTTGTATTGGTTTGTGGGATTTCATTAAGGGAAAGTTGTTCCTGACGCAGATTCAGCATCCAATTATAGACATTTCACTTGTCTGTTTGCTTGCAACAAGATAGAGCCTGAAGGAGGAGGAGGGGGCGGCACTTCTTTTGTGCAGACAGATGCTGAAAAACAAGCGCCCGTTTTCTGATACAAAATTAATAGCACAACAACTTACTTGCATACAAGCGTATTTTGTGTGGGTTTATTAACAAGCTGAAGAGAAGCTCTGGGGACTTAGCATTTCTCACTTACTCCAAAGTTAGTGACTTTGACCTTATTCGGACTGATATGTACGTACGTCTTTCCAGAAGAAGTCTTGGTCCAATTTATCTCAATAGAATTGGACTTTTCCCTTCACAAGGTAAAATCTGCCTCCAGCCATCTAATTATCAGTCCAATTAATCATGAAAAAAAATCTCAGTTCTTTACAAAACAAAAAACAAAAAACAGTTCATTAGTGGTCTGCCTCAGGGGAAAGCACTGGCAAGGTTTTGTTGCAGGGATATATCTTACCCACTAGAATTGTGGCTGGCCTGACTTAATGATTTCTTATCTGTTATTGGCATGTGTGTTACTTTGTGCCATTTTGGATGTTAACTGAACCGATATTATGTTCCCAGTGAAATAATTTAATAATATAGACAGCACTTTTATCTTACATGAACTACGGTACAGCAGGAGCAAACTTCAAGGATAGGGAAGACATAGCATATATTAAAGGGTTTAACCAATGTCACACATTGTGGCCACATTCTGTTCACTTCCATGTGAGTGCCAAAAATAGCTGAGATTATTGTAGATAAAAAAAAGAATATCATTGCTCTAGAATTGTTCTCCTTCTAGACCTGTCCTTTGTTTTCAACAAAGTTGTGGCAAAAACAACCTCGCCACTGGGTGGTGGAGAGGCCTGGTGTCCAGCCTCTTGCCCCAGGATTATGGGCCCTCTCATCAGCCATGCTTCCTTTGTGATACAATTGCATCAACCCATTGTGTGGGGTAATTGAATCACAGGCAGAGGGGAGGATTTTGTGTGGGAGTGTCTGAGTGTATTGTACGTGGTTATTGTTTGTTTTTGCAAAACCCTGTGGGTGGTAACCTTGTTGGAAAATGTGTATAAGTCAATGCTTGTGTGTTCAATGAAGAGTTCCTGTTTTATCCTTCATCATGTTGAGGCTGGTGTTTGGGTAACTGATCGACACTGGGGATTGCTATACGCAGAAGATTTGCTATACTCTCCTGGCTCCTTAATACTATTAGCTCTTGTAAGAGCTGTTCCTGCTCTCTGGATTTAGGAGAGGTTCACCCACTGGAGCCTGCAGCCTTGTCGTAGGTCCAGGGTGGGTAGGAGACGGCGAGACCTCAACCAGGCATCGGCGATTCGTGGGGTCTGCAGTGCTTATGGTGTCAAGTAGAGTGCTTGGAGTCCTCGGGAAGCGCTAGGAGCATCTATCGACGGAGGTACCCGGTCGGGGTACTAGGAGATCTGTTACAAAAGTCAACCAGCAAACCCCTTTTTATATGTACAGTGCCCTGGAATTAAAGCGATTGTCTGACCTTGAAGCTCACAACCCCTTTGGTCTGGATCCTAACCACTGAACATAAAAAATCAGACTCATCTGCTGGCTGTCCTGCTGCTGCTCTGCTGCAGGGTGCTTCTGGTAGCCATGTGACCAGGAAGGAGCTGGGTCTCATGACTGCTGCAGCCAATAACAGGCCTCAGCAGTCACATCCGATTGAATGTAACAATATCTCACAGCAGTGACATAACATTCAAGTCTCACAAGCTCCTGCGCCACTCTCCTCATCACTACTTGCCCCCCTAGCGGAAGAAGCGGTGGATGTCTCCTCCAGATCTTGGCTGGGCAGTATCTGATGACTGTCCTCTAGTAGCTCTTCCTCGCTGAAAAGTGTAGCTGAGCCCACAACATATGATGCTTCTCGCGGTGAGGGAACAGAAAAGGACAGAGGCAGGTTAAGGACAGGTGAGGGCACGGGGCCTGCTCCTGGACCATGCCATCTAAGGGTTGTGCCTGACAAACCCACCGACTGTTGGCTGGAGGTGTCTGATGTCACTTGGAAGGACGTGGATGACCGAGTTAACCAATCAATAACCGTTGGATTGCTGGTCAAGACACGACCGTTAGATGACAATGGGAGCTCAGGCCTCTCGCTGTGACTCCTGCTGCCACGTTCCCCTACTGTGCTGCGACCTCTGCTTGCGCCCAAAACATTCAGGCTACTGCCACTCCTCTGTGCATGGCCTGGCACTTCTGTAGCTGAACTACACAAATTAAATGGAAATTAAAACTATATTTAACTATAAAATATATTTTTCTTTTTGTACTAAAATAGTCTACTAAAAGCTTTCACCACAGGTAACTGCAGAAATGCACTAAGAATATATTTTTCTAGATGTACTGAAATACGCCACTATTCGCTTTCGTCAGAAATAACTGCAAAAGTGAAATGCGCATATATTTTTTGGGTTATACTGAACTACGCCCCTATAAGCTTTCACCAGAAATAACTGCAACAGTGTAGTGTGTATATATTTTTCTTTTTTTACTGTAATACACCCCCTATACGCTTTAAAAAGAAGTAACAGTGAAGTGCGTATATATTTTTCTTTTTTTACTGTAAAACACCTCTATACGCTTTCAAGAGAAATAACTGCAGAAGTGAAATGAGAATATATTTTTCTTGTTGTACTGAATTACGCCCCTATACGCTTTCCCCAGAAATAACTGCAACAGTGCAGTGCGTATATATTTTTCTTGTCATACTGAACTACGCCTTTATACGCCTTCACCAGAAATAACTGCAACAGTGCAGTGCGTATATAGTTTTTTTTTTTTTTTTTTTACTGTAACACGTCCCTATACGCTTTTACCAGAAATAACTGCAACAGTGCAGTGCGTATATATTTTTCTTTTTGGACTGAAATAGGCCACTATACGCTTTGACTAGAAAACAATCAGAGTGAAGTGCGTATATATTTTTCTTGTAGTTCTGAAATACGCCCCTATACGCTTTCACCAGAAATAACTGCAACAGTGCAGTGCGTATATATATATATATATATTTTTTTTTACTGTAATACACCCCTATACGCTTTAAAAAGAAATAGCTGCAACAGTGAAGTGCATATATATTTTTCTTTTTTTACTGTAATATGCCTCTATATGCTTTCAAGAGAAATAACTGCAGAAGTGAAATGAGAATATATTTTTCTTGTTCTACTGAACTACGCCCCTATACGCTTTCACCAGAAATAACTGCAACAGTGCAGTGCGTATATATTTTTCTTTTTTTAATAAAGTACTCCCCTAAAAGCTTTCAACAGAAATAACTGCAACAGTGCATTGCTCATATATTTTTCTTTTTTTACTGTAATACGCCCTATACGCTTTCACCACCACAGTACTCATGGGACCCAGCTATATCCTGATCTCCTGGAAATGGCGAGAAATGGTGCAGCGGTGGCACCACCGCCAGGTGAGTCTGCTTTTTTTAATTTAGCGGCACAGGTCCAGACCATAGTGATCATCAGCATTAAGGCTGGATATCCCCTTTAATTACCTTAAGCATGAATAATATCCTGTGTGTATTTTTGTCAGAAACCTTTTTAATTTAGTTCAATCTGCTTTTGTCACTTTAATAATCTTATTTGCATAAAATCAGAGAACCACTGACCAAACTCCATTATTAGGAGCACAGACAGGGGCATCTGTCGCTGAGACCATAAATGCTGAACAGTGTGTTGTCTTGTTTGGCATATTGCAGATCGGATTGACAGAATGCTGGGTGTGGCTGGGGAAGACCCGGCGGTCATGGTACACATTGGCAGCAATGACAAAGTCAGGGGGAGATGGAATGTCCTTAAAATTATTTTAGGGAACTAGGAGAGAAGCTCAAGTCCAGGACCTTCAAGGTAGTGTTTTTTTCAGAAATACTACCAGTACCACGAGCATCACTAGAGAGACAACGGGAGCTTAGGGAGTTAAATAAGTGGATCAGAAGCTGGTGCAGGAAGGAATGGTTTGGGTTCATGGAGAACTGGGCCAACTTCTCTGTCGGTTACAGGCTCTACAGTAGGGACAGGCTGCACCTTAATGGGGAGGGTGCAACTGCCCTGGGGGAAAAAATGGTTAGACGGCTGGAGGAGCTTTTCAATTAGGATCTGGGGGGTGGGTGGGGGGGGTCATACTTATAAGGGGGTAGATAGTGTAGATAGAGAGTGGGATATAGAAAGGGGCAGTGGGGATTTAGTGGGGCCTGGGGTTAGCGAGGAAGCTAGGGAGAAGACTAGGCATAACTCTACACTTATTAAAGATAGAACTGCTGGTATTAAGAACCTGTTACATACAAACATCAACCAAGGTAACCCAAAAATCCAGGATATTCACTGTACAGGTAATAGTAATTTAAAATGTATTTTCACAAATGCCAGAAGTCTAGCTAGCAAAATGGGGGAGGCTTTGGTACTAGAAGAACACATACAGTGCTGCCCATAATTATTCATACCCCTGGCAAATTTTAACTTAAAGTTACTTTTATTCAACCAGCAAGTAATTTTTTGACAGGAAATGATATATGTGTCTCCCAAAAGATAATAAGACGATGTACAGGAGGCATTATTGTGGGAAAAAACATTTCTCAGCTTTTATTTACATTTGAGCAAAAAATACAAGATGTTCCGCACTGTCGTAAATCTCAGAGGATGTGGTCGGAAGCCAAAAGTGACACCAATACTGGCCAGGAAGATAGTTAGAGAGGTGAAAAAGAATCCAAGATCACCACCAAGGCCCTCCTGGTGAATCTGGGCTCTGCTGGTGGCAAACTAGAAATGTGTCAAGGCAGACAATCCAACGGACACTGCACAATGCAGACCAAGGAGGGCGCCACTTCTCCAGATAAGGCACACAAAAGCTCGCTTGGCCTTTGCAAAAGCTCATCTGGACAAAGAAGACTTCTGGTCTTCTGTGTTATGGTCAGATGAAACAAAAATTTTATTGTTTGGTCACAATGATGTTTCCTTCATTTGGGGTGTTTTTCAGTCAATGGACCAGGGAACCTAATCACAGTAAACGGCGCCATGAAAAAAAGAGCAATACATGAGGATTCTCAACGACAACATTAGGCAGTCTGCAGAGAAACTTGGCCTTGGGCACCAGTGGACATTTCAGCATGACAATGACCCAAAACACACAGCAAAAGTGGTTAAGAAATGGTTAGCAGACAACAGCATTAACGTTTTGGAGTGGCCCAGACAGAGTCCAGACTTGAATCCAATTGAGAATCTGTGGTGGGAGCTAAAGATCAGAGTGATGACAGGAAGACCCTCCAACCTGAAAGATTTGGAGCTCATTGCTAAAGATGAATGGGCAAAAATACCTGTAGAGACATGCAAAAAGCTTGTCTGCAATTATATGAAGCATTTGATTGCTGTAATAGTTAATTAAAGCTTTTCTATTGATTATTGAGAAGGGTATGAATAATTTTGGACTGGACACTTTTTGTTCAAATGTAAATAAAAGCTGATAAATGTTATTTTTTTCCACAATAATGCCTCTTTTGCATTGTCTTATCTTTTGGGAGACACTAATGTCATTTCATGTCAAAAAATTGCTTGCTGGTTGAATAAAAGTAACTTTAAGTCAAAATTTTCCAGGGGTATGAATAATTATGGGCAGCACTGTAGATATAGTTGGTTTGGCTGAGACATGGTTGGACTCTTCGCATGACTGGGCTGTAAATATTGAGGGTTTTACCTTATTTAGGAGAGATAGGGTCAATAGAAAAGGAGGTGGTGTGTGTCTGTGTGTGAGGAGTGAGCTGAAGACAAGTGAGAAAGAGGCAATTGTGGGTGAGGATGGTGAGGATGTGGAAACCTTATGGGTAGAAGTTTAAGGGATAAAAACACTAAAAAAATAATACATGGTGTAATTTATAGACCCCCTAACATTACAAAGGAGATAGAAACGCAACTGCATTACCAAGTAGAGCGGGCTTCACCATCTGGTACAGTGGTCATAATGGGAGATTTTAACTTCCCAGATATTGACTGGGGTCATGATTCTGCCTCAACCGCAAAGGGGAGAAAATTCATCAACTTGCTGCAGGACCACTTTAGGGGCTATGCTCTGTTGGATCTGGTTTTTTCTAATGATACAGAGCTTTTTGGAAATGTTACTGTTCGAGAAACACTAGGTAATAGTGACCACGGTATAATTATATTCCCCCTAAACTATAAAAAGCAAACTCTGTCAGGCAGCACAAAGACACTAAATTGTAAAAAGGCTAATTTCCCTGGGTTGAGGGCAACATTTCATAATAGTATTGAGGCTAAATGGGAGAGCTTTAAATCAATATTGAGTAATTGCACAAAATGTTTTATTCCTTTAGGTAACAAGTATAAACGGCTAAAATTAAACCCCCCATGGCTGACAGCTACTGTAAAAAGGACAATAAAAGGCAAAAAGAGGACATTTAAAAAATACAAATCTGAGGGGTCAGCTATAGTGTTTGAAGAATACAAAGGGCTTAATAAAATCTGTAAAAAGGAGATAAAATTAACAAAAATACCAAACGAACAGCAGGTAGCAAAAGAGAGCAAAACAAATCCCCCAAAAATATTTAAATATACAAATGCTAAAAAACCTAGGTCTGAGCAGGTAGGTCCACTAAATAATGGTAATGGGGGGGGGGGGGGGGGTAGTAACTGAAGATAAGGAAAAGGCAGAATTACTAAATGTTTGTTTTAGCTCTGTATATACTGTGACAGAGTGTCTGGAGAAGTAGTGGACGGGTTCTATGTGTGCCCAAGATTTCTCACTTCTGTCATTTGAAAACAACCAGGGATATGTTCAGGAGAGGTCTCTACAACTCGGGTTTGCATAAAACCTGTTCTTAGGGCCTGTGTTGCTGGAGTGGGGAGAGAAGGGTGGGCCCCACTCCATCCGGACAGTCCAGGTTTTGGGCTGTCAGGTAATTACTCCTCAGGTGTGCTAGCCTGATATAAGGCTGAGAATGCAGACACAGCTCTCTCAGCCTGGGAACAGGTTACCTGCATGGAGCCTGTGAGAGCACTTCAAGAGGTATGGACTTTGCTATTTTGTTTAGGTGCTTGGTATTAGGCCGGCACTTGGTCAGGGAGGGTTCATGCTGTATAGTTAGAGCCGGACAGGCTTAGGATTTCTGTTTGTTATGTTTTATTTTCTGTACCTCAACCTGACAATAAAACTGGCTGAGGTCAGTTAGACGAAGTTCCTGCTGTGTGGACTGCAACTTCTTCGGTGTGCCTGTCTACCCAGGAGACGACAGCTTCGCTACCTAATCCCTTACAATACAAAAGAATAGAAGGAGCTGATATCTGTGGTGCTGGGGCTGTTAGCCAATTGAGTATTTTACTGGATGTACTAACTGTAGATATAAAGACAAGTTACATAGAGTAAATGTGAACAAGGCTCTGGGTCCAGATGGATTACACCCAAGAGTTCTTAAAGAACTCAGTTCACTCATTGCTGTGCCCCTGTTTATAATTTTTAAAGATTCTCTAGGTACTGGTACAGTGCCAAATGATTGGCGCAAGGCAAAAGTGGTGCCCATATTAAAAAAAGGATCAAGGTCCTTCACAGGTAATTATAGACCAGTTAGTTTAACTTCTGTTTATTATAAGTGATAACCAACATGGGTTTTCTAAGGACAGACGTTGTCAGATTAACCTGATTTGTTTTTATGAGGAGGTGAGTAGTAGCCTGGACAGGGGCGGCTGTGGATGTAGTGTTTCTGGATTTTGCAAAGGCTTTTTATACTGTCCCTCATAGAATGTTTAATAGGTAAAGTAAGGTCTATAGGCTTGGAAAGTATAGTTTGTAATTGGATTGAAAACTGGCTGAAGAGAGTTGTTGTCAATGATTCCTATTCAGAATGGTCCCAGGTTATAAGTGGTGTACCCCAAGGTTCAGTGCTGGACCCTTTATTATTACATTTTAATTTCAATAAGTTTTTATTGTCAGAATAAATGTGTCAATTGCACAAGGTACAAAGTGCAAGTTGCATGCGATTCACAAACATCTATTATTAAATTTTAAATATTACATTTATTTATTAATGATATTGAGGACGGGATTAATAGCACCATATCTATTTTTGCAGATGACACTAAACTGTGTAGTACTGTACAGTCTATGGAAGATGTCCATATACTACAATCTGACTTGAAAACTTTGAGTGATTGGCCATCAACTTGTTAAATGAGGTTCAATGTGGACAAATGTAAAGTTATGCATCTTGCTAGTAATAATTGTTGATTTTCCTAGTCTATGACGTAAAGTCACGATTTTATGAAAGACACGGAGGCGAGTATTGCTTTAAATCTCTCTTTACTGATACCACAGCAGCAAAGAAAAAAATCAACAGAACTTAGCATATCACCATGACAACTGGTCCTCCCCTCAGAGTCCTCATATAAAGAGTCCATGGGCCAGTAACACCTCCTCTTTCTTGGTGGATGCCACCAACAACCATCAACGAGAAAACCGATGGAACTGTAGAAAAACCGGAACCGAAGAACAAACAATCGTCCGGATGCATCCTGGAAACAGCAGACTAATGGAACAATTCAGGTACCGCAGCTCAGGTGTTCATCCTGCGAAAATATAAAGTGCATGAAGAGTGTGTTAACACCCCGAGAGGTAGAAGGAACGTATGCAAAGATGCAGAACACTATACAAAATCATAAATGCATGAATTTACTATGATGGAGGATACAAATTAAAACTATTCGTTAAACTATAGGAGGAAACTAGAAAAATAAATTAAGGGAGGGAACAGAATAGAGGTGGGCAATACTCGCCTCCGTGTCTTTCATAAAATCATGACTTTACGTCATAGACTAGGAAAATCAACAATTTTATTTCAAGACACGGAGGCTCCTATTGCAGGTTCAAAGCTGAGAAACAACCGATGAGAAAACGTGCGGCTGAGGACGGAAGTAAAACTCCCTAAAAGTAGAAACTCTAGACCAATCAGTAATCCTCATGACGTCCTTCAAACGAGCGCCGACAACAAGCATAGAAGTAGATGAAGCGCTCCGCGAGGAGTGGGCGGTAAAGATGGAAGTATCCACTCTCGCCAGCGACATAATCCACTTGACCCAGCGCACCAATGTAGTGGAAGTAACCGGAGCAAAAGGACGACGGAAGGAAAGAAATAACTGCGGAAAATCGGGAGAGCGATGCTGAGAAGTTTTTGCTCACGGAGGCAAGCCACCGGGCAAAGGGCCGGAACAGATGGAAAGCGGGGATACAACACCGAACGGATCTGCGTCTTGGTCCGACGAGTGATATAACGCCCTCAGGAGAGAAGGATCTAGCATCATAATCCAGAGCACGGACGTCCGACACACTCTTACACGAAATGAGACAAAAAAGAGTGACGAGTTTAGCAGATAACTGACGAAGGGAAAGTTCAGAATTGGACGGCCAAGAGGAGAAAAAGGATAAGACCAGAGAAACGTCCCATGAAGATGAAAAACGCGGCCTGGGAGGACGAGATAACCTAGCGCCCTTGAGCAAACGGCAAACCAATGGATGTTGGCCTGCCGGGCGACCCTCCAAACCCTGGTGGAGTGATGAGATAGCTGACCTGAAAAGATTGATGGTCCGATATGCTTTACCCTCCTCGAACAAGGCTGTGAGGAACTGGAGAATTTCCGCTACAGGGGCTCAAACGGGATCCACACGTCGTGCCAAGCTCCAGCTAGCCCAAGATCTCCAGGCTGCTCTATAGGCCCGTCTCGTACCGGGAGCCCACGAATTCTGCAGAAGTCTCTGAGTTGCCTTTGAAAACTCAAAGCTGGCCCCAGCAAACCTGGTATTCTGCATGCCAGGAGTCGTAAGGAGGCGTCCGTGAGGAGTGGGTGCTGAAGACCTCCCGAGCTGAGAAGGAGAAGAGGGGACGACGGAAGAAGCAATGAGGTCTCCGATAGTACCTGCAGATGAGGGAGAGGAAAGTGGTCTGGGAAATCGACCAGTTCGATGTGGAACCCGAGGATCGTGGACAAGACCCAACCGTCCGTGGTGATTGCGGACCAAGCATGAAAATAACGTTGGAGTCTGCCCCCTACAAAAACCTGGGAAAAAGGAGGTGGGGTGGCACTTACCAAATGGTCGGCGAGATCCCGAATATCCTCTGTAGCCCCTGCGGGTCTGGAATGAGGAACAGCTGGACAGGCGGCCCCTGGAGCTGCCGGCCCTGGTAGACACCCTACCCTGAAAAACGCGTTTTATGGAAGACTGGGCCTTGTCTAATGCCGTGAAGGCTCCCACAAATCGGCCCAAATCCTTAATGAAGGAGTCGCCGAATAACAGGCCCTGGGCATCACGCCCCGTTTCAGTGAGCGCCAGATTGGTGAGTTTGGGCTCAATTTTGTAAAGGATTGATTTACGCTGCTCAATAGAGAGGGACGTATTTACACTCCCTGCAATGCAGATTGCACACTGGGCCCATCCCCGGAGTTCTTCCGGGTCCACTAATTCATCCGCTGCCCGAGCGGTCTCGGCTAATTCGGCCTGTAACTTGTTGCGCGCCTCCTTACTGAGAGGGCAACGAACCCGTGTCTCTAGGTAGTGAGCCACATGGTCCATAGGGATCCATTCCGCAGAGATGGGGTGGTGTAGGGAATCAGGGTTGAAAAGTGGCTCACCCGATGGGTCCGTTAAGGGGGTTGCAGAGGACCGGACCCGGATGTTCCCGCTACAGGAGCAGACAGAACAGCAGTAGGGGGTTATGGGGATAAACCGGAAGGGAATTCATCAAATGCCTCTAGGTCCTCAAAACCAACCTCCTCATCAGAGCCGATATCAGAATCAGTCTCGGGCATAGTGTGTGCTCTGGCACATTTCCATTTCCGCGCCTTTTCTACCTGGCGGGATGAGGCTCGTTTGTGCGGATTTAGCGCGTTCTCATTGGTGGCTATAGACACACCAATCTGATCGTTTCTGAATAGGGGACAGATCCCTGGGAGGGATAGCTCGCAGGGCCTCAGATATAGAGAGGGAGAGGGTATGTGACATGGAACCCATAGCAGCGGGTATAGCCTCAGCCACCGAGCGCTGCAAAATGCCTGCCTGGGACTTAAAGTCAGATGAGGAGGCAGCAGTCTCCCTGGGTGGTAGGGGAGATGAGACATCAGGGTCTGGGGAGACAATAGGAGGGCTGGGGGAGCTCTGATGCCGAGACATGGTAATCTATATGGGCCACAGAGTTATATATTATTCTTTGTGGAGGACCTAACCCTGCAGGTATGGTTAATGGGGCTGAAATAACGTTGAGAAGGGGTAATAGGGAGAGTTTCCCCTTACCAAAAATGACCGGAGCAAAGGAGCCGCTGACCGCCGTGTGAGGGGGTGAGGTCAGTGGAAGGGGGCGTGACCGCGGCTAACAGGAAGCGCAGAAGCGCGCAAAACAAAAGGGGAGAGAGCGAGGAAGAAGCCGGCACAAGCCAGGAGTATGGCGGCCGAAATCCCACGAACGGCCGAGATCTCGCGAGAGTTCGGCCGTGAGGAACGCAGGACGGAGCGGTAGTTGGAGAGGGAAAAGAGATGCCCGCAGGCAGAGGAAAAGGTAAGGAGGGGGAGCGGAGACACTCGAACAAACAGGGGGAGAAAGGGACAAACAAATAGCAATGAGAGGGTACTAAGGAATCAGAAATAAGCAATGAGAACCCTCCCCAGGTACAAACCAATAAGGGGGGGTGGGGGGGCTACATAATGCTATAGGTGAAAAAAAAAAAAAAAATAGACCTGAAGGAAAATATTAATAATAATAACAGGCAATGAAATAAACCAGCAATATACTAAAATCCCTGCTGAACAGAAAAGAAGGTAACTTATTTGTGGCAGCAGCAAAGAAAGAGGAGATGTTACTGGCCCATGGACTCTTTATAGGGACTCTGAGGGGAGGGCCAGTTGTCATGGTGATATGCTAAGTTCTGTTGATTGTTTTCTTTGCTGCTGTGGTATTAGTAAAGAGAGATTTAAAGCAATAGGAGCCTCCGTGTCTTGAAATAAAATCTCTGTGCTTTATATGTCCTAGGTGATGTAACACTGGGAGAGTCACTTATAGAGAAGGATTTGGGTGTCCTTGTAGATGGTAGATTAAATGACAGCATACAATGTCAATCGGCTGCTTCCAAGGCCATCAGGATATTGTCATGCATTAAACGAGGCATGGACTCGTGGGGCAGGGATGTGATATTACCACTTTACAAAGTGTTGGTGCGGCATCATCTGGAATATGTAGTTCTGTTCTGGGCACCAGTCCATAGAAAGGACGCACTGCAGCTGGAAAAAGTACAGAGGAGACTAAATGATAATGCGCATAGAGGGTCTTTAAAAGATTAAAATAATTCAATTTATTTAGTCTTGAGAAGAGACGTCTAAGGGGGGACATGATTAACCTATACAAATATATAAATGGGCCATACAAAAAATACGGTGATAAACTGTTCCATGTAAAATGCGCTCAAAAGACAAGGGGGCACTGCCTCCGACTGGAGATGAAAAAGTTCAGTCTCCGGAGGTGTCAAAGCTTTTTTACTGTAAGAACTGTGAATCTATGGAATAGACTTCCTCAGGACGTGGTCACAGAAGGAACAGTGAGCAGTTTTAAAAAGGGTTTAGATTAATTCTTAAAAAGTAAATAACATTGAAAACGTGTAGAAATCTGAGTCTCACTTCCTTCTGGGATTCGCGTCCCCACCTATGAACTTGATGGACTTATGTATTTTTTCAACCGTATTAACTATGTAACTATGTAACTGGGTCCGCAGCATATAAATATTTTAGGATGGTTACTACCGATCAAAATATTGTAAGAAACATCATGCCCAGTTGAAGACATTTTCCACTCAAATGATCTGTAATCTTGCCTGAAGAATGAGCCTTTGTGCCCTGAAAAACTTTTTCTGGTCAGCCTATAGAGATATCACTCCCTTAATACTTTTGTATTATTTAACAAAAAAATATTCAACTTATATCATTTTTTCTGGCTAACATGGTACTTTGCAATTCCTGCCACACACCACCGAAATGTGAAATTGTTCATACAGTATACCAATAAACCAGAGATTGGCACCTTATCAGAGCCTGGTAGCTGTTTGCTAGCTCACCTTTCAGCTTGTGTCACCATAATCTGTGGCGGTATTACAATCCACTCCAGAAAATCTAGTTCAAAGTAGTGCAGCAGCAGCTTGTACCCCGCTCCCTATCAAAAGTAAAAACGCATTGTCAGCTGACCTGGGCATCCATTAGTCACAAGATATAGTTGTTGGCTGAAAGAGCTAATATGATGTGTATGTCATGGACGTACAGAGACATACGGACGTCCCGGCGACAGTGAGTGGCAGCAGATCTGTAAGACTGGCAACACGTTTTCCTTGTGGATCAATAAGTGTCTGTGTTGTTTATGGTAATGGCCACACCCCTTGCCTTCAGGTGTTGCCTCTGTGGTAATTTAACCTTCCTTATTCATAGTCGCTTCTCCCACTATGCTGTGCGGTTTTTAGCTTCTGTGCCTGTGGATTGTTTGTGGTTGGATCTCGGCTTAGTTCCTGGTGCTTCCATAGCCTCTTAGAAGTTTCCCTTTTGTATTTTGTTTGAGTTCTGTGTGCTGCATTTCCCTATTGTTTGTATTAGGCCTGAAGTAGACCCCTATTTGTCCTTCATTTTGGAGGAACACGTAGTCTCGTCCCTGACATTAGTACCAGAGTCCTATAGGTAGGACTCTAGATATTCCTGAGTTTGAACTCACCTACCTTTGGCGTCTGTTTATACTGGTAGTCATCCAGGATTTTGGTTAGGGTTTCCACTAGGAGGTGTCCATCTTCCTTCCCTAGTTCTTAGGCCTGATTCCCTGTTTCCCCCTTCCCTCCTATGCTCGATGTGGTGTTTCCCTCTGTAAGGGATCGCCTCTCATTCAGGGGTCATTCTCACAATGATCTTCATCGACCACAGGGTTAGGGGCCAAACATTGCTTTTATTTGACACCTCAGCAAAACCAAAACAAGCAATACAAATAAAACACCTGCCCGGCTTTGCTCTAACTAAACATAAGGACTCCCTACCTCACTGAAAGCCCTGTTCACACACAGGAAGAACATTCAGCTTTTCCCAGCCTAACAATCCAGCATTTCCAGGCTGTAACAAAGTCCAGTACCTTTTGGGGGATTGTGGCCCAGAAGTCCTCCTGACTCTGGCCTAGCGACCGTCGATTCCAAGACCTCGCGGAGTCCCCCAAAGTTTAGGCTAACACCTAGCCCCGTGGCCCCTCAGCCAGCTCGGCTGAGCCCACTTGTACAGAGCCTTCCCAGGCCGATGCTTCACAAGACACTCCAGAGTGAGACACACCCAAGATCCAGTTGCAGGATTAAATAGGAGCATGGTATACTTACCCCGTTCTCTAGCGCACTCTATGCCGCACTGGTCTGGTTCTCCTGTTACTGTCTACAAACAGAAGCCGTGACATGCCAGGATACAGCATGTGACCACTCCAGCCAATAACTGTTCTCCACCAGAAACAAAAGAGAATGCAAGTAGGGTAAGCTATGCGTTCACAGAGACATTTTGCTATGGTAGTGAGAATGCATGAGTGGTGGACAAAAACAGATGCAAACACTGGCCCGGCAATAATACCGGAAACGAGCCGTATCCAATTATAGTTCACAGGGCTTGGTAATGCTCTGCCCATTTCCGGCTTACATCCCTTTTTAATACCTATTTACAAATTTATTGCCATTGTATAGCAGAAAAAATGAGTCAATTCAGACTTCTTTCCTTTAGTACATTCTGGTCAGTTCCCCAGGTTTTTACAGTTCTTTCTTGCCTCTACAGAATGCTTCCTAAATTTCTCTTTTATGTAGCATCCACTTCTTTTCCACTTTTTTGCTATTATTCCTTGTATCTATCTTGCAGAACATTAACTCCATACTGCAAATAGTGCACAAAAAAAAAGAAAAATGTCTTCATCTTCACTTGCTCCCACATTAAATAACCTGAATCTGCCATATTCCTGACAATGTCCGCTGGGTGAAAGAGTGGGAAGTTAAAAGAAGAAACCAGAGAGATGAAAATATTACCAGAGTAAGCATTTGCTGTCATTACTTTGGTCAAAGATTGAGAACATGAAACAATTTCTGTATTTTCTTACATCATGAAGACTCTATACCACTGTGTCTTCATACAAAGATACGTCGTCCCATAGAGATCTTCATAATCATAGTAACCTACAGCAACCCTGCTGCAATAAGCGTTATTGATCCGTTGCAGGACAAACAATGTAAGCAAATGTCTGATTGGTTGATACGGCTTATTATAAGGTTTGCAAATATCATTCAGGAGTCCATTTTCCCAAATAAATGTCTATATTTCAATACAATTTGCTAGTATATGTCTCTAATGAGAACAAACAAGAGCAATGGCAATACTGAAAAACAGTTAGGGCTCATTCACGCACTGTTTTGTCCTGGCATTTGTTTGTGGCCCAAAAAAAAAAACTTTGAAAAATACCAGAATTTTGTAGATTTCTTAGGTGTTTTTTTGGCATTTTTGGCATTTTGTTTTTTTTTTTTAGCAGAAAACACTTCAGAAATAACACTTTATAACAAATGTATATTTAGGCTTCCTTCTGCTAGGTTGTCACATAAAAAAGCTGTGTAAATGCTGACAACATGCACAGAGATAGCCTCTGTGAGGACAGGAAAGCATGCTTTGCCTCCTTTGCTGTCTGGATTCATTTTTCCATCACATTTTACACTGCGTGTATCCAGGGGTTATGACCAGCAATGCAGAGCAGATACAAGGTGGCCAAGACGGGATCTGCATCGCATGCAATTTTTCTTATAGTGTACAAGCGTGACCACTGCTGCTGGATTGTAGGGTGGTTATAACCATGGACACGAGCAGTGAATAATGTGATGGAAAAATGAATCAAGCCAGCAAAGGAGGCAATACATTAGTAAGTGCCTTGTATTAACTTTCTCTACATGATACAAGTCATTTGATAAAGGGAGACAACCCCTTTAATTCCACAAAGGAGAGGGAGTGGCAACGGAGCAGCATCCAGAGCCTTATATGTTCGTGTCATGTTGCTATCCTGTTATCCAATAAAATAAAATAAATACCCCGCTGATCTGCCGCCCGGTTCCCACTGCACGCCATTCCTGCTGATGTCCCCACACAGTAGGAATGGTTGGGGAAGCTCCTCAGCCCATTGCTGGCTTTCATAGTGGCTAGTGTGAAGAATGTATTTGTTTATTTTTAATAGATATGTAGATATTAAAGAGAATCAGCAAATATTTATAATAAATAGCAACTTGATTTCAATGATATTCTATATTTTCTGAAACTACATTCCCATTAGATATTTCCTCAGAATTTCAGACTTTCATTTATCGATGAGGTCACCTAAACCTGATGAATCTCAAATGATCTGAACACAGTTCAATTAGGGAGGCATTGCAAGGTGCCTGTCTGTCTGCGCCCACCGCCTGTCTCTACCACTGTGATTCTTAGATGACATGCTCGCAGTTCTTGGATTTGCTACAGCTTGGAGCCAGTTTGACAAGGATAGAGAGGAAAGTAACCTTTGATACCCAAACTGCCAATGAAAACAGCAAAACAGAATAGCCAATATATATCTGTGTCACCCTACCCTCTGTGTGACATACGTGGTCTCATTTAATTATGTCTGGTAATGGACATACAGAAAGATTAGACACTTTGATATACTGCCTGGCTGGGTATTGTTAGGAGACCAATCTGATATCTCATTAAAATGTGTTAATTAGATGCAGGCAAACTCTACAGGGAATACACACTTCTTCCAAGTATGCCGCTCGGGTTATATAATAAGTGTTTCTATGGTCATTTCAAGTAAAAGAAAATGATTTCATTTCTTACATTTATACGTTCTGTTAACCAACGCAATGCCTGCATCTGACTGACAAATTATACAAGTGATTCAAGTAAACATTTAGCACTAGGGGGAAATGTATTATGGCTCTTCGCCAGTCTTCTGGTGTAGAAAAGTCACAAATTTTGTCATAAGACTTCTTAGTTTTTTTTCCAACACCCTCACCATTTTTTCGAAAAGTGGGTGAGAAGAGTTGGGCTGCAGGCTGGACCTCTACTGCCCAACTCATTTAACATGTGCGCCAGAAAACTGATACATATTACATCAGAGTCTACTCCAGCTTGTGGATGGAGTAGATTTCATCTCTGGCTCACGAGCAGTCCAACATGCTGTACAATTATTAAGAGATGTGCGTCTCTTAATACTTCTGGGGCACCTCATACCAGCACAGTACAAATCACTTTAAGAGTGATGTACGCAATGCCAGTCTCAATAAATTCCCCCCTAAATGTCCACTTACCCTTATTTTCTGAGCCTAGCATTGGAGCATCTTATGCTCCGATGCGCTCCCTTGCCCTGCTCTAAATCGCGCAGGGAAAGGTCTCTTTTGTTTTCAATAACACACTGCCGGGCGGAAACTTCCGCCCAGCAGTGTGTTAGGTGACGTCACCGGCTCTGATGGGAGGGCTTTAGCGCTAAATCCCACCCATTAGTGCCGATGATGTCACTGGGCTTCCTGGCAGCCCCATGGAGAGCCCTGGTACGTCACTGGATCTCCAAAAAATGTCTTTGCCCTGCGCTATTTAGGTGAATCCTGCAGCATGTAGACTGACCTACTGCCTACCATTATGTTTTCCTTGACCCAACCCAGGGGCGTAGCTATAGGGGAAGCAAAGGGAGCCGGGGAAGCGGCTGCTTTGGGGCCTGAACTCATAAGGGGCCCATCCAGGAGGAGGACTAAAAGATTTTATTGTCAGGACCCCCTCAACAGTATTATAAAATTACATTATTTACAGAGACACTATAGGAAATGAACGGAGCGGCTGCTGTGTCTCGTCTGAGAGAGCGACCTTGACTAGCCACAGGAGTGGGAGTTGTACAAGAAGAGGGGGTTGTGAAGTTGCTGGGGTTGGAGGGGCTCCTTTCAAAAATTTGCTGTGGGGCCCAGTCATTTCTAGCTACCCCACTGGCCCGACCTACTAACTATTTTATCATGTCTAATGGTATTCTGACCCTAGCTACTTGGGTCAGCCCTGCTTTCTGCCAATTTGGACTCAACTATGACATGGGGACACTTTTTTCCAGTGCTACTTTAAGTTCCCAAACTTCCCCTAATAGGAGATAGACTGTGACAGCATTGATATTGTACAGTTTTCACCATTTCAGTAACCAAAAGCAAAACGTTATTTAAAAATATAACGGGCTTAATCATTAGGGTTAAAACTTGTTAATTTGTTCTCTTTTATTGAAACAAAGCTCTAAGATGAAAAGCATATATTCTAATATACACTAAAAGGCTAAAATACTATGGGCCAGATTTAACATTACTCTGACAGCTCACTCCACTTTCACATATGACTAAAGTCAGTTTTAGCCATGTCAGATTTATGATCGGCCCTTTAAGACTGTGATAAATGTGGTTTGACTGTAGCAGTTTATCCGTCAGTAAGTGGCTTTACAAAAGTCACATGTCTTTACAAAAAGTGGCATGTTCTTTTAAAAAGTCGCATAAGATAAGCATGGTCTGCACTGGAGTTATTTTGCGCATTTTTTGTGACTTTTTTGCGACTTTTTAAATTGTTGCAATAGTAAATCTGTCTAGAGATTCATTTACATAGGAAAACGCCCACTTTCAGAAAACTGGCGAGCATAGCGCAGAGCTAACAAAAGTCGTACATTTTTGCGCAGTTTAAGCGATTGCACAAAAATTTGCGACTTTTTCACTCCATTATTCTGACTTGAGCTAATGATAAATCTGGCCCTATGTTTTTGTTTAAATTACAAAAGCTGAGTTCAGGAGAAAATAAATGAAATGTGGTAGTGATTATTAGAAATTTCTCAAAAATTTGATTCGGACAGTTCACCAAATTTCCCCAAAAAATATTTGATTCACTCCGAATTTATTTGTGACGAATCACATTAAAAAGCAGTTATTTCCTGTCTGTATAATGGTGTAGAACACTGTGCCTTGCAGAAACTTGCATAGGGAGTCTACTGTGGTAGTGAAATAATACTGTCAGCGAGTATGACATGCAGATCGGGTTCGGGTTCCGCATGTTTGAATCCCTGATTGCATTGGATCCGGGTTCATCACGGGGGTTTGGACATGGTCATCCATTATCTCGACAATTGTTGTTACATCATGTATTGTACTCTGCTCCCACTCAAGCGGCATTCTCCTGTTCATTGCTACGTCATGGTTTTGCTCAATCTCACCTGAGCAGTCTGCACCCTGATTCCTGATCATCAAGGGACCTCAGGGCGTCCCCTCGGGCTGGGCTAGTTGCTCCAGCTTTTCGCCAGGCTTGAGGTCCCCGTGGCGGCCGCCAAGCTGGCTAAGATCCAGGCCGCCGTTTCATCCGCGGCTTCTTCCAGGGTCCTGTCCAAGTGGGAGCTCCAGTCCCTGTTAGAGTTCCTCAAATGTGCATTTACGATCATGCCCATGGCAGGTCTGTCACTTCCCGGCTCCTCAGTCTCCAAAAAAAAAAACATCCTCGGGGGGAGGTGGACGTGGTCACGTTTTTCATGGCTTTATAGCCCATTGCCACACGCACCGCCACCTGTCATTTAACTCCATCAAGCTGTATTTGGCCGGCATTCAACACCATTGGATGCTCGGCGACCCCTCTGCCAAATCCATTTTCGAATCAGGCCATCAAAGCCACCCTCAGGGTTAGCGCGGCGGTCCAGGTGCGTAGGCAACCAGTGTCAGGCGACCTTTTCCGCAGATTGTCCGTAGCCCTAGACGGTCTCCCTTTTGGGCACTCAGCAAGCATCATCACCAAAGCAGCCATGTACCTAGGGTTCCATGGGTTCTTAGACCCAGGGAGTTCACCTGCGGCACAGTCAACCGAGCGAACCTGCTCAGGCGACATCTCGCCTGGCATTCGGTCCACTTCATACTGTCCATCCCAGCCACCAAGACCAATCAGGCTGGTCCTCCCACCGAGGTAGAGTTCTTCCCTACGGCCAACTGTTGGTGTCCCGTCAAGGTGCTCCAAGAGCTTCTGGCCTCACTCCAGTTAGACGTTAGACGACCCGTTGCTCCCGATTAACGGTAGGCCCCCCTTCTTCGGCCCAGTTTGTCTCCAATATCCGCACCCTGGGGGTTCAACCCTAGCACGGTATCCGGGCACTCCTCTCACATAGGGGCCGCTTACGCAGCATCCAGTCATCAGGTGCCAGCACATGTCACTCGCAAGGTGGGTCGTTAGCGGTCGTCCTGCTACGCAAGGTACATTCCCAATCCGCGAGTTGAGATTTTCAGAGCCTTTCGTTCTTTGGGCTTTATGGGTTTCATGATGCCCCAATAAATAGATTGCACCCTACTCCGGGCTGGTTCTCTTTTTGCCCACTTATCTAGGCCTTACCTCGTCACTGGCGCCGGGCACACTCCAGCCAGTTGGGTCAGGGCAGTACATAGGCATGCCTACTCTGTTCCTCGATTAGCTCCTACCACAAATATATATATGACATAAATACACCCTAAAACTGGTTGTACCAGACAGCAATTTCAAACCAGAAGCAAGAGTAAATGGAAGTAGTTATATATCAACTAAATACACCCCAAAACTGGTTGTAACAGACCACACTTTTAGTACAGAAGCAAGGGTGAATGGAAGTAGTTGTATATCAACTAAATACACTCCAAAACTGGTTGTATCAGACAGCACTTTCAACCCAATAACAGGTGCTAGGATTTCAGCAATTACTGTTTTAAAGAATGCAAACAACCTAAAATCTGTAGTATTAGAGTAATTTGGGTCCCCAATTAGTGCAGCAAGGTGTAATAGAATAGCTCCTATTACCCAGGCTTTACACTCTACTATTGGTCCCTGCTCTCTCCCTACAGTATGGATAATGACTCCCTAATATTTCCCTACACTATAAATAATCTTTCCCTGAACTGCTCAATAGTTTTTTTTTGTGAATAAACTATTTCCTAAACACTGTCCCTAGTGCCTGCAACATCTCTCTAAGTTCACTGGAAAATGGCAGAGACTGGGCATGAGGAGGCTTTTTATAGGGCTGACATCACAGGAGCTGGCTATCTGCTGACTGGCTGTCTGCATGGCATTGTGGGTGCTCCCTCGTTCCTGCACTTCTTACTTTCACTTTAAAAACATGAGCAACAGCCATTTTAGAAAAAAAGGTGATTCTTTACCACAAAGCATGAGGAAATTCGACTTCGGGACTAATCAAATTTTTCCTGAACTTTGGATCGAATTCCCCTTTGTCAACTTTGATTCGCTCATCTCTAGTGATTATCTTGATTATCTTGAAACTGGCTGGCCTCATTCTGCTTCCTATTATAGAAGAAGATCAGAGGAGATGATTCACGGGTATCTCCCTCACTGTCCTAGACCACCAGGGACTATCATTAACTCCTTCACTGAGCTAGACCACATGTGACTGTAAACTGTATCCAGTGTAAATAAGGATGTTCTCATTCTCTGACAAAGAAAAGATATCTTGAAATTGGTGAAACACTAATTGTAGAAAAATGCAGAACATTTTATTATACAGTGATTAACCTTTATGTCCAGAAAAAAAACTATTTAACCTCTCCAATGTACAGCAATATACAGTACTAAAAACATGGATTTACAGTAGCATGTGCCAGAAAGGGTTTAGGTGCATGTTTTAGGTGCAGCCACACTATTGGGCAGTCATAACAGACTCTAATGAAACTTTTCATTGGGTCAGTATTGGTAAGTATTAAAGGTGCTGGGCATCCATTAACAATATAGACTGACTAAACAGTGTGGTCTCATTAGTTTAATTAAAGCCTGCCGGTACGACCAAGTGGAGATGGAGTGGCAGTTGCAGAGATAGCAGAGTTTCTAGGTGTAACAGCAATGCCCCCATTGCTCCTGGAGGCTCATTTGCATACAGTACAGACCAAAAGTTTGGACACACCTTCTCATTCAAAGAGTTTTCTTTATTTTCATGACTATGAAAATTGTAGATTCACACTGAAGGCATCAAAACTATGAATTAACACATGTGGAATTATATACATAACAAAAAAGTGTGAAACAACTGAAAATATGTCATATTCTAGGTTTTTCAAAGTAGCCTACCCCTTCAAAGTAGTCTACCCCTTTTCTTTGATTACTGCTTTGCACATTCTTGGCATTCTCTTGATGAGCTTCAAGAGGTAGTCACCTGGAATGGTCTTCCAACAGTTTTGAAGGAGTTCCCAGAGATGCTTAGCACTTGTTGGCCCTTTTGCCTTTACTCTGCGGTCCAGCTCACCCCAAACCATCTCGATTGGGTTCAGGTCCGGTGACTGTGGAGGCCAGGTCATCTGGCGCAGCACCCCATCACTCTCCTTCATGGTCAAATAGCCCTTACACAGCCTGGAGGTGTGTTTGGGGTCATTGTCCTGTTGAAAAATAAATGATAGTCCAACTAAACGCAAACCGGATGGAATAGCATGCCGCTGCAAGATGCTGTGGTAGCCATGCTGGTTCAGTATGCCTTCAATTTTGAATAAATCCCCAACAGTGTCACCAGCAAAGCACCCTGTCACGAACTATGGATCCGATCGCTCCGGATCCCACAGCTGTGACGTAGTGGTCTGTGACGGAGTCTGCGCACACACAGAGACCTCACGTGACCGGGGTATTACCATTCGGCTAACACCCCCCACTACACTTCGGTAACTGCCACCACGTGGGTTCCCGGTCCACGAGCCGACTATCCAGGTCATTCACTATCACACAGATCAGTGGATGAACCGGATATCACTTACTGACCAACCGCAGTCAATCACCCCCAGCTACAAGTCCTAAATGCAATTTAACTAACTACCTGGTAACGTCTCTTCAAAGGCAAGGTACGTTGTTCAGCAGCTTAGAATATGGAAGACTTGGCTATTTAGATTTTATAATCTTTAATAAGCGGTAGAAAGCAGTGCATACAAGTCTAATGAAAATGACTATAAATCTACAGAATAATAATAACAATATAAATAATCACGATAGTTCAAATGAAAGGGAAAAAGATGAAAGAATACCTAGTTTCTCTGGAGGGTTTCAGATGGTCGTTCATATGTCCTTTTTGAATCCTTGCAAACCCCTTTTCAGTATGTATCAGGGGAGACCCTCAAAGTTCTTCTGATACAGGGATATGCCGTCAATGTCCAATTAAGTGTCTGGTGATGTTCCATGGGTCTCTCTCCTCTGTCCTTGTGCACAGATTTTTATGAACTCTCCCATGGGCAGGAGACTTACTCCTGTCAGCCAATGGCAGCAGAGTGACTGTGAAGCCTAGGGAGTGGCCCCCAAGTGTTTTATGACCCCATCAAAGTTCAGTTCCTACAATGAGGATTATACTTAAGCCCGTATCTCCTTGATACGTCGGCATATTTTTATACAGAATACATATTTGCGATCCTTATTTATTTACCTCCAGAATGAGACCACACACGGTAATGCTGGGACCTGTAGTTCTTCTACCACCCATAGGTCAGCTACGGAATCACATCCTCTAGTCATATTTGATACCCAATTAACCACAATACTCTGTAGAGTCTGGATCTGGTGTCAGAAAGGGCATAAGTTGATTCATAAATGAAATATGAAAGTGGGCTGGTTTTATGCCCAGAGCTAATTAAGGGCTATTAGCTCTCCTCAAACCAGACCTGGAAATTAATGACGTCACGCTCCAGCCAGGCTTGACAGCGAGCTGATCTTATCTTATAGGACAGGATGAGCTGGGCCTGGTATAGCTTTTTACCCCCACACATCACACCTCCTCCTCCATGCTTCACGGTAGGAACCAGGCATGTAGAGTCCATCTATTCACCTTTTCTGCGTCGCACAAAGACACGGTGGTTGGAACCAAAGATCTCAAATTTGGACTCATCAGACCAAAGCACAGATTTCCACTGGTCTAATGTCCATTCCTTGTGTTCTTTAGCCCAAACAAGTCTCTTCTGCTTGTTGCCTGTCCTTAGCAGTGGTTTCCTAGCAGATATTCTACCATGAAGGCCTGATTCACACAGTTTCCTCTTAACAGTTGTTCTAGAGATGTCTGCTGCTAGAACTCTGTGTGGCATTGACCTGGTCTCTAATCTTAGCTGCTGTTAACCTGCGATTTCTGAGGTTGGTGACTCGGATGAACTTATCCTCCGCAGCAGAGGTGACTCTTGGTCTTCCTTTCCTGGGCGGTCCGCATGTGAGCCAGTTTCTTTGTAGCACTTGATGGTTTTTGTGACTGCATTTGGGGACACTTTCAAAGTTTTCCCAATTTTTAGGACTGACTGACCTTAATTTCTTAAAGTAATGATGGCCACTCGTTTTTCTTTACTTAGCTGTTTTTTCTTGCCATAATACAAATTCTAACAGTCTATTCAGTAGGACTATCAGCTGTCTATCCACCTGACTTCTCCACAACGCAACTGATTGTCCCAACCCCATTTATAAGGCAAGAAATCCCACTTATTAAACCTGACAGGGCACACCTGTGAAGTGAAAACCATTTCAGGTGACTACCTCTTGAAGCTCATCAAGAGAATGCCAAGAGTGTGCCATGCAGTAATCAAAGCAAAAGGTGGCTACTTTGAAGAACCTAGAATATGACATATTTTCAGTTGTTTCACACTTTTTTGTTATGTATATAATTCCACATGTGTTAATTCATAGTTTTAAAGCCTTCAGTGTGAATCTACAATTTCCATAGTCCTGAAAATAAAGAAAACTCTTTGAATGAGAAGGTGTGTCCAAACTTTTGGTCTGTACTGTATATTAAAACTTCATTTTTCTCAGCGGGTACATATGAACATGGGACTAACACAGATGCCTTCAGCTGCCAAGTGCACATGCAACAGGTCAGCCAGTTTCATGGGTACAAATCTGCTGACAAATGCCCTTTATAGAGGCTGTCTATGATTAGGAAGACATTGTTGCTTTTGCTCTGACCTGCAGGTCCACTGCTAAAGGGTTAATGCTATGGTTCATTGATAAACTTATCAAATGTTTCACTGTAAAAGTTGGTAGGATGTTTACTGAAAGGATTGACTTTGCATCATCAGTGATACAAGTTGTTTATGTAACTTTGCTATGCACTGTGTATTCCAAAGACTGAATATTGTTGCCAGGGTTTGTGCTGGACACATTTCCCCTTGTTAAAGAAGTTTTCTGGTAAGGAAGCCAGAGTGAAGACCTGTTTGATGTGTCCTGCTGCTAAGTAAGGCAAAACAGAAGCCTGCTCCAGGAAGATACCATTCCTGTGAGTAAAAGTTGCCAGAAAGGCAACTTTGCTAAGAACTTATCTCAGAATTTTTGCAGAAGATTCAAGACCATTTAAGGGTCATGCATGGATAAAGTCAGTAAAATAATGCACACTTACTGCACGTGGTTTGGGTTATATTTAATGTTGAGCGAATCAAGTTTTGGATCGTAGATCCAAAGTTGATTTGTTCAAACACTTTTCTTTTATGCTGTCCGGAGACCTGTCTCCCTACAGCATTAAAATATAATTATTTCATTTCATTTTAGTCGCGCAAAACTTCTGTGAATTAATTTGGTATTCATTTCTGCATCTTTAGAAACATTTAAAATCAGCAATCTGAAAATGAGTTTTGTACCGGCTGGTATCTCAGTACTAAACCCAACTTCGGATTGCTATTTTAAAATGTTAGGGTGAAACGAATTTTGCCTATATGGATACAATATGTTTAAATGCTGTGCAGAAGCACATCTCTGGACAGCATTAAATGAACTGTTTCAACTAATAGACTATGATCTATGATCCAAAGCTCGATTCACTCAAGCCTAGTTATATTGCTTCTGGCGCCTGCCGCACTACGAAGACAGACTGGTCATCTGTTCTAAGACTGCAGCCTGCAGTTGGACCTTGCAGAGAAACTTTGAGGAATTTTATGCCTTGGGTCAATTGTAAAGATTGCATGCATCTATAAAGAGAGATTATAGTCCCACCACAGGGAAATTCACAGTGTTACAGCAGCACAGAGACTACAACAAATTAAGGCATTACAGTACAGGGTACAGATAAAAAAATGTTTTTAAAATAAGAGATATAGATATCACAGCTCATAGAATTCAGTCTCTGGATGGGATGATATCCACAGGAACCTTTAGGCAGTGAATGCAGTCTATCTCCGCTTGGGTCAGTGTTGGTTGTACAGCCTAACAGCATCAGGGAAGAATGACTTCCGATAGCGCTCCTTCTCACACTTGAGGTGAAGCAGTTGGTTACTGATGGTACTGCTCAATTCTATCACTGTCTCATGTATGGGATGGGAGTTAATCTCCAGAATGGAGATCAACGTGGATAGTATGCTTCTCTCATCTGCACTGGTTCTAGAGAGCTCCACAGGACTGAGCTTGCCCTTCTAATCAGTCAAGTCTCTTCCTCTCCCTGGTTGAGATGCTGGTACCCCAGCAGGTCACTTTGAAGAAGATAGCTGGTGCCGACACATAGTTAAAAAAGATGTGCATTCTGCACTCTAAAAGCTCTCAGCCTCCTAAGCAAGAAAAGTCTGCCGTTGCCCTTTCTGTATAGTGCGTCCATGTTAATTGCCCAATCCAGCTTATTATTGAGGAGTACACCCAGGTACTTATAAGTGTTGACTATCTCAATGTCCATCGCCTGGATGTCCACTGGTTAAGGAGGATGTCTGTGCTTGCGGAAGTCTACAACCATCTCCTTAGTTTTCCCAGCATTGATCCTAAGGTCGCTCTGCTGGCATCAATCCATAAATTCCCAGGTCCATTGTCTGTATTCCATGTCATCCTCATGTAGGTAGCAACTAGATGAGTTGTACCTGAAGTCTGCAATGTACAGTGTGAAGAGGAAAGGAGCAAGAACTGTACCCTGAGGTGCCCCTGTACTATAGATCAGTGTCTGACACACAGTTCTGGACTCTCACATACGGAGATCGGTTTGTCAGGTGGTATACGATCCAATTGGAGAGGTGGTGGTATGGTATGGTGTTGAAAGCACTGGAGAAATCAAAGAACACTATTCTGACAGTGTTCCCTGGTTTCTCTAGGTGAGAAAGAACTTGGTGAAGAAGGTGGATAATGGTGTTGTCCACCCCAATGCCAGACTAATAAGCAAACTGTAGGGGAAAGCCTATGCTGTGAAAAACTTTAGAACTGTTTGTACTGCTTGGAATTGTACTGTGAACATTACTATCTATTCAGTAAGGGAAAGACTTTATTTATCATAATTAAAACAGCCTGGTCATTGATCTCCCTACACAATCCATGTTTTGCTTTCTTGTTCCCCTGTAAGGCTACACTTTCATCCACAAAAAATGCCATATCTGTTCTCAGCATGTGTATGGTATTGCAGCTCAGTCCTATGCATGTCAATGGAACTTAGCTGCAACATTTCACACATCCCATGGACATGGTCCTGTCTCTGGGTGAAAACATCCATGTTCTCATCCTGGGCAACTGGCTACACTAGATCATTCATATTACTGTTCACTGCCATAATTACTGTAACTTAGCCTCCCCAGACAACCAGGTATTGTTGCCCTTCACCCTTTACCACACTGTATTATAATTTACTACCTGACCATCCAGTACTATATGGTGGTTTATGATGGTATTACTTGAGAACTGAATTGGAGTATTATGCTGGACCTATATGACAGTAATATAGAGCAAGATATACACATCTTTAAATTTATGAGAGTAAAAACAGTGAGCAGGAGCCCCTACTTTGTTTGATTCCCTGATGCCATTTTTTAAATAAAACCAGAGCAAGAAATCAAATTTGCGCACTGGGTAGCATTAAAATTAAAAGTTTTATAGAACTCAAGTCTGTTGAGAAAAAGAAGTATAATATGTGAATGTGCAGTCTGTGAATATTTATTTTCTTAATGTAAATAATAATGAAGTTGCTTTCTCTGTAATTTTTCTCTCCTAACCTTGCAATAATGGAGGGAATTCAACATTGATTTGAAAAGGAACCTGGGTCCTCAGAGCTGGAACACTCTCTGTGATACTCATATGTTACCATGACTAATAGAAACATCTCTTCCAATTTGTAATTAACATTCACCTAGCTTTACTACTAAAGGGGCAAAGATGTTATTAGAAAATAATATGTTTGTGGTACAACACATTTTGTGTATGTCTTAACATACTGAACCAGGAGAGGAAAATGATTATGTAGATTATACAAAGTACTGAGACCAATTCATTTTTCAACAGGGTGCAATATGTATGACTAACCTAGTAGGAAATTTGGTCCTGTCTTTCCTTTACCTGTAGTATTTTAAAGATCATTTCTCTTAAATGAATGTAATTCATTATTATTTCAATTGTTCCCAAAATATTTTAGATATTACATTATTAGAAGTGTATAGAGACAGGTGTGTGTATGAGTGTGTGCGCCTGGTCACAGCTAATGTCATCTACATGTATACTAAAAGCCAAAGCCAAATGACTTAGATAATACCAGTATTCCTTTTATAAAATAATACAATTGTGCGTCTTTCGATATTTAATTTGCTACATGTAATGTTCATTGCAATTGAAATTGTTTAAATAAGCTAAATGGAACATGACCTTATCAGCAATACTGACTGAAAAGTATAATTTTTACATAAAAATGGACCATGCAGTTGGTGTCTGAAAATGACAGAGAATAGAGAATGTGAAGAACATGGTAAAAACATAAAGTCCGGCACAGCAAAAGCTTAAAAGGAACATAAAATCTCATCATATATTATTCAAGCAAAAGTAAGTGAATGCACTTAGCAATTGTACTTTATGTTTTAATAGATCACAATGATAAGTCATATATTGTAATGATAAAACATCATAATATTCTAACAGTATTTAGACTTATTATTCAACTATTACTATTATGTATTTTCACTCTGTCTCAGCCACAGGAAATAGATTCAAATCTGTGCCATGTATAACTGCAAGTTACTTATACATTCCATCTAAACAGGGTGTTCTGGAAATGGTAATAATAAGTACTGAACTTAGTAGGATACATATTGTTTAGAAGGTACAACAGCTTCTCAATATAGAGATCTAAATAGGAAGAAGAGATTTTCTCAGTTTTCTTAGATTGTGTATAACACCATAATGGCAGACACATTCTAATGTGTGTTTTATTGTACATTTTAATAGGAATACATAAAATATGTTCAAATAATATTTACTAATATTTGAAATAAGTTGACAAGTAACATTTACAGCCAAAATTGCAATGAAACATTTATTGATCAACAAAAATAAAATGAGATAAATGTAAGGATTTTAGTAATCTCTAGGAAACTTCAGTTTCAATCAGATCTCTGCCGTACAAAAAAGATGTGTGCTTCCTTTAAAACAAAATGAGTTGTTCTTTGTAGACAAGCAATGAGGCTGCTACTGCTGATCTGTTGAGGACAACTGCTACTTGGTATTTTGTCAGGGAATAAATGGGCTGCACTGGATACTTGTCTTCTTCATATGCACTTCAAGAGGAAAGAGTTACAAGATGATCCACGGGAGCAATCACACAGCTTGCCAATTCGGGGACCTTGCTTCACTGCGCATCTCTCGCCAATATCACACTGAGCAGGGGGATAAAGACACAGCATAGAGCCTACTTTATTATGATATAACCAGCAGTGATCTCCTAATGTGTTTCTAGATAACTCATGCTTTTCAGTCAGCAAAAACATCTTAATAACAGCAGAGCTACTGGAAAAGTTTTACACATCCATTAATCACTAATAAACCAAAAGTTTATTCTGGCCATTTAATAGTGTTTTAAATGATTTTACTTATACTGTACATAAATGATTCATTTAACTATGTTATGTCTACTAATTAAGGGCTCCTTGATATATGTCTGGAAATCAGCTTCAGTTTCCCTCCAGGGCGATGCAGAAATGCTGGAGAGAAACTGAAGCTAAAACTGAGCCCGCAGTTTTCTATGAGATTGTTAATATCAGATATTAAATGGACAGAAAAACGTTGCACTCTATATGTCACAGTCTGGCATGATCAGTCTATAGATGCAGGATCTGTGCACTAAGTGCATATAGACATATATCAGTTCTAATGCTGGATATTAAACAGCGCTGTACAGAAAAATGCTGGCCTCTACATTTCACAGTCTGGCGCTATCAGTCTATAGATGCAGAATCTGCTCACTAAGTGCATATAAACATATGGCCAGACACAAATGATGTATGTGCACCCAGCCTAATACTGATAGCATTGTACTAAAATACAATGTGTGTCTTTCAGACTTTCATAAAACTACTGAATTGTTGGAATTACATATAAATCTCAGCAGAACAGCTTATTTCACTATAGTATATACTAATATACAGTAATAGAACACAAATTAGTACAATGAATAATTACGGATGAATGTTCTCACCAAAGGAATCTGTGCTCGCTTTTGGTAAACAGGATACCTGTCCTGAAATTTCTCCAATAATTCCTCCATTGCCTCTACCTGAAGAAACATATATATACGTACAATAATAATAATACGCTGACATAATAGCAAACAAAAGATATATGACATTATGCTAATCAGAAATCGTTGAAACGCTTAAAGAGTCAATTCAAGCAGAGGCACTATGAACAATAATACAATAATGAAAAATCATAAACACAAGAGCAAGCAATCAAGTAGGACTGACCAGTTCTTTCTCAGAAGAAGAAGGATTTTTCTTTACAGTGAAATCTTCTACAGAGGTTTCCCTGGAAGACTGGGCATGACAGAGGCAGGAGAGGAGGATGCTGGCACAGAGGAGCCTGAAGAGTATTGAGGAACTGTTCATGGTGCTGAAAGTTTAGCTCTGCTTCTTCCTGTCCTTGAGTCTATCAGGTGATGACTCCAGTGCCCCTGACATGGTGCTTTTAAATTCATACTGCCCCTCCCGCTCTGTGAGCTCAAGCAGATTCTGGAGACAGAACCTAAGTGTGATTCGTTGCTTAGTCACTGATAATTCTCAACCCTCCAATGAGGTTCATAGAACACAATCAATATTCTTCATGATGACTACTGGGAAAGAGCAGCATTTGCAATGGATTTGTTATCAGGTTCATTTCTTAACAGTAACAATGCCTATGGATACTATGAGAGATGCCTACCAATCTAGGTTGTTGTAGTAGAGAGGGAATTGTGGGGGCAAAACATATGACAACCTTTCTGAACTAGCATTTCAATTTGTGTTATAGAATACATCATTTCATAACTTGTCTGTGGTTCAGATGCAGCTGTGGTTCAGATGATTTCACTTTAGACATAGGCAACTTTCCTGCAATTCGTTTCATGTCGTAGAATTTGAAAAAAAAAATAATATGGTTTGTGTCCGAATTGATTCAATGTATATCAAAGTTGTTCCCATTGCCCAGAAAATTGGTATATAACACCCTCCAGACTCAGAGGACTCACATTTTATTTATGAAACAAACGTATCTCTTTTTGTATTGTGCATTGGTGTTATGCTTTTTCATATTAGAAAGCTTCCAAAAATGTTCCCTTACTGGGGATATAGGGTGTTTAAACACACACAGTAATATGGAAAAAAAATATGGAAAAAAAACTGTGACTTGTTGGGACCAAATGTAAAAAAATTATACCTTAACAGGTCCAGATCCCTACCCCTGTATATACACATTAATGTTAATGTCAGAAGAAAGAGTGGCTTGTTCCACACAAGGGTCCAAAAATTATGCTTTAATGAGGGCAGAATGCCTGCTTGTATTTATTCACGCACAAGTGTTAATTGTCAGAAGAAAGAGTAGCTTGTCCTGAATAAGCCTGGAAAAAGCAGCTGCAGCCCTACAGTACAGAACATGATGGTAGGCAGGTAGACAGTGGCGTGATGGAGAAAGCAGCCATATGGTACAGAACATGATGGTAGGTAGGCTGAAAGTGGCAGTGACATGGTTGGGCACCATCAGCAATGGCCGATCTATTCATCAACCTCATCTGTGAAAATCCTCATGGATCCATGCCTCATTCACTTTGACAAAAGTTATGTTTTGTACCCTGGCAAATGACATCTTAGTCTGTCACAGTGCCCTCTGCCCAGAAAACCGTCTCTGAGCCTGACACTGGAGGCTAGGCAAGAAAGAGCATACTGAGCCTGTTCAGGCCACTGTTCCAGTCTGCCTGTCCAGAAGTCCAAGCGGTCAGAGAATATGGTATGCCCCAGAGAAAGGTCAGAGACCAGGTAGGACTCTACCTATGTGTTAAAGCAGTAGGTTTCCTGGCATGGCACATGAAAGAATTACTCTATCATGTTGATGACACTGAACTGACTGCTGCTGTGGCTTCTGCTGTTTGTGGTAGAGGAGATGGCAGGAGATTGGTGATAGTGCGGGGGGCAGAGAAGGGCCTCAGACACGTGTGCAGCAGACACATGTTCGACAAACAGCTCCGTACACATTGTTTCCGGTAATAAAGTAATTTGGCCTCCCTTTTGGCTGGAGGAATACATTCCCGCATTTTGCTTTGATAGCAAGCATGGCTATCCAGTAATTAACAGACTGCTTCATTTGAATGATACACCTGTCATTACATAAGAAACCAAGCATTGTCAGTTCCCGAGTAGACCCCAAGAGAAGCAGACCTGACCCTGTCAGTTTTTTGGATTGTTTTGAGCTATACATTGCCTCTGCTGTTTATTGCCACTGCAGCCACCACCCTCCTCATCTGATGTTACCTTCTCCTCAACACCTCAATCCAGCTCCAAGGTCCTGTCCAACACTCAATCATCATCATAGTCCTCACACTATTATCAGACTGTGATATGTCATCTGGGGTTCCATGGCCCCCTCCCAATTTCTTGCTCTCTATATCTGCCCCTGTTGATACCGCTGTCCCTGTTTGCCACTGTTGCCTACCACTGCCCCTACCACCACCACTGTGTCTACAAGTGCCAAAACTGCTACTACTACTAATACTGGTCAAATTGCTCTTATACCCACATTGTAACTATCGGTTGATGACACCTGGGTATTTCGCTTTGAAATCTTCTGTTTTCCAGATATTTTATTAAAATATACAGGTTTCTTATAAATGGAAAGTTATGGGTTTCCTAAATGCAAAGTCACATGTTTGGTACACACAGATTATTGCATAGTACTAGCAAAATTGCAAGTGTATTTTCTTTCATTTAAAAACAGAAGCACAATTAAATGTCCCTCCTCTTCTACAAACACACTGCACACTGCTATTGATTGACTTTGAGAATGATCCTGTCACTGCCAGTTCTGTGAGAAGGTCTGGCAGACGTTCTTATCTACTTCTTGTATGATGTTCTTTGTTTTGGTTTCACTTTCTCATCTCCTTTCCTTCTGCCAAGTGTCACTTATTTAGACTAATCGTCTTCCTTTATATTCCCTCCCATACTGCCTCACTTTGCGGTTACTACTACTTCCTGGATGAAGTGTTCACTGCTGGAGGCTGCTTCTGCTGTTTGCTCAGATAAGTCCTTTACTTTATTGTGTTTCCTTGCTGGCTTGATTCTAGGTGACCCTGACTCCGTCCATTTTAAGTGCAGGGAGCCGGTGGTCGTGTCCCCTCACTATTATAGGGTTTTCAGGTGTCACACAGACTTAGGTACGTGGGCATACAATCGTCTACCATTGAGACTCTTGCATGTGCATAGCAGTCAGGGGGAGCTCTTAGGGTTATATAGGGCTCACCTATAAGCTCCTTAGTTTGGGATCAAGCCAGTCGCTTGTTTATTTATAAGTTCCAGCTATCTGCAAACTTCATCCGTGACAGATCCATTGTTGGCACTGAAATTTATTTGAACTAAGTATGCATTTAATAACACTGGGTGCAATGCAAAAATGCATCTGCCCTACCACCAATATAATGATGCAATGTTGGCAATGACATTTCTATGGAATATGTATGCGTTTAATAACACAGGTCCAAAAATAAAATTTCTGTACTATAAAACACATGGTATGAAGCAATAATGCATCCGCCTACCACCAATATAACAATGTAGTGTTGGCGTTGAAATTTCCACGAAATATGTTTGTGTTTAAAGAGTAACTAAACTTTTAATGTCCCAAATGTCCTAATGATAATTTTTCGAATGTATTTTATTCATTTTGCATTTTTACTAGAGATATTCCGCACTAAAGTGTATATTTCCCTGTGCACTTTAAATTTTTACTAGAGATATTCCACCCTAAAGTGTATATTTCCCTGTGCACTTTAAATTCACTATTCTTCACACTGCTGTAATGTACAACTACTAGGCTAAACTGCAGCAGCTCATGTGACTAACTAACTCAAAGCTTTGGCTCAGTTTCTCTCGTCCAATTACTTAATATCTACACAATTATATTATTTTCTTATTCTGTGGTTTCCCTATATTGTCCCTAATCACACTACAATAGTTGCTTGAGGCTCAATATACTGTACTGTGAAATAGTTTTTTGGCCAACACTTCAGACACACTCCTTTCTAGTCAGAAGCTGAACACAATATGGTGTTTCTGCAGGTCCAGCATAGGCATCTCTCTGCCTACTGCCCCCGGGTTGGCTGATCCAAGATGTCTGTCAGGACAAGCCTTCCTCCCAGTGTCATGTGATCCTATGTCTTCTTCCTCCCTTGTGGTTTTTCACTGCTAAAATTAACAGTAAAATGGCACTGGGCACCGTTTTTACACGATTCGTCTTATACTATTCAAACATCTTTGGATTTGTTTTGCGAACAAATTTTCATGAAATTCATAACTAATCCAATTTGTTTATAATCAATTCTCTCATGCTTGGTTCATATCTCAGGGACACATAAATCTAGTAGTCTCTTCCTCCAGAGGAACAGACCACCGGACGTACCATACCCGGCACAGCCAGACACACCACACTCCACCGGATCTCCATTGACTGTAATAGGAACCAACAAATTTCCTGCATAAATGCCAGCTTTCTGCTGGACAAACACCGCCACATGTAGTGACATTTGTCTTGTAGAAAGCTGGCATTCATGTCAAAAACCCGCTGCGGCAGTGTCCGGTGCTATGTGGCAGTGTCTGGCTATATTGGGACAGACTACCAGTTTTCATGCCAAAGCTGTTAATGTAGACAAACTCTGTTGACTGCACTTTCCAATTTACATCCCATACTGAGCTTTTATTTTATTTCACTCATTTTAAAACTTAATGTTGTTACGTCTTTTCTCTGTTATTTCTCCTGGAAATGTATAAAAAATTTACAACAGAGTGTCAGGGTCCTTTTATGCGGACAGATGTTCTGAATTATAATGCGTGCTGATTGGTGATAAAAGGCATGACGATTGGCGCTCATTAACCACATTTACATGCAGCAATTACCTTTTAGTTTTCATTTGTTGACAGCATTTCCCCCTTTTTATTTTTTTACATGGGCAAGGTTCTGACAGTAGATAATAAACTTTGGTGCTGCATAAAATATTGATCACCCAATAAATTAGTATTTGCTTGTTTGTCCGATGAATGGTGGGATGTTTACATCAGACAATAATCAGGTTCAAGCGTTGTTCGTTCCCAAGTAAAATTCCCCTTACTTTTGCTGTTGTGAAAAGGGGGTGTCCCTACAGATTCTGATACGTTCTAATCTGTGCTGCTGGTGTCACAGCGTATAGGGACATGCCTCTCTGAAAAGGAAAAACAATGAACAACACAGTATTCTACGAAAAGACACCACAGGATTGTCATTTTATTGTATGTGGAATCTAAATACAGATGTAGCAATTGTTTACAGTACATAACACACTTCCGAGTACTTGAACTATTAGAACAGCACTAGGTAAATAGCATAAAGTGTCGTAGCATGTTATTAGTCTAGTGCCAGCTGTACTTTTAATAGACATCCCTAAGGCTACTTTCACATTAGCGTTTTTCTTTTCCGGCATAGAGTTCTGTCACAGGGGCTCTATACAGGAAAAGAACTTATCAGTTTTATCCCCATGCATTCTGAATGGAGAGTAATCCATTCAGGATGCATCAGGGTGTCTTCAGTTCAGTCATTTTGACTGATCAGGCAAAAGGGAAAACCGTAGCATGTTACAGTTTTATCTCCGGCGAAAAAAAACTGAAGACTTGCCTGAATGCCTGATCTAGCATTTTTTCCCATAGGAATGTATTAGTGCCGGATCCGGCATTCAGAATGCCGGATCCGTCCTTACGGTCTGAGCATGCGCAGACCTTTAAAAATGAGAAGGAAAAAAAAAAACGGCTCTGTTTTGCCTGATGACACCGGAAAAACTGATCCGGTATTGCAATGCATTTTTCTGACTGATAAGGCATTTTTCAGACTGATCAGGATCCTGATCAGTCTGAAAAATGCCTGATGAGTCAGAAAAAATGACATCCGTTTGCATACAGTTTGCCTGATCAAGTAGGCAGTTCAGACAACGGAACTGCCTGCCGGAATCAAACAACGCAAGTGTGAAAGTACCCTCACCAGGTTCTCTTTAAGGGGTGTAGCTAAATAGAGACTATTTTCTTCTTTCTGGAGGATATCTATTTTGCATACTTTTCTAAGGTTAGTTCTCGCTACTTTTTATTAAATCTACACAAGGGGAACCAGTACTTGTTCAGTGAGGCTACTCTAACAGAAACACAACTCACTACAAGAATCAGGAGATAGGCTATCATGAGACATGTAAATAAACATGTATCTTTATTTTGTTGTTTTTGTAGTTATAGTAGGATCTCTAGTAAGATATCACTGGAGGCATTCCTCTACAATCCTCGGAAGAGGTCCTTTACATAATTAACAGGGAACCAATGTTCTTTAATGTTGCTTGGACAATTAACTTACATTTATTATTAATGGATTCAGCAAAAGTAAACCAAATCACAACTAATGTAAATTGTACAACTTAATTTGCTTGTCCATTTAAAATAAATATAGCAGTAAAAGTGGTCAATGACCTTGACTCAAAGACAATAATGTATGGAGGGTATACCAATACATAAATATTGTAGAAGATTCTACACAGGCAACAATCAGGGCAATTATATGGAAGGAGAGTTCCTAGAAATGCTCAATCTTGATAATTACCCTGTGTATTGACAATTACAGTGACAAACATTTATAATAATGGACTCAAAGAGCAGTTATAATTGTATAAAGGTGCTGCCACACCCGACATCACCCGCAGTTTCCGCAGTTTGTTGATCTGGGGCATTCAGGCCAAGGATGAAAGATGTCACGGACCAGTGAGTGTGGACCCACTGTGCCAGCTAACTGGTTTGGCTTTGGGCTAAACGCTAAGGGCATTATTAAAACTCTCTCCTGGTATTCACCCTCTAACCCCTGTACAGGGATCTGGACTTCTCTGCAGGAGACCAACCAGAATGCTACGGGTACCTCTTGGGATAGTCCCACTATAGTTTGCAGCTAACCCACTGTGGCCAGGGACTCTTGTACAAGCACTGGGTGGTCAGAATAACAGAAAATGCACCAAAACTGCATGTATGCTCTGAGCAGTCACTTAGACCAGAATGCTGTTTTTTTTTATGCAGGAAGCACACTGGAACAGTGGTGTAGACAGATTTACAGGCAGGGTAGTAGTGCAGAGACAGGCAGGGCAGGCATATAGAAGTGGCTGATGAACTGGGTTAACTCAAATTACAAACAAAACTGAAAGGAAAAGTGCAGAATAACACATGCAGGGTGGATCAGGCCTGGAAACAGACTTGATACACAGGAAAATTGCATACAGAACACAGAAGAATAACTGAAGTACTAGACTTCAATACACCATTGCTGGTCATAAAGGAACCATGAAGCTCAGACACCCTCTGCCTGGACAGGGTGGATGAAAATACCCAGGGACACCTAGCCACTGGCTGGGGAAGGATTAGAAAGTGCTAACACTGGCCCTTTAAGCGGCCAGAGGTGAGCACATGTGTGCCCTAAGGTGACTGGAGCACTGGAGAGCAACATGAAGGCTATTAAAATGTAGTTTATTTGAGAAGATGGAATAACTAAGAACATGCACTTTACTGTTTGAAACATGTGAGCATATTTTGGCTGAACATTTGATGTTTTACCTGGTGTGAAAATACATGTATAGACTTTTATCAGTGGTGGAACAAACCTTTTTTTTGGGGCTAGCAATATGGAGGTACAAACTTACAAGGAATGCCAGGGGCCAGGTTTCTGGATGGCAAGGGGTACAGCAGGAACTATGGTCCTAGTAGCACTTTCGCCCTTATGCCCTCTTTTCTTCAGGCTGGACCTTTGCAAAAATGTATCCTTGATATTCTCCTTAGGCTCTCAAGATCTTTCTTCTGGAGCATAGACTTTCCAGTCCACCAGAAAATAATTTTGCTCCTGACTCACTCCAAGAATGTTTTGGATTTCATAGGTATTCTCTGAACTGACTGGAGAAGAGGTTTGGGTACAACCTCTAGAATACTAATTGAAGACTACTGGCTTTAGAAGAGAAAAATAAAGGAATCATGAAATGATGCAGGAAGGCACAGGATTTATTGTCTTGATGACTTCAAATGGTCCAATGAAGCGAGGAGCCAATTTGTATAATGGTACTTTGAGCTTAATGTACTTTGAGGAAAGCCATACTTTGTCATCTGGAGAAAACTAAAGAGGAATGTTATGTTTCCAATCTGTAAACAATTTCATTTGAGAGTTTTTTTCCAATGCAGTCTTAGACTCCGGACAGATTTCAGAAAAATTCACTTTTGACACGACAGCTGTTGGTACTCCAGAGGTTAAGGCTACAGGTAGTGGAATATAGGGTTAGTGACCATACACAATGAGAAATGAACATTTACCTGTGGATTCACTGGCATGATTTTTATGAAAACTCTGCCCAAGGCAATAAGTCAACCCAGTTGTCCTGATAAACATTAGTGAAATGGCGTAAAAAAACTGGTAACAATTTGATTGACAAGTTCTGTCTTCCCATTAGACTAGGGGTGGTAAGCCAATGAGGAGTCCAATCATACATCCAATAGTTTACACACAGCTTTCCAGAAGTTTGGAGTAAATTGGACACCTCTGACAGACACAATATGAGAGATCATAGAGACAGAAGATATACAGGAAAACCATCCAGCTGGCTGGAAGGAGACCAGATGATGTTATAAAGTGCATCATATTAAAAAAAATATATCCACCATCCAGATAACTGCCTACTCAGAAGAGGGTCAGTAATAAAATCCATTGAGAGATGTTCCCAGGAAGCTTCTGGAACTGGAAGAGAGAGAAAAAGACCAGTAGGATTTTGCTTGGGTGTTTTATTTGTAGCATATGTAGAATAGGCAGAGACCAAATTCTTAATATATCCCTGAGCATGGATGGCCACCAGTAGTAGTAGAAAATTAACTTGAAGGTTTAATGCTGCTCTGGATGTCCAGCTACCTTGAAACACCGTCCCCAGTTCAAGACCAGTTCCCTTTTGGTTTCAGGTGCAAAAGTCTTACCAGGAGGAATGTTCTTCATACTGTCAGGAGCCATTGCACTTTTTACAGGATCAATGATATATTATGTTTTTTTCTCTTGATCAGAAGGATTGAAGGATCTTGATGAGGAATTGCCTGTAATGTTTTTGTCTGCTGCACAGAAATGAAGAAAAAATTTTTTATTGAGCAAAAAACAAGAACCATCTGGTTGGCGGGGGGTTACATCCTGGTTTGAAGACATTTAAAATGTTTATGATCTATGTAAATTACAGCTGGATGACTTGCTTCTTACAGAAGATAACACCATTCTTCTACAGTCGATTTGAAAGCTAATAGTTCTCTGTCTCTTATGAAGTTGTTGCATTCAGGATCAGTGAAGGCTTAGGAAAGAAACTCACATGTCACCATCTTGCCAGGGGAGAACATTTTAGTCAACACTGCCTCCGCTCCAGTAGAGAAATCATCTACTAATAAATCGTCTATAGTAGTTTGCAAAGCATTGAATAACGTGTAGACCAGATGGGTGAGGCCGATTTAGAACAGCAGTACATTTTTCTGGATCTTTTTCCACACCTTTATCTGAAACTGTATATACAAGGAACAACAAAGAAGATTTTTCAAAAATACCTTTTTAAAATTTTCTGTAGAGTCAATTTTTCCACGGTCTCTGAAGTACTATACAGGCATGCTTGTGGTGAAATACAAGGTCATGGGAAAAGATCAGAATACCATCAAGGTAAACAATGCTTTTGTTCAGGAGGTATCTGAATATATCATTGACAAATTCCTGAAATACAGCAGGTGCTTTACTTAAACCAAAGTGCATAACCAAGTACTGGTATTGCCCATCATGGGTATTGAGAGCAGATTTCAACTCATCGCCTTGGTAGATTTGGATCAAAGTGTAGGCCCCATGTAAATCCAGTTTTGAGAAAAATTTAGCCCCATGCAGACGATCAAGAAGTTCTGAGGTTAGTGGCAGTGGATACTTATTCTTGATTGTACAGACATCTATAGTCAATGTATGGATGAAATAATTCATCTTTTTTTGTTTGCAAAGAAATATCCGGCACCAGCAGGAGAAGATGATTTTCAGGTAAACCCCTTATCTGATTTTTCTTTTATATACATAGCTTTTGTTACGAGAAGAGATAAACACGGTCACAAGGGGGTCTGGATCCAGGAAACAAGTTTATTGGGCAATCATATGGATGGTGGGGTGGCAAGTCCTCTGCCTCCTGATTATCGAATACATAAGCAAACTGGCAGCAGACAGTTGCCAGACCTTCCAAATTCAAAGGTCCAGAGAACTGGATAATGAATATGGAGCTCTGGCAGTCCCAAGAGTTGTCTGTTTAGGAAGTACCAGAGGAGATATCTTCTCAGAATGAAATACTCCAACTTGCAGATCCAAGGGTTCAGGGACTAACTGCACGGACTCAGACAAAGTTCTCCCATCGAAGGACATTGCCAACAACAGTCTTTGAGGTGCTGAATTGGTATCTGGTACTGATCCACCATGGCCCGTTACAGAAAGTTACCTGCCAAACGAGAATCAAGGAGGGCTGATGCAGAATACAGAGTCACATGCAAGGACAGTTATGGAGAGGAATGATCTTAACTTAGGGCTGCCTCTCCAACAGACCCTAGACTCTGTAGTTTCATTTCTTTATGGTTAAGGTGCGGACAAAATTACCATTGTCTCTACAATACAGACACAGTCGCTAAGTAAGTCTGTGGTTACGTTCATCCTCAGACAGTCTTACTCTATCCACCTGCATAGGTTCAGGTAATGACATAGACGATGAAGGAGAAGAAGAGATTGGTCCTTGAAATTTAGGTGCCAGTCGAAAAGTTCTTCTTTCTTTACCAATCTCCTTAGCATACTCATGAAACTACGAATCAATCCATGTAGCCAGAGTTACCAGGGCATCCAGGTAGGTATGTCCCGGCCAGACAACTCATCCTTAAAGGAGTAGTCTCACTTTAGCAAAGGGCATTCATTATGTAGACAAAGTGAATACAAAGCACTTACTAATGTATTGTGATTGTCGATATTGCTTCCTTTGCTGTCTTGATCCATTTTCCCAGCACATTATACACTTCTCGTTTCTATGGCTATGAGCATCCTGTAATCCAGCATCGGTGGCCGTGCTTGCACACTATAGGGAAGCGAGTTGGCCTCTCTGGTGGCCAGAACCATTGAAGTGCACATACCTGTAGGCTGGAGATTTTTCCTATAGTGTGCAAACATGACCACCGATGCTGGATTACAGGATGGTCATAGCCATGGAAACGAAAAAGGTATAATGTGCTGTAAAATGAGTCTAGCCAGCAAAGGAGACAATATGGACAATCACAATGCATTAGTAAGTGCTTTGTATTAGCTTTCTCTACATGATAAATGCCATTGGCTGGAGACAACCCCTTTAATTCTGCCAGAGTGTCCTTTCCAGAGGGCTGCAACCACCTCCTGATTAAAGGGTATTTTACTTGCAATACATCCTGTGCAATCTATATCTTAAAATGCCCATGTGGCAGGGCATATGTTGGACAGACATGTGTCCTGTCAAAATAAGAATTAATGAGCATAGATCAACTATTAGGAGAGCCTTGTAGGATTGAAATGAAGGGTCAATAAAAAGTGACTCTAAGGAGGCTGTAAAAAAAAAATCCACTTATGAGACAGGAGTGCTGAAACATTCTGTTGAAATGAGACACAAGGGGCCAGATTTATCATTAGCTCAGGTCAGAATAATGGAGTGAAAAAGTCCCCCAAAAAGTCCCAAACGCTAAAACTGCGCACAAATTTGCGACTTTTTTCTGCTCTGCACTATGCTCGCCAGTTTTCTGAAAGTGGGCGTGTTTTCTTATGTAAATGAATCTCTAGACAGATTTACTATTGGGACTATTTAAAAGGTCGCAGAAAAGTCGCAAAAAAGCCGCAATTTCACTCCAGTGAGGACCATGCTTATCTTATGAGACTTTTTAATAGAACATGCGACTTTTTCAAAAAAACTTGCAACTTTTTCGTAAAGATGTGCGACTTTTGTAAAGCTGCTTACTGGCGGATAAACTGCTACCGTCAAACCACATTTATTACAGTCTTAAAGGGCCGATCATAAATCTGAATTGGCTAAAACTGACTTTAGCCATATGTGAAAGTGGAGTGAGCTGTCAGAGTCATGATAAATCTGGCCCATGGTGTTTGTTCTGAAATGGTTGGTATTGGAGGAGGTCAAGGTGTGAGAAAGGCTACTTTAAAAGGAAGTTTATTGGATTTTAACACTTGATACTATCAGCCCTAACAGGTTAAATGAGAACTATAGCTTTAATCTATTCCTTTAATTCAAGTTGTGAACCTAGAATACATGCTTTATATATATATATATATATATATATATATATATATATAAGTGGCAGGAGATCTGTGAGACTGGCAACACATGGTTTGATCTGACAGGTTTTCCTTGTGGATCAATAGGTGTCTGTGTTGTTTCTGGTATGGCCACACCCCTTGCCTCCTCCTTGTTGCTTATGTGGTCATTTAACCTTACTTATTTATAGTTGCTTCTCCCACTATGCTGTGCGGTTTATATCTTCAATACCTGTGGATTATTTGTGGTTGGATCTCGATTGAGTTCCTGGTGCTTCCATAGCCTCTTTGAAGTTAAGTCTTTTCTTTCCCTTTTCTATTTTGTTTGGGTTCTGTGTGTTGCTATTGTTTGTATTAGTCCTGCAGTAGACTCCTGTTCGGGCTTAATAGGACTCTAGGTATTCCTACGTATGAACTCATCTACCTTTGGGGTCTGTTTATACTGGTAGTCTGTCAGGATTTTGGTTAGGGTTTTCACTAGGAGGTGTCCATCTTCCTTCCCTAGTTCTCAGGCCTGATTCCCTGTTTCCCCCTTCCCTCCTATTCTTGGTGTGGTGTTTCCCTCCCACACCAATGTGTCATAGTACTGTTAAAGATCAGTGATTGTGGACCCATTGTGCCAACTAACTGGTTTTGCTTTGGGCTAAACCCTAAGGTTGTTATAGTGACGCTCCCCTGGTATTCCCCTTTAACCCCTGTACAGGGATCTATACTTTGCTGTAGGGGAGCAAGCAGACAGCTACGTCTTAGGATAGTCCCAGTATAGTTGGCAGCTTACCCACTGGAGTCAGGGATTCTGATGCAAGCACCGGGAGCTCCGAATAACATAAAACACACAAAAAATGCACCGAAACCACAGGCATGGTCTGAACAGTCACTTAGACTAGAATGCTGTTTTTGGGGTCCAGGAAGCACACTGGAATGTTCACCTGGAATCCTAGGTGTCAGTTCACACCTGGCTGAATGCTCAGCCACAGAATAGTTCACTGGCAGGATTCCAGGCGGCCTGCATGCCTGTTTGCAGTCTTCAGCCTAGAGGACTCCACAGCTTCACTGTCAGATGGAGGAAAATCCACCCCACCTGATAGTGATGACTGCTTTTATAAGCCTGCCAAGACCCGGCCTGGAATGTGGGGAGTAGCCACCCACCCAGCACTTTGGCTACTCCTAGCTATACTGAACAGCTGAAGTGTCAGACTGCAGTCTGCAATAATGACACTTCAGGGGGAAAAACGGCTCTTACCTCACCGAGGCCAGGAACTTCGGTGACACATACCGACCATCAATGATGGCCCCTTGTTCCTTCCTACAATATATATATATATATATATATATATATACAGTTCTGTTCAAAATAATAGCAGTGTGTTTAAAAAAGTGAATAAAGCTCAAAATCCTTCTAATAGCTTTCATTTCCATACACACAAATGCATTGGGAACACTACACATTCTATTCCAAATCAAAACATGAAGAAAAATATATCAAATTTGTGTTGTTCCTCTAAGAACAATGAAGAAATTTGAATATTAGACTGTTAAAAAAAATAGCAGTGTTTGTATTCTTTTAAATTGAAAAATGTTTGAAGATTTTGCTTTCCTTTGAATCACTTAACTAATATTTAGTTGTATAACCACTGTTTCTGAGAACTGCTGTACATCTGTGTTGCATGGAGTCAACCAACTTCTGGCACCTGTGGACAAGTATTCCAGCCCAGAATGATTGGACTACATTCCACAGTTCTTCTCTATTTCTTGGGTTTACCTCAGAAACTGCATTTTTTATGTCACCCCACAAGTTTTCTATTGTATCAAGATTCGGGGATTGGGCTGACCACTACATAACGTCCATCTTGTTAGTCTGGAACCAAGATGTTGCACGTTTACTGGTGTGTTTGGGGTCGTTGTCTTGTTGGAACACCCATTTCAAGTGCATTTCCTTTTCAGCATAAGGCAGCATGACCTCTTCAAGTATTCTGATGTATTCAAACTGATTCATGATCCCTGGTATGCCATAAATAGGCCCAACACCGTAGTATGAGAAACATCCCCATATCATGATGCTTGCACCACCATGCTTCACTGTCTTCACAGTGTACTGTGGCTTGAATTCAGTGTTTGGGGGTTGTCTGACAAGCTGTCTCTGGCCACTAGACCCAAAAAGAACAATCTTACTTTCATCAGTCCATAAAATGTCTCTTTAGGCCAGTCAATGTGCTCCTTGGCAAATTGTAACCTCTTCAGCACATGTATTTTTTTCAACAGTGGGACTTTGCAGGGGCTTCTTGCAGATAGCTTTGCTTTACATAGGCGTCTACTAATTGTAACAGTACTCACAGGTAACTTTATACCTTCTTTGATCTTCCTGGAGCTGATTGTGGGCTGAGTCTTTGCTATTTTGGCCATTCTTCTATCCATTCGAATGGTAGTTTTTCGCGTTCTTCCACGTCTTTCAGATTTTGGTTGCCATTTTAAAGCATTAGCGATCATTTTAGCTGAGCAGCCTATCATTTTCTGCACTACTTTATATGTTTTCCCCTCTCCAATCAACTTTTTAATCAAGGTACGCTGTTCTTCTGAACAATGTCTGGAACGACCCATTTTCCTCAGAATTTCAGAGAGAAATGCACTGTAACCAGCATGTACAACATTTGCTGCCCTCCTTCCTTAAATAAGGGCAATAATTGCCACCTGTTTTTCAAAGAATGAATGACCCCCCTCATTGAACTCCACACTGCTATTATTTTGAACATGCCCCTTTCAATTAGTGATTCAATTACACAGTGGGTAGAATGTGAAGTTTGGCCAGAGTGCTAATGTTGGCAATAAGGCAACATTGAGTGTCACCATAAAGTGGCCTGGGAAAACTGTGGCACTAATATAGTGTGTAAGAAGGTACCTGGAGTCATTGTGGATGGAAGGTATGTGTTACCAAGGTTCCTGGCCTCGGTGAAGTAAGAGCCAGTATATTATGTGCTAGCTGCAGCTATTGCTAATTAACACCTTGAGAGTTAGCATGGCTGTCATAGCTGATCCGGGACGGCTCTTACTGGGAGTAGCCAAAGTGCAGGGTGGGTGACTACTCCCCATCTTCCAGGCCGGGTTTTGCCAGGCATCAAAAACAGCCAGCACTGCCAGGTGTGTGGATTTACCTCCCTCTGACAGTGGAGCTCAGGGGTCTGTGTGCTGTGAACTGAGGGCTGTGCTGGGATTTGAGATTTGAGTCGGGCTGGAGGACTCAGGCCCCTCTAAAGGCGAACAGGCCGCCTATGGACTTGATGAGGCTGAACGGCTAACAGGGTGTGAATTAACACCCAGGAGAAAAGGTGGTTTTTATTGTTTATGGACTTTCCTTGTGTGTGAAGAAACACCAAGCCACCTGCGTTTTGTGATACACCTTATCTGCATTTTGTTATACACCAATGTGTGAATAAACACAACTGTTTTATTCAAGAACTGTGTACTTTGCCTCTATACTGCATCTGCTAATCCTAACTACCAGAGTGAATCCCCACAAGTGGCACAGCCTGACGCAGCAACCGCTGCATCTCCCAGCAGCCTGCATCACACCTGGCTGAATGCTCAGCCACAGAATAGTTCACTTGCAGACTTCCAGACGGCATGCCTGTTTGCAGTCTTCAGCCTAGAGGACTCCACAGCTTCACTGTCAGATAGAGGAAAAGCCACCCCACCTGATAGTGATGACTGCTTTTATAAGCCTGCCGAGACCCGGCCTGGAATGTGGAGAGTAGCCACCCACCAAGCACTTTGGCTACTCCCAGTAAGAGCCGTCCCGGATCAGCTGTACAGCTATACTAAACAGCTGAAGTGTCAGACTGCAATCTGCAATAATTACACTTCAGGGAAAAAAAACGGCTTTTACCTCACCGAGGCCAGGAACCTCGGTGACACGTACCAACCATTTAATGATGGCCCCTTGTTCCTTCCTACAATATATATATATATATATATATATATATATATACAGTACAGACCAAAAGTTTGGACACACCTTCTCATTCAAAGAGTTTTCTTTATTTTCATGACTATGAAAATTCTAGATTCACACTAAAGGCATCAAAACTATGAATTAACACATGTGGAATTATATACATAACAAAAAAGTGAAAATATGTCATATTCTAGGTTCTTCAAAGTAGCCACCTTTTTGCTTTGATTACTGCTTTGCACACTCTTGGCATTCTCTTGATGAGCTTCAAGAGGTAGTCACCTGAAATGGTTTTCACTTCACAGGTGTGCCCTGTCAGGTTTAATAAGTGGGATTTCTTGCCTTATAAATGGGGTTGGGACCATCAGTTGCGTTGTGGAGAAGTCAGGTGGATACACAGCTGATAGTCCTACTGAATAGAATTTGTATTATGGAAAGAAAAAAGCAGCTAAGTAAAGAAAAACGAGTGGCCATCATTACTTTAAGAAATGAAGGTCAGTCAGTCCGAAAAATTGGGAAAACTTTGAAAGTGTCCCCAAGTGCAGTCACAAAAACCATCAAGCGCTACAAAGAAACTGGCTCACATGCGGACCGCCCCAGGAAAGGAAGACGAAGAGTCACCTCTGCTGCTGAGGATAAGTTCATCCGAGTCACCAGCCTCAGAAATCGCAGGTTAACAGCAGCTCAGATTAGAGACCAAGTCAATGCCACACAGAGTTCTAGCAGCAGACACATCTCTAGAACAACTGTTAAGAGGAGACTGTGTGAATCAGGCCTTTATGGTAGAATATCTGCTAGGAAACCACTGCTAAGGACAGGCAACAAGCAGAAGAGACTTGTTTGGGCTAAAGAACACAAGGAATGGACATTAGACCAGTGGAAATCTGTGCTTTGGTCTGATGAGTCCAAATTTGAGATCTTTGGTTCCAACCACCGTGTCGTTGTGCGCCGTAGAAAAGGTGAACGGATGGACTCTACATGCCTGGTTCCCACCGTGAAGCATGGAGGAGGAGGTGTGATGGTGTGGGGGTGCTTTGCTGGTGACACTGTTGGGGATTTATTTAAAATTGAAGGCATACTGAACCATGGCTACCACAGCATCTTGCAGCGGCATGCTATTCCATCCGGTTTGCGTTTAGTTGGACCATTATTTATTTTTCAACAGGACAATGACCCCAAACACACCTCCAGGCTGTGTAAGGGCTATTTGACCATGAGGGAGAATGATGGGGTGCTGCGCCAGATGACCTGGCCTCCACAGTCACCGGACCTGAACCCAATCAAGATGGTTTGGGGTGAGCGGGACCGCAGAGTGAAGGCAAAAGGGCCAACAAGTGCTAAGCATCTTTGGGAACTCCTTCAAGACTGTTGGAAGACCATTTCAGGTGACTACCTCTTGAAGCTCATCAAGAGAATGCCAAGAGTGTGCAAAGCAGTAATCAAAGCAAAAGATGGCTACTTTGAAGAATCTAGAATATGACATATTTTCAGTTGTTTCACACTTTTTTTGTTATGTATATAATTCCACATGTGTTAATTCATAGTTTTGATGCCTTCAGTGTGAATCTACAATTTTCATAGTCATGAAAATAAAGAAAACTCTTTGAATGAGAAGTTGTGTCCAAACTTTTGGTCTGTACTGTGTGTGTATATATATATATATATATATATATATACACACACACAGTTAGGTCCATATATATTTGGACACTGACACAAATTTTGTTTTATTACCCATTTACTAAAACATATTTAAGTTATAGTTATATACTTGATATGGACATAAAGTCCAGACTTTTAGCTTTCAGTTGAGAGTATCCACATTAAGATTGGATGAAGGGTTTAGGAGTTGCAGTTCCTTTACATATGGCACCCTGTTTTTAAAGGGACCAACAGTAATTGGACAATTGACTGAAACGCTTTTTCGCTGTTCCATGGGCAATTCCTACATTTTTTTTATTCTCGTTTAAGCACATAAAAGGCCTGGAGTTGATTTGAGGTATGGTGCTTGCATTTAGAAAATTTTGCTGAGAAGTAAACATGCAGTCAAATGAGCTCTCCATGCAGGTGAAACAAGCCATCCTTCATCTGCGAAAACAGAAAAAAAAACATATGAGAAATTGCTACACTATTAGGAGTGGCAAAATCTACAGTTTGGTACATCCTAAGAAAGAAAAAAAGGACTGGTGACCTCAACAATTCAAAAAGTCGTGGATGCCCATGGAAGACAACAGTGGTGGATGATCACAGAATAATTACCATGGTGAAAAGAAACCCCTTCACAACAGCCAACCAAGTGAACAACACTCTCCAGGATATAGGCAAATCAATATCCAAATCTACCATAAAGAGAAGACTGCATGAAAGTAAATACAGAGGGTTCACTGCACGGTGCAAGCCACTCATAAGCCTCAAGAATAAGAAGGTTAGATTGGACTTTGCTAAAATAAAATCTTAAAAAACCAGCACACTTCTGGAAGAACATTTTTTGGACAGATGAAACCAAGATCAACCAGAATGATGGAAAGAAATTAATATGGCAAAGGCATGGTACAGCTCATGATCCAAAGCATACCACATCATCTGTAAAACACGGTGGAGGCAGTGTGATGGCTTGGGCATGCATGGCTGCCAGTGGCATTGGGTCTCTAGTGCTTATTGATGATGTGACACAGGACAGAAGGAGCCGGATGAATTCTGGGGTTTTCAGACACCTTTACTGTGAGCTAAAATCCAGCCAAATGCAGCCAAACTGATTGGTCGGCGTTTAATACAGATGGATCATTACCCAAAACATAAATCCAAAGCAACCCAGGAGTTTATTAAAGCAAAGAAGTGGAATTGTCACGGTACATTCTGTGACAGAGGTTAAATTCTGAGAGACTGACTGCACGTGAGGTTAACTGACAGTCTTATGATTCTCAGTGTTGTTTGGTAATGACCACACCTCTTGTCAGGTGCAGCTTGTGGTCATTACTGCTTCCCATTTAGTTTGGTCTCACACTTCATACCATGTAGTTGATATTCTCTGCTTGGATTTGGAAGAGTTGGTGTGTGGACCCCACCTGTGTTCCTATTCATCCATTTTCTATAAGATAAGTTGTACTGCTCTTTGTATTTGGTTTTTCCCTTGTGCTAGTTGTTACTTGGCCTCAGGGAGATGCTGGTTTGTTCACCTGGGAAGGAACTAGTAGTCTCATTCCCTCTCACTACCTCTAGGGCATTTCAGGGCTCCTAGGGTTTAGGTTCCGGTGTATGTATTTTACCACCTTCAAGGTCTATACATACTGACAGGAGTCAGGACAGTTCTAGGGGTTTCCTAGGAGGTGACCTTCCCCCTCTCCCTAGCCTTGAGGCCTAATTCTTTGTCTTTTCCCTTCTGTTGACATTCTGGTGTCCCTCCCCGTTATTCGTGACAGGAATATTCTTGAATGGCCAAGTCATTCACCTGATCTGAACCCAATAGAGCATGCATTTTACTTGTTAAAGACTAAACTTCAGATAGAATGGCCCACAAACAAACAGCAACTGAAAACTGCTGCAGTAAAGGCCTGGCAGAGCATTAAAAAGGAGGAAACACAGCGTCTGGTGATGTCCATGAGTTCAAAACCTCAGTAAGTCATTGCCAACAAAGGGTTTTCAACCAAGTATTAGAAATTAACATTTTATTTACAATTATTTCATTTGTCCAATTACTTTTGAGCCCCTGAAATGAAGGGATTGAGTTTAAAGAATGCTTTAGCTCCTCACATTTTTATGCAATCATTTTGTTCAACCCACTGAATTAAAGCTGAAAGTCTAAACTTCAACTACATCTGAATTGTTTTGTTCAAAATCCTATGTGGTAATGTACCGAACAAAAATTTGAAAACCGCCAGCCACAGAATACAAATTTATTTGCTGTTAGGGGAACGCCTGTCGGCTAATTTTTGGGGCCTGTAATGGCCGACACGTATTTCCGTATCCTGTGATTGCCTAATTTTTCAGACTGGAATTTAAAATCAATGGGTCTGTAAACGTTCCTCTCAATTGTGGAACGGATGCGGACACATTTTACAGACATGTGAATGGACCCTATATGTATTTGACATGTATTTACCGGCTGCTGTCAGTTCTGGATGATTTAGGCTGAGCTATTACACTAAAACCGAGCAATATTACAAAAAACTAAATACACGTTATAACTGTACAAACGATTTATATAACTGATTAGAAAACCAAAACAATGATCATCTCATGCACCCCCTTCATAGCCTGGCATTGCCTCTCCTCCATGGCCTTCATGCGCTCCTGAATGGCCCACATATTATTGTGCTGCTCCTTTTGCATTTTGGCCAATTTAGCCTTCAATGTCTTCATTCCTGTTTGAAAAATATAAATATGAACATTATTTGCAACTCTTATTAAACCTTTAAACCTTTATTTTGTGGTGCATCTGATTTTATGATCGCTTGCTATTACACCTTTTTTTGATAAAAGTTGTCCAAAAAATTGCCTTTTTTGAGAGTTTTAAATTTTTGTTTTAAAAGGTGTCCACCTGAGGGGTTATTTGGTATGATATTTCTAGACAGCTGGTTGTTACAGGTGCGGCAAGACCTAATATTTTTCCTTATTTTTTAGTTATTTCTATTTTACACAATAAAAGCTTTGTTGAACCAAAAACAATTCATGTTTTACTGTCTCCATATTTTGAGAGACATATTATTGTTTTTATTTGGTGATTGTCTAATGGTGGGGTCTCATTTTTAGCAGAATGAACTGACCGATTGTTACTATTTTGGGGGGCATATGCCTTTTTTGATAGCTTGGTGTTGCTCTTTTAGTGATGTTAGGTTGAATAAATTTATATTTTCTTTTAATTATTATTTTTTAAACGGAGGGGTTAGATCATAGGATATTTTTATAGAGACAGTCGATATGTACACGGCGGTACATGTTTACCTTTTTTCTATTTTTTTTATTTAAAGTCTTTATACACATTGACGATTTAAATCTCAATACGTTAGTGATCTTTATGATCATTATATAGTTTATTAGTTAGTGATATTTCAGTACAGTATAATATTTTTTTGTTTGTTAGTGATAGTTCTATTGAGTTTAATATTATTTATTTGTTAAATTAATTGTTTTAATGTAGATTAAAGAGTTATTGTCCAGTGTTCCTATTTTTGTATTACTATAGTGTATGTTGTCGCCTCATTTTTGGCCATTTTAATGTTTATGTACATGTTATGGATACATAATCATATTGCTATGTGCACATATTTACCCTCCTGGCGGTGGCTGGTGATGACCTCCTCTTCCTCTGAGTCCTGGGATGAGGTGGTGCTGGAGGGTACAGCACTTTCCACCTCCTTCACTTCTCCCACATCTGGTGGGGGTGGCTCAATAGGCTGTGAGGGTCCGGCCTCCTCTTCCTCCTCCTCTACCTCTGCAACCTACACGGCCTCTGCCGATCGCCTTCTCCGAATGGAGGGAATAGGAACTTCTGTTATCACAGAATGTTCAGATTTTAGCTAAACAACTCCAAAATCTTAAGATTATTTGATATAAAGAAATTCCAATATGGAGGGATCTATATACACTCACCTAAAGAATTATTAGGAACACCTGTTCTATTTCTCATTAATGCAATTATCTAGTCAACCAATCACATGGCAGTTGCTTCAATGCATGTAGGGTTGTGGTCCTGGTCAAGACAATCTCCTGAACTCCAAACTGAATGTCAGAATGGGAAAGAAAGGTGATTTAAGCAATTTTGAACGTGGCATGGTTGTTGGTGCTAGACGGGCCGGTCTGTGTATTTCACAATCTGCTCAGTTACTGAGATTTTCACGCACAACCATTTCTAGGGTTTACAAAGAATGGTGTGAAAAGGGAAAAACATCCAGTATGCGGCAGTCCTGTGGGCGAAAATGCCTTGTTGATGCTAGAGGTCAGAGGAAAATGGGCCGACTGATTCAAGCTGATAGAAGAGCAACGTTGACTGAAATAACCACTCGTTACAACCGAGTTATGCAGCAAAGCATTTGTGAAGCCACAACACGCACAACCTTGAGGCGGATGGGCTACAACAGCAGAAGACCCCACCGGGTACCAGTCATCTCCACTACAAATAGGAAAAAGAGGCTACAATTTGCACAAGCTCACCAAAATTGGACTGTTGAAGACTGGAAAAATTTTGCCTGGTGTGATGAGTCTCGATTTCTGTTGAGACATTCAAATGGTAGAGCCTGAATTTGGCTTAAACAGAATGAGAACATGTATCCATCATGCCTTGTTACCACTGTGCAGGCTGGTGGTGGTGGTGTAATGGTGTGGGGGATGTTTTCTGGGCACACTTTAGGCCCCTTGGTGCCAATTGGCCATGGTTTAAATGCCACGGGCTACCTGAGCATTGTTTCTGACCATGTCCATCCCTTCATGACCACCATGTACCCATCCTCTGATGGCTACTTCCAGCAGGATAATCCACCATGTCACAAAGCTCGAATAATTTCAAATTGGACAATGAGTTCACTGTACTAAAATGGCCCCACAGTCACCCGATCTCAACCCAATAGAGCATCTTTGGGATGTGGTGGAACGGGAGCTTCGTGCCCTGGATGTGCATCCCTCAAATCTCCATCAACTGCAAGATGCTATCCTATCAATATGGGCCAACATTTCTAAAGAATGCTATCAGCACCTTGTTGAATCAATGCCACATAAAATAAAAGTCAGTTCTGAAGGCAAAAGGGGGTCCAACACCGTATTAGTATGGTGTTCCTAATAATTCTTTAGGTGAGTGTATAATTTCAGTGGCTGCCAGATTTATGACGCAAAACTCAATAAAAAATTAACAGTATGAAAAAAGACATCCCCTCCACAGTAGGGTGAGAGGAGACCCATGGGATGGAATTATCGCCTCAGTGTGTTATAGGATGATCTACTTCTCTACACCAGAGTCGACTACTTCTTAATCCCATCACTAACACAATAGAACAAAGGGACAAATAAACCAACACATTCATTGGGAGTCTCAGAGCAGCGTTAACCCTTATTGCGTTTATGGATTCACACCATGCTACTTTAATGGGGAATACGAAAGATGTGGCCTATAAACTCAACCAAAAATTCATGGTTTATAGTTCCCTCTAAACCAAGTAGGTCAGAGTGGGGGTCTCCATAGTCCTGGGTCCATAGCCCGTAGGAAGGAGGCTAGCCCTCAGGCTTCTACTGCAGACACAGTGATGGTTCAGTCCGTCACTTGTCTGGCACAAAGCCAACACATCATATCACCCAAAGAACACCATCCCCACAATGAAACATGTTGGTGGCAGCATCATGCTGTGGGGATGTTTTTCAGCAGCCAGGACTGGGAAACTGGTCAGAGTTGAGGGAAACATGGACAGGTATATTCTTGAGCAAAACCTGTACCACTCTGTGCGTGATTTGAGGGTAAGACGGAGGTTCACCTTCCAGCAGGACAATGACCCAAAACACATTGCTACAGCAACACTTGAGTGGTTTAAGGGTAAACATATAAATGTGTTGGAATGGCCTAGTCAAAGCCAAGATCTCAATCTAATAGAAAATCTGTGGTCATACTTAAAGATTGCTGTTCACAAGTGCAAACCATCACATTGGAAGGAGCAGAATCAGTATTGCAAGGAGGAATGGGCAAAAACGCTTGTGGTAAGATGTGGCAAGCTCATAGAGACTTATCCAAAGCGACTTTGAGCTGTGATTGACGCAAAAGGTGGCTCTACAAAGTATTGACTTTAGGGGGGTGAATAGTTATGCACATTAACCTTTTCTGTTATTCCTATTAGTTGTATGCTTTACAATTAACCAATTTAAAAGAAGGTCTAAGTTGTGGGCATTCTCTACAAATTACATGATGGTAATCCTCAAACAATCCATGTTAATTCCAGGGGGGTGAGGCAAAAAAAAAAAAAAAATTCAAGAGGGGTGAATACTTGCTTAGCACTGTATACATTACAAAGTGTTGACAGAACATACAAAAGTTATTTACGTATGTACCTGGGCATTTTTCGTCCCGGATTCTCTTGATGTCTGCCCATTTTTTTATAATGGCCAGACGGCGGTGTTTGCAACCCATTTGGCGCCACATTTCATAGGCCAGCTTCCGCACCATTTTCTGCTTCTCGGCGTGGGACTGGGTGCAGTCGTATCCCCGACCCAACATCCGCTGCAAGAGAAAAATGCAAGCATATAATCCCAATTTTTAACAATAATAGTATTGAAAATAATTTACTCAAGTAAACTGCAAAAAGTATTTAATGCTTTGAGGTGGAAATATTAGATTTAGGCCGCCTGCACAAAGGCGTGTTTTTTCAAAACTACGGACTGTACAAACCCTGCCGTCCTGTAGAGTGGACAAGCGCACGGCGTCATTGGTTGCTATGACGACGTGCGTTTCCGGCCACCACTGCTCTACTGTGATACACTTGTATGGTCTATACAAGTGTATTACTGTACAGTGGTGGCGGCAAGAAGCACATGGCGTCATAGCTTGTTAGCAACCAATATGACGCCGTGCGCTCGTCCACTCTGCAGGACGGGTTTGTACAGTCCGTAGTTCTGAAAAAACATTCCTGTGTACATGCGGCCTTACTGTTACGGTTAGAAGATGGGATTGTATTACGACTGTATATGGGTGGGGTCTGAGCTATCAGATATTGTCCAACTAAGCAGAGATGTACCTGTCTAGTGAAGTGACGGTACGGTATGGGGTGTACAGCTGGTTCGTCTCTCCGGGATGCACCCTGGGTAACTCTAAATGAACCAGCAAATACTGGCGGTCTGACAAAGAAAGCTTCTCCTGACCAACAGGATACAGACTATAATCTATAGACTCTGTGGGTGTGTGCAGTATAGAGTGTGTCTGTTTGTGTGTGGTATATAGTGTGTGTGCGGTATATATTGTGTGTGTGCGGTATATATTGTGTGTGTGTGCAGTATATAGTGTGTGTGCGGCATGACAATGGATGTGCAATGTGCATGTTAAATCTATTTCTCTACTGTCCATACAAATATGCTACTAACATAGTGGGTGTGATGTCACAGGAATACTTAGTGCAAAAATCAATAATTTCTAGTGAGACCTTATAAAATGTGAAGTTTTGTGCACTTAAGAAAAATTAGAATTGCAGACGGTCGCACTGGCGATTTTTTTTATAACACTCTTTATGCATATAAGGCGATTGTTCAGACATGCAGGTGAAATGTAATCAAATACACTACTTTAATGTAAGATTACTCAGTCAGCAGGAGTTCTTCCTCTTCGTCATTGAACTTCGCTCCATCCATCTCATTCATGTAATTTCTAGTCGGTGCAAACCAGTTGCTGTAGGCTACGCCTTCAGAGCGCATGTGCTCTTGCGATTAATATGTAGTGTACGGGAGAGTAATACCCCGTCACTACAGAAGGGTCACTTGGGTATTGTCGTTCCCCCTGTATTTAAGGGGAGGTTGGTATAAAACATCTTATAATGTCATGCTATGTATTTTCCTGTTACTGTGAAACGTGCATATGCAGGCCGGCTAGGGTGTCATTCCAGCTCTGAGTCACTAGAGGGAGCTAGGGAACCCTAGGTTATATAAGGCCCAGTCAGGAAGTAGTAGCAGGAGTCAGACAGTGGGAGCAGAGGTCAGAAATGATCCTGTGTCTGAGAGAAGGCCAGGCTATGGGCCTGTGAGAGCAGAGCAGGCCTGAAGCCTGCCGACTAGGAGAGGGTAGTAAAGGCCCTGTAACCGGGTTCCGGATCCAAGGAGAAGGTTCCCCTCCTGAGTCATCATCCGTTCAGATGAAACAGCATAAGTAAGCCATCAGCCAAGACACAGAATACCACAGAGGCCGATCAGATAAAGCAAGAGGTACTCAAGATAACAGAGGAGGTACTAGATAAGGACAGCTTCAAGGGTACGCCAGATAAAGGGCATTAGACCTTGGAGAGAAAGTCACATGGGTCAGGACCAGTCAGGAATAGTGTGCAAGCCGCCTGTACTGCATCTCCTGCAATCAACACTCTGTATTATACATTGCTAAGACCGGCCATCCTGTAACTCCCAAGAACCACCTGTATTCTTATAGAAAACCAACTGTCTTTCATGGAACGGCGCTTCCAACTGCGTCCATGTATTATTATCGCCGATATTCAGTAAAGTTCCAGTTTTTGTTGGCTACCCTATGCTTGCTTCATTCTTTTATAACATCATACACGGCGTGTCACCGTTTAATTGACACTGGCGTCACGAACTCTTTAACTACCTGCCTGTTCCAGCATTTGCCCCGATTTGAAGACGACAGTGGATCCCAGGTTAGTGGTCAATCTGCACTACAAAGCCCAGCACACACTACTGACCCCCTGGGACACTGCAAATACTTTGCCGAAATTTCGCTGATAAAAAAAGAATGCTTGTCGATCGCAAATTCGCTTAATACTTCTGGTATGTCAGTGTCCATGTTGTGGGACTATGTGTGCGCATCTACTAGGTATTTTGTGGCTGCAAATATGACCTGAAGGTTTTTCATATTCACCTGCCATTAAAATTAATGGGATCCGCTGTGAACCTGCAGTTCACGAACATTTGAGCAAGTTCGAGCGATTGCGTTTGCGAACCGTCCCATCAGATGTTTGTCCATCACTACTTGTAACCAATGTGTATATAAAGATGACTATATGGCACTTAGTAATGTAGCCTTTGTTGATATTCTGTGCCATTTGGTATATGTCATGTCCCCTTGTTATGCAAACCTTCTGTGCTGTGCTGTCCTGTCCATAAGATGGCTGCTGATGGAAGGTCATGTGACCAAATCACTTCCATGTGATGTCTCCTCCATTCAAACACACTGCACCTGCGCTAAACTTCCAACAGTGCAAGTACAGATGTCAGGTGCTGTCTATTTGAACAGAGGAGACATCACGTGAAGTTGATTTGCCTGGTCACATGACCCTCCATCAGCAGCCATTTTATGGACGGGATCTCTGTGCGGATGGCACAAAAGACTTAGCAAACAAGGGCATATCCCTTATGAAATATAGAAGATGGCTCAGAATTTAAACAAAAGCTATATTAGTAAGTGCCATATATTCCTCTTACAAACACATTGGTCAACAGTACCCAGAAAGTGGTCAACCCCTTTAACCTTTTGGCAATAATTAACCCCTTGCAGTAGCCCTCTGGAGGATTGCACCTAGGACAAGATTCAGTGGGGGGAATTTATTATAGACTATGATTTTAAACAGGTCTTTGATATATTCTGTGCCTTGCCGACTTCATCATAAATTAACTGCATCCTAAATTAACTGGCGTAAATTATGATAAATGTGCTGAGGCTGATGGCTTCGCCCTTGCTCCACCCCTGCCATTTTAGGCAAAGGTGGCGTAGAAACACTATTTCTAGTGGCATTTTGTAAATTGCAACCGCAGGGTTTGCAATTTTTTTATGCCATAAAACTGGTGTAAGGGGAATGATAAGTCCCCCCTAATATTTTTTTTGTATAAGTAAATATTTGGGGCAGAGGCAAAAAATGACATTAGCACAAATCTACAGCTTCTTGCTTTTACTGACACCTCATTTGTAGCAGTCTGCTTTTACTTACTGATGATTTATTTGCTTGTAGGTTATAAGAATTTTCTACTATCTTTGCTGTAATGGAAGTTCTGAACAGGCATTGTCACCGATTATAGCTGATCCCTGGCAGATTTGTTGAAGAAATGTCTGACAGTTCCATTCATCTGAAAGGGGCTAACAGAAATCTATGTGCTTACCACTAAAACAATACCATTCAGATAAATAGAACTGATTTTTAGTTGCAGAAATTTGTCAGGTTGAAATATACCCTAAATATCCATGTTTATACATGCAAGATTTTCAGTTAAAGGGGATGTGTCAGGAATATGGTGGAGGAAAAGACAAGGACAGTGAGGCCCTGAACTGAAACTACCCCACTGTCCATTTCTACTTCCAGTACCAGCCCTAAACAGCTGAACCGCAACTGGACGGCAGTCCCTACACTAGAAACAGGGCATTGCATCCTGTTGCTAGGGATGCGGTCGCATCCCTAGGGGGTGTAGCTCTGCAGTGCGTTTCTCCCAGGGCTGCCATGCAGAATCTGAGGATCACATGTTCAGTCTGGAGCCCAGACAGGTAAGTTTATTACAGCTGTTTTTGAAAAAGGTGCAGAATGGTAAAACAATAATACAATATTAACACTTACTGTATATAATAATTACACACCTGTCACGGCTGGCGGTGGGGGAAACCCCCAGCCGTGCGGTGCCAGGAGATGGTAGGGTTACCCCTTGGCCGGGACCACAGAGTTAGGGAGCAGGTCACCTCCTATTGCGTCCCTAACGCTGACCCTGTCTCCTGTCAGTATGAGCCGACCTTGGTGGTAGGAGGGCTCATACGCCGGAACCTAAAAGTCCCTACGAGCCCTCAAGTCGGCCCTGAACTAGGGGACAGAGTAAGACGACCTGCTCCTCCTAGACACGGAGGAGCAGGAGTCTCAACGGCCAAGCAACACAGGGGGATACAAAAACAGCTATGGCAGTGGCAGGCAAATGGAAACAACTCATCACTCACCTGCCACAGACAACACAACCAGGAACCCATGTGCAGGTGCTGTAAGTACAAGACAACAACGGACACAGCACACACCAGACATCACACAGGAACCCTGGACCATAGGCTGCTATAACACAATCCCATACACACCCAAATAACACCGTGAAACATAGAATATACTGACAAAGGTTTTACTAACAAGGTTTTATGACCAGAAGGATGGTCCTCACCAGGCAGATGGAGGAGACAGGAGGCTGCTCCAGCCAGCATGGCTGAGAGCAACCTACTGAAGCCTGCAAGAGACTCAGGCTATATAGGCCAAAAGGCCACACCCACCAGTCAACCACACCCAGTGACAACACACACACTGGGAAGGGAGTTAACCCTTCCTACACCACAGAAGGGAAAACACCAACTTAAAGGGGAATAGCACACACACTCACTCACCTGTCACCGCTGGCAACGGCATGCGTGGCCACCGTGTCCTGCAGAACAACCAGCAGGCAGAGACCCTGCCACCACATGCACAACACCAGACGTTGCCGCGGACAACCGCAGGTGAAAGGAGGTGTCCAAGTGCATACAACCTCGTGCACAACAAACAGACCAGGAAGTGCACACAAACAGACGAAGGACGTGCACACCAAAACACGTTGCCAAGGGCAACCGCACGCATGCCTGTTATTCGCGGCAACCGCACCTGAGGCAAACCACTAAGTGCCCCCAGCTGCGGTTGCGACAACACCAGACCGCGGATAACTGCATGCGGCTCCCAAGGAGTCACGACCATGACCAGGGGTCGTGACAACACCTTTCCAATATCCTGATACTCAGGGGCGTACATAGAAATCATTGGGCCCCATAGCAAGAATTTTAATGGGGCCCCACTAACTCCGTCCACTGGCCCATCCCCTGGCTTCTCCCCTGCCATACCCCCAGCAGTTGCAGCCGTGTAGACATTAGGAGCTACTTTCACACTTGCGTTTCTATTTTCCGGTATTGAGATCCGTCATAGGGTCTCAATACCGGGAAAAAAACCGCTTTTGATTGTCCCCATTCATTGTCTTAGGGCACTGTCCACTATAAGCAGCACACAGGCACAGCTCATTGGGGGGTATACCCATAGTATACCAGTGCCACCTTAGCCCCCCTTGCCTTATGAACTGTCAGAACCTCCTAATGCATACCTCAGCTGCTGCAGAACATATAAAGCTTCGTTCACATCTGTGTTGGGGCCTCATTCGTGGATCAAGTCATAAATGCTAGACACAATTTTATAGCCTGGAAGATGGAAACCTGACAGATCTCATCATAGTCAGCGGGATCCTTCGGGTGTTGTCGTCCATGAAGTGCCAGATCCGGAAATGCAGTGATTTTCGTTGATTTGCTCCTATGACGGCAGAACAGCGACCGTCACCAGCACAGAAGTGAACAAGTAATACACACCTCAGCTGCTGCAGAACATTATAATAGTGACAAGGGAACTACAAGTCTCATCATCACCAGATTATTATTGGAAATTAGGGAGCAACACAGGGAGAGGTGAAAGTGGAGAGAACTACAATTTCCAGCATGTCCAGGCCGTTATGATCAGATACAAGAAGATATTACACAGAGTATAAGGCCGGGTTCATATCACCGTTTAGTTTTCAGTTCTTCTGATCCGTCAGATGAACAGAAAAATAAAGAAAAAAAATGATCCTGTATTTCAAGCATCAGTTCTGCACATTTGGCATCCGTTTATGCCATTTCTGTCGGAGATCCGTTATTTTAGACAGAAAAAAGTCCTGCATGCAAAACGGAAAACTAAACTGATGAGAATCCAGCCTAAGAAAAGAGAACTACAACTCTCAGCATGTCCAGATTCTAGGACATCATCTAGTTGTACCAGGTAAGAGCTTTAAAAAGAAATAACTATAACCCCCAGTATGGCCAGACTTATTATGGGGCATCAGTATACATTCCAAAGAGGGGGTATAAGAGGAGAGAACTACAACTCCCAGCATTACCAGCCTGTACTAGGGCATACGTTTAAATTACATTGAGAAACATATAATACGACAAAACTACAACTCCCAGCTTTTCTAGGATGTTATGGGTTATCCCAGAACACCACTAACCTCTCCTCCAGTCACCACACAGAAGCTCCGCCCCCTCACAGTGATATGCCACAGGTCTTTCACCAGTCCTCTGCACTGGTCACATGATGATATCACCAAAGGTCCTTTAGACTTCTGCTGCTCTGCTATTTATTGGCTTCCTGCACTGGTCACATGGTTGATGACATCACCAAAGGTCCTTTAGACTTCTGCTGCTCTATTTATTGGCTTCCTGCACTGGTCACATGGTTGATGACATCACCAAAGGTCCTTTAGACTTCTGCTGCTCTGCTATTCATTGGCTTCCTGCACTGGTCACATGGTTGATGACATCACCAAAGGTCCTTCTCCACCTCTTACTTTCTCAGGTAGCCATACAAGTGTAATTAGTGGGCGGGGCCTATCCTCGACTGCGGGCCCCCTTCCCCCAGGGGCCCCATAGCAGCTGCGTGGTCTGCCTCTATTGGAGGTACGCCACTGCTGATACTCCTTTTTTTATTCTTGCTGGCCGATCTCTGCTTCCTGCTCTATTTCAAAATGTGCCCGCTAACCCAATCATTGCCCACATTGGTGACCCAACTCAGACAGTGATTGGCTAAGTGGTCATACTGCCGTTCCAATAAGGACCAAGAAGAAGAGACCAGCGGGTTACTGGGAATTGTCAGAATAGGAATGACGGTAAGGTTAATATGATTTAGACCAGGCATGCTCAACCTGCGGCCCTCCAGCTGTTGCAAAACTACAACTCCCAGCATGCCCAAACAGCCTACAGCTATCAGCCTACAGCAGGGCATTGTGGGAGTTGTAGTTTTACAACAGCTGGAGGGCCGCAGGTTGAGCACGCCTGATTTAGACTGTAAACAATTTACACATATTTGTAATTTGCTTTATGCTTATAAAATATGGCACCGATTTGCTTATCTGTTGTGAAAGCACTATATAATTGACAGCAGAAAAGTTAAGTTCAGGAACGATGTTCCGCTTTAGGCAAAATGTGTTCCTTGGACAGATTGCGCAGACTATTATTTCTTATTTCCACGCGATGCTTAATCTAAATCTGTTGTTGCATTCTGTGTGATTACTTCTTGAATTACCGTAGCAGTTTCCAATCCCTAAGATACCTTTCTGTAGTATTATTTGTTAGTAATATCATGTAAAGAAATGCTAAAAGATCAACATAAAGTCAAATTTACCACTTAAAGAGAATATATAGATTACATTTTATTTTAATAATTAAAAACCTTCATACACCTTTCATCTAATTAGTTTTTTCTTTTCTGTTTTTAGATTTCTTTCTATTTTCTTATGTGTTTATGTGGGCTGCTATCTTACTTGAGCTGCCTTTCTGCTTTATTTTTTTAAAACAATCCAGAGATTTGCTTTACAGCAGGCAGATGGACATTTACTTAAATAAGATGTGACGTAGAAGAGGAAGATGAGAAGAAGATGACAGGCAGACTGAAATGTAGGGGAGATGCAGCAGTGTGAAGTAGTGCCTCAGCCGTTACAGTACATTACAATACACAATGTACTCTGCATAAAAATCACATTACTTTATTAAAACCATCCAGACCCTATCTATAGGCTTGACAACTCCCAGTATTTTAAGTTGTAGCATGAAGAGTATCTGTACCAAGTTTGGTTGAGATCCCTCAAGACATGTAGGAGCCTATGAAGGACAAACAAACACACAAACTAATTTTCACTTTTATATAGATAATTTGACAATTTCTGTAGGATTGATCCCAAACCCTCAACATGGACAAATTGTCAATAAGCAAAGTCTAATATCATGTGAATACATTTTTTATACATTTTCAAGTACATCTAACCAATATTGGCATCTCTAATATTGGCAGTTTATGGCATCTCCAAGTCATATGGATCCATTTTGCATCACTTTCCCATATTTCATACAAAAATCTGATAATTTGTGCAGCTCAGATTTAGGGTACTTTCACACTAGCGTTATTCTTTTCCGGTATTGAAATTCGGTAAAGGGTCTCAATACTTTGTGCCAATGCATTCTGAATGGAAAGCAATCTGTTCAGTATGCATCAGGATATCTTCTGTTATGTCCCTTGTATGATATTTGACCGGACAAAATCCCGGAACACTACTGCACTTGCCGGAGCTGGCATTAATTTCCATTGAAATGTATTAATGCCAGATTGAAATGTATTAATGCCTCATCGGCGGATCTGGTTTTCCGGTCTGCCCATGCGTAGTTCTTTCTAGCTTTAAAAAAAATTAAATACCGGATCCGTTATTCTGTATTATACCAGAAAGATAGGTCCGGTATTTCAATGCAAAAGTCTAACGGATCCTGAAAAAAATAAAAATATCAGTTTGCATACGGATTTTTGAAGAAGTTCTGTTCACAGTTAGCCTGCTGACCATTGACACTACAGAGGTGAGCAATATAATTACAGTTCCTCTCTCCCATTGACTTAAATGGGAAGGAGCAGTTATACCGTATTTTTCGCCCCATAAGACACTGTTTTTTTCCCCCAAAGTGGGGGGAAAATGCCCCTGCGTCTTATGGGGTGAATACTAATTCGCTTTTCAATTATGGAAGAGCTTATTAGTATCGGAGGACCGGGAAGCGGTGAAGGCTCTGTACTCACCAGTTCCAGGTCTTCGGCTGTCGGCTGTGAAGGCTGCGCACAGCGTAAGGGCACTCTGTGACCTCACGCTGTGGCGCAGGTTCACAGCACAGCCGACAGCAGAATGAAGAGGATCATGATGTAGGTGAGGAGCAGCGGTGCCCGGGAGCAGGAAAGGTAAGTGGGTTTTTTATTTTGTCATCTGAGGCAATGGGGGTTGATCAAGAGGCAATGGGGGCTGATCAAGAGGCAATGCGGGCTGATCAAAAGGCAATGGGGGCTGATCAAGAGGCAATGCAGGCTGATCAAGAGGCAATGGGGCTGATAAAGAGGCAATAGGGTCTGATAAAGAGGCAATGGGGGCTAATATGAAACTGGGGGCTGATCAAATGAGGCCTGGGGGGCTGATTTGAGACTGGGGGTTTGAGGTCTGAATGGGGTCTTATTTATATTGGGGCTCATATCTGAGTTCTGATTGGGGGTCATTCACTTTTGGGTGTGAGCTGAGGTCTGATTGTGGGTCTTATCTGAGGTCTTATTGGGGTCTGATTGGAGCTGTGATCTGAGGTCTGATTAACATTGGGGGTCTGATTGCTGGTCTGACCTGAGGTCTAATTAAAAAAAATCTTATTGTCCTCCTCTAAAAACTAGGGGTGTCTTATGGGTCTTTGCGTCCTATAGGGTGAAAAATACGGTGGTTAAATTCTGTCCCATTCAAGGGAAAGTGACGGAGAAGCTGTAATTACACTGCTCGTCTCGAGCAGGTAAACAGTGAAAAGAACACAGGACCAGCACAAGCTTTGCATTCTCTTCATACAGCTGAGGTTATCAATATGGAAAAAGTGGAAAACCTCTATCTATTTATTTACTTCCTCCAATTCTACAGTTCTATTTTCTTTTAGAAATGAATGTTGACCAAGTAAATATTTCTAACTTTTGGAAGTGAACCCATATGGTTATAAAAAAAAGAACTTTCTCTTAAGACATTCCATGGTTTAACCACCCAAACTTTTTTATCAGTATAAATCATAGTGTGGTTTTAATTTCATATAGTGGAAATAACATTGATGCACAAACAGGGGCGTAACTATCACAGTAGCAGTAGCTATGGGGCCTGCACCAGCAGGGGGCTCAGTTGTCTGGAAGGAGGACGGACTGTTGGTTATTTAATATAGGGCCCAGCACTAGCAGGGGCCTGACGGCAAGTAAAGACTCCTCTGTCCACCACTGCACTAGCAAGCAGGCCCAGACTGATCTGCTACAGGCTGCGCTGACTAAGTTCTCTGTGGTCTGGTGGTCTGCCTGCTCCTCCTTGTAACACAAAATCTCCAGCTCCTGACAAGTCAGGACATCCTGTATTGGAGGAGCTAACACTGGTCTTCAGTGTAGTGTTGGCTCTGCCCCATCCATCCTTGCCAGATTCTTCAAGCACCTGCTGCTCCTTCTTGTGGATGATCTGGGCCTGAGTGCAGTGACTAGCAGACTCCCAGGCAGACTAGACCCTACGTATGGGAGCATAAGCTTTTAGAGTACCCCTCAAATGTACTACAACCCCTTATTTAGCCAAAAAATGTATAGTACAGACCAAAAGTTTGGACACACCTTCTCATTCAAAGAGTTTTCTTTATTTTCATGACTATGAAAATTGTAGATTCACATTGAAGGCATCAAAACTATGAATTAACACATGTGGAATTATATACATAACAAAAAAGTGTGAAACAACTGAAAATATGTCATATTCTAGGTTCTTCAAAGTAGCCACCTTTTGCTTTGATTACTGCTTTGCACACTCTTGACATTCTCTTGATGAGCTTCAAGAGGTAGTCATCTGAAATGGTATTCCAACAGTCTTGAAGGAGTTCCCAGAGATGCTTAGCACTTGTTGGCCCTTTTGCCTTCACTCTGCGGTCCAGCTCACCCTAAACCATCTCGATTGGGTTCAGGTCCGGTGACTGTGGAGGCCAGGTCCTCTGGCGCAGCACCCCATCACTCTCCTTCATGGTCAAATAGCCCTTACACAGCCTGGAGGTATGTTTGGGGTCATTGTCCTGTTGAAAAATAAATGATGGTCCAACTAAACGCAAACCGGATGGAATAGCATGCCGCTGCAAGATGCTGTAGTAGCCATGCTGGTTCAGTATGCCTTCAATTTTGAATAAATCCGCAACAGTGTCACCAGCAAAGCACCCCCACACCATCACACCTCCTCCATGCTTCACGGTGGGAACCAGGCATGTAGAGTCCACCCGTTCACCTTTTCTGCGTCGCACAAAGACATGGTGGTTGGAACCAAAGATCTCAAATTTGGACTCATCAGACCAAAGCACAGATTTCCACTGGTCTAATGTCCATTCCTTGTGTTCTTTAGCCCAAGCAAGTCTCTTCTGCTTGTTGCCTGTCCTGATTCACACAGTCTCCTCTTAACAGTTGTTCTAGAGATGTGTCTGCTGCTAGAACTCTGTGTGGCATTGGTCTGGTCTCTAATCTGAGCTGCTGTTAACCTGCGATTAACAGCAGGTGACTCGGATGAACTTATCCTTCGCAGCAGAGGTGACTCTTGGTCTTCCTTTCCTGGGGCGGTCCGCATGTGAGCCAGTTTCTTTGTAGCGCTTGATGGTTTTTGTGACTGCACTTGGGGACACTTTCAAAGTTTTCCCAATTTTTCGGACTGACTGACCTTCATTTCTTAAAGTAATGATGGCCACTTGTTTTTCTTTACTTAGCTGTTTTTTTCTTGCCATAATACAAATTCTAACAGTCTAGGACTATCAGCTGTGTATCCACCTGTGTATCCTCCCATAGTCATGAAAATAAAGAAAACTCTTTGAATGAGAAGGTGTGTCCAAACTTTTGGTCTGTACTGTATAATTCAAAATCTGTAATTTAGGTACATTCTTATTCCCTTAAATTGGAGACATTTTGTGTTTTTTTTTTTTTGTGTTTCATGTTGAGTCTCATTAATGCGATTATCTAGTCAACCAATCACATGGCAGTTGCTTCAATGCATGTAGGGTTGTGGTCCTGGTCAAGACAATCTCCTGAACTCCAAATTGAATGTCAGAATGGGAAAGAAAGGTGGGCTACAACAGCAGAAGACCCCACCGGGTACCACTCATCTCCACTACAAATAGGAAAAAAAGGCTACAATTTGCACGAGCTCACCAAAATTGGACTGTTGAAGACTGGAAAAATTTTGCCTGGTCTGATGAGTCTCGATTTCTGTTGAGACATTCAAATGGTAGAGTCCGAATTTGGCGTAAACAGAATGAAAACATGTATCCATCATGCCTTGTTACCACTGTGCAGGCTGGTGGTGTAATGGTGTGGGGGATGTTTTCTGGGCACACTTAAGGCCCCTTAGTGCCATTTGGCCATCGTTTAAATGCCACGGGCTACCTGAGCATTGTTTCTGACCATGTCCATCCCTTCATGACCACCATGTACCCATCCTCTGATGGCTACTTCCAGCAGGATAATGCATCATGTCACAAAGCTCGAATCATTTTAAATTGGTTTCTTGAACATGACAATGAGTTCACTGTACTAAAATGGCCCCCACAGTCACCAGATCTCAACCTAATAGAGCATCTTTGGGATGTGGTGGAACGGGAGCTTCGTGCCCTGGATGTGCATCCCTTAAATCTCCATCAACTGCAAGATGCTATCCTATCAACATGGGCCAACATTTCTAAAGAATGCTATCAGCACCTTGTTGAATCAATGCCACGTAGAATTAAGGCAGTTCTGAAGGCAAAAGGGGGTCCAACACCGAATTAGTACGGTGTTCCTAATAATTCTTTAGGTGAGTGTAGACCACCCTCATTAAAATCACACTATCAAACCATAACACCAGTTGTCTATTACAAGGTATTTTCCCTAGCCAAAAGATGCTTAAATATACCCTCCATAATATTGAAAACACACTTTTTGTTAGTCATACTGGAGAGCTGCACAAAATGTTCATAAGTTGAAATCAAATAAACTTAGTAAAAGTGGTTGATTGACTCAAAAACGGGTCAGAATAGCTTAAAAAAGTTAAAAAAGACATGTAACTGATCCCCCGACACTCCTTTTCTGACACTTCCCAGGTCCCGTGCCAGTGTCTACTTTCTAGTACCTCTCTACACGGAACGGTGACCACTCAGGTAACAGTCCTATTGTGGCTAATGGTTTGCTGAGCAGTCACATTTCCTATGTCAAAAGTGGCTAGGAAGCAGAGATCGGCAAGGGGACCTGGGAAGCATTGGAATGCGATTGGCAGGGAATCTGTGAGGTAAGTATTACTTTTTAACTACTGTAAGTTATTCTCATCCTGTCTTATAAAAAAAGGCAGCAAGACAAAGCCTTTAAGTTTACAGAAGAACAAGAAGCATACATGTATTAGGCATCCCACAACCAAACCTGAATAATTCATTCAACAGTTTATTTAAGTGTGAAACATGAATGGTATAAAAATAGCTTTTTCTGTATCACATCTGCAAAAAAATTATAGAAATGACACAGTAATGTATATGCACCCACAAGCGACCATATCAGTAAACATTTACTGTGTTGCTGAGGGTTTCTGTCACCAGAAATACCTAAATTATACTGGCTGACATTAGTGATGTGCTAATGTCAGCTGAACCCAATCTAGCCTTTCCCTACTTTTATCTCTGCCCCCGTTACTGCATAAATGTAACTTTTATAATATGCTAATTATCCTCTAGGAGAGGGGGGGGGCATTGTTCCTGCTCCTAGAGGCTCCGCTCTCCCACCTCTGTCAACTCCCTCCAAGTCTTGATTGACAGGGCCAGGAAGCACTAGCATCCTCCTGCCGGCCCTGAGTGCATGTTAAATCTCGCGCCTACGCCATGCCGTTCAGTATTCGGCGCAGGCATAGTGAAGGAAGGACACTCACTGGCTGCCGACTTCCTTACTGCGCCTGCGCTGAATACTGAACGGCACGGCGCAGGCGCGAGATTTACCATGCACTCAGGGCAGGAGGATGCGAATGCTGCCTGGCCCTATCAATCAAGACTTGTAGGGAGGTGACAGAGGTGGGAGAATGGAGACTCTAGGAGCAGTTAGGTTCAGCTGACATTACCACATCGCTAATGTCAGCCAGTTTAATTTAGGCATTTCTGGGGACAGAAACCCTTTAAGGACCTAACATGCTTGGTCAATAAAGCGACCCTCTGGCTCAAGAAAGAAAATTCAGACTACATTGCCAGGGGTGTTTGGACATTTTGCACCTCTTGTAATCAGGATACATATATTTTGACATGTATGTACAAATAAAACCTAACACTACAAAATCCTAACCCTCCATACCCATATACAATGGGATGCGAAAGTTTGGGCAACCTTGTTAATCGTCATGATTTTCCTGTATAAATCGTTGGTTGTTACGATAAAAAATATCAGTAAAATATATCATATAGGAGACACACACAGTGATATTTGAGAAGTGAAATGAAGTTTACTGGATTTACAGAAAGTGTGCTATAATTGTTTAAACAAAATTTGGCAGGTGCATAAATTTGGGCACTGTTGTCATTTTATTGATTCCAAAACCTTTAGAACTAATTATTACTTAACACACCACTCCTATCTGGTGGCACATTATATTGCATGCGCGGTGCCCCAAATTGGAAGTAGGAGGACTGACCAAGCATCTTTTTCCATCTCCCGGTTCCTAAAATCTAGTGCAAATGGGGAGTTTGCGGTTGTACAAATGTACTGTTTGCGGTGCGTTAAACAGGAAGTTTAGTCATCTGGCATTCTGAGATAAAATACAGCAGCGTGTGGACCATTTTTATCCCAAGGCAGCTTATCTCAGTCATCAGGCCTTTTTTAGTCAAGTGTATCGCCCACTATAAGTCCCTTTGGGATCCATCCCTCATTCATCTTAATAAAGGTGAGGTAATCTAGACTTTTTTGACCTAGGCGACTTCTCTTCTCAGTGACAATACCTCCTGCTGCACTGAAGGTCCTTTCTGACAGGACACTTGAAGCGGGGCAGGCCAGAAGTTCTATAGCAAATTGGGATAGCTCAGGCCACAGGTCAAGCCTGCACACCCAGTAGTGAAGGGGTTTAACGCTCCTCAGAGTGTCGATATTTGCAGTTAAGGCGAGGTAGTCTGCTACCTGTCGGTCAAGTCGTTCTCTGAGGGTGGACCCCGAAGGGCTGTGGCGATGCGTAGGACTTAAAAAGCTCTGCATGTCCTCCATCAACAACACGTCTGTAAAGCATCCTGTCCTTGCCGGCAAGGTCGTGGGAGAAGGAGGATTACTTTCACCTCTTCCTCTGTTAGATTCCTGTTGTGCTGTGACATCACCCTTATACACTGTGTAAAGCATACTTTTTAATTTATTTTGGAACTGCTGCATCCTTTCCGACTTCCGGTAATTCGGTAAAATTTCAGGCACTTTCTGCTTATACCGGGGGTCTAGTAGCGTGGACACCCAGTACAGGTCGTTCTCCCTCAGCCTTTTAATACGAGGGTCCCTCAACAGGCAAGACAGCATGAAAGACCCCATTTGCACAAGGTTGGATGCCGAGCTACTCATGTCCCATTCCTCATCCTCAGTGATATCACTGAAGGTCTGTTCTTCCCCCCAGCCACGTACAACACCACGGGTACCAGATAGGTGACAACGAGCACCCTGGGATGCCTGTTGTGGTTGGTCTTCCTCCTCCTTCTCAAAGCCACATTCCTCCTCTGACTCCTCTTCCTCACACTCCTCTTCCAGCGTTGCCGCAGGTCCAGCAAGCATTGCTGATAAGGCTGTTTCTGGTGGTGATGATGGTGACCACAACTCTTCCTCTTCCTCTTCACACTCATCTACGGCCTGATCCAGCACTCTTCGCAGGGCACGCTCCAGGAAGAAAACAAATGGAATGATGTCGCTGATGGTGCCTTTGGTGCGACTGACTTGGTTTGTCACCTCTTCAAAAGGACGCATGAGCGTCCAGTAACGTGGCAAAAAAAAGTCCCAGCTCCGCAGAGGCTGTCCTAGCACCCCGGTCATAAAGATACTCATTGACGGCTTTTACTTGTTGGAGCAGGCGGTCGAACATTAGGAGTGTTGAATTCCAACGTGTCGGGCTGTCGCAAATCAAGCGCCTCACTGGGATGTTGTTTCGGCGCTGAATGTCTGAAAAGTGCGCCATGGCCGTGTAGGAACGCCTGAAATGGCCACACACCTTCCTGGCCTGCTTGAGGATGTCCTGTAAGCCTGGGTACTTATGCACAAAGCGTTGTACAATCAGATTACACACATGTGCCATGCACATGTGACAACTTGCCCAAATTCAATGCCGCCAACAAATTGCTTCCGTTGTCACACACCACTTTGCCGATCTCCAGTTGGTGCGGAGTCAGCCACTGATCAACCTGTGCGTTCAGGGCGGACAGGAGTGCTGGTCTGGTGTGACTCTCTTCTTTTAGGCAAGTTAACCCCAAGACGGCATGACACTGTCGTATCAGGGAGGTGGAATAGCCCCTGGGGAGCTGGGGGGGTGCCATTGATGTGGAGCAAGACGCAGCAGCAGAAGAGGACTCAGCCGAGGATGTTATGGAAGAGGATGGAGTAGGAGGAGTAGAGGAGGTGGCAGCAGGCCTGCCTGCAAGTCGTGGCGGTGTCACCAACTCCTCTGCAGAGCCACACATTCCATGCTTGGCAGCCGTGAGCAGGTTTACCCAATGCGCAGTGTAGGTGATATACCTGCCCTGACCGTGCTTTGCAGACCAGGTATCAGTGGTCAGATGGACCCTTGCCCCAACACTGTGTGCCAGACATGCCATGACTTCCTTTTGCACAATTGAGTACATGTTGGGGATTGCCTTTTGTGCAAAGAAATTTCAGCCGGGTTCTTTCCACTGCGGTGTCCTAATAGCTACAAATTTTTTGAAGGCCTCAGACTCCACCAGCTTGTATGGTAAAAGCTGGCGGGCTAAGAGTTCAGACAAGCCAGCTGTCAGACGCTGGGCAAGGGGATGACTTTGTGACATTTGGCTTCTTATGCTCAAACATGTCCTTGACAGACATCTGACTGTGGGCAGATGAGCAGGAACTGCTTAAGACGAGAGGCGGAGTGGCAGGTGGTTGAGAGGGGGCAAGGTGGACAGCAGTGGTTGACGTGGCTGAAGATGCTGGACCAGGAGGAGGATGGTGGCTTTGAGTTTGTGTGCTGCTTTTACTCATGTGTTGATCCCATAGGTGTTTGTGATGTGAGATCATGTGCCTTCGCAAAGCAGTTGTACCGAGGTGGGTGTTGGACTTCCCACGACTCAGTTTCTTTTGGCACAGGTTGCAAATGGCATCGCTGTTTTCAGAGGCAGACACACAAAAAAAATGCCACACTGCTGAGCTTTGCAATTATGGCATTCTGGTGGTGGCAACAGCATGCGTTGATTTGCGTGCTGTCTGGCTGACCACGGGTGCCGATACATGCTGTCTGACTGTGCCACTAGCTCCTTGCGATGACCTCCCTCTGCTTCCAACTCGTCTCCTCCTCCTCTCTGTCTCCCCATCTGAACTTTCCCCCTCTTCTTCTTCTCTTCGAGCGGGCACCCACGTGATATCCACGGACACATCGTCATCATCAACCGCTTCACTTGTTTCTGACAACTCAGCAAAGGAAGCAGCAGGGGGTACAACATCATCATCATCAACACACTGTATGTCCATCTGTGTAATGTTGCCTAACTGAGACAAATCCCTGTTATCTACATCCTCTTGCAATAATGGTTGCGCATCACTAATTTCTTCCAATTGATGTGTAAATAACTCCTCTGACAGATCAAGTGAAGCGGCTGTGGTGCTAGTGTTGGTGGTGGCGGCAGGCAGGCGAGTGGTAACTTGAGAGGTACCTGAAGCTGGGCTGGAGGAGGATGGTGCGTCAAGGTTCCGAGGGAAGCTGTAGAAGATTGGGTGTCCTGTGTTAGCCAGTCAACTATGTCCTCAGAACTTTTCGAGTTCAGGGTACGTGGCCTCTGAACACTGGGCATTATTCTAGGGCCAAAGGGAATCACAGCACCACGACCACGAGGGCCCCTGCGGGGTGGCCTGCCTCTGCCTGTCATTTTTTTTAGATTAGTTAAGTTGTACTATGCGTGCAAGCTACTGTGACACCAGATATGAATGGCGCTGAAGTGACACTATGCACTGCACTGGGTCTTAGACACACAAACACGTGTGTAAATGACTGCTAGTTATTCAGTCAAAATTGTTGTTTTTCTTTAAATATAATCAAATGTGACACCAGATATGAACGGCGCTGAAGTGACACTATGCACTGGCACTGGGCCTTAGACACACAAACATGTGTGTAACTGACTGCTAGTTATTCAGTCCAAAATGTTGTTTTTCTTTAAATATAATCAAATGTGACACCAGATATGAATGGCGCTGAAGTGACACTATGCACTGGCACTGGGCCTTAGACACACAAACACGTGTGTAACTGACTGCTAGTTATTCAGTCCAAATTGTTGGAAGAATGCAGCTTCCGAATGAATCTAAAATGGATGCTGTCCAGGAGGTGGGAGGGTCTGGGAGGGAGGGTCTGCTGCTGATTGGCTGGAATGTGTCTGCTGACTGTGAGGTACAGGGTCAAAGTTTATTCAACGATGATGTATAGGGGGCGGACCGAACATCGCATATGTTCGCCTGCCGCGGCGAACGCGAACAAGCTATGTTCGCCGGGAACTGTTCGCCGGCGAATAGTTTGGGACATCTCTAATTATTACTGGAGTACCAGGAAGAGGTGAATGCAGCACTCCATAAGCTCTGTACTCACTGCTTCCTGGTCCTCTGCTCTTGGATGTACTTCTGCTGCACACAGTGTGAGGGAGCTCTGTGCGCATCGGTTCACAACACAGACCGCAGCAGGAAGAGGTAGATTGGGCTGTGGAGAAGAGCGGCGGGGTATGTAGCATTTTTAGTGTGATTTTTAGTTTCTTATTTGCGCTGTGGCATGGGGCCTGATATGAGAGGCTGATAGGCATCTGTGGGCTGATTCAAGGCCTGGGTCTCTTACGTATGTAAGGTCTGTTATTAGCTGAAGTTTGTTTGGGGCTCTGATCTGAGGTCTTTATTGGTGTCTTGGTAACATTGGGGGTCTGATTGGTAGTGTGAGATGAGGTCTAATGGTTTTCCATTTTTCCTTATTGTCCTTGTCTAAAACCTTGGTGCCTCTTATGGTCTGGGGCTTGTTTATAGGGCGCAAAACACATTGTTTATTTGGTCCACAAATCCCATCATTTAACATATGTGGTACAATTATAAGGTACCACAATATAACAATCTCTTTGTATTTTTGGCGATTCTAGACTTTTTGGTCCCATGGATGCCCAACACACACAGCCGTGGACCTTTTAAAACATGACTGTACAACATAAAAGGATTTTTTGGGTTGCCTAGCTGAACCATGACATACACCCTTCACCGACTCAGCCCTTCCGAGATGAGTATTTGACCATTTCAACCTACGATGCTCTCCCTTGCCCTGCTCTGTATGGCGGATGGTCATTTCAGAGGACATGCCAGGGGGAAAAGATGGATATGGAAAATTTTAATTTGTGAACCATGACAATCCCTTTAATGTTTTGAGCCACAAGTATGAAGCATCCGCCACTTTTCTTACCAAGGGGAACCAGATTCTAGTTCTACATTTTGAAAGGCTCACATCACATAGGCTCTGTGCCTTTAAAATCAAGTACTGTTTTATGATGTGCTTATAACAGCATGCCACTTGGTTTCACTAGTGGTCAGGGGTGTGTTTCTAGCATGCGGAGTGTACTGTTCTTCTGTTTTCAGTTTCTAATCGATTTTGTTTGGCTGGAGCCAAAAAAATAATAATTATTGGCAATTCACAAAGTCAAGGCTGTAAGTATTTTTAATTCAAAACTGCCTTCCCCACCACAAAGTCTCAATGTCTTGGCAGTGACCTTCTCTGTTGTTTTTTCTCTCGTAGAAATGTCATCATCCAACAGCACGACCCCTCCCCTGGAGATAGTGGTAGATTTGATTTTTATGGCATTTGTGTAGAACTATCAGGTCAATGTATTGAGATTTGACAAATTTTTATATATGGCGTCTATTTATTTTACGTTGAAAGCAGGAGGAATCCAGTCCATCGTCAGAGGCGGCAAGGGATCAGACATGGTCGCCCAGTCATGTTGAAGATTCTGACTCTGTCATTTTTTTTTTAAGCTAAATTTAGATTTTTTAATAGACATGTTTCTAAATATCTCATCTTGTTTCAGGGTGGGGCCTCCCAAGCAGGAGCTGGAGATGAAGAGAGGACAAGTCGGGCTGGCTCTGGATGATGGAAGTGTAAGTGATTATTTTTGAATGTCATTTCAGAAATGTCACTATACTTATACAGCTAGTAGCAGTAGTCCAAAATAGAATTAGTGCAAGGTTAGCCCCTATCTAGACAAGGGTGGTTTATTTCTTCAGTTCATCCTTGTGTGACCCAATAACAAAACAGAGAATCTATGCTATCTATGGTTTAAGCAATTATCCTTTGTATAAGGTACACCTTTACACTTAGACAAAAGATTTCAAAAGACATTTAATGCTTATTAATTTTTTTGGGGTAGGAGATTTCACACTTATTGGCCAACCTTCATCACAAGAGAGAGCACCAAGTGGGCATGGTGGTCGCGGCAAGGGACGTGGACGAGTTGGCCGTGGTTCTCAGGATCAGCAGATTGTAAGTGTGTCTGGCCTCATGTATATTTGAGATAAAACAACAGTCTTCACATTGTGGTTGGCAAAGTACACAAACATGCAATGCTGCCTTTCCATTGAGCATATGTATGCATTTTTATGGACCCATAGCGCTTTGTTCCATTTGACCTAAAAAAATCTAATAATGATCCATCTTTTTTTCAGGCAGCATATGTTTCCCTGTTTAATCTATATTTGTTCCTGGCTAAATTTATATTTTGACAAATCTTCCTTTAGGAAATATTGGAAATACTGTACTGAGCTGACGCATACAATGTCAAAGACAATGTTGATGAAGGCTATTTGCAGGTGGACAGTATTGTTTGGATCTTTGTGTTATGTTGTTTTTATTTTTCCAAATGCAGGGTTCCAGGCCTTCTCTGGAGGATGAGCCTCCCATGCCCACCATTGAAGGGGCCCTCCTCATCCAATTGGTTGAAGAAAGGGCACCACTATGGGACCAGTCTGATCGGCTCCATTCCGATCATATGGCTACCCGTCGCCTGTGGGAGGAGGTTTTTCGGGCCATCATGCCGAATTGGGAGACTCTCTCCCCTAACAGCCAGTTGAGCTCTGGTGAGTGTTTCTCTCCAGTTTCTACTTATGTTCTGATACTCACTACATATGACAATCACTTTTGTGTATAGTGGATTTTAATGGTGGTGGCTTGTAGTGTAACTTTGAACATTGTGCCATGATGATAGTTAGCGCAATGTCCTCATTTGTAGCTCAATAGCCATCATCGGCCCCGCCATTTAATACTGTTCACTTTTTGCCTCTCTTTAGGCAGAGCCTTGTTGACAATTAATGTAATTTTAATGGCCTGCTGGCCCCAAAAATACATTATGTGTCCTCATAAAGGCTGAAGGAGTAAAACATGGTTGTAATTTTTGTAACTGGTAATCAGCTTTTGTAATCCCTTTTGATGGCCCCAAAACATTATTGAATATTCTGTAAACAAGTGTTCCTTCTCTGCTTCTGTCAGCTCAAGCAGATGCAGAATAGTGCATCTGCTGGAGCTGCATCCTAGTTTGCTTCCTTGGGCCTGATGGCCCTATCCAAGTATTCAATATTTTCCCCTGCTATTCATCGATTGTGGTTGCCACAAGTGTAACACCACCAGTGTCGATGTGTACGGTTAGTGTCCCTCAATACCAGCTAGCGTTGCTCTAACCACTTGCTGTCATTGATGTAGTCACACATCTGTGTGTAAGATGTCGTATCCCAAATCTAATTTTGCTAGACAATTGTGGATACAATGTATATCTGTTTGACGGTCACAAATTACTGTACATGTGATTTTGACTCTAATGGGTGGCTATACCTATAAAAATATCTGTTTAATTATTCGGGAAAAAGTATCCCATACTGTTTTACTTCTGTTTATAACTGGCTTTATTTGATGTTCTTGATGTTAAAATATTCATTGAGAGTATTAGATATGTTATCATATCCTATTTTTCCAATTGTTTATGTAGAAAGCATGTTAACCAAATACACTTTTGTTTAGGGAATGTTTCTAAATGGTGACCTTATTTATATTTTTTGTTTCAAGGAAGTTTCATCATGACCCGCTGGAGGTCAATGAGGGACTGTTTTATACGGGATCTCAATATCAGTACCTACATACGTATTTGGATGTACCCAGCCATAATAAAAATATATCATTTATGGCCAATTGAGCCTTATTTATTTAAGTAATCAAAATAAATATATTTTTTGGAATGATTATTTCTGAGGTATTTTCTGGATTTCTTCTTCTTACTGACCTTGTTTAAGGCTGGAAAATCATTGATGTGCATTGCTACAAATGCCCAATTTCAATGATTTTGGTAGGCCCAACATTTGTGCACACTCAACAGGATGAAATGCGCAGTCAGTATATAGAACAGATTTCATGTTGGACTTTTATTAAATTGATATTTGCTTTCTGCTGTGCATTTCTTCCTTAAAATGGTATTTGTTCGGCAAATGTGTTGGGCTCAAAACAATTGGCCTCTGAGAGCACAGTTTGTAAAAGCCATACAGTGTTTTGGTTTAGCCAAGCCATTGTTTTTGGCAGGCAGCAGTGTCATCCAATCAGTGGAAGACTCTTGGCACAACATTAATTTCCCGGGTAATAATGTGCAAAACAATGTTTTGGGTGACTCCTTTTCAGGATAATCCCATATGCACACAATAAACTATAACAAACAAAACCAATACCCAGTCACAAAAGTTGCCTTACATAGTGTACATTACAGTGGGTGTTAATTTACAATGAGGGAAGAAATTAAGTGTGAATAGATCATGAATCCAAGCTTGTTAGGGAATAGACAGTGGCTAAACACAGCCTTTTTGGTAATATATTTTAAATGTAAAACACAGAAATATGATAGCTGCTTTCTCAGCTCAGTTGAGACCTGCTTGGGGTAGCAATGTCTACATCAAGCAGGTATACAATTGATTAATAAACTGTTAAGTATGGAATAGACGAGCCAGATCCATCTCTTCATGTGGACATAAAGGAGCTGTCAAATAGAAGGGAATGCTGACACCATACTTGAAGCCATATCTACACTGCCATTGCTAGGCAAAACCATTTAAAACAGAGCAGAGAAAGGCTGCGCTCGGACTAGTAAACCCTTGGACAGCTGATGGTTTGGAGTTCGACCCTGACAAGCAAACAGATCCAGAGTTTAGGTCATCAATTGGAGTGGTGGCACAAACACTGAGGGGAACATGTATACACCTCAGTTAAAGTTAAAAGAGCTTAGTACTTGGCCAAAGCGACCTAACAGATTTTCACTCCCTCAGTTTGGAGTGCTCATTGTAAAACCCCCAAAAATGTTTATATGATGGGTTTCTATGGCCGACTATAATATAGCAGTTCAAATGCTTGAAAGACAATTTCAAAATATATCTCCCTGGAAGTGTGAGTGTTTCAGAAAAGGTCAGAAAAGGACACAACACAAATATTTTGAAACAAGAATATGGATTTAATTTACCACAAAAAAAATACATTGGCCAATGTTTTATAAATTGGGTAAACAAATTTTGACAGAAATTAGCAATGCCACACCAGGCCCACAAAGTATACATGAAACAACAATTTACACACACTAGAATAATAACTTAAATGTGTTGTTGCCATGGTAGCAAGCCTGGTGGCGAGATAAATAAATTAGCAAATGCATCACGCATGGCGTTAACAGCTGCTGTAGCCCAGGGACCAGTGGGCTGCTGATGGGGGCCAGATAATGTTGATGGCAGATCAGTGGGTGAAGGTTCGTGAGTCAAAATAAAATTGTGCAGAATGACACCTTCACCACACTATCAACAGTGTCTGACAGCAGCTGGATTGGCCTCTGGAAAATGCGCCATTTAGACGTGAGGATTCCAAATGAGCACTCCACCATACGCTGGGCCCTGCTAAGCCTGGAATAAAAAATTTGCCAAACCCTACTCAAGTTCCACTGGCCATACAGCTTGAGTAGGTTTTGGCACATTTGATATGCCTCAGAGGCAACAATCACAAACGGTAGAGGCTCTGTGGTGCCAGGCAGAGGTCATGGCTCCGGGAAACAAAAATTACTACCATAGACCCTGCGGCCCATGGCTGAGGCTTTAAAAATGTTTGAGTCGTTAGTACGACCATAAGCCCCTATGTCTACAGCAATAAAACGATAGTTGGCATCTGCCAGTGCCATCAAAATAACTGAAAAATACCGTTTGTAATTAAAAAATAAAGAGTCACTAGGGGGAGGCTTCTGGATGTGAATGTGTTTGCCATCCAGGGCACCCAAACAATTAGTGAGCTGTGTAACATCCCAGAAGGTGTGCGCAATTCTCTGCCAGTCCTCCATGGTGGGGTGTGGGATGACCTCTTCATGCAGGCAAGCCCACAGTGCCTTGCATGTATCCTTCTCGATTTATGATATTGTGGACTTGCCCAACCTACATTGGTAATGAAGACTGGAATAGGTCTCCCTGGTGGCCAGAAAGCTGCAAAAACATGGAAATTGAAGAACACAATTAGAAAACAATATGTGAAAACTGCCAAGGCAAAACCATGCAAAAAAAATATAAAAATTACATTAACACATAGCCTCCCCATATATTGATACCAGAATAGATACAGATGTTAAACAGCAATTGCTGTACTTCCCCTTTAAGAGCAGGGATATGGTGTGTTAACCAACATTGTCTACTACTAATGTCCTTTGGGACTAAATTACACCACTTTTCCTGCACCTACCTACTTAGCTAAGACTTAACTTTTATTTCCTATTATTTAATACTTCTGGTGTAAATAACTAGTTTTGTTAAACAGAGCTCATCAACTTGATGATGAACGAGTTGGGTAAAGAATGGGCACCAAATAAATTTACACTTTATTACAATGACATCCAGTGGCTTTTTTGGACTAAATACACCAAAATATCAACTACGAGACCTTGGTTTCTCCAATTAAAATGTATCATTTATATATCTTCTAGCCTACTCATTTGGAAACACATACTACAGTACAAAGGCAGATTTATGGGAAAAAAAAAAAAAAGGGTATAATATTGGTCCAAAAGAATCATTCATGTTAAACATTAGGAACTAACTGCAAGGCTTGACAATATAGTAATGAGGAGTAAAAGAGAAGTATGATGTAGGGCAACTATGTGGCTGGCATTTGGACTATTAATACATAGAATTTTGGTATTAATACAGTCTAACATTTTGCCCTAAAATCCAATATATTCACATGTCAAGGGAGATATTTACCATATGGTCAACATGAGTCGCTCCTCAGGGGACACACATCTCCGGAACTGTGTGTTTAGGAGCTGAAGACGAGGGCTCAACTTCCCAAGCAGCTCATCAAAAGAATTGTCCGTCATCCGGAAATACGACACAAACTCCTCAGGATGCTGCCACAGCTACATAGAATGTGTCGGCAGATAAGAACCATTTGGCCCATCTAGTCTGCCCAATATACTGAATACTATGGATAGCCCCTGGCCCTATCTTATATGAAGGATGGCCTTATGCCTATCCCATGCATGCTTAAACTCCTTCACTGTATTTGCAGCTACCACTTCTGCAGGAAGGCTATTCCATGCATCCACTACTCTCTCAGTAAAGTAATACTCCCTGATATTACTTTTAAACCTTTGCCCCTCTAATTTAAAACTATGTCCTCTTGTAGCAGTTTTTCTTCTTTTAAATATTCTCTCCTCTTTTACCTTGTTGATTCCCTTTATGTATTTAAACGTTTCTATCATATCCCCTCTGTCTCGTCTTTCTTCCAAGCTATACATGTTAAGGTCCTTTAACCTTTCCTGGTAAGTTTTATCCTGCAATCCATGTACCAGTTTAGTAGCTCTTCTCTGAACTCTCTCCAAAGTATCAATATCCTTCTGGAGATATGGTCTCCAGTACTGAGAACAATACTCCAAATTAGGTCTCACTAGTGCTCTGTAGAGTGGCATGAGCACCTCCCTCTTTCTACTGGTAATGCCTCTCCCTATACACCCAAGCATTCTGCTAGCATTTCCTGCTGCTCTGTGACATTGTCTGCCTACCTTTAAGTCTTCTGAAATAATGATCCCTAAATCCCTTTCCTCAGATACTGAGGTTAGGACTGTGTCACTGATTTTATATTCTGCTCTTGGGTTTTTACATCCCAGGTGCATTATCTTGCACTCCGTGTATAGCATAGCGAACGCCCCATGAGTCATCTGAGATGAATTGATGGGATGAACCCAAAATCGCCGCTGCACAGGACGTCTTTTACTCCATCTGCGCCGCAGAATACCATAGTTCAAGTCGAAGAGAAGGTGAGCTGGAAACATAGCTTCAGAAAAGAAAATACACCTCCACCACACAGCTCACGAATTAAAAGATGAAATGCAGGACATTATATACCTGTGCCACCACAAAACCAACACCAATTACAAATCATAGGAAATTATGGAAAAATGGATCAGTTAGCGGAAATGAATAACGGAAACGAACGGAAAGAACGGATCCGTTATTATAACGCAAATTCAAACGGATCCGTTAAAAAAACTGACAATGTCGCTTTAGTTGCTTTCCGTTATTAAGATGTTTCTGTTATGTACAAAATGGATCCGTCTGATAACGGAAAGCAAAACGGTTATGTGAACAAGCCCTAAGGGTGTACTTTTCTTTTCTTGTGACTGTACTTACTAATTTCTGTTTTGCTTTAACAAACAAAATATATTAATATTTAATTCTAATAAGCTGGTTTTATTCTTTTATTCATCAGTAATGAAGTCCTACAAGTCCCTTCAGTTATGTCTGTCCTTTAACGGTAAAATACATTTTAAATGCTTTCACCTTCTGACAAGTGGCATCAATTCTAAGCACATGCTGTGCTGTCACTTGTTAACCAAACTGCGCTTTCTTCTAAGTGCAACATATTTCAGAAGATGTCATGTGCCTTTAGGGGATGATCAATACCCTTCTGAATGATGTTGTTGCACATCCTCAAGGGCTTTAATGACCATTTTTGATGGGCAGTTATGATTCTCTAGGCGGTCACTCATCTCCAATAAACAGATATGATTGACTAAGAAAGACAATACAGTGGTCCCTCAAGTTACAATATTAATTGGTTCCAGGACGACCATTGTATGTTGAAACCAATGTAAGTTGAGTAATCGGTTCCAAAGCCCAAAATGTCATCCAAGATAAGAGAAAATTAAGATTTAAGATAAATAAGTAGATAACTAAGACAGATAAAACAGGTCCTTACATATAACAGTCAGGTATAGCTGCCAACTAGCAACTAATACCGCTATTTTACCAGAGAAGTCACCTTGATTGGTTGGATCTGAGTCTGCGACATTGTATGCTGAGTCTGGTTTCAATTTACGATGGGTCAGAAAAGACCATTGTATGTTGAAAATATTGTATTCTGAGGCCATTGTATCTTGAGGGATCACTGTATGATTAATGATTTACTAAATCTAAAGTACAAAACCGATACAAATAAAGCTTATGAACAAAGCTGCTTACCGTATATATTTCACAATTGTATCTAATGTTTCTGGAAGTTATCAGAACTGATGATTTTTAAGAGAAAGTCCACCTTTGGCGTAAATAGAGTGAGGGCAGACATATTCTCTGGACTTCATTCAGGGGTGTACACAGAAATCATAAGGCCCACAGCAAAATTGAGAATGCCCACGACCAATTAATGTTGGTTAATGAGGTGTACTTGCACCTGACGTTGTTTCCTGTCACTTTTCTAAGGCTTATTTCAAACTTTGGTTGATGTAGCTTTTTTGGGGCCACACCTAGAGCATGCGTTCTTTAAAAAAAATGTTGCTGGTTCAAGAAACCAGAATAAAAGAAAACCACCTAAAAGCTCTATTTGTTGTGCATTTTATATGAAGGGTCTTCAAAAAGTTTTTGCATTTTTATATTTTTGTTGGAAATGGTGAGGGCAGGAAGAGCAGTAATTGATCCTGTCGGAGAATGTTATGTGAGTGGTCTGTCTGGCAAGCCAGGTAACCTTGCAGTTGCCACTCTTAAAACCCCCAGACAATTGAAGTGGGAGGTTATGGAACACCCAACTTATAGTCTGAATTTAGCGCAATCTGAATTCCACCTTTTTGGACTACTACTAAAAGAACCTGTAAGAGGAAGAAGATTTTCATTTGATGATGATGTGAAAGCAGAGGTGCATCAGTGACTACGCGCTCAACCAAAAATATTAAAAACTTGGTACGACACTGGGAAAAAATGCAAAATTTATGTGTTAACTTACCCTATAGTGAGATCGTTAACACTCTGTGAGACAAAGTTGCAAATGTCATTGAAGTATGTTGTTTAGCCCAAACATTATATTTTTCAATGTATTTATGCTATAAAACTGCCATAAATGCATGGATTAATCTCCTCCATTGAGTTCCATATTAGATTGAAAATGATAAGTCTTGCCTCCAGATACCATTAGGGGGAGGTCAGTACACATGAATTTATACAGTTACAATAGAACTCGGGATAGGAACAGCCTACAGAGGTGGGAAAAATGACGAAAAAAGAAAAAAGATACAAAACATCCTGCATGATATGATTGATAACTGAATATGTGGATCTACATGGCTTTTATAAATGTAGCCATGCACATTCGCATATTCAGTTATCATATCCTGCAGGATGTTTTGTATCTTTTTCTGTGATTTTTTTTTTTTTTTACAAATTTATGTTCTTGAAGGAGTGGTACCTTCAAGTGTGAATGCGGTCCTATTATCTAGGGAGCAGCATTTTTTCGCACTTTTTGCCCCACCTATCCCACAGGCGACCTTGATTAGGTGGTACATATAGGTGTGTATGCTCCTCCTCTCATTGGTTGCTTGATGCGCACAGAAGTAACTAGGAGCAGCACACGGATTTGGTCCGGATGCGTTGCAGGTGCATTCAGGGAAAATCGTGCAATTTTGCTTGCGAGAGCTGTCAGTTTTGTTAGCGATTGCGTCGCGTTTTACCGCACGGGTGACTGATCCATCTTCTACATCCACCTGTTACTGCAAAAACATATAAATACCCCCAGCGGAGGAAGTGTATATGGCTGCATCCTATAATTTCACAGCGGGCCAGCAAAGGTAAATTTGTTGGCTTGTACTCTGACCTCCGTTCACACCCTCTGAAGTTCTTAAATTATTGCCGCATGTCGGTGGCTACATTTGATCGGCTGTTGGGGGAGTTGAGGCCTTCCTTGACTTTCCAGGACACCAACATGCGGCAGAGTGTGTCACCTAAGGAACGTCTTATTATTACTTTAAGGTAAGACTATATATTATCAGACTCATACAGGAATGACCCACTGTTTGCCAATACATAGCAGTTTTGTATATGGCCAGTGTCTTCATAACTTTACCTGTTTTATGTCTAAGTACTTCATAGTAGTAAACATATATTGTATATAGTTCATTTTTATTCATTAATTGTGTGTGGTTTTGGCCAGCCACTTTGTCTAAAGTAACTTGTTGTACTACCAAGTCATCGATTAGTCACACCAGATTCAAGTTCTGCGGGGGTTAATTATTCTAATCCTGGCTGTAATGATGGGTATATGGTAATGGTGTTGAAGTTGATTTAGCTAAATGGTATTTCTTTCTTTAAAGTATCTATGGAGGCTGCCGAACGAGATGGCTGCCTGAGTGAAGAGCTCCTGCACCTTCTGCTACTATAATCCAGCCTGCTCGCTATCACCCACTGATACCAGTGAACAGCCTACCTCCCCAGATGCTTTACGCCTCAGCAGTCACGATGGGGAAATCAAAGAAGCACCTACAGAAGCTGCAAGATGGGAATCTGGAGAATTACTTTGACTGGGGACGGACTAAAGATGGCGCCGATGGTGCAGACAGGCTGGCATCGGGATCTCCCGTCGGCGCGATGTCACCTGCGCTTGCAGCCCGTTCACCCTCCCCACCGATTCTACCAGGCAGCACTGACCTGCTACAAGTGTCTCCCCCGTCGCTTCCACCGACTCCAGAGGAAGCCAGAGTCCCGCAGCACCGCATACAGGGGATCCAAGATGGCGCCCGCTCCCTGGCGCGGCAAGAACAGCCGCTCGGCCTCCAACGCCAGCAAGTGATACAGCGGCAGCTGAGTGAGTACACCCCGCACAGTACTGAGCCCCTGGACCCATTTCAAGCGCTCCCTACCTCAGATAAGCCTGTCACTGAGGATTCGCTTAAGACCATGCTTCTTGCCCTGAAGTCTTCCCTGCAGGCAGACATAGTGGGACTGATTAACCCTCTATCCGCCAGGCTGCAGTCCACAGAAGATAAAATGCAGCATGTAGAGGTGAAAATGGGCGAATTTGCCGAATCACAAAACGCCATAATAGATGCCCACAACGCCATGGCTGACGAGCTGGAGGCTATTAAATGGAAAATGGCGGATCTAGAGGACCGTTCCAGGCGGAACAATGTCAAATTCAGCGGCATTCCTGAGGATGTGGCCCCACAAGATCTGCAAACATACCTGAAAGGGTTAATAAAAGCTTTACTGCCACAGATCCCGATTCCTGATATGATTATTGATAGAGCCCACAGGCTTCCCAAACCTCCACACCTGGGCCCTAATATACCGCGGGATACTTTGGCGCGGATTCACTTCTTCCATACCAAAGAGGCAATCATGACGGCGGCAAGAAATAAAACTACACTACCTGCGCCATACCAGAAGATTAAACTATTCACAGACCTCTCCATGGTCACCCTTCGTCGACGCAGAGCACTTCAACCTATAACTGCAGCCCTTAGGGATAATGACTTTCCGTACAAATGGGGCTATCCTCTAAAGATCCTCGTCCGCAAGAATGGACAGACACACGCCATTAAAACCTTAGAAGAAGGAAAGCAATTACTCCATTTATGGCAGATTCCAATGTCTTCCAGCACTGTGGGATCTGACCCCACCACCAAGGCTTCCGAGGATCCACTTATAAGGGAGGGGTGAGCCCTGAGCCCTGGAGCCTAGCAATTGAGAACCTCCACAAGTGAACTGTTCTGTTCTTCACCATATTGGGACTCCCTGTGTTTCCATGTTCGGGCGCTAAACCAGCAGAGTCTATATGAATGGGTGCAGGTCCCTCTGACACCTTCACCCTTTTGAATTTACCTCAATCTAGTGCTGAACTTTCGCCCTGTTCTCGCCTAGACGGTTATATCCGTCTTGTTCAACACCTACTAAGCCTTAAACGAATACTTAAGCTTCATTCGTTGTTTGTTATTCTCTCCTCCCTCCCTCTCTCCTTCCTCTCTTCCCCTTGTTGTTGAACCACAGGTGCCAGCAATCCTTGTCTCAGTGATATTAAATTCTAGACACGGTGTTCACACACTGCAATCTGCATTGGTAGTTCCCTCTTGACATCATGGGTCTTAAAATCATGTCCCTTAATGTTAAAAGCTTGAACTGCCCTCAGAAAAGGTCGTATATGTGGAAGGAGGCTTTAGCAGCTAATGTTGATGTTTTGTGTATTCAGGAGACCCATCTGCTACAAGAAGATGCTGACAGAGTGCGCCATCGCCTATTTCCTGAGGTCCTGCATTCACACTGTAACAAGAAAAAGAGAGGTACCCTGATTGCGGTGAAAAACACTGTCGCCTACACTCATATTAAATCTAAAATTGACCCACAAGGTCGATACATTATCCTAGTCTGCTCCATTAATAACATCATATATACGCTAGTTAATTTGTATGCCCCAAATTCACATCTGCTAGCTTTTTTACATAAATTGATGCGCAACGTGAACAGGCTTAAACAGGGGAAATTGGTTATGTGCGGGGATTTCAACACTGTTCTACATCCCGATATTGACTCCTCATTTTCGGCCAGACGCTCAGACGTGGGAGTTGCCACTTTCCTGCACTCTGAGGGTCTCGCAGATGTGTGGAGAGCACAACATAGCCTTGAGAGAGACTATACCTTTTTCTCCCCAATACATTTGTCTTACTCGAGAATAGACATGTTCATGGTGGACCATACAACCTTACTTCATACTATTTCAACTGATATTGGCCTCATTAAATGGTCCGACCATGCCCCGATTACGATCACCCTAGAAGAGCAATTTCAATCCACCAGACCCCCTATTTGGAGGAATAATACATTTCTCTTTAATAACCCAACCCATGTCTCTGAGCTTTCTGCACAGCTGGATGAATTCTTCCAATTTAACAAAGGTTCAGTTTCTAATAAATTTATCTTATGGCAAGCCCATAAAGCGTATATACGAGGCTCTCTAATTAAACTGAACTCTGTTGTGAGGAAGCGCAGAGAACGGGACATCGCACAAACCTTAGAATGTATCGCCAAACTGGAAGCTACTAATAAACTGGCCCCAACATATCTGTGCTCCAATGAGCTTAGAGAGGCACGTAACAAGCTCAGCAGCCTACTTCTTCAAAACTATCATAAATCTCTTCTAAGACTTCGCTCTAGATACTATCACCAAAGCAATAAAGCTGGCAGACTTCTAGCACAACAACTAAAATCTCAACAATCAAAATCTAAGATTCCACATTTGCTACACCCCGAAACCAAAGCAAAACTGACGGACCCCCGAGACATTGCTAACCAATTTAAATTATACTACCAGTCGCTTTATAATTTAAAGGAGTCTACTCCTCTTCCCGGCAATTACTCTACGCTAGTGGAGAATTTTCTTTCTCACGCATCTCTCCCGACTCTCTCTCTGACACAATTACAGTCCCTCAATACACAATTCTCGTTGGCTGAAATTGATAAGGTCATCAAATCCCTAAAGATGGGTAAGTCCCCAGGTCCCGATGGACTCTCTAACGAATATTTTCGCCACTTCCAGAGCACTCTTGCTCCCTACTTGCTTGAAATATTTGAGTTAGTGCAAGACGGCCACCCCTTCCCCCCAGACATGTTGGAAGCACTAGTAGTTACTATCCCGAAACCGGGGAAAACCCCAGACGTTCCTCAGAACTTCCGCCCCATATCGCTGCTTAATTCTGACGTGAAAATTTTCGCCAAAATTATTGCTAATAGATTAGCTCCACTCCTCCCCTCTCTGGTCCATCCTGACCAGACTGGGTTTGTGAGTGGCCGACTGGCGTCTGATAACACTCGACGGATTGTTGATTTATTCAATTATGCTGAGGTACATGGCCTCCCAATGCTTGCGGTTACATTGGATGCGGAAAAGGCATTCGACCGCCTGCATTGGGACTACGCATTTTCTACTCTTCGCCAGATGGGTTTTTCAGGACAGATTTTGCAGTCTATTTACAGCTTATATTCCTCTCCAGCGGCGAAAGTCTGGGTTAATGGGGTGGTGTCAGAACCGTTTGAAATTACTAACGGAACAAGACAGGGATGCCCCCTGTCTCCCTTATTGTTTATCCTGGCGTTGGAACCCCTGGCACAATCCATAAGAAACTCACCTTCAATAGCCGGAATAGATATAGGTGGCAGATCCCATAAGATCACACTTTATGCGGATGATATTATCCTTACATTGACCAACCCCAGTAACTCGTTAGACGCTGCTATAGACATTATCTCACATTATGGGTCTCTTTCCTATTATAAAATCAATGGCGCCAAATCTCAAGCTCTACCTATCAACATCCCGCCGGATGAGGTTGCTTCCCTGAAATCCTCCCAAGACTTAGACTGGCAAACTTCGGAAATCCCATACCTAGGGGTTAAGATAACCTCTCCGTGTTCCTTGCTCTACAATAGAAACTACCTCCCCCTTCTTGATACCATGATAAAAGACCTTGGCAGTTTTTCTATGAAGGCTTTATCCTGGGTGGGAAGAGTGGCATCGTTTCAAATGATGACACTCCCCAAATTCATTTACATATTTCGTGCCCTCCCAATCCCAATCCCTATGACATTCTTTAAAAGAGCACAGATGACCTTGGGTAGGTACATTTGGGGTCCCACCAAGCCGAGAGTAGCACGGACACTATTATCCAAAAAGAAGCAAGTGGGCGGACTAGGCCTCCCAGATATCAGAGATTATTTTCAGGCGGTGGCACTCTCCTTTGTCCGTGAATGGTGGTCCCCAGATATCAGTAAAGCCTGGATCCAGATTGAACAACACACCATCAAACGAGCCTCATTGAGAGACTACCTGATTCATCTGTTGTGGAGCCCAGCTAGGTCAGGTGAGGGTCTACTGACAATGAGACTGGCTGGTAGCCTATGGTCTTCCATACATAAATCACAGAGGGATAATGTGGCCACTCTCCTCCCGCAAGCCACTTTAGGAACAATAGAACTGACTATCCCTGACATTAACTTGACAGTCTGGCGAGAGAGGGGTATCACTTCTGTCTCTCAGATCATGTCGAATGGCTCTCTTCTCCCCTTTGAATCCATTCATAGCCTGTTCGCGTTGCCGCATACAGAATTTTATAACTTCCTTAGAATTAGACATTTCATTGCCAAGATCACGCAGAATCCACCCTCCATAAACTCTGATATATGGAGGCTGTTCCGCTCCCCGTCTCTTTTTAAAAAGCACACTACGCGCTACGTGTATGATGTTCTGGGGGAAAAAGCTACTTTTACCAAAACTTTACCCATCACAAAATGGGAAGCAGAATTGGGGGAAACCTTTCCTGATGAACATTGGTCTCAAGCCATTAGATTCCTTACCTCCAATTTCAAATGTGTCTCCCATTATGAAGCAGGGCTGAAGACCCTCTTACACTGGTACTTCACTCCACAGAGACTACACAAGATTTACCCTTCATCCTCCCCCCAATGTTGGAGAGGGTGTGGAGCTAGAGGCTCATTACTCCATATCTTATGGACGTGCCCCATACTTACCCTGTACTGGCGCAGTGTTTTTGGCCTGATCACGGAGATAACTTCTCAGGTTGTTAACCCCCGGCCTGAACTGGCTCTTTTATTCTTAGGCATACATGGTATACCCCCTGAATGCAGGAACCTTGTTGGACACATACTACTTAGTGCTAAACTAGTTATCACACGGTACTGGAAGCAAACAGCTCCACCTGATATAGCAGAGGTTATTCTAGAGATTAACAAATCCTGTAGGTATGAAAACCTAATACCTGCCTCTATTCTACCGTTGAAATCTAGGTTGCTCACTTGGAGCCCATGGCTCAATAATTCTAATTATTCACCCTGAACTATAGAAGGTTACTAGGCCTGAATTGAAACATGAATGTAGCAATATGACCAAGATAGAAGGGCCCTTTGAATCAGGACGAACTGAGATTAGACTGCCTCACTCCCCCCCTCTTTCCTTCCTGGTCTTCCCTCACCCCCTTCTACCCTTTATATTTTGATATTAAGGTCCGAATGTTAAGGACCATGCTCTTATACTATTGCGTAAACTGCAAACCATTGATGTATTTGAATGTTTTTTCAGCAAGCCTATTGTATAGGCGTATATGGTTACTTTTTCTAATTTTGCAAAATATGGCTTACTTGGCCAATCATTGAAAACACCAATAAAAAAGATTTACTCTAAAGTATCTATGAATATAAAAGTACTGAGTCCCAATCTTAGAGTATGGCCTATTTTAATTTCAACTTGCCAGACACATCGCCATTAAATAATGTTAAAGTAATGTAGTTGATTTTTAAACTTGTGCAATTTTGTGAATTGATATCTAGTGACGGACAATTGTTTTTCTTCGTTACATTTTGATTTTAGAATGGGGACCTCCACAATTGCTGGCGTGGTACGTGCTACATGTGCCACCATTTGGTTGAGACTGAAGGCTTCAGTGCTGCCACATCCAACCAGGCAGCAGTGGCTTGATATAGCCCAGGGCTTCCTGGAGAGGGCTCAATTCTCAAATTGTATTGGTGCCCTTGACGGGAAGCACATACGGGTTAAGAAGCCACCAAACTCAGGGTCCCAATACTATAATTATAAACAGTTTTTCTCTGTAGTTTTGTTGGCCTTGGCTGACACAAACTACAGGTTTATCATTGTAGATATTGGGTCCTATGGAAGAACTGCAGATGCTCGCATCTTTAGGGCTTCCGGAATGGGTCACTGGCTTCAGTCCAACCAACTGAACATACCACAGCCAGCAAACGTTTCTGGCTCTTCTGGCCCACCAGCGCCTTATGTGGTTGTAGGGGCCGAGGGTTTTGCCCTTTCTACTCACCTCATGCGTCCCTTTCCTAGGCGAGGTTTGGATGCAAAGAGGCGCACTTTTAATTATTGGTTAATTAGGGCCAGAAGGTTTGTGGAGTGCGCCTATGGGATTTTTTCTAATAAATGGCTGGTTTTTCTTTCACCCATCCAGCTTGTCAATGTGGTCATCAAAGCATGTGTAGTGCTGCACAACTACATACGCACCTATGAGTCGACACCTGATAAAGACGCCCAAGTCTACAGTCCGCCATCAGGAAGAGACACTTTCCAACTTGGAAGATCTGGGTCTGCTGGACTGAGAGTGAGGGACTTATTTTTTTTATATTTTATGTCCCCTATCGGTTCATTCCCTTTTCAGCAGTAGTACTCGACTCAAGGAAGTTTGTGTTTGCCAGTATTTTTTTGTAACCTGGATGGTTATTTTTTTAAGTATTTTTTTTATTTTTTTGTTAGGAATATTGTTTATAACACGGTATGTGAAATATGTACTAATACCTAATTCATTGCAAGTGGAAAATGTATCCTAAAATGTATGCATGTTTTCCCATCAGCATTAATAAAGTTTTATTTGGCCTCATTCTCATATAATAAAAAATATCATTACATGTGTCATGGCGTTTACACTTTAACTGTAATGTTTGGACTATCGTGTGCTTAAAGGACATTATATTATTTCTAACATGTAATGTATATATGTATAATAAAGGTATTTATTTAAAATGCAGTTTTTAATTTTTGGCATATTGTTGAAACCCACACTAATATTTAGGTGTGTAAGTGAAAGAGGTAAAAAGTAAAAATAGGTCATTGGATTTGGGTCATATTAAAGTAATGATGGCCACTCGTTTTTTCTTTACTTAGCTGCTTTTTTCTTGCCATAATACAAATTCTAACAGTCTATTCAGTAGGACTATCAGCTGGGTATCCACCTGACTTCTCCACAACGCAACTGATGGTCCCAACCCCATTTATAAGGCAAGAAATCCCACTTATTAAACCTGACAGGGCACACCTGTGAAGTGAAAACCATATTAGGTGATTACCTCTTGAAGCTCATCAAGAGAATACCAAGAGTGTGCAAAGCAGTAATCAAAGCAAAAGGTGGCTACTTTGAAGAACCTAGAATATGACATATTTTCAGTTGTTTCACACTTTTTTGTTATGTATATAATTCCACATGTGTTAATTCATAGTTTTGATGCCTTCAGTGTGAATCTACAATTTTCATAGTCATGAAAAAAAAGAAAACTCTTTGAATGAGAAGGTGTGTCCAAACTTTTGGTCTGTACTGTATGTGTGTTTATATCCCCACAAACAATTGATTTAAACACAAATATATGGAGATCCTTGTAAATGGATCAGACATATAGTATATATATGGCTGTTCCACAGATGCGGATACTCACAATACTGAAGACCCTTATGATGAGGGAATTTTCCATTAAACAGGTCAGGCACTGACGATCGTTCTGATCCTTCTTGTACAGGCTTGAATGCTTGTTGCTGAAGCTTGTGTACTGGGATCCTCTGGATAAATTGAAGAGGCACTAGGCCAAGATACAAAGTCCGCTTTTAGGCATGTGGGAACTCTCCCTAGGTGTCTGTCCAGTCCCTGCCTAAAAGCGGCCCCACTTATCGGTGGCTGTACCCTTACTAGGATTCCCTACCTGTCCAGTATTCACAGTTATAGATGATGCCAATGGTGACAAAACAAAAATCCAGTGCTGTATAATATCTCCAATGGCTCTGAAAGTCCCAGTTGTGATTGGTGCCAATAGTAAAAAAGTGCAGTGCTGTTTATAATCTCCAATAACTTTAAAAGTCCCAACACGTTTCCCCTAGCTAATATGTCAGTTCATCAGGGGACTAGTGCAAAAAATCGCAATGGCAAATGATGATAGAAGGCCAATGGATGTTGACCCATGACGCGGCTGTTCCCGCCACGGGTTTAAATACCCTGTCTGCGATGTCTCTTCAGAGCAATTGCGCAGGCGCCGTTGTTGATACACACGTGCGCCGTACCGCCCTTTGCCTACGTGTATGTGAAGCCCGAGAGGAGGGAGGGGTTTGATGCAAGCGCATCACTAGACGTGGGCGCCCCGAGTGCGCATGCGTCCACTCCGTTCTAAGGGCAAAACTAGTACTGGCAAGGGGGATCTCAATATTAATCTGTGCATGTCTGAAATCTAGTTGCTCACTGCATATGAAGATCGCAACTGCGCTTGCATCTTATCCATGCTCCTTATATAAATATAATACTGAAGAGCCATTTATGCATATTATAATAAAAGTATGGGGGTTTTAAATATGTGTATCAGGCTACTATAGGATTAAGAAAACCCCTTTTATCTTTTATATCCCAAATTTTTAAGACATAAAGGGGTAAAAAAAGACCTTTCTTTTTCAAAATACAGGGAGACAGGGTAGCATATTATATGGCCTCAAAAAAAAACCACATAAACATTGGCTCAAAATTTTTTTTATGAGGGAATAAAGGATTGGATATATAAGGGGACACCCATAGTTTTTACCCCCAAAAAGGGGGGGTCTCAAAAATTAAAACCCAATCCATAGGTTAAGATGTTTGATGTTAGAGCAATCTCTGATCGAATACATCCCTTTTGACCGGACTGAAATCTATGGGTGGACTATTAGTGGCCATACCAAAGGACCTCTATAGTATAAAAAAGGGAAAACAAAAAATATAAGAAAATATATAAGACTAAAATATATAAAAACATGCCTGTAACAAACAACCACGGTGCCTGCGCAATTGCTCTGAAGAGACGCCAACATCGCAGACAGGGTATTTAAACCCATGGCGGGAACAGCCGCGTCATGGGTCAACATCCATTGGCCTTCTATCATCATCTGCCATTGCGCTTTTTTGCACTAGTCCCCTGATGAACCGATATATTAGCTAGGGAAAACGCGTTGGGACTTTTTTTATATTGGCACCATTCACAACTGGGACTTTCAGAGCCATTGGAGATATTATACAGCACTGGATTTTTGTTTTTTCACCATTGGCATCATCTATAACTGGGAATACTGGACAGGTAGGGAATCCTAGTAAGGGTACAGCCACCGATAAGTGGGGCTGCCCCCTTTTGGGGCCATTACTCCGCTGCTTTTAGGCAGGGACAGGATGGACACCTAGGGAGAGTTCCCACATGCCTAAAAGCGGACTTTGTATCTTGGCCTCGTGCCCCTTAATTTTATCAAGAGGATCCCAGTACACAAGCTTCAGCAACAAGCATTCAAGCCTGTACAAGAAGGATCAGAACGATTTTAAGAAGTGGCACCCATATTCCTGCAGCAGAAGTCTACCAGATCTGGTGGCATAGTGAACTATGTAATGTCCAGCTTATTTGGCATCCGCGTACATAAAAAAAAAAAGGCATTGACAATGTGTAAAGTGGAAATTCTAATAGATGGATAAACATATTAGACACATATGACTGGACAAATGCTCTATGCTTTAGCAATGAAGCTGGAAGGAGAAGTCAGAAAATAGATGTATGCGGAGATAACCCTGAGGCAAGTGCTCCTGAAATTCACTGCAAGCTGATCTCAGTTATAATTAATGCTTTGAAGGACAAAACTCAGAAATAAATAGAAGAACATCAAGAAGATGACGATAGTCATTACATTTTGTGTAGTAGATCGGTACACGGGCATGGATAATGAAATTAACATTAAATAAGTACAGTCCTCCTGCTCGTAGTTTCCACTCTGAATAGTCCTAGAATATTATTTCTTCATCTTTATTAGGGCTCATGCACACGACCGTGCAAAAAGCGGATGCCGCCCGTGTGCCTTCTGCAATTTGGAACGGAACAGGTGGAAATGCCTATTCTTGTCCACAAAATGGACAAGAATAAGACATGCCTCATAATTTTTGCGGGGCCATGGAACGGAGCAACGGATGCGGACAGCACTCTGTGTGCTGTTTGCATCTTTTGCGGACCCATTGCAATGAATGGTTCTGTATACGGACCGTATACGTAATCAAAATACGGCCCGTATACAGAATGCAAAAAAAACGTTTGTGTGCATGAGCTCTTATAGTCAACCATTGCCTGTTACAAGGCAATACATTGGGCTACTTCATCCTACCTAAAGGGGTTTTCCTGTAAAGATTATTTATCAACTATCTATGCTAGCTGTGTCAAGTGGGGCTGTCAATCAAGGAAGTGTGGGCGTGATTACAGCAAGGGAACCGTGACTAGTTACCCCTGCTGCACCACCAGGACCTACCCTAAAACATCATGACAGCAGCCCAAAGGGGCACTAATGAAAACAAATTGATCACATAATAACAGTCCATGTGTGAATATTCAGTATTTTTATTAATTTTTTTACAGAAAATGATAGATGTTTTTATGGATATTATTTTTTAAAGTCACTCCATGTACTCTACTTCCTGACCTGTCTCTTTAATGTCCTCTTTTTGTTTTGACTTGGCGTGGCAAACAATCTTGCTTGACTTTCTCAATCTTTACTCTGACCAGAGAGGGAAGAGGGGAAGAGTGACTCAGTTGGAGCCTCAAACATGTTGGAGTAGCATCCCTTTAAATCTGTAGATCAAAGCTACAGCCCTTTTTTCGTCTTGTGTTTCAAAGCTGTAAAAAATACAATAACCACTGCAGTGAGAGAGAACGGGCTAAAGACAAATCGTTATGATTGGGCCCAAACACAATATTTTCTCTGATTAATAGCTTGCAACCCATTTATTTTTAAACCCATTATATAAAAGTTAGCCTATCATTTATATACACATCATTTGTGTGGCAGAATTTTACCAATCATTGTGAAACAGTTAAATCAACATGCGCATACACAGCGGTGTCACTTTCATCGTCAGCATAATGTAGTTCCTGAAGGAAGTCATGTGTTGTGAGCTGGCTTAGTGGGTATATAAGGTGTGTGATCGGCTGTCACATATCCCTTGTTGCTGTCATGGACAACAGGGTCAATTTATCAGAGTTGCAAAAAAGGATTATTATTATAAGGCTTTCGGCAAAGGGTTGCGGTATTTCTGGAACTGCACTGTCTGTGACCTGTTTTCGTGCTGCTGTGGTGAAAGTGTACCCTGAGTGAACAAATGGCACCATTGGGAATAAATGAGTTGGAAACTGCGGAGCACTGCGTGCCATTGATGGGAAGTTGCATCAGCAAAAAAGGCTTCAATTTTCATGGCAATATCAGAATTGGCCCGGCACTGATTGGCAAAGTGTTGCCTTCTCCAATGAGTGAAGTTTTCTGCTTCATCAAATGATTAGACGTTGGTATGTCGGTTGAGAAGCATCAGAGAATAAACACCCTGCAAGCGTTGTTGGAAGTATACAAGCTTGTGGTGGCAGTGTTATGGTCTGGGCAATGTTTTCGTGGCATTCTCTGGGCCCACTTCTCCATGTGGAAGGCACTCTCAACCGATGTGGGTATGAATCCATCCTTGCAGATCATGTACTGTACATTCAGAGAACAACCCAGTAGTGCGGTGCGCAATCCCGCGAGACCCGCCGCTGGAAGGGGTTGCGTTCTCAAGTGACTGAACTCATGCCCGCGTAGCAGCCTAGCAGATCAGCGGACAAGTACAAGGTGGGGGGAAAATTTCATAATATGAAGCAGTGTGTGGGCAAATTTGTGAGGCAGTGTGGGGGGCAAATTACTTAATGGAGGCAGTGTGGCAGACAAATAACTTAATGAGGGCAGTGTGGGGGGCAAATTACTTAATGGGGGGCAGTTTGGCGGACAAATTACTTAATGGGGGCAGTGTGGGGGCAAATTACTTAATGGCGGGCAGTGTGGCGGACAAATTACTTAATGAGGGCAGTTTGGGGGGCAAATTACTTAATGGGGTCCGTGTGGTGGACAAATTACTTAATGGGGGTAGTGAGGGGGGCAAATTACTTAATGGCGGGCAGTGTGGCGGACAAATTACTTAATGGGGTAGTGTGGGGGTAAATTACTTAAAGGGGCAGTGTCAGTGTGGTGGACAAACTACTTAATGGGGGGCAGTGTGGCGGACAAACTACTTAATGGGGGCAGTGTGGGGGCAAATTACTTAATGGGGGCAGTGTGGGGGGAAAATAACTTAGTGGGGGGCAGTGTGGGGGGCAAATTACTTAATGGGGGCAGTGTGGGGGCAAATTACTTAATGGTGGCAGTGTGGGGGACAAATTACTTAATGAGGGCAGTGTGGGGGGCAAATTACTTAATGGGGCAGTGTGGGGGGCAATTTACTTAATGGGGCAGTGTGGCAGACAAATTACTTAATGGGGCAGTGTGGGGGGCAAATTACTTAATGGGGGGCAGTGTGGTGGACAAATTACTTAATGGGGGCAGTGTGGGGGGCAAATTACTTAATGGGGCAGTGGGGGGGCGCAAACTACTTAATAGGGGGCAGTGTGGGAGGCAAATTACTTAATGGAGGCAGTGTGGCAGACAAATAACTTAATGAGGGCAGTGTGGGGGCAAATTACTTAATGGAGGGCAGTGTGGCGGACAAATTACTTAATGAGGGCAGTTTGGGGGGCAAATTACTTAATGGGGTTAGTGTGGTGGACAAATTACTTAATGGGGTAGTGTGGGGGGGAAAATTACTTAATGGCGGGCAGTGTGGTGGACAAATTACTTAATGGGGTAGTGTGGGGGTAAATTATTTAATGGGGCAGTGTCAGAGTGGCGGTCAAACTACTTAATGGGGGGCAGTGTGGCGGACAAACTACTTAATGGGGGCAGTGTGGGAGGCAAATTACTTAATGGGGGCAGTGTGGGGGGAAAATAACTTAGTGGGGGGCAGTGTGGGGGGCAAATTACTTAATGGGGGCAGTGTAGTGGACAAATTACTTAATGGGGGCAGTGTGGGGGGCAAATGACTTAATGGGGCAGTGTGGGGGGGCACATTACCTAATGGGGCAGTGTGGGGGACAAACTACTTAATGGGCGGCAGTGTGGGGGCAAATTACTTAATGGGGGGCAGTGTGGCAGACAAATTACTTAATGGGGCAGTGTGGAAGGCAAATTACTTAATGGGGGCAGTGTGGGGGGCAAATTACTTAATAGGGGCAGTGTGGGGGCAAATTACTTAATGGGGGCAGTGTGGGGGACAAATTACTTAATGGGGGCAGTGTGGCAGACAAATTACTTAATGGGGCAGTGTGGGGGGCAAATTACTTAATGGGGGGCAGTGTGGTGGACAAATTACTTAATGGGGCAGTGTGGGGGCAAATTACTTAATGGGGAAGTGTGGCGGACAAATTACTTAATGGGGGCAGTGTGGGGGGCAAACTAATTAATGGGGGGTAGGGTGGGGGGCAAATTACTTAATGGGGGTCAGTGTGGTAGACAAATTACTTAATGGGGCAGTGTGGCAGACAAATTACTTAATGGGGGCAGTGTGGCGGACAAATTACTTAATGGGGCAGTGTGGGGGGCAAACTACTTAATGGGGGGCAGTGTGGGGGGCAAATTACTTAATGGGGGGCAGTGTGGCAGACAAATGACTTAATGGGGGCAGTGTGGCAGACAAATTACTTAATGGGGCAGTGTGGGGGGCAAATTACTTAATGGGGCAGTGTGGGGGGCAAATTACTTAATGGGGGCAGTGTGGCGGACAAATTACTTAATGGGGGACAGTGTGGTGGACAAATTACTTCATGGGGACAGTGTGGGGGAAAATTACATAATGGGGCACTGTAGGGGGCAGTATTACTAATGAGAGCATTCTAGAAGGGAATTACTATTGGTGGCACTATGAGGAGCACTATTACTATGGGGGCGCTATGATTTCTTCAGGATAGTATCTGGGGGTATTGGAGGACACAGCAAGCAGCAGGATAACACTGTGGGGACTCTAGGTTGGGGGATGATGATAGAAAAGTGAGGACACTAAGATGTCTGTGTCTCACACTGCAGAGACAAGGCGGCTGAGAGAAGTGTCTGGACTGAATGGAGAAGATGATGACAGAGAAGATGTACATCTGAGGAGACGTCACCTGGAGGCCCTGGATGTGACAGGTATGTGCTGCTGTATAGCAAATACAGCAAAATGCGGTGTGTGGGGGGAGGGTCGATTTAGAGAACTGGGCCAGGGTTAATGCAAAGTGCTAATATGCACTGTGAATATAAGCCCTGTACGGTGTTGTCACTGTGCATATTAACCCTTTACTGTGATGTCACTGCATATTAAAGGGGTACTCCGGGATAGGAAAATAAATCCCCTATCCAAAGGATAGGAGATAAGTGTCTGATCAGGGGGGTCTGGCCGTTGGGATCCTCCTCGATCTCCTGTATGGTACTCCGGATCTCATTGTGCCCGGAGCGGTGGTCAACACTCCCCCTCCATTTATCTATGGGAGAGCCGCAGAAACAGCACTTGTGTATCTCTGAGTCTTCCATAGAGATACATGGAGGGGGAGTGTTGACCACACCACTGCTCCGTGCGCTGGTTGACACAGCTTATTGGACTAAGCCGGGGCGCCGTATGGGAGATCACGAGCATCCCAACAATCTTCCTGGGGGCCTCATGTTCGAGTTTCGCCTAAGGCCTCACAAAGTCTACAGCCGCCTCTGTATCTCTGCTACATATATGAATATTTTAGTGATGTGTGAATACATTAATTATGTGAATAAAGCAAGACATTATGGCCTTGTTTGGTTTATCAGTTACTCTAGTAGCCAGTACTGGATGTCAGCACAAACCAGTTCAGCCTGACCTGTGTCATCTTCTTACTGGTTGAAATGTACTTACAGTAAGTAACATTTCCTAATACAGGCACATGCTTTCTGGGCTGTATTTATTATCACACACATGACATTGATTAGTGCAATGCTCTTCTGTGGACATCTTTATCTAGGCCTATCAGGAGAACAACAGGGCTATCATATTGCTATCCTTATTATACCACCTACTATTTTACTAAGGGTACTTTCACACGGCCTGAACAGGAACACTGTATGCAAATGCATGTCATTTGCAGACTGATCAGGATCCTGAACAGTCTGACAAATGCATTGCAATACCGGATCCGTTTTTCCGGTGTCACTCGGAAAAACGAATCCGGTATTTATTATTTTTCACATTTTTAAAGGTCTGCGCATGCATATATTAAAACATCATTTTTCTCAGCAATGCGGGCACATATGATAAAGGGACCAACACAGATGCCTTCAGCTGCCAAGCGCACACGTACAGGTGAGCCAGGTACAAACTTGCTGACAGGCAGTAAAAACATCATAATGCCTGGCCCTGTAAGTAAAAGCTTAGAGGGTTCGGCAGTTGCAGAGAGAGCAGAGACTGTGTAGGTGTAAAGGCAACGCCTCTGTTGCTCCTAGAGGCTCATTTCCATATATTTGAACTGTGAAAAATGTGTAAGATAAGCCAGCATGCTAGTAGTAGTGTGAGTGGCCACCGAAAAGTAAAATGTTTATAATAAATCCATAGCCAGAGATATGGAAGCTCTGGTGCTAGTGTTTGGGATGCAGAAAATGTAACTTTGTTATCAGAGAATCTTGACTAGAGATGAGTGAATCGAATCCCCCAAAGTGGAATTCGATCCAAATTTCAGGATAAATTTGATTAGCCTAAAAGCCGAAATTCCTTGTGCTTCGTGTCAGTGAATCGATTTAACCTGAAATTGTCTAAAAAACTAAATGATTGAAACTTACCGCTTCCATTTGCTCGTGACGGGTCACCAGCCTCCATCTTGCTTGAAGATCTCGGCAGAAATCCTGTGCGGCTCGAGATTACATCATCACGCCAGCCGGCGTGATGATGTAATCACGCGCCGCACGGGATTTCGGACAAGATCTTCAAGCAAGATTGCGGCGGCCGGCCTGTCGCGAGCAAATGGAGATGGTAAGTTTGATGTAATTGTTTTTTATTGTTAAAAACAGTGTGAAATTGCACTCAGATGCCGCGATCATGTATGAACGCGGCATCTGAGAGATACAATGACAGGGGGCGCCGCTGTCGCAGCTCCCTGTCATTGCACCCGCTACTTACAAATAAAATGTGCTTCCTGACGAAATAATTAGTCACAAAGCGAATTTTTTTGTGAAATTTGGCGAATCAGCCGAATCGAATTTCTAAGAAATTCGCTCATCTCTAATCTTGACCTGCGACTGATGAAAATGGCCCCTTGTAAGCTACCTGTCATCAATTATCATGATACCCGGTATAGCAAGGTAAGTGCTCTCCAGGACTGCAGTTTATTTGCAGTTGCCTGGAAACGTATCTGTATTGCAAGGTTTGGAATAAAGTGGAGGTGGTAGAAGAGTGGCAGTTACAATCCCCCACATTTATAAAACTAATTGGAAAACTAATTAACCCTGGTGCTAGAATTGTTGACATAAAAAGTTATTAGCAATTAGACATTAAGCTATTTTTCTTAGAAATGTAGTTTTTTTTATAAGCTCACTTAGAGGCCATATTAAAAGAGCCATTATTTGAATATAGCTGCACAAAGTACTTTTGTAGATCATACACTTAAAGGGGTTTTCCGGGATTACCATGGTTTATAACAGATAGGCTCATGTAGTTACTTATATCATGGACATCTTCATCCAGTTTTTTTGCCAGTTTCGACTTTCCTGACCAGTTTTCACCATGCTTGGTTTATCCTCTGTATTTGCAACAGGTCTAAGAAGTAAGTAGTGTAGAGGAGAGAAGTGGTGGTAGTAGCACTGATGGCGGCAATAGTACTGACTGTGGCAGTCCTCACTTGGTACTTGGCCATGCAGTGATGGGAGGGTGTACTCATTCTTCCCTCGGTGCACACCCTGGACTTTTGGGGGCTCCTGTCTGATGGTGGCTGGGGTGCAATTGGTGTCAGGTGAATGAGTAGCAGAGTGCAAGGCAGGAGGGCAGGTGGAAGGATGTTGGAGTCAATGACCAGATCCATATAGTTAAAATAAAAAAAATCAGGTCTCTCTTTACTGAGCAGATAATGGGAATTATGCAAGTACAAATGCAAGCAATAGGCACAGTTCTGAGGTATATGACACAGCAAATCTCTCCCAAAGTTTGCATATGGGAGTTGGCAATTTCTCCCTGAGTCTCCCTCTACATCCTTTTTGCAGTTTTTTCACGTGTGTGTATTTCTCATTAACACTTTCTGCAATGCCCAATCTGTGCGGTGCACTGGAGGCAATTAACTGTCATGAGAGGCAGCCGGAGCGCTTCCGTTTCTCCACACTGCCGGCGCTCTTCTGTCTCATTGCAGCCCGGACGTTCGTGGCGTCCGGCTGCGCTTCAGGGTTCCCGGCATCTCCGTTGCCATGGTGACGGGGGACGCTGTACGTCCGACCGCTCTCCTTCTGCTGGAGCGGCCGGCGTTCCCCATCGCCATGGGAACCAGGAGGGGCTGAGCGCCGAGCTAGGAACTCGGCACTCGGCTAGAGTCAGGGAGGATGGGTCATGTGACGCTGGCCACGTCACATGATCCCTCTCCTCCATTATTTAAACAGGCAACCTGCTGGCCACAGGTTGCCTGTGATTTTCATCCCTTAGGCTGGTATTATAGTTATTATTAAGCTACCTCTGGACTTGACCCTTGATCTGCTTCCTGACACCTCTTCTGCCGGCTCCCTGAACATTAATGCTACCTCTCGGATTTTGACCTTGGCTTGCTTTTGGATTCTGTCTTGCCTCTTCCCTGGTTCTGACGTGACCTCCTGGATTTTGACCTCGGCTCGCTCTCGGATTTGACTCTGCCTCCTCCCTTGTACAGACGTGACCTCCTGGACTGACCTCGGCTAGTTGATCCGCCTCACCTTTCCGTTATTGGTGGTACCTTGCTTGTTCCACCTGTCCGCTATCTCTTATTGGCTGTCCGCTTCCCTGTTGTCTCTTTCTCTCTCTTGCACTTACGCAGGTCAGGGACTGTCGCCCAGTTGCGCCCTGTCACCTAGGGCAGGTGCTAAAAGTAGGCAGGGACAGGGGACCGGGTGGCAGCTCAGGGGGTGCACCTCCGTTCTATCCTGATACCTGTGACGCTACCCTGTGACAATAAACCCTTTCCACAGGCAGTAAAGTCTATTGCCATAAAAATGCATTTACCTTACTGTCTGTCCAAGCACAGCCTTTAAGTGGTTCTCAACAATCTAAAGATGTCTGTTCTCTTTCTTTTAGGCATATTCTCTAGTTCTGTTGCTTCTCTGGCAGCTTTCAGTCTCCAGGATAAAGGTTCCCTAGGCTAGTCCTAGTAATCTGCAGCTAACATATGCATTTCCTTCCTCTAGACCTGTTCAGCAAAGACTCCCTAACCAGGGAGTAGGTTCAGTCTGTCTCCTAGCAACCTAACTAATAACTGCCAGGGTTAAATATTTGCTGCCTATAAACAACCATTTGAGATTTACAGTGCACAAGAAAGAACTTTAGCCATTTAATTACTTTGGCAATAAATCACAACATTAACTCTTAAGCAGTGATCCACTACAATATTAACTCCTTAGCAAATCACAACATTAACTCTTAAGCAGTGATCCACTACAATATTAACTCCTTAGCAGTGATCCACTGATGAGCGAATCGACTTCGTACAGTAATAGAATGTATTGGCTCCTATGAGCCAAAGTTATTACTTCGCGAAGTCTCGCGAGACTTCGGATAATAACTCATTAAGTTATTATCCGAAGTCTCGCTAGACTTTGTAAAGTAATAACTTCGGCCTATCGGAGCCAATACATTTTGATACTGTACGGAGCGCTCGCTCCGTACAGTATTGAAACAAATTTTTATGCGAATTGACTTCGGATGTTTCATCCAAAGTCGATTCGCTCATCCCTAGTCACTGCATATGTAGTACTTCCTGTTACTGTCCCCAGCCCAGTGGCGTACCGTGCAACTGCTATGGTGCCCCAGAGTGCATGGAAGGCCCCGCCCACCTACAATGTTTGCGGTTAGTTATGTATTATGTCTTCCGTCCTGAGTCCCTATCTAGGGCTCCGGCAGGTCCTGATTCCCTCCTTCTCAGGCCCCCCTCCCTCACTCCCCCACCGTGTGCAAACGCAGTGCATGGACCAGCAACAATGTCCCTGACACTGTCAGCACTGCAGCCAGGTTAGAGCTCTCTCTTCTTTCTGCTGGGCGCTGCACTGGCCAATCAGCTTGCGCCAGAAGACAGAACTGAGCGGACGGGACGTGGCAGTGACTCACTCATGCGCTGCCTGCTTCAGTTTTCAGCCTGCCTCCGCAAAATATGGAATGCACGCGGTCGTCATCCGTATTTCTTGCGGATTTTTTTTTTGCAGGACCGCAAAATACATATTGTCGTGTGCATGAGGCCTAAGGCTTATCAACTTGCTGTTGATGCTCATACATAGGATAGAGCGCACATGAACTGTGGGGTTGGGGGGGGCTGGGGCACACTAAGCATCAGCAGCAAAAACAGTTCAGATGTGGGGGGCTATGTCAGGCTTTAGCACAGTGGGCACAGGCAAGGGGAGAGGTGTATATGTCAGTTCCTACCCAGCACTCGCTCAGGTGTGCTTGCATACATATGGCGCCCTGTACCCACTCTGCTAAAACCTGACATCTATGCCCGGCTCTACCAAAGCAGACAGGCTGGAGCAGTGATGTGTGCAGTACTTACTCACTGCAGGCCCAGTGAAATCCTTACTCCCATACACCACTGTAATATCAGCGTTGTATGAGAGTATGGATTATATAGCGCTATAGGCACCTGAGTTTAGCATCCATTTCTCATAGAGAAAAAAAGTCTTAGCAAATGTCATTTTTAAAGTACTTACAATAGGGGGTTAATAAACTTTATGTAAAAGTCTTAGGTACACTCTAATTTCTTTAACCCTTTTAATGATCAGGAAATTTTAAAAAATGTTCCTTTTAGTTTTTTACTCCCAGCCCTCCCAAAGCCATAACTTTTTTTATTTTTTTTATTCACATAGCCATAAGAGGGCATGTTTTTTTCCAGGACAAGATGCACTAATGGTACCATATAAGGTTGTGAAATTTTACACTATTTCCTATGCAGAAAAACTGACTTATTATATTACTTTTATTCGGCAGGTCAGTATGATTATGACAATGCCACATATGTATAGTTTTTCTTGCATTTTAATACTGAAAATAAAAAACATATTTTTTTTATTTCAGAGCAAAATTATGGCCCCTCTAACTTTTTTGTAGTTAGATATACTGAGCTATGTGAGGGCTGATTTTTTTGCGGGGTGATCTGTACTTTTCAATGATTATTTTATATTTTTTCTAGTTACTGCAACAAAAATGATTTATCCCTAATGGTTTCAATTGGTTATTTATACATTGTATTTCTTTATTCATTGGCAAACGGTGGTGTGGCAGGGGAGGAGCCAGGGCAAGTAATGGGATGGGCTAGAGGTCGGAAGTGGGTGGAGTTAGGGGGCCTAATTCAGATTCCTGCTATGGGACCCAATGATTTCTATGTAGGCCCCTGATCCAGCCAAACCCATGGTGCACATCTCTTTCCTCTGCCAAAGCTCCAGCACTAACCCTAACAACACCCAGCTCTTTTAATAATAATAAAATGTATTTATATAGCGCCACCATATTCCGCAGCGTTTCACAAATTCAAAGGGTTCATGTACAAAACTAAAATAACTCGCTTAGGGTACACTAGCGTTATTCTTTTCCGGCATTGAGTTCCGTCCTAGGGGCTCAATACCGGAAAAGAACTGATCAGTTTTATCCTAATGCATTTTGAATGGAGAGCAATCCGTTCAGGATGCATCAGGATTAGAGTTGAGCAGACACCTGGATGTTCGGGTTCAACGGGTTCGGCCGAACTTCAGAAAAAAGTTCGAGTTCGGGACCCGAACTTGACCCCGAACCCGAACCCCATTGAAGCTTGGAAGAAAGACGAGACAGAGGGGATATGATAGAAACTTTTAAATACATAAAGGGAATCAACAAGGTAAAAGAGGAGAGAATATTTAAAAGAAGAAAAACTGCTACAAGAGGACATAGTTTTAAATTAGAGGGGCAAAGGTTTAAAAGTAATATCAGGAAGTATTACTTTACTGAGAGAGTAGTGGATGCATGGAATAGCCTTCCTGCAGAAGTGGTAGCTGCAAATACAGTGGAGGAGTTTAAGCATGCATGGGATAGGCATAAGGCCATCCTTCATATAAGATAGGGCCAGGGGCTATCCATAGTATTCAGTATATTGGGCAGACTAGATGGGCCAAATGGTTCTTATCTGCCGACTGTCACGGCCTATGGTGTGTTTTGCGACACTTTCCTGCACTTGGTTGCCCATGGCAACGTGTGGTGTTGTGTGCATGTGGTGGCAGTGTCTCAGCCCTATGGCTGATCCCCAGGACATGGTTGCCATGCATGCCGTTGCCCACGGCAACAGGTAAAGTGTGGGTTTATGTGTGTACTTCCCCTTTAAGTGTCCGTCTTCCCTTGCCTTGTGTTAGAAAGGTTAACTCCCTTCTGTGTGTGTGATCACCTGGTGTGTCTGAGTGTGGGTGTGGCTACTTTGGGCTATAAAGCCTCTGCTGTTTTCAGTTAGCTGAGGGGTTCTTCAGCCATGGTTGCTGGAGACATCCTACTGTTATACCATCTGCCAGTGGGGGCCACCCTTGTGATCATAAGCTTTAGGTATGGTGTTTAGTAGATGTCTCTTTGGTCTTTATTTATTGCAGCATATGGTTTCCTGGTTTCCCGTGTGATGTGTGTTGTGTGCTGTGTCTCTTGTGTTGTTGTGGACAGCAGCACTTATACTTGGGTTCCAGGCTCTGTGTCTGTGGCAGGTAGGTGTGGTACTAGTTGCACTTACCTACCATTGCCATATGACTGTTTCTGTTTCCCCTGTCTTTATAGCTTGGCCAGTGAGACTCCTGTTCATCCGTATCTAGGAGGAACAGGTAGTCTTACCCAGCTCCTAGTCCAGGGCCACCCTGAGGGCTAGCAGGAATATTAGGTTCCGGAGTATGAGCCCTCCTACCATCAGGGTCGGCTCATACAGGCTAGGAGACAGAGTCAGAATTAGGGATTGTTAGGAGGGGACCTGCTCCCTGATTCCTGTCCTGGCCATGCTCTGACCATCCATCTGCTGATGCCGCACGGCTGAGAGTTTTCCCCATCCTCAGCCGTGACAGTATGACCACAAAGGCTCCTCACATGGCATTCCCCCGAAAGAGGGTGCAGCATGTTCCGCCATCTGCGGATGGGGTGCTTGCGCGTTCTCCGGTGGGAGAGCGTTATGGGGGTTTCAACGTTTACGGCGCAGTGAGTGGCATTCCCCGCCATTCCTTTATCACCGGTGTCCGTGTTGGTGTCCCCTTGCTTGTCATTCCCCTCCCCCCTCCCATTGTTTTTTGTGCCTCACCAACTTTCCCCTTTTGTTGTTGGTAGGGGCTTTGAGGGGTGGGAGTATCCCGCCTTCGGAAGAGGGCGCAGCATGTGGTGCCTGCCGCTTTCTGGCATACATGCTTAACATCCGGAGGGAGGGTGAAAGAGGAACCCTGATACTGTGCAGTTCTCTGTGGCTGTGGCTGCAGTGTGTGTGAACTGGCACTTGTGGTTGGGTCTCTCCTCGTCCACTTATCAGAGGTTCGCTCACCTGTGTCGGTGTGGCTCACCTGTGTCGGTGTGGCTGGGTGCAGTCCTCGTTGGACTGGCTGTAGTGTGCGCTGGGAGAGGATGCATACTGGCAGCGACTTGGTGGAACCGTTTACTGAGAGTGGACGCAGTGTTCAGTGCGGTCTCTCCGGGCTGTTTTTTTGCTGGTCTCTGGTCCCTGTGTGTTGTTCCAGAGGCTGGCAGTCAGCACCCTGGTCCCTGTGTGTTGTTCCAGGGGCTGGCAGCAGTCCTGGGGAGACTCGCTGACACTGATTCTGCTACCCTTTTCCCTTCTCCCTTCCCTGTTTTGGGTCCCACACTGGTTTTCCCTTTTGTGTTGGTAAGGGGACTTTGAGGGGTGAGAGTGTCACGGCCTATGGTGTGTTTTGTGACACTTTCCTTCACTTGGTTGCCCATGGCAACGTGTGGTGTTGTGTGCATTTGGTGGCAGTGTCTCAGCCCTATGGCTGATCCCCAGGACATGGTTGCCACGCATGCCGTTGCCCGCGGCAACAGGTGAAGTGTGGGTTTATGTGTGTACTTCCCCTTTAAGTGGCCGTCTTCCCTTGCCTTGTGTTAGAAGGGTTAACTCCCTTCTGTGTGTGTGATCACCTGGTGTGTCTGAGTGTGGGTGTGGCTACTTTGGGCTATAAAGCCTCTGCTGTTTTCAGTTAGCTGAGGGGTTCTTCAGTCATGGTTGCTGGAGACATCCTCCTTTTATACCATCTGCCAGTGGGGGCCACCCTTGTGGTCATAAGCTTTATGTATGGTGTTTAGTAGATGTCTCTTTGGTCTTTATTTATTGCAGCATATGGTTTCCTGGTTTCCCGTGTGATGTGTGTTGTGTGCTGTGTCTCTTGTGTTGTTGTGGACAGCAGCACTTATACTTGGGTTCCAGGCTCTGTGTCTGTGGCAGGTAGGTGTGGTACTAGTTGCACTTACCTGCCATTGCCATATGACTGTTTCTGTTTCCCCTGTCTTTATAGCTTGGCCAGTGAGACTCCTGTTCGTCCGTATCTAGGAGGAACACGTAGTCTTACCCAGCTCCTAGTCCAGGGCCACCCTGAGGGCTAGCAGGAATATTAGGTTCCGGAGTATGAGCCCTCCTACCATCAGGGTCGGCTCATACAGGCTAGGAGACAGGGTCAGAATTAGGGCTTGTTAGGAGGTGACCTGCTCCCTGATTCCTGTCCTGGCCATGCTCTGATCATCCATCTGCTGATACCGCACGGCTGAGGGTTTTCCCCATCCTCAGCCGTGACACCAACACATTCTATGTTTCTATGTCCCGAACTTTTGAGCACTAAAATGGCTGTAAAAATGTCATGGAAAGGGCTTGAGGGCTGCAAATGGCATCAAAATGTGGTTAAGATCATCGCAAGTGCTCTGCAAACAATTGTGGATAGGGAAATGACTTTAAATAACATAAAATACGTAAAAATTAATCTAGGAGGACGAGGTCCATATGGAGTAGGAGGTTGAGGAGGCGGTGGGCGTAGCAGTGTAGGTGGAAGCGGCGGTGGAGGAGGACGAGGTAGCCAACACAGGTTTTTGGTTTTAATTTAATTTTTTTAAATTAGGGTACACGCTAAAGGAGTGTGAAATATCCAAAATACAAGAATGAGCAATTGCGCTACAGTATAACAATGGCTGGTTAGTGCCGGTATACATGTCTATCCTGCACAAGGTACGGACAAGTCCTGAGGGACCAATGCCTGGTTACATTTAATAAACGTGAACTTGTCCACATTGGCTGTGGACAGACGACTGCGCTTGTCTGTGATGACGCCCCCTGCCGTGCTAAACACACGTTCAGATAATACACTGGCTGCAGGGCAGACCAGCACCTCCAAGGCGTAAATGGCAAGCTCAGGCCATGTGCCCAATTTGGAGTTGAAGGGAGCAGACCCGTCATTCAGTACGTGTAGGCGTGTGCACACATACTGCTCCAGCATGTTGGTGAAATGCTGCCTTCTGCTAAGACGTTCCATATCAGCTGGTGGTGCTGGCTGTTGTGGCGTGCTGACAAAGCTTTTCCACATTTCGGCCATGCTAACCCTGCCTTCTGAGGTGCTGGCGGTGCCCCAGCTGCGTTGGCGACCTCTTTCTCTGCCTTCGCCTTGTGCTTCCACTGTGCCCCCGCTGTCAGGTGGGAATGACACCAGCAGCGCGTCTACCAGCATGCGCTTGTACTTGCGCATCTTACGATCACGTTCCAGTGACGGAATTAAGGACGGTACGTTGTCCTTGTAACGGGGATCCAGCAGCGTGGCCAAACAAAAACCTGTGTTGGCTACCTCGTCCTCCTCCATCGCCACTTCCACCTACACCGCTGGCCACCTATTTATCAGCACAAGTTATAATGTGGGCAAATCGGCGGTTGTTGCGGAGACACTGCAGCATGTAATTGCTCATGTGTGCCAGGCTGCCTAGAGGCAGCGAAAAGCTGTCCTCTGTGGGAGGTGTATAGTCTGTGTCCTCTGTATCCCCCCAGCCACGCACCAGTGATGGCCACGAGGTGGTCTGGTTTCCTCCTCCTCCATCTCCTCATCCTCCACCTCCTCATCCTCCAGAACTGTGCCCTGGCTGGACAATTGTGCACCTGGCGTTTGTGGGTGCAGGAACCCACCCTCAGAGCCACTTGGGAACGAGTGGCCGGAAACCCTATGAAATGATCCCTCTTCCTCCTCCTCCTCCTCCTCTTCCATCATTGCCAGCAGCGTTTTTTCAAGGAGGCATAGAAGTGGGATAGTAAAGCTGAGAACGGCGTTATCGGCACTGGCCATGTTGGTGGAGTATTCGAAACAGCGCAACAAGGAACACAGGTCTTGCATGGAGGCCAAGTCATTGGTGGTGAAGTGGTGCTGTTCCACAGAGCGACTCACCCGTGCGTGCTGCAGCTGAAACTCCAATATTGCCTGCTGCTGCTCCTCGCACAGTCTGGTCAGAATGTGCAAGGTGGAGTTCCACCTTGTGGGCATGTCGCATATGAGGCTGTGAGCGGGAAGGCCGAAGTTACGTTGCAGCGCTGACAGGCGAGCAGCAGCAGGGTGAGAACGCCGAAAGCACGCACAGACGGCCCGCACTTTCTGCAGCAGCTCTGACATATCGGGGTAATTTTTAAGTAACCTCTGCACCACCAAATTCAGCACATGCGCCAGGCAAGGAATGTGCGTCAAATCGTCTACTCCCAGAGCTGCTACGAGATTTCGCCCATTATCGCACACCACCAGTGTAATGGTCACGTACACACACACACAGGGGGGAGGATAGTGACCACTGGCTCCACCCTCACCCCCTGGCCATGCCTACTTGCCTCACGAGTCCTGATGACAGGGGACAACTGGACGGCAGTCCCTAACTTAGGATACGTGCGGGAAGGACAGACTAGACAAATAACGGATAGTGAACGGACCAGGTCAAAACCAAGAGGACAACGCAGTACAGAGGGATAAGCAAAGAATGGTCAGGAGAAGCTGGCTTCATAAATACCAGGAGAGTCGAGAAGTACCATAGGAGTCCGCGAAGAATAGTCAGGTGGAAGCCGAGGTCAATATACCAGGAAGGATGCGCAGTACAGGAGGAGCAGGCAAAGGATCGTCAGGGAACAGGATCAGGTAAGTACACAGGTATCCAACAACTGCCAGGAACCTAAATTAACAGGCAACCTGTGGCCAGCAGGCTGCCTGTATTTATAGTGGGGAGTGAGGATCATGTGACATGGCCAGCGTCACATGACCGACAGACCGACCAGTCGAGCACCGAGTGATCAGCTCGGCGCTCAAGGCAGACCTAAGAGCCGGGAGCCTCCCAACTAGCAAAGCCGCCCTGGGAATGAGGTCAAGCACAGATCCTCGTTCCCGAAGCTAAGCAGCAGGTCTGCGACTGATGGGAGACCGAGTGCGCCTTCGGCACCCCGTTACAACCAGGCCGGGCTTGAGGCTCATTGGCACCAACCACTCATCGGTCTGTTGTTCAAGGCCCTGTAAGACCGTGAACCAGGGAGGGACCCCCAGGATACAGCGAAGTCATGGAATAAGGAAAGCGACACGGACACCAGCTCCTGATGCAAAAAACTTTAACTTTACTGAACAGGGGAATAAACAGTAGTATTAACAGTAATGACAACCGTGGTTACAGAGAGTATATATCACATATATATATCAAATACAATAAACACCTCACATTCCTTTCTCTTGCCCCCAAATGACACTGTTCACATGCCCTGAGTACTCCCAGCCTGGACGCTGGAGTGGCCTTTTAGTGTAGCAACAGTGGAGTGTCCAGAATACCCTATACCCCAGGCTCAGAGTCACGGTACCAGCCCAAATGAAAAACCGTACCCAAAGCGGCGTACACAGCAGAGCCCGCAAGTCGATACTGTGCCGCAGGGTAACAGACCTGACCTCTGGCACACACGGCAGAGCCTACAAGTCAATAACCGTGTCGCTGAGTCACTGACCTGGGTATGTCCTGTGTTTACTGGTTGCTCCAGACTGACAGCAAGTCCCTGCCACAACATGTGACCCTGCAGAACCTGTACTCTGACCCTCTGTTCCAATCAGCTTCCTGACGCCAATACTCATTCCTGCGAACAGAATCCAGATCCATACAGTTCTCTCATGCAACTCACAAAATGGTGGACTAGTTCTTCTCCAAGCTGAGCAACTTCACCTTTCCTGGTAACTCTAACCGTTCCACAGCTCTTCCAACCTTCCGGGGAAACAGTCCTCTCTCTCTCTCTCTCTCTCTCTCTCTCTGGGAAGCCTTCTGGATCGCTAATCCTGGCCTGGTCCTTATCCGATGGGGACTTACACCAACTTGCAGGTCCTTCCATCCACAATGAGGCCTCACAGGGTCTATTACCACATTCCACGGTCCAAATGACCTTCTGGAAACCGATCCTCTCTCCCTTGACAACATCTGCATTGCTGACAGGCATCAGTCACTTCTGACAGTCACTTTGACAGCTCTAAGTCCCACAGACCTGAAGATGGCACTGGATCCTGTATTCAGCCTCTGCACAAGCATGTCTCCTCATGTCACCATTTCCTGCTTCTGTGAGGCACACAGCAACATCAGTCATCATCGGTTTTGCATATCTAGATCCGGCAGTAACTTCGCTGTGTGGGGAAACAGCAGCCTCTTGTGGCAGAAAAACAGAATGACAGTCTCAGAAACAGCATTCAAGAATCAGTGGCTGTTTCTCCATCTTACAGCCCGTCCACAGCTCCTGTGCGGTGTGGGGTTTGTCCCTCAAACAGATAAGTTTTAAAACCGCTGTAGTTTACCCCTGAAGTTGGTGGTGAAGGTGTTACGCTGACCGGATGAGGAGCCGGTAGAGGATGAGGAAGCGGAGTAGGAGGAGAAAGCAACAGGAGGCAAACTGAAGCGCCCTGCAATCCTCAGTGGTGGAAGGACATGCGCCAAACTGCTATCCGCCTCAGGCCCAGTTGCCACTGCATTTACCCAGTGTGCTGTTATAGAGATATAACGTCCCTGAACGTGCATACTGGTCCATGTATCCGTAGTTAGGTGGACCTTGCCACAGATGGCGTTGCACAGTGCACACCTGATTTTGTTCCCCACTTGGTTGTGCAGGGAAGGGATGGCACGCCTGGAAAAGTAGTGGCGGCTGGGCACGACGTACTGTGGGATAGCCACCGCCATAAGGCTTTTAAAACTCTGTCTCCACCAGACGGAATGACAGCATTTCAAAGGACAGTAATTTGAAATGCTGGCATTTAGGGCCAGGGATCGCGGGTGGGTACTTCCTCTTCCGCTCCAGTGTTTGGGAGATGGAGAGCTGACTGCTACCGTGGGACATTGTGAAGATGCTTGGTGACCCAGGTGGTGGTGTTGCTGGCAGATGTTTGCGGGGTGGCAGGTGGAACTGTCACTCCAGAGGAGGATGAAGAGGCCGAGACTGCAGCAGAAGAGGAAGCAGGAGCAGCCAGAGACCTTTCTTGTTTTTTTAGGTGTCTACTCCACTGCAGCTCGTGCTTTGCACTTACATGCCTGGTCATGCAGGTTGTGCTCAGGTTGAGAATGTTTATGCCTCGGTTCAGGCTCTGATTGCACAGCGTGCAAACCACTCGTGTCTTGTCGTCAGCACATTGTCTGAAGAACTTCCACGCCAGGGAACTCCTTGGAGCTGGCTTTGGTTTGCTCAGTACCTTGCTGCAGTGGGCAGTAGCAGGTGTACTGTCTAGGGGACGGCCGCTCCGCTTTTGCACCCTGCTCCCTATTCTGCTGTGCTGGTGGCTCTGTGCGACCACCGCCTCTTCCTCCGAACTACACAGGTCACTCGCATGACCTTGATTCCATGTGGGGTCGAGGACCTCATCGTCCTCCACATCATCTTCCACCCCTGCCCTCCTTGTCGGTCTGCACACTTTCGAAAGCCCCAGCAGTTGGCACCTGTGTTTAGGTCATCATCCGAGACGTACTGCGGTGGTCCTCTCATGTACTCATCTTGAAACATAAGTGGTTGGGCATGTCTTCCACTTCTGGGGCAGGGCTATGTTGATGTCCCTGGGGAACTCTGCTAGCAGAGTCATCAAGAAGCAGAAGAGACTGCTGCATGACTTGGGGCTCAGACTGCTTGGCTGATTTGCAAGGGGGTGAGGTGAAAGACTGATGGACATCGGCTGCAGGTGCCAACGCTGATCTTTCAGCAGTAGACTGGGTGGGAGACAATGTAAAGGAACTGGAGGCACTGTCAGCAACCCAATCTACTATCGCCTGTACTTGTTGTGGCCTCACCATTCGTAGAGCCGCATTAGGCCCGACCAAATACTGCTGAAGGTTCTGTCGCCTACTCGCACCTGAGGAAGGTGTTTCACTTGTGCGTGTAGTTGGCCCAGATCGACCACGTCCTTTCCCTGCAACAGGAGCTCCACCAGCAGCACCACAACCGGGGCCACGTCCCTTATTTTACGCTCTCCTCATATTTCTCAAGTTTAGGTTTTTGCTCAAAATGGGTGTTTTTTTTTAATAACAGAATAGAACAACAGTATCTAACGCGTGTATCTCACAATGACAGATGCAAAATTAAGATTTTTGACCTAAATGGGTGTTTTTTTAATAGCAGAATAGAACAACAGTATCTAAAGGGTGCATCTCACACGTAGAGATGCAGACAAGGCCGCAAATTAGGATTTTTGCCCAAAATGGGTGTTTATTTAATACCAGAATAGCACAGCAGTATGTAAAGGGCGTATCTCACAATGACAGATGCAGCAAAGGCTGCAAAATTAAGATTTTTGCCCTAAATGGGTGTTTTTTTAAAAGCAGAATAGAACAATAGTATTTAAAGGGTGTATCTCATAATGACAGATGCAGCAAAGGCTGCAAAATTTAGATTTTTGCCCAAAATGGGTGTTTTTTAAATACCAGAATAGCACAGCAGTATCTAAAGCGTGTATCTCACATGTACAGATGCAGACAAGGCCGCAAATTAAGATTTTTGCCCACAATTGGTGTTTTTTTAATACCAGAATAGCACAGCAGTATCTAAAGCGTGTATCTCACACGTACAGATGCAGACAAGGCCGCAAATTAAGATTTTTGGTGAAAATGGGTGTTTTTTAAAACCCAGAAAATTATAGCTGTATTTCTAGCTTAAATTGCACACTGACTAATGCGGCAGAGGCCCCAGATGGTGGGTATTGCCAAAAATGGGTGTTATTTAAAACCCAGAAAATTATTGAAGTATTTCAAGCTTGTTTTAACAATAGCAGATGCAGCAAATAGTGCAATGTTAAGTACTTTGCCCAAAAGGGTGTTTTTTTTTATAACAGAATATGACAGCAGTATATAACGTTAGAATTTCACACTGACAGATGCAGACAAGATCGCAAATTAAGTATTTTGCCCAAAAGGGTGTTTTTTGAATAACAGAATATGACAGCAGTATATAACGCTTGAATTTCACACGTACAGATGCAGCAAGGGCTGTAAAATTTAGTATTTTGCCCAAACAGGGTGTTTTTTAAAACCCAGAAAATTATAGCTGTATTTCTAGCCTAAATTGCACACTGACTAATGCGGCAAAGGCTCCAGATGGAGGGTATTGCCAAAAATGGGTGTTTTTTAAAACCCAGAAAATTATTGAAGTATTTTAAGCTTGTATTTAACAATCACAGATGCAGCAAAGGCTGCAATATTATGTATTTTGCCCAAAAAGGGTGTTTTTTTAATAACAGAATATGACAGCAGTATAACACTTACATTTTACACTGACAGATGCAGCAAGGGCTGTAAAATTGAATATTTTGCCCAAAAATTGTGTTTTTTTAAAACCCAGAAAATTATTGCTGTATTTCTAGCTTAAATTGCACACTGACAAATGATGAAAGGGCACCAGATGTAGGATATTGCCAAAAATGGGTGTTTTTGTAAGCCCAGATTATTATTGCAGTATTTCAAGCTTGGATTTGAATGTCACAAAAGCTCAGATGCTGTGCTGGTGCAGTGAGCTTGTATAAAATGGCCGCCGCCGCCCACCTAACTAACAGACGGATAAAAGTTATTTTACTGTGTCACTGGGCTTAGGCAGGGTAAAAAGATGGTGCACTGCACCCACAAAACTAAATCTAGGTAGCTCGCTGAGTTAACAAGCTTTTCTGATTAAAGATTCTGTCCTATTCTCTCCCTCAAAGCAGCAGCTTCCTATCCCTACACTAATCAGAGCAGAGTGACGCGCAGCGCTACGTGGCTCCAGCTTTTATAGAGGCTGGGTCACATGCTGCACTGGCCAATCACAGCCATGCCATTAGTAGGCAGGGCTGTGATGGCTTCTAAGGGCACAGAGTTAAAAGCTTGTTGATTGGCTGCTCTGCAGCCTTTCAAAAACCGGCAATAAATCGCAGAACACCAAACCCAAACCTGAACTTTTACTGAAATGTTCAGGTCCGGGGTCCAAAAATCCTAAAGTTCAGTACGAACCCGAACTTTACAGTTCGGGTTTGCTCAACCCTAGTGACAAGTGCTCCATATGTCTTTTGCTTTACATTACTGTTGCATATTGCATGGCAACAATGTATTTGCTAAATATTTACTATACAGCTCACCCCTCCCCACACAATAACTTCTGCACATGTCACAGAGCATGCATAGAAGACTCTCCCATCTATTGTTTACTATGGTTGATATGGCTGCAGTAAAGCATATCTTTGAATGCAGTTAATAGCAGCTTAGATGGCTGTCCTCATAACCATGTTCAGAGAATAGAATAAAAATCTACAATCAAAAGGTTAGATCACAAAAATTGGCATTGCATTCACTTACAATACCCATTACAATTTTGTGTCCTTAGATAACTTACATTGGTGTCTGTGATAGCACCCCCTAGTTTATCTCCTGGGTCCAGAGAGCTGTGTCCACCTTCTACAGTAGGCAGCAGTGGACACACATTCAGCATTCTTCTGTTACTGGTACTGTTTTTTTTTTTCTGTTCTTCTGACGGATCAGAAGAATGTAAAAATAAATGGTGATGTGACTCCTAAGAATAGAAAGAGCGGAGGTTTAAATGAATGATTTACAAGTTTTACCGAATCCTTTCTCAGAAAACTATATATCTGCTCAGTTCTTTCAGCTTTACAACATGATGCCTGCAGATTGTACTGACTTTTCATAGTGGCAGACTCCACTTAGAGGGAATGGATCATCTACTTTTACTGTATGTAACCAATGGCAATGTTATGTAGTGCTGTCTGAGCAGTGAATAACGCAAACTCCAGCTCACTCAATCAACCTGGATCACCCGCGTGCACGGAACAGGCAGGTAAGCCTCTGTTGAACAATTAATCAAGAAAATGTTCCAGCACTCACGTGTTCTTTGGTAGCTAAAATCCTCGTCTTTATTCAGGCAGTAGAAGCAATATATAGGACATACACCCACTAGTGTAGCAGGATTGACGCGTTTCGAACAAAGTTCTTATTCTTAACTGTGAACAGTGTCTTTTCCAGGGATTAAATACTGGGCTGGAACAGATGGTTCCGCCCTCACCTAAATAGGTGGGGGATGGGATAAGAAGGAAAAGGTGGAGCCCTCTATTCCCTATATAAGGCACCGTTCACATTGTCAAGCAATGTAATTGCAAATCGCATGAGTCTAAATAGATAACTATATATAAAAAGTGACAATTCCCATTATAAACATATAAAAATCACACACAATAAAGGATTGTCATATATAAGTATATATCCATATACAAATATATCATATACAATATGCAATATACAAATCGCATTCCCCATTTTACCTTCCGAAAAATTGTCAGTAAAAATGCATAAGTTCATTTCTCAAATTGAGACCATTGTCTAGTATCTAATCTAAAAATCCAAAAAGCTTCCCTTAATCTTACAGGGCGCTTTAAATCACCTCCTCTCTTTGGTAACCTCACTTGTTCAATAGCAAAAGCTCTAAAATATTTCACATTTCGTTCATGTTTTTGTATAAAATGTCTAGCGACGTTGGATATGTTCACACTTGCAGGATTATCGATGTAGTTGAGGTGCTCCAAAATTCTAACCTTGAATTTTCTGATGGTGCAACCCACATACATCAGTTCACAGGCCATGCAGCGAATAACATATATAACACCGATAGAATTACAATTAATGTAAGATTTAATTGAAAATATGTTAGAGGTGTTCGCATTGTGAAAAGTTTTCGTATTCACTACATAATTTCACGTGGGAAAGCTGCCGCACGTAGTAAAGCCTTTGTAAGTGAGCCATTTATCATCCCTCTGTTTCACCTACTGTGTATAAAAGGAATGAGATAAAGTGTTACCTAGAGTTCGGGGTCTTCTAGAAAGGATCCTACATCTCTTCCTCAGCATACAGCAAAGTACAGTTGTGGCCAAAAGTTTTGAGAATTACATAAATATTTGAAATTGGAAAAGTTGCTGCTTAGGTTTTTATAATAGCAATTTGCATATACTCCAGAATGTTATGAAGAATGATCAGATGAATTGCATAGTCCTTCTTTGCCATGAAAATTAACTTAATCCCAAAAAAACCTTTCCACTGCATTTCATTGTTGTCATTGAGATCATTTCAGTAATCGTCTTGTTAACTCAGGTGAGAATGTTGACGAGCACAAGGCTGGAGATCATTATGTCAGGCTGATTGGGTTAAAATGGCAGACTTGACCTGTTAAAAGGAGGGTGATGCTTGAAATCATTGTTCTTCCATTGTTAACCATGGTGACTTGCAAAGAAACGTGTGCAGCCATCATTGCGTTGCATAAAAATGGCTTCACAGGCAAGGATATTGTGGCTACTAAGATTGCACCTCAAATCAACAATTTATAGGATCATCAAGAACTTCAATAAAAGAGGTTCAATTCTTGTTAAGGTGGATTCAGGGCGTCCAGGAAAGTCCAGCAAGTGCCAGGATCGTCTCCTAAAGAGGACTCAGCTGCAGGATCAGAGTGCCACCAGTGCAGAGCTTGCTCAGGAATGGCAGCAGGCAGGTGTGAGCGCATCTGCACGCACAGTGAGGCGAAGACTTTTGGAAGATGGCCTGGTGTCAAGAAGGGCAGCAAAGAAGCCACCTCTCTCCCAAAAAAAACCCATCAGGGACAGATTGATCTTCTGCAGAAAATATGGCGAATGGAATGCTGAGGACTGGGGCAAAGTCATATTCTCCGATGAAGCCTCTTTCCGATTGTTTGGGGCATCAGGAAAAAGGCTTGTCCGGAGAAGAAAAGGTGAGCGCTACCATCAGTCCTGTGTCATGCCAACAGTAAAGCATCCTGAGACCATTCATGTGTGGGGTTGCTTCTCGTCCAAGGGAGTGGGCTCACTCACAATTTTGCCCAAAAACACAGCCATGAATAAAGAATGGTACCAAAACACCCTCCAACAGCAACTTCTTCCAACAATACAACAACAGTTTGGTGAAGAACAATGCATTTTCCAGCACGATGGAGCACCGTGCCATAAGGCAAAAGTGATAACTAAGTGGCTCGGGGACCAAAACGTTGACATTTTGGGTCCATGGCCTGGAAACTCCCCAGATCTTAATTCCATTGAGAACTTGTGGTCAATCCTCGGAGAACTTGTTTGCCCACTTGTGGTCAAGAGCGGGTGGGCAAACAAAAACCCACTAATTCTGACAAACTCCAAGAAGTGATTATGAAAGAATGGGTTGCTATCAGTCAGGAATCGGCCCAGAAATTGATTGAGAGCATGCCCAGTCGGATTGCAGAGGTCCTGAAAAAGAAGGGTCAACACTGCAAATACTGACTCTTTGCATAAATGTCATGTAATTGTCGATAAAAGCCTTTGAAACGTATGAAGTGCGTGTAATTATATTTCACTACATCACAGAAACAACTGAAACAAAGATCTAAAAGCAGTTTAGCAGCAAACTTTGTGAAAACTAATATTTGTGTCATTCTCAAAACTTTTGGCCACGACTGTACACCATCATCAGATAGTATTGGCAGATATTTTTAAATTGTTTGTTGTATTATACAAAACTGTTTGCTGTACGTTAAGACAAGGGTAGGCATATCCTCCTTGATTTCATGCTGAACACCTTGAATATCTCTGTCGTAGTGGTTACCTACGTTGATGTTTCTATTCTTGTTACAACTGCCATCATCATTTTTAACCTCTCTACATTTCCTTTTTGTCATATTCTGGGAAGAGAAACCCTGGGGAGGAAACAACAATTCCTCTCTAGTTTTATTCCTAGCGATCGCCAAACCTCTAGAGATCATCCACCTAGGGTAACCTCTTTGTGTCAAACGTTTTTTGACAATCTGGGTTTCCCTTTCAAAAGCCGCAAGGGTACTGCAGTTTCTATGGGCGCGTGTGAATTCGCCCACAGGAATAGATTTGATCGTGTGGACCGGATAGTGACTGTCCGCACGTAAAATCATATTTCCCGTCGCTTCCTTACAAAATGTTTCAGTTTGTATTATATGACCTGGTATTCCTGAAAGTTTGAGGTCCAAAAAATTTACCCAGTATTGATCCTCAATATAGGTAAAATGCTAATTATAAGGATTATCCTCGATATTAAATAAACTCATGTATGGCAGGTACATCGCTGCTCCAAATAAGGAGCAAATCGTCAATGTACCTGCCATACCATACAATATACTCAGAGAAAGGATTGTCTGTATTGTACACATAGGTCTCCTCCCAATAGGACATAGTAAGGTTTGCCAATAAGGGCGAATATTTTGCACCCATTGACACGCCTGTGGTTTGAACATAGCATTTGGAATTGAAGGTGAAATAATTATGAGACATTAGGAACTTGGTTACAATAAGAACATAATCAATGAACTCATTAGAGAAACTTCTATACTTGTGCAAGTGAAATTCAAGTGCAAGTATAGCCACATGATGTGGAATCGAGGAATATAAGGATATTACATCCACCGTAAGCCATCTGTAATCATTAATCCAGGTCATATCAAAGAAAGACCTCAAAACAGCAGAGGTATCCTTAACATAACCTGGGATCCGTTTCACCAGCGGTTGCAGGATACAATACATAGTAACATAGTACATAAGGCCGAAAAAAGACATGTGTCCATCCAGTTCGGCCTGTTATCCTGCAAGTTGATCCAGAGGATGGCAAAAAAAAAACAACTGTGAGGTAGAAGCCAATTTTCCACACTTTAGGGGAATAAAAAATTCCTTCCCGACTCCAATCAGGCAATCAGAATAACTCCCTGGATCAACGACCCCTCTCTAGTAGCTATAGCCTGTAATATTATTACTCTCCAGAAATACATCCAGGCCCCTCTTGAATTCCTGTACTCACCATCACCACCTCCTCAGGCAGAGAGTTCCATAGTCTCACTGCTCTTACAGTAAAGAATCCTTTTCTATGTTTGTGTACAAACCTTCTTTCCTCCAGACGCAGAGGATGTCCCCTCGTCACAGTCACAGTATTATGGATAAATAGATGATGGGAGAGATCTCTGTACTGACCCCTGATATATTTATACACAGTTATTAGATCTCCCCTCGGTCGTCTTTTTTCTAAAGTGAATAACTCTAATTTTGATAATCTTTCAGGGTCCTGTAGTTGCCCCATTCCAGTTATTACTTTAGTTGCCCTCCTATGGACCCTCTTCAGCTCTGCTAGGTCTGCCTTGTTCACTGGAGCCCAGAACTGTACACAGTACTCCATGTGTGGTCTGACTAGTGATTTGTAAAGTGGCAGGACTATGTTCTTATCACGGGCATCTATGCCCCTTCTGATGCAACCCATTATCTTATTGGCCTTGGCAGCAGCTGCCTGACACTGTTTTTTGCAGCTTAGTTTGCTTAGTTTCCTAGGTCCTTTTCCATGTCAGTGTTACCGAGTGTTTTACCATTTAGTATGTACGGGTGACTTGCATAATTCCTTCCCATGTGCATAACCTTACATTTGTCAGTGTTAAACCTCATCTGCCACTTATCTGCCCAAGCCTCCAATCTATCCAGATCCCTCTGTAGTAGTATACTGTCCTCTTCCGTGTTATTTACTTTACACAGTTTAGTGTCATCTGCGAAAATTGATATTTTACTGTGCAAGCCTTCTACAAGATCATTAATAAATATATTGAAGAGAATAGGGCCCAATACTGACCCCTGAGGTACTCCACTAGTGACAGTGACCCAATCTGAGTGTGTACCGTTAATAACCACCCTCTGTTTTCTATCATTGAGCCAGTTATTTACCCACATACAGACGTTTTCTCCCAGTCTGATCTAACCAGTTACCTAATCTCTCTGTTAAGGATCCAATTCCAGTGACTATGGGACGTAAAGGGGGTGGGAATTGGCCCTTATGAACTTTGGGAAGGGCGTGCATTGTAGGAGTAACTACGGACTCTACATTCAAATAATTGAATTGTGTTTGGGTGATATGACTTTGTTCAAAGTCCATGTGTAGTACCTCCAAAAATTCTGTCCTATATTGCATTAATGGATCTCTGTCCATCATACAATATGCAGGGGCGTATCTATCGCGAGGCAAACAAGGCATTTGCCTAGGGCGGCACTTGCCAATGGGGCGGCAAAATGCCTTGTTTGCCCCTTGTCCCATCAGACGCCTCCGGTATATTCAGAAGATCCGATGGTATATTCTAACCCCCAGGCGTTCCCATGGTGACGGGGACGCTTGCCTGGGGGT